>NC_090449.1:574257751-575486323 GCF_031143425.1 Pleurodeles waltl | reverse complement strand
TTTAGCCTTCTTATAAGCCAAGAGCAAGTTGCAACTGATTGATTTGCCTGCATGTTGAGACAGTTTACTATCCAGAATCACTCTGAGATTTTTGGCATTCTATCCAGCCACCAGCTGTTATTCCAAATCGAGGCTTGAGTTCAGAAGAACACCACCTCGGTTTTCTCCCCAATAAGTATCAGGAAATTCCTTTCTATCCATCCTGCTACAGCAGACAAACCATGTGAGAAATTAACTGCAGTAGCTGCCGTGTTCTTAGGAATCCACACAAAGATCTGGGTGTCGCCAGCATATTATATTGCATGTAGCCCATAGGAACAGGTAATGCTGGCAAGCAGAGAAACAGATTAAACAGCGTAGGGCTCAAAGATTAGCCCTGCGGTATTCCACATGGCAAGGAAAATACATCAGAGTGGTATTGGTTCAGCATCACACTCTGGGATAGATCCTTAAGGTAAGGGGACAACAATGACAAGGCCCTATCTGTATTCCCATTTCCTGTAAGCGTTCAATCAGCAGAGAGGGGGAGATGGTGTTGAAAGCTGCAGACAGACCCAAAAGGATTAGAGTCATGCCTTGCCCGTCATCCACTAGATGCCTAATACAGTCCGTAGTCAACGCCAGTGCAGTTTCAGTTCCATGATGTTTCTGGAAACCGAAATGAGATATATCCAACCTGGAGATATATCCTGGTCTCCTATCCCACCAGGTTCTGGTCTCCTCTCCCGCAGGTCTTGGGTATTCGCCTACTCTCTGGCCAATCTTGGGCATTTGTCCACTCTCCCAACAGTTTTAGACATATGTCTGCTCTCCCATCAGTCTTGGGCATTTGACTTCTCTTGTTAGTTCTGAGCCTTGGCCTACTCTAACATGCCTATACGTGTGTCTGGGTGTCACACACTGCTGTTTCTTGTGCATTTTCTCCCAAGGAACCTTACACATCATCTCTTCTTTTGGAGTATTTTGGAGTTGTTGTCTGCACATCACACACACTACTTTGTCTTTGCCTCTCAATGAGATGCTGCCTCTGTTTATGCAGTAAAGAACGCAGCTCCTACATACATAAACACATTATCTCTGCCTTTGTTCTATTTATAAGCCGAGGAGGAGTCTGGGGCCATCAGCTGAGCCCAGCAACAGCAGCCTCAACTGAGACAATGAATCAATGTGACACTCACCAATTTTAGAGTCCCAAGTAGGTGCAATTCAGAGTAATGGTTAAAGTGTCAACATGGGGGTGCAAATGTCAGGAAGGGCACAGACTATATACGTGCAGGCATGAGTGAGGGGTTATTATTCCAGGAGTTTGAGTGCAGATATTGGGGAAGTGCCAAGAATGAAACTGTTATCTTCTATGAATATGAACACACAAACACACACAGTGGTGAGCATTGTGCATAGTGCTGGCACACTGTGCTAGAGTTGAGCATGGCAGTCAGCTTGGCCACGTCTTATGACAGCCAATGGCCACTGTGAGTGCAAAGTGAAATTCTTACTTGACAAAAAAGTATACCTGCCATCTGCAATGGTGTGGCCCTTGAGGAAAAGGCCCTCTGCATAAACCTGTGGCACAACAATCTCAGTCAGCAAGGTCTACAGACTCAGTTGTAGCAGAGCCATGACTGGAGGAACATCAGCACTGATATCAACACCCTCAATTCTAGTGGCCACTGTGTTGCACGACTTTGCTTCTTCCAACAGCCATGCCACATCCACTGGTAGTGGTCCATGCATATCAGTTTGGTTATCAGCCGGGGAACGAGAAGGCAGAGATGCCAGTAGAAAACACCGAAAAGACACTGCAGTTCGGGTCAGGTTGCATGGAGTGGGCACGGCTTAGGATGCAAGTACTTTTCTACATTCTGGGAAACTTGTGAGGGGAACTGGAGGGGAATCCAACAAAATGTGAAGCGCGTCAGTGATCCCTGATCTTGGAAGTCCAAGCCACACCGAGAGAAGCTAAATAGGTTAGGGGCAACTTCCCAAGGTAAAACTCAAGGTACTTATCCAAGAGTACACCATATGATTTTAGGAGATGCTGTTGCTTCATACTGCTAATTCAGCTCTTTACGCTTCCTTAGCCTTTTAACTCACAGACTTCTTAGCTTTTTCTTTACAGCTGACCACACTTTTAGGGTTGAGTCTGTGATAGCATGCTCTAGTGCATGCGTATTGCTTGCAAGATATTGCTGCAATTAGAAAAGGGCTTGGAGCCCGCCTGTTGCATATCCTTTACAGCCTCACAGTTGGTCATGGCTGGCATTTCATAATTTCTCTTTCTGTCAGTGGCGCAGGGACCAAGCACTGATTGATGCAATGTAATCAGTGCCCGTCCCCGGCTCCTGAAGTGATTGAGGTACTATTTTGTTCTTTTTAACTTCTTCTGCCCTGCAAACAGAAGGTGCGTGGCTGACAAAAAGGTGCTCACCAGGACAAACAAAATTGCAAAATGACATTTTTTACAGTTAGCTTTTGGTTTTAGTTTACCAAACCAAGTCTTCTTTTCTCACTTTACACTTTTGTTTTTGCTCATGAGCGCTGTTCTCAAAAGTTGACTATTATCTTGTACTAAATACTGCAAAGCAACACTGTTTTTTTCTTATGTGGAATTTTCGAAATTATGCTTTAACACATAATTGTGCAGTACACCCCATTCCACTGCACTCAAATCCAATCAGTCCAACTAAAAACACTCTCCTGAATCTTCGCAATCTGCCCGCCCCAATCCAAACCACAACCGTCTGCCCCGCCCCAGTCCAAACCACAACCGTCTGCCCCGCCCCAGTCCAAACCACAACCGTCTGCCCCGCCCCAGTCCAAACCACAACCGTCTGCCCCGCCCCAATTCAAACCACAACCGTCTGCCCCGCCCCAATCCAAACCACAACCGTCTGCCCCGCCCCAATCCAAACCACAACCGTCTGCCCCGCCCCAATCCAAACCACAACCGTCTGCCCCGCCCCAATCCAAACCACAACCGTCTGCCCGCCCCAATCCAAACCACAAAAATCCAAACCACAAGTCTGCCCTGCCCCAGTCCAAAACCATCGGCCCCAAGCCAGTCCAAAACCATCGGCCCCAAGCCAGTCCAAAACCATCGGCCCCAAGCCAGTCCAAAACCATCGGCCCCAAGCCAGTCCAAAACCATCGGCCCCACCCCAGTCCAAAACCATCGGCCCCACCCCAGTCCAAAACCATCGGCCCCACCCCAGTCCAAAACCATCGGCCCCACCCCAGTCCAAAACCATCGGCCCCACCCCAGTCCAAAACCATCGGCCCCAACCCAGTCCAAAACCATCGGCCCCAAAACCATCGGCCCCAACCCAGTCCAAAACCATCGGCCCCACCCCAGTCCAAAACAATCGGCCCCACCCCAGTCCGACCCACTCTAGACTTCCCCGCTCCAATCCAGTTCACCTCACCCCAATTCAATCCACACCACTCTAACACAATTCAACCTACTCCATCCCAATTCACCCCACTCCAATCCACCACAATGCAGACCAATCCAATTCAGCTCAATCCAGTCTACCTGTCTGCAATCCAATCCACCCCAATCCAACCCACTCCATTCCAATACAACCCAACCCAATCTAACCCAATCCAACCCATCCCAATCCACCCACCTCACACCAGTCCATCCCCACTCCAATTCAATCCACCTTAATCCTCCCCAGTCCAGTTCACCTATATCCACACCACTACAAACCAATACACCAGACACAACATTAATCCACCCTAGTCCAATACAATCCACCCACACGAATCCAATGCCACTGCATTCCACACCACTCTAATCCACCCCACTCCAATCTACCCAACTCCAATCCACCTCGTTCCCAATTCCTGCCTAACTTTCTCCAGTCCAATTCACCTCACTCAAGACAGTTTACCCCACTCTAATCAACCCCACCTCAATGCATTCCACTCCACCACAATTCACCCTACCATACCCCTATACAATCCATCCCATCCTACTCCAATTTACCCCATCTAGTCCACCCACTCCAATCCACCACACTCCAACCCACCTCACCCCCATTCTACTCCAATCCAATCCGCACCACCCCCGTTCAGGCCACCTGATTCCAATCCACTCCACCTCACTCCAATTCAATTCACCTTAATCCACCCCACTCCAGACCAATACAGCCCATCTTAATCCACCCCACCCCTGTCCAATCCACTCCACTACAAACCATCTTAATCCAATCCATCCCATACAATCCAATCCATCCCAACCCACACCAATCCAAACCAATCCAATCCATGCAACCCACCCCAACCAATCCACCCCACTTCCAATCCATTCCATTCAATTCAATCCATCCAACCCAATCCACCCTACTCCATCCAACCCAATCCACCCCACTTCATCCAACCCAATCCAACTCAATCCATACTAATCCAATCCACGGCACTCTACTCTACTCACTTCCCGTTCACTCCATGCAATCCAATCCAACCCCCCCATCCAATCCACCCCATTACAATCCAATCCACCACACTCCCCAAATTCAATCCAATCAAAGCCACTCCAGTCCACCCACTTCACTCTACTCCAGTCCACCGCACTTTACCCCAATCCAATCCACCAGACCCCAAGTTCAATCCACCCCACTACAATCCAAACCATCCAATTCATCCCACCACACTGTAATCCATCCACTACATCCCAATCCAACCCACCCCAGTCTAATGCACTCCAATTCACCCCACTCAAAATCACCCCAATCCAATCCACCCCACCCTATTACTATCACTTCAGTCCAATCCACCCACCCCAATTCGGTCTAATCAACCAACTACAATCCACATGTAGTGATATGTGTTTTGACCACTGACTCCATGTCGCACTACTTTGCACTTGGCTTACCTGTCCACCGTCACATTAGCGGTCACAAGATAAAGACTCTATTTTGTATTCAGCTTAGCCTTAGCTTCACCACCACCTTAAAGGTGCCAGTATTTTTCCATACAAAACATGTTATGCAACGTGTTTTCTCGTTCATGTTTTTATTCTGCATGTCTGCGTGTTCTTTCTCAACAAGGGCTAAGACATAATGAGGAGAAGGCAGTCAGTCAGCAAGGTAAGGTTGTACTAGGGTGATGTTTATGGTACGGCAGGGAACGGTTTAGTTTTGGAAGGGACACCTTGGGAACCTGGCCAGTTCCAACGTGTTTCTTTCAAAGCTGACCTCGAGTAGCTTTGAATAACAGGGAGCAAGGGGAGGTTTTTCTAAAGCTCTCCCCTCTGGCTTGTGTAAGGTATATAAGAGACCCAGTATTGACAGTGGGATACTCAGAGGTTTTGGTCAGGACTGTGATGTTGAATGCCTGAAACCCCACAAGGGTAGATCTCCCTTTCTCTTCCACAGCCAATCTCGGAGTCTACGGCATGAAGCTGCTGAGAGAAAGATGAAGAAGCAGCTGGGCCCCATGGTGATGAAGTTTTACTAATTATTTGCTTTGCACAGTGTATGAATAAATATATATATATATATATATATATATATATATGGGTATCTGTATCTTTGCATGTATATATTTGCTGTTTATAGATTGAAGATTCTTTGCACATGTTCTCACTTAATTGTTGCACACATTTTAAAGGTGCACTTTCAGTTGTACTGACCTTCCTTTGAGCCTTGCAGAGTTATTTAATAAATGTCTTCTTTAGACTAAGAGGTGCATTCCAGAGATTCATTTTTTACTCTTTTCAGTGTGTGTGTGTATTTTGGCTCGGTCTGCAGTAAAGCAAAACACCACCTCACGTCATTTCAATCCACTCCACTACCTCAATCCACTCCAAGCCACTCTACCCTATCCCACCCCACACCACGACACACTGCCACTGAACCATTAAACTACTTCCCCACTCCGCAACACTTGACTCCCCCACTCCACCAAATCTTAGCCATGCTAAATAGCAGTAACACTGATGTGCAATATGGCAAAACACATTGCCAAATCCAATAGCTCTTGTATAGGGGGTACCTTTTGGGATGGCCAATGCTCGTTAAGCTTCTGGGTAGTTATTCCTTTCTAAAAAGGTCATTTTGAATCAGAATAATTTCATTCAACGCCACAGATTATGGAGTTATGTTTGCAACGATTGCTATGAAACTGAGGAAGCAGAGCATTAGCTGGAGTGGGTAGTAGTCCACCACAAGTAATAGTCAATAAATTAAGTGCTGCATGACAACATCAAGGGTCATGCTATTTTTGTCATAGGCCAGGTAAGGATGGCCGGTGCCTTTTCAGGACTCAGCTACAGATATCTTAGTATTTCCATTACACATAAAGAAGCCTTTGGGTCAGCCACCTGTTCACAATAGGATGGGATAGCTTTTATCTCAGTTGCTTCCTCTTGATATGTTGTTTTTCCCCTTTATTTGTGTGGGCATTCTTGTCTCACAGTACTCTGACTGGATGAGTCTGTATCCTTCCACTGCATACTTGAGGGATCTCTTTTTAGGTTTTGCATGAGATGAGGCAGGCGCTGTTGCTTGCAAGACATTTTGTTAGCATACAATGGGATTAGAGCCCTCCCATTGCTTACAATTGGTTGGCTTTATTGTCACAGATTTTCTTGCTTCTCTTTGGTCAGGGCATTCTGGCTTCACTTTACTTGGTATGTTTGTCCATCCCCTGGAGCAGGACTAAGTTCCTGTGTGCTTCCAAAGCTCACACTTTCAGAGCTAATTCTTTCTTTTAGTTTTTTTATTTCAAATTGCCTGGAGGAGGCATCTATAACCTATTTGTTACATACTCTTCTACTCTCTGAGATGCCTACCCTCCCTCCAACAATTAAAAAAAAAAAACGATACGACACAGCCAGCGCTGGCTGCTTCATAGCACTTTATTTCATTTTTATTTTAATGTATTTAACTTACGGCCATGCTGCACAGCAACTGAGTTACTGTGAAACATGGCTAAAACACACACTGACAAAGCCAATAGCTTGCATGTGACATATTCGCTTTGTCAATGCTTGTTTCTTTTATTCTAAGCACTCCGTGGGAGTGTTTGTGTTTCTTAGCCTCTTAAGTTTTTTTTTTAACCTCCTTTCTCCCACCCTTCCCCATGCCTACCCCCAACCCCGCTGTCCATGTTTTTTTCCCCACAACAGCCAGACAGCTTGCATTCTATTTTCCTGCACACTGTTTTCAGCCTTACTACCCCATTCCCTGCCAAATGTTCCATCCCGCTCCCTTTGTTTAATACATAATATATTTTTTTTAACGATGACTTAGCAGCTGCCTTGTGGGAACATGAATATTTGACAGAATGCATGGAAATCATGTTGAAACAGGATTAGTTTGATAGGAAACTAATTCTAAAATTGCCAGCACTGTGTAACCATGCATTCACATGCCTGTGGCAACAAGCGCTGGCAAAGCCAACAGCTTGGCTAAAGCTAGGCAAATTCTGTGCTTGTATGTCAGGTAGTGTGCACCCCCCCGTTTTGGGACTGGCTCCTTTGAGTTATTTGGGGAATGAGTTCACTTGGCTGGATGCACCCCTGCTCTGTGAGTAGCACTGAATCCTGAAAACACTGAGCACCCTTGCCAGCACCCTCATATTTAAAGCATTGCTCTCAACTGAAAAAGGATAAATATACTGACACGTCTAGAAAATACCCAGTCTTGGCTGCACCAATCGTGAATATTAAAAAAGACTGTCACCTAAAGTGAGAGTGACCATGCGCTGCATTTACTACAATGCATCTGGGCGATTTATGCACTTGTATGCCAGGCTGTGTGATTCCTCCCGCCTTTTGTGATGAACACGGGTATATCATATAATCTAGCCTGTAGAAGGTCAACCTGCTTCTCTTCACACCAAGCATCACACTTTGATCAATGAGCTGAACAAAACTGAGTTGGTGGAGGGGCAGCGAGCAGTCACAATGACGTCAATCACTTCAGACGGCAGATTAAAAGCACTTTAGTTGCTTCCACTGAACCTCCACATGTGAAAGTGTAAACGGTGGACACACTGCCTTTCTACTGGGACAGCAGTCGTTCCAGAAAAAGAAGCTGAATTGGGAGCAGATGCTCAGCTTCAGTACTTTTTAGTACCAGACCTTTCAGGGGCAATCAAGGGCCACCAGAATCAACAGTGCTCATTCCAACCCGACTCATCAGGATCTGCAGGATCAGCGGCAGAGGTGGGCACGTGTGCACGAGGCCAGAATCCTACATACGGAGTCATGCATCAAATACAAACCCTAGAATAGTAAATATTTTCAGATGCAGAGAATAGTTCAACGAAGGTAACACCCCACTGGGTGAAGGTACCCTTTGATACCTTTGGAGGCAGGCCCTACCTGCAAGGTTGTTACCCCGGATGTTGAGGCATCCTGCAAGGTGACTGACCATCAGGGCACGAGTTCCCACTCCTTCCCACTTGTTGCAGTACCCCAGGGTTGTCATACTATCCACCAACACTTGGACTGATCTGCTCCTGATGGAAGGTGGTCAAAACTTTTGAACCACGTGGATGGCTTGCAGTTTCAGAGGACTTGTGTGGTAGAGCTGCTCCATCAGAGACCTCAAATCTCAACCTTGTCTAGGTGACCTCCACAGCCCAGAGATGAAGCATACATCAATACTATGAACTTTGGAGGGAGCAAGAAAATAGTTTATCAAACATCAGATTGACAATGGTTTTCCACCATCAATGTTCCGGAGTGGTCTTGTTTGATATGGAGATTCTGTTCAAAAATCATCCCAAGTGTTGGGCCAATGGAACCCACGGATACCAGTGAAGGTCTTTCATATGCCAAAAGGTGTCTAGTAGGTTACACAACATCAAGTTCAGAACAGAAGCTCTTGACAAAAACATCAGGATAGTAGCCTGAAAGTCACCAACTAGTTGCAGGGGCCAGAAGGCAGTCAGGACAACTGTCCAGAAAAGCCCAGATAACGGAAATAGTCCGCACTGGCTGGAGATGGGACTTACGTCCTTTAATGGAGGACCACAGATGGAGAGCCGTGACACAGATGACTGTGGGTGGTCCAAAACTAGCTGTGGCAAGCACACTTTTAGCAACCAGCTATTGAGGAACGTCAATATGTCGATCGTCAATCATGAAAAGATATGCCGCAACCACTGATATGACTTTTGTAAAGACCAGATGGGCCTATTTAAGTCCAAAGGGCAGTTCAGTAAACTGGAGGGGTTCTGATACAACCGCAAAGCAGGTGGACTTCCTGTAGCACTGCAGGACCAGCACATGAATGGAAACGTTCTGTGGGTCCAGGGACACCATCCAATCTTCAAATGATACTTGCTTAGGTTCTACAGGCATTAGATCTGAGCTTCTTCTTGGGGAAGGAGTTCAAGTATCTAAGCTCTAGTAGCCTGTCTTACTACCTTGTTCTTCTTGGAGACTACAAAGTATCAGGACTACCACCCCAGTCCTTTCTCCGCTTTCAGTACCAATTCGAACATACACATCATCATGTCCTTTGAATTGTGGAATGATTCTCCTGAGGGTAAAGGGTGGTGAAAGAGGGTGCTAGACAGTGTAGATGGGTAAGTAAATCCAGAAATAAAAAGATGTAACCCATTTTTAGAAAATTGAAGTCCTCACTGGCCAAAATTGATGAAATGCCAGAAAGGAAGGCATTTTTTGATTCTGCTGCCTACTGGTCTAAACATTAGATTGGAGGGGGAACTAAAGCATATTAACATATATGCCTGGCAAAGAGTGTGGCAAGGAGTACTGTTGCTGAATTTCGCCTCGTCTTTTGGAACCTCTTGTACCACTGCCGACAAGAAAAGTCTCCATGGATGGCTGTATAGGCTGAGATGGATTTTGCTGGGGATATGTGAAACACCTCCTAGAGTATTGTCTGAACTTCCTATTTTGCTGATGGCCCTGCCAAGCAGAGGATAGTATCCCAGTAACCGAGGTGCTCCTTCAGTTTCATTAAGGCTACTTCTAACGCCATGCCACAGAGCCTGGACCCATCAGAGATCAGGTCCATTAAGCAAGCTTGGGCATCCCTTGAAATCCAGTTGAACACATTCAGGAATTTTATCTAATAAGGACGCAGGTACCGCACCATGGGCAAAAGAATCCTTAGTATCCAATCCAGAATGTAGATCATACTTTAAGGCATCAAGGCCATCAGGTACAATCTGAGCAAAGGCACTGTGCATATCCTTCGGCAAAGCCTACAACACCTTGAGTGCCATATCCCAAAGTGTGTGCATGCAAACAATCCAAGAGACAAACAGCATTCAGCAGAAGAAAATACATGTTTGCCCGAAGTGTAGTTTATTTTTCACTCTGCCCACAGACTAGGTGGGGAAGGAATTTGGGTTTACTTTATTCAAGAGGTATACAAAACAACATTTTCCAGCGATGGACGTTGAGACCACAGGCTGGGCAACCTCCCCTTGGAGCAGCAGTACATGATTGTCAAAAAGCTTCAGGTGCGTTTCTTGAGGTACTTCCTTGACTGGTCTTTCAGCCTTGTCTTAGACCTACCTGATGAGGCAAACTTGTCCAACCTCTCCAAGTATTCCACAACGTGAGGCTTGGCCTCCCTTTCCCTGATGGGCTTCCTGTGCATCAAGTTGTGTGACCTGGGAGTCATGTTTGGTCCTAAGGAACTATAAGCAGACGTAACCGACGTCTGCTTACACATCAGGCGTAATTTAAAACCCATTGTCTAATGCCAAGGCACAAAGGTGCCACCTTCATGTGGCTGTGTGCTGGCATGTCCAGAGGTGGGGGTGGAGTCGCAACAGATATCGATGGCGCCACCTGTCAGCATGTAAGGGCTACAAGAGTGTCATGATTCAGTCTGGAGCTGGGAGAGATTCACAAGGTGAGGAATCTACAGTTTGAAGTATCCATCTATATTATTCCATATGAAAGTTTAAACGGCAGATCAATGGTACTTTCTGCTATCTCCCACCTCTCCAGATTTCAGCTTTACATTTATTGGATGATGCGACTCTAGAATACTGAAAACTGATTCACTGGCTCAAGAGCTTTCATTCCCAAATCCAAGAAGCACTGCCCATCAGCCCGCATGGCAACTGACACAATCTATAGTCCAGATACAGGGTCCACCTTTAAATTCACCAACGGAAGTTGGTAATCAAACAAGGTAGCAAGGTCAGTGTAAAGTCCAGCTCATCACTACAACTGCTGAAAGGGGTCACGTACCACCAGCCTGGATAAACACATCACACTGCAATTGAAGCAGAGAAATGAAAGGTGTCAAACCTTGTAATCGAAAAGCATCAGCAATTACACTATGAGGACATTGTCAAAAACAGTTCTCCTTGGTTATTATGGCATGCAATCCCAGTGGTGGGAAGCCTCCTTGCAATCCGAGCCTTCATTGCGCGTTGCCGGCCCACTTCTTTGCAATCTTGTTAGAGAAATTGTTGCATGGCTGTGCCAGGAGGAGGCAGCTGTGAGTAAACTGCACAAAGTCCACTGCCCACAGACATAATACTATCTGTTCAGGCAATACCTTCCTGCATGTTTCAGTTTAGTAGAAGCAGGATCTAAACCATTCTTCATGTTGGATATGCTCCCATGTGCATACTGACTCAAACAAGAGAAGGTCAGTGAACCCAGTTTCCTTTTTACTAGAAGAAACAATAGGGAACAATGTGATATACATACACACAACACTGCGTTCCTGAATACGTCCACTAAGCCTTCCCTGTTACTCTTGCTGACTTGTCCTCGTCCGATCAACAGATTTTGCACCTAGCTGTTCTTTTTGCATCTACTGATCAAGGATTGGTTGGAGAAGTTGGCAACAAACGCATTTTTATGTCACCTAATCAGGGCCACTGGAATTATGTGGCAGAGGAGGATCAAATGACATGGCAGGGTTGTAGAAATTAGGAGGCAAGAAAAAGCAAATTAAGCAGCGTAATGCAGCACAATTTGTGATAGTATTATTTCATTATTTTGTCATTTTTTACACCTAGAAACACTACCTAGAAAAAGTTTTCACCTTATAAGTACCAATTTAGTACCCAAATACAGCAATAAGCAACTGAAAGATGGCCTGTCAGCTTTCGATAAGGGTCATGCAGCATGCATGAACAC
This sequence comes from Pleurodeles waltl, assembly GCF_031143425.1. Lineage (NCBI taxonomy): Eukaryota > Metazoa > Chordata > Amphibia > Caudata > Salamandridae > Pleurodeles > Pleurodeles waltl. Next base: position 575,474,229 of record NC_090449.1, on the reverse strand, counting down.
ATTTTAAGTAACTTTTGATCAGTTGAACTAGAAACAATTTTTTTGCTTAAAATCTGCAGATCATGCAGCAGATGATGGATTATGTGGCAAATGCGGCTAATTCATTTTTAAGCGAATAAAAGCTGCAGCCACAGAATTGCATCATTCCAGTGACCCTGGACTTATGAGTGCAATCGTCCGATCGTTTTTCCAGTCTTTACCCAAGTTAAAAACTTCATTCTAGTGTGCTGTTTACTCAGAGCAACACTGCAGATCGAACAAACTTAATGAACCTGCAGCAATCATATGTTGCGTTGGGAATTAGATTTTCCCCTGCTTGAATGCTACCATATCTTGTAGTCTACTTGATTTTTTGCCACATTCATGGCAAACTCCAGAATGGGACATTCCATCTGAGATACTTCCAGTTGTCAAGTTATTAAAGGAGGTAGAAAAATCAACTACAACTGCCCTAACATTCATTACAACTCAATTAGTGGTTAAGTGAACTGTGATTTTATCCTGGCGGGTAAAGAAGGCATTTATTTTATTGTTGGAGTTGTCACCTATATTCCGAACATCTTGGTTATTCACCAACAGATTGATAAAGTTTGCTAAAGTTTTAATGGGTTACATACCATTAATATTACAATGAGTTTTGAACAGTTGGTCCTCTGGTCATGGTTGAAAGTTTTTTCTGGAAAATGGGGTACGAAAATTCTTGAAGTTGTGTGGATCATTTTCTTCACTCTGACTCACATATTCCTTGTCAAGGCTGTGTTGCCTCAATCTCAAGTACTACTTGAGGCAAGAGTACTTCCTGATCATACAAGCTGACAATTCGGGATGGCGACGAGGACTAAGGTGACGGGAAATTGGATTATGGTACTGTAGAACCTAAGTTATGTAGAACAGGACGCACCATGAGAAGTGAATACTAAAGTGTCAAGAATTGTGAAAAAAAGGATTCCACAAGGAGAAGCAACAGTGAAAAAACTTTAAACGCATTTCATCCATATTAGTGCCACTATAACCAGCGTCTTCATAAAGGAAGTATCCAACTCTGATGTTGAAGCACCATCAATCATTACAGGGGAACCACAGGAACAACTAACTATGTGAGCCAAAGAAGAGTAATATTTTTTTTGTCAATGAACATTTTCAGACTCTAAAGCTGTAGGTTTTCTTTGATGAACCTAATATAGAAAAAACTCTTCATTTTGCTTTTAGAGGTCAATAAAACACCCAACACATCAAAAAACACTGAATAGAGCTCAGATATGCCACAAGGTCTGCTGCCATTTTGGAGCTCCCAACAGTATTTACCTTCTAATAGAACACTGCTCAAGTCTTTTGAATACATACATGTCCTTCTCTGCTGACCAGATCCTAAAACATCTAGCTCTAAATACATACAACTAAGCACCAAACCAAACAGTTGACTAAACAGTGACAATCTAATAGCACATCTTTCACAAAACCAAATTAAATTCTTTGTCATAATGCATCAGCGTCAAATGTGAAAGACGTACTGTAGCCATAAAGTAGCTTGAAAGTTTCTCACACAAGAACTTGTCCCAATTTTTACTTTAATTTGAAAGAGCTCCTTCAGAAAAGTCAAGCCAAAGCTTAACATATCCACATGTAAAATTCAGCTCTAGATGCAATTCATTCAGAAACTACGCCTTTTAATAGCACTATGGCTTCTGGCACGGAATTGGGCAACTGCTCAACTTTATTTTAAACATTAATTATCAAAGTCTAAGGACTCATACACATCAATTTATATAATGCTTGTATCATCAAACTACACTGCCAACAATTTCATCACTTCACTAACAAAAGCATTCAGTCCACGATAGCACAACTACAGGCAAAGAGAAATGAGACACCTTGCAGAAGAAGTGCTACAATATCCTGCTAATTGTACAATTGTACGATATAAATACTCGTAATGTAACCAAATGTACCTTTTCTTTGCGCATTCCTGTACTGCAGCTGGTAAGGCAACATCATCAGCACAAGACGACCAGTTACTATACAAGCGTGATGTTTCAAGGGATGGTGAAGAACTTGAAATGCCACCTAGCAAAGGGGAAAACAACGGTGCGTCCATCGTTTGATCTTTATGGTTTACCTGAAGCAAAAAGAAATCAGCATTTATGTCATTTTAAAATATACAATCTCAAATTATCCAAAGACGAAAACGTACATTACGCCTGCACTATGTACTGATATATCGTATTTGTCAAAAGACAAAGGGTCTTCTAGAGGGGACAAAATACAAAATTATCAATGTGTCAAAGTTGTTTGCATACTTTGTTTCATTATATTTAGGTCAACCAAAGCATTGGAGATTTTCGCATTAGCAGTTGTTTCTCTGCAGTAATATCATCCAAAATGATCACTACTTACAAAAATATCAAATAAATGTCTACCTGCACAATATGGAGGAATTTGGCAATGCTCTGGTGGGGGAACAAAATCAGCAATTTATGAAACAATCTGGTGTCAAACAAGGGTGCCTTCTGCTACATTTGAAGCAAATCGGTCTTGTTGATAGTACAGACAAGCATTTGCAATCCAATGGGTCTCGCATTTGCCCGAGTTAGAGCTATTAGTTGTAAACTCCTAACCGGACTTTTCTTGCCACATAACTGAAAAGTAAAAGTAAAACAGTTTCGCATAAGCGAGCAGACAGCCGCTGTGAGCATGAAGGAGACACACAAAAGGAAACAGAAGTCACTCGCAGTCAAACGTATTGGCAAAAAAGCAATTATCCATGTAACTGACAAAAGTGTGATTATCTTTGTAACAGGGTCGATGTCATGCTAAGCGCTCGACTACTGCCCAGCGAGATCATGGTGTGTAGGAAATAAAAAGAAAAATAGTACAGAATCCATGCGGATAACACAGAACCGCATATGTTTTCAGTAGTTTACCAGTGCTCTCGAGGAGGCCTAAACACCGGAAAAGTTATGACATGTGCATGCCTTTCAGTAATGAAAACAAGCAAATTTTAAAAGGCAAACCCATAAACCAACCAAACTGACAGGCTTGACATGGGTGTGGTTAAAAGCCCACATAGAGATTACAACAGGGGCCAGATTGTGACAGAATCCTTCTGATCTAAAGGACTAGTCTGTGAAGGTTAACACTGTGGCCCTATGTACTTTGTGTTACCCTCTGATATATGATTTTAACTTGCAACATTTCAAACGACTCGGCAGCCTAACGTTGCCTAGTATTTTGTTGGTAATTCTGATCTGCTACTAGGTATAAACTACTGTTGCTGAGGTTATGCAATTTCTTTCTAGGCCTGGGATTTCACAGCAGCGTGGTATGCTAACCTAATGCTAACAATCCAGAGTTGGTTTTGAGGCTGCCTCGTTAAACCATTGGCTTTCTTTGACCATCTTCTTTAAGCCATTGACTTGGGAATGTTAATCAGTCTTGGAACACCACAACAAAGTTTTCATCTCTCACGTAATGCCAACAGCTCTTTGAGAGTAATCGTATGCCACTACTTTCTTTAATTTTCTAATTAATTAATAATTCCACCACTGAAGTCATTTTTGAGGTTGGCGCTCTAGTGGTTGGAGACTCGTGTCACTTCCTCTCTAGTGGTATTTAATGTCTTACATGCCATGTGCAGGTGTTTTTAAGAGCTGTATTTTCATCTTTCATGATAAATTTTAAAACATTTTGTGTGTTCAGATTTAGTGGAGGGCGAGTGTGAATGTGTGTTTAGCTTTTTTTTAAAAAGAGGTCCCACCACTGAGATGCCATTTTGAGGTCAGAGTTCAATTGGCTGGAGACTCACATTACTTCCTCTCTCGTGGCATTTAATGCTGGATATATCGCGATTGCGCCGTTGGCGTGCTAAATGCAAACCCGTCTGAAGCGCCGCCAGCCATGCTGCTGGCGAGTCCTCCCATCTCACTTCCCCATTTATTTACTCACGGACAGATTTGATTAACCTTCGGAATCCTGGGGGGAGGGGCGTGTCCAAGATGGCAGCCGGAGTGGACGCTTCCTAAAGAGCTCCGCTCACGGCCCGGAGAAAAACTCCTAAAATTCTTCCTCCCGACCCGCCCTAACACCCGCCGCCTCAACAGAACTGACGGCACCAGGGGGGTGCGGTGATCATCGGGTCGGTGAGCCCACGGCAGTGAACCCGGTGGTGCTCCGGAGATCGGGCTGAGCAAATCACTGTGGGGCGGTGACGCCAGACCGGCGATGGCGGTGACCTCACCGAAGAAATAATGGTGACCCAGAGCTGGGCCGGGTGACCGTATCCGAGGGCGAGAGAGCTTGATGGGAGGTGGCGCAAGGAGAGACAGGACCGGGGGGACCCCTCAGTTGAGAAGGTAACGACCAAAGGGACCGGCAGACGTAACTGCGCAGCAGACCCATAGGGCGCAGAGCTCCCCCGCGCGTTGTTGGGATCGGCCTAGGGGATCCGATGTACTGGAGGCCGGCACTGATTCTGCACACAAATACTTACCGACTCACCACAGCCACGACCCCACGTGTGCGAAGGCGCCACTGTGCTTCAGCGCTCCTAGAGATGGGCCAGGCGGTTGGTGGAGCGCGGACTGCTGCATAGGGGCCAGCAGAAGAGGGTGACTATATTGAGGACACATACCGGTGAACAGAGGAGCCTAGGTGATCCAGGGGCACTAGCTGATCTGGCGGACGAAGCAGGGCCCATTGCCTGAAACCGGGAAGACAATAAGCATACCATGAGCAAAGAGTGAACAAGAAGCAAAATAGAGCTGCCGGCAGGCGTAACTGTGCAGCAGGCCCATAAGGCGCGGAGCTCCCCCGCGCGTTGCAGGGATCGGCCTTGGGGATCCGTTGCTGGAGTACTGGAGATCTGCACTGGTCCCGCACACAAATACTTACTGACTCACCAGAGCTCCGACCCCACGTAGGTGGAGGCGCCGTTGTGCTTCAGCGCTCCGTGGGTTGGGTCTGGCGGTTGGCGTGCGGACTGCCGCATAGGGGCCAGCGGAGGAGGACGGCTATACTGAGGACACAAGCCGGCAAACAGAAGAACCCAGGTAAACCCGGGGCACCAGTAGAATTGGCGGATGAAGCAGGGGGCCATCGCATGAAACCGAGAGGACGATAGACGCACCATGACTAAAGAGTGAACAAGATGTGAAATAGAAGTCTGAGCTCTCCCCATTTATCGGCCAGGTTGGTTACAGCGCCCAGTCAATGACGAAGGGCGGATGGCCTATGCAATTGCGCAGTTATCTCCACCGGATGCGAGCGGGCTGCTTCCAGAGACCTAGCACCGCTGCCCATACAGGAGGTAACCATTGTGGAAATCGCCATTTCCTCTAAGAACAGTGAGTGGGCGCTCAACTGCTACACAGCAAATTAACCTGAGAGAACGCTGCTACACAAAGTAGGTCCGTAGAGCTACTATCCCGATGCTTCTCAATAGTGCATGAAGTAAGACAACTAAGCTGTCAAATATAACGAACAAGCAGTGCCAACTACAGCTAGAAAACGAGCTGCTACTCCCTACAGTAACCTACTGTAACCATACCTATGATATTAGCACGAGGGGGTCCACACTCAGCGCTACCGCAGCTGTGACTTCAGTCCGCAGCTGGAGAGATCAATTGTTAGACGGACTAGTGTGCCACGAACCACTCACCCTGCACAATCATGGTCAAGCCAAAACAGCCTAGGCCGCAACAGTCAGTCGAAAGTGACGAACAGACACTGATTGGACCAGCAGAAACCCAAGCAGCTGTGCTGCAAAAAATGAATCAAACACTTCAAGCACACTCAGCACAATTCGACAAATTACTACAAGCAGTATTAGATACGAAAACCACCTTGGAAGGGAAGATAGACTCTGTGGTAGCTGAAGTGAATTTGCTAAGAGCTGACCAACGCAAACTAGCGGACAGGGTCGCCGACAATGAACGATCGCTCAAGCAAACGTTACCCAACCTAAAGGAGCTACGTGATCAGATGCAACGCATGGAGACAGAGGTCATTCACCTGCAGAGACGAGCGGAGGACGCGGAAGGACGCTCGAGGAGAAACAACATAAGATTCATGGGGCTTCCGGAACGCACAGAATCACCGCACGCTGAAATGTTTTTGGAGAAATGGCTCCTTGATAAAGTGATAAAGACCAGTGCATCACCCATGTTCGCAGTGGAGCGTGCTCATCGGATCCTGAGCAGACCGCCGTGCCCGGGAGCCCCCCCACAACCCTTGATTGCGCGCTTGCTAAAAACGTCCGTGATCGAGACTTGATCCTCCAAAGTTTTAGAACAAAAGGCCTGATACAGATGGACAACAATGTAATAGCCTACCCAGACTACACGGTAGAAGTACAGCGCAGACAAGCGTCCTTCACAAGAGTGAAACAACTACTGCGTGAAAATAATTTTTCCTACTCCCTATTATTTCCCCTCACGACTCCGGGTGGTAGATGGGGAAAAGATCTATATCTTTCCCTCCCCAGAGGACGCTTGGACATGGCTCCATGCTAAGGGGCTAGCCTAACTTAAGAACGATGATCTAAACAAGGCACGTGGCTTACCCCACAACCTCGCCGGAGAAGAAAGAAGTCAAAGACTGACACACGCCCATCCAGAGAACAAGTAGCTGAGAGTCAGAAGTAGGGTCTACAGGAAGCCAATTGGTTTGCCTTGCCGCGGAACCAGATCAGTACCAGTACTAGGGAACGTCACATTAGATAATTCAACGGATCATTCCAGTGGCTCTACTTCTCCTACTTGGCCCAGAACTCATGCCACGGATGGCGGATGACATTTAGGGCAGAATAAGAACGTCCACCGAAGCACCACACAACACGATTTAAATGGACGATCCATTAGGACTTCAGATGGATCGATGCTCCCCTGCTGGTCGACACCCCCGGAGACCTCTTCGTGGAAGGGGACATACACGTTAAGGGACGAGAGAACGGCGGGAAGGGGGGGGGGGGGGGGTGGGAGCAGGGAGTGTTGGAATCCGGCGAGGGCAGTCATGACTGGACCTCCTATTGCCGATCTTCGCGTCCCCCCCCACACCCTACTGGGACACCTAACGGACCATACTATGTTGCTTATCACGAGTGCCACCAGTTGTGACACCGTGCCCCAAGTTGGCTACCATCACAGGAGCCCTTCCTTTGTTTGCCTTCTTTTTCCTCTTTCTATTCTTTTTCATAAGCACTAGATGGTGTGGGTCAGAGGCGAGGAGCGAGGAAGGGGAGGGGAATAGCGAGATGGGTTTATCCAGCACAACATTCTTACATCGGGAGGGCTACCAGATAATATTGCCACTTCCGCGCAACCTCTCACTCATATAGGCTGACCAAATATAACATCATAACCTGGAATGTGAGAGGCATGGCTACTTTTAATAAGCGCTGCAGGGTTTATGCGTACATCAAAAGACATAAAACACACATTGCTATACTGCAAGAAACCCATCTCACATGAAATGAACTACGCAGTCTAACAAATAAATGGCGTGGCTTGTTTTTTGGTACTGTGACATCTGCATATGCTAAAGGAGTATTAATATGGGTTGCTCCTGAAGTACCCTACATAGTGGAACACCACAAAATTGACACAGATTGACGGTATGTACAGTTGACGGGATCCCTAGACGGACGGCCGCTCACCATAACAGGTCCATATGCTCCCAACTCAAAACAAGGAGACTTTCTCCTATCGCTCATACCCCGATTGCTCCCAGACCCTACCACTGACCATATTTGGGGGGGGGGGGGGGGGGCGGGGAGACTCAAACTGTGTGCCGGACATAGACAAAGATAGGTCACACACCCCCATTGGCCGGTGCTCTCAGTAGGAAAACCTCACAGCTGCTTCAGACCTGGATCTCAGAGTTCAGACTCGTAGATGTGTGGCGTACACTATATCCTCAGGATAGGGAATATTCTTTTTTTTCCCCCCAGTCCACCACCTCTACACCCGCATAGACTTGCTGCTTTGTTCTAATGAGCTTATTAATAGCTGTACAGAGGCTTCCTACCTAGCTAAAACCATATCGGACCACTGTCCACTATTGGGTGTCCTTGGATGGGGAAGAGCGCGGACGCTCATCCCTACCTGGCGTCTGCAACCGACTTTGCTATTAGACCCACCATTTTGTCAAGAGCTGATAGAACACATCTCCGACTATTTTAAACTGAATAATGGGACACGTCATTGTGGGCCGTAGAGTGGGATGCCCACAAGGTGGTGGTTATAGACCAATGCATGTCGGCGGCAGGAGGGGCGCGTCGAGTGCTGACGAAGACGGAAACGGCGCTCAGCGAAGTGGAGCGTGGAACTGTGATAGATGCCGTCACACCAGAAGCACTAAAAGCACTCCCTGAGCATATGGACGAGGTCGTTACTCGCCTGCAGAGGTTTGACTATCGCCACTACGTAGCCAGAACACATTCCGAGGGGGATCGCTCGGGCAGACTGCTGGCCTGGTTGGTGCAGGGAGAGCAACAGTGCGGTCCAATAGGAGCAATTAAACTAGACTCGGGCGAAGTGGTCAGCTCCCAAGTAGAAATAAACGATGAATTTAGACACTATTACAGCACTTTATACGCTGCACCCCCCCCCCCCCCGATGCCAGAGCACCTAGGAAAATTCTTTCATGCACTCCCCGTGGCCCGTCTCTCTGCAGTACAGCATGGGGGATATATTTACAGAAGATCGCATGATGACATATGGGGAGCATATGTCCGGGGTTGGTTCCTGACTTATTGCGCACTACAACTTACGTGACAGACATGGAAATGTGGAGACAGGGAACCACAGACATCTCCCATATTACACGAATTACTGGCTGGCCCAGGAAGTCATTGTAGCATATCCCACATATAGAAAGCCTTGTTGGGTAACCCAGAGGTAGCCCGGTCCCAAGCGAATAGCAGATGGGACCAGGTACTGCCTGCTCCGCTAACTCAACAAGAATGGAGCACTGCGCTTACTCTAACATGCACAGTATCTCGCAACTCCAGATTCCGCTTCAGGCAATTTGATTACCGGCACCAGACTTATCTGTCTCCAGGTAGGTTGAAGCGCATGTTTCCCAAATCTGCCCAACAATGCCCCAGATGTGGTGATTCCAATGCTACCTTTTATCACATGATATGGGAATGCCCACCGATACACAGGGCCTGGCAGGGCATCACAGCGTAGACAGCTGAGCTACTAGGATGACCGATTTCCCCTACTCCGGCATCCTGCTTATTGGGCATCCGTCCAAATTTGAAAGGGAAAAAACAAATGCAGAGATGCATCGAATTGGCTTTTGTATTATTCAAATGTTTAATAGCAAAAGGGGGGGGGAGGGGCGACCCAAGCCTACACCAACTATCATATACATGTGACCATTTCACAAGATGGCTCAAGCTCTCGACACACGGGCAGTAAATTGGGCAGGGAGCTCCGGAACACACACAGACCCTAGATTAAACAACATTGCGTCACACTATAGGATATTTATTGTACACGCAAGGGGTAAGAGATACTGCGCAGTGGGAAAGGAGGCCTGATTCTGTGGTGGACTCAACCGTAATAGGTCAGTGGGAGGTGTTGGGTGAGGAAATTTCACAATGACTGAAAGGGGTAAGTGATTAGCCCTGGCACCCTCATTAAGTGCCCCACCCCAAGGACAAACTAAAGGGCAGAGTTCTCTCACACTCATGTAAACAAACACTTAGGAGACACTTTCCCTCCTGCAGCATCACAATTACTCCTTACATCTCTCCCTCTCTCCTTCACCACATTTCATGAAGATCTTTATACAGTTCAGGATGCTACCAGGATCAGCTGGTTTGCTCCCCACCCAACGTCAGCCAGCCTCTCAGATCCTCCTACACCGTCCACACCCCCTGTTATGTTTCGGATAGTATTTTCTTTCCTTTCCTTCTCTTCTTAACCTTTCTTGTTTTGACCATTGGACAATATACTATCGTGTCATTTTGGTAACCGCCAAGGCTTTGAGTGTATATGATAATTGCGGTTATCTCAATTAATAAAGAGATTTTTTTTTTAAAAACCTTCGGAAGCCTCCATGCAGCTATACTTCTGACTCAGCTAATATCGCTGGGTGTTTGCTTAGGTACCCTGTTTGCTCTTGTTCCTTGATGACTGCCGATTCATGGACAGAAAATGTATCTATCTGATCTACAGTCTCGGGTACTATACCATTTAAGGGGAGGTAAAAGCAGCAGAATGAAGTTAAGTGTTCTGCCCTATATGCTTGTCTGATTAACTGCAGATCCCTTCCCAATGGACCACCAGCACATAAGCAGGTATTGCAGTTATTTACTGATCTATTTTTAACCTGTTCATCTCACAAGCTGGCAGATATTGGACCTACAGAGGGTCTCTTCATTTTCAATTTATAGTCCCATTCCCCAATAGACTGACTGAGTTGATCACCCAACTTTCCGATCTATTGGGTCAATTACTGTTTTTGTGTTCCAATTTTATAGTCCTTGGTGACTTTAATTTACATGTGAACAAAATGAATTACCCTAATGCTGCACAGTTTTTGACTACATTACAGGGTTTTAATCTGGAACAGCTTGTGAAGGAACCAACACATAAGACTAGGCATACCCTCGAACTCATTTTTGCTAACCCTCCAACTCTTTCAGTTAGGCCAGCTCTACAACTAACCTGGTCACATCGCTTTTTGATTCTTCTTGTGATCTCTCCCCCAGAGTGTATAATCAGCCAAATAGCGTGTATAAAACTTCGAGAATATGGCATAAAACTTCTGAATCCTCCTTAACAAAGACACTTATCTATTCCTTTATAATTGTCAGGCACCTTGGATCGCGATATAGAGAACTCAAATGATTGGCTTACAGAGCAGTTTGATCGATTTGCCCCTAAAAAAAGCATCTGTAACTAAAAGGACACCGCCCTCTGCCCCTTGGTTTTCATCAAATTTAAAAATGGACAGCTAGAATGTATTTGGAAGAAATTGTATGATGCCGAGGACTAAATACAAGCAGCACGACAAAACAGGACAGCTCTGAAATCTTATTGTAGAGCTATTATCACAGCCTACAAAGAGTGTATCTTCTCCTTTGTTGCCAATGCAGCCAACAAACATCAGGAGCTTTTCAAAACGGTGAATTCCTTCCTCTCTCAGAGTGCTCTTCAGAATAAGCCCGCTCCTTCCGCTAATTTATGTGAGGGGCTCTCAGTTTTTCCATAATAAGATTTGAGCTATCTATAACCAGTTCCCCAGGGATACGGGAGCCATGCCTGACATTGATGCCAACCCTTCCTCTGGAGCATTTCTACTCGAACTGGCTGATTGCAAGTCTGGCTCTACTTTGGGCCAATGTCCACCAGACATTCTTGAAACGGCGTAGTTCACCTGAACCCTAACCTAAATAAACTGATGAATTCCTCCATCGACTCGGCCCAAGTTCCTAAGTGTTGGAAACAGCCTTGTCTGCTTCCGTTGCTCAAAAAACCCAATGCAGATCCCAAGATCTTAAGTTTTAAATGAAGTCCAATACAAAAAAATACTATCAGAAGAAAATCCAGTAAATAAATCATAGAATAAAACAGCAAATCAATCCATAATTAATTATTGTTAAAACAATGTGTTAAAACAATTTAAACAATACAGTACTAGCTCATTTTAAAACATCAGTCCAAACTTCTTCCTAATCAGCCATACAGCGTAAAGATAACATTTGATACCCCAGACAGTAACCTGCCCCTGGTCCGTGCGCAATATCCTATCTGCTTGCTGGAAGTGTCCCACCCCAATATTATTGCACAAGGATTTGATTCAAGTTTGTTGCTGCTTTTTATACCTTCTGCAGAAAAACAAAACATGTTCTGTGTCCTCACTAACATAACCGCAGTACTGGCATGAAGCTGAGGTAGGTGACAAGGACTTCCATTTGCAGCTAATGAGCTGCCCCTCGGCTTCTCGGCATTCCTTGTTGTACCATCTAGGTGAGAGGGCTTTTCCAGCACAGGCCTTTGTATAGATTGGTTTTAAGGAGACAAACAGTACAGCATGCTGGTCGCTACTGACAGACTGCTGTAGGAGTTATCACTAGGTGGGCTCAAACACCTATTAAAAGCATTCTAGATACCAATCAATGAACTCCCTCTCTAGGCACAGCTTTGCTCATTTAATAGTCCTCCTATTATTACTTAAAGATAAAGTAGCTTCTGATCTAGGTCCCCCAACTGCTAGATTTCCAAGAATAGATACCCTTCGCAACCCATTATGATGGGTATCAGTCCATCTTGTAATCGTAATATCCACAGCAAAATGCCAGAGGTCCCGACCCAGAAAAATTTAATCAATATAACTTGTCACAGACCCACGCATAAGGTAGGAAAGGGCTTTATCTATGAGGGGAACCTCCCATTACATCCACGTATACCTTCCTTCAGTGTCAGGGACAGGAGCTGAAGATCAACAGTAAGACAAGGCAATAGGGGTTCAGACCCTAAAGCTGGGATTCCTCTAGCCTCGTCCTCAGCACCAAATACTGTTGCTAAGCCCTTTTATGGTTCAAAGGATTTTCCCTCCTGTTACACAAATGACAGGCCAGCACCACTCAAATTGGTGATTCCCCTATTACATTTGTAGTGCAGTTGTCGATGTTGTAAATATGCACCCACAAACCCCTTCTTCCTGTCAGGACTAGTCCCAAGATACCTTCACTTTTCACATCTAGTGTTTTAATCTCTAGGTCAAGAGTATTCTTAATCCATATTATAAACCCACCATATGGACCCTTTTTTTTTTTTTTTTTTTTTTTTAATGGTGCTGCCTCAATGCTGTAGTTAGAGTATTCCAGTATATGTTGTTTCTCCAGGGCCCATGTTTCTTGCAAGACAATTAGGTCATGCTTATCGATAAACATTCCCTACTACGGGTCAGAGATTTTCTCCTTTAAGCCTGCTATATTCCATGACGGTAGCAGTATCAAATTCTTTGGTTGCTATTTCCTGCGCATTGTCATGGAAGTCGGCCTGTGGCTGGTCTATACTACTGGAGGCAGGGTTAAACCAAACTTGATGACCAGGGGGTTGGGAAGAGAATCAGCAGTTATTGAACTCATAGGAAGATCTATTTGTTTGCACCCACCTTGTCTGTGGCATACTTCACCTTCCCTGCTCTCGCCACATCATCAGGCTTCTCAGCTTAGGTTTTCCACTAACTTCTACTGGGGGCTAACTCATAGCTGCTACTATAACCTCTAAAGCGCCAATCCTGGCTATCAAGATCAGTAAGACACTGAAACCTATTAGTATGGGAACATTAACATGACTCATCGCTGCCATCCTTTAACCCAACTCACGCCCACCTGTTAACTTCACTGACAGACATGTCTTCTTAAATGGGAATAAAATACCCCAGCGTAACAACCCAAACACCTTTGCTAGATCTGCCCCAATACACCCTATTGCCCCAATAAATGATCCTCTCAGCAAGCTGAGTTAATTATGAGATAGTCCCCATTCTTAAATCTAGCTAGGGCCACAATCCACCCGACCCTTCTCACAAGGATGACCTTAGACTTGTGCAGCCTAAAGTCTGTATATAGAGCTGGCCAATAGTAGACTATTTTTCAACTCAAAAGTTGTTTCATTCTCATCAGTATTCAGATAGGGGACATCGATCAATATGGCCACATACTGGCAATAATCTGGTAGTAACTCTAACTTGTCCTTTGAGGGGTCAGGAGGCTGTTGCGCAACTGCTGCTAGTGCTGCTCTATGATACTACTAACAGCCACCTCCCCTGGGGCCTGCAGCCCCTGCCCCCCTGAACTGGGCACTGGTCCTTTTACTGGTGAGCCATAGGGCTAATGAGCTACAAAGGCTAGTCAGAAATGGATCCTCCTTCCTGACCCCCTATGTCCTTATTACAGTCAGCGATGTTAGTGTACTTGTCTGAATCAGCAAGAGCATGTATCATATTGACACAATCAGGATGAGATGCTCACCTCAAGTTCAAACCCTCCCCTCCCCACTTTTACTGCCAAAACCTCCAGGAGAACAGATAGCTGGAGCGAGGTCATAGGTACACGATCTTGGCCAATGCCATCCAAAATGTCAGAAGGGGGCGCATTTAATGTACAGCTGGATAACCTTGGTTCAAGAGCAGATAATCTTTCAACAACTGGATCCATTTTAGTGTCCAAAGCAGCAGTGAACTTGGCATATAGTTTGTCCAGCAATAGTCACAGCATGTAATTTTCTTCATGGAGCTCGTCATGTACTTTAGATGATTGTACAGTGCTCACGCGTAGGCCCTTGGATCTTCTGCCAGCCTCCAACCTCTTCCTTTTCCCAGGAGCTATCTCACCCTGATTGTTAGGGCCCAACAGGATATCAGGTTCCAAGGGAACTATGGACTTAAAAGGTCTCAGTGGAGATGGTATGCTCACCGCAGGTTGGTGGATACCCAAGGCGTTTGATTCCAGAGACAAGGTCCCTTCCCCCATTTCAGCCATGGCAGAGGCAGGTGACGGTTCAACTGACAAAACTGGAAGGGAGTGGGATGAGAGAGATAAACTAAGTTCCGCTAGTTCTCTCTCTTTACTAAACTCCCACTGCACATTGAAAAACTCCATCCAAGAATGTAGGAGTGGGGGTATGAGATTTATCAGAACTAGAGGGCAGCTTCTGTTTCCCCACTGCTACACTAATTAAGGGAAACAAACTATTGCTATTATGTTTCGGGGAGAACAAGATAATATTATGCCATGCCTGTTGTAGAAGATGCAAAAGGTGGGTGGGCCGGCCCAGCCTCCTCTGGGCGATGAAGGGCAAAGACAGGCCCAGTCTTGGCCCAGGCACGTCTGGCGCCACAGTAGAAGAAAAGCACTTAAAAGCGCTGCAGCAGTGTTGGCCCCTCCTTGGACAGGGCAGAGCTGTACTGCTGCATTCTGGGACAAAGATCTCCTCAGTTCTTCGGTTGTGGCTTCCCAAGCGTCACGTGCCATGAGAATAAAAACGCTTAAAAGCACTGCAGCAGTGTTGGCCCCTCCTTGCACAAGGCAGAGATGTCATGGTGCAGTCTGGGACAAAGAGTTCGTCAATTCCGGTTTCCCAAGGGTTATGAGTGATAATTTCCTCAGGATTGACTCTGAGGAAACAGAGGTTCCTTTTTTGGCACTTGATGTCATCATGACTCATGCAGTTGGTGGCTTCGGAACTTGGCACTACTACTGGCTCCTGCATCAACTGCCAGGAACCTTCTAATCCTTTTCGACTCTGATCTTTCCTTTGCTTCCCAAGTGAAAACTGTATTGGCCAGCTACTTTGCTACACAAATCTCTCAGGCGAATGCTACATCTTGTGCCTACCGACACATGTAAAACCACTGTTCACGCCTTGGTGACGCCCAAAATGGACTATGCAAATGGTTTATTTGGTCTTACCTACTTAATTACTGCATTGTCTACAGATTGTGCAAAATGCGGCTGCCAGACTGATTTTGAAAATTCCTGTTTCTCAATCAGTAACATTCCATCTTCGACACCTTCACTGGCTACCTATTGTTAAGCGACTCCAATTTAAGGCGCTTACTTTGGCCTTTAGTGCTTTGGGTCTTAAAGTATGAAGTTTTAATTGGTCAAATTAAAAGACATACACAGCAAAGTATTTGATAAAACATGAATTCCTTAATTTCACCTTTAGGAAAGCCTATGTGCATACAGCCTTTACTTTAAAAAAAAAAATGCGACAACTTCAACAACATAATATAGGAAGAATGCAAAACAAATTAACAGGCGATTGATTAGTAAACCTTAAACTTTGCACTTGTATAGCGCACTTCTCGCCCGTTAGGGTCTCAGGGCGCTGTACGCATACCGCTGTGGAACCCCTCCTGTCTTTTCCCTGTGAGGCGCCCACTCCTGGACAGCCCCGGGGTGAAGCCAGGCATCCAAGCGCTGTGAGGGCCGTTGTGGAGATTAAGCAAGCTATTGCCTAGAGTTACAGAGTGGGACCCATTAATTAGATTAGGCACCGAGGCGAGAATTATCTGGTCCAAGGGAATTGAGCCATAGACCCGCTGAGGTGGGCATTGAACCCTGGTCCTGGGCCAGGTCTCAGCATCAGGGTCTGCTGCTCTAACCATTGTGCCACAGTTCTCCACCATTAGTGAATCCAAGTGCAGTGCCCTATCGTCAGGACTCTGCACCTAGAGACGATGGATCTGTATCCAGGTGCAGTAGACAGCGGAATCTAAACCCGGAAAATGTCCAGTCTATTCTATCACTGGTTATATCTTAGAAAGAGGTCGTGGGAGTTTCACAGTATTGTGTACCTTTGAACTCGGGGTGTAAGCAACTCTGGCAAATTATCGCTATCTGGGAATCATTTTGACTTATGGATGGTACGTGGCAAAGGTACAGACTGTAAAAAGAAAGACAACGTGCAGACTTGATATTTTTAATCAAACATCAGCAGCCGAAATCCACAGACCTAGGAGCATCCAAAAAAACGCACATCCAGATCAGAAGGCAGAGCCAGAAACTACCCTGCAGACGCTGGCACCGGTCAAGATACAAAGGAAAGGTAATAAAAAATCTTTACGCATCGAATCGCTGTCAACGGACACAGGTCTGTTTTCAAATGAGTTTTCTAACCTAGCAGGGGCCGCTGTGGGCCTTAAACTGCTCCACAGCAGCCATGAAGCACAGGCAGTGACTGCTGCAGCTATGGCTACGCGGCTACCATGGAGCCCGGGCCCGCCCGACCCAGCCGCAAACAGACTGTTGCCATGCTATCAGCTGCATTGCCTTCTGTCGCTCCCCGGTCACCTCATAACAGTCCACCCATTACCAGGCTCGACGGCGACAACCTACTGCCTGAACAACCGCTCCCCGCATCCCTTCAACCACACTTACATGGTAGGGCTCCAACCCTGCGCCCCGCGGTAGCCATGTCAGGTGACGTCACTGTGGAGTCGGAAGACCTGGGAAGTGTAGTCCAAGAAGGGTAGGGGCGGAGCTAGCAAGGAACTCAGGGCAATACCATTGTATCGGGCAGGATTAAGTAAACTTTCTTACCATTTAACGGGAGGACATTAGAGATCGACGGGGAACTGTAGGCTACGAAGCAAATTGAGAGGTAAACACGGGGATCATGGTTATTCCATTATACCACCAAAGAGGCAGGGTTAAATCACATGCTCGTTTTATAAGAGAATCAACATAATTCTGGATTTACCGTCACAAATCCCCGAGAGGTGGTGTGGAGTACTACTAATACAATTTATGATAAATTAAAACAGAGCATTGCCAAAGCATCCTGAGCCACACCACCCGCAGACCAAGGGGTACAGGAGTCATTGACACCTGGCGCGAAGGCTTTCCACCATCCTGGGCAAGAGAAGGGTGGGTTTGATTTGTAGTCTGGAGGACACAGATTTTTACTTTGACGTTTAAATCACAGCACAATCGGGGGCTTGAGCACGGTCTAAGCATCTTAGCCAATAACTTCACCAAAAAAAGCATTTGGTCTGACTTATGAATTACAGTGCCTTTTTTGTAATTGAAGGGTATATATTCTAAGGGCCTGTTTAGATCTCAGCGGACAAGTTACTATGTCATAATGGTGACTGATATCGCATCCACCGAAATATAAATTTTATGGCAAGACCGGAGGCTCTATTATGCGTTCTTTTCTTACTTTATTTTAAACAGCAGCAGTCAAGAAACTACAGCTCCCATGGGGAATAGCGTCAGATTAACCAATGGGAGAGAAACAGAAACTAAGTACTAAACCAATCAGCATAAGGCATCAACCATAGAGAGTACCCTTGACTGCAAGCAGCCCTCTTTTCTTGCTGCTCGCAGTCGAGATAAGTACTCTCTTTTGGTTGTTCGTATTATTTCTAATGCTGTGTTTTATTGCCCTTATGTTTTAATCCAGCGTTTGCATATTTCTGTGATTCCTTTGTTTCCCGTTGATTCAGCTGCTTCGGCAGAGATATATTAATCCCCCCCCCCCACCTTCGCTCGGCCGTTGTGTTGCTTACGCGCACTAACCGCCGCGTTCTATCTGCTCCTTCCAGTCCCGTTAAGCCAGCGCGCGCTCTATTTCGTCGCGCGTCTGACAGGAGCTTACTTCGCGGCTTCTGTCGCACGGCACTGCTTACGAGTACCGCTAGTTCAATTGACTTCTTCCCTCGGCGTTGAGCTTCACTCCGGTCTCCGCCTCCGACTAGTTGCTTTTGTCCCCGCCCCTCGGGGAGTTGCTTATTGCTTCTCAGGGAGCGTCCTGCTCCTCTATTAACCCTTGGCTCCCCAAATTTCTTCAATTTCTGCAATTGCTCATATACAAAAAATTCGCTCTGTTATGGAGGGCAATTCATCTTCGAGGTCAGACTCTGGTGATGATGGGGAAGCCTTTTAACAAGATTTAAGTGAGTTTATTCACTCCTCAGTGAAAAGTGCTTTACAAGCTTCAATGGATAAAATGTCAAAGAACATTGAAACCTCGGTTTTGTCCATGGTGTCCAATGCTAAGGCCCATTCTGCGGGGGAAAGCAGAAAAAGAAAACTATTTTCAAATAAATTTCGCAAAGGCGCACATACAGAGAGTGAGCTTGCCTCACACCAGACTGAGGACTTGATTCCTCCCAGGCCTCCTTCTAAGGAGGGGATTTCCGTTCATACTTCGACTCCTCCCTCAAAATGTAAATCTAAATCAAAACATATGCCTGCGCCAAAAAAGATAGTGATTGCGAAAATATTGGACACAGATGATGATGATGACATGGACAACTCATCCCAGTCTGACAAACCTGAGGATTCTTTCTCCCTTTCCCCACCTCCCCGCAAACGTTCAAAAATGTCTACAAATGTCCCCTCTACTAGTGTGGTTGATGCTGAGGGCGTTCCTATGTTCGATCCATCCCTCATCCATCACCCCAATTCAACCGAATGGCTACCTTTAGACCATGTAGGTGAATATATCTCTTCCCGTCTACGTTTACCTCTGGACAAACAAACCCGTTCTAAACTAAAATCTGAATGCCCTAGACCCTCTCTGGACTCCAACATTACCGCAACACCGACTATTGATGAGAGTCTACTAACCTTTTTTACCAAATATGGCAAGGACCCCCGTAAAGGGGTGGACAAGGCCTGGACCACGTGCCAGGATAAGCTTTTGGATGTGGTCGGTCCCCTAGCTAGAATTTTCGACCTGGCCGAATCAGCCAGATTAGAGGACGCACCTATTGACCCTACAGATCTTTCTCTCTGGACCCAAAGGGCTTTCTGCCTGTTAGGCAATGCAAATTCGGCCATTATCCACGAGAGACGCAAAGGTCTTCTACTTAAAATGGACCCTAAGCTGGCTAACCTAGCCACTAGGGACCCTGGCATCCAGGCCGACGGCAACCTCTTCGGTGCTACCTTCATCAAAAACCTTAGCCGTTTCGTTTTGACCTTCTCTTCTATAGATAAAGCCCAGCAATCTATAAAAAAGGTTTTCAACCAACGTGTTTTTGCCAGGGCCGGTAGAGGTAGGAGCCGCTTTACCGGCCGTCCCTACAGGAACCAAGGCTCTAGAGGCTACTCAAACGCCTACAATACCTACCCTCAGGAATTCAAACCCCAATTTTACTCACAAAGATCTAGGGGTTTCCGTAGCCGTGGACACTGTCTCTCCAGATCGTCCAATGTTCAAGGTAAGCCAACTTTCTGGCCCTCCCGTAGGAGGTCGTCTTCGGTTCTTTCTCCAGAAATGGAAGTCAATCTCAACAGACCCATGGGTACTTTCTACTGTGCGGGGATACCAGATCGAACTTCTTTCTTCCCCCGTCCAATCTTATTCCCTTCCTCCCCCAAAGTTTTCTCTCAAAATGTCCTCCCTAATCTTTCTAGAGGGCCAATCCCTTTTAAGAAAAGAAGCTATCCATTATTGCGATCCGGATCCTTCAGGTTTCGTCAGCTCTATCTTTCTAGTTCACAAAAAGAACAAAAAGTTAAGACCAGTAATCAATCTAAAATCCTTCAATCAATTCGTTGTCTATCGCCACTTCAAGATGGAAACTATTATCCATCTCAGGGATATTTTACTCCAATTCGATTGGCTAGTCAGACTAGACTTGCAAGATGCATACCTAACTATTCCTATCCATCATACCCACAGGAAGTTTTTACAATTTCAATGGAATTCAAAAACGTTTCATTTTTCCTCTCTCCCATTTGGCCTCTCTTCCGCTCCCTGGTGCTTTACAAAACTTTTTAAACCTGTTGTGACTTATCTCCGATCTCTGGGTATCAGACTTATTATCTACCTCGACGACATTCTGATCATGCACCAGATCAAGTCCTCTCTTCTGAGCCACCTTCACCTAACATCCACCCTTCTCACAGAGCTAGGTTTTCTTATAAACCACGAAAAATCTGTGGTCATCCCTTCTCAACGGATAGAGTTCTTAGGTTTTCAGATCGATTCAGTGTCGGCCTCTCTGTTTCTTCCTCTTTCCAAAATTTCTGCGATCAAAAAAGAGCTGATTTTAACTCTCCAAAAAGATACTATTTCCCTCAGAGCGCTCGCAAGAGTTGTAGGTCTACTCTCCTCCTCGATCCAGGCCATCTTTCCAGGACCCCTTCATTACCGCGCTCTCCAACGCCTCAAAATTCTTCACCTCCGGCGAGGTTTGGCCTTCTCCGACCTCGTAGCTCTAGATCAAGAATCTCAAATGGAAATCCAATGGTGGATATCCCATTTAGAGGCCTGGAACGGCAGATCCATCTTCCCCTCTGTGCCCGATCTTGTGTTAGAATCAGATGCAAGTCTCACAGGTTGGGGCGCCCGCTGTGGTTCCATATCGACTGGCGGTACATGGTCCGCAGAGGAGTCCAGATTGCACATAAATTGTTTAGAGCTTCTTGCAGGCTCCTTTGCAATCAGAAGCTTTACAAAGAACAGAGCACGATGTTCTATCCTGCTCCGTATGGACAATATTTCAGCGGTGCGTTACATCAACCATCTAGGAGGCACCAGATCCAAGCCTCTTGCGTTATTGGCCAAGAGCCTTTGGGAATTTTGTCTGTCCCACAAATTTTCCCTCATAGCCGAATATCTTCCAGGATCTATGAATTCCAACGCAGACTGGCATTCTCGCCACCTATCCGATTCCAGCGATTGGAAATTACACCACTCAGTCTTTCGCCAATTAGACAGGAAATGGGGCCCTTTCCAGATAGACCTCTTCGCGTCCAGGCTCAACGCTCAACTTCCCCGTTTCTTCAGCTGGCGTCCGGATCCTCTCGCTGCGGCTACAGACGTGTTCCTCCAAGATTGGTCTCCATCGCTCAACTATGCCTTCCCTCCATTTATCTTGATCAACAGGGTTTTAAATCAGGTCAGACGTCAAAAGGCGTCCCTCGTCCTGTTGGCCCCCTTTTGGCAATCTCAGGTTTGGTTCCCTCCCCTTCTCGAACTCGCAGTGGACTTCCCAATACTTCTTCCGAATTTTCCACATCTTCTACTAGATCCTTTAGGATGCCCCCACTATCTGATCCTCAACAAATCTCTAACCCTGTCAGCCTGGTACATTTCCGGTCTTCCCAACAATCCTTCGCTATTTCGTCAGAGGCTTCAGAGTTTATCAACAATGCATGGGCGCCAGGCACAAGGAGAGCATACGCGTCAGCTTGGAATCTATGGTCAAGCTGGTGTATGGGAAAAGGTGCTGATCCCTTTTCAACAGATATAAATTTAATTATCAACTTTCTAGCCGCTCAGGCGGGTCTAGGCAAGTCTTATCGGACAATAAACCTCTACAGGTCTGCTATTTCCATGAATCACTCCCTTATAGAGGGCAACCCTATTGGCATTCATCCTTTGATCTGTCGCCTTCTAAAAGGCGTGAAACTCTCCAGACCCCCTGCTGCCAAATATTCTCACCTCTGGGACGTTTCACTAGTGTTGAACCTTCTTCTCTCTTGGTCGGATAATTCTGGTCTTTCGCTTAAAATGCTGTCGGCCAAACTTACCATGTTGCTATGTTTAATTTCTATCAAAAGAACGTCGGACGTTAAGTCCCTTGATGTTTCTGCCCGCCAATTCCTTCCTTCTGGAGTTTTGTTCCACATTTCCAAACGTACAAAAACTAATTTACATTCTGTTTTCTACCCCTTCTTTCCCGACAAACCAAAACTATGTGTGGGTCTTTGTTTAAAAGAATACGAGAAAAGAACTGTAGACCTGAGAACGTCCTCTTCCTCCCAACTGCTGATCTCCTTTCGCAAACCTCACAAGCCAGTTTCTTCGGCAACTCTAGCCCGTTGGGTTAAGTGGATCATGTCTTTGGCGGGAATTGATATCTCAGTTTTTGGAGCTCATTCGTCCAGGGGAGCCATGGCCTCCAAGGCGTTCGCCTTGGGTTCCAGTTTAGAGGACATTCTCAGGTCCGCAGATTGGTCCAATGATAATGTGTTTAAGACTTTTTACTGTAAACCTGTTAGATCTGCTTCTTCAATTGTTATTGACAAGCTTTAAACTCGCATAATAGAGCCTCCGGTCTTGCCATAAAATGTAGATTTTCCTAGTAATTTATGACGGAAAGTCTTAATTTTATTAAAGACTCTGAGGCGAATATTATCCCACCACAAGTACTTCTGCTAATTTGTACTTTTTTTTTTTTCTCCCTCCCAGCGACTCCGGCACTTCCTCCAGCTTCCGGATAACTCCACTGGCTCTTGGTTTTCCCACTTCAAAAGGAACTCTTCAGATGCATCATCGCAACCTGCGCAGGACCTTCTGCCTCCTTATTCCGCTTCCCGTCTCATCGCTGCGGGCCAAGAGTTTTGTTCCGTTTCTTTGGCACTGGCTATTGTCGGACTTATTTACCCGTTGTTTTATGATTCTATCTAGTCTACTCACTCAAGAAAAGAGGGCTGCTTGCAGTCAAGGGTACTCTCTATGGTTGATGCCTTATGCTGATTGGTTTAGTACTTAGTTTCTGTTTCTCTCCCATTGGTTAATCTGACGCTATTCCCCATGGGAGCTGTAGTTTCTTGACTGCTGCTGTTTAAAATAAAGTAAGAAAAGAACGCATAATATTCGCCTCCGAGTCTTTAATAAAATTAAGACTTTCCGTCATAAATTACTAGGAAAATCTACATTCTACAGGATATAATGGGATTTATATTTCGGAAGACGGGATATCTGTCACCATTGTGATGGAGTAAGTCATCATACATGCACTCTGTCACTCATCTTGCACTCATGCATCCAATCCACCGACTTATTCTTGCATTCACTCTGACACAACCGAAATAAAACGTGCACCCTCAACAACATATACAAGATAAATTAAAATACCAGTCGAAAAAAAAGAAAACATGCTGCTGTCCAAACAGCGCAGGCATGTGGTTGCAATAATAAAACTAAATAAATACTGTTGTTTTTACCCCGTGGGCGCTATAGACATAATCTGAACGTCTACAGCGCTCACAACCTGTCATTTTGGACACAGAGGGCACATCCAGGCACCGAGCAGCAGCTGTGTGTGCTGCATCCTAAAACACACACCCCCAACCCTTGCCCCACCTACCCCTGGGTCAGAGAGGGAGACTCTCCCACCATGGCGCATGGAGAAACTCAGCTTTCCAGTGACACCTGAGTTTTTTGTTTTGTGAGGGGATTGGCCCCTTGAGCCAGGACTTGTGCTCCTTCAGCCCCCATTATTTTCAGTCTGTGTCCCCTGGAGAGAGGATGAGCGTGTTTACTTCCCAATCTGTCCCTGGGTGGGGTGGGTCAGAAATCCCATTAGGCACCAGAGAATTCTGAAAAATAATGGAGAAGGCCCACCTTTTATAGGGCCATGCCTTCAGCCCAAAAGGAGGACATTACAGTCTTTCAGCCTCCCTTGGAGATCAGATTGGGCATTTGCTCCCAATCTGCACCCCCAAGGAGGCAAAATTCTAGTAGAAACCAGGGAATATTGTATTTAAAAAAAAGAAAAAAGACAAAGGGTTGGGGACGCCCACAGAGCCCACCCTAAAAGGGCCATTACAGGCTTTCTGCCCCACATCCTCGTGAGCGGTAGAATGCCCTGTAGACTCCAGGGGAAGTCTTAAGAAAATAGGGGTGGGGGGGGGAGGAGTTGGCCCACCATGCATTGGGCCATGCTACCACCCCAAAACGAAGCATTACAGTCTTTCTGTGCCTCTTGGGTGATAGAAATCCCTCTAGACATGCCAGAGATAGATGTACAAAAAAAAAAAAAAAACACAAAGAAGTGGGGGGGCCACCTTGGCCTAAAGCCACGTCCTCGTCCCAAAAGTGGGCAATACAGTCTTTCTGACCCCCTCCCTGCAAGACAGACTGGGGATTTGTTCCAACTGTCCACCAGGGGTGGAAGATTTACAGCCAACCCATGCCAGGGATTTTTCTTACTAAAAAATAAACGAAGGGGCGGTAGCACTCCACCATGTCATTGGGCCATGTGGCAGCCCAAAAGCCCTAGTCTTTCTGCGCCCCGACAAAGCATATGGAGGGGTTTTTCATAATGTGCCTCAAAGAGGGGATGGAAAAGAAGAAACTATGGCTTTACTTAGCAAAAAAAAAAAAAGTGATTGGGGAGGGGAGCCCACCATAGCCTAAGGTCATGGCATCACCCGAAAAGGGGGTAATCCAGACTTTCTGCCCCCGGGGAGGAATACTGGGGGTTTGCCTCCCCCTGAGGGGGAGGGAAGAAAAGCCCTCTAGGCAAACAGGATTTTACATTTGAGCAAATCAAAGAGAAACTAGTGACCCACCCAGGCATTGGGCCACACACCCACCCCAAAAAAGGCAAACCTATCTTTCTTCTCACTAGAGGGCAGAGAGGGAGCTTGTCCAGTTCGCCCCTGGGGACAGAAAGCCAGCTAGATACCTGGGATTTCAAAATGGCACTAATTCAAACAAAAGAACTGGGGTAACCCACTGTGGCATAGGGCCATACCCCTGTCATAGAAGGGCCAAGAGTCTTTCTGCTCCCCGTTCCTCAGGGACAGATAGAAACTGGGTTGGGGAGGTTACCCCTAATCTGCCTCTGCCACATTGGGCCACTTCTCCCACCCAGTAAGCTCAAACCAGAATTTCTGCCACTTTGGAGGGCGGGGGGCACAAAGTGAGTTAGAGAGGGACAATGTACAGTTCTCCGATGCTACTCCAACCACACTGGACTCCCTGGAAGTCTTGTTTTCATTAACGTCTGGGTTTGGTAGGTTTCCCTGTGTGGCAGCCAATTCCAGACTCAAAATTCACTGTTAGCCACACTGCAAAAAATTTGTTGGTTTTGAGTGGAAAATAGGTACCTGTTCATGTTGCGTTTTGGGGCCATTCTATTGTGGAAACTGGCCCCACCCACACAAGTGGGGTTCCTTTTTTTGTCAGGAGAGGTGTAGGAATGCTGGAAATGTTTGGATTCCTGCAGGTTCCAAAATTTCCCCTATCAAAATGTGAGGAAATGCACGTTTTCAGTCAAAGTTTGAGGTTTGCAAGGGCTTTCAGGTTTAAAAAAAAAAAAAAAAAAAACTTTGGCGAACCAGACAAATTTCATACATGTCTAGGTTTGGTGGGTTTCCCTGGTTGTCAGAATTGGGCTCACATTCTGTAGCTATCCACACAATATAAAAAAATAAAATAAAGTCTTGATTTAGCTGGGTGAAATGTGATGTTTCCAGGATGCATTTTGTGTCACAGGCCCTATGTACAACCACACAAGTGGGTTAATGTTTTTTTAATTGGGACTCATGTGGGAACACAGAATAGAAGAACATTTATATTACCAATTGGAATTTCTCTGCCTTTACAAATTCCAAATGTATGTCAGCGTGCAAGAAGGAATACATTTTGCAAAATGTCCTCCATGATAATCTGGGTAAAACACAAATTTCGAGGTGTACAAGTAAACACTGTTCCTAAATTTAGTATACTATGTACATTTCAGAAATATAAATGTTTCCTCCATACCCATCTTCTATTCCTTATATTGTACACAATGAGGAATCATTGTAAGGTGTTGGCTCCGGCGTCTCAAGTTTTGGAGAACCTAAACTAGATAACCTCGCATCCAACGGATCTATCAGACATAACCATATTTTACTTTTGTAAATTTCATATGAAAATGTTACACATGCCTGTTTTTTCCAACTCATTTTTATTATTATTTGTCTCAATGGTTTAAGAAAATTGAGGAATCTATACAATTAGCCTCTTCCTAAAAACAGAATTTTGTTTACTTTTCAGAAATGTGTAGCATTCCAGGATCCACCATGAGTTTCACACCTGGGGGACGTGGCCAACTGCCAAGATGGCGGCAGCATAATCCCGAGCACTCAAGACCGGGCCCAGCAATCCGAATTATAACGCCCATATCCGTGGCATCTTGCTCCGCTAATCGTGGTGTCGGAGCCCCACTGTACCCTGACGCCCGGTGCAGCCCTCAAGATCCGTCACTGAGAGATGTGCTGGTGGGCTGCGTGGTCCAGGCCTAGGAAGACCGAGTGAAGGCCTACGGATTGGCAGACGCATGGCAGAGCAGGGAGTGACCGGAGCCAGTGTCATCCGGGAACTGGGGAGTCAGTTGTTGCCCACTGGGGCATCTGGTGGTGACCCTGGGAGTAGCGTGGTGCTGTTGGAGAGCTTTGGTGATGCCCAGCTCCCTGGGCGGAGGGAGCAGCGGCCTGAATCCTGGGGCACGAAGTGACTCCTCACGGCTGGTGGGGTGGCCCTCCCTGAAGTCAGGAGGTAATCTGCAGTGGCCTGCAAGACGGGCCTGTTAGGGGGTACCCCAGTGGTCCGCAGGCCGCTCTGCTCCGGGACCTGTGAGACGAGATCGGGCGGCGGCATGAGGAGCCACACCAGGGACCAGCTATGATGTGGATGAGGCCTGCATCTGCTGGGAGGACAGCGACGCGAGTGGATAGGATTTGGTCCTGGGGTGAGTACTGTTGATAGGCCCTGGGACTTCCTGCGCCCTTGAGGGCCCCTTTCTTCCTCCTCACAGGAACCCTGAGAGCGGGTGGTGGCCTCCGCCCCCATCTCTTCCTCCCCCCTCTGTCTTCGCTGCCCTAGAGGGACTGGGTGCATACCCTGTAGCCCTTACTGCCTTGCTGGGCACAGGGAGGACTGGGTTGCCCCACTTATTCAGCCCACACAGGGCTATCCACTCGTGTTTGGGCATAGACTGGCTGAGGACTTGCTGAGGCCATAGGGAGATCCCAGCGGAGTGCTTTGCTGATATCACCTGGCTGGACCTCAATTGCCTGGCGGCGGTCCTCACTTCCTTGGCAGGGTGGCAGCCAGGGGTGAACTTTGGGGACTACTGGGGTACGGACTTTACCAATAAACTTGGACGAGGCATTCTAGCAGAGTCTCAGTTCCATGGCCTGGGGTTCTCGCCACTCGCTTCCCAGTCCCTGTTCTGCTTCAGACTGCGAGGGAATGCAGTGTAAGGAATGCAAAGGATGCATTACTCTTAGTCCGAGTAATGAATTTACTAAGGCACTTCCCAAGTTTCATACACAGAGAGAATAACATAAGCTTTTATTTCAAGTGTAGCAACACACGTGCAATTCCAAAAATACTCCAAGCAGTAGCCTAATAATGATCACAGGAACAAAGAAGATGCAATACTTCAACAATGGATATATATAAATAAATTCATGCATGCACAGCGCAAAGCTAAAAATAAGAATTAAAAATGCATCATCATGGGGCTTGACACCGACATCATCCCTTTGTCAACTTCAGGTCGTGGAACCCAGACAACCGAAAAGAGGGAGAATACCCGCAATGGGATTATTTTCTGAGCAAGGCGTCCCTTTTCAGACGAGTTCCTTCTTCCCAGCCGTCAATCTCCCACTACTTTATATACTTAAACAAACTTAAGAGGAAGGTTCTAGAAATGCCCCTCCCATCAGGTAATTTGTTGTTCAATTGATAGCCATAACAGGTCAATGTTGAAAGAGCACTTTAGAGACTGGCCAGATCCCAAGGTGCACTTCCAAGACCAAGCTGTATCCTGCTTAACCATAAACATTGTCAGCCTGGTACATCCTTATCTCCTTTACTCCTACATGTTATGTTCCCGTCCTTAGTGAGAAAGAGCGAAAACAGACTCACAAGCTGTAAGCAGAAATGTACCTGCGCAGATAGCACTATAGGCCCCTACAATGGGGACATGCCACAAGGCCACCACACTGTGCAAAATACCTGTGCCTTGGCAGTGTCTGGCCTTTGCTGGGGGGTGACGGGAGTCACTTCACGATGGGTCATACTAAGTCCTCCTCCAGCAGCTGGGATGCTCAACCCTGTTCCCGGCTCACTCTCTCGGAGGATTCGATAACCCCCACCCCAGAGGATTGTATCCTCCCCCTCCACAGACTTAAGTCCCCCAATGGATAGACTGGATATTATACTGCAGGAAATTTGGGACTCTCGAGTCTCACTTGAGCAATGTCTGGGGGCCATTACAGCTGACATCACTCCTCAAGGATGACCAGTGCAAACTGGCTGAGAAGGTCAAATCGAATGAACAACAGTTGTCCAATGTCTCTCCCACTCAGGCTGAACGTTCTACACAACTTGCTCGCCTGCGTAAACAGGTGAAATACCTGCAGGATCGCATGGAAGATGCAGAATGGCGGTCACCTAGGAATAATATATGTATGATTGGAGCTTCGGAGGGTGCTGAGGGCCCCCGCCCCACGCAATTCATCTAAGACTCGCTGAAATCGCTGTTGGCCCGCCAAAACTTTCACAGTTGTTTGAGAGGACACAGATTGCCCACGAAGAAACCAATACCTGGGGCACCTCCACACCCCTTGGTGGCGAGAATCCTGAATTATAGCGATCGTGATGCTCTGCTTAGGATGGCCAGGGAGAAGGGCACCACTTTTCTTAGCAGAATCAAAGCAGAATCAAAAGTTTTACTGTTCCCAGATTATACTCTTGCTGTCCAGCACAAGTCTTCTACTTTGCAGGAGATTGAGAAAGGTCTGAGTGCGCTTGGTCTTAAGTATGCCTTGTTGTTCCCGGCCAGGCTTAAAATAATTCATGAACAGCAGTCCTTTTTTGATCAACCAGCAGAGGCCAATGACTGGTGGCTACCTGGCTCAACGAGATCTATGGCTCTGCTGACCACCTTGCCGCAACCACAAAGGGTCTCTAAGAAGTGCAGGACGGGGGCATTTAGGGATCATGTGCCAGAACGGTGCCCACTCTGCAGCAGGCCCTGGAGGGACGATGTGAAACAATCCGCACAGCACATTCTCTGAGACTTTCGAAGAAACCGAGCTGCGCAAGCTTTTCACATGGCAGTGAATCGTACGCTGGCTTAGTCTGTAGTAAGCCTTTATTCCCCAGCATCGCCAGCGGATGTCACACGACCAACTGACTGAAGGGAACCAAGTGCAGCATCCCTCACGTGCTCGCTGCATGCCATATGTGAGAACAGGGAGTGGGCGGGGGGCGAGTATGGCTGAGTTTTTGTGTCATGATTGCTTACTGTACACCTGCACGATGACACTCCCCCCAGAACTCAGAGGGCGTCTGACATACATTACACCTATTTATTACTGGGGGTCTGTTGATCCTAATTACCCACTTATCACGTCAGGCATTGGCTCCGATAGCCCTAGATATAAAGCTGAGGAGACTATGTACCCTTTGACAAAATGGTTTTGAACGGTGTTACCCCCCCCCCCATTGGCAGAGGCACTTGTTTTCTCACTAATTGTTAAAATTAGCTGTTTTTGTGTATCCAGTTTGGTCCATCAAATGGTTCCTTATGGACTGAGTATTTGCTCTGTTTTATGGCTTAAATTTTCTGGGGGAGGATTTCATTTAGTTCATCATTGTCACTGAACATCATGACTGGCAGTGTATTGTTGGAGACCGAGGGATCATGCACGGGTGGTGGGGTGGACTAGTTATTTTGTTAGACTAAATGGCTCGTTCACTGAATGACTATACAATAACCAAATGGAATGTGCTGGGACTGGGTTCAGTATGTAAAAGGCATAGAGAACTTGCACAGTTAAATAGACGTAAGGCACAGATAGTATTCCTCCAGCAAACGCACCTCACCACACATGAAGCACAAAAGATGCGCAGGAAATGGCAGGGACAACTGTTCCATTCATCTTACTCTGCCTTTGCGCGAGGTTTGGCAATATGGATCAGAGCCACTGTCGCATTTGAGGTAATGGAGGCCAAGATAGACACAGAGGGTTGCTATGTGTTGTTGCGGGGTGACCTGGATGGGCAGCCTACTGTACTATACACACCTAATGTAGAACAAGAGGCATACTGGTCTGAACTCTCTTTGATGCTGGGGGACTGATCGACTCACCCCTGGGTGCTCGGAAGTGATTTCAATACTATTATTGATACTTTCCTAGATTGCTCCCACCCACCCTTGCCGGGAGCAGTGTTAGTGCGCCAAGCGCAGGCACTGAGGAACTGGATGAATGGTTGGGGGCTTGTTGGATGTTTGGCATGAAAGTCGTGTACCCTGCAGAGAATACCCCTTTTACCCCCGTCATGCACTGCATTCCCGACTGGATAGATTCCTGTGCCCTGCTTGCCTTCACTCTTCCACCTACCTGGGACAGACACTATCTGATCATAACCCCCTGGAAATGATGCTTTCCTGGGGATATGTGTTGACCTCTATCCCAACTTGGCATTTACAGCAGACTCAGCTGGAGGATGCAGTATTTAGGGAGACACTTGCAATCAAAATAGATGCATATTTCCCCTGCTACGAAGGACCTGCTTCCTCACCTTTGGCGGAATGGGAGGCCTTCAAGGTGGCGATACAGGGTACCTCTATAGCCACAGTAGTAGAGGCCCAGTGGGAAGTTAAAGGGGAGCTTAAAAGTCTGGAAGGAAAACTGGGCACACTGGAGGCGGCAGCAACAGAGTCCGCTGAAGCCATGCGTTCATTTCAGGAAGCCCACACCACAGATGCTGAGCTCCTTGAGCGTCTCCGTGTTATAGATTATCATGCCTATATGCAGCACATGTACGCAGATGCAGACAAATCAGGAATGCTCCTAGCACATCTTATACGACCACCCCCCACTCCCGCCCCATTACTGTTCATAAATAGCCTATCCGATGAGGTGATCACTACGCAGAGTGGGATTAACGGAGCTTTTAAACATTATTATGCTAACCTAAACAATGCCCCTGACTCTCCAAACCCCATAGACATCCTTAATTTCCTAGATCAGATCTCACTGCCGAGAATATCTGCTGCAGACAAAGAGAACATGGGAGCTCCGATCTCAGATAATGACATTCAGAGGGCTATAAACAGGACTTAGCCATGAATAAAACACCTGGATCAGATGGGCTTCCAGTCGAGTTTTACGCTACCTACTTGGCACGACTAGTGCCCAAGTTGGAAAAACTCTACAACACCTCCTTGGATGCTGGTATACACCCTCCCTCCACTAGGGAACCACTGGTCACCTCCTTATTGAAGCCCAGCAATTCCCCATCAAAGCTCTCTTCATATAGACCACTGCATGTTCTTAATACGGAATATACAAACTTGAACAAAATGTTTGCCCGTAGGCTGCTCCCCCTACTCCTGCGTCATTTACATATCCACCAGTGCGGCTTCGTTCCCTGACAAAGTACCTTGTTAAATATACAGCAGCTTTTTAGAGTAATGGAAACAGCATGGGGGGGAATTACCCATATGCGGGCTGCATTTCCCTGGATGTACATCAAGCTTTTGACACTCTGGGGTTGAATTTTATGTTAAAAGCCCTAGCTAGATATGGTATACCCAAACTTATATTTGTTGGGCACACCTCCTGTATACGCAGCCCACTGCAAGAGGTAGAACAGGCGGCATGATTTCACAAACATACACAGTATATCGAGGGACCAGACAGGACTGCCCCGCTGCCCTTGTTGTTTGTGCTGGCCATCAAACCTCTGGAGCACCGGCTTCAACAAAACTCCTCTGGGTGGGTTAAACATACAGAGCACATAACACATGCTATAGCTCTATACGCAGAAGATATAATAGTGTACATCAGGGACCTTCAAATGGGGGTGGATAAAATCTCCCTGATATTGGGAACATTTGGAAGGTTGTCCGGCCTCCACATCAATATAGAAAAATCCTGTGCATTCTTTTTTTCCCCACACGCTGATGCACCCTGCATTGCGGTTGGGCCAAGCGGACTTACAAATGGCACCCCACACGGTTCGATACTTGGGCATACAAATTTATCAGGAATCCTCAGATTCACTGGAAGGGAACCTCATGCGAACAATCAATTCCCTAAAAACACAAATTGCTTTCTGGGTTACCTTGCCACTGTCGGTGCAGGCCGCATGTCTATTGCCAAAATGGTTATGCTTCCTAGATTATTGTATTTCTTCACAAATCCTCCAGTGATGGTGCCGGTTGGGGTGTTCAGATTGCTGAACAGTATGCTGGTAGGGCTTGCCGGAGGATCGGGACGCTGTAGAATTAGCCTCCCCAATTGCATTTACCATCAGATAACGGCAGAATTAGAGCACTGGATTTTAAGGCCTATTGTCTGGCAGGACAATTGCAATAGCTGCCTTACTAGCTTGCGGGAGACAACTCTTCGGAGATAGGCTACACGCTGGTGCAATTGGCCAAGGGTCATTCACATAGTCTGCTATGCCCAGACAGGGGATGGCCCCTGAATATGCCTCTGCTACTGTGAGTAACTCTCTCGTACTGGAAATGGCTCAGAAATACACCGCTCTCACACTCCCGTATGCGCCGAATGTCCAGCTGAGCGGGCTCCCAGAAGCCTCTGGCACCTTGACAACACATTGGCTTGCTCACTGGGAAGAAGGGGGTGAGTTAACACTGGGCTCCCTGTTTCACAATGGTACTATAATGCTGCATACAGACTGTGCATTTGCATGGCCTTCCTCCTTCTCTCTTTTTAACGAACACAAGTATTGTCCGCTATGTGGGGAAACACTTTGCACCATGAAGGGCTCGAACCCCCAACCCACGATCTACTTCGGGCTTTTATTAGCATGGTGACGTAGGCATCAGGTTCACTGCTTATATCATGGGAATAGAACTCATACTGGGACATCCTTCTATACATTAAAATGTAGGTGGGAGCAGGATCTTAACCGTAATTTCTCCGACCGTGACTGGGCTCGGATTATGGAATATCCCAAGATCCTATCACGCAATACTAGATTCAAACTCATACACCTTTATATAGTCCACAGAGTATATTTTACACCACACAGGATCTATACTATGTTCGTCCTTGACACAATGGTGTACCCCCAATGTAAAAAACCCGATACAGATTTACTACATATGCTATGGGCTTGTCAACATCTTATCCCCTACTGTTCGAGAATAGCTACAATATTGTCGGATATCACAGAGTTAATTCAATGAACCACCCCTGAACAGTGCCTCGTGGGCCTGCATCCCAGGCCCTAGGGTTCTAAGGTGGTGCTTCGATTTGTTAATCTGGCCCTACTGCTAGTGAAACAATTAATAACCAGAAATTGGAAGTCCCCGAGAGCCCCCCAGGTGTCCCTTTGGCAGCAGGAGGTCGAGCGTTAGGGATTGGCTGAAAGCGCAGCATTGCGTAGGGAAGAATATAGGGGCCTCCTCAGACCTATCTCAATGGCATGTGATGCACTGCTGGAGACCCTTAAAGTTCAGGATATGGAACACGATATAGTGAGTTAGAAGCCACTCCATTTATGAACCAAATACAAGTCAGAACCACCCACAAATCTAAGCTGTTCACACATGCTCATTCCCTTAACGCTCCACGGTCTGTGCATGTGCCTCCATACAAGAATACTGCATATTACTATTCTCTTCTAGGTGACAATTTTAGTAGGGTTGGGATATGTATGTTTAGAAAGTTGATTTCAATGGAAGTCTGTAATAATGCCTGTACCGTCATGTATGACTGATGTTAAGATTTTAATCATGACATATTGTACTTGGCAGTGGTTAAAATATGTTGCTGTTAGCATATGTTCAATATGAAACTCTAATAAAATTTGTGTTAAAAAAAAAAGTGTTTCACACCGGTTTCCACCACAAACTGCAAGTAGGTTGATTTGATTTCTAAGTTGTTTTCTTTCCTTTTTTTAACCTAATACAATATTTTATTACAATATGTAAAGCCAAGCCCATGCCGTACATGGTGAAAGCCTGTGCGCAGCAAGTGGTTGGCTACTGGGAATTCACGCCCCTTCAGCCAATCAGATGGCTCTTATTATTAATATTTTTTTAAACTGTGAGATCGCAGGTACTTCGCGAACCCAGCCACGCAGATACACAGATATTTTCTAACCTTAATTTCTCAAAAACTGCTGAATGGATTTACACCAAATCACAAAAAGCACGCTTTCTGGACCAAGATTTTGCTTCCTACCAAATTTGGTGTAAGTCTGTTCAACTGTTATCGCTGCAGCCCTTTTTTAAATAAGTCTATGAAAAATGCATGGGCATTCTGTGTTTTGGGACTACCTTTTTTCTCAGGCCTTTGCTTGACTGATCATCCCAAAACTTTCCATGTAGGAACTAAGCAAAAAAGGAGCAGTTTTTTTGTAACGTTTTGTGAAGATTAGTCAAACAGTGACAAAGTTATTAGCAAAACAAAAAAGGCATTTCTTATGCAAACCACATCCTAAATATAACTACACAGTGGCAATTGCCTCTCTGTAAGATAGTTTATATATTTTATTTATGATTTCTTATTATAAGGTCCTAGTAGACAGCTAAGCCTGTCATGCCTTCAGATGATATTCTAGCAAGAATTAATACAGTGAAAGTCTTCAAATTCTAGGGTTTGTGAGAAGGGTTACCAACACGAAAAACCTTCCCTACAAACATAATCTGAGATTGCATGCAACAAAATACTGATGTATAGGTTTTAGTATAGAGTAATTACAATCCACCCTTAAAAGCCGATTGAGTAGGATATGCTTTTTGCAATAAATAAGTCAGACCTACTACCATTTTTCATAACATTTAATAATAAACAGATCAGGACTATTGCCATCATCAATAGTCTGTCACAATAACCAACCCAGTCCTGCTGCACTGAGTATAAGCTGTGCCACAAACCAAAAAACGCAAAATAAGCAAGTTTTTAAGTGGAAGCTCACAACTTAAACGCAATCAAATCCTCTACACAGGGAGATCAACATGTGGATGCAGCCTATGCTCCTCTCTCAGTAGTACTCTGAAAGCTAATTTTTATTGATCACAAAGCGAAGCACCAGACCTAAAGGCAGACCTAAAAAAGCATGTGTAGTACTGTAGCCTAAGGAACCCATACTGCTCTTGAGCTCACAACTGCGCTCTAAAGTCCAAAGAAAATAGTGGAGAAGTAAGCAGATCTGGGCTTCTGTCAGAGAGAAACAAACATCGTAAATTACCTAGCTATCTAAGACACCTGAACCATGCCACATGACTGCTCCTGAGAGTTTAACCTCAATACCACTGTAAGCTTGATACTTTACGCGCGTTAGTAAGCCTTCTCTAGGCAGCGTTACTGCTGCCTACTCATGCAGCTTAATAAACAAAATAATCACAACTGCGAAGAAGGGAAGCACATTTTTTGTGGAAGCACACACCTTCTGCCAAATCAAAACATGAACTCCTGTCCATCAACATGTGGGTGGAGCCAACTCCCCTCTTCATAGGACCCATTGAAGCTCTTTTTTAGGTTGATAACATGAGGTCTGATGACAACTGCACAAGAACAGAAAGGAAAGGCATTACATAAGAAGCAAGGAACTAAGAAATCCAGTTAGAAATCAGCAATGGGGTAACCCAAAGCCCACTCTAAGAAATTGTATTTTACAAAATAAGTCTTTAACAAGAAAGAGATGAAAACTGTGTAGGATGTGCTGGGCTACAGCTCAGCCTAAGAAATGTACATATCATTCCTTATGCATCACTGATATACCATCCCAAATGGCTCTCAGATTTGTGCATAACAATGCTTTTACATGGTGGACATGCAACTTGGACTGCTACATCGCAAAACAGTGGACGGCTAAAGTTCACCACATTAAAATTGTTTTAAAAAGTGCTTATTGCAGCAATGTTTGTAATTTATAAAAGCTCCTAACAACAGTAGCCACTATTACCTAATTCAATTGTATTTTACTTATTTACCTGAGAAAGATGAAAGGCTAGGTTAGCTTTGCTGAGCGTTTTTAACTTGCAGATTATACTTGACGTCAGCATTTAACTCAATGAGTCACCTTTGCTCCACTATAAAGAGGAGCGTTAGATATGTTCATGCAACCTGGGCAATACTTTAAAGGGGAAACAGAATATGTTGACTAGAACATAGCAAAGAGAAGTGGAAACATTTTGGGTGCATTATCAGTGATCCCATTGTAAGACAGAGCAAACATACAACATAAGGATGGGGAAAAACAAAATCCTAACTAGAATAGTGAAAGTAAAGAAGTAATAAGAAGCACCTAGGTTTCCATTGTCATCTGTAACATTTTGCGACAAAGACCAAACTGCAAAAGAATTATGTTGTTACATATTCCAGAGTTTCATGGTTGCAAAGATATAAAGTATTGGTAGGTTGCTCAAAAACCCTCAATATCCAGTGCCACCAACAGAACTACGGCTTACAATGGTTTCATAGTGTACAGGCTATGTACCACTTCAGAATAAAAAGAAAAACTAAGAAGGAAAGCTATGCAGCTTGAAACACAGTAACAGACTGCATTTTGGTGTAGAAGTTATTCATGCCACTTCATATTTGGCCCAACCTGTAACAAGAGGCCATTCGAAAAGCATTGTATCAAAATATGTATTTTATGCACATGTACATTTAGAAACCAATATTGTAGAAAATTTCAAAAGATAGTACCAGATATCTTACAATTCTGCATTCCACATTCTACCAATAACAAATGGCACCCCACATGTGTATGTGGGCAGATCAAATTGGACAAGAAAGGCCAAAAATATGTGACTATACAAAAAGAGGAAATTATGTTTGGCTAACATACTTTAGTGGTGGTGGTTGCCTGCTTTATTTTGCCTCAGATATGGTTGGCACCCAAAAGAAACCTGCCAACCCCAGATATTTCAGAAACCTAGACATCAGAAAGAGTCCAGGGTGGTTTGGCTTACATGTATTCTACTATTTTGTCTTATCCCTAATGCCCTGCAGATGCCATATTTTGGGCAGAAACACAAAATGTCCAGATATTTCTGCAAGAGAAAGACCCAGAAATTGCAAAGAACAACTAAAGTTTTACCAATAAATGTCCAACTACTACTCCAGATCAAAATAACAAGACACTTATGTGGGTGGGTCAATGGAGAAGCACACGAAAGCCCAGAATACACAGTGGAAATTTCCTTTTATTTTTTTAAGGTGGTTAGTTACTGAATTTGAGCCCCAGTAAAGCCTACACTAAAGTGTAACCCAATTTCTGACAAGTAGAGCAGTGGTTCTCAACCTTTTGACTCCTGAGGACCCCCACTGAATCATTAATGGGAGCTGGGGACCCTGAAGCAACTTGTTTGATTTAAATTTCAAACATTAAAACAGTAATTTGCAACAAATACTCAAACAAGTACACACCAAACAAAAGCTTGAATTACTAACGATATAATTATTTTTTATTGAAAAAATATGCAAACATCGAAAAAAAATCATGGAAAGTTTGGCACTGCATCTCAGCGACTAACTTCTCAATGTTTAGTTTTATTTAGGAAAGCTGAATCCTCAGGTAAGATTCTACATTTCTCAGCATTTCTGTTTTTATTTTTTAGGTACCTAAGATCTGAGAAAGATTTTCACATACATATGTGGTGGGGAAAGGAAGTAAAACCATATGGGCCTCATCTCTCCATAGCCTCTCTATTGCATGTAATTAATTTGTTTTATAGCGCCTCTCATACCAGTGTAGGGTGTCAGAGCATTTTAGAGGGTAAAACAAGGTGTAGGATTCACTTCATCCACACTGGTAGGCATTTTCTAAGAGTGCTTGGTCAGGGGAAGCACAAACACAGGATTCAGAACACAGCTCAGTGGTTAGCATTGACTTTAATAATAAGAATGTACAGGGGTGTGGAATTTATTAAAATATCTACTTGTCCAGGGGACAGGTTGCTTCTCAAATCTACTTGTCCTGTAAAAAGATCTACTTGTCCCTTTGGTGCCATGTAGTGTGGCGATAAATTATGGCAGCAATCTCATTATGTAAGAGCTCTGATAATAGCCTCTCTGATTATGCCAGGGCTACTACCATAGTAGGGCTTGAATACTTGCAGTTTCAATCCCTACTGTAGCAATTTCCTTATTTTGCCACCTTTCTGCAGATCTGCATACTGGGGCTGGAGGAAGCAGTAAGCAATAGTTCCAGGGCTGGAATGCCTTTGAGTCTGCAAACCTACTAACCTGCATGTTTTAAAGATTTTCACCAGCTTCTCTCTAATATTTTCCCATAATAAGATAGGTTGGACATTTACTCCTGACAATGGCAGAATTAGAACTTCTTCCAGGGTTGGGAAGAAAGTGGCCGGAGGGAAAATGAACTTGCAAATGCTCAATAGATTTTCACATGAGCAAATCTACACATGCGTATTTACCCATGCTAAAATACAGTTCACAAATATTTTATAGGGGTACGACATATACCATGGGTGCACTTTTGTGACTTTCTTTAGGAATTTGGGGCCACATGTAGGTAGGTTCAGATTTGCGACCCGTAAATTGCGAGTCAGAGCGACTCGCAATTTGTGAGTCGCAAATCCGAATGTAGGATGGTGTCCCTGACACTATCTGTGATTCGCAAGGGCTTCGCAAATGCCCACCTAGTGAATAATCATGAGGTGGGTCGCAATTTGCAACCCCCTTGCGAATAGCGTCCCTCACAGGGTTGGTGGCCTGCTGGAGACAGCAGACCACCATGTCTGTGACTGCTTCCTTAAAGGAAAACGAGATGCATTAGAAAAACGAAAAATGAAACGTTTTCGTTTAATTTTTTCAGAGCAGGCAGTGGTCCACAGGACCACTGCCTGCTCTGAAAAAATGTTTACAGTGACATTCACAATGGAGAAGGGGTCCCATGGGGACCCCTTCCCTTTTGCGAAAGTGTTAGCACCCATTTGAAATGGGTGCAAACTGCGATTGGTTTGCGCCCGCGTTCACGGTCACAAAACAATCCTACATTGCACTGCGAGTCGCAATTAGGAAGGGAACACCCCTTCCTAATTGCGAGTCGCAAACCCGTTTTGCGATTCGGTAACCAAGTTACTGAATCGCAAAACTGGGTTTGTGCATCGCAATGTGCTTTTTGCACGTCGCAAACAGCGAAAGTCGCTGTTTGCAACATGCAAAAAGCTACCTACATGTGGGTCTTGGTCCCTAATTAGGTCTGGTGTTAACAAAGACATTTTGTTTTTATTAAACTTCTATTTCTCTCTCTTTCCGCTGGCTTTACTGTGAGTGATCGCATTCTGCTCT
The DNA here is from genome assembly GCF_031143425.1 of Pleurodeles waltl. Classification (NCBI taxonomy): domain Eukaryota; kingdom Metazoa; phylum Chordata; class Amphibia; order Caudata; family Salamandridae; genus Pleurodeles; species Pleurodeles waltl. The sequence goes on along the minus strand of NC_090449.1, from coordinate 575,434,706 downwards.
TCCACAAGGAGCATATTGGCACACAAAGTAGTTTTGTTCAGTGTCAGGAACTACAGCGGCAATCAGTGACCTAACGAAACTGGAGGGTGCCCCTTTGCAAAGAACATGGAGAAGCCCCCTCTCCAGACTCACTCAGGGCAGGTGCTGTGCTGAAGGGGCCCCCTGGAGGGCGGCTGCGGGGCCTTTGTTATGCCACTGGTGGCAACGTGTGCTTTTAGAGTTAAAAAATTTTGGGGTTTTTTTTTGCCAGTGTTTGTTACAATGCTGAGGGCCTGGTAGCTCCCACAACAATAAAGTGTTACAAAAGCCATGTCAAAACAAGACACGCATTGATGAAACTAAAAGACTTATAAAAATATGTCAGACCAGTTGGCTTTGTCAGTGTTTGTTTATTTTCATGCTTCCCATATTCATTTTGAAAATGGTTACACTGATTTTCCATTAGAAATATTTTTGGGAAATATTAGCATGCATCAACACATTTTACTAAATGACACTTCATTTGCATCTAATCAGAGAGCATTCTGGGAGCATTATACTTAGCGTCATAGCCTAAACTTTTCAAACATGTGTATACACGTTTTTTTTGTTGTACTGGAACCAACGTCAGTAGTGAAGTGTGACCTTAAAACATTTATTTACAGCACTCACCCTAATAATGAAGGCTTTCAAATAATGAACCATAAATACAAGTTCGAACAGCATTATCTTTTGGAAACACATTACCTCAACTGCAGAGAGTTCCACTCTCTATAAACAGGCAGCCAAAGGGTTTGTGCTGCAGATGGTTGGGCCTACTTGTCCCAAGGACAAAGTAAACATTAAAACTTGTTGCCCTTGACCCCAAACAAGATGTCCCGGGCGGGACGCCCGATAGGAATTCCACATCCCTGATGTATTTCTATGCAAGCAAGCCTTTCTTTTAGCAGCGCAAGGAAAATGAAAGTCTGGGGGAAAAAAATAACTTTCTAATTTGTGCCTTGTAGTTTGCATGCAGCTCCTTAATTGCAGTTCTTAGCTCACTGTGCTAGATTATGATTGTAACTTATGTACTGCACAGTAACAAAAGAAACAAAAGCAGTAACCCACTGTGCTATGCACATAAAATGCTGTCCTTTGCCTGATACAGGTTATTTGCAGCAGGCATATTAACCATCTGTGCTACCTTTGAGTCAAAACTGCCACTAGACAAAACTCCCTTCTCTCTCCAGCAGGGACATTAATCACTAGAGTAATCTTGATGCTTTTATTTTTGACGAAAGCTGCTGGCTGGATGGACGAGGATGTTTGCAGTGCTTTTAAAACTTTAAGAGAATCAATAAATATAAAAAACGCAAGTGTTTGTCAGAGGAGAATTGCCTATCTCCCGGCCCAGGCCTGCGGATCCCACTGGGAATGTGTCACGGACCCCTGGGGGGTCCGCGGACCACAGGTTGGGAACCACTGAAGTAGAGAACAAGAGCCCCTCAAAACTCCACTTCACTCTGCTTCCATGGGGGCTGGCTGCAGTAACAAGGCCAGATAGCATCCAGAAAACCCCACCAACCCTTGCCATTTTTGACAACTAGATATCAACAAGAATTCTAGGCTCTGTGAGTAGCATGGATTTAATTGTTTTTCCTACCCAGAAAACCCTTCAAAGGTTGAAGTGAGAGTAAAAAAAAAAGAAAAACTTTGTTTCCTCATTTATATGACAAAAACAACTCTAAAAGCTTTTAATCAATTCCAGAAATTCTCCCATTCTGCATTTCTACACTTCTCCTGAAGAAAACAATATATCCCAAAAGTGGGTGTGAAGGAGGAGGGGGTCATCATACCAAACATGAAGAGGCCAAAGCTGTGCCTGTGTGAAGTCAATATAATCTACACACGGTCACAGTTTTGGTGTGTTTCTGCCCAACGGGAGACACAGACTTTCATGTACTCAGGGCTGGCAGCTTTAAGTTTAGATGGACCAGCATACCACCTCATCAATAAATGTTTGCTTTTTAAAAAAGCATTGGCAAAGGCAATATATCTGGCCTTTGCAAACTGCAATAGTTAATCTTTAATTAAAAAACAAAATATTGCCAATATATACCACAAAAAGTATCATCTAAAACATGGCTAAAATATACTTATCATTAATATATTCGTTTAGGCGTAGGACGTGACTATGTTGCTGCAAGTTTGCCCTCAATTTTTTTGACAGCGTCAGTTAATCCACTGATGTTATGTACCATGAGGTACAGCAACACATTCTGTGTGTACACTCTTTCCTACTAGCACTTATCACCAAGTTGCAGTGGGTATCATTCTCATTCCTTCCACACACAAGTTTATACTTTATCTCACTGTTTAGTCATTGTTACCCAACCCTCAATATAATATTTTTGCAGATTTTTAGTACATTGTTTACTCTGCAAACATTTGTTCTTAGCTGTTCATTAATGGACTTATATTGATTACATAGAGAGGGTTGCTCTTACTTAGATCGGCGCACACCGTAACTTGCTACTGTCAATTCATGTATCTACTATAGGTATGGCTTTCCTTTTACCATCTCTTTTAATACTAACCGGCTGATCATGCACATCCTCCCACCTCCTGGTCTCTGGGGACTATGTGGAACTATGATCCATTTCTATAGTTTCACCCTTAAAATAGTTGCATAGATTAAATACGTGTTAGAAGTATCTCTCTTCTCTGTCTTCAAATGCATATACATCTGCTTACATAATTGTCAACAGTACTTTATGACGCTTATGACAACACTTGGTAACAGCACCTTATTAGAGGTCCTGTCTGCATACTATCTCTTCTGTAATTACAGATGGATCACTTATGGACCCTGAAACACACTCTATTGTCGACTAGAATATCAAAGTACATACCTCATGTTGACGGTTAAACTACCGAGTGTGCTCAAGGGAACTTGGAATTACGTTGAGTATGATATCTGACCACTTTCTGACGTGTACCCTGTAAGTAGCAAGGGTATGGCCTGATATAACACATTTATTTACATTTGGTTCTGTATTATTACATTGTGTGCTTTGTGCTGTATTGCCTTAAAAGTTACTGGATGCAAGGTTAGTATAACCCACCGCTACAAAGTTTTAAAAAAACATTAGGGTGATCCATGTCAGTTAAGTAGCTCCAGTTCACATTCTGAATGTTTAACTTAATTTAATTACCCAAAGAGTATTTTATTTGCATGTTCCAGAATGCTGTTTTCCTGCCGTTCTTTTTCAAGCAACGTATTAATCTTCTATTGTGCACAGAGTGACCTGGGTCATCTGTAGGTGCTTGCACGAGTTAAGTAATGTTTTATTGTGTAATTAATTAAAATCTTTACAAAGTGCTAAAATTACATTGGTAGGGATATTGGATTTCCATTTTCATTAATCAGAAAGCATCAATGGCATACATATTCCCCAGTGGCGGTCGCCACTACAAAGCTGCAGTTAGGGCAACATTTCCATGGGAAATGCCTTCTTTACTTTGCTAATAACTTTGGCTCAGTTTGATGAATCTCCACAGAACTTTCCAAAAAGGTGCTAATTTTTTACTAGTTTGCCACTGAAAGTTTAAGGGTGATCCTTTAAATGGGGACTGAGATCAACGAGGGGGTGTCCCAAAATAAATCCCTTTGCCTTTTCCATACACTTCTTTAAGAAGCATTACTGCAAAAACTACTCAACGGAATTACACCAAATTTGGCAGGAAGCTAGATCTTGATCCACAGAAGGGGTCTCTAGTTGCCAGTGGTTTGCACCCTGTCCAAGTAGAGACCCTCAATCTAGTCAGGGTAAGGGAGTCACACAGTTAAGATAACCCCTGCTCACCCCCTTGGCAGCTTGGCTCATGCAGTCAGGCTTATCTCAGAGACAATGTGTAAAGTGTGTACGTACAAGTACACACACACACACACACACACACACACACACACACACACACACACACACACACACACACACACACACACACACACACACACACACACACACACACACACACTTTATTTGAGTAAAACAAGCCAAAATGACAAAAATCCAACGTACACAAGTAAAGATACGGATTGCCGGGCGGTCACGGACTTCCACAGACCCTGGGTACAGTACCTTGGAAAACATTGAGGAAACAAAGATATTGCACAAAGCAGGGGAGATTAGGAGTCGCTGGTGCAGCATCGATTCCTTACTGCTTCTGGGAAGGAGAGGCAGCAGTTCATTACTGCTAGGCAGGGGAGTGGATGTGGCATTGGTTTCTTACGGCAAGGCGAGGTCGATGAATCCAGCAGGGCAAGATGCAAAGCTTCGACTTTGCGGTGTTGAGGTGACACCATAGGGCCACAGCTGCTGCTGCGGAGTCGGGTGTCACAGACATCGGTGACATGGCACTCGGGACTCACCTCGTGACAGGACTTCGGAGGTGCTACGGCAGCGTCAGGCCTGTGTTTGCGGGTCACGGTCATTGCAATCAGTGGGGACCATGGCTCTGATGCAGGCAGCTGCACGGGGACAGAGAGCAGCACCAGTTCTAAGGTCGTTCTGGAAGTCGATGTACTAGCTTCTTCCTTGGTGCACCAGAACTCACTCTCAAGGGCCCACAAACTGGATTTGGCACCACTTGGCAAGTCAGGACTCTCAGCAAGAGAGCCCAGGTGCTGGTAAGTGAGGTCTTTGAGATCCCTGAGAATTCTTAACAGGAAGCAAGCTCAATCCAAGCCCTTGGGGAACCTTTGGAAGATGAATGTAGAAAGCCAAGTCCAGTCCTTTCACTCCCAGGACAGATGCACCAACCAGCAGGCCAGCACAAGAAAGCAAAAGGCAGCGTGGCAGTCCCTCCTAGAGCATACAGCTCTTCTTCCTGGCAGAATTATCTCAGTCCAGAAAGATTCCAGCTATGTGATGCCAGATATCCAGAATGTATACCCATTTATGTTTTTGAAGTAGGAAAACTTTAAAGAGAAGTCTTTGTAGTGCACAAGACCCTGCCTTTCCCTGCCCTGGCCCCAGACACATGGGGTTGGAAACTGCTTTGTGTGAGGATAGACACAACACTATTCAGGTTTAAGTGTCAGCTCCTTCCATCACTCTAGTTCAGGAAAAAAAAACAGCTTGGTGAATGGCCATCGGGATATGCAGGGCACACCTCAGTTCCCTTTGTGTGATCATCTAGAGTGAATGCACAAATAGCCCAACTGCCATCCTGACCCAGACATGTATTCAGCAGACAGGCAGAGGCACAGAATGGTCAAGCAAGAAAATGTCCGCTTTCTAAAAGTGGCATTTTCATACTTACAATTCAAAACCAACTTCACCAAAAGATGTATTTTCAAATTGTGAGTTCAGAGACCCTAAACTCTATATCTCTATTTGTTCTCAATGGGAAATTACACTTAAAAATTGTATTTAAAGAAAATCTCCCTGTTACCCTAAGGGAGAGAGGTCTTGCAATAGTGAAAAACACATTTAGCAGTACTTCACGATCAGGACATGTAAACCATACCAATACATGTCCTACCTTTCAAATACACTGCACCCTGACCATGGGGCTGCCTGGGTCCTACTTTAGGGGTGACTTACATGTAGTAAAGGGGAAGGTTTGGGCCTGGCAAGTGGGTGCACTGGCCAGGTCAAAATAGCAGTTTAAAACTGCCCACACAGACACAGCAGTGGCAGGTCTGAGACATGTTTAAAGGGCTACTCATGTGGGTGACACAATCTGTGCTGCAGGCCCACTAGTAACATTTGATTTACACGCCCTGGGCACACATGGTGCACTATACTAGGTACTTACTAGTAAATCAAATACACCAACCATGGATAAACCAATCACCAATAAAATTTAGAAAGAGCGCACTTGCACTCTAGCACTGGTCAGCAATGATAGAGTGCCCAGAGTCCTAAAGCCAGCAAAAACTAATTTCAGCACAGGATCAAAAACAGGAGGTCAGAAGCAAAAAGACAGGAAAAAAAAACATGCCAAGAGCTGACAGGTCTAACATTATTATATATTAGGTGGCCACTTTTGATTTTGCAAAGTTAAAAAGGTTAGAAAAACATGTGTCATAAATGTATCTGCAGCTCTGCTTAACATGTTACCCTTTGAGATGGGCTACGGGACAGCAGGTACACATTTTCTAAGATAGAAAGCATGGTTTAAACAAAAGATGACATACGGAGTCTATAGTCTGACGAGTGAAAAGGACATGCAGGATCGATTAATCGTGGTGACCACATAGTCTACAGCTTCGGTCATTAGCTTGAGCCACCCTGGGTGGGTTATTGGATGGAAACATACCAAAGCGGTGCTAAAGGAACAACAATGCTCCTGTACTGCTATGGGAAGTGCTGATTTTAATTATGTCAATCTTTGGTGCTGTATGAGTTCATTAATGTCCATGCATGTGAGCATTTCTTGAATTCAATTTTGCCTGTTTCTATTGAATGGAGAATTGCCGTTTATTTTCTAGCCTCTTGAATAGACTGTGACTTATTGGAGCTGCTTTGTCTAGGTTCAGTGCTTTTAGAAAAGAATGTAACAAGCTCAGCCATGGGTTCTTGTATTCTAATGCGTCATGGTTATTGAATTTCTAGGTTGGGTGATTAGTGTCTTGTCATTGTTTGATTTTATTTTGTGGACAGTCTTAGCATTGTTTAGAGAGATCTCTAGAATTATTTGTGTTTGCGCCGAGTTTGGAGGAAGAGAAAAGGCTCATCTTTTGCATATTAATGTGTTGATCTCTTTGGCTGCTTGTATCTTTTGTTGCACAAACTGAAGGAGATGAGCGTAAGATGGACATTGGAGTTTTAAATGCTTTTTCCATGTTGGTTACCCTTTAGGTCTAAAGAAATGTATGAGTGGCTTGAAACTGCCTCGGTCATTGAAGAGTATGTCATATGTTTCTACTATTGTGAGGCTTCAATTATTTTTTGGGGAGATTCAAGGCTCTTTTTTTTATTTTCCTCCCAAAGATCACTACCATTGTTTTGTCAGTACTGATTTCTAGTTTACAAGTGGTGCAGAAAGAGCTTTGCAGACCCAAAGGGATTTTGCTTAGAAGGATGATATCGTCCACTTATAGCAGAATTAGCCGGCCTTGGTTTACCAGGCTCAGAAGATGTAATTGTGACTGACTGATGACAGCACAGAAGTCTGTAATGTAAAGATCTAATAAGATTGGAGCAAGGACACTGCCTTGTTTCAATCTGCTATAGGTCATGATCTTTCTTGAGATAGTTCCTTTAGAGACAATCTTAATATGTATCCATGTGTTGGTATAATCAATCAATTCATTATAATGGAGCTTTCATTGCTGAGTGAGACGGAAGATGCTGCGGTGTACAGCACCACGTGTCCTAAATTAACTGGAGGCATCCACTTGAAAGCGATTTGGATTGCTTTTTTGTACTAAAGTTAATTTCTGAAGAGATATAGGCCCTCATTCTGATTCTGGCGGGCGGCGGAGGCCGCCCGCCAGAATTCAGCCCTCCATAATACCGCTCCGCGGTCAAAAGACCGCGGAGGGTATTATGAGTTTTTCCCTGGGCTGACGGGTGGTCTCCAAAAGACCGCCCGCCAGCCCAGGGAAAAACTCCCTTCCCACCATGAAGCCGGCTCGTAATCGAGCCGGCGGTGTGGGAAGGTGCGACGGGTGCTACTGCACCCGTCGCGTATTTCACTGTCTGCTACGCAGACAGTGAAATACTAGCCGGGCCCTCTTACGGGGGCCCCTGCAGTGCCCATGCCATTGGCATGGGCACTGCAGGGGCCCCCAGGGGCCCCACGACAATCCTTACCGCCATCCTGTTCCTGGCGGGCGAGCCGCCAGGAACAGGATGGCGGTAAGGATTGTCAGAATCCCCTCGGCGGCGCAGCGAGCTGCGCCGCCTTGGAGGATTCTTAGGGGCAGTGGAAAACCGGCGGGAGACCGCCGGTTTTCCCTTTCTGACCGCGGCCAAAGCGCCACGGTCAGAATGACCAAGGGAGCACCGCCGGCCTGTCGGCGGTGCTCCCGCCCCCGTTGGCCCTGGCGGTTCTCTACCGCCAGGGTCAGAATGAGGGCCATAATCCCCTGGAGGTTGTTCATGACTGAACATGTATTTACTGATGCCCTACGTGCTTTAAAAAGATGACATTGGTCCTGATGAGACCCTACAGTTAGGATTGGGTCAAAATGTCAACACACTGTTCCCTGGTTACAAAATCACATTGAGATAATATATGGATAAATATAATCCTCCAACACAATAGGCACGATTATATATCAATTTAACACTAACTATCGTACAATTCAACTGAATAATGTGAATTGAGGCTATGGGTAATCCTGGAATGAGTCCCACTGGACAACTCCTTTTTATTATACCAAAATACACCAATTTCATAGGAATTTAAATGTCTATTAAGGAGTACACCACTACTATGCCATCCACTTGTATGATAAGACAACTCAAGTAGTCTGGCCGACTCAGTTTTAAAACTGCAGCCCGACCTGTCCAAAACGACCCAAAAAGTTTTTGAAAGGAAAAAAACATCCCTTTTAAACATTAATAAGTCACCCTGTGTATGTGTTGTAACCCACAATGCAGGGTGCATGATATTTAAGGGTAAGGCATGTAGAAATGAGAAGATAATAATGTCTTTACAGTGACCAGCAACCAAAATATATTTTCACTGTAAGAAGACTGGCTGGCCCACAGAGAAACACTGGGAAGCAATATTAATTATTAATGCTGCTTCCTCAGGCTAGGGTCCAGCTAGAAAAATGACTAAACTATTCATTAAAGGCCCAACTTAATAGTGAAGTTGGATTTTTAATAAATATTAGGAAAAAAATGACATTTAGATAGTTATGTTCCCCTACCTAAAGCTCTTTGAGGCTAATTTGCATTACCTCCCTACTGTCACCAGCTGGCGAATAGCTCTGATGAGGTGTGAAAACTATTCCCAAGGCAGAGACAATGGCCCGGGTGTGGGAAGGTGTTTTTTCGTTTCCCTAGCAGGAAGACCAGTTTTGCTGTGACCAGGGACTTCATTTACTTTAAAGGGGCCTCCCCTGTCACAAGCAGATGTTAGATGACACATTGCCAGGCCCCTTCCTTGGTCCTCTAGTCAGGCAGACACCAAACCCCGAGAAGCAACCTGTCCCAAAAACTGGTTTGAAGTGACCACAGAGGAGGGCCTGCTCATTACCCCGACAACTCATCTGGGTGGGCACAGATGCTCTGCACAAGGGGAGAAGGATTTTCCCAACTTGGATTTAATGAGTGGGTAGCACTGTGGGATTCTTTACATGAGGGTATGCAGGATCTGCTGTAAAAGTGGATAAGGTTACCCCTGGGACGTTCACCCTATTGGTTAGGGAGAGGTCAAAAGACACCCATAAGAAAGTGCCAGGCATAAATGTGGTACCCTAAGACATCTTCTTCAAAACACACTGGATCTAAAAAAGAGCAGAGGAAGGACTGCACCTGCTGGTTGAGACACGTAGGGCTGGGCCTGCTCCCACTTGTACCCAGGACAAGGAAGTGGGCTCCAAGGGTGCCCCACACCTGAACCTTGCTGGTGGCCTCTAGTGTACTGACTGAGATTTGACCTCCAATGTCCTCCACCCCGCCCCTCAATGCTGGTTCTCAGACCCTCAGATGTGCCTATCTGGACATCTATTACCGCTGTAATACTGGGGTGTAGAACATTGTTTTTAACTCCAGGGCCTCCAGAGGACTGTGACAAGCCTGCCAAGCTGATCAGCCCAACGTGTGACCTCGCTGGGATAAAGAAACAGGTTATCCCTGCTCAGAGCTTCTCCACAGCAAATCTGGTTCAGCAGAAGGTATCCTGCCTCGTGGAGCCCTTGTCAGCTGCCACGTCCTGCCGGAGGATTTGAAGCTCTGATAAAGAAACTAAGGGCCTGATTTAGAGTTTGGCAGACAGGTTACTCTGTCACAAAAGAGACAAGAGTTAACCCCCAAGGTGAAACCTTGAAGCCGGGTCAACCCAGGTTGGTGAAGCTGACCTGCACACCACCGCTGTCAGCCTGAAATCGAACCTAGGTCCTGGTCTACCGTGATCAGACAATCATTGGTGCTTTGCATTTTTTAAGAGCTGTTTTCACTTACATTTTTAAAAATGCAACTACCCAGTTGCCTTAATTTGAGTTTTGTCCTTTTGGTGTCATTTTGTTCACTAAATTTCAGTATAGTTTTATAAACTGGAGTGGGATTGTTAATGTGTTGTGTTTCTGACTTTAACTGTTTTGGAACTCCTAAATGCTTTACACATTTCCTCTAAGTTAATCCTGCCTGCTCTATGCCATAGCAAACAGGGTTTGAGCTCAGGTTTAAAGTACTGAAACCTTCTGAGGTTCAGCCCTGATCCATTCAAGGGAGGTGACAGTTATAGCAAGGTTCAGATTAATAGAGCTTGTATTTCTACATTGAATATAGTAGGAGTAGATTATATAAAATGGGAAAAGTCCAAGAATCCTCAATGCCTACACTGTACCACAGAAATGTGGCCATTCCTACATACGATATAGGGATGTCCTAGGGTGAGTGCATTTGGGTAGGCAATGTTAAGTGAATTAGAACCTGTCATGGAGACAGCTATCCCTAGGATGCTCCAACTAGTAATACTGGGCATTCCAAGGGATGTGGATGTCACCGGCGCACAACTGATGTTCTGTATGTTAGGTGTTATTGTCAGATGTAGCCAAACTGTAGCAAACCCTCACAAAAGCGATATGTCAAATGGGTATTAATAGGTGTATGGAGGCACAAAGGGTAGTAGTATTATGAGGGACGGGATGTCCAAGGAAATGTGATAAGATCTCAGGGAAATGGAAAGCTTACCATGGGTTCAGTGATGCTGCATGAGTCATCGAGTAGGGAGGCTTCTGCATAGGTTCTCTTCAATTGAGGACAAGTTGATAACCATGCAGGGACAGCACAAGCAAATCGAGAACCGTGAAGCTAAAGAAGTTGGGTTGAGAAAGGGGATGACTGAGATCTCATTTTGAAGCTAGTTATATCCCATTCAACTGTAACGTTTACAGTCTGTGCATTTTTAAAATAATAAAACTATTAAAAAGAATTATGGAAATCTTTACCTGGAGCTAACGAGATAGTGCCTTTATTACTTGTGGTGGACCTCCATCCACCACAACTATTAAACCACTTTCTCACATCGTACACTAGGAGGTTCTAGGGAGGCTGACTTCCTCAGTATGAAGATATGGAAACTAAAAATATTGGAGGGAGTCTGGTAGTCAAATAGAAACTGATATGCCATTGTACTTTTTTTTTTTTAACTGTTTTTTATTGTTCATCATGTCAGCATGGTACGGCCTATGAAACAAATATAAAAGAGCATAAGAGAGTGCACAATTGTGGCTTATGACACCCTGCGTTTCTGTCATTATTGCACAGTATACAATAGCAAATACTGAGGTTTGCGATCTGAGCAGTAATGAACAGCAGTCGCCCCTTATGTGCAAGAGGGTGGTAGGAGTACCACCCAGACAACTAATGTAGGCCTCCCTTAGAATCTATCAAACACAGCCCAACTGAAATCCTCACCTGGTCATCTAAACACTGCTGTATCTGTTCCCCCCCTTTCATTGAGTTGATTGGTCGATCCGAATGCAGATGAGGCAATCACCCATGTCCTCCTGCGTCATTCTTTCCCACACATACTTCAGTGAACTCTAAAGCAGTGGTTCCCAACCTTTTGACTCTTGAGGACCCCCAATGAATTATTACTGGAAGCCGAGGACCCCCAGCAATTTGTACGATTTAATTTTCAAACATTAAAACAGTAATTCATAAAAAATATAACAAGTACACACCAAACAAATACTCAAATTACTAAAGATAAAAAAAATTATATTGGAAAAATATGCAAAAATCGAAACATTTTATTGGGAAGGTTGGCGCTGCATTTCGGCAACTACCTTTTCAATGTTTGCTTTTATTTAGGAAAGGTGAATCCTCAGGTCAGATTCTACATTTCCGGAGCGAGTTCTGTTATTATTTTTTTAGGTATGCAAGATCTGAGAAAGCTTTTTCACATAAATAAGTGAAGGGGAAAGGAAGTAAACCATAAGGGCCTCTCATCTCTCCCTAGCCTCTCTGTCACATGTACTTCATTTGTTTGATTGCACCTCTCATACCACTGTAGGGTGTCAGGGCACTTTACAGGGGAATACAAGGTGTAGGATTCTCATCTCATCCACACTGGTAGGCATTTTCTAAGAGTGCTTGGTCCGGAGAAGCACAAACGTAGGATTCAGAACTCAGCACAGTGATTAGTGATGACATTAGCGCAGTGCTTAATTTGTAAATAAAAACGTGCCAATGCCCAAAGCCCTCCTTTTAAACATGCGGCTGCTGCAATTAAACGTGCAACCACGGAATACTGAGGCAGCGTAATCCTGAAGCCATCTCGGGCCTCTTTGATCCATTTAAAGCCACTCCCTGCCCCTTCAGCTCACTCTTGCAGCTCTCTACTTTCTCCCTTTGGATGCTTTTTCGTATTTCCCTTCCTCCGTCTTTCCCATATGTGTCTTTTGCTTGCAGCAAATGCTTGAAGCAGAAGAATAAGCCCCCGCCCTCAAAAATAAGTGCCGGTGCTCAGCACCGGAAACATGAAGCACAAATGAAGCACTGCGTAAGCAATAAGAATGTATTTCTACAAAGCAAACCTTTTTAGCAGCATAAGGAAACTGAAATACTAGGAAAAAAACAACTTTCTAATTTGTGACATGCGGTTTGCATGCAGCTCTTTAATGGCAGTTCACAGCTCACTGTGCTTGATTACAATTATGAACTGCACAGTAACAAAAGAATCTCTGTGACAAAAGCAGTAACACACTGTGCCATGCACATAAAATACTGTTCTTTGCATGATACATGTTCTTTTCATTAGGCATATTATCCATCTGCGCTACCTTTGAGTCAAAACTCCCATCTCTCTCCAGCGGATACATTAATCACTTGAGTTAGCTTGACAGTTTTATTTTTGTAGTACAAGGAGCTTTGCAGTGCTTTTAAAAATGCTCAACAAAGGAAGTAATAAATATGAAAACACGCACGCTTGTGTTTGTCAGAGGCCCCAGCTAGAGAAGTGCCTTCCTCCCAGCCCAGGCCTGCGGACCCCCTGGGAATGGGTCACGGACCCCTGGGGGTCCACGGACCACAGGTTGTGATCCACTGCTCTAAAGAATCAATGTGTGAGGCGGCAGCTAATCTTGTATCCGTGTGTCATTCCAAAGTCCAGGGTATACCTGGCCCTAGTTATCCAACCAATATGCCATTTTACTTACTGCATATATCCTATGTTACATTCCATGTTGTTGCCTCTGGGAGGTGCTCTCAGATGAAGATCAGTTTTAAGAAGTCTCTTAAAACCGAGTAAAATCAGATTTTGACAGCAGGCAGAGGTTTCCTGGTTTAAGTTGTATGAAAGATTGTTTATTGGTCAGGAATCATGTGTTTAGTATATTAAATGGTCATTGGTCAGTGTGTCATTTAGTCCCTACTTGTGCTTGGCATTTCAGTACTTGTTTGTAAAATGTATGACAAGACTAGATAACATAACAATATTGCACCAGATGTCCTAATATATGACTGGATATTTTAACAGCAAGGCTCTTTTTTATGTATTAATTCATATTGTGATCTAAAACAGCAGTTCCCAATCAGGGGTCCTCACCCCCCCCCCCTGGGGGTCCGTGATACATTTCCAGAGGGTCCACAGGCCAGGGGCAGCGGCAAGGCATTTCTCCACCTGGGGCCTGTGACATAAACATGTGCCTGTTTTCATATTTATTATTTCCTTTGTGCAGGAGTTTTGAAGGTGCTGCAAAGTTCCTGGTACATCCAGCAGCTTTCAGGCAAAAATAAATGTATCAAGATAGCTCTGGTGATTAATGTATCTGCTTGAGAGACATGGGAGTTTTTTGCTAGAGCCAGCTTTAACTCACCTAAGGTAGCGCAGATGGTTAATATGCCTGCTGCAAAGAACGTGTACCATACAAAGAACAGTATTTTATGTGCATTGCACAGTGGAATACTGCTTTTATGAAAGAAATTATTTTGTTACTGTGCAGTTCGTAGGTTACAACTGTAATCTAGCACAGTGAACTATGAACTGCCATCGAAGAGCTGCATGCGAACGGCATGACACAATTAGAAAGTAATGTTTTTTTCCCCTAGTCTTTTATTTTCCTTAAGCTGCTAAAAAAAAGTTTGGGTTGTGTGGAAAGACATTCTTATTACTAAAGTCAACGCTAACCACTGTGTTATGTTCTGAATCCTGCGTTTGTTCTTCACCAGAATAAGCACTCTTAGAAAATGCCTCCCAGTGTGGATGATATGTGAATCCTACACCTTGTACTCCCCTGTAAAGTGCTTTGACACCCTACACTGGTATGAGAGGCGGTGTAAAACAAATTCATTGCATGCGACAGAGAGGCTATGGAGGCTAATTGTTTTACTTCATTTCCCCAGCATATGTTTATGTGAAAAAGATTTCTCAGATCTTATGTACCTACAAAATAAAAACAGAAATCGCTTGGGAAATGAAGAATTTGACCTGATGATTCAGTTTTCCTAAATAAAACTAAACATTGAATAGTTAGTCGCTGAGATACAGCGCCAAACTTCCCATTAAATATATTTTTAGTGTGTACTTGGTGGTGTATTTTTTGTGCATACAAATTGCTTGGGGGTCCCTGGCCTCCACTAGTGTTTCAGTGGGAGTCTTCAGGAGTCAAAAGCTTGGGAACCACTGACCTAGAACATACCCAAACCCAAAGAGCAGCACAGCAATTTACATGGAAAATGCTTAATATACAAGGAGAATCTCAAACAAGATGTGCAGCACACCAAACCATATGGCACCTGGAATCAACTTGAAACAGAACGACCGAACCAAAATCTGGTTGGGCCATGTTATTTGGTCAGGAGTGGAAAGCACACTATATTACGCATAAAATGTGTAAGTGATACAAACGGGACCAATTCATTTACGTAAAAAAAATATTGAAGGCAGGATTAGAACCCAGATCTCCATGCTGCAAGTCAATAATATGGGCATTATGCGTGTAAAACCAGAAATAAAAGGAGGAATTGGTATTTTTTGTTTTCTGCTCTAAAATATATAGTTTTAGACTTAGAACATCTCTGTATAGATTATCACTGCTTTTACCAAAAGACTTCTCTATTTAACCAAACTTTGTGTCCCTGGGCAGTGTTATTTATTTACCTGAGGCCTTATAAAACACGAACCAGACCCAGAAACGTATCAGAGTGCTTTACATAGGTCATCTTCAGCAGTAGCATGTACATCCAAGGCAGCTCCATTTGCCACCCTATATACGTAAACTGCTTTATTTTTCCAAATTTGAGAGGAATTGAAAATGAGCTGAACACCAGTATTAAACACGATGATACATTGTTGCTGTTTGCACTGCTTTGCAATTAAGATTATTTAAAGCATCATACCCCTGGCGAAGGTCACAGCGCTTTCATGACGGCTAGCACCTTATTTGGTACATTATTTTTACCATGAATGAAACTCAGTCTGGAGAATGTGGACACAGATTCTTGATTCTCGGCCTCTGATAGGTATGTATAGTTATTATTAGCCAATGCGATAATATCAATCTGCAATGGTTTGTTCATATTTGCATTAGTAAATTGTATTCTCTTAAATATCTCAGTTATTCATTCGCCATGGTATTATGCAACATATATGATCTTCAGTTGACTGGCACGCTCCCTATACAACCAGCGCAAAAAAACACAACGGTGTATAAAAACAGTTACCGCCAAGCGTTTCATATGTTAATTAAAGCCGTGCATCACAAACATGCTAGTACAACTCGATTTTTCATTCAAGTGTTTTGAACTAACAATTTAATGGATTACACTGAAAACCAATTTCATCACCTAAAACGAGTTTAATATTGGGAAGGGTCATGTAAGGGTCACTGGCCGCATAAACTGCATTATAAGAGATTAGTATTACTTTGGGACTCACCTGAGCTCTTGGATGTTGAGGAATCGGAGCGGGACCAGCACCGTCAGCTACCATCTTCTTCAGTTGCTGCTTACATACAGCACATTAGAGTGGTTCAATCCAGTACTTTCGAGCCGAGGATGCTGTCAGTAGGCGTGGCTGAGCCGCTCTCACTGGTTCTGGCGCATGGTCACAAGTCCTTCTTTGCTTTCTTCGGGGTGTATGCCCTTGTCATGGTAATCTCTCCAAAAAAAGTTTTATATTGATTCACCCTGCAGAAGTAACCCGTGGTCCTGGTTTATTGCATTGTCGTAACCACAGACAGCTGTATCTTTAATTGTTGATTCCGAACCTACGGCCAGAGAACAGAATGTCCTATTTGCCTTCGGAGTTTATTTTTCAGCTCGAGTCTTTCAGGCGCGTCTTCCCATCGCCTTGCACCTCCCATAACTGTATTTTGCTTTCTCCCGCCGTTGCCCGCCACGGCGTATCCTAGCCAATGAGAATGTTGGATTGTCAGCGCGCTTCGTTAGGAGTTGTTTCCACCTTTGGCGTTTATTTATTTTTCTTATTGGCACTGGCAGGCTTGTTGCGCACGTTATAGGGAAACAGTTGGGGCTTGTTTCATTGTACATAGTGTTCAACAAACAGCGCTCACAATGGCTCGGTTTGACCACAAGTTAAGTAGAAAGCTATTTAACGTTACGCCCTATTTAACTGCGACAGCATCGAGCGCCTATTAACCTCTTAACGGCCGGGGCTTTTCAACCACAGTGCTCATCACCCCTCTTTTGGCTATTTGGGTAGTTCGCTCGTAGGCCCCGATATCACATTAGGTATCCAACACAAATGGTATTTAAAATAAAGAAAAGAGCAAACATGCAAACTAAGCAAAATATGACTGCCAACATAAGGGGCAATTCTCACATAACTGCGTTCTTGTCATGGACTGGCTGTAGCAGAAACAGTACGCGCTATTCTCCTAAACATGGAATAAACAGGCAGTGACTATTAGTTTTATTTTCTGATTTTTAAAGTGTATTTTTTTATAGCAGGACCGGAGGCTCGGATTATGCTTCTCCTTCTTTGCTGTTTATTCTTTTGCAAAATCACAGCAGACAATTGATAGAGCGGTCCGTACTAATAATTTACCTGTATTTGGACGCTCTTTAGGCCGATGAATCTTTTGACTAAGTGGGACTCTCCTTACTCTATATCGGTCAATTTAATCAAATCAATAATCAATAACGAACATAAGCAATACCCTGATCAACATAACACTTAACAATTAATCCAGAATACATTTCGGCGAACCCTGACCTTTCAGTCAGGAATAACCACACCAGTTTATGCAAAGTTAGTGAATTTATTTCCCTATATTTACAAAGCTAGCACAATATAGACGTGTCTCAACACCAAATGATAAACGTAAATGAACATTAATAGCTGTCCATAACGGCGAAACAGGTGCAATCTATGTAGCATTTGAATAACAAGGCATTCGATAATAGCAATGCAAATCACTAATACGATAATCTGTAATGAACTAATTGCATACATTTAGTCAGCATAACAAGGTCTCAAATTGCATCGTGCAACAAAAGGAATCCTCATCTAACCTCAAATTAGCATCGGCATGTGGGGCTTCATGCAAAAACAATTTAGCTACATTAATTTGGAAAAACTCCTAACTAGGGATCTTTTCCAAAATCAGCAGTTGGTTACCTAAAAGAAACACAATGCAATTGTACAATTTCCTTTCATATTTACCAATTACGATCAGCATACAAGGAAGTCTTCGTCTCACAGGTACCGTTTTCTCGATCAGCATGGGACGGGGCAAAGGGGCAAGGTGGACGGGGCAACTGCCTCACGGCGGCAAGGTAAAACTACTACTTCATGCAAAGGGACAAATCAAAGTTAAAGTCTCTAGGGTAAGAATCATTTAAGTCTCTTTCTCTCGATTAGAGAAAGCATCAAAGTCTCTTTCAAAATGGCGTCGCAGCAAAGTGGGCCATAATAGCTGCAATGTCCTGCAAAATGGCGGGTATCGAGCTGGTAATGGCTGCTTTCCTCTCGTGCACCTGGTTTTTTATAGACAACAGTTCAAATCCAGTAGGGTCTTCCATTGGAGGGTTCATAGGTCAGCTTCAAATTGTCCAATCGAAAACAACAGTTCTCAAGCTTTTACTTAAGCATACATTATCCTTGGAGACGAGTACGCAAGTTGCAACATTTTATACCAATTAACTCACTTTCAGAGCTTCCATTGTCCGCACCTGCAGATTGACCTTGGAGTAAAGAGAAAAATATGCCAGGCTGGCACGAAACCTTAAGATAAGCATGTGAACGATCTCAGTGGAAAAGTACAGCTTCAAGCAAGAATACACGTTTAATAGCACATTGGAAAAAACGAGCATCTAAATCGTGAGACCAGGCAACTAGGCCGAAGCCTACACTAAAGTTATGCTAAGCTAAAGCATTTCTAACAAGCAAATCGTAGCACACGTTTATGATTATGGCGGATTAGTGCAATTCTAATACATCACGTTATATAAAGCACGCTTATAAATGTTGGCAAACTACTCTGAGGGCACATTTTGTCCCCGTACAATCTTTATTAGTTTGGTTAAAGTCACACATGATTATTGCAGCACTACGTTTAAGCGTCAATAAATGAAAACCTTCATTTTCTGCTTCATCACAATCAAATACAATTTAGTAAAAAACTACAACTTTCATAAACCTGACGTCAGTCCTCACTACCAATGGGCAACCATACTGCCACATATCTGTTCTAGCTGACATACTTCCTCCTCTTTCTTTGCTGCTCGAAACACAGATAAGTACCTCATTGTTCTCTTAGTGTGTTTCGTATTGTTCCCTTTAACTTCTTGCTTTTCAGACAATATCTCGGTGACCGGAGTCTTCCGTGCACTGCATACGCGCTGCTTGACACTATCTTCCGCTTCGCGACTGGCCATTTTTTGAGTGTTTGCACCGGGTGTGGTGCAAGGAGGCAGGGTAACGCTCGCTGACAGCGCGAGGACATTAGCATTCCTCACGCCACAGGCTTTTTCAGTCAGTTTCATAGCACTGACATTGAGCTCACGCCGAGAGACCCGGCTGTCATTGGGTCGGCTCCCGATTGATTCCTCGTTTGAGCAGAAGCGTTCCCCACACACCCACTTGCCAGGGCTGTATTATTGGCCATTACAGGCTTTGCATGAGGGGGAAGAGTAATTTTTTTCTTCATATATACATACTGAGGTTGTATATAACCCTCCAGGAGGAGTGTTCTAGAGGCTTCTTCCTCATTTGTTGCCTCCTGCATGGCCAGGTCACGCTTGGGGATTCCCTCCCCATTGTACTCTCACAAGAGTTCCTTCATAATAACTCTGTACTCCGGCCGCCATGAGCGAACAACAGATGCCGGAAGACACAGTTTTCTTTAACCAACAGGACGACCTGCCCCAGGCTGAGGATATTGTCCATGCCTTGGACGCTTCAGTGGCGCAATCTGTGAACCTGGCTCTGGCAGTTGCGCTTCAGCCTATCACCAGGCAACTTAAGCACTATGCATTGACTGTCCCTCCCTATGGTAACCCCATGCCCCTTTTTTCTACTAGTCAGGAGACGGTCTCTCTTCCCCCAGGACCTGAATAGCCCCATTCTGCGCACATGTCCCGACTCTCTCAGTCCCAGTCACCATCCGACCACCAATATTCGACGCAACCGTCCACCAGCGCCCAGGCCCTCTCCTATCCCTCCCCAGACGATGCCTCTGACACCTCTGCGTCCCAGTCAGATTCCGACAGTGAGTCACGTCCCCACAAGTGACGCAGATACTCCTTTGATGGTCAGCGTGGTCCCACCCCATCTGAAGCTTCCACCCCTTCCTCTGCCCTCGGTTTTAATCCTGACTACATCATTCACCCCAGGTCATCAGCCTGGATTCCCCTTCCTGCAGTGACGGATTATGCCCATGCCCACATCAGGAAGACCCTGGACAAGGACGTCCAGAGTCTCCGCCGGTCCGAATGTCCACGTCCCGACATCTCAGACAAGGTGGCTATGACACCAGAGCTGGACCCAAATTTAGCGACATTCCTGAAGCACTCCCCAAAGGACCCCAAAAAAGGTATTGATAAGTCCTGGAGGTCCTGCCAGGACAAGGTCCTGGACCTCTCTGGTCCACTGTGTAAGATCTTGGACTTAGCGGTGGCAGCAAAGGAGTCCAGCTCACCGGTGGACCCTGACACTCTGGCCGAATGGGCGCAACGCGCTCTCTGCCTATTGGGCAACGCCAACTGCACTATCTCCATAGAACAGAGTAAATCCATCCTTCTTCGGATAGACCTAAGATTAGCAGATCTCACCAGTGCAAAACCGGGACCCCTTGCCGATGGCCTCTTATTCGGCAACTAATTTGTCAAGGATTCGGGCAAGTTCGTCCATACATTTACTGCGCTGAATAAGGCCCAAACCTCGGTGAACAAAGTCTTTCGTAATCGGGTTTTTGCCAGGGCTGACAGACTTTGAGGGCGCCTGTCCGGCCGTGCCACCTCCAATAGCCCTCAGCCCTCCTACAACACAACAGGCAAGGGATTCTCGGCTCCCCGAGACACATTTTACCCAGACAGAGCCCGAGCAGGCCATGCCCGCTTCAACGGAAGCGGTTTCAAATCCAACTACAGCTCCGGCTCCAACACTCAAGGTAAGCTTGATTTCACCTGCCAAGGCAGCACTTGGGGGGAAGTCCAGGTTTTTCCTAAACAACTAGGCGGCATTAACATCAGACCAATGGGTTTTAGAGACGGTTGTAGGTTTCCACCTAGAATTCTTTGTAGTACCCCAACAAAGGTCCTTGCTACCTCCTATCCATTTTTCCCAACTAGATCTAACTTTTATTCAGCAAGAACTCCCTGAGACACATTTTACCCAGCCAGAGCCCGAGCAGGCCCTGCCCGCTTGAACAGAGGTGGTTTCAAGTCCAACTACAGCTCGGGCTCCAACACTTAAAGTAAGCTTGATTTCACCTGCCCAGGTAGCACTAGGGGGGAAGACCAGGTTTTTCCTAAACAACTGGGCGGCATTAACATCGGACCAATGGGTTTTAGAGACAGTTGTAGGTTTCCACCTAGAAAAATCTTTGGAGTACCCCAACAAAGGTCCTTGCCACCTCCTATCCATTTTTCCCAACTAGATCTAACTTTTATTCAGCAAGAAGTCCAACAGTTGTTACTCCAGGACACAATTGCTCAGTGTCAGCCGGAATCCTTCAGGCTACTGCAGCAATATTTTTACAGTAAACAAGAGAGGTGGAGATTCGGGCCTCATGATCAATCTGAAGGAGTTTGTGGCAGTATGAACAGTATAAAGGCAACAGAGAGGCGTTGATGTTGCTCAGGTAAGTGGTTTATTCAAATTAAAGGGTTTAAATGTTCGTTTTCAGGGAGTCTGGGTTTTTAGAATCTTAGATAGGGTTCTTCGTCTCTGACTGATGGTTTCTTCTGTCCTTTTTTTCTCTCTTCCAGGTTGTTGCTCAGATGGTCTCTCGGGTGATTCCAGTCTCGGGATACCGAAAAACAGAAGGACAGAAACGCTACAGTAAGTGGGGTGGAAATTACATCTATTCCTCTCTAAACTATGACAGACTGGGGAAAAAATAAGGGGAAAAGGGGGGTTGTGCCAGTGAGGAGTTGAGGGGGACCAAGTGACCACTGTCTGGGGTTTGTAGTGCCCGTAAAAGTGTTTCACACGTGGATATCCCGGTGACCTTAAATGTCCTCCCGCTCGGCCCTTTCCCCACCTCCCCTCTAGTTCCCCTCCCCAGTCCCTTTCCCAGTAGTGTCCCGTTTGTGAGCCCACAAGGACCGTACCTTGTTAAGCCACGACCCTCCAGGGTCGTGGCTGGCGTTCTCGTGGTCCGTAAGTTGGTCTCCTTCGACAGGGTTAACCGGTTCCGGCACCTCGTTAGACGTGGGATCTCTTCTGTCGGGTTTTCCGGGCCAGCCGTCTCTGAAAAACTCCTCTTCCTCGGGTTTCTTCTTTTCCTGCTCCGCTGCTCTCTCTCCTCTTTTCTCTGCCGGCTTCTCTCTCCCCCTCTCCGTGCTACCCGGGCTCTTCAGCGTCCCGGGCCGGAAACCCTCCAGGGTTACTCCGGCAACCTCTGGACGCCTGCCTCTCTCTGGCCGCGTTGCCGGGGAAACCCCAGGACGCGGAAATGACGTATCGGAGGATTCCGATACGTCACCTTCAGGACGTCTTGCCATCGTGAACGGGAATACCCGGTCACAGAGTTCAATACATGGGTTCTATATCGACAATTCAAGATGGAAGGGATACATCTGCTCAGAGACATTCTGAGTGAGGGCGACTGGATGGTGTGCCTCGATCTGAAAGATGCTTATCTCACAATCCCAATATTTCCCCCTTACAGGAAATAACTGCAGTTCCAGTGGGACAACCAATGATTCCACTTCAAAGTTCTCCCATTCGGCCGTTCTTCAGCACCCTTGTGTTTCACCTAGGTTATGCATCCCGTGGTGGAGAGTCTTCGAGCCAAAGGGGTCAGGATGATCATCTATCTCGACGATATGCTGCTATTGGCAAAAGATGCTCATCTCCTCATGCAGCATTTAAATTGGACCATTCAATTGCTTCAAGAGCTGGGATTTCTGATCAATGTGAAGAAATCTGCTTTGACACCATCCCGTCAAATGGAGTTTCTAGGTTTCCAGATCAACTCTATTTCTTCTCTCCTATCTCTTCCAAGCCCAGAAGTTACAATCAATTCAGAAAGAGATAAGGTCCACTCTCAAAAAAGACAGGATATCCCTACAAGTTTTAGCTAGGATAGTGGGGCTTTTAGCTTCTTCTATACAAGCCATAT
Organism: Pleurodeles waltl; assembly: GCF_031143425.1. NCBI lineage: Eukaryota > Metazoa > Chordata > Amphibia > Caudata > Salamandridae > Pleurodeles > Pleurodeles waltl. The sequence goes on along the minus strand of NC_090449.1, from coordinate 575,411,800 downwards.
TTCCAGCGCCCCCACATTACAGGGCGCTACAGCAGCTAAAAAATTGTCACCTCCAAAGGGTCTTTCCTACACGGAACTCATCACTCTCACTCGGGAGACAGGGTGCGAGCTTCAATGGTGGCTCGACCACATGGCAGCGTGGAACGTTAGGGCCATTTTCGGTACTCGCCTAGTTATCATTCTGGAATCCGATGCCAGCCGTTGGGGCTGGGGAGCCAGATGCGATTCCGTCTTGACCGGAGGGCGTTGGTCGTGCGAAGAGTCGCAGTTACACATAAATTGTTTGGAGCTTTTGGCAGGTTCTTTTGCCATAAAAACTCTGGCCCCTCGCTCCAATTGTTGCGTTCTGCTGCGCATGGACAACATTTCAGTAGTACAATACGTCAACAAGCTAGGCGGGACGAGGTCGCAGGTCCGGGCAGAGATAGCAAAGGCATTTTGGCATTATTGTCTTCAGAACCGGATCTCAGTGACAGCAGAGTAACTGCCAGGCCATGCAATACGGTAGCGGACTGGAACTCCAGATTCCTCATGGACTCCAGCAAGTGGAAACTCCATCCCTCAGTATTTCGGGCCCTCCAAGCCAGATGGGGGCAGTGTCACATAGACCTCTTTGCGTCTCGCCTCTCCCACCAGTTGCGGCGGTTCTATTCATGGAGACCAGATCCCCTGGCAATGGCCACAGATGCCTTTCTCCAACAGTGGACAGGGCCACTCCTGTATGCCTTTCCCCCCCTCGTGATGATACCCAGTTGGCGCCTCAGTCGGCCAAGCAGAAAGCAGAATTGATTCTGATCACCACCTTTTGGCGAGCTCAGCCTTGATTTCCAGTTCTTCTGGAAATGTCCAGAGATTCCAGTCCAAATTCCCCCAATCCCTGACTTGTTGCTGGACCCAGTGGGGCAGGAACATCCTCTTCTGATCCAAGGCAAATTGCATCTCATAGCATGGCAAATTTCAGGCAACGTTGGCATCTGCCAGGCCTTTCGGAGCAATCTAATTCTTTCATTTCAGCGTCTTGGTCAGACTCCACCCATAGACGTATGCCTTGGCATGGCGCCGATAGGTGGGTTGATGCAACTCTCAGAGTTTGAATCCCTTGGGGGCCCCAGTTGTTACCGTAGCCAATTTTTTGGTGGAAATAGCATCGGAAGGACTAGGTTTCTGCACGGTAAACAACTACAGATCCGCAATATCAGCGGGTCATGTATTTCTTGATGGTAAACCATTAGGGGAGCATCCTCTTGTGTCTCGAGTCATGAAAGGTATCCGTTTGGCTAACCCTCCTCAACCGAGTACATGCACCTGTGAGATGTAAATGTCATTGTCAATTTCTTGCAACATTGGCCTTGTAATGCGTATTTATCCCGAAAACAGATATCAGCCAAATTGACAATCTTGTGTTTGGTATCATGCAGACGGGTGTCTGATGTGAGAGCTTTAGATATTTCGAGTCGAGTGTTCCTCCCATATGGAATAACGCTTTCGATTTCCAGGAGAACAAAGACTGGTTCAAGGCAAGTAACCTGTCCTAGCTATCCAGATGATTCTAAACTATGTATGGTACAGTGTTTAAAAGAGTATGAGGACCGCACCAGGAAGTTTCTTCGACCTCCTAGGGGTCAGTTGTTAATTGCACTTCAGAAACCAATTCACCCAGTATCTTCTGCGATCCTAGCTCGCTGGGTGAGGTGCCCTCTGTCTGATGCAAGAATAGATACTTCTGTCTTTGGAGCCCACTCGATGAGGGGTGCTATGGCATCAAAATCTTTTTCTCTTGGTTCCCAGTTACAAGAGATAATGAGGGCCACAGACTGGTCATCCAATTCTACATTCAAAATGTTTTATCATAAACCAGTTTTGGATGTAGCCGTGGTTGTTTTCCAACAGCTTTAAACAAGCATAATCCGAGCCTCCGGTCCTGCTATAGAACGAAATATGTTCAAGCATACGCAATAAGAATTTTCAATTCTTTTAAGGACACGGAGGCGAGGATTATCCCACCCAATGGCTGTATTTTACCCTCCCAGTCATATTATATCAGTTTGGTGATATCATGGTCTTGTAACTCTCGATATATTTGATGCAACGTACATTTTCTTTTCTAATACTTGCATGGTATATTCAATGTACTCACACAATTATACAACTGTGTATTACGTATATGTTTTCTTCTATTCCAGCATCCGATCAGAAGTCCTTATGATGCGATTAAGAAAGAATACCTCTTCTTTCTGCTATGGCGCCCAGACATTTTGAAGAAGCGACCGATTCGTTGTTGGATCCAATGTCAAGTTTTCGTTAGGACTGTCTGTTTTTTCACTTTGAGACTTTTGTTTTCTCACTGCAAAGAAAGAGGAGGAAGTATGGCGGCTAGAACAGATATGTGACATTACGGTCGCCCATTGATAGTGAGGACAGACGTCAGGTTTACGGGAGTTGTAGTTTTTTATTAAGTTGTATTTGATTGGCTGCTGTGAATTTGCAAAATAATAAACAGCAAAGAAGGAGAAACATAATCCTCGCCTCCCTGTCCTTAATAGAATTGAAAATTCTTATAGTGTATGCTCAAAACGTTTTCATTACAAGGCATGGATGCTGTTCTGCTTTCTTTTCTTGACTTTATTCCAATAGCAGCCAAGAAAAAAAAAACACAACTCCCAGCATTCCCAGCTTGAGAACTACAAAAAGTTGTCATAAAGAGAGAACGACCAATCATCATAAAGTACAACTATCATCATCATCATCATCATTAGCTTTATTTCGGAAATAAACATACCATAAAAGCTCATCCTACAATACACATATCGAAATGAGTAAAAGCCATATATAAAACACTCTGGGGGTCATTTTGACCTTGGCGGACGGCGGAGGCCGTCCGCCAAGGTACCGCCGCTGAATGACCGCACCGCGGTCAAAAGACCGCGGCGGCCATTCAGACATTTCCTCTGGGCCGGCGGGCGCTCTCCAAAAGAGCGCCCGCCGGGCCAGAGGAAATGCCCCTGCAACGAGGACGCCGGCTCAGAATTGAGCCGGCGTAGTTGCAGGGGTGCGACGGGTGCAGTTGCACCCGTCGCGTATTTCAGTGTCTGCTTAGCAGACACTGAAATACTTTGCGGGGCCCTCTTACGGGGGCCCCTGCAGTGCCCATGCCATGGGCATGGGCACTGCAGGGGCCCCCAGGGGCCCCGCGGCACCCCCTACCGCCATCCTGTTCCTGGCGGGAGACCGGCCAGGAACAGGATGGCGGTAGGGGGTGTCAGAATCCCCATGGCTGCGGAGCGCGCTCCGCAGCCATGGAGGATTCTGAAGGGCAGTGGTAAACCGGCGGGAGACCGCCGGTTTACCCTTTCTGACCGCGGCTGAACCGCCGCGGTCAGAATGCCCTCGGGAGCACCGCCAGCCTGTTGGCGGTGCTCCCGTGGTCGGTGGCCCTGGCGGCCACCGGCCGCCAGGGTCAGAATGACCCCCTCTATCTATAAATATTCAAAAAGAGCAATAAAAGTGAATAATTATTGAAACATAATCAAAATAATAAGAATCCATCAGTATAAAAAAAGCAATAATATAATAACCTTCACCCAAAGACTAAAAATATAAAAAGGAGATAAAAACACAATATAACAATCTTAAGGTTAATATCGATTATTCCCTATAGAAATAGCATATCCATTTTTGTCTGCAATCTTAAACTTATTTTAATGTAATACGTTAGAAGGCGCCTCTAAACGTTTTCCTCTTACATGCCAAATTGCATCTAAAAATCTGGCCAACGCACATACCACAATACCATGGGTATTCGTTTTGCAGATTCTAAGAGCTAAAAGCCGGTTATTAATGCCCATGGATCTGCAAAGAGGTATAATCCATTGTATCCACTGTTTAGCATATGCGGGACAATGAAATAGCACATGAGCAATACATTCTGGTGACCCACAGCCCACTGGGCATAGGTCTTGTTGAAGATTGTGTTGGGACCATCTACAGGTAAAAGTGCGTAATGGTAACGATCCCAGCCTAAACCTGATGTAAAGTGCACGTGCTCGAGGGGATAGGATCAAATCCATGTCATTTTCAAATTCATAATGACATTTAACTGATGTGAACCTAACTGTCAAGCTGAGCGAAGGCGCCTCAACCAATTTGCCTATTTTTAATTTTAACCAGTATGCATCCTTAACAATTTGCGCTGCATTTTTTGGAAGACCATAGGGGTCTATCCAAAAATGGGCCAATCCTAAATTGGTCAGACTATTTTCAACGTGGTTGCACCATTGGATTTTCCTTATTATGGGGGTTATTACAACTTTGGAGGAGGTGTTAATCCGTCCCAAATGTGACGGATATACCAGCAGCCGTATTACGAGTTCCATAGGATATAATGGACTCGTAATTCGGCTGGTGGTATATCCGTCACTTTACCGTCATTTTTGGGACGGATTAACACCTCCTCCAAAGTTGTAGTAACCCCCTATATGTGTAGTGAGCAGAGCATTCAGCCATATTCTATAAGGGGCGAAAATATCCATGGACCAAATCCTGATCCAATACAATATTGGTCTTAAGGTGGCTATATGGGCAATGGAGTCTAAATTCAGGTCCATCCGGATAGGCAACGTGGGAGAACTAGTGGGTATTTTAAGCAAAACCTTTATAAATGAATTTTCTGTAAGCTCTAGGTCCCTCAAAATGCCATGCCCCCATAGCTCTGCTCCATACAAGGCGCCCCCTCTTGCTTGTATTTTATATATTTCCATTGCAGGAGAGATTCCAAATCTAGGGGATCTATTGTCGAATCTCAAGACACCCCGAGTTCTGTTTCAGTCTCATATGTGCCTTTGATAGATGGGCCTGCCATTTATGCGTGTCCTCTAATCTAACTCCCAGATAATCAAAATTGGTGACTCTATCTAATACTTCCCCATCCATTTGGATCGTGTTCCTTATTTTAAATTTTTTGTTTCCAAAAATCATGTATTTAGTTTTCATAGTATTGACTTCAAGGCCGTGATCTTTACAAAAGGGTGTGAACTTCACCATTAAATTGGCACGGTCGGAGGCCGTTTGGGATAATAACAAAGTATCATCCGCAAATAATAAACCCGAATCTTTGCCCCATCTAATTTTGGTGCATCATTGTCACAGGCAAGTAAGTAAGGGATGCATGTGTTAATAAACATTAAAAATAGAGTAGGAGCCAACACACATCCCTGCCTCACCCCTCTTTTAATCGGGATTTCGCTTGTTACCTCCCCGTTTACTCCCCATCGAATTTTTGCAAAACTCTCAGTCTATAAGCTTTTAATTAAGTTTAATAAGGGGCTCGGGAAGCCGACTCCGCCCATTACCTCCCACGGTTTGAAGCGCGGGACCAGATCGAATGCAGATTTAAGATCCACAAAGGCCACAAAGAGGTTCCCTCCATCCAAATCTACAATCTTCCATTTGATCGTGAGAAACCTAAATATCTGGTCAATTGTACTAATTTTCAGTCTGAACCCTGCTTGGAGGTCACTGAGCACTTGAGACTCTTCTAAGCATTGATCCTTATCAAAACCTGGTAGCAAAATATTTTTGGGAGATTGTCCAAAAGGCTAATTTGTCTGTAATTCACAGGAGCGGCCCCATTCCCATTTTTATAAATAGGTACAATAATTGCACGCTTCCAAGAACGGGGGTAGATTCCACTAGCCAAAACGGCATTTGATACTTTATTAACATAGGGGCCCCACATATCTACATCATAAAGTACAACTATAAATGACTTGACTGGGAGCAACAAGTCCGCTTGCTGCTCGCAGTCAAGATAAGTATCATTTTTTCTCAACTACCGGTATAATTATATAAAGCGTTCGTTTTCCTGCTTAAGCTTATTATTTTATATTGTTCTTAAAACGCATTGTTCCACGAGGAATAATGTCGGTTGACAGCATGCTCCGCTAACCGTTATTCTTTGATAACGTGTCGGCGGTTAAGCGTTTGCAGCACCAGTGTTACCTCTGTGAGGAGAACAGTGTCTCCTCCTCTTCACCGCTTCCTCACATATTTCGTCTGTAATACAATTTGGAATCGGAGTGAGTTCCTTCTCCGTCTGTTCCGGTTTTTAGACATGCCTTCATTTATTCAACAGGACCGCCTCCTCCTTTGGTTTTCTTCTCAAGTTTAGTTTTTCCTCTCATTTAGTACCCTTTTGGTGCCCTCATTCTTATTTATTTTAATTTAGCTATTATTAGTTATTTTACAATGGAAATTTTGTCTGAGGAAGAGGAAGCCCAATTATTTAAAGAAAATTTGGATTCTTTTATTAAGTATTCTGTCCAGAGCTGTTTCAAATTCGATGATTGATTTTTCCAAATCATTTGAGGCTTCTTTAAAAAAATTATTGGCCATGGATACCTCTGGTACTGGTTCCAAAAAGGCCAAAAAACAGATGGCAGATAATTCAAGTGCGAATAATGACTCTCCTTCACTATTTTCTTTTTCTGAACCTAGCACTTCCAATAACCAAAAGTTTCCTCTTCACATACCTCAGTTGGAAGATGCAGATGATGATGTGTGTGATTCTGATTTGGATAAGGATGACCTGAACACAATTATCTAGTCAGGGCCTGTGGAAAAGAGGCAAAAAACTTATCTTATTGAACTGGGAAAGTCTTCAAAGTCTAATAGCAGTGTGGCTGAAGGAATTTTAGATTTTTCAGGTCAACTGATGTTTGATCCTGCGCTTATCCGTCACCCGAACTCCACTGAGTGGTCTCCTTGTGAGCATGTTGCCACTTATGTTTCAAGTAAATTAAGGCAACCTCTGGAAAAATTATCTTGCAAAATATTGCGAATTGAGTGTCCCAGACCGACTTTGTCTAACAATATCACTGCCACTCAGTCAATTGATCTTAATATGATAATTTTTTTTACTAAATTTGGCAAAGACCCCAAAAAAGGGGTAGATAGAGCCTGGACCAGTTGCCAAGACGGATTGTTGGATCTTTCTGGTCCTCTTACAAGAATTTTAGATTTAGGCGAAAAGGCTATGATTGAGGGCACCAAAGTCGACCCGATAATTTTATCCAGTTGGGCTCAGAGAATGATCTGCATTTTAGGTAATGCTAATGCGGCTATGGTGCAGGAAAGACGCAAAAGCTTACTTCTGAAGACCGACCCCAAGTTAAGCAATTTAGCTTCTAAAGAAATGGGTCAAGAAGCTAACAGGTTTCTTTTTGGAGACTCCTATAAAGAACATAGCACGTATGTGGCCACATTTGCGTCCATTGACAAAGCTCAGACTGTTTACAAAAAAATTTCAACAATCAGGTTTTTGGCAGGGCCATCAAAGGCAGGAGCCGCTTTGCCGACCGATTTGTCCCAATAGGTGCGGTCAATCAGACCAGAGGCTCCTTCAGATTCCAGCAAGACGTTATACACAGTTTTATCCACAGAGGACTAGACCTTCCGGACACCGTGGTTACAGCTCCTTGGTGATTTACAAAGGTTCTGAAACCAGTCATAACTTACATGAGAGCTCAAGGGGTCAGATTATTAGCTTATCTAGATGACTTTCTGCTTTTACATCAAGACAAGTGGATCCTGATCGAACAACTATCACGTTTCGTGTCCCTCCTGCAGAGTTTGGGATTTATCATCAACAAAGAAAAATTGGATCTCAACCCCTCTCGTCAGATAGAGTTTCTAGGTTTCATAATAGATTCAGACAATTCGAGTCTCCAGCTTCCAGAAGACAAGATTTCTCATATACGGAAAGAGATTGTCCAAATTTTGAACCAATCAAATCTAACTCTCAGAATGCTAGCACACATAATTGGTCTATTAACCTCTTCTATCCAGACTATTTTTCCCGGTCCTCTTCATTATCGACCACTTCAACGTTTAAAAATCCAACATCTTCAGAAAGCTCGCGGTTATGGCGACCTTATCACATTAGATCAAGACTCTCGCGCCGAGCTTCTGTGGTGGCTAGATCATCTAGAAGCATGGAACGGGAGAGCAATTTTCTACAGCACCAGATCCTATCATAGAATCCAATGCAAGTCAGACTGGTTGGGGTGCAAGATGTGGTCAGTTCTCGACTGGAGGCGTATGGTCAAAAGAGGAGTTATTGTTGCACATAAACTGTTTAGAGATTCTTGCAGGTTCCTTTGTGATCCAAACTTTTGCCAAAGGGAAGATAAGTTGTTCCATACTCCTTTGAATGGACAACACATCAGCGGTTCAATATATAAATCATTTAGGAGGCACAAAATCCACACCGTTGGCCGAACTAGCCAAGAGTCTTTGGGAATTTTGCCTTCAGAATCAGATATCTCTTCAAGCGGAATATCTTCCAGGAAACATGAATACGATAGCAGATTGGTGCTCCAGGTATCTTCGAGACTTCAGCGATTGGCATCTTCATCCTTCAATTTACAAAAACTTTCTTCAAGATTCAGTCAGTGGGCCTTTTTGCTTCACGTTTGAACACCCAAATTCCTATTTTTTTACAGTAGGAGACCACATCCACAAGCTTTAGCTACTGATGCCTTTCTTCAGGACTGGTCCAGCCTGGTAAATTATGCCTTTCCTCCCTTCATTATGATATCCTGAATTCTGGCACAGCTCAGACGTCAATCTGCAAAGGTGTTATTGATCACCTCATTCTGGCAGGGTTATCCTTGGTTCCCGTCAGCCCTGGAGTTATCAATAGATTATCCAGTACTTCTACCTCAATATCCTTCCCTACTTCAGGATCCCCAGGGTGTCCTTCACAATCTAATCCTCAACCAATTCCTATGGCTAGTGGCTTGGATGGTTTCGGGTCTTCCTGGAGAGTCCTAGGAATTTCGCAAGAAGCTGCAAGCCTCATACAACAAGTCTGGGCTCCTGGAAGATCTAAGGCATACAGATCAGCCTGGAGAGTATAGGATAATTTGTGTTTTGGACAGGTGTGCCAATCCCTTTTCGGCGGATGTAATCTTGATTGTCAATTTTCTAGCTTCTTTGGCTTCACAGGGTAAAGCTTATAGAACGGTTAACACGTACAGATCGGCGTTTTCAGCTGAACACGTTAGAGTCAATGGGAAACCTGTTGGCGAGCATCCTCTCATATGTCGTCTTTTAAAGGGAGTAAGATTTACTAAACCTCCTTCACCAAAGTATAGTTCGATGTGGGATGTTGATGTAATTTTTCAATTTTTTCTTAACCAACTGGGTAATTCTACTTTGTTGTTAAAATAAATTTCTGCAATATTAACTGTACTTTTATGTTTAGTATCGTTAAAACGTATTTCAGATGTTAAAACATTTGATGTCTCCTCAATACAATACACTGCCTCAGGTGTTTTCTTTCAGGTTCGCGGAAGAACAAAAACAAATTTATTATCTGTATTCTATCCTTATTTCCCAGAACATCCAAAATTATGTGTTGGAAGTTGTTTGAAAGAGTATATTTCAAGGACAAAAGATTGGAAAAAGTCATCAGAGCCTCAACTCCTCATCTCTTTTAAAAGCCCGCCTAACCCTGCCTCTTCCACTACTCTGGCCCGTTGGGTTAAATGTATTATGAATTTGGCGGCATTGATATTTCTATTTTTGTGGCCCATTCTACTAGAGGTGCTATGGCATTCAAAGCCTTTCGGGCTGGATTGAGCTTACTTGACATTCTCAAATCGTCTGATTGGTCAAATGTTTCAGCTTTTAGAACTTTTTATTTTAAACCTGTGTCTCATGTTGCCAATTCTATAGCTACTATGCTTTAAACTAGCATAATAAGAGCCTCTGTGCCTTGTAATAAAATTTAGATTTTCTTAGCTTTCAGTGAAAGAAAGTCTTGATTTTATTAAAGACACAGAGGCGAGTATTATCCCTCTGCAGCTGTTAACCCTCCCTTTCTTTTGTTTGAATGTATAGCCGTTGCTTCTAACCAGACGTCTTAGGAAGGAGCTTCAACATCGCCTTCTTCAATATTCTGGTCCTGTTCCTCCTGCTTCCAATGTTGCATATATGAAGATGTGCAAGAGTGGTGTCACTTCCCCGAATTTCAGTTTTGAGACTTTCAAAGTTATTAGTTATTTAAAACGTTTTTTCACTGTTCTTTTGGCTTTTTCAATTGTTATACTCATTTTTGCTTTGTTCAGAATTTACTAACTGCTCAAGCAAGAAAAGAAGGCTTGTTGCTCCCAGTCAAGTCATTTATAGTTGTATTTTATGGTGATTGGTCGTTCTCCCTTTATGACAACTTTTTGTAGTTCTCCAGCTGGGAATGCTGGGAGTTGTAGTTTTTTTCTTGGCTGCTGTTGGAATAAAGGCAAGAAAGGAAAGCATAATACTCGCCTCCGTGTCTTTAATAAAATCAAGACTTTCTTTCACTGAAAGCTAAGAAAATCTCCATTCTATGTCAGGACCGGAGGCTTCGAATTATGATTTCTCTTTCTTTACTGAGAAAATGACAGCAGACAATCGAATTAAAGTATAGAAAAAACTACATTCCCAATATTCTTGTAGTCCATTTCCTGCCCCATCCCAGGCCAGCTCTCCAACTAAATGTCTCTGTTTCCTTCTTTGCTGCTTGCAGCCAGAGATAATTGCCTACTACATTTCTTTAATGTGTATTTTATGTTGGTTGTATAATTATATATGTTTCAGGCCTGTGGGGCGGGAGCGAGGATTGAGCAGCGCTTATAAGAGGAATCCTCCTCTCCTTATATGTGCACATTCTCGCGCTCGCACGCGACCGAACCTGGTGAAACCCCTTTTTAGATCAGCCACGTTGGCATGGACTAGCCGCATCACCGCCCACCCGCTGCGTCGATTCCTCTCAGGAAGTCGGGCTGTGCCGTTCCGGCTCAGCTTTGCATCGATCCAGTGGGCTGTGCGTCGAATTTCTGGTCGCTACGCTGGCGCTGCGTCGATTTTCTCCTTGCGAAGTCAGCCTGCGTCGTTCCGGTTCGGCGTGCAGTGATTCTCTCACTGCGATGCAGGCTGTGTGTTGTTTCTGGCAGGCGGTGCGTCGATGTTCGCCGCACCAGGAGTTCTTGCAGGAATGAAGTCTTTTTGGTCCGGAGACTGAAGGGAACAGGAGGCAAGCTCTATCCAAGCCCTTGGAGAGCACTTCTCAGCACAGCCAGAGAGCAGCAAGGCAGCAGGGCAACAGCAAGACAGCAGTCGTTCTCAGAAAGCAGTCAGGTGAGTCCTTTGGGCAGCCGGGCAGTTTTTCTTGGCAGTCTGCAGGTTCTGGTTCAGGTTCTCTTCTCCAGGAAGTGTCTCGATGAAGTAAAGTGTCAGCCTAAGACGTGTCTGAGTTGGTAGGGGTAGAGGCCCTGTTTAAATACCCAAATGTGCCTTTGAAGTAGGGAGACTTCAAAGAGTGGCTTAGAAGTGCACAAGGTCCCCTTTCAGTTCCATCCTGTCTGCCAGGGTCCCAGTAGGGGGTGTGGCAGTCCTTTGTGTGAGGGCAGGCTACTGTCCTTTGACATGTAAGTGTCAGGCCCTCCACCCTCCCAGCCCAGGAAGACCCATTCAATATGCAGGTGTATGCAAGTGTGACTGAGCATCCTATGTTTGGGGTTTGTCTGAGTGAATGCACTAAGGAGCTGTCAACTAAACCTAGCCAGGAGTGGATTGTAAGGCACAGAAGGATTTAAGTGCAGAGAAATGCCCACTTTCTAAAAGTGCCATTTCTAAAATAGTAATATTACATCCAACTTCACCAGTCAGCAGTATTTTGTATTACTATTCTAGCCATTCTAAATTTGACCTTGTTACTCCTTTCAGATCAGAAGCTACCACTCAAACAGTATATGAGGGTAGCCCTAATGCTGGCCTATGAAAGGAGCAGGCCTCACAACAGTGTAAAACGAATTTAGGAGTTTTACACTACCAGGACATGTAAACTACAGAGGTACATGTCCTGCCTTTTGTCTACACAGCACCCTCCCCTGTGGGTTACCTGGGGCCTACCTTAGGGGTGACATATTTAGAAAAAAGGGAGTTGTTGGCTTGGCAAGTACTTTTAAATGCCAAGTCGAATTGGCAGTGAAACTGCACACACAGGCCTTACAATGGCAGGCCTGAGACATGGTTAAAGGGCTACTTAAGTGGGTGGCACAATCAATGCTGCAGGCCCACTAGAAGCATTGAATCTACAGGCCCTGGCACATATAGTGCACTTTACTAGGGACTTATAAATACATTAAAAAAGCCAATGGGGTATGATCCAATGTCATCATGTTTTAAGTGAAAGAGCATATGCACTTTAGCACTGGTTAGCAATGGTAAAGTTTACAGAGTCCTAAAAACAGCAGAAACAGTATCCAAATGTGGAGGGAGACAGGCAAAAAGTTAGGGGTGACCACCCTAAGGCTGTCAGATCTCACATGCTATTTCTGCAGGACACCCCCATTTGGAGGGTAAACCTGTGGGCGAACACCCCTTGATTTGTAAACTTTTGAGAGGTGTCAGAATGGTCAAACCCCCTCAGTCTAAGTATTCTACATTATGTGACATAGATATTGTTCTGCGATTTATAAGATCCTGGCCTTGTGACAAAGATCTTTCTTGTAAACAGCTATCAGCCAAACTCACTGTACTCCTGTGCCTCATCTCCTGTCGAAGGGTGTCTGATGTACGCGCACTGGATTTAGCAGGTAGAGTTTTTACTCCGTCTGGAGTCTCTTTCACTATTACTAGACGAACTAAAACTTCAACTAGGACTATTTCTTATCCAGCTTTTCCCCATACTCAGAAGTTATGTGTGGTTAAATGTTTAAAGGCTTATGAGGCTTGCACTCAAGAGAGACGCACAGATGCGCAAGGACAGTTGCTCATGTCACTACAAAGCATTTTGCTCCAGTGTCAGCAGCCACTCTGGCTTGATGGGTCGAATGGTTGCTAGGGGAGGCTGGTATTGATACCGCCATTTTTGGGGCACATTCAGTACATGGCGCCATGGTGGCATCCAAATCCTTTAGCGTTGGTTCTCGTTTGGAGGATATCATGGCTGCTGCAGATTGGTCTTCCGACAATACTTTTAAGTTCTTTTATCAAAGCCTATTGTTGATGTAGCATCCGGTCCTCACATACAAATTAAAAAATTCTACCTATCGCGTCAAGAATTTTCAATTCTGTTAAGGACACGGAGGCGAGGATTATCCCACCCTATTACTATTACTACTATTATTAATAATACTATTATTACTGTTATTATTGTTATTAATATTATTGTGTGGTTCAAATTATATTTTCGGACGTACTTATGCTATTAAAAGGCAGTTCAGTTGGATTATCTGTATGATATGTTTTTCTCATGTATCTTGACTTGTACCCACCCATGTAATTCTTAGTCATTACCAGTTTATTAGTGCATTTTCCTTCATTCATAGGATCAGCCAATAAAGGCGTGTGAATATCCAGGTTTCTGCTTGCAACGAAAATGGTGATTTCAGTTTCAACCGGCGGCTGCAGTTTGTTTCTCCTTTTGAGAAGTTGAAGAATTCAGTTAGTGGAAATCAGGTTGTTATGTTCTTTTTGCAAAGAAAGAGGAAGGACCAATGAAACAGAGACATTTATATGGAGAGCTGGCCTGGGATAGGGCAGGATATGGACTACAAGAGTATTGAGAAATGTAATTTTTTGTATACTTTAATTTGATTGTCTGCTGTCATTTTCTCAGTAAAGAAAGAGAAAGCATAATCCTCACTACCGTGTCCTTAATAGATTTGAAAATTCTTAATGCGATAGCTAGAATTATTTTTATTCAGGTGGGAAAGTTTAGATTTTTAAAGCAAAAAATGGCATTATTTTGGTTGTCTTTTGCCTGAAATCGACTGCTTCATTAGAAGTCAATGAGGGTAATACATTCTCCTGATTTTTTTTTAAATCTTCCTCTTCTAAAATGCTGGCATGTATGCAATATATATCTACATTTTGGTTTTTTAAAGACTGGGGGAAAAGTATTCTGCAAAAAGTGTCTTTTTTTTTTAAAAGCGTCTTTTTTTTGTATATAAAAATAGCACAAAGAAACAAAGAAGATATTTGCTGTGCTAAAAAAGTCACCATCTTGCCAACTTTTGGGAACATGCAGAGCTGTAAGTACAAGCCGACGATACACAAAAGTCTGTTTAAAATAATCATTCTGTCCCTGTGTTTGTTTGTTTCGAATAGTTAAATTCATACAACATGCACACTGAGTACAATGGAACGAAAGTAGAAGGTAGAAGTCTCGGTAATCAATAGTAGCATCATCCAAATATAGACTAAGTCCCTCATTATGAACATGGCGAGATAGCCCACCGCTGACCATGCTGACGGTCGACGGAAGACCACCAGTGGCGGTGGCAGGCATCCCGCCATATTCTGACACATGGAGCCTCACCGCCATAGATGGCGGTGAGGGCCGCCATGCGCCATGCTGGCAGTTGGTGGCGGGGGTGGATGCTGCTCCACCCTCACCATCACGTCAGTCCAGACACCGCCACGCCTATAATGATTAAATCATAGGTGTGGCGGTGTATGGAGGCGCGGTGATGCCGGAGGAGCAGCATCCTATGAGCCCGTTCCCTCCCGGAGCAGTGCCACGGAAAAGGTAAGTGCAGCCTGAGATGGAAGAGGGGGGAGGAGGGTGTGGGTGTGTGTGTTGAGTGAGTGAGTGCATACATTGGAATGTGCGTGTGTGTTTGTGAAGGGGGATGTGTGTCTGCGTATATGAATGTGTGTGTGTCGAAATATGGGTGCATGTGTATGTGGGGGTTTGGGGGGGACCTGTATAGAGGTGGGGGGTGGGGTATGTCGAGGGAGGGTTGGGGAGAGCCTACAGGGAGATTGGAGGGAGGAGGGATGGGGGGTCGGTTTTCAGTGTTCGGGTGGTGGGGATGGTTCTAGGTGTTTGGGGAGTGGGTGGGGGTTGTGGCAAGAAGGGGGCTGGCGTGTCACATACAGGTGACAGAAATGAGAATTCCTGTCACCTGTATGCTTTCCGCCAGGGATTACCTGGCAGGGTATCACGCCAGGAAATCCCAGGTGGGTAATCCCTGGTGGAAATGGAATCATTATCCCACCGCCAAATCTGGCCGGCGGTGGGTAGTAGTGAACTGGCTGCTTTGCAGCCAGTTCACTACTGTGTTCATCATATGGCGGTCTGAACCGTCATGCCATTTGCGGTAATGACCACCACCGCCGGTGTTTAAAATGAGGGCCAGTATCCCATATTAAATTCCCCTAAACATAAAATCAATGCATCCATTTTAAAACAAGTTCCATAGTTGCGCAGTTATTGCATGTCTCATCTAGGGTATCGCAGTTTGAGTTAAACTATAAATCACATATCAAACTTCCTGCACTTTGCAAATGATCCAAGCTGCGTGGAAGAATTTAGCTAAACTGACAACAATCACCTCATGTGTCTATTTTTTGTATCCTAAGGGTTAACCCAAGAGTCCTTATACCCAAGAGTTTGCACACTGGGACAGTTTGCTTCCTTCTTGGGAGCCTGTACGCAAAGCAACAAAAAAAAAAAGTGCAGGATTGTTTCAGGGGCACTACCACAAGCTGGGTAGACGGTACTGGTCACTCTATTTCTATTTCCCCCATATTTCGCTGTGAACTTTAACGTGGGAAAATTCCTATATCTAAACTTCAAATACAGCTGTCTAGGGAGAGAACCCTGAATGGCATTTAATACAGGCCATAGACTTGGATGATCTTATGATCTATAAAAAAGATCTGATAAGTTCTCCAGTTTGAAACTCTTAATTGTTTCGCCCCAGAGGTAGTCCCTACATCGATCTTTGATCAACTGCCTCGAGATCAAATGAGAATCATCGGGGCTAACCCAAAGACTCTGAAGAGCCAGACATATAGACATTTTCTTAACATAGGATAGCCATGGAATCCTTAAATGACCAGCTGTATTTAGAACTTCTCTAAAAGGAGATCTGCATGGCTCGAGCTCTGGTGTTATCCATAATCTCTGCCAAAGTAATAAGGGTATCAAATAGATTGTGAATGAGATTGGATACAAACCCAACTTTTACAGCAGAGGGAGAGTTGGGGGTACTAGTTGGAAGGTTGGTTAAGTGCTTGATAAACTTGCTGTCGACCACAGATATCTCATTTATAGCAGAGTGGCCACAAAGCTCTACCCCATAAAGAGCAGTACTTTTGCCATCACCCTATATAGCTCGATCACAGGTGTTATACTTATTGACTTCAGTTTTTTTCGCCAGCCTTAATATTGCCCCAGTCTCCTGCTGCAGTTTTGGTGTTCTTCTAGATATTTCAGCCTTCCAGCTATAGTTGTGAGAGAGGGTCACCCCCAAATACACAAAATTGGATATTCGCTCAAGTAGAGTATTATTGGTACATAATCTTGGTTGGGTTGATTTGTAGGGATTAACCACCATGTATTTAGTCTTACTTGTGTTCAGTTCTAAACCACGGTCAGCACAGAACAATAGAAAGTGCTATAAAGTTGCTTGCAAGCCTTTTGAGGTTTTTGAGATAAGGAAGGTGTCGTCCACAAGTAATAGCCTCAGTATTTTCATGGTACAAATCATAGGGGCATCATTGTTTGGAAAATGTAAGAATTCTGCAAGATCATTAATAAAAAAGGAGAATAGGGTTGGCGCTAAAACACAACTTTGCCACACTCCCCTCTCTATTTTAAATGCATTAATGTATTTGCAGTTCCTCCCCTACCTCACTTGTGCTTGATCCTAATTTTTGTGCTTTCAACCTACTTCCAGTTTCAGGTGGAAACAGGTGTGAAACCTATAGGTGATGCCGAAAAGCTATATATTTCTGAAAAGAAGACAAAATTCTGAATTCAGAAAAGGTTCATTTGTGAAGCTCCCTCAAGGTTTTCCAACTAACAGTGTTCAGATAAAAGAATGCTGAAAATAAAGTAGTATAAAACAGGCATTTGTGGCAAAATGTTTATCTGTAACTTGTTGTCACAATGGGAGATTTACAAATGTAGTACACAGGTGTGTCACTAGACTCGTCTGCTCACGGGGATAATATGGGGTTTGTAGGTTCGCCAAGAACCCGAGATACCCAGAGCCAACAAATGAGTTGCATCTTACAATGGTTTGTCATTGTGTACCGAGTATAGAGCAATTCATATGGTACAGTATAAGGAGTGAAAATGGGCATGAAAGAAACCTAGGTATTTCTGAAATGTACATCGGATACTGAGTTTAGGAGCAGTGGTTATTTCTATATCTCTGAATTTGTGGGTACCCCTACTAGCATGTGATTCAAAGGGCATTTAGTAAAATAAATTCTATTCTTTCTTACTCACAGGCTTATATTTTAAGGCACAAACACAGACAAATCTAATTGATTGATAACTAATGCTCTACTATTGTGTTCCCACAGATCTCCCAGTAAAAATGATACCACACTTTTGTGGCTAGGCCTAGCGCCTGCAACACAATGAACCCCAAAATGCGACCTGAGATGTCACATTTTACTTAGCAGAATCCATGGTATTTTTACAATGTGGGTAGTTGCGTAATTAGGGGCCTAACTCAGCCGTCACCAAGGACAACCTACCATACCCAGACATTCTGAAAACTAGATACCTGATGGTGTCCAGGGTGGCATGTCTTATATGGTTCTAACAATGTGTTTCTACCCAGATGTACTACTATAAGGAAACAAGCTTTTTGCAAGCCCCCCTGCCACATTGGACTATTAGCTGCTGGTTTTTCAGCTCTGAGAGTGCACTGAGGCCTACTGTCCAGACCTCAGTGATAGTGTTCAGTCCCTTTACAAAAGTTACGTTGAATTGGGTGTCTCCAATTGACAATAACTGGCTTTTTTTTACAAGTCCCTAGCATATAGAACCCAAGGCATGTTAGAGAGGGAGCACTGGTAGTGCCACCCTGTGTGTGGCAACGTGAAAGTATGGCCCCCAGTCTGTCACTGCAGAGTGGAAAGGCAGTGTCATACTGTCAGTTCGACTTTGCCACTACCATTAACGGTGAGGCTACCTCATCCCTTAACAATATAAAATTAAGTCTACCCTAAGAAAGGCCTATAGAGCCCTATGGCAGGGAGCTATATTTTTGTAAGTAAGACATATATTTGTAATACGTCTTAGCAGCAACACTTTCAAATTTTTGTTTTGCTGTAGATAAAGTTAGTGGCACCATTGGCTAACACAGGGTTACCAGTTGGCACCACAATCCAGCTAACTCCTGAATGAGGCTGCCTAAGTGGGCCATGTAAGGTATCAAATTAATTATGGCATTAAATGTGACTTGATGGTCAAGTCAACATTTATGTCACTTTAAAAGTTAAGCAGCACTTAGAAAATTGCCACTCTGTACCCCAGCTAGTCTAGTGGCCTGACATAGGCCTGGCACACAGACTGCTTTCTGACTGCCTGGGGAGATGTCTAATGGACACACAGGCTCATGAACAAAGGCAACTGCCGCAGAGTGAGGTGTGACCTCCTCCTTCAGGATGGCCACTAAGGGTGCTACCCCAAAAGGAAAGCTTCAAAGAGGAAGCTGCCTTTGAAGGGCAAATGAGGATAGCAATCCAGAGCAGGATGCCCATTGTTCTACAGATAGGTTGGAGTCAGAGAGGGAACCCCAGTGTCAGAATTGGTTTCCCTGTGAGCGTGTAGTCCTTAGGTAGCCACACCTCTGGGGTTGGCTACCATGCTCCTGATGACCAAGGAAGGGTTGTGACAACTTGGAAGGGGCAAGAATGTTGACCTGTTGGATAGCCAGATGACACACCTGACAGGAACCTCATCACCCTAGAGGAGGGGACCTACTTCCCCATTGTCTAGTGACCATGTAGTCCCCTCAAGGCACTTTCCTCAGATAAATATGGCACCACTGGCTCCCTAGACCTTAGCACACTGTGGGTTTGGAGAAAGGACCAAAGGAAGACTGTTTTGCTGGTGTTGAAAGCGCACACAGAGAGGCTGCACCGTCGAAAGGACTGCACCTGCTGCATTGTGGGCTAGGAAAGTTTGGATCATGTCTGTGGCTCCTGGCTCAGGGAAAAGTTGATTCCCAGCTCCAGATCAAAGCAGTGACTCTAAGAGTCAGCTGGATGGCCCCCTACAACAGCACCAGGGTCATTAAAGCTGTAAGAGGCCAAATTGCCAAGTTAGTAGACACTGCAGATGTCTTCCCACTACGGGAACCTGGGCACTTCAAGAGACATGTCTGAGATAACCAAAAGTTGCACCCATGGCTGCTGGACCCTCAGGTGTTGTCTTTTCTCAGATTTGTTGCCCAAGAGGGACACTAGCCCCTACCAAACATTTGCAGCCTGATCGTTGTGTCGCATGAACCAAGATCCATAGCCAAAGTCGCCCTGCCTTATCTGCGGACTGAGGACTCACCCGGAACTTACCCCCGTTGACCGCAAAGCATCAGAAGCATCCTTGAGCATCTTTTTCCTGCATCCCTTAGAATCAGTCTGTGGCGGTTGTCCTGTACAGTTTGGATTTTTCTTCAAAGACGCTCTGGTGGCCCGCTACCTGCCCAAAGCATCCTCACTGGTCTGCTAGACCTCTGCCCTGTTGGAATTGGTCTCCCAACTCGGGTCAGAGTTGCCGGACTAACTCTTTCAGACTTTTCAAAAGTTTACATACTTTTTGTCGAGCAATACTTACTATAAAAGTTATTTAATGCTTTAAAAATTCATATTGCTGGAACCCTCCAGTGGATTTTGAATGTTGAGGACTCTAAAAATTCATTAAAATATGGTTTACTTTTTTAAAGTGTTGTCATGTCCTTTAATGTTGTGTGACTTTCTTATTTTGTTATTTGGTGATGTTAAATGCTTTACACATATTTCCTTTGCTAAGTCTTACTGCTTGCAGCCACAGCTACCCACGATTGAGCTTCAAGTTAAACAAGCCTGACTGGACCCCAGACATTATTTGTGAGTGTACTGAATGGTAAGGGCCCACAGCCTTATCATATAGTACACCCAAATCCTCACACCTAGCATACCTTAAACTGTGCCTAGAAACAACTTTTCCTCATATTTCTGTGAGGGAAAGTTCTGATGTTAGACTTGGCATCCTTGGCGTGGTCTCACCTAACTTTTTGCCTCTGTTTCCCAGGTTGTTGATGTGTGCTGGACTCTGTTTTTGCTGTTTTTGTTACTCTGGGCACTTTACCACTGCTATCCAGTGCTAACGTGCAGGTGCTCCGATTTAAAAAGTATGTGTAATTGGCTTTCCATGATTGTCATATTTGATTTACTAGTAAGTCCCTAGTACTGTGCACTAGAGGTGCCCAGGGCCTCTAAACCAAATGCTACTAGTGGGCCTGCAGCACTGGTTGTGCCACCCACATTAGTAGCCCTGTAAACATGGCTCAGAACTGTCACTGCCACTGCCATAAAGAGCAGTACTTTTGCCATCACCCTATATAGCTCTATCACGGGTGTTATACTTATTGACTTCAGTTTTTTCGCCAGCCTTACTATTGCACCAGTCTCCTGTTGCAGTTTTGGTGTACTTCTAGATATTTCAGCCTTCCAGCTATAGTTGTGAGAGAGGGTCACCCTCAAATACACAAAATTGGATATTCGCTCAAATACAGTATTATTGGTACATAATCTTGGCTGGGTTGATTTGTAGGAATTAACCACCATATATTTAGTCTTGTGTTCAGTTCTAAACCATGGTCCGCACAGAACAATAAAAAGTGCTATAAAGTTGCTTGCAAGCCCTTTGAGGTTTTTGAGATAAGGAAGGTGTCGTCCATGAGTAATAGCCTCAGTATTTTCATGGTACAAATCCTAGGGGCATCTTTGTTTGGAAAATATAAGAATTCTGCAAGATAATTAATAAAAAAGGAGAAGAGGGTTTGCACTAACTCACAACTTTGCCACACTCCCCTCTCTATTTTAAATGCATTAGTGTATTTGCCATTCCTCCCCTACCTCACTTGTGCTTGATCCTAATTTTTGTGCTTTCAACCTACTTCCAGTTTCAGGTGGAAACAGGTGTGAAACCTATAGGTGGTGCCGAAAAGCTATATATTTCTGAAAAGAAATCAACATTCCGAATTTAGAAAAGGTACATTTGTGTAGCTCCCTCGAGGTTTTCCAACTAACAGTGTTTAGATAAAAGAATGCTGAAAATAAGTCGGATAAAACAGCCATTTGTGGCAACATTTTTATCTGTAACTTGTTGTCACATTGGCAGATTTACAAATGCAGTACACAGGTGTTTCGCTAGACCCATCTGCTCACGGGGATAATATGGGGTTTGTAGGTTCGCCAAGAACCCGAGATACCCAGAGCCAACAATTGAGTTGCATCTTACAATGGTTTGTCATTGTGTACCGAGTATAGAGCAATTCATATGGTACAGTATAAGGAGTGAAAATGGGCATGAAAGAAACCTAGGTATTTCTGAAATGTACATCGGATACTGAGTTTAGGAGCAGTGGTTATTTCTATATCTCTGAATTTGTGGGTACCCCTACTAGCATGTGATTCAAAGTGCATTTAGTAAAATAAATTCTATTCTTTCTTACTCACAGGCTTATATTTTAAGGCACAAACACAGACACATCTAATTGATTGATAACTAATGCTCTATGATTGTGTTCCCACCGGTCTCCCAGTAAAATTGATACCCCACTTGTGTGGCTCGGCCTAGCGCCTGCAACACAATGAACCCCAAAACGCTACCTGAGATGTCACATTTTACTTAGCAGAATCCATGGTATTTTTACAATGTGGGTAGTTGCGTATTTTGGGTCATAACTCAGACGTCACCAAGGACAACCTACCATACCCAGACATTCTGAAAACTAGATACGTGGTGGTGTCCAGGGTGGCATGTCTTATATGGCTCTAACAATGTGTTGTTAACCAGAAGTACTACTGTAAGGAAACAGGCTTTTTGCAGGCCCCCTGCCACTTGGGACTATTAGCTGCTGGTTTTTCAGCTCTGAGAGTTCACTGAAACCTACTGTCCAGACCTCAGTGATAGTGTTCAGTCCCTTTACAAAAGTTACGTTGTATTGGGTGTCTCCAATTGACAATAACTGGCTTTTTTACAAGTCCCTAGCATATAGTACCCAGGGCATGTCAGAGAGGGTGTACCCTCAGAGCTGCAGCACTGGTAGTGCCACCCTGTGTGTTGCAACGTGAAAACATGGCCCCCAGTCTGTCACTGCAGAGTGGAAAGGCAGTGTCATACTGTCAGTTCGACTTTGCCATTACCATTAACGGCGAGGCCACCTCATCCCTTAAAAATATAAAATTAAGTCTACCCTAAGAAAGGCCTATAGAGCCCTATGGCAGGGAGCTATATTTTTGTAAGTAAGACATATATTTTTAATACGTCTTAGCAGCAACACTTTCAAATTTTTGTTTTGCTGTAGATAAAGTTAGTGGCACCATTGGCTAACACAGGGTTACCAGTTGACACCACAATCCAGCTAACTCCTGAATGGGACTGCCTAACTGGGGCATGTAAGGTATCCAATTAATCATGGCATTAAATGTGACTTGATGGTCAAGTCAACATTTATGTCACTTTTAAAGTTAAGCAACACTTAGAAAGTTGCCACCCTGTACCCCAGCTAGTCTAGTGGCCTGACATAGGCCCTGGCACACAGACTGCTTTCTGACTGCCTGGGGAGATGTCTAATGGACACACAGGCTCATAACCAAAGGCAACTGCCGCAGAGTGAGGTGTGACCTCCTCCTTCAGGATTGCCACTAAGGGTGCTAGCCCAAAAGGAAAGCTTCAAAGAGGAAGCTGCCTTTGAAGGGCAAATGAGGATAGCAATCCAGAGCAGGATGCCCATTGTTCTACAAACAGATTGGAGTCAGAGAGGGAGCCCCAGTGTCAGAATTGGTTTCCCTGTGAGGGTGTAGTTCTTAGGTAGCCACACCTCTGGGGTTGGTTACCGTGCTCCTGATGACCAGAGAAGGGTTGTGACATCTTGGAAGGGGCAAGAATGTTGACCTGTTGGATAGCCAGATGACACACCTGACAGTAACTTCATCACCCAAGAGGAGGGGACCTACTTTCCCATTGTCCAGTGACCATGTTGTCCCCTCAGGGCACTTTTCTCAGATAAATATGGCACCCCTGGCACCCTAGACCTTAGTACACTGTGATTTTGGAGAAAGGCCCAAAGGAAGACTGTTTTGCTGGTGTTGAAAGCGCACAAAGAGAGGCTGCACTGTCGAAAGGACTGCACCTGCTGCACTTTGGGCTAGGAAAGTTTGGATCGTGTCTGTGGCTCCTGGCTCAGGGAAAAGTTGATTCCCAGCTCCAGATCAAAGCAGTGACTCCAAGAGTCAGCTGGATGGCCCCCTATAACAGCACCAGGGTCATTAAAGCTGGAAGAGGCCAAATTGCCAAGTTAGTAGACACTGCAGACGTCTTGCCACTACAGGAACCTGGGCACTTCAAGAGACATGCCCGAGATAGCCAAAAGTTGCACCCATGGCTGCTGGACCCTCAGGTGTTCTCTGTTCTCAGATTCGTTGCCCAAGAGGGACACTAGCCCCTACCAAAGATTTGCAGCCTGATCGTTGTGTCGCATGAACCAAGATCCGTAGCCAAAGTCGCCCTGCGTCATCTGCGGACTGAGGACTCACCCGGAACTTACCCCCGTTGACCGCAAAGCATCAGAAGCATCCTTGAACATCTTTTTCCTGCATCCCTTAGAATCAGTCTGTGGCGGTTGTCCTGTACAGATTTGCTTCAAAGACGCTCTGGTGGCCCACTACCTGCCCAAAGCATCCTCACTGATCTGCTAGACCTCTGCCCTGTTGGAATTGGTCTCCCAACTCGGGTCAGAGTTGCCGGACTAACTCTTTCAGACTTTTTTAAAGTTTAAATACTTTTTGTCGAGCAATACTTACTATAAAAGTTATTTAATGCTTTAAAAATTCATATTGCCGGAACCCTCCGGTGGATTTTGAATGTCGCAGACTCTAAAAATTCATAAAAATATGCTTTACTTTTTTTAAAGTGTTGTCATGTCCTTTCCTGTTGTGTGACTTTCTTATTACGTTGTTTTGTGCGGTTAAATGCTTTACACATAGTTCCTTTGCTAAGCCTTACTGCTTGCAGCCACAGCTACCCATGGTTGAGCTTGAAGTTAAACAAGCCTGACTGGACCCCAGACAGTATTTGTGAGTGTACTGCATGGTAAGGGCCCACAGCTTTATCATATAGTACACTCAAATCCTCACACCTTGCATACCTTAAACTGTGCCTAGAAACAACGTTTCCTCATATTTCTGTGAGGGAAAGTTCTGATGTTAGACTTGGCATCCTTGGCGTGGTCTCACCTAACTTTTTGCCTCTGTTTCCCAGGTTGTTGATGTGTGCTGGACTCTGTTTTTGCTGTTTTTGTTACTCTGGGCACTTTACCACTGCTATACAGTGCTAAAGTGCAGGTGCTCCTATTTAAAAAGTATGTGTATTTGGCTTTCCATGATTGGCATATTTGATTTACTAGTAAGTCCCTAGTACTGTGCACTAGAGGTGCCCAGGGCCTCTAAATCAAATGCTACTAGTGGGCCTGCAGCACTGGTTGTGCCACTCACATTAGTAGCCCTGTAAACATGGCTCAGAACTGCCACTGCAGTGTCTGTGTGTGCAGTTTTTAAACTGCCAATTCAACTTGGCAAGTGTACCCACTTGCCAGGCCTGAACCTTCCCTGTTTTTACATGTAAGGCACCTCTAAGGTAGGCCCTAGATAGCCCCATGGGCAGGGTGCAGTGTACGTTTAAGTTAGGACAGATACTAATGTTTCTTCTATGTCCTGACAGTGAAATACTGCCAAATTCGGTTTTCACTGTGAAAGCCCTATCTCTCGCATAGGTTAACACAGTGGCTGCCTTTAAATATTATTAGAGTGCAGATTCCCTTTGGGAGCAGATACAAATATGGAGTTTAGGATCTCTGAACTCACAATTTAAAAATACATCCTTTAGTAAAGTTTGTTTTAGATTGTGTGTTTGAAAATGACACTTTTAGAAAGTAGGCATTTTCTTGCTTAAACCACTCTGTGACTCTGCCTGTTTGTGGATTCCCTGTTTGGGTCAGTTTGACTGTTGGGCTGTTTGCACCTCTCCTCTAGACAGTGACACAAGGGGAGCTGGGGTGTAGCCTGCATATCCTGATGAGCCATCTGTGCTGGGAGAAAGGGCAGGAGTGGTCTCTCGCACCTGAAAGGACTGTGCCTGTCCCCACACAATGCAGTCTCCAACCCCCTGGTTTGTGTCTGGGGCCTGGCCTAGGCAAGGCAGGATCTTACAAACAAGAGAGACTTTCCTTTGAAGTTTGCCTACTTCAAAGGCAGAAAGGAGTATACGTAGTGAACCCAATACCCTTGAAGACTAGATCACTTCTGGAATCAAGGGGAACCTCTGTGCTGTGAAGGAGAAGAGCTGAAGAACTGAGGAGAAGTGCTGCTCCTGCCTGTGACTGTACTTTGTTGGGCTATCCTACAGTTGCTGCTTCTGCCTGCGAAAGGGGACAAAGGCTAGACTTTGTTTTGCATTCCTGCTTGAGAAGAATCTCCAAGGGTTTGAGTTGAGCTTGCCTCCTGTTGTTGAAGTCTCAGGGGCATCTCTCTGCCAGTAGCTAGACTCTCTGTTGAGACTCCAGCCCTGTGGTGCCCCATCCTGTCCCTGGGCCATTGAAAAGTGAAGCTGGTAGATAAGGACTGAGATCCCCGCAAACACCACTGTGCGAGGAAATTTTCAACGCACGTTTCGCAGCATGGCTGATAAACAACTTGGCTTGGCGGCTAAAATCGCCACTCCACCTGCATCGCGGCTGGGAGATCGACACATTGCGGCTGGAGAAATGACGTGCAACACCCTCTAATGGAGGCTGATAACGCCGCAAACCCCAGGTAGCACGGCTTTCTGACATGTGCGGCCGGATTTCAACGCAACATCGCTGGGTATAAGATTGATGCAAAGCCTGTCCGGATCCGAGGTGCCCCGTCCGGAAATCGCTGCATCACTCTCTTGCGAGGGAGAAAAACAATGCATTGCCGACCCAACCGGAGAAGGAAACGATGCACGGTCTCACTTGTGAGTAAAGAATCGACGCATCGTTGACTTTTCCGATGCACGCTTGCCCGTGGGGCTCTATTTATGACGTTTACCAGGTACTTTGTGTAACAACAGCATTCTCACTGTTTTCTAAGGATTAAGACTCATTCTTTTGAAAATTCATATCTTGACTTGTGCATGTTGGATTTTTGTCATTGTGGTCTTGTTTGATTTAGATAAATATTACCTATTTTTCTAAACTGGTGTGGTGTCCATTTTGTAGTGTTTTCACTGTATTACTGTGTGTGTTGGTACAAATACTTTACACATTGCTTCTGAAGTTATGCCTGCCTGCACATGCCAAGCTACCAAGGGAGTGAGCGGGGGTTAACTGAGGGTGATTCTCCTTTACCCTGACTAGAGTGAGGGTCCTTGCTTGGACAGGGGGTGACCTGACTGCCAACCAAAAACCCCATTTCTAACATCTGAAATCTGTGAACATATACACATTTCCTACCACTAAGCATTCCAAAGCATCTCCCAATAAAAATGGTAACTCGCTGGTGTGGGTGGGCCTTGCACCTGCAACAGGAAAAAGGCCCAAACCCAACATGTACACATCAAAATTTACCACCAAAATACCAACCATTCTGCAATCTTGGAGTCTGTGGAATTTGGGCCCTAGCTCAGCCTAAACAAACCCACACTGTTCTGAAATCTAGACACCAAGTGGAGCCCACGGTGGCATGATTTGCCACACCCTCACCAGTTTTTTTTTTATCCAGATCCCTTGCAAACCTTAAATTTGGACTAAAATACACATTTTCATCAAATCTGTGTGATGTAAAGTTCTGGAATCTCCGGGTAGCTATAAATGTCCTACCACTCAAAGTTTCCTACAAGTTTTCTGATAAAAAGGTACCTCACTTGTGTTGGTGGCCCTGTCCCCTGTGACAGCAGAGCCCAAAACGCAACATTGACACATCAGCATTTTCCACTGAAAACCAACTTTGTTTTGTAGTTTGGGTAGCTGTGGATTTTGGGCTGTAGCTTACCCAGCACCTTGACTAACCTGCAAATTTCTGAAAACTAAACAGCCAATGGAGTCCAGGTAGACATGACATGTATAGCAATCACCAAGTTATTTTACCTAGAAGTCTTTCCAATCCTCAAACTGTGGCTAAAGCCACAAATTCTCCTTACATTTGTAGGCTTCAAAGTTCTGGAATCTGCTGGGAGCCACAAATTGACTACCACCCATATTACCCAAGTCTGGAAAAAAATGGTCCCGCATTTGTGCAGGTTGTTCTAGCCTCATGACAGGAAAGGGTCCACAATCCAACATGGACATCTCCAATTTTTTCCAATGAAAACCAACCAATTTTTTGCAATTTGTTTAACTCTGGATTTAAGGCCTTAACTCAATTGACACCTAGGGAAACCTAGCAAACTTAAAAATGTTGAACCCTGGGCTGCACGACCAAGACAGCACCTCCCCCATCCCAATAATTATTAGTCCTGATGTGCATACATCCAGACACCCGCTACTCCAGCTGTCAAATCCAAGTGAAAGAATAGCATAAGGTGATGCGCCATCAATAAATGTCCATAACTCAGAAAATGTTCATTTTATATAGGGGAACTCTGTGTGGTAGGAAATGTGTGCCTCCCTGCAGATTCCAGAACTCTGCATCACACAAATGTGAGGACAATGTGTGTTTTTATCCAAAGGTGAGGTTTGCAAGGGCTTCTGGAGAAAACAACCTGATGAGAGCCACGCAAGTCATGCCACACTGGACTCTCCGGGGTGTCTAATTTTCAGAAATGTGCAAGTTTGTAGGTTTAAGAATAGCATAAGGTGATGCATCATCAATAAATGTCCACAACTCAGAGAGTGTCCATTTTATATAGTAGTTCTTTTATTAGTTCTAAATCTTGGCAAATTATGCTTCACACACAGAGACATAAATGTATGTCCTTCCAAAGGATCTCGAGTGTATTATGCTTCACACACAGAGACATAAATATATTTCCTTCCAAAGGATCCCAAGTGTATACAGCACATACAGCTAGCCAATGCATTTCGTTTACTACATGTAAACTTCTTTAGTGTTGTAACATCAATAAAACATACACTTATAATCAAAAAGATTAAGGTCATATTTTAGAATATGCCATGACCAATTTACAAACAGACTACAAAAGATCAATCAAAACATACTCCAAAGTGTTTCCCGATGCACCAAACCCAATATACTTATTCAACAAGGAAAAAATATTAATAAAGAAAAAGAAAGTATAAGTTTTCACCGACATAAGAAATATTATGTATAAAAAATATATATATACAATTGTAATATATCCGGCAGGTCCGTAGAGGCACAGGTTAATTCATATTGCATGGGGTAAATTATTCTGAGACATTCTACCATTAAGATAACATCAGTCGTAATCTAAGAGCGAGTTGAGCGGAGTATCATAAATATTCTAAAGAAGACTCATTACGTACATTCCATTTTCGGAGCATCCAATATTATTTGAAATAATTGTACATGTCCTTATTCCTTCAGAGTACCATTTTTCAAACTTCGGTAAACCTTTGCATCCCCACAAAGTTGAATTCGGTCTTATTATCCTGCGGGGCATGTAGCTGAGTCCAACCAGCACAAAAGTGTCCAATCCTTAGATTAGGGTGTCCAACAGTGGCACCTATTAATATATCACCAAAAGTAACCTTCAAAAATGGGACTTTAAGAAAAATGGTAACTAGAAGTTCTTGTTCAAAATATCTTGAAAAAGTATACTATAGAGGCCAAATGGCCCAACCAATCATTTACTTGTGTAAAGGTTTCATTCAACCTAATAACTCCTGTGCATTGATGCTATCCCATGTAAACTGTCAATACCATGTTTAAAATCAGTATTAATAACAAAGAGGGTAATTTCGGCAATATTATAAATGTAGCAAGACAACGGCATACACTTCACAAAGTCATGCAATATGTGATAACTAGATGTTACTGTCACAATACTAATGAGATTCCTAAGAACGATATGTAGACGGGAGGCGGAAGAGAAGAATTCCAATAAATTACCACACGTGTCCCCAGTGCCAATGAAAATATTGATATAAAAGCGTGGCCAATACACCTTACTTGACACAACACATGCATTAAATGACTCCTATGTGTCATGGACAGAAGAGTTGATGTTTGTGACATTTGCTGTGACCAGCCTTCGCACCTGCATTCGTAAAGAATTTGAGATCCTACTGGGTGGAGTCCTTCTTGAGAACAAGAACTGCAGACTTTTTTGAACATAATGAAATGCTCATTGAAATGACTGAGATTATTTTATCTAAGAATTTCTTCATGCACGATGGCTGCTGGTACCATCAACTTCAGAGTACGGTGATGGGTTGCAGGTTTGCTCCCTCTTATGCTGGCCTGCTCATGGGCTGGTGTGAGAGGGAGCATGCCTGGGGCCGATATGCCTCTCCTTGGATGGAGTTCATGTTTTTTGGGGGGTAAGGTATATCATTGTCCTTTGGAAGGGTTCTGTGGAAAAACTGTTGGCATATCATGCTTATTTAAATGACAATCCTTATAGTGTTAACATAACAGTGCAATATAATAAGCATAAGATTGAGTTCCTGGAATTACAATTTTACATTGAGGAGATACAGAGAACCATGTGTAGGAAGAGTACAGCATGTAATAGCATCTTACATGCAGCTTGTGCCCACCCCAAGTCAGTTATCAAATATATAACCTATGGCGACATGGTACGTACACATCACAACTGTAGTAGAGACGTGACCTTTAGTAGCCATATAAAGAATGTCAAACAACGCTTCATCGCCATGGGTTGAGATGGACATATTTTGCAGAAGACTGAGGAGAAAATCACTAGCGTGGATCATGCCTCCACTTTGACCAAGAAAGCAAGCCTTGCTTTCATCACCAAGTGCACAAAACACAGTGGTGCTATATTTTTAATTCTACGTAGACATTGGCATCTTCTGATGGAAATCTTGGGCAAAAAAACCAAATCTCCAATAGACCAGCATTGATTTTCCATAGCGGTAGAACCATAAAGAACTTGTTATGCCCTATATCTGTGTCTGAGAGGTCTGATGTATTAGCGTGGTTGCCCTTAAAGCCTATGGGTTTTTACACATGTGAGTTGTAAGAGGTGTAATGTGTCAGAAGATTACCCGTTAAATCAAACTTCCACAGAGACACTCGTTTGACTGATATATGGGCTCTCGGACAGAGAAAGGATTGGCTTACCGGTTACCATGGCTACGAGGGAGCATCATGGTAGTTGCATTATTACTGATGTTTTTTTCTGTGTTCAACTTTGAACTTGCTGTAATTAATAAAAGTGAAGAAAGAACTGCATAATCATCGCCTCTGTGTCCTTAATTGAATTGAAACTTTCCTTCATAGTAGCTGGGAAATTTTTCATTCTTCCTTTCAGCTTGGTCGGACGTAGGTCAAGATGGCCGATACTTTGTAACAAACATCATGTTACCTGTGAAGTGTGGTTCTATGTTAACACACAAATAGATTTTCTGCAAATGGCAATAAGGATGTTGAATGTTTTTTCAAATCATTATTTGATATGGGATGACAGAGTAGCCTTTTTGGTCTCCTCCCAAAGATGGGCACGGAGAATACTGGTATATGTTGGGGTTCCAGCAGATTACGTTGTGGATTACGTTGCACATTCCAAGATGGCCGATGAGAGTATGCAGTATGGTGGTGATACATGGTGCCAGGTGGTGCCAGTTATTCTGGCACAGCTTGTATTTAAACATGGGTATGGCCACTATCTGCCTTTCTGTCTGCCGAGTGCAGTACGAGCAGACAATGGATTACTGATTTGCTGAGGTACGTACTATGGTAAGGACCGCTGCTGTAGCTGGGAATTATTGGATGAGTGGCTCTGGCGTTTTCCAGGTTGCTGCAATATAGCATTTTGGACACCCTGACATGGTTGTGTTTTGTAATAAAGTGTGTTGGTCTAGTTGTCGGGCGGCTGTGTGTCCGCGGCTGACCCAGAAGGTCAGGTTACTGTTTCCAGAAAACAGCAGGATTATAAATTAATTAAAAGAGGGACACACAAGGTCTTTCTCTTCCCACCACAGAGTCACTGGTGTCAGACTGTTATTTCATGCGCGCAGTGCCCTTCCATTGTGCACACACACAGGGCGGTGCACTATTACGGTGGGGGCTGGGGGCCCTGCTCACGCACCTTGAGTGCTGTGGGGAGTGTTGACTCCTTCCCTGATGACCACCCTGCAGCAACTGACCTCTACAGAACGAGACTGGTGCCTATGGTTCTCCAACTGTTTCTGCTAATCACCTGCCACCCTGTCCACCCAAGTGGGTTATAAACACATGCATGGAAGAGTGGGCCCAAATCCAGTGATGACTCAGACTGGCTGGCTGCATCACAAAGTAAGTGCATGTACTCCCTGTCCGCGTCTCGGAGACATCATCCACTGCAATACCAATATCTCACCACAAAAGCGGTTGGCGCCCACTGTCATGTGCAAGTCCCTACACAACATGTGAAACCGCATGGTTTTGGAGGCAACGCGCAACGTGAGTGTCTGGTTCAAGAACCCACAGATTCTCGCTCTGTTGTGCACAAAAATAGTGGCAGACGAACCAACGCTAGCTACCCACCCACTGCCCCAGCACTCCATGGTCGGTGCACTTCCACCTTTCAGCAAATTAGCAGACCCGTCATTAGTGTCGCCCAGGTGGAAAGTCTGGATTGGTCGCCTTGAGAACTATTTTGTAGCGACCCATGAATGGGATGGTGCAGTCAAGAGGTCCCTACTCCTTCACTTGGCATTGGATGACATTTACAAACTTTTCAGACATCTCACAAACACAGGCAACTATGATGACTATGATGCAACGGTGAGAGCTTTGAATGCACATTTAGATCCCCAGCTCAATCTGGATTTTGAAAGTTTCAAACTCCGCCAGGTGTGCTAATGTGAGGGAGAATCGATTGACCAGTTCTACGCCAGCCTGTGTGAACTGGCAAGCACGTGCACGGAAGATGACCAACAGAAGGAAATATGTGCGCAAATTATACAAGGCTGCCGATACAAGACGCTCAGAGGCCTAATATTGAGACAGCCCCTAATCAGCCTTGATGAAATATTAGTGATGGCACGATCTCATGACCTCTTGGCAGCCAGGGCAGCAGAAATGGACCTGGCCATATCACCGGCGCCGGAGAAGGCCCCTGTGATCAAGGCAGAACGTGTGGAGGCAGTACAGCCACAACCAGTGATGCGGAAGCCAAGATTGCATGCCCAGCCAAGCAAGGAGCACACTGCGATCATTGTGGGAGGGAGGAGCACAATGCAAAAGTCTGTCCAGCTCTAGTAAAGACCTTCTCAAATTGTGGGAAGCTAAACCATTTCACCACTGTGTGCAAATGAAATGCCTGGGGAGAGGGAAAGGAAGATGAAGGGCACCCGCCCGGGCAATCAGACAGGTGGGGTTGAGTGACCAGGTACCCAGAAACACCCGACATCCACTGTCCTGTCATACATTGGAGGACTCCTCCCCGGAAGAAGAAGAGAAGGAGGCATTCCTGATATCGTTAGCAAATTACTTAAAGAAGCACAGGTGCCCGCAACCAACGTGCCAGATTGAGATTGCAGGGTTGCGAGTCAAAGCATTGATTGACACGGGAGCATCAGTAAATGTCATGGGCACCCAACAGTATCGATGAGTCTGACCTCGCCCGCATCTAACACCGTCAAAGACCAAAATATTCACCTATGGGAGTAGCATGCCCCTACCCCTAAAAGGACGCATGGCAGTGACCGTCAAGACAGACAGGAAAGCCATTCACACCACATTTCATGTCGTTGACAGGGAAGCTGACACCCTTCTCGGCAGCCAGTCGGCAGAGGAACTAGGTCTGGTGTCATTTGCAAGAAGCATAAGGACATGCCAGGTAGAAGAAATATTGAACCAATTCCCAGAGCTATTCACAGGACTGGGCTGTCTGAAGGCACCCCCGGTAAGACTACACATCGACAAGGCAGTAAAACCCGTTGCTCTGCGATACCGGTGGGTCCCATTTCATTGGCGACCGCTGGTGGAGCAGGAGCTTAACAGCCTAGAGCAGTGGTTCCCAACCTGTGGTCCGCGGACCCCCAGGGGCTCGTGACCCATTCCCAGGGGGTCCACAGGCCTGGGCTGGGAGGAAGGCACTTCTCTAGCTGGGGCCTCTGACAAACACAAGCGTGCGTGTTTTCATATTTATTACTTCCTTTGATGAGCATTTTTAAAAGCACTGCAAAGCTCCTTGTACTACAAAAATAAATCTGTCAAGCTAACTCAGGTGATTAATGTATCCGCTGGAGAGAGATGGGAGTTTTGACTCAAAGGTAGCACAGATGGTTAATATGCCTACTGCAAAGAACATGTATCATGCAAAGAACAGTATTTTATGTGCATGGCACAGTGTGTTACTGCTTTTGTCACAGAGATTCCTTTGTTACTGTGCAGTTCATAATTGTAATCAAGCACAGTGAGCTGTGAACTGCCATTAAAGAGCTGCATGCAAACCGCATGGCACAAATTAGAATGTTGTTTTTTTCCTAGTATTTCATTTTCCTTATGCTGCTAAAAAGGTTTGCTTTGTAGAAATACATTCTTATTGCTAACGCAGTGCTTCATTTGTGCTTCTTGTTTCCGGTGCTGAGCACCAGCACTTATTTTTGAGGGCAGAGGCTTATTCTTCTACTTCAAGCATTTGCTGCGAGCAAAAGACACATATGGGAAAGACGGAGAAAGGGAAATACGAAAAAGCATCACAAAGGGAGAAGGGAGTGGCTTTAAATGGATCAAAGAGGCCCGAGATGGCTTCAGGATTACGCTGCCTCAGTATTCCGTGTTTACACGTTTAATTGCAGCAGCCGCATGTTTAAAAGGAGGGCTTTGGGCACTGGCACGTTTTTATTTACAAATTAAGCACTGCGCTAATGTCATCACTAATCACTGTGCTGAGTTCTGAATATTACGTTTGTGCTTCTCCGGACCAAGCACTCTTAGAAAATGCCTACCAGTGTGGATGAGATGAGAATCCTACACCTTGTATTCCCCTGTAAAGTGCCCTGACACCCTACTGTGGTATGAGAGGTGCAATCAAACAAATGAAGTACATGTGACAGAGAGGCTAGGGAGAGATGAGAGGCCCTTATGGTTTACTTCCTTTCCCCTTCACTTATTTATGTGAAAAAGCTTTCTCAGATCTTGCATACCTAAAAAATAAAAACAGAACTCGCTCCGGAAATGTAGAATCTGACCTGAGGATTCACCTTTCCTAAATAAAACCAAACATTGAAAAGGTAGTTGCCGAAATGCAGCGCCAACCTTCCCAATAAAATGTTTCGATTTTTGCATATTTTTCCAATATAAAAGAATTTTATCTTTAGTAATTTGAGTATTTGTTTGGTGTGTACGTGTTATATTTTTTATGAATTACTGTTTTAATGTTTGAAAATTAAATCGTACAAATTGCTGGGGGTCCTCGGCTTCCAGTAATGATTCATTGGGGGTCCTCAAGAGTCAAAAGGTTGGGAACCACTGGCCTAGAGGAACAAGGAGTTATAGAAAAAGTGTCGGACCCACTCTCTGGGTCTCGCCGATGGTGATAGCCGAAAATCCAAAACAACCAGGCAAAATCAGACTTTGCATTGATATGAAGCTTCCCAACAAGGCAATTACAAGGGAGAGACATATCACTCCCATGATAGACGACATCATTGTGGACCTCAACGGATTCAAGTGTTTTTCTAAATTGGATCTAAATACTGAATACCACCAGCTGAGCCTTGCGGAAGACAGCAGAAACATCATAATGTTTTCAACACACCTAGGGCTGAGGAGATACAAGCAACTAAGTTTTGGCATATCGTCAGCTGCAGAGGTATTCCAGAATGCGATCCGCCAGCTTTGTCCGGGCTACAGGGCGTCATGAACATCGGTGATGACATCCTGATCTTCTCTGCCACCACTGAAGAGCAACACCAGCACCTAAAAGCAACCCTCAAACGGCTATCCGAACATGGTCTCACTCTACACCTGAACAAGTGTTTATTCTTCCAGAACTCAATTGACTTTTTTGGGTATGTGTTCAACCAAAATGGAAACACAGGTGGATCTGCATAAATCAAATGCCATTAGACAAGCCCCATGAACTGTGACTGTGGTGCGTAGTTTCCTGGGCATGGCAACATATTGTGGGTGTTTCATCCCGCAGCTAGCAAAACTCTCTGAGCCCCTCAGAGCGTTGACGAAGGCTGATGCACCGTGGGTTTGGGGAAATAAAGAAGAGCAGCCATTTCAGGCACTAAAAGAAGCACTTCTTTGCGAGACTACCATGGCATATTTTGACCCTTCCAAGAGAACCGAACTGGTGGTTGACGCAAGCCCAGTAGGGCTTGGGGTAGTCCTGACACAGGAGGCTGAGCCAGGCAAGTGGGTTCCGCTTGCATACGCCAGCAAGGCTCTAACTCCCACTGAACTGCGCTACTTTCAAATCGAAAGGGAGGCTCTTGCCATCAAGTGGGCATGTGGCCATTTTCATCTATATCTGCGGCGTAGATGATTCAGGGTGGTCACGGATCACCAGCCTCTTGTCCCTTTGTTCAAGGGGATAGCGCCATACCCACCGCCCATATTCAAACGGTGGGCTATTCAACTCCAGCAGTACTGTATGGAAGTGACGTACCATCCTGGTGCCAAGAATCCTGCTGACTTCCTCTCACGTCACCCCGGGGAGCCAGCTCAAGTCCACAGCCCTGATGAGAAGGCCACAGAGGCGCATGTGCAAGCTTTAGCTGTTAGCAGTTGTCCCAAGGCACTAAGCCTGAAAGAGATTTCTGATGCCACCCAAGAAGATGGCGCTCTGATACGAGTAAAGAAGGCCCTTGAGTGTGGCTCCTGGCAGGACTTTCTTCACAGCATGAATGACTGGGATGTAGAAAGGACCGTTTGGTCAAACTGTGGAGAGTAAGAAACGAACTGAGTCTAACTCCTGACGGTCTGATCCTGCGTGGGCACCAGCTGGTGATCCCTCTCCAACTGCAACAGCAAGTGATCTTACTGGCACATGGAGGCCATCAAGGGACGGTGAAGATGAAAGCACACATGAGGGAGAAAGTGTGGTTCCCTGGTTTGGAACCCGGGGTAGATGACTGCATGAGGAAATGCCCTGCCTGTCAACTGACCCCCATCCCAGAGGTACCTGCTCCTGTCATCACTGAAGAACCATGTTGCGTCCCGTGGTCGAAGATCAGCCTTGACTTTGGGAGTTTCCCGGATGGCCGCATCACCTTGGTTGCTGTTGATGGATACTCTAAATACACGATTGTTGAGGTGATTGAATCGACGGCCTTCTTCAATGTCGGCCCGGCCCTTGAGAAACTATTTGCTATGTTTGGGCTCCCTGACGAGGTCAAGACTGACAATGGGCCACCATTCCAGGGTGCTGAATTTCAGGAACTCTTGCAGAGTCTGGGTATCCGCCATTGGAGAGTCATGCAAAATGGCCGGTACTGACCCTGAGATAAGTCTTCATTGGTTCCTGCACGAATACAGAGTGACACCCCACTGCACTACCAAGTGAGCCCCTTGGTCCTTAATGTTAACAGGGCAGCGACGAGACACCATCCCAACCCACTCAGAATGGTGACCATCCCCCTACCACCCAGAGCACGTGCAGGGCAGAAGAAAGAAGGTCAACGACCAAGCGAGTCAAGCGTGGAATGCTGTATCCCAAGATATCAGGGTTGGTGACCGAGTGGTTGTGAAGTACCGGAAGCCGAGATGGAAATTCCGCACGCCCTACGAACCAGGAATATGGACTGTTGCAGACAAATGGTTCCATGGTGACAGCTGAAAGGCGAGGAGAGAGGGTAATGTGGAACATCTCGTGGTTTCTCAGAGCCACAATTGAGGAGCCCCCGGAAGAACTATGTAATGCTGACTGCTTCCAGGAGTGGTCAGTAGGTGAGGGTTCTGAGCCTAGGCGTGCAGACCAATCATCAGTGGCAGAGGACACACTCACTCCTGCATCCTCAGCGACTGCCAGCCCTCAGGCCCAACCTCATGAGGGTCAGCTATGGTCACAGAGGTACTGTCTTTGGCCCAACCCTCAGCCCAGTCAGAGACTAAGAGATTTTTTATGCGGTTTATAATAATATCATGTTTGAATCTAGTTGGGGAGAGATGTAATAAAGTGTGATGGTCTATTTGTCGGGCGGCTGTGTGTCCACGGCTGACCCGGAAGGTCAGGTTACTGTTTCCAGAATACGGCAGGAGTATAAATAAATGAGAAGAGGGACACAGGAGGCCTTTCTCTTCCTGCCACAGAGTCTCTGGTGTCAGACTGTCATTTGAAGCGCGCAGCACCCTTCCATTGTACGTGCACCCAGGCCAGTGCAGTATTACATGTTTGACTCTTCGATGGGAGCAAGTAAAGTTTAATGGTTACACTTTCATATCAATATTTCCACTGGCACTTGAGATCTGTGGAATTCTATTTCTTTATATTCCCCACTATATATCGTTCTTAGAAATCTCATTAGTGTTGTGACGGTAATATCGATTTGTCACTCACTGTCTAACTCTGAGGAGTGTACGCAATTGTTTTGCTTCATTTACAATATCGCACCTATTTCGTTTTTCATTATTAACATGGATTCAGTCATGGTATTGATGGTCTACATGCGATGGCATCAATGCATAGGATCCCTTGCACGGCTTTTACACGGATTCCTGTGTCATGGAGCCTGGTGCATAAGGTGCTGTGGGAGACTGTGTCGAAGGCTTCTGAGGGATCGAGGAGTACGAGTGCTGAGGTGTCTTCACGGTCGAGGAGTGTGCGGATGTCATTGGTGGCTGCAAGAAGAGTTGTCTCCGTGCTGTGGTTGCTGCGGAACCCAGACTGAGAGGTATCCAGAGACTTGTTGTCCTTGCGGAATTGTTGCAGCTGCAAGTTTATGGCTTTTTCCAGGACTTTGGCTGAGTAGGGTAGCAGCAATATGGGTCGGAAGTTCTTGAGCTCTGATGGTTTGGCCGTGGGTTTCTTCAGGAGGAGCGAACTTCTGTATGTTTCCAGTCTTTGGGGAAGGTGGCTGTTGTGATGGAGCAGTATAGCGTCTTGTGGAGTTTGGGGGCGATAGATGCACTGGCTCTGTTGTAGATGTGGTGAGGACAGGGGTCTGTTGTAGCTCTGGAGTGAATGCTGTTCATGATGATTTCAGTCTCTTCTGTGGTGAACGTGGTCCAGCTGTGGATGGTTTGTGTGGGTTCTGGGGGGCTGGGTGGGTCATAACAAGAATGCTATGAAACACCTGTGGAACTGCATCCCTCCTGGAGTTACTGATGATGGGGGCTAGGGTTCTGTTCACTGTGCCGATTACAGTGGGGCTAGTGTGCGGGTCCTGGGAGCGGGCAATTATGATAGTTTTGCCAAGGGCCCAATTCACCTTTGTCAGTATGGGTCCTTTGTTCTTTTTCGATGATGCGAGGTCAATGTCCACCACTAAATGGTGCAAGGGGGCTGTGAAACCCTGCGCAATATCTACCCAGATGACCGATTCATTACTTGGTGACACTATATCCTCTTATGGCCTAGGTATGCGGCAATTCCTTCAATACACCAAAATAGCAGCCAGGGCCCGGGGCATCTGGCTTTCTTTCCCTGAGGCTCCATCTGAGTCTTGTATTCTTATAGCTTTACTGACACTGGGAAAGGTGAGGGGTTGCTACTGTACATTCAAAGTGAATCTACCACTTACACAGGATTGTTTTGACACATCCAAAAGAGCTAGCTTCCAAGAGCAAATACTAATCACAGTATCAGAATACTGAACCCGAGACTACTGAAGGTGAGGCATAAAGGCACATAAGGCACCAACCACTTTGCATGCTATTCACACACCACACACAAGACTTTCATTCCACCAGTCACGGGCCCAATCCAAAATAGCAGGACACTCACATCAACATGCCATTCAAGGGAGCAAGATGCTTCACCCGGAGCTCCCACTCTGTTTTAATTAATCCTACAAAATCCTGCTGTATTTGACAACTGTCTACGGCTCCAGCATATCCCCTAGCGGCCCTGACCCGAGCAGAAAGCTGAGGGAAGCACCTGAAACTCGGAGGCAGCAGTGAGCCCGGAGAACTGGTGCCTGACTTGTAAGGGAGCGACCGGTGTGCGGAGAGAGAGGGGCGCAGCAACTCCTGTGCCCCACGCTGGAGTCTGCGGTGAGGAGGGCAGCTTGCTCGCCCCTGAGGAGCCTAACTCCCTGAGCCTTGGCCTCCCGGGGTTCCCTCTGACTGTGGCCTGCCGCCTCGGGTGGATGTGAGGACCCCAGCCGGGAGATGGGCCTGGATGGAGCGCAGGGCCTGCTGGGCTGCGTGTGGCGCGCTGGAGCGCTGGGAGCTGCCCCTGTCACGCGGACCCTGGCTGTGGCTGGAGATGCCAGGGCCGAGTGTGACGGTTGCGACAACTCCTGGTGGCATGTGCGGCAGGCTCTCTGGGTCGCGCTGGGGCCCCAGCGCTTGAGGACAAGAATAACCCTGCCTCCGATTCTACATCTACACCAGAGGCAGGGCCCTATCCCCACAGCAATACACAATGATCCGGGGTTCTTAAAGGAAGGAGTCGGTTGGTGAGCCCGGACCGGATGCAACACGGTGAGCTGGACAGTGGGGCTCCAGACGACCAGAAGACTTGAGGTGAGATGGGGGAGGCCTGTTATGCGAGACGCTGCTTGGGAGGTGCGTGGAGTGAGAGAGGCACTGAGACTTTGCGAAGTGGGGACTGGGCCCACACTGGTTCTGAGCGACATTAGACTATGATGAACACAATGCCCTGGTGAGTATCCTGGCCCTTCAAACTTCGGCGGGTCCTTGTAGACATATTAAGGCAATGAAACCTAACAGAAGAGGGGGCTGGGGAGCACCAGGCATCTCGGAGCGAGGCTCCGTGGGGCCCCTGGGAGGCACATGACCTATGGACAATACTGGAGGCCTGGATCATAACAACAGGACAATACAAATTACTACATACAGACAGAAATTGTGGCCATACGGCAAGAATGGGCAGACCCCACTCCTGAGAGCCCGCATCTACGATCATGTCCCAAGTGCAAACACCATTGGCCTAAGCAAGTAAACCGTAGTGCTTGTACCAACTTCTAATCCTTTACAACAGCTGCGCTGCAGGTGCCCAATAGTGCAGACCTTCGCCATCAGGGGCAGTCAGCTGCCACCATGGTTAAGAATAAAGGATCCAAGGTGTCGCAGATGAACAAAATCGTCTATTATACCGAACCAGTACAGCCCCTACCGCAGACGGAGAAGGAGGGGGAACAGGGCTTGAAAGCTCCAGAACAGGACATAGAAGACCCCATTCCTTCCATGAACGATCTAATGGTGGCAATTCAGGGCTCCAAGACTGAAGAAATTCATAAAATTGACGAAGTAGCGGTAGAGGTCAATCTTCTCCTAGCAGATATACATAAGATTTTGGATCAAGTGGGCACAACAGAGCAGGATATCACGGCTCTTCAAGTGGAGATGGGTCACCTCCTTAAGACAGTTCTAGATCTACAAAAACTAACAGTGCAGCTGGAGAAATGCGCTGAAGACTCTGAAGGCCACTCCAGAAGAAACAAGCTCCGCTTTGTGGGGTTCCTGGAGAGAGCGAAGGGTCCGTCAGATGAACTGGAAGAATGGATCACAGCAACATTAAAGCCCACAAGATTATCTAAGTTCTTCTCGATCGAGAGGGCTCAAGGGCTCTGGTCACTCCACCGAAGCAGGGGCCTCCTCACATGCAATGATAGCCCACCGAGACTCCTTTCTGCAATGTATCCAAACACGGGACCCCCATTGTATCAAGGTCAACCTATTTTCAAATTTCCACATTATACCCAATGAGTACAAGAACTAAGGAAAACGTTCACTACAGTCAGGAAAAGGCTGCTAGCTCTTAATCTGAAATACGGCCTCCTGTTTCCTGCAAAACGTATGGTCCAGCATAAGGTTCAGCACTGTTCTTTTTCAACCCAACTGAGGCGAACAACTGGCTTGATACTTTCCCACAGAACCAGGGACAAGACATGAATCCGCAGTCCTTACATTGCAATATCAATCCACAGGATTCTGACAAAAGAGGAAGCAATGGAAAAATCGGGAGGACACTGGTCAGCCTGGCAAGGTCATTGTTTGTCCGGATGGCACACTTAGATCCACGAGGCGGTCCAAGACATGGGAGAGCCTTTTTGTCAGAGTTGCAGCAGGTTGGGCTCTGCTAGTGACCGTACAGGTGCGGACTGACTGCACGAGGAGACTGGTGAGCCTAGAACGGTATACAAACTATTGACTATGGTAAGGTGGTATTGCGCTCAGGGGCAAAACAGTTGTGATAACGAGGATTGAGCCTATGGCAGACTCTGGTTCCAGCTGGGAGCTGTTAGTTTAGCGGACACAGTTGATCTGACAGATCGTGATGGATGGGTGACATTACAGTAAACAATCTGTCTATTCTGTAGATACATCCAACAGGAGGGAAGCTCTAAGGCAGAGTGGCGTGATTTGGGGAGGGAGTTTGAGAGTGTTTCACCTCGCACTCTCTCTTATAACCACCCCTCTAGCGCTGCATTTATTATGATTATTTTTGAGACGTTTCTTTACAATCTGAACTAATCAGATATTTTGTTACTAGGGGTAATGGGGCGGCTGTTGCCACCCTCCAGTAACCATGTTGCTGGATGGGCGGGTATGGCACTACTGCCCATGGGGAGGGGGAATTTGGGGGTTTATCAAGATTCAATGGGGTTGTTGTATGGGGATGTTATATCTTATTCTTGTTTATTTACACACATTCTCTACCTCAGAACTCTTATCCTGCTGGGCACGAGCCATCGAGCTATCACGGGGGCACAATGTATCACTAACTGTAAATGGGAGATTCAACCTTTAAATTGATGACGTGAAATGTCCACAGCATAGCCCAATCAGAAAAAAGCAAAAGGGTCCATGCATATTTAAAACACTATAAAACATCTATTGCATTTCTCCAGGAAACCCATACCTGGGGAAGTTGCATTCCTGCCCTGCAGAAGCGTTGAAGGGGGTAGATATACACTACATCCTATTCTGCTTATGCCCGAGGGGCATTGATATGGGTGGCCCCTGGGGTGCCTTTTCTCCATTGCAACCATATCCTGGACCCAGAGGGTCGATATGTGATTCTGTTTGGGACCCTAGATGGTCAGGAGACGTGCCTTATTAATATATACGCTCCCAATAATGATTGT
Source organism: Pleurodeles waltl (assembly GCF_031143425.1). Classification (NCBI taxonomy): domain Eukaryota; kingdom Metazoa; phylum Chordata; class Amphibia; order Caudata; family Salamandridae; genus Pleurodeles; species Pleurodeles waltl. The sequence continues at coordinate 575,369,402 of NC_090449.1, read as the reverse complement.
GGGGAATTTTTCTCCACAGTAGCAAGGGCAGCCTCCCCATTTATGGGGGATGAGATCATGCTACCCGGCGATTGTAATTGTGTGCTGGACAGAGGCCTTGATCACTATCCACCATGACAACACACACTAAACCCCGATTGACAGGTGCACTTCACGATCTAATATGTGAGCTATGGGTTACGGACCTCTGGAGGATCCAAAACCCCCACACTGCACAATTCTCCTATTGTACACCAGCTTCAGGCTCATATAGTCAGTTGGACTACTGCCTCATTACTGATACGTTAGCAACCCTAGTCTCCAGAATTTCCTATTTGCCCGGGTATCTATGAGATCATTCACCAGTTCTGCTGGCAATGGGGAAGAGTATGACAGGCCTCTGATACCGCTCTGGCGACTACAAGCTGAGACGCTAGCAGATCCCCCTTTCGCAACCACAATAGAGGATGCATTACCACACTACTTTCAAGAGAATTGGGGTATTTCAGGTAGTAGGGCTATAGGCTGGGAGGTGATGAAATCTGTCCTTCATGGGATATGCCTCAAGACAACATAGGGAGTACGCCGTCAGTTAAAGGGAGACATTCAGAGACATGAGTGAGCGCTGGGTGAGATTGAGAGAAAGCTTCCAATGTGCCCGGAGCACCTATCGGCCTGGCAGGAGGACTGTAAAACCTTATTGGATGATTGGCGTAGACTGGAAAAACACACTTAAACTGCATATCGACAGAGACTCATGCAGAAGTCAGGAGCAATGCTAGCACAACTGACAAAACAGGAAAACACCCGAGCTCCAATTTTTATTTTATGTGATCGGCAAGAAAACCCTGTCTCTAAAAAAAGCGATTGACGCGTTCTTTCGAGATCACAAATTACTAGAGGTGTTTCACAAGGCCCTTCAGGAGGCTACCCTCCCCCCTTCACTTCGAGAGGCACTCATAGTTATGGTCCACAAGCCTGGCAAAGACCCTACTGCGGCCCCAGCATATAGACGCATCTCACTCTAAATATAGATGTCAAGATACTCAGCAGAATTCTGCCGACTTGCGTCCTTCCTCACATCCAGTCCTTTGTGCACTCGCACCAGTCAGGATTTATCCCTCGCAGGAGGACATAATTTAAGGCTACTGGCCCACGTGTACCACGCCTCGCACGCTCGAGACAACGAGCTCGAGATTGCTTTGATCCATATAGAACAGGCATTCGATTCTCTGAATTGGGAGTATCTATGGAGAGTCCTGAGGGGAGTGGGGGTGGGCCCCGGTTTTGTCCTATGGATCCAGCTCCTATACACAAATCCTCAAGCCCCGGGCAATCGGGTGGGGGGAAGAATCGGTATGGTTCCGTCTATGTAGAGGTACGAGACAGGGTTGTCCCCTGTCTCCACTACTATTTGCATCTGTGATGGAGCCTCTGGCAGTGAGGCTCTGCGGGCTCCTGGCTTCCTGGGGGATCACAGTGGGGGACACCACCCATGTGGTGGCCCTCTTTGATGATGATGCACTAATATATCTTCATCATCCAACCTGCTCCGTACCCATACTACTGAAGTTAATGCAGGAATTTGGGGAAATCTCAGAGCTATGGTCAATCCCACTAAGTCCCAACTCTATCCCATGGGCTCCTAAAGCGAAGTCCCCCTCAATGCCCTCCCGCCGGTGGGGCTCCCTTGGGAAATACAGGATGTCCTCTACTTAGGAATACATTTAGCACCCACGGAGGAGACCTTTCTGGAGCTCAACATAGGGAGGGTGGTCTAGAGCCTTCGGGCCTCTGTGCGCTTCTGGAGGGATCTGCCCCTTTCCCTCATGGGGAAGTTAGCAATCACAAAGATGATACTTCTTCCTCGATGTCTATACATCCTCCAGGGTACCTTCTATATGATCCCACGGTCATATCTTCAAACCACTACTATGGGTGGGCAAACGTAAACGGGTAGGCCTTTCCACGCTAAAGAGAACCTGGGCACGGGGGGGTCATTGAGGCTCCCTGCATGGAGCTCCACTATATGGCATCTCACTTACAAAATGCCATTTACTGGCTGGATACATAAGAATCTTGGGAAAAAAAATCTTGCTGGGCACTTATCCTGAGGGGGCCCTGCCGCTCTTATTGATGCGCGTCTCCCGGGTCCCCCCAGAGGTACATTACTTAATTCGGCAAGTGTCCATGATATGGGAGGAATCTATAAAGAGGGTGTTACATCGAGCCCCCTACTCTCCAGACCTGCCATTATGGATATTACAACTCTTTCATAAGATAACGGAATCTATGTCACTCCAGTGATGGAAAGGGGGGAAGTTGCACCACACTGGGGGATATATATACCCAGGGGGCCAGTTTATTATGTATCCCTATGGAATAGAAAGTTTTCAACTCAGCAAGGGCCAATTTTTACAATATAAAAAAATCTCAGCCACGGCGAGAGAGATTTGGCCTATGTTCCCTGAGGCCTCTCCCGTATCTGCCACCCTTGTGACGTTGCAGGAGATGGCTGGAGGAGGTTGGTTGATTTCCCATCTGTACAAGGCACTACGAGAGGACATGCCAACAACATCCTCACTGGGCAGCCTAGGTGGGAGATAGCAAAGCCTGAACCCATGACAGAAAGAGACTGGTTGTGCACACACGAGGGGGTTCGTACAACTAGCTCGAACACCAGATTTAAACTTATAGAGTACAATTATATACATCAAACCTATCTCTCCCCCAAAACTCTGAGATTAATCTACCTCACCCGCTCCATAGTTGCCCCAGGTGTCAGCAGTCGGCAGCTGACTTCTTACATATGGCCTGGGGTGTGTAGCCCTCTCTTTCTGTTGGTGATTGGTATTCGAAAATCTAAGTAGGGTCTTTTGATGGCGGGTACCTCTAAAGATCTAACAAGTGCTACTGGGAATGATCCCCTCCCCCAAGCGCAAAAGACTAAGTAGAAAATCTATCGTATTAGGTATCACACTGGCTAAACGCTGCATAGCCGTAAAATGGATAAAGGCAATCCCCCTGTCATATACCGACTGGCTCAGAGACTTCCTAGAATGGGCAACTGCGAAAGAGATGCAAATGACGCATGTCCGCAGGGATACAAAACTAGGCGATGGCCTCCAGGCTGGGCGGGCTATGCCAGCTGACCTACATAACCCACACACCACAGGATCTACCGCCCAATCATCCAATAATGTCCCTAACCAAAATGTAAAATGATGATGTCCTACGATTGTTATCTTGCACTCTCTGAGTAGTATAGCACGAAAATGTCAAGCACAATTATGAGAAGGGAGGGCAAAGGAAGGGTTATTCGTTTCATATGTTTTAATATTTGAACAGATTGATCTCAAAGGTCTGCATTTCTGCCTCTGTTCTGTGAATGATGGTAATAAACATGAAAACTCAATAAAGATCATTAAAAAAAACATGCCATTCAAGGACCCAAAATCATTCCTTCACCACAGGATGGAATCGCCAATCAAACCTCCTATCACCTAGTCATCAATCATCTTGCATAAAAACACACCACAAGCAGACCTCTACACACATATTGCCAGGCATGTTGTCGGTTGGTGCCTCAACAAGCTTCACGAATGAAAATAAACTTTGGCTAAGTTTTTACTACCTGTCAGATATCTGCCTCCTTTGACGTTCTGAGTGTTACTGAACGTGTTCCAAGTGAACCTTTGCTAACAGCCCCCATGGGAGCCACATCTCTTTCATTCTCATTTAGCTCACTCGCAGTGCTAAATCCAACTGTTTTCAGTTTGTGGATGTGGGTTGGGGGGTGTCCAAGGATGCCTCAATGCCTTGATTCCTCAAAACGAATGAGCATATCTCCCTTTGAAACTAACTTAAACGTGCTGCATCTTAAGTTCCTTAAAGTGCACATCCAAAACTACTAAGTACATTAGCATTAGTTTTTGGAACACAGGGTACTCGGTGACAGTCTGCCATTTGTCCAGCCCACAGTTATGTGCAGTGCTTTGACTCTAGTGCAGTGGTTCCCAACCTGTGGTCCGCGGACCCCCAGGGGTCCGTGACCCATTCCCAGGGGGTCCGCAGGCCTGGGCTGGGAGGAAGGCACTTCTCTAGCTGGGGCCTCTGACAAACACGAGCATGCGTGTTTTCATATTTATTACTTCCTTTGTTGAGCATTTTTAAAAGCACTGCAAAGCTCCTTGTACTACAAAAATAAAACTGTCAAGCTAACTCAAGTGATTAATGTATCCGCTGGAGAGAGATAGGAGTTTTGACTCAAAGGTAGCGCAGATGGTTAATATGCCTACTGCAAAGAACATGTATCATGCAAAGAACAGTATTTTATGTGCATGGCACAGTGTGTTACTGCTTTTGTCACAAAGATTCCTTTGTTACTGTGCAGTTCATAATTGTAATCAAGCACAGTGAGCTGTGAACTGCCATTAAAGAGCTGCATGCAAACCGCATGGCACAAGTTAGAAAGTTGTTTTTTTCCTAGTATTTCATTTTCCTTATGCTGCTAAAAAGGTTTGCTTTGTAGAAATACATTCTTATTGCTAACGCAGTGCTTCATTTGTGCTTCTTGTTTCCAGTGCTGAGCACCGGCACTTATTTTTGAGGGCGGGGGCTTATTCTTCTGCTTCAAGCATTTGCTGCGAGCAAAAGACACATATGGGAAAGACGGAGGAAGGGAAATACGAAAAAGCATCACAAAGGGAGAAAGTAGAGAGCTGCAAGAGTGAGCTGAAGGGGCAGGGAGTGGCTTTAAATGGATCAAAGAGGCCCGAGATGGCTTCAGGATTACGCTGCCTCAGTATTCCATGTTTGCACGTTTAATTGCAGCAGCCGCATGTTTAAAAGGAGGGCTTTGGGCACTGGCACGTTTTTATTTACAAATTAAGCACTGCGCTAATGTCATCACTAATCACTGTGCTGAGTTCTGAATCCTACGTTTGTGCTTCTCCGGACCAAGCACTCTTAGAAAATGCCTACCAGTGTGGATGAGATGAGAATCCTACACCTTGTATTCCCCTGTAAAGTGCCCTGACACCCTACAGTGGTATGAGAGGTGCAATCTAACAAATGAAGTACATGTGACAGAGATGCTAGGGAGAGATGAGAGGCCCTTATGGTTTACTTCCTTTCCCCTTCACTTATTTATGTGAAAAAGCTTTCTCAGATCTTGCATACCTAAAAAATAAAAACAGAACTCTCTCCAGAAATGTAGAATCTGACCTGAGGATTTACCTTTCCTAAATAAAACCAAACATTGAAAAGGTAGTTGCCGAAATGCAGCGCCAACCTTCCCAATGAAATGTTTCGATTTTTGCATATTTTTCCAATATAAAAGAATTTTATCTTTAGTAATTTGAGTATTTGTTTGGTGTGTACTTGTTATATTTTTTATGAATTACTGTTTTAATGTTTGAAAATTAAATCGTACAAATTGCTGGGGGTCCTCGGCTTCCAGTAGTGATTCATTGGGGGTCCTCAAGAGTCAAAAGGTTGGGAACCACTGCTCTAGTGCACTTGTCAAATGGCGAACCGTATACCTACTATGTTCTGATGGAGGATGAATATAGCAAACAGACCCCAAATATGACCCATGTGTGGAGTGTTGGGTGAAGAATTCTGTGTAAACCTATTCTTCTTTGTAAAGCATTTTATTACCCAGGAGGGTATCCTGACGCCACAGCAGTCTGGGCTGATCCATGTACTCACCCAGATGAAGACCCAAGTCATCAGGTTCTTGCTGAATTTAAGAATTTAACCCCTTCGCTGCCAGGTCTTTTCCCCCTCAGGTGCAAGGCTTTTTTGGGTGTTGGGGGCAGCTCACGCTTAGGTCCTCATAACGTTTTGTCCACATAAGCTACCCATTCAAAATTTGTGTTCTTTTTTCCAACATCCTAGGGATTCCAGAGGTACCCAGACTTTGTGGGTTCCCCTGAAGGAGACCAAGAAATTAGCCAGAATACATCAACATTTTTTTTTTTTTAAATGGGAAAAAAGGGCTGCAGAAGAAGGCTTGTGTTTTTTTCCCTGAAAATGGCATCAACAAAGGGTTTGCGATGCTAAAATCACCATCTGCCCAGCTTTTTGGAACAGGCAGACTAGAATCAGAAAACCCAATTTTTCAACACAATTTTGGCATTTTACTGGGACATACCCCATTTTTACTATTTTCTGTGCTTCAGCCTCCTTCCAGTTAGTGACAGAAATAGGTGTGAACCCAATGCTGGATCCCAGAAAGCTAAACATTTCTAAAAAGTAGACAACATTCCAAATTCAGCAAGGGGTAATTTGTGTAGATCCTACAAGGGTTTCCTATAGAAAATAACAGCTGAAAGAAAAAAATATTGAAATTGAGATTAAAAAAAACTAAACTTTTTCACCATGTTGTACTCCGTAACTTTTTCCTGCAATGTCAGACTTTTTAAAGCAATATACTTTTAGATCTGCTGGACTGTTCTGGTTGCGGGAATATATAGGGCTTGTAGCTTCATCAAGAACCCTAGGGACCCAGAGCCAATAAATGATCTGCACCTTGCAATGGGTTTTCATTCTATACTGGGTATACAGCAATTAATTTGCTGAAATATAAAGAGAGAAAAATAGATATCATACTAGCATGTGAATTACAGGGCATTTCTCAAATAGATGTCTTTTTTACACACTGTCTTACATTTGGAAACACAAGGGGAAATAACACTTGTTTTTCTATTCTCTGTTCCCCCAAGTCTCCCAATAAAAATGGTACCTCTCTTGTGTGGGTAGGCCTAATGCTCGCGACAGGAAATGCAACATGGACACATCACATTGAAATCGAATGTGTTTTTTGCAAAGTGCCTAGCTGTAGATTTTGGCCTCTAGCTCAGCCGGGACCTAGGGAAACCTACCAAACCCGCGCATTTTTGAAAACTAGAAACTTAGGGAAATCCAAGATGGGGTGACTTGTGGGGCTCTCACCAGGTTCTATTACCCAGAATCCTTTGCAAACCTCAAATTCTGGCCAAAAAAAAACACTTTTTCCTCACATTTCGGTGACAGAAAGTCCTGGAATCTGCGAGGAGCCACAAATTTCCTTCCACTCAGCGTTCCCCCACGTCTCCCGATAAAAATGGTACCTCACTTGTGTGGGTAGGTCTAGCACCCGCAACAGGAAATGCCCACAAAAACACAACGTGGACAAATCACATTTTCTCAAAGAAAACAGAGCTGTTTTTTTAAAAGTGCCTAGCTGTGGATTTTGGCCTCTAGCTCAGCCGGCACCTCGGTAAACCTACCAAACCTGTGCATTTTTTAAAACTAGACACCGAGGGGAATCCATGATGGGGTCACTTGTGGGGCTCTCACCAGGTTCTGTTGCCCAGAATCTTTTGCAAACCTCAAAATTTGACCAAAGAAACACTTTTCCTCTCATTTTGGTGACAGAAAGTTCTGGAATCTGAGAGGAGCCACAAATTTCCTTCCACCCATTGTTCCCCCGAGTCTCCCGATAAAAATGGTACTTCACTTGTGTGGGTAGGCCCAGCGCCCATGACAGAAAATGCCCCAAAACACAACCTAGACACATCACATTTTACCAAAGAAAACAGCGCTGTTTTTTGCAAAGTGCCTAGATAGGGATTTTGTCCTCTACCTCAGCCGGCACCTAGGCAAACTTACCAAACCTGCACATTTTTGAAAACTAGATACCTAGGAGAATCCAAGATGGGGTGACTTGTGGGGCTCTCAACAGGTTCTGTTACCCAGAATCGTTTGCAAACCTCAAAATGTGGCCAAAAAAACACTTTTTCCTCACATTTTGGTAACAGAAAGTTCTGGAATCTGAGAGGAGACACAAATGTCCTTCCACCCAGCATTCCCCCACATCTCCCGATAAAAATGGTACCTCACTTGTGTGGGTAGGCCTAGCGCCCGCGACAGGAAATGCCCCAAAACACAACGTGGACACATCACATTTTCCCAAAGAAAACAGAGCTGTTTTTTGGAAAGTGCCTAGCTGTGGATTTTGGCTTGTAGCTCAGCCAGCACCTATGGAAACCTACCAAACCTATGCATTTTTTTAAACTAGACACCTAGGGGAATCCAATATGGGGTGACTTGTGGGGCTCTCACCAGGTTCTGTTACCCAGAATTCTTTGCAAACCTCCAAATTTGGCCAAAAAAACACTTTTTCCTCACATTTTGGTGACAGAAAGTTCTGAAATCTGAGAGGAGCCACACATTTCCTTCTACCCAGCATTCTTCCAAGTCTCCCCAAAAAATGGTACCTCACTTGTGTGAGTAGGCCTACTGCCCGCAAAAGGAAATGCCCCAAAACACTATCTGGACACATCAAAATTATTAAATACAAAACTACCTGTTTTTGCTGGAGGGGGGGCGCCGTGTTTGGTCCTGGCTCAGCAGCCATTGAGGGAAACCTACCAAACAAAGACATTTCTGAAAACTAGACACCCAAGGGACTCTAGGGAGGTGTGACTTGCGTGGATTCCCAATGTTTTCTTACCCAGAATCCTCAGCAAACCTTAAATTTAGCTGAAAAATCCAATTTTTCCCACATTTCTGTGTGGGATCACCGCACCGGGACAAATTTCCTACCACCCAACGTTCCCCTCAGTCTCCCGGTAAAAATGATACCTCCCTTGTGTAGGTGGGCCAAGTGCCTGTGACAGGGAAGAGCCAAAAACATGTTGAAATTGAGGGGGAACCAAAGCGGGTCCAGAAGGGCAGTTTGGAAAAAAAACAATTTTAGGCTGACAAGTGCAGCAGTATTTTTATCGGTATAGATAAGACAATGCTGGGTGGTAGGAATTTTGTGGATTCCCGCAGATTTCGGAAGGTTCCATCACAAAAATTTGGGAAAAATGTGTGATTTCCAGATAAGTTGGAGGTTTTCAGGGCATTGTGGGTAAGAAAATGGTGCGGGGTGCATATCAAGCACACCACCCTGGAATCACCCAGATGTTTAGTTTTCAGATGTGTCAAGGTCTTGTGGATTTTTCTACATGACAGCATCCCAAAGAAGAAAAGGTGAGGCCCTCACCATTCCAAGTGGGACGATTTTGAGAGTTAGCCAAGCTCTAATGGCCCAAATGTAAAACCAAATCCCAAAATTATCAAATGTCCTCTTGCTTGCCATGGGAAAGGATGTTTTAGTGTGCAGGGGAGAGCTGAAAGACTGTTACCCCCTTCAGTTGGGGTGGGGGCATAACCAGGCCCATACTGGTTGGTAGCCACCACCCAACTATTGTTTTTTGTTTTTTTAATTCCCTGGCATCTAGTAGACATTCTGCCCCCCCCCGGGTGTGGATTGGAGGTAATTGCCCCATATGCCCACTGGTGGGCAGAACAACTTTGGCCCAATTTATTTGGGGTGGGGGTATGGCCATACCCCCACCCTCTTATTTTGAAAAAAAAATCTTCCCTGGTCTCTGGTGGGCTTTCTGCCCCCCTTGGGGGCAGATGGGCCTTCCAAAAATAGGCCGATCTGCCCCCAAGGGGGGCAGATGTGGCCAACAGTAATGTGCCCCCATGGGGAGCGACCCTTGCCCAAGGGGCTGCCCCCCCAAACAAAACACACACACCAATCCCTGGTGCCCAAGTGGTTTGCTAAAATAAATTTGCCCCCCTAGGGGAGCGTCCCTTGCGTGAAATTGGCACACAAAAAAAATCCCCGGTGCCCAATGGTTTCTGCCCCCAAGGGGGGCATAAGTGGCCTAAAAATAAATTTGCCCCCCAGGGGAATGACCCTTGCCTAAGGGGTCGCTCCCCTTGCGTGAAATTGACGCAAACAAATAAAAATCCCTGGTGTCTAGTGGTTTCTGTCCCTCTTGAGGGCAGATTGGCCTATCAAAAATAGGCCGAGAAATGACCTATATACAATTTGCCCCCCAGGGGAGTGACCCTTGCCAAAGGGGTCGCTCCCCATACATAAAAACATAAAGTAAATCAAAGCAAATATATATCCCTGGTGTCTAGAGGTTTCTGCCCCTGGGGAGGGTAGAAAAGGCCTCAAAATATTTTGCCCCCCTGGGGAGCGGCCCTAGCCCAAGGGGCCGCTCCCCTTATGAGTAAGTATTAAAAAAGAAATCCCTGGTATCTAGTGGTTTCTGCCCCCCGGGGGAAGATCGACCTAATAATATTAGGCCGATGTGCCCCCAGAGGGGGCAGAAATGGCCTAAAAATAATTTGCCCCCCGGGGAACGACCCTTGCCTAAGGGGTTGCTCCCCACATTTATAAAAATAAATAAACAAAAAAAAGTTATCCCTGGTGTCTAGGGGTTTTCTGCTCCAAGGAGGGGCAGAAATGGCCTAAAAATAATATGCCCCCTGGGGAGCGGCCCTTGCCCAATAATAAATATAATAATAAAAAAATGCCGATCTGCCCCCAAGGGGGGCAGAAATGGCCTAAAAATAATTTGCCCCCAGGGGAGCGACCCTTGCCTAAGGGGAGACTCCCCTCCTGCAAAAAAATAAAAAATAATAATACATAATCCCTGGCGTCTAGAAGTTTCTGCCCCCCCTCCAGGGACAGATCGGCCTAACAACAATAGCGATTCCCCTTCCATCCCTGCCCTGGGTCATGAGTGGGAGGCCCGTGGGCCAGATGCAAGACAAGCTTGTCTCGTCCTCGGAACACGGGAACCGTGTGCAAAGACAAGACCAGCTCATTCAAGGCACCATGGGGGTTAAGAGGCAGTGTACATGTGTAGTGGAAGGTCGATCCAGGCTTTTGGAGCAAGGCAAGAGAAGGCACTACTGCCTAGACTTGTGTTGTGTATGCATGGTATGTGTGCAGCTAGTAGTCTGGATGAGCAGAGGTGTCTGTAAGATTTCTGAAATCTGAGGTGGTTGCTGGGCCAGTGTTGTGTGTCTGTATGGTTTGGAGTCATCTGGTTATGTGAGTGAGGGAGTCATTTAGTATTGGGGTGAGTGTGACAGTGATGAGGTTGTGTTCTTTGATGAAGATGAAGAGACAGAATGTGTATTTCTACTACCATGAAACTCTGCCTTCTTCATATATGCGATATACCTATGAAAGCACTTATTTCCTTTTTTCCTACCTGTTCTTCTCTTTGTCTCCTTCAGACTCCTGACCAAACCTGTATACTTGACAAATGAACCTTTAGTAATGTCTTTCGTGGCAGCTACCTGAGGCTGAAGACCACGTGTCTCTCATGCAACTTTAGTGCACGCGCTGTGCTAAATCCAACTCTGTCCGTGTTGTGGATGCAATTTGAGGTGGATCCAGGGATGGCTGAATACCTTGGTTCCCTGAACTGAGTGAGCAAATCTGCCTTTGAAACTATGGTAAGTGTGCTTGGGAAAACTGTCCTAAGTTCTGTAAAAACACTTAAAAAATTACCAAAGGCTTTAGGTTTTGCCATGCAGGACTATCTACGAGAGACTGCTTGCCTAGTGAATTACTGCCCCAGGGAAGGTTTTATCCATACACAGCCATGTACCCATGCACAGCTTTGTTGGCAATATATCTGTTTTATGTTTCATAAGAGTCAGTATGTGAACAGGCCTTTTTACCTATGTCACTAGCGTGGTGCCTACCCGCCTATTCATGTATCATTCCTCTGCTGTGTACGTAACCCACACATGGCCTACTGGATGACTGTGTGTAGCGCTGAGTAGCAGGCGATACTTGTGTGTGCGGGCTAGGATACACATGGGCCTGTACTTGATGTATAACATGTAGCTTCCATTTTAGAAGCACAAAGGGCCTGGGAAGGCTAGGGGGAGGTGAAGACTGCAACCCCAGACAGGAGATGTTGATTGGAGACATTCCTGAGGGCTGGGGTGGTTAATCCACACTAGAGGAAGGTAAGCAGTGTATCCTCTGTGCACACCAAAGGGCTCTTTAATTTAAAGAAGGTTTACTGTTCACTGGGGCCTTCCCTCATTGTAAGGCAAGATGGTTGGTCTAATAAAGTTTGGCACTGTAGTACCAAGAAATCATAGTTGAGGGGAAGGCTTAAGCCTTTGAACCTTTGTGAGGCATAGTTCAGTGAAGGTTGACAGCCAGGTGGGATCTTCGGTTACTTTCTTGGCCTGTTTTGTGGGTCATTCAGAATTGCAGATGGTTCTGCTGTGGCAGGCCTTTCCCTTGACAAAGAGCAGGACAGAGGAGAGGGAACTTAAAAGGAATCAACAGCCACAGCACTCATTTCAAAGGAGCAAACACTAAATCTCATCTATGTCTTGGTATGGACTATAAAAGTGGAAGCATGAGTCCCACAAGCTGTTAGTCAAGCTGGAAAGACGATCAACAGGACTTTGAGCTACTGTAGACAGGATTGGGAACAAGGTCTGCTAGTCTCCCTGCTGAGTGAAGGGCCATTACTCAAGACCGCAAGAAGTCTAGACCACTTGTTGCGAGCCTGGCGCATCAGCCTTATGCCTATATGTGAGGACTAGCTGTCAAGAGGAGGAGAGCACGTACAGGGAGTGAGGCCCAGTAGGGATCCTGTTGAGTGGATCCTGGTGACTGAAGTGCGAGACTTCTGGTCGGGACCATTGCAAGAGTATGGGCCATCTGCCACTTCAATGGCAAGTGGTCAACGCATGTGTACTTTTGAAAGTCGGTGACCCCAGTATGCCAGGTGAGGGCCACTGTGACATTTAGGACCATCGCCCTCACTGGAATAAGTGAGCTACCCCAACATGCCCCCACTGCCAAGAGGATCCATGTCAAAGGATCAAGCTAGAGAGACCTGACCTAGAGATCACTGCCCATGGTAACAATTACCATAAGCCGAGGAAGCCACGGAGGAGACATTCAACACTGCCGCAGCCAACCAGAGGACACTGTGAGAAACCATACCTCTCCTGCCTCATAAAGCCAGAGCACAAGAATAGGTGCTCTGGTCCTCCCTGAACTCGCCAGCTAAGCTGAATTGGGTAAGACTGTTCTAGTCCATCGGCCTGCCTGGGACGTGCATGAACTTAGTGCATAGCATTGTTCAAATTGACTCTTGAAGCCAGAACAAGACTTTGTCATGTGGTGACTAGTGTGGGACACTTATAAAAGTCGCCTCGATTATCGAGTGGGGAATAACCAGCCCCTTTAGAAGGGAAGTGGGGACTCACGGATACTTCCCAGGTTGACACGGATACAATGATCTTAAAAGACTGTGGATATTATTTAGTATGCTGTTGATATACTTTGGGTGCTTGTATTAAGCACTACTTTTATCACAAAAGAGAGTATTTGACTGCACTATCAGCTTATTGGGGTTACTGTTTTTACTTTGAGTCTTACGTCTATGTATGTTTGTATTTACGCTCCACCTCCCACCCTGAGAAGCCTTTGACTGTTTGCCCACGCTACAACTGAGAGTAAAATGATGAAGAGGTAGTACTTGGCCCAGATGTTAAGGACCCCTAATAGATGAGGCAACAGGAAACCAAGAGTAAATAGGCACAATCCCTAAGGTTGAGCCCAGTAACTATTGTCTGCTCAGTGGCCTTCTAAAAGGGGTTCTGACATGAAGGGTTTCCCGGTGCAGTTTCCCAGAATGGACTATGTAAAGAAATGAAGTCTGAAAGCAACATTATGCCATCTAACACTCCTGCAGCGTACCTGAAATACTGGTGCTGCCACTCCTCAATGGTGTTCCTTGTGAGAGAGATGTTCCCACTGAATGGGATGCCCTGTTTTTGGCCCAGAGACTACTTCTGCCAAAAAAATGGGCTTATCAAGTTGGCCTGCAATGCTCTGCTCCTCAGTGGTCCGAATCTAGATTAAGACCTCGATCGTTGTCCGGTATCTCCATTGCTGACACTCAAGGTGCAGGTCCAATGCACACACCCAACACCCCACAAGCTCTTTCTCCGCGAGCAGGTAAAGAGAGACCTAAAAGACTGAAGAGATTGTGCAGCTGTAAACGTGTTGTGAGAACACTAACTGCTGCTACTGTGACCGCTTTTAGCAAGAACTGTTTGAACTGATTTGTGAATTATCAGGTGCTGTAATCACGTCTGACCTGCCCCTGTGGCTATTCTATGCATGTACCTGTACTTTTTGTAAATCACCATAGACATTTGGAGAGCTTCCTGGAACAGGGAGGGGCCCTGTAATGGGTATATTGCTGACTAGAAATCATAGATTAGATAGCTACTGTGTACCGGAATGCCTATTGAACTGTGTAGTATTTAATTTTGCTGTGACAATAAAGGACTTTCTTTATACTAAGATGAACCTTAAGCCTAACAAATTGTTATTGCACCTGTTTTACTGCTGAGTTTTAAACACTACTTCTCTGGGAAGCCTTTGACTGCTTGCTCTCTGTACCATGAGAGTCAGGTTTAAAATGGGTGTACTTGGACTACTTTGTAGAGCCATAGTAGGACAGATCATAGGACACTACTAATAAATGACCTCAACCCCCACAGTAGTGGCCCAGAAGCCACTGTCTACCCTGTGCTCCCACAACCCAAATGAGGTCTGCCAGTTGGTGGCAGGGTAGGGATCTGCAGCTTTCAGTTCCAGCTGTCTCGAACAGAACATTAAGCTCAGACATACCATCAGTAACTAAGGGCATGGTTTACTACATGTATACTGATCACATGTATTGTAGAGCCAAGCTCCAGGTATGTAGAACTGCTATGGCCTGAAACCTCCATCACATGTTTTAGATTATCATCAGTGGGGCAAAAAGTAATAATAACTTTGGTCAGTTATCTCTTCTGCCTAGTAGCAAACGTATACGTGGCTGCCCTATCTCTATAAAAACAAGCTACTAGGAGAAAAACCTAAACATTCTACAACAGTCACCAGGCCTTTATGCAAATGTTGTCCCCAATTTTACTTTCCATGTGTGAGAGGGCAAAAAACACAAACATCCACCTCCAAATATGAACTATTAGTGGTAAGTGACATGGCAAAACAATGCTAAAACAATGTTTAAATGTTACAAATACACAAAACCATGTATGCAAACCCCCGTTCTCTTTCTGCTTTTTCTCAGGAGCATTCTTTTCATAAGATTAACGAATAATTTAGCCAGCTAAAGAAGTGAAGGCTAGGCCATACGTTCAGACTATTGCATACCATTTATTAATGTGTTCCAAAGTATTCCTTCTTGTACATACTTTTTAATTTCTAATTGCCTAAAACATTGTTAGCAGTTCATAGTTTTGTACAGCCTTCTATTAGGCTCTCTGAATGAAATAAGGGATCAAAGAACTTGGGTGGCTTTCTTAGAATGACAGCCTAGAGTCTAATATAGAAGATTCTATTCAGCCCATGTTGTGAGAGGCTGAAGTCTTCAGCTTTGCCACTAGACTTATCTACTTTTCAGTTTCCTCTTATTTGTCAGAAATAAAATCAAAAGGGTGACGATATTGTTTGAAATATTTATGACAGAGTGGAAGTGGCGAGTCAGTTTGCGGATATTATTCTCCTGGATGAATTATTCTGAGAGGTGCTGCTTTTCCTCCCATAAGGTTCGAGTTGGGAACAGATCTTTTTAAATCTGTTCTCTTTGTCAAAGTGATCACTTATATGTTTTTGCTAGTCCATATGAAGATTGATATCCCATCCTTGATTTTCACCTATGTAGTAGGCAAAGTGTACTGTACCAATAAAAATCACATTGTGTGGGTAAAGAGCATCTTTAATAGAGCACCCCATCCATTTAACTCCAACACCAACTGAAAAAAACCTGCTTCTTTTGCGTAAGAAGATTCTATATTACATAACAGGATTCTAAGGCTCCAACACCAACTGAAAAACGCCTGCTTCTTTTGAGTAAGAAGATTATATATTACATAACAGGATTCTAAGGCTCCAACACCAACTGAAAAACGCCTGCTTCTTTTGAGTAAGAAGATTATATATTACATAACAGGATTCTAAGGCTGGCACAGAGGGGCTCAATACGAGTTTGGCGGTCCCATCCTAGAACCGCCAAATTTGTGGGGAGGGCGCCACCACCAGGGGGGTGCCGTCCTTCCCCGCCCTATTACAAGATTTTTGCCGGCCAGACCTGGCTGATTGGTGGAAACCTTAGAAAAGAGTGTTCCCGCCAGTCTGATCGGTGGGAACTGTGCTACAAGACAGCACTCGGCTCCCTTAAAGGAGCTGAGTGCTATCTCGTAGCACAAAGGTGGCCAACCAGCACCCTTGGAATGAGCACTGTATGCAAAGTGGACAGTGCGCATTCTGATGGTGCTGGGCAGGGGGCCTCTACTCTGCCCATGCCATTGACATGGGCAGTGCAGGAGCCCTCCTGTGGCCCCCGGCACTTGTTTTCTCTCCACTTACCCAAGCCACTAAATGTTATACCATTGTTCCACTTCATCCAAAATGGACTCATTTTTGTGCAACATTTCCTTTAACATGTCCTTTAAACAACTCAAACCCCGACTTCCCCTTGGTTGAGTGAGGGTAAATACAAATTGTGGTGATTTGTTCTTGAAGAGTTTTTTTCCATTCCAAGTTCTTTGCCCTGGCTAATTGGATGCTCTCCTTTAACGTTTTGTTTAACCTTTCCACAGCTCCATTTGTTTCTTGATGATAAAATAAACCAAACGTTTCTTATGTATCATCAATCTCAAAAGACTTTAGATATTCTTCTATCCTGGTCAAACATAATTCTTAGCCATTATCCGACAATATACTCGTGAGAAAACTCTCCATTTTGAAAACTACTTCTAGAAATGTGATTCTCCTGTTGGACAGAATGTCCCCGACACTTGACACCGTCACCCATCTAAAATATAAAACCATGACTACAATAATATATAGTGTTGAGTGTTTACTGTCAAATGCCCTACCAGATCAGTTGCCACTTCTTCCTATGGATAATTTGGCAATCAGCGACAAACCTTGACATCTGTCATACCTTTAAAAACTTATCACTTGTTGCATATAATACAGTCTCTCATGAGACCTTCAACATCCAAAAAGATCCCTGGACACCAAAAACTGTATCTAATTCTCTCATTGATGTTTGCAGTGCCAATTTGACCTTCACAAGTCAATTACATTAGCTTTCCAAGTACACCTTGAGGAGGATTCATTTTTACCCCTTTTAACATAAATCCTCTATCATCTGATAATCCATAGCTAATCCCCACCATGTGTTTTCTAAATTGGATTTCTCACTTCACAAACTTTAACTCTTTATTCGAAACAGTATACCTACTTAATTCTAACTTCCATTCCTCTTCTTCTATTGCCCCAAGTATTATATCACATACATTCATTTCTTCTTCCTCAAACTTGCATGAGTCTCCTGCTTCCTCATTCACTATGACCAAGCTTGATAAACAGCCACCTCGTTAATTTTTCACACCTGGAATACAGTCCACTGAAAAACTATTATCTTGTGAGGCTATCGTCCATCTTCTTATTCTCAAAGAAATTATGTCAAAGCCTTTTTTCCTAAAAGGTTCCTTCTAAGATTTATGGTCTGTACAAATTTTGAAAGAAGTTACCAACACCACATTTCTAAATTTCCTCAAAGCCCAATAGATTGCTAATGCCTCTTGTGATAATCGAGTAGTTACATTCAGATCCCTATAAACATCTTGATGCTCAGGCATATTAAACGTTCTACTCCATATTTTTTCCCTCTTTTTTCAAACTTGTATCAGTAACTCTAGTTATTTCCACACTAGGAACAAATGCCTGTAAACATGGCTCATTTTCCATATCACATTTCAATTTCTAAAAATCGTTTCGACATACATCCTTACATTTAAATATTACATTTTTCCCAATAACACCCTAAAATTGGATGATTTGTTTGCATATTTTGTATATGATTTTATTGAGGTACTCTAACACCCCCAGTAAAGAAGTCATGTCCATCCTACTTGCACAGTTCATTCACTTTTAATATGGCACTCACCAAACCTCTTTTTGGGGTACGCTTGAACCTGAAATAAGATATACTAAATAATGTTCTTTGCATACCCCAAACTGACATTTCTCATGCTTAAGATAAAACCCACTTTGATTAGCTTTCTCAATACCTAACACACTGTTAGTTACCCTATGTAGGCCATAAAACTCATTTGTTGGGCCCTAGCCTGATTTCACTGAAAACGTGGCTTTTAATACACTGTGTTCATGTTTTTGTTTATAAAATGGTTCTCCTCTCCTCATAAAATAAATTAAAATGTGCCCTATTCTGCTGTGATGTTTATTTTAGTTGTAATATGGAGCTTCAGTTGTCTAGTTGTCTTTGGTAGCAGAACTGTGTTTTATTCATATTTTCAAGCAGCTATTGTTTTGTGCTGCAGTGTCATTTCCACTTGTATGTAGGTTAAAAGTCCTACATGTTTATTAATTTTTGGAGGGTTTCAAGAGGGAGCATATCTTTTTACATAATGAAACTGCTAGATGATTGACTTTTAATAAAGTAACTTTAGGAGAGCAACCAATGGTGCCACTTAACACCTTGCTGTGGGCCTGAATCTCTGCTGTTGAAACCATTGTTTTGAGACATATGCCAATGCTTTTTCTTATTTTTGTAGTGGCAGACTTTATGCCCAAATGATCACAGGTCTTAGAATATTTTTGGTTAACCTTATGTTACAATCCTATTGATTTGAATTGCCTGACTAATAGCGTGTTGTCTTAACTTTAAAATACTTTCATGATTTGCACCTTGGAATCTTGTTCAAAGTGGGTCTTCTTATGTGAGTTCCCTAGGTTTTCTTGTAATTTTATATTTTATGACTAGGGCTCTTGTTCTTTTGGGACTCGAACATATCCCGGATTTGTCAGTTCAGCCCTTTTCATGGTAAAAAGTGCTGACTGCAGTCATGGGCAAAAAATAGGTGGTGGTTTTACATTATGAACTCTCCCTTCTCTTCAATACACACTTTGGCTGGTTGTTAGTTTATTTAAATCTCCTTAAATGTTCTTCTCTTAGCTGGTAAATAAATCATTACCAATTTTTCTTCTCCATCTTCTTCCTGATACAACAACTCGTTCAACCCTTTTCAGTTTTCATGCAGACTATGCTGAACTGTGGGCAGTGCTGTTTTAAGGGAGGATGTACCTATCACCCTCCCCCCCCATAGGCTACACAATAGTGTTCTATACATTCTATTTGATAGAGCCTTCTAGCCGCAGATTCCTTTACCTTAGAATCGTCTCAAGGGGTCAGCATGGATCCTGGAATTTTTGAGCAGTCCTCTTGTTTGCCAATACGTGGCATCATCAGCTCAGCGTGGTATCGTCAGCAATGTCTGCACTGGAAGTGACGTGCGCTGTGCTTATATCGCCGCCACCCCAGCTTCCTGACCTTAGTTCCTTCTTTTCTGGGCCATAAGCGCAGACTGGAATGAGCTCCCCTCAGTCAATTTTTTACTTAATTTTTCCACTGTTTTGTTTAATTCAACCTATATGCGTTTTTTCATCTGTTTTTTGACTATGTCCCCAAAGAAATCGACCAGTTTCAATTCTTGTGGCAGCGCTCCCTGGTACATGTCTGTGACAGAATCCCACTTGGTGTGTCAGTGGTGACAGGAAAGGAACCACAACTTCACAGCCTGCACGGATTGCAGGACTATGAGTCTGAAGGCCATCCTTGAGCAGGCCATGAATCTTCTGGCCACTCTCCATGCGACTCGGCACCGCTTCAGGTCCAGTTCAGGATGTACATCATGGAACTGTTTTCAGAGTCGTTCATGCCAATCATCATCGCAATCCTGGACTTCTTCAGGTAAGTCCCTGTTAGACTTGGCATCCTTAGGCTGATCTTACCCAAGACTTTTTGCCTTTACCTCCTGTTTTGTTGCTGTAACTTTTTGTTGGCCTTAGGACTTTGAGAATTTTACCACTGCTAACCAGTGATAAAGTGAATGCGCTTCTCCCCTATAACATGGTAAAATTGGTGATTCCACAAATGGCATATTTAATTTACATGTAAGTCCCTTGTAAAGGGGTATACCATATACCAAGGTCCCGTAAATTAAATGCTACAAGAGGGCCTGCAGCACTGAATGTGCCAGCCACTAAAGTAGCCCTGTAAATCTGTCCCAGGTATGCCAAGGCAGAGCCTGTGTGTGCAGTCTCACTGCCACCTCGACTTGACATGCAAAACCTCTTGCCAAGCCTTAAACTCCCCTTTTCATAAAAGTCACCCCTAGGCAGTCCTCAGGGGAGATGCCATGTACGCTAAATGCAGGATCTGTACTTTTAAGTCTTTCATGTCCTTGTAATGAAAAGTTGTTGTTTTATTACTGTGAGGCCTGCTCCTTTCATAGGTCAGCATTGGGAATTCCTTGTAATACTTCTAATTCCTTATCAGAGAGAAGTAGGTTCATCATGTTTGATATCATTGGAATAATAATGATAAATCCTCTCTACTAGTAAAGTCAGATTTTCTATTGCTATTTTAGAAATGTCACTTTCAGGTAGCGGGCTTTACTCTACCCTCACTGTCACTGTCCTGTATGCCTACAGTCTATCTTCAATACATGTCTGGCCTGGGGTAGGTGAGAGCTATACTTGTGGATTCCCTTTAGACAGCCACAGCACAGGATACTCAACTACAAATGCATTAATCTACATACTGATGGGTTTTCCTGGGGAGGAGGTTGGGAAGGGCTCCCACTTACATCTCAAAGGGTAGAGTCAGAGCCCTCACACAGGGGCTGATTACCCCCCACAGATAGTCTGGAGCCAGGATTGAGCTGAAAGGGGGACCTGGGCACTCCACAGAAACATTTTGTAGTCATCCTCTAGACCAAAAGTACTATTTAATATAAGTACTGGGTCCCATCAGTACACTTCTGGACTCAGGGAAACTGTGCCGGAGTAAAGACTGCTGTGCTGAGGATTGGCACTTTGCTGTGTCTGACAGTTTCAAGGAACTGCTGCCATGCCTTGCTGAGCTGCCCTGCTGATCTCTGCCCTGCAACCCAAGAATCGACAATCATCCCTAGAGTGAATCCAAGGGCTTGCCGGATTGACCCTGGTTCTACAACAGGTCTCGGGACATCAAAGACCTCAAGCGCAGCTTCTTTGCCGCTTGCTGCTCATTTCATCAATACTTTAGCGCAGCTTTATTCGGCCCTGCCGCTCATCTCATCAA
This sequence comes from Pleurodeles waltl, assembly GCF_031143425.1. Classification (NCBI taxonomy): domain Eukaryota; kingdom Metazoa; phylum Chordata; class Amphibia; order Caudata; family Salamandridae; genus Pleurodeles; species Pleurodeles waltl. The sequence goes on along the minus strand of NC_090449.1, from coordinate 575,348,364 downwards.
GACTTCAACGGAGCTTCGTTGAGGCTTGCTGCCCATCTCGCCAAGAGTTCAGCACCGCTTCATTGCAGCCTGCCGCTCATTTCACCAAGACTTCAGTGCAGCTTTTTTGCAGCCTACCGCCCATTTCATCAGGACTTCGGAGAAGCTTCAGTGCGGGCCACCACCCGTGTTGTTAAGTGACAGAGAGGCATGATACACGCTGTCCTTCTCCAGCTTGTGAGCCATGCTGGGGCGCAACCTTGCTTCGTGCCCTCACGCCGGCTTGACTTAGATCACTTCTTCTCAACCCGTGGCTGCAGCAGTGCATTCCGGTACCACAAAGGCCCGAGCGACCTTAAAACTTCCACTGCGCTCTCTGCATTTCGAAGGTAACACACATTGTGCTCTCTACCTGGGCCAGACCCAAACGGCCATGATTAGTCTACACTGCGCTCCTCACAGAAGGACACCCGTACTTTCATAAAGTACTATAAAGTCTCTAAAACGAGTACCATACAAAGTGTGCTTAATTTGTTGTTTTGGTCTTGATCTATTCAGATAAATAATCTCTATTCTTTTAATACACCTGTCTGGAGTCCTTTCTGTGGTGTTTCATTGTGATTGCTTAATGTGTGTTGCACAAATACTTTACACATTGCCTTCTAAGCTCTGTAACAAGCTACCAGAGGGTGAGCACAGGTTAATTTAAGTTGTGTACTTTACTTACCCTGACTAGGATGGTGGTCGCAACGTGTACAGAGTGCAAACTCCTGTCAACTAGAGACCCATTTCTGACAGCCCCAAATGAAAAAGTCTAAGAAGTCAAAGCGCTTTCCACCTTTCTGTGCCAGTCTCATTCATTGGAGGAGGTATGAGAACGACACCACAAGCCCAGGCCTTGGTCCTAGATTATCAATGTGGAGCCCACGCCTGACACTGGGTCCACTGAGTGCTTCCCCATGTTTCCCAGAGCAACCCTCGCCCAACTTTGAGAGTTTTATGAGGTCATGAGCCTCTTTTTTTGGGCTGTAAAACTCCTGGAGAGCCCCTGGGTTTAGCAAGAACTCTAAATGGTGCTCTGCTGGCAAGTCCACCCTCAGCTGAAGCTGATTCCTCAGAATCCATTGGTGGATCTGGATCAACCCTGGCTGTGATTTTGCTACCTCCTCTGAGTTCTGTTCCATTGGCATCTTTCCCAGTGCCACCGATGCCCATCAGCAGTGCCAAACCCATCGTGATCAGGACTAGTGTCACCCATCATCAGTTCTGATGCCACAGAAGGAATTGGAAATAAAGCCCTATTTCCATGAAGGGCCCTTTGATAAATACAAATGGAGGGGAACTGAGGATCCCTATGGCTATTCTGACCCTTTAACAGAGTCCCTGGCTGACAACACCTTGTATGATACCCTGGCTGATGCCACATGTCTGAACACTTCATCTGTCATGCCGTGGGTGGTTTCCAAACCCTCTGCCTTACGTTTCTGACCTGCAGTGAGGTCTGCTTTTGGGGCCGTTGGACCCATCGTGGGCCACTCGCTCATCTGTGGCAACTCCTTTTTGGCCTGCGGCGAGGTCGGGATCTCACCACAGATGACGTGCGGTGTTGCGTTGCGGGGTGCACCGGCGACACTCATAAATTCTTACCTGCCATCTGGAGACTTTGTGGCCCTATTCTTGTTTTCTTTGTCTTCTTTTTCTTCTTTCTGGGCATTGGGACCATATTTCTTCTTCCCATAATACCAATTACCTCCCAGCATGCATTGGTATCTTTTCTTTTTCCTTTTTCAAGATGGTGTCCTTTCCAGTTTTCTCTATGGTATAAGGAGCCTGGGTTATTTTCTCCTTTGTGTTGCAACATTTCCTGTTAGGTGGTGGATCTCGCTCCTGCTAGCCATTCCTGTGGAGTATTTCCTGTTGTTTCTCCTGCAGTTTCCAGTGGTTCCATTCCTTGAAGTTCTGGTATCCAGACGCACTCTCTATCCTGCGTCTTGGAGTTCCTGCGCAAGATAATTTTTCCCCTTGGGGTTTTTCCTCTGGGACTACTTCTGGAGGGCATGGACTGCCTTGACATCTACCTTGTCAGCATCACTGTGGGTACCGGAAAGGGTCACCCCTATCTTGGCCAGACCAGAACGTGCAAGATCCGAAGTCGCACTCCATTTCCATCCGATAAGGGCAGTAAGAGAAGAGCGGAACGTAACATCACCAGACACTGGCCTCCTCCTTCATTCCACAGTGGCTGCAGAGGAGGGGGCTTCCTTTGAGATGGTAGTCTGTAGAGCAGCTGAGGTCTTGGATCGTCAGCTGCCCACTGTTGAGATCATGACCAATGTCTTGACAGAGGTGTTTCAACCCAGGGTGCTCCCACAGTGCTCTTACTCCCCTTCAATGAAGCTCTCACTGATCTCCTGCCACCTTCACCCTAATCCCAGGGTTCCAGCCTTCCTTATCTACCACCCAACCCCTGATCAACCCCGGCACGCTCCCTACCACACCACCAGGGAATTGAAGAGGCTGGACACCTTTGGAAGGAGAATTTTCTCTGCAAGCAGCCTTGCACTGCATTCCGTGAACACTGAGGTGGTCATTATGACATTGGCGGTGACTGTTAAGGTGGCGATAATACCGCCAACAGGCTAGTGGTAATTACTGCCAAATTATGACCATGGCGGTGATAACTCCCATAGACCGCCAATGTACCAACCACCAGGGTTTTAACACCACTGACCACGGCGGTAGCTATCAACAGCCAGGCGGAAGACAAAGTACCGCCCACCATACTAAGACCTTGCAAACCGCCATGATTTCCGTGGCGGTACCAACACCATCAAAAGCCTGGCGGAAACAGAACACAGAAGACAAAAGAATCACCATCAGAGACAGAGAAGAACAACGCCACCATGGAACCGGAACTGCAAGTCTTCCTGATGCTCTTGTACGCCATGCTCCACCTGGAACACCAGCAAATGATGAAGACAACGACGGTGAGTACAGTCACCTAGCACACAAGAGCGGGAGGGAGGAAAAGGAGAGTTACACACACACGCACAACACACACCTTTCACACACACACCATACACACAATGAGCTGCAGAGTAAAAACAATGTCACAGGACCCAAGTCATAATAATGCAAGGACAACAGTTAGGCAGTACTGATATTGTAATTGTATGCCAACAGCCACCATATTGTCCATATGACAAAAAATACTTGATTCATTGTTCCGCAAGGGCCAATGGCCAGTCCAAAGTACAAAAGGCCCACATGGCCACAGGGCACAGTCCAAGGTCCAACTCGTTTCCTGATGTAATCCGCACTACACTGTACAGGGGCATCATGTTGTATATGGCCAGGCACCTCAGGGGGCGGGGCACCTCAGGTGAAGTGGGGGACTTGCCCACTGGTTCTGGAGGGGGCTCCATGCCCATTACAATTTGCTGGGGAGTACAAGGTCACAGTCTCTGAGTTGGGGGACTTGCCCACTGGTTCTGGGGAGAGCTCCATGCCCATTACAATTTGCTGGGGAGTGCAAGGTCATAGTCTTTGTGTTGGGGGACTTGCCCACTGGTTCTGGAGGGGGCTTCATGCCTATTACAATTTGCTGCGGTGTGCAAGGTCACAGTCTCTGATTTGGTAGACTTGCCCACTGGTTCTGGAGGAGGCTCCATGCCCATTACAATTTGCTGGGGAGTGCAAGGTCACAGTCTCTGAGTTGGGGGACTTAGCCACTGGTTCTGGAGGGGGCTCCATGCCCATTACAATTAGCTGGGGAGTGCAAGGTCACAGTCTGAGTTGGTGGACTAGCCCACTGGTTCTGGAGTAGGCACCATGCCCCTTACCATTAGCTGGGGAGTGCAAGGTCACAGTCTCTGAGTTGGGGGGCTTGCCCACTGGCTCTGGAGGGGGCTCTGTGTACAACAGTCCCTGGAGGGTGGTCTACATGCCCTCTGCTGGTGGTGAGGGCTGCTGTGTCCCAACTGGAGGTGAGGGCTGCTGTGTCCCAGCTGAAGGTGAGGGCTCCTTGCCCACTGCTGTTGGAGGGGGCATCTTGCCTCTCTTCGTTGGTGGAGTGGTCACCTTCCCTTTCCTGGGTGGTGTAGTGGGATCCTTCCATCTATTGGGTGGTGGAGTAGGATCCTTCCCCCTCTTGGATGGTGGAGTGGGATCCTTTCCTTTCCAGCCTCCATGGCTTGGAGGTGCTTCCACTGTCCCTGTGGACAGTTTGGCTGAGGTGATGGGCTGGGTCGTTGTGACCCTGCTCTTACGTGCACAACAGGGGGGCAGAGGGAGGGAAGATGTCAAGTTGGGCAAGGAAAAGCTTCTTAGGGATGGTGGGGCAGGATGAGGGAGGAGGGATGGGTGTGGAGGTTGAGGGAGTGGTTGTTGGTGTACGTCTGCTGACTTTGGGTGCAGATGTATGGGCAGTGTGCTGATGTGAGGTGGATGGCTGTTGGGTGTCTGAGTGTGTGCGTTTGTGTCTCTTAGGAGGGGGGACAGACAGGGTAGAAGAGGACACAGGGGACGCATGGATGGATGTTGTGGAGGTGTCTGCAAGTGATATGTGTGTGCTGCTTGGTGTGGTGATGGTGGTGGTGGCTGTTGATGTAGTGCATGCAGATGTGAGTGCCGATGTGACAGTGAGGGAGAAGGAGGAGGAGGAGGGGGAGACAGTGGAGGCAGTGGATGTTGTTGTGTGTGCAACTGTCTGTTTGTGTGAGTGCTTGTGGCCTGAAGTGTGCTGCCTGTGTTTGTCTGTGCCACTCTTGTGTGATGTTTTGTGTGCATGTTTGTCTGTATGTGTGCATGGAATGGGTTGGGAGTGAGGAGATTGGGACTGGGAAGTGGTAGTTGGAAGGGGGATGGTAAGAACAGGGACAATGGCTCCCATCAGAGAGAAGGCCAGAGCCTGGAACAATCTCTGTTGGGCCGCCAATACACTGTGAATGCCCTCCAGGAATGCATTGGATGGCATTCACAATGGTTGACTGCCCTTCAGAGATGGATTTCTGGAGGTGAATAGCCTCCTCACTCAGGGCAGCAGGACTGACTGGGGTGGGGCCTGTGGTGCCTGGGGCAATGGAGATGCCCACCCTCCTGGGTGAGCGGGCAACTCGGTGAGGGGCTACTGGGAGGGTGGTGCTCGTACGAGGGGTGGCGGCTGTACCTGTAGCTAGGGTGTTTCCAGAGGTTTCCGCCACCACCAGGGAGCTTCCATCGGAGGAGGTATCTGAGTCACTGTTGTCACCTCCTGTCTCCACCGTGGTGCTCCCCACGCCCTCTGTCCCACTGGTCCTCTCGGCGTCGGTGGTCTCTGCCTCGTGGGTCCTGTGGAATGCAGCTCCCTCTGTCGCTGGTGCCCCTGCTCCTCTGGCAGATGATGCTAATGCACACATGGACAGGATGACAGAAGAAAAAAGGAGGGAGAGAGAGAAAGGGAGCACTGGGTCAATTACAGCACCAACACCACAGATGGCATACACATTCTCGTCACACACAGGAATCAAGATTGAGCACCATGCATTGCACTGTCATTCCATTTGCTAGGTACCACAGCAAGATGAGAGCAAAACACCCCCAATTGCACCCCTCCTGGGAGTCACTAAGCCCTGTCTGACATGGAATGCAACCTAGCTAGTTTACCAGATTTAGCAATACAACCATTACACTTGAGCTGGATCACGCTGAGTTCTCTGAGCTGGCATTAAGGGGCATCCCCTAACTGACACCCACCACCAGGTTGCCATGCCACCTAGCAATCATAGTTGTAACGCACACTGTACTCACCCCCTTGTGGCTGCTGGGATGCCCTCAAGCGCCCATCCAGCTCTAGGTAGGCCACTGCCAGTATGCGGGCCATCAGGGGGGTCCGGTTCTGACAGGCACCCCGCTCTCGTTGGGAAGCCATCCCAGCTTGGCCTCTGCGGTTTTCCGGGGCCAGCGTCCCAGGTCCTCCCACTTCTTCCTACAGTTGGTGCTCCACCTGCTGTAGACCCCCAGGGTCTGCACATCCTTGGCAATGGCACCCCACAATCCCTTCTTCAGATGGGCGCTGACCTGCAGAGGAAACACAGACAGGAGGACACCATTAACCAGACAATCGAGCCTGTTACACATATGGCCCACAATTCCCCTTCCATCCCCATCGACACACACATCACCCAGCGCCCACCATGTACACCACCAGACATACGACCCCCCAAATGACACAATGCTTGCACACACATCTCCATGCAAACTTGTCACAAGCCTTGTGCCCAAGGTGTACTCACCTGTTGGTCTGGAGGCCCATACTGGGGTAGGACCCCATCCACCAAGTGCTCCAGCTCCTCCGAAGTGAAGGCAGGGGCCCTTTCCCCGGTCACACGGGCCATGGCAGGATCCAGACACTGGTCACAGCAGCACACTCAGTGTAGGTGTTATCTATGGTGGTGGACAACATTCAGATAATTGAGAACTGCATCATAGCTATAATTTGCACATACATTGCTGTCAGACCTGACAGCCTTATGGTGGTCACCCCTAACTTTTTGGCTTCCTCCCTCCACTTTTTGGACACTGTTTTTGCTGGTTTTTAGACTCTGCGCACGTTACCACTGCTAACCAGTGCTAAAGTGCATATGCTCTCTCCCTTTAAACATGGTAACATTGGATCATACCCAATTGGACTATTTAATTTACTTAGAAGTCCCTAGTACTATGCACTATATGTGCCCAGGGCCTGTAGATTAAGGGGGTCATTACGACCCTGGCGGTCGGTGTTAAAGCGGCGGCAAAACCGCTAACAGGCTGGCGGTAAAAAAAATGGAATTCTGACCCTGGCGGAAACCGCCAACAGAGACCGCCACTTCAACACACCGCCCGCCACGGCGGGACAAACAAACAGCGCGGCGGTCACCGCCAACAGACAGGCGGGAGACAATGTACCGCCCACCCTATCACAACCCACCAATCCGCCACCTTTTCTGGGGCGGTAGCCCCGCTGATAAAAACACGGCGGAAACAGCCATTTCAAACGGAAAACGCTCACCTCCATACACCCGACGAGGAATCTGGACAGCATGGAACCCGAACTCCACATCCTCCCAGCGATTGTCTTCCTGCTCCTCTACCAGGAGCACGAACGCCGGCGCAGAAGACAACGGTGAGTACTGCACCTACGACACAGGGGAGGGGGGGGCAAAAAATCACAGGGACACACATATGCGACACACCCACCCTCACCCTCACCCACTACAACACACACATCAATGCATAGCAACACATCACAGTTACCCCCCCAAACCCCCCGGAAGAATGCAAAGACAAAAGGAAATGACTATAAACATTGGAATATATTGTATGACTGGCTTTAAAATATATCACACATCAAAAACTTTTATATACATAAATTGTCCAGTCCGATATTTGTATCAGGCATTGTCCGTGGACCACTGGGCCAAAATCACATGGGCAAAGCCCACACAGGATACCTGACTCCAACGGAGAGAACACTGCAGGGGCATCAGATAGCAAAACTACAGGCACCTCGGGGAAGGGAAGGGGGGCACCTCAGCCAGATGAGTCCACGACGCCAGATCCACGAGGGGCCTCCATGGCCACTGTTCCATCCTGGGGAGTGCAAAGCCACAGTCTCTCAAGTCTCTACAGTGGGTGGGTTGCCCACTGTTACATCCTGGGGAGTGCAAAGCCACAGTCTCTCAAGTCTCTACAGTGGGTGGGTTGCCCACTGTTCCATCCTGGGGAGTGCAAAGCCACAGTCTCTCAAGCCTCACAAGTGGGTGGGTTGCCCACTGTGGCATCCTGGGGAGTGCAAAGCCACAGTCTCTCAAGTCAATAACAGTCTCCACTGGTACTGGAGGGGGACTAGTGCCCAGAGTGCTTCGTGCAGCCCTGCCCGACACAGATGCGGGCCTGCCCCTTCCGCCAATGGGCCAGCGGTGCTTGAGACGGCGGGGCCCTGTTCAGCGGTGCTTGAGACAGCGGTGCCCTGTTCAGCGGTGCTTGAGATGAAGGGCCCTGTTCAGCGGTGCTTGAGACGGCGGTGCCCTGTTCAGCGGTGCTTGAGATGAAGGGCCCTGTTCAGCGGTGCTTGAGACGGCGGGGCCCTGTTCAGCGGTGCTTGAGACGGCGGTGCCCTGTTCAGCGGTGCTTGAGACGGCGGTGCCCTGTTCAGCGGTGCATCAGATGAGTGTCCACCTCAGCGGATCCGGCCATGGCACGGAGGTTATTCGCCACCTGACCTGTGGCTGGCGGTGCCTTCCTGCCCATCTGTCGCGTGGCTGGCGGTGCCTTCCTGCCCATCTGTCGTGTGGCTGGCGGGGCCCTCCTGGGCTGCAGTACCGGGCCTGTGGGTGTCCTCCTGCCCACCTGGGATGGGGCAGGCGGGGCCCTCCTGTTCAGCTGGGCTGCTGGCGGACTTGTCGGGCGTGCTGCCCTTCCCAGCCTTCCCTGTTCGCCTGTGGCCCTTCCCCACCTTTGGCGGTGTGCCAGGTGGCACCACACTTCCTGCCGGAGCCATGGTCGGGATTTTGGTCCCTGGTGTCTTTGGCCTCTCGCGCCGGCCACTGACAATCTTCGGATGTTTTACCGGGGTGGGCTGGCCATGCCTTGGCTCCTTCCTGAACTGGCTGCCCTTGAGGGTGGGGGACTCCACAGTCCATGGCACACTGTCATTCCAGGTCCCGCTTTTGTGGTGGCTGAGGTGCTGACTGGAGTCCTATTAGATGGACGGGGTGGGGGAGTTGTAGGAAAGAGGTCAAGTTTGGAAAGGAAAAGCAATTTAGGAACAGAAGGACGGGTAGGTGTAGTGGGTATGGGAGTGGAGGAAGAGGTTGTGGTTGTAGGAGTCTTCAGTCAGGTGTCTTTGGGTGCAGGTGCTTGGGCTGGAGGCTGTCGTGAGGTGGATGGCTGTTGGGTGGGTGGCTGCCTGCGTTTGTGTAGCTTGGAAGAGGGGGTCACAGACACAGTGGGAGAGGACACAGGGGACGTGTAAATGGTCGTGGGGGTGGTGACTGCACATGTGCGGGGGTGCTGGTGGGTGTGCTGGTGATGGACGTAGTGGCTGAAGATGTTGTGCATGCAGGTGTGAGTGGAGACGTGACAGGGAGGGAGGAGGGAGACGAGGAGGAGGGGGACACAGTGGAGGCAGTGGGTGTTGGTATGTCTGTATGTGGATGTTGCTTGTGTGAATGCTTGTGTGATGTGTGGTGCTTATGTCTGGATGAGCTTCCCCTGGGTGTTGAGGTGTGTGCAGGCTGGTCTGATGGTGTGTCTGGGATAGGCAGAGGTACAGGGGATAGGGTATGGGTGGAGGAAGTTGCAGGGGGGAGGCTAGAGACAGGGCCAATTGCTGCTATCAGTGCTGAGGCCAGAGTGTTGAACGATCGCTGAGGGGCAGCCTGACCCGAATGAATGCCCTCCAGGTATGCATTACTCTGGTGCACCTCCCTTTCTACACCCTGGATGGCATTCAAAAGGGTAGACTGCCCAACAATGAGTGTCCTCAGGAGGTCAATGACCTCCTCACTGAGGGCAGCAGGGGTGACAGGGGCAGGGCCTGAGGTGCCTGGGGCGAAGGAGATGCCCACCTTCCTGGGTGAGCGGGCACGGGGCAAACGCTGAGGGGCTGCTGGGAGGGTGGTGCTGGTGCGCTGGGTGGCGGCTGTACCTGTTGTTGCGGGGGGCACAGATGTTGCCGCCACCACAAGGGAGCTCCCTTCAGAGGACGAGTCGCTGTCACTGACATCCGCACGAGTCCCCGCTGTGGAGCTCCCCTCGCCCTCCGTCTCACTGGTGAATTCCGATTCAGTTGCATGGCCCGCCATGGCCATGTGAGATGCAGCTCCCTCATGCTCCGATGCCACTTATCCTCCGCCTGATGATGCTAATGCACAAATGAACAGGAAGACAACAAAAAAGGTGGGTGGGGACAAATAAAGAAATGTTGAGTGCATGCATTGGCGACACCGTTGGCGGACAGGACAGACACAGATCCCCCTGCACTACGCCACACACTTGGGGTCGACTACGCAATCCGTGGGACATGGCCTACAAGCCTATGGGCGACCTCTGCTCACATACATGACACAGGGCAATGAATAGCTCTATTTGGCACCCTACAGAGGTGGGGGGCGGGGGCACAGGGCCATGCCTTACGGAGGGGCCTAGCCTACAGATATCGCCCAGGCCTAGGGATACCCACAGCCCTCCTCCCCCACCCAGACACCTCCACTGCGCGCAAAGTCACCAGGATTTGAGTGTACTCACCCCCTTTTGTCTGCTGTGATGTCCTCACGCGCTCATCCAAATCGGGGTAGGCCACCGCCAGGATCCGGGACATCAGGGGGGTCAAAGTACGACTGGCACCCCTCCCACGTTGGGAGGCCATCCCCAGCTGAGCCTTCGCCGTCTTCCTGCTCCAGCGTCGGATGTCCTCCCATCTCTTCCGGCAGTGGGTGCCCCGTCTCTGGTGGACCCCCAGGGTCCGGACATCCTTGGCGATGGCACGCCAAATATCGATTTTCTGGTGGGCGCTGACCTATGTGACATGTACAGGGAGAGAAGAATAATCATCACCTCCTGCATGCTCGATGTGAGTGGCCCCCCCATCCCCACCCTTGCCATGTGGCACATGCTCTCATCTGTCGTTTGATGCATGCCTCAATCGCTCCCCTCCCCACCATCTTTCATCCACCCCACTCAACACAGGCATTGACCACAAAGCATGGTCCCAGTGTACTTACCTGTTGGTCTGGAGGACCGTAGAGTAGCGCATACTGGGGGAGGACCCCATCCACGAGTTTCTCCAACTCCTGAGCAGTGAAGGCAGGGGCCCTTTCCCCAGTCGCATGAGCCATTGTCTCTTCCAGACCGTGGTCACAGCAGCACTTGCAGTGTAGGTCCTCTCCTGTCGAAGATCAGGTATCGAGTGATTAAGCAGATAGAAAATGGCGGCTCACGCCCGCGACGGTGCGTACCGCGGCGGTGCGTACCGCGACCGCCAGCGCACATCGTCATTGGCTCCTGAGACCCATAGGGTTCAATGTTAACCAATGCTGCTTTGCGCCGCGGTCTTCGACCGCCTACCGCCACGGTGTGCCACGCCAGCGCATTGACCTCACATCCCATTGTCGCACTTCACAGGTCAGGCAGCCGCCATTTCAAGGGCCCACATGCCTTAATTTCTACTGCGTCACACATACCTAGGCCTTGCATCGACACTCATACAAGCCATTCAATGCATTGGGAATCGTGTTATGTGCAAGCTGTGGTTACGTCCCTGTGGGTTGATTGACTCTGTGCTCGCTGTTGTCCTTCATAGGCACCGTCCGCTGGGACATGCGAGGAGATGGAGGAATCTTCCCGTGTACAGACCGCTGGTGGACCTGTCGACAATGGAGGAAAGACATGTCATACTGACATACAGGCTTGACCGAGCAACTATACAGGAACTGTGTGCCCAGCTGGAGCCAGACCTGATGTCACCAATCCGCCAACCCACAGGGATCCCCCCTCTAGTGCAGGTGCTGTCAGTACTCCATTTCCTAGCAAGTGGGTCATTTCAAACAACAGTGGCCATATCATCAGGGATGTCCCAGCCCATGTTTTCCAAGGTGTTGTCCAGAGTGTTGTCTGCCCTGCTCAAACACATGCGGAGCTACATCGTCTTCCCTGAGGTGGGGGATTTGGCTACAGTGAAGGGTGATTTCTATGCCCTTGGACATATACCCAACATCATTGGTGCCATTGATGGGACACATGTTGCTTTGGTCCCCCCCAGCAGGAGTGAACAGGTGTACAGGAACAGGAAGAGTTATCATTCCATGAATGTCCAGATGGTCTGTTTGGCTGATCAGTACATCTCCCATGTTAATGCCAAGTTCCCTGGCTCAGTGCATGACACGTACATCATGTGGAATAGCAGCATCCCTTACGTGATGGGTCAACTCCAGAGGCACCGTGTGTGGCTAATTGGTGACTCTGGTTACCCCAACCTGTCATGGCTACTGACCCCAGTGAGGAATCCCAGGACAAGGGCAGAGGAACGGTACAATGAGGCCCATGGCCGTACTAGGAGGGTGATTGAGCGGACCTTCGGCCTCCTGAAGGCCAGGTTTAGGTGCCTGCATATGACTGGTGGATCCCTAATGTACTCACCAAAGAAGGTGTGCCAGATCATCGTGGCCTGCTGTATGCTTCACAACCTGGCTTTGCGACGCCAGGTGCCTTTTCTGCAGGAGGATGGTCCAGATGGTGGTGTTGTAGCAGCTGTGGAGCCTGTGGAGAGTGAAGAGGAGGAAGGCGAAGAGGACGACATAGAGAACAGGAACACAGTAATACAGCAGTATTTCCAATGACACACAGGTAAGAATCCACACCGGCATATTACATATACTTAACCCCTACTACCTCTCTACTGTCTGACCTTTTCCCCCAGTGTATGGTAACTGAGTTGTGACTTTCCCTTCCGATTTCAGAGATGTGGGCCCCACTGCATGACATCTGCTTTATTTCCCCATGGACTACAGCTGTGTGACAGTGGTATGTTGGCATCACAATGTGAATAAGCCATTTGGCACGGTAATGTCTAATACATTTGTACAAAATCACAGCCAGACTCCAGATTGTTTTATGCAATAAGTGTGTTTATTACAGTGCTCTAAATTGGTGGGTGGTTGTAAATCGTTGAGGTGTGATGGTGGAGGATTGTCCATGGCAGAGTCCAGACTATCAGTATCACATGTGCATTGTCCAGATGCCTGTGGAAAGTGGAGCAGGGGCAGTGTAAGGTTGGACAGGGTGTCAATGTGGGACAGTGGGATGACAATCAGGGAGGTATCCTCTCCTGGCTGGGGTCTTGGCATCTTACTCTGTCTTCTTCCTGGATCTCAGGGCCCGCTTGCGGGGTGGTTCTCCTTCTGCAGGGGGTGGGGTTCTGGTGGCCTGCTGGTCTTGTGTTGGGGCCTCCTGTCCACTAGCGCTGGTGGAGGTGGTAGGCAGTTCTTGGTCCATGCTAGTGTCAGGGGCCCTTTGTGGTGCAACAGTGTCCCGCAATGTGGTGACTACCTGATTCAGAGCCACTACGATGGTGCCCATGGCGGAACTGATGTTTCTTAGTTCTTCCCTGAACCCCATATACTGTTGCTCCTGCAGAAGCTGGATCTCCTGAAACCTGGCCAGGACCGTGGCCATCGTCTCCTGGGAGTGTTGGTATGCTCCCATGATGGAGGAGAGGGCCTCGTGGAGAGTGGGTTCCCTGGGCCTGTCACCCCCCTGTCGCACAGCAGCCCTCCCAGTTCCCCTGTTTCCCAGGGTCTCTGTCCCCTGGACCGTGTGCCCACTACCACTGCCCCCAGGTCCCTGTTGTTGTTGGGGTGGTGGGTTATCCTGGGTTCCCTGTAGTGGTGGACACACCGCTGATTGATGTGTCCTGGGGACAGAGGGATGGGCCCGCTGTGTGGTGTTCCCAGAGGGGGGAAGGTCTGCTGTGGCCTGTGGCTGTCTGAGGGGAACCGACTGTCCAGAGGTCCCCAATGGGCCGGGCTGGTCATCTAGATCCAGGGAGACAGAGCTGCTGTCATCACTGTGGGCCTCTTCTGGGGGTGGGGTGGACATTTGCGGCCCCTCCTGCACGGTGACGTGGCGTTCGGGTCCTGCAGGGGTATAAAGGTATGATTGTTGCTTCTGTGTGTGCCATAGCGTGCAATGGGTGGGTGCCCGTGTACCCCTGTGGTTGCATTCCTGTGTGGGGGCTTTTGTGATGGTGGTTTGGGGGGGGGATGGGTATGTGCAGTGGGCATGCTTAGGTGATGGGTGTCCATGCTTTGTGGTCGCATGCAGGGCTTGGTGTTGGGATGGGTGGGTTTTGAGGGTGAGACATTTGCAAGGAGTAGGTGTGATGGGGTGGGGGTGAGGGTGGGGGTATGAGTTGGCATGCTGGTGGGGTGGGGGGATGAAGTAGTTAAGATTTGACTTACCAGAGTCCATTCCTCCGCCTACTCCTGCGAGGCCCTCAGGATGCAGGATCGCCAAGACCTGCTCTTCCCATGTTGTAAATTCTGGGGGAGGAGTCGGGGGGGATCCGCCGCCAGTCCGCTGCACTGCGATGTTGTGCCTGGATACCATGGAACGCACCTTCCCCCGTAGGTCCACCGCTTCCTGATATCGTCCCGATTTCTTGGGTGCTGTTCCACAGCGTTGACCCTGTCCACTATTCTGCTCCATAGCTCCATCTTCCTGGCAATGGTGGTGTGCTGCACCTGTGTCCCGAAGAGCTGTGGCTCTACCCGTACAATTTCCTCCACCATGACCCTGAGTTCAGCCTCAGAAAACCTGGGGTGTCTTTGCGGTGCCATGGGGTGGTGTGGGTGATGTGTGGGGTGGATTGTGTGGTGCTAAGTGTGGTGATGTGTATTGGTGTGTAGTTTGAAGTGCGTGGTAATATTGCTGGGTGACAGTGAATTGCGCGTCTGGGTGCTTGGGTCTCTTTTCTCTGTGCGTGTTCACGAATCTCTAGGAGTGGGGGTTTGTGGGTGATGTGGGTGGGGGTTTTATATTGTGTTGGGTGTGGGGGAGTGTTGTTTGTATGTGTATCAGGTGTGTGTAATTTGAATTGTCCAATGTGGCTGTGTTTAGTAAGAGTGTGTGTATTTTGAGCGCGGCGGTGTGTACCGCCAATGGAACACCGCGGTTGAAAGACCGCCGCGTGGATTCGTGTGTCGTGATAGTGTGGGCGTATTTCTGTTGGCGTGACGGTGGAGGTCTGGTCATCGCCAGTTTCTCGCTGCCCTTTGGTGTGGCGGACTTTTGTAGATGTCTGTATTTTGGCGGTTTGCCTGTTGTGGGTCAGAATGACCGTGGCGGTTTACCGCGGCCGCGGCGGTGTTATGGCGGTCTTCTGCACGGCGGTAAGCGCCTTTTACCGCCGAGGTTGGAATGACCGCCTAAATGCTACTAGTGGGTCTGCAGCACTGGTTGTGCCACCCACATAAGTAGCCCCTTAACCTTGTCTCAGGCCTGCCATTGCAAGGCCTGTGTGTTCAGTTTTCACTGCCAATTCGACTTGGCATTTAAAAGTACATGCCAAGTCTAAAACTCCCATTTTCCTACATATAAGACACCCCTAAGGTATGCCCTAGGTAACCCATAGGGCAGGGTGCTGTGTAGGCAAAAGGCAGAACATGTACCTATGTAGTTTACATGTCCTGGTAGTGTAAAACTCCCAAATTCGTTTTTACACTGCTGTGAGGACTGCTCCCTTCATAGGCTAACATTGGGGCTGCCCTCATGCATTGTGTGAGTGGTAGCTGCTGGTCTGAAAGGAGTAGGAAGGTCATATTTAGTATGGCCAGAATGGTGATATAAAATCCTGCTGACTGGTGAAGTTGGATTTAATATTACTATTTTAGAAATGTCACTTTTAGAAAGTGAGCATTTCTCTGCACTTAAAGCTTTCTGTGCCTTACAATCCACGTGTGGCTGTGTTTAGTTGACAGCTCCTTGTGCATTCACTCAGACACACCCCAGACACAGGAAACTCAGCCTCACTTGCATACATCTGCATTTTGAATGGGTCTTCCTGGGCTGGGAGGGTGGAGGGCCTGCTCTCACACAAAGGACTGCCACACCCCCTGCTGGGACCCTGGCAGACAGGATTGAACTGAAAGGGGACCTTGTGCACTTCTAAGCCACTCTTTGAAGTCTCCCCCACTTCAAAGGCACATTTGGGTATATAAATAGGGACTCTGCCCCTTCCAACTCAGACACTT
This sequence comes from Pleurodeles waltl, assembly GCF_031143425.1. Classification (NCBI taxonomy): domain Eukaryota; kingdom Metazoa; phylum Chordata; class Amphibia; order Caudata; family Salamandridae; genus Pleurodeles; species Pleurodeles waltl. The sequence goes on along the minus strand of NC_090449.1, from coordinate 575,332,615 downwards.
CCTGGAGAAGAAACTTGTAACCAGAACCTGCATCCTGCTAAGAAGAACTGCCTGGCTGCCCAAAGGACTCACCTGACTGCTTTCTGTGAAGGACTGCTGCCTTGCTGTTGCCCTGCTGCCTTACTGCTCCCTGGCTGTGGTGAAGAAGTGCTCTCCAAGGGCTTGGATAGAGCTTGCCTCCCGTTCCCTGAAGTCTCAGGACCAAAAAGACTTCTCTCTTGCAACTGGACTCCTTGTGCGGTGAAAATTCGATGCACAGCTTGCTAAAAACGACACACAGCCTGCCCCGTGGTGAGAAATTCACTGCATGCCGAACCGGAATGACGCAGCCCAACTTCGCAAGGAAAAGATCGATGTGGCGCCTGCGTTACGACTGAAACTTCGACGCACGGTGCACCAAATCGACGCACAGCCGACCTGGGATTATGCGGCCTAAATTCCAGAGGGGAAATCGATGCAGCGCCTGCCGTGCAGAAGAAATTTCCACGCAACGCCCACTGGAACAACGCAGCGCTTGTGACTCCGCTCCACAAGCCCAGGATTCCATGCACAGACCGCGGGGCGTCTGAAAACCCCGCAACCCAAAGAGGATACACGACCGAGCGACAAAAAATCGACGCACAGCCGTCCCTGTGTGGAAACTAAACAACGCATCACCGTGTGTGGCCCGAGAAATCGACACACACCCCCTTTGTTTCCACGCTTCTCCTCCTCTGCGGCCCACTGCGGAGATTTTTCATGTGAACCAGGTACTTTGTGCTAAAAAGAGACTTTGGCGGTCATTCTGACCCTGGCGGATGACGGAAGCACCGCCAACAGGCTGGCGGTGCTTCATAGCCCATTCTGACTGCGGCGGTAAAGCCGCGGTCAGAAAACCGGGGCCGGCGGTTTCCCGCCGTTTTTGCCCCGGCTGGGCGAATCCACCATGGCAGCGCTGCAAGCAGCGCTGCCATGGGGATTCTGACCCCCTTACCGCCAGCCTGTTTCTGGCGGTTGTCACTGCCAGGAAGAGGCTGGCGGTAACGGGTGTCTTGGGGCCCCCGAACAGGGCCCCGGCCGGCTTTTCACTGTCTGCCTAGCAGACAGTGAAAAGCGCGACGGGTGCAACTGCACCTGTCGCGCGGCCGCAACACCGCCGGCTCCATTCGGAGCCGGCTTCTGTGTTGCAGGCCTCCTTCCCGCTGGGCCGGCCGGCGCTAACATGGTTAGCGCCCTCCGGCCCAGCGGGAAGGTTGTAATGCCGGCAGTGGTCTTTTGGCCGCGTAGCGGCCAAATGGCGGTTCCCGCCTGGCGGGCGGAATTATCGCCTTTGTTTGCTTTTAAAAGACCTAAGACACTTTGGCATGCGGTTACCGCCGAAAGACCGCGGCGGCCATTCCAACTTTCCCGCTGGGCCGGCGGGCGACCGCCAAAAGGCCGCCCGCCGGCCCAGCGGGAAAGCCCCTGCAAGGAGGAAGCCGGCTCCGAATGGAGCCGGCGGACTTGCAGGGGTGCGACGGGTGCAGTGGCACCCGTCGCGATTTTCACTGTCTGCAAAGCAGACAGTGAAAATCTGTATGGGGCCCTGTTAGGGGCCCCTGCACTGCCCATGCCAGGGGCCCCACGACACCCGTTCCCGCCATCCTGGTTCTGGCGGCGCTGCTTGGGCCAGGGGAAAACCGGTGGGAAACCGGTTCCCCTTTTCTTACCGCGGCTTTACCGCCGCGGTCAGAATAGCCCAGGATTCCGCCCTGGCGGTCAGAGACCGCCAGGGTTGGAATGAGGGCCTTTATATCACTTTTCAGTGATATCTCTACATTTACTTATTGCATCTTTGATCGTTTTGACATGCAAATATCCAGATGAATATTATATATTTTTCTAAACACTTTGTGGTGTATTTTTGTGGTGCTATGTTGTGTTATTGTATAATTTATTGCACAAATACTTTACACATTGCCTTCTAAGTTAAGCCTAACTTCTCAGTGCCAAGCTACCAGAGGGTGGGCACAGGATAATTTGGATTTGGTGTTACTTACCCTGACTAGAGTGAGGGTCCTTGCTTGGACAGGGGGTAGCCTGACTGCCAACCAAAGACCCCATTTCTAACAATTGCCATTACCAATGTCCCATCATGTTACTGCTCTATGAACACTGAGGTGATGGTTGCACTGTTCAAATTGTGACAGCCTACTCATACTTGTGCCCCTTAGATACCTACCACTGCGGAGGAATCAGAGGAGGAGGCAAGACCCGTGTACAGACCCCTTGTGGACCTGGCTACACTGGAAGACAGGCACATAATACTCACATATAGACTGGTCAGGGCCACAATCACAGAGCTGTGTGCTCAATTGGAGCCTGATCTGATATCTGATATCCGTCATCCCACTGGGACCCCCCCTCTTGTGCAAGTTCTATCAGTGCTCCATTTCCTGCAACTGGCTCTTTCCAAGTGACAGTGGGCTTGGCAGCAGGAATGTAACAGCCAATGTTCACAATCGTGCTGGCAAGGGTTTTGTCTGCCTTGGTGAAACACATGTGAAGCTACATTGCTTTCCCCCAGGTGGAAGATCTGGCCACTGTGAAGGCTGCATTCAATGCAATGGGACATATAACCAACATTATTGGGGTGATTGACGGTACATGTGTTGCGTTTGTCGCCCTGCCAGAAAGTCTTCAGGACTCGGAAGAGTTTCCACTCACTCAATGTGCAAATGCTGTGCCTGACTGACCAGTACATCTCCCACGTCACTGCCAAGTATTCTGGGTCAGTGCATGACACCTTCGTCCTGAGGAATGGCAGCATCCCAAATGTAATGGCACAACTACAGGGGCACAGGGTGTGGCTAATTGGCGAGCCTGACTCCCCACCCAATGTATGTCAGTGTATGCCTTCCAGTGTTGACCCTATACCATTGTGTAAGGCTAATGTTTGTCCCTCATTACTGGCAGGTGACTCTGGCTACCCAAACCTATTGTGGCTCCTTACCCATGAGGAATGCCAGGACAGGGGTTGAGAATCGTTATAATGATACACATGGGCGAACCAGGAGAATTATTAAAAGGACCTTTGGCCTTCTGAAGGCCAAGTTCGAGCGCCTCCATTCGACAGGTGGATCCCTGTGCTACTCACCCGAGAAGGTCTACCAGATAGTAGTGGCATGCTGCATGTTGTCACTTGCAACATACAACCTGGCCCTCAGACGACATGTGCCTTTTCTGCAGGAGCAGAAGGCTGAAAATGCCCCTGTGGTAGCAGTGGACCCTGAGGACAGTGAGGATGAGGAGACAGAGGATGAGGATGTGGACAACAGAACATCAGTTATACGTCAATACTTCCGATGACACACAGGTGAAACAGTGGAACTGACCATTCCTCTGATTAATTATGTTTTCTGTGTTGCTGTAGCAGGATGGCATTCACTTCCTTTGCATCTCTACTTACTGGCTTCTCATTTTGCAGATGTTGGTGATATCACAATAGTGTACTGATGTGATGACTACAGACAGATACAGGTCATAAAAAGTATGCTATCACAGTGTTCACATCATTTGGACATGATGTGACTGTTTCTATATATGCACATTTTCATCACATAAAACACTTTCACTGAGGTTGTGTTCAAGGGTGTTTATTATAGTGCAAATTATTGATGGAAAAGTGCAATGGAATGGGGTGATGATTGAAGAAAGTCCAGGGTATTGTTCCAGTCTGTTTGTGGCACAGATCTGGTGCCCAAGGGGCCATTGGAAGGGGAGCAAAGGCAGTTCACAGTGGACAAGGTGACAAGGTGGGACACAAGGTGGACATTCAGGAGGGTCTCATTTCCTGGTGGCGGTCTTGGTCTTGGCAGATGTCTCTGGCTTCTGTCTGAGTTGAAGGGAATGTTTGCGGGTGGTTCACCTTCTGCAGGCGGAGGGGTGCTGGTAGCCTGTGGGTCCTGTGCAGGGCCTCCTGCCCACTAGCTGCAGCAGAAGTGGTGGGCTGGTCAGTAGACTGGCTAGTGGTAGGGGCCCGCTGGTGTGATGTTGATTCCCTCATGATGTTGGCCATATCTGCCAGCACCCCTGCTATTGAGACTATGGTGGTGTTGAGGGCCTGCAAATCCTCCCTGATCTCCTGACGGTGCACCTCCTGCAGCCACTTGTTCTCCTGCATGTTGGTAAGGATCTGGACCATCTTGTCCTGGGATTGTTGATAAGCCCCCAGGACATTAGTGAGTGCCTCCTGGAGAGTTGGTTCCCTGGGCCTGTCCTCCCCTTGGTGCACAGCGGTCCTCCCAGTGTCCCTGTTCCCCTGTGCCTCTGTCCCCTGAACTGTGTGCCCACTGCCACTGACCCCAAGTCCCTGTTTGTCTTGGGGGTGAGGTGTGGACTGGGGTCCCTGTACAGGTGGGCACACTGCTGTTTGACGTGTCCTGGGGACAGAGGGGTGGGGACGTTGGGTGGGTGCTGTGGTGTTGGATACTGATGGGGGAGGCTCTGTGGTGGACTGAGAGTGGGCAGGGGTGGTCGACTGACCAGTGGTACCTGATGGGCCAGGTAGTTCCTCCAGATCCTGAAGTCCAGATTTACTGTCATCACTATGGGCATCTTCTGTTGGGGGACTGGTTAGTCTTGGCACCTCCTCGCTGCTGTGATTTGCTGGGGCACCTGTGGGGCTGTAAGTGATGTATTATACTTCATGTCTGTGACATATTGTACATCCCTAGCTTCCCCACTATTGTTGCTCTTGCCCTGCCACCTCTGTGTATGGTGATGCATTGTGGGATTGTTAGTTCTCGATGTTGTGCATGCTTTGGTGATGGGTGTCCAAGCAGGGCTGGGAGGGCTGTTCATGTATTGGTAGAGCATAAAGGGCTTGGCATTGGGGTTCGTCAGATGTGTAGGTGCAGTGTGTGGGATGGTGTGGAGTGATGGGAGTGAGGGTGAGGGGGTGTGATGGCATGCAGGTATGGGGTGTAAATCTTGACTCACAGTGTCCAGTCCTCCGGCAACTCCAGTGAGTCCCTCAGGATGCAGTATTGCCAAGACTTAATCCTCCCATGCTGTGAGCTGTGGAGGAGGAGGTGGGGGTCCACTGCCAGTCCTCTGGATGGCGAACTGGTGCCTTGCTGCCATGGAACCTACCTTCCCAGTAGGTCGTTCCACCTCCTCCTGATGTCGTCCCTTCTTCTTGGATGCTGTCCCACTGCGTTCACCCTGACAACGATTCTCCGCCATAGCTTCATCTTCCTGGCAATGGATATTTGCAGTACCTGTGCTCCAAAGAGCTGTGGCTCTACCCTGACTATTTCCTCGACCATGACCCACAACTCCTCATCAGTTAAACGGGGGTGCCTTAGTGGGGACATAGGTGTTGTATAGTGTGTGTTGTGCAGAGGGTGTTAAGTAATGTGGTGGGTTGTGGGATGTGGGTGCGTGACGGATGGATGGGTGTTTGTGGTGTGTGTGTGTGTAGTTGTCTCAGTGTTCTTCATGTTAGTCTTGTGGCGCTTTTTGGTATTTGTAAAGGGTGGTGTGTAATGTTGGTGTGTGTCTTATAGTGCTGTTGATGTGTGGGTGTGGTGTGTGTATGATTGTCAGATGTGTGTTTCTGGTATTGGCCAACGTTGTGTTGTTTTGTATTTAGGTGGCCATTCTGAGCGCACCGGTGTGTACCGCCAATGGTTTACCACCATTGAATGTCCACTGTGGTGATTCGTGGGTCATAATGTGGTGGGCGTTGTTTTGTTGGCGTAACGGTATGGGTGTTCGTACCGCCACTTTAGCACTGACCTTTGGTCTGTCAGATTTGTGTATGTGGCAGTATTCTGTCAGTTTGGTGTGTGTGTGTATGTCATAATATGACAAACGGATATTCACCATTGCAGCGGTTTGTTGGTGGCCGTCACCTGAGCGGTAAGCGGCATTTACCGCCAATGTCATAATGAGGGCCTGAGCGCTATTCGGCTGTTATTCCCATACTGTGTGCGATAAGGTTAAACAAGTTCTGCCTATGGTCTTGGAGGAGCCACGAGCCATACTTTTCCAAGCTTTTGTTGATGGTAGAGATGCAGCAAAGTTCACAATAAGATTTGGATTGGATATGACCGACGTGCTCAGCAGATTCATTGCTTCCACAGTTGCGCTCCTACGTCACACCTGGGTAAGGACAACTGGTTTTCTGGGGGATGTCCAGGCATTCCACCATTCACCTAGGAACTCAAGAAGATCTGCGGCATCCCACAAGGATTGCCCATAAGCCAACCCTCTTCAACACACACATGGTGCACCTGACCAGCACCGTCGGATCACACAGACTCAATATCATCTCATATGCCAACATCACCCAGCTCATCCTCTCGCTGTCGACCCCTCCACCACCAGAACCATCTTCCACAGTTGTATGATGAACGTTGCGAACTGGATGAAGGACAACTGTCTTAAGCTCAACACGGACAAGACGGATCGCCTCATCTTTGGGAACAACACCTTGCCGTGGAACAACACTTGGTGGTTTTCTGAACTCTGCCCTTCTCCCACCCCGACAGACCATGCCTGCATCCTCGGTGTCCTCTTGGACATCAAATTATCTATGCAGAAACAGGTAAACACAGTCTCATCTACCTGCTTCCACACCCTACGAATGCTCCATAAGATCTTGAGATGGTTCCCAATCAACACCAGAAGGACTGCCCCTCAAGCCCTCGTCAACAGCAGGCTAGACTATGGTAACACTTTTTACGTAGGAATCACTGCACACCTCCTCAAGAGACTACAGACAATACAAATAAACTCAGTGGAAAGACTCATCCTGAACCTTCCCAGACAGACTCACATCACCCTACACCTCAAGAAGCTAAACTGGCTCCCAATCAAAAAGAGATGTTATTTCAAGATGCTGACCCACGCATACAAAGCCCTGCACAACGAAGGACCAACATACATCAGCAAATGAATTACCTTCCACCAACCGACCAGATATCTTCGATCTGCTTCTCTCTTTCTCCCAGACACCCCACGGATCTGCTTATCCAACAGCAGAAGACGCACCTTCTCTCACCTGGCAACCTAAGCCTGGAACGACCTTCCCCTGCAACTCAAGAGCGACGCATTGCTCCGGGAATTCAGAAAAGGACTCAAGACATGGCTGTTCATATGAACAGAGCACCGCGAAGCAGCTAGCAAATTCCAGCATTTTCAGAATCACGGATGATTTGCCGTGCTTTATAAGTCCCGATGATTCCCTTTTTGGTGACAAGGCAGATTTGGTGCTTGAGCTCTTTAAAGACAGTAGGGCCACTGCTAGGTTGTTGGGGTTCACAAAGGCACCATGACGCCACACTCCGCCTTCTGCCCTTTCCGTTGTTATGGTAGAGGCTATCAGCCATGTCCTTTTCCCCTAGCCATCACAGCCAGCAGACACCATAGTGCTTTTGTGGCCAGGGGATTATTTCCCACTAGCCTAGTGAAAACCAGAGCCAGAGGCTGACCCTATATCCCATGCCCCCAGCCCCCCGACATCCACAAAGTCAAGAGCCTCTTTAATATGGCCTTATACTATCATGGGCACCCGGTTAGTGGTAGGATTCAGCACCATCTGCACCAATAGTGGGAGATCACTTTGGACAAATGAGTGTTTCAGATTGTCCAGGGGGGCTATACCCTACCTTTTCAACAGACCCTGCCACTTTTGCCATTGTCCACCAATTGGTGGTCGGAGGGCCATCTTTCACTCTTGCAACAGGAAGTACTGGCTCTTCTGGCAAAAGGAGCCATTGAGAGAGCTGACATCAAAAGTAGGTCCTGGTTGCTATTTTCACTACTTTCAGGTGCCAAACAAGAATGGATGCCACTGTCCTATACTAGACCTGGTGCCAAACAAGAATGGATGCCACTGTCCTATACTAGACCTATGCCCTCTCAACTACATCATAAAAAAGGAAAAATTCAGGATGCCCACTTTGGCTCAGACGCTGTCAGCCCTCGACCCTGTAGACTGGATGGTAGTGCTGGACTTGCAGGATGCCTACTCCCTTATCCCCGTCCTGCCTGTCCACAGGCATTACCTGTGGTTCACTGTAGGCCAAGATCATTTTCAGTTTGTTGTGCTCTACTTTCGCCTTAACAGTGCTCCTCGTGTGTTCATCAAGGTGATAGAAGTGGTTGCAGCAGATCTGCGAAGGTCAGGGGTTCCAGTCTCCCCCTATTTTGACAACTGGCTGTTGAAGGCGGAATCCCCCAATGCAGTTGTCTCCCACCTTACAGACTACAGTGGGGCTCCTGCATTCACTGGGGTTCTCTCTCAATGTGCTGAAGTCATACTTGCCTCCCTCTCAGGCGCTCCCTTTCATTGAATCTATTCTGATTACTGGGCAGTTTCAGGCTTATGCTCTGGAACAGAGAATTTAGGATGTTTGGACTATGATTCTGATGTTTCTGCCTGTATCCCGGATTGCAGTGAAGCTGACTCTGAGGCTCCTGGGTCTCATTGCCTCCTCCATCTTGCTGTTAAAACATGCCTGTTGGCATATGCAAGCTCTGCGGTGGGATCCGAAGCCCCAGTGGTCACAGCATCAGGGGAATCTCTCTGACTTGGCCCATATACTGGAGGGAACTGAAAAGATCTGCAGTAGTGGTGCATGGATTGTGATTGGTTCAGCAGCAGACCCTTCTCCTTTCCCCATCCAGAGCTCACAGTAGTGACAGATGCGTCACTTCTAGGTTGGGGTGGCCACCCGGGATTGGTGAGGTTGAGAAGACTCTGGTCTCTGGTGGAATCTCGCTCCACAAGTGCTTGTTGGAACTGATAGAGATTTGCCTAACATTGAAAGCCTGTCTTCCTTCTATCAAGGGAAGGCTGATTCAGGTTGTCACAGACAACACCACCAATTACATGGTATTGCAACAATGAGGGCGGGATGGGTTCATGGACCCTGTGTCTAGAGGGTCTGTGCCTCTGGACATGGCTGGAACGTCAGGGTATTTTTCTGTTGGTTCAACATCTGGTGGGCTATGTGCATGCCAGAGCAGGCAAACTCAGCAGTCGATGTGTCACAGATCACAAATGACATCTACATCTGGAGATAGTGCAAAGCCTCTTCAGAGACTAGGGAGAGCCATGGTTAGATCTGTTTTCTGTCACTGAGAATGCACAATGTCAACACTTGCGTGCTCGAGTTTCCAAAGCAGCTCTTGTTTGGAAATGCATTTTGTCTCAAGTAGAGCTCCGAAGTCTTGTATGCCATTCCCCTGATACTTCTCCTTCCCAGAGTTCTCAAGAAGATTAGGAATGACTGGGCATCTTAGTGGCTCTGGACTGGGCAAGGAGAGTCTAGTATCCTGAACTCCAGAGCATGACCATATGCTTTCCAATCAGGCTGCCTCTTTGGAAGGATCTCCTGTCACAGCAACAGGGCAGGGTCATGTACCCGAACCTGCACACTCTCCATCTACATGCGTGGAGTTTGAGAGGTGACAGTTGAAGATTGTTTACCTCTCTCCCAAAGTATGTGATGTCTTTTTGGCAGCCAGGCTTCCCTCCATGAAAATGATTTACTCCTGCTGATGGGAAGAATTTGTGGCCTGGTGTACTGCCAAAATGTATTGATCCTCTGTCTGCATCATTGTCTGAAGTCTTTTGTTTGCCTTATCCTTTGACTGACAAGGCTTAGCCTCAGGCACAGTTAAGGGGTACCTTTCTGTCATTTTAGCTTTTCTGTGGCTGTCGTGTCAACCCTCCCTGTTAAAGTCATGTGTTGTGACTCATTTCCTGAAATGTTTACAGCATGTTTCTCCCACACCTTTCATCATGCCTAGTGTGATCTTAATTTAGTTCTCACTTTTTAAATGTGTTCTTCAATTGAGCGTATGCACATATTCCCTCTAAAACTGCTTACAATCCCAAGAGTCTTCTGTGTGACTTTAACACCTGCTGGAAGGGTTAGCGAATTGCAGGCGTTTTCTGTCCCCTCCAGTACACAAACTTTTTACTGGGTAAGCTGGTCCTTAGGACCTGTGTCTCCTTCTTGAAAAAGGTGGTCTCAACTTTTCATATCCGACAGAACATTACACTGCCTACATTCTTCACCCCACGTGATTATACCATTCTACCAAGGAAGAGGAGAGACTCCACCGCCTGGATCCAAAAAGAGTGCTGTAATTCGCCATAGATCATACAAAAGACTTTCTGGTGGGCGATCTACTCTTGGTTGGATTAGTGGGTGCATAGAAAGGAAAAGTAGTCCATAAGAGAACTAACCCAGATGGATTGTCCTCTGTATCAAAATATGCTGCAGAGTGACCAAGAAACAATCAGTTAAGGGCTTGAGAGCTTTTTCCATCATAGGGAAATCTACATCCACTTCACTAGGTCGAGGAATCCCAGTTCTGGACATTTGTCAAGCAGTTACATGGACATTACTGCACATGTTTGGCAAACCTTATTGCATGGAAAGTCAAGTCCAGCGAGATATGCATTTTGCCCGTTCGGTCTTTCAGGACCTTTTTAGTGTAACAGTCCACATATCCAACTTTCTGGGAGAGATTGCTTTGGTATCTATTCTAAGGTAAGGAATCTGCGGCTATCAGATGAACAAGTTACTTACCTTATAACACCTTATTGGTAGAGATTCTATCTAGATTTTTACAGATCCCCCCATCCTCCTTATTCTGCAAACTGTATTTCTTACATCACTAAGGTCTTTAAGGACTCAGGACCTCACCTTGGCACACTGATCATTCTACTTTAGTTTGACTATGTGCTTCTGGTGCAGAAAAACAGTCATGAACTGAGGTCAGCACGCAGGGGTGGCACCTATATAGGGACTGCATACGTCACTTCCAGCGCTGTGTACACCATTTATTTACAGGTATACAAGGGGACTGCATAAAACTTTTGTGACCCAGTCTGACACCTGGTAAATATTCTAAAGTAAGGAATCTGTGGCTAGATGGAGTCTGCATCAGATAAAGCATTACTGAAGGTAAGCAACTTGTTCTTTACTGTACTGATTTGCGTGCAATATTTTTCAGAGGTGTGCTTGTCACTGTTTTCCTCCTGATAGGCGTTTGCAGCTTTATGGCAAATCTCAATTGCAACTGACACGTTGTCATTACCAAGAAACACACTCAGGGGGTGGTTCCAACTCTGGCGGGCGGCTACCGCCGGCCGCCAGGCGGAAACCGCCATTTGGCCGCCATACGGCCAAATTTCCGCGGTCCCCATTCCAACATTCCCGCTGGGCCGGCGGGTGCTAACCAAGTTAGCACCCGCCGGCCCAGCGGGAATGAGGCCGCAACACAGGAGCCGGCTCCGAATGGAGCTGGCGGTGTTGCGGCGGTGCGACGGGTGCAGTTGCACCCGTCGCGCTTTTCACTGTCTGCTAGGCAGACAGTGAAAAGCTGGCCGGGGCCCTGTTAGGGGGCCCATGCACTGCCCATGCCACTGGCATGGGCAGTGCAGGGGCCCCCAGGGGCCCCAGGACACCCCTTACCGGCAGCCTCTTCCTGGCAGTGAAAACTGCCAGAGACAGGCTGGCGGTACAGGGGTCAGAATCCCCAGGTCAGCGCTGCTTGCAGCGCTGCCCTGGCGGATTCTCCCAGCCGGGGCAGAAACGGCGGAATACCGCTGGCCCCGGCAGGGCGAAAGCCGCGCGGTCAGAATGCCATTTGAAGCACCGCCAGCCTGTTGGCAGTGCTTCCGTCATTCGTGACTGACCCCCTCAGTCCTTTCTCATTGTTGCGTGAACACTGTCCATTAATTTCGACAAAATAAGGATGTCTGCAGCTTTGTTATTGGAGTGCTGTTCTTCATACAGTTTAGCTTTCTATATTTTCTCCTGTGAGCCTAACTTATAATATGGCTGCTACAATATGGAGCTTTTTTCCCCAAAGCACTCATGTTCCAAAATACTGCATGTGGTTCACATCCACAAGCGCTGCGTTTCAAGGTTGGGCCTCAAATGTATACTCCCCATCGCTGCATGGGACGTTACTATTAGAGGTGGGCAAGCCTACAAGTTAACAGGGAGAGCTGAGCCAGAGCTAAGTCAAGGGTCTGGCTCGGATCTTAGAGCACGTTCACAAGCCGCACTCTTAAAATGTTTGGTATGTAAATCACATATAAACACATAAAATATGATAAAGTTGTTTCAAAGTTCAGAAAAGTGCATTTCTTTAACATGTAAAGCCTTGACATGAATATGTCACACTATAGCACTGCAATGAGAAGTGCTTATTAAAAATGATAGTTTTTAAACTAGAGGCAGGATTGTCATGGCCCAGATTATTATAGTGCAAAGTTATAATCTAATAAATCAAGCCCAACACATTTTTGTACAACTGGTATCCTGAACTCACATATTTGAAAGTGCTTACATATGTCATAATGAATAAGTTTTGATTAAAGAAAATGTTTGCCTAAGATCACACAAGAAGCAGGGAAGGCATGATTTATCCAGGTTTGCCTTTCCTTATGTTAAGGTTTTGTTTTTGTGTTCAAAATATTGTACTGATTATAGTATGTCAACAGGAAAGACATACATAAAAGAGCACTGTAACTGTAAGAGTAAATAGGAATTTCGATATAATATAAGAAAAACAGTATTAACTTACAAAAATTGTAAAAACACAAGAGGTAGTGACCTAGGAGAAAAGAAAAGAATACACAAACAAGGGCTACTAAGTTAGGTTGAGAAGAATTCAGAGCCTTCTATATATTATGTTGTTTTGAGAATATTAATATAGGAGTCAAGAGTATGCGGTATGTTATTTGGAAGTATGTCTAAGAAAAATTATCCAGTCCCACCAAGCATAAGCAGAAAGTAAATTAACATCTTTACAATTCAATGTACTTGATTTTACAGCTGTAGAGAGCAGGACATCAAACAAACACCAATAATGGTCCGAATGCAGAACCAATCAAACATTCATCCCCAATCACCGATCTGGGTTTAATCCATCAATTCTTTTACTCACCATGCCAACCCAGTTTGGACCCAACCATATGCAAATCAGTCTTGACCCTGTTCCCCATGGGAACAGTCCAGCCCAAACTGCCAAGCCAGGTTCTCATAGAGAGCAGGGTCAAGATTGATTTGCGTATGGCTGGGTCCAAACTGGAATGGCACGGGTAACAAAAAACAATGGATTTAGTCCCAGATCTCTGTACTGGGGGTGAATGTTAGACATTGTTCAGCATCTGTCCATCACTTATTCTTTTTCCATTTGTCGCTCTAAGTGGGAAGGGTATGCCCAGACGTGGGTCTCTTGCTCCTTATGTCACTGAACTCAAGCTAGCCTGGCTGATGATGTTTGAAAACCATCCGAGGATGCTTGTTTCTGGTTCAGAGAGAACCAGGCTTGACAGCTCAGGCTGGACTGTTCCCATAGGGAGCAGGGTCAAGACTGATTTGTATATAGCTGGTCCAAACTTGAGTGGCATGGATAGTAATGAAAGATGGATTTAGCCCAGGTCTCTGTGCTGGGGGTAAATGTTTGACATTGTTCAGCATTCCATCCACTGCTTGCTCTTTTGGTGTTTGTTGTTCTAAGTGGGAGGGGTATACCTAGATGTGGGTCCCTTGCTCCCTATGCCACTGGAGTCAAACTATCCTGGCTAAATAAGGGTGGTACCCTGAAACAGATCTCAGGATGCTTGTTTCCAGTCCAGGGAGGACCTGGCTTGGCAGGTTGGGCTGGACTGTTCCCATAGGGAGCAGAGTCAAGACTGATTTGCATATGGCTGCGTCCAAACTGGAATGGCATGGGTAGCACAAAAACGATGGATTTAGGCTGAGATCTCCATCCATCACTTTGCATTTGTCACCCTAAGGGGCAGATTTATACTCTGGATTAGTGTCATTTTTTAATGCTGATTCAGCGCAAACTCAACGCCATATTTATATTTTGACTCAAGACTTGTCTAGCGTCAAAATATTGGTGTTAATGTAATTTTTTGGATGTGTGTAACCTCATTGCGAAAATGAGATGCAAGGTAGGCGTTCCCGTCCAAAAAATGACTCTAACCCCCTAGCGCCATATTTAACCACCCGAGCAAAAAAGACACACGGGTGTGAGGCGGACCCAAAAAATGACGTTAACTCCGATTTGCGTCAAAATTTTATGCCTGGGTCAGGGCAGGCGTTAAAATGAGGCAAACTCAGCACTTCTTAATGAAAACACACAGAAGCAACATTACAACCCACAGGAGAAGATGGAGGCGATACTGATCCAGCTTGTGAGACAACGCAGAGGACAGCAACAACTACAGCAATCACCAACACCACAACGGGCCCACAAAGGCAACACAGAAGGCAGGAGAGAGTCTTCAGAACCAGGACAACCCTCCTTGGCCTCCGGGACCAGGACATCATAAGGACCTACAGACTGAACCGGCATGCCATACTACACCTGCTGAGCCACAAATCACATTCAGCCTGCAGATCCCACACAACATACCACCTGTGATAAAGCTGATAGCTGTCCTGCACAGGCTGGCAAGTGGCTCATTCCAAACAACGGGTGCCCTGGTTGCTGGTGTCTCACAGCCGTCATTCTCTGCGTTCCTGCCAAAGGTGCTAGATGCTATAATCTCTCCGACACCCCACCACATCAGTTTCCCCGATACCCAGCAAAAGCAGCAGGAGACAAAACAGGGGTTCTACCAAATTCATGGCTTCCCGCATGTGCTCAGTGCAATTGACTGCACCCATGTCCGGCTCGTACCACCTGCAGCAACAGAGCACCTATACCGGAAACGCAAGCACACACATTCCATTAATGTGCAGGGCATAGTGGACCACCGAGGAATGTTCATATACATTTTGGTCAAGTATCCTGGGAGTGTCCATGATGCTTTCATATTCCGGCACAGCAGGATCAATGAACAATTCCAGGATGGACAATATGGAAATGGCCTACTTGTGGGTAAGTCAACAAACCTAGTAAGTTACACACAACAATCAACCCTGTAGGACACACAAGACATACACCACTAAATTATCACATGGCCAGGGTAACACAGATGTGCAGGTAACAACACATATGCACCATGCTGTAATACAGTACAATCAGTGCACACCAAAAGCACATACACCCACATGTACGTAACACACCCTCTACTTGACAGACACACCACATGAAGGACAGGTACAGATAAGTACCCTTTGCTAATAGAGGAACTACACAGTCCACTACAAGTTGCCACAGGTTGCCTACTATGTACACTTCACACACAGTACACCAAACAAAGAACAGCACAGCCATGTCAATGGCATAAACCATATTCATGTTACGTACGTGTCATATAGGCACAGATCCCTTAAATCATGCTGTGCAAGTCAGTGCCTTAACAAACATCAAATGCCAGACAACTGCTGCCTATACCAACTACATCTCATTTACATATACCTGACTTACCTGTAGTGTGCATAGACATCTGCCTGATGCATTGGCTCTCATACATAGGAATACAAGAGAAATGCCCATCACATACCATGTGCCAGATGTGTGATAAGTGGCACCACACCTACCGTAGTGCCACCTCACATGCACCACTTACTGACCCAAAACACCATCATGTCTGTACCATATCCAATAAATGGTCCACCATGGGGCAGAGCCATTGTCAGACAGTGCAGACCATGGATGTCATAATGGGACCCTGTAGGATAATACAGGACATCACTGACCTCACATGCACTGTGCCAAGGGACCCATTTGCATAGTAGCTGAGCTCCATCCGATAGCCTGCACTGTGCATGTGTTGACAGTATAAATGCTGAATCATGTGTTGGAAGATAGGAGAGACACTGGTAGTTATGTTGATCATCCTTGTTAGACCTGACAGCCTTAGGGTAGTCACCCCTAACTTTTTACCTATCTCCCTCCACTTTTTAGATACTGTTTTTGCTGGTTTTAGGACTCTGCACACTTTACCACTGCTAACCAGTGCTAAAGTGCATATGCTCTCTCCCTTTAAACATGGTAACATTGGATCATACCCAATTGGACTATTTAATTTACTTATAAGTCCCTAGTAAAGTGCACTATATGTGCTCAGAGCATGTAGAATAAATGCTACTAGTGGGTTTGCAGCACTGCTTGTGCCACCCACTTCAGTAGCCCCTTAATCTTGTCCCAGGCCTGCCATTACAAGGCCTGTGTGTGCAGTTTCACTGCCAATTCGACTTGGCATTTAAAAGAACTTGCCAAGCCTAAAACTCCCCTTTTTCTACATATAAGACACCCCTAAGGTAGGCCCTAGGTAACCCATAGGGCAGGGTGCTATGTAGGCAAAAGGCAGGACATGCACCTATTTAGTTTACATGTCCTGGTAGTATATATCTCCTAAATTCATCTTTATACTGCTGTGAGGTCTGCTCCCTCCATAGGCTAACATAGGGGCTGCCCTCATGCATTGTTTGAGTGGTAGCTGCTGATCTGAAAAGAGTAGGAAGGTCATATTTAGTATGACCAGAATGGTGATATAAAATCTTGCTGACTGGTGAAGTTGGATTTAATATTACTATTTTAGAAAAGCCACTTTTACAAGTGAGCATTTCTATGCACTCAAAACTTTCAGTGCCTTATAATCCATGTCTGGCTGTGTTTAGTTGACAGCTCCTTGTGCATTCACTCAGACACACCCCAAACACAGGATACTCAGCCTCACTTGCATGCATCTGCATTTTGAATGGGTCTTCCTGAGCTGGGAGGGTGGAGGGCATGCCCTCACACAAAGGACTACCACACCCCCTACTAGGACCCTGGCAGACAGGATTGAACTGAAAGGGGACCTGGTGCACTTCTAAGCCACTCTTTGAAGTCTCCCCCACTTCAAAGGCACATTTGGGTATATAAACAGGGCCTCTGCCCCTAAACTCAGACACTTCCTGGAAAAGAAAACTGGAACCAGAACCTGCATTCTGCCAAGAAGAACTTCCTGGCTGCTTTCTCTAAAGGACTGCTGCCTTGCTGTTGCTCTGCTGCCTTGCTGCTCTCTGGCTGTGGTGAAGAAGTGCTCTCCAAGGGCTTGGATAGAGCTTTCCTCCTGTTCCCTGAAGTCTCAGGACCAAAAAGACTTCATCTCTACAAGAAGGACACACATGGGGCATTCTTGCATAGTCAAAATGTTACAGGGCAGTGCTGCCAATGTTGGAGACGTGTTGTGCATTGTTACTTACCCATTTCAGTGGGCGTAAGTGTTGCACATCATCTGCAATGGCACATGTCAAAATGGATGGGATGTCCAGGCTCTGTAGTGCAACCATGTTGCCACCACATCTGACACCATTGTGGTGTGAGGATGTGTCATGTCCCTTCTAGTGATAGCACCCTATACAAAGGTACACTACACAACACATGGTACATACATCCTGACCATCAGTTAGGAATCCAAATCATATGTCCCAGGTCCTTGAGTCAAACACAAGATTGCCATGTCCAACAACCCAGACCTGAGAGGATCTTACACAAGCCCAGGAACTCACACCATACCACAAACACATATGAGTCACAACCAACTCAAAATATCAACTGCCATGTTACATGACAAACCTGTTGCAAACCTTAATAACAACTCACTTCTTTCATCTTTTGCAGCGAATCAGGGTTATGGCATATAGCCATGGAGAATGACTCCATTTCCCAACCCAAGCACAGCTGCAGAGCTTGCATATGATGAGGAACACCAGAGGACACAAACTATTGTGGAGAGGACATTTAGCATCCTGAAGTCAAGATTCAGGTGCCTGGACATCACATGAGGTAGCCTCCTATATGCCCCACACATCATCGGCAAGATCATAATGACATGTGCTATCCTGCACAACATGTGTACTGATGTACTGATGTATGAGCAGGTTGATGACCTGCCTGAGGAGGAGGAGGAGGAAGGTGGTGAAGAAAACGAGGGGGAACAGCACAACACAGCTGCTGGGATACGCCGCAGACTGCACATAGTTGAAAACTTCTTCACTTAAAAATCACTTAACTCACCTTGTACATTTTGTCAATAAACCCCTCAGTTATTCAAACAATCCTGCTTTGGTCTCTTCAATCTCCACAACATATACCTTAGGATTGTGAGTCTAACCTCAGGGAGCATGTTACAAATACTAATCTGAAAAGTACTGTTGCAACATCACATGTGATGTGTAAGATTGTACAGCTACCATCACACACATCACAAATAGCCTCATCACTAGAATGTGGCAATTGAAGGACACAATCTGTGGACCACAACGTGTGAATTACATCCACATTGCCAACTTGTTCATCAATAGCTCATCACACACAACTACAACATGTCCAAATAGGAGGTAAACAAGGGCACCACACATGAGGCAGTGGATGTCAAAATTTAGAGGGACGGTAATGTTGGAACAGACCACTGTCACAACTCAGTGTGAGAGCTGGAATGGCTGCACAGAGCATGTGTGACAAGGAGGGGGGGGGCATCATTGGTAACAATGGTCATCATGATTAGCCCAGGTATGACAAGCAATGGAAGAATTTGGGCCTGCGCAGTACATCCATGCCACTGCCATGGGGCCCAATCCTGACACAGGGTACACATGACCTCACACTTTGTATGGACACGTCTGTGGAATGCACATCAGAATGGATGAGAACATATGCAGCTAGGGCTTCAGGTTCACCAAACAAAAATAAGAACCATTGCTAATTGTAATGAGTTTAATAAAACATTTGTGAACAATACATAGGGGGTCATTCTGACCCTGGCGGTAATTACCGCCATGGCGGAGGTCGGCGGTAGCACCGCCAACAGGCTGGCGGTGCACCGCTGGGCATTTTGACCGCGGCGGTTCAGCCGCGGCCAGAAACGGAAAGTCGGCGGTGTACCGCCGACTTCCCGCTGCCCTTGAGAATCCTCCATGGCGGCGGAGCGCGCTCCGCCGCCATGGGGATTCTGACACCCCCTACCGCCATCCTGTTCCTGGCGGGTCTCCCGCCAGGAACAGGATGGCGGTAGGGGGTGCCGCAGGGCCCCTGGGGGCCCCTGCAGTGCCCATGCCAATGGCATGGGCACTGCAGGGGCCCCCGTAAGAGGGCCCCACGAAGAATTTCAGTGTCTGCTTTGCAGACACTGATATTCGCGACGGGTGCAACTGCACCCGTCGCACCTTCCCACTCCGCCGGCTCCATTCTGAGCCGGCGTCCTCGTGGGAAGGGTGTTTCCCGCTGGGCTGGCGGGCGGACTTTCAGCGGTCGCCCGCCAGCCCAGTGGGAAACCCAGAATGACCGCCGTGGTCTTTTGACCGCGGTACGGTCTTCTGGCGGTTCCCGCTTGGCGGGCAGCTACCGCCGCCCGCCAAGCTTAGAATCACCCCCATAATGTGGGCGGAATGTAGGCAGAGTGTGTCAGTCACAGTATGTAATAAATATGTACACATGTCAGATGTGTAGTCCACACACAAGTCACCATAAACTCAAATTCTACATACGGAGACCGTTGTTGGGTAACATTTCCTAGGTAGCATTGATCAGCCATCATCAACTAAGCCTGAGCTGTGTATGTCGTCTTAAATGTTATGCTCTGTAAGGCAACTACACACTTCACATAAGTAAACACAATTCATAATCACAAACCAGAACTATTGCATTATACTGACTGCCATACATATCTGGATACACTGTTGTCACACATGCCTACATATGCACGACGTGCAACCATTTGTATGCTGTTGACTCTGTAACACACACATCGGTGTAACAGTCCAATCACACCCTCATCACAATGTTGCATGGACTACCACATGTGGCCATTCACAATATGCCACACTGCAGCACAGCCCATTTAATTTGTATGTTGATACAGGGTGCATTCATAGACAATGGAACAAAATCACGCAATCAGGAATTGAGTCAAAACAATTGATGCAAATGTGTCTAAAACATCCGCAAATGCACAGTATATGATACATGGGCCCTTAGCGTGAATTCCACCTTTGCACTCTTCTCAGTGAATTTGAGCCATAAAGGTAATGTGTCATTAAAAACGACACACGTAGGTCATAGGAAATCCTGTTTGCATGTTTGGTACAGTGGGTGTACTTTCACTTTCTCTTTACAGTCTATGCCTCTTTTGACTGTGTGGTTGTGTCCTGGAGTTGGTGGTGTGATTTTCCTGCGTTTCTATATCTTGTGGTGTCCCTCCTGTCTTGTTTTTCTATTTTTGTCTTTACTTTGTCCCAGTGTCAGTAAATGTATGTGTTTTTTTCTATAATTGTACTTGTACTGTGGGGTGTCTGTCCAATAAAGTTGTTATGTTGGGTTAGTTGGGATTAGTTTTTGGGCCTTAAGTTTCCTTTATATTCATTTTATTTTTTACCTTGATACTTGTAGTCAACCTGTACTTGATTAATACGTCTGGTACAGGGAGGTTGACCAGGATGGGAGAGGAGGAGTTGGATGGCTTTGTGTGGCTGGTAGCCCACTACCCGTCATTGATGTTGGAGATGGGGGGCCGGGTAATTCAAGGCTACCGGACCGAGGCGAGGTGGCTGCGGTGGGGCAAGGTGCTCCACAACCTGAAGAGGGTATTTCGGAGCACCAGGAATGAGCACCAGGAATGAGCACCAGTATTGCTGGACAGATCTGGTGGCCAGGGAGCAGGATCTGCTTGATCATCTTGGTGTGGTGATCAGTGGCCCTGTGGGTGAGTCTCCCATTGGTGTAGGAGGCTGGACTGGCTTGTAGTGAGTACCAAGGGGTACTTACACCTTGCACCTTGCACCAGGCCCAGGTATCCCTTATTAGTGTAGAGGGATGTCTAGCAGCTTAGGCTGATAGAAAAGGTAGCTTAGCAGAGCCGCTTAGGCTGAACTAGGAGACGAGTGAAGCTCCTATAGTACCACTAGTGTCATATGCACAATATCATAAGAAAACACAATACACAGATATACTAAAAATAAAGGTACTTTATTTTTATGACAATATGCCAAAGTATCTCAGTGAGTACCCTCAGTATGAGGATAGCAAATATACACAAGATATATGTACACAATATCAAAATATGCAGTAATAGCAATAGAAAACAGTGCAAACAATGTAGTCACAATAGAATGCAATGGGGGCACATAGGGATAGGGGCAACACAAACCATGTACTCTAGAAGTGGAATGCGAACCACAAATGGACCCCAAACCTATGTGACCTTGTAGAGGGTCGCTTGGACTGTAAGAAAACAGTGAGGGTTAGAAAAATAGCCCACCCCAAGACCCTGAAAAGTGGGTGCAACGTGCACCTAAGTTCCCCAAAGAGCACAGAAGTCGTGATAGGGGAATTCTGCAGGAAAGACCAACACCAGCAATGCAACAACGATGGATTTCCAGACGAGAGTACCTGTGGAACAAGGGGACCAAGTCCAAAAGTCACAATCAAGTCGGGAGTGGGCAGATGCCCAGGAAATGCCAGCTGTGGATGCAAAGAAGCTGCCACTGGATGGTAGAAGCTGAGGATTCTGCATGAACGACAAGGGCTAGAAACTTCCCCTTTGGAGGATCGATGTCCCACGTCGTAACGAGTCGTGCAGAAGTATTTTCCCGCAGAAAGACCGCAAACAAGCCTTGCTAGCTGCAAGGGTCGCGGTTAGGGTTTTTGGATACTGCTGTGGCTCAGGAGGGACCAGGATGTCACCAATTGTGTGAGGGGACAGAGGGGGCATCCAGCAAGACAAAGAGCCCACTCAGAAGCAAGCAGCACCCGCAGAAGTGCCGGAACAGGCACTACGAAGTGGAGTGAATCGGTGCTCACCCGAAGTTGCACAAGAGAGTCCCACGCCGCCGGAGGACAACTCAGGAGGTCGTGCAATGCAGGTTAGAGTGCCGGGGACCCAGGCTTGGCTGTGTACAAAGGAAATCCTCGGTGAGTGCACAGGAGCCGGAGTAGCTGCAAAACACGCGGTTCCCAGCAATGCAGTCTGGCATGGGGAGGCAAGGACTTACCTCCACCAAACTTGGACTGAAGAGTCACTGGACTGTGGGAGTCACTTGGACAGAGTTGCTGAGTTCAAGGGACCTCGCTCGTCATGCTGAGAGGAGACCCAGAGGACCGGTGATGCAGTTCTTTGGTGCCTGCGGTTGCAGGGGGAAGATTCCGTCGACCCATGGGAGATTTCTTCGGAGCTTCTAGTGCAGAGAGGAGGCAGACTACCCCCACAGCATGCACCATCAGGAAAACAGTCGAGAAGGCGGCAGGATCAGCGTTACAAGGTCGCAGTAGTCGTCGTTGCTACTTTGTTGAAGTTTTGCAGGCTTCCAGCGCGGTCAGCAGTCGATTCCTTGGCAGAAGGTGAAGAGAGAGATGCAGAGGAACTCTGATGAGCTCTTGCATTCGTTATCTAAAGAATTCCCCAAAGCAGAGACCCTAAATAGCCAGAAAAGGAGGTTTGGCTACCTATGAGAGAGGATAGGCTAGCAATGCCTGAAGAAGCCTATCAGAAGGAGTCTCTGATGTCACCTGCTGGCCCTGGCCACTCAGAGCAGTCCAGTGTGCCAGCAGCACCTCTGTTTCCAAGATGGCAGAGGTCTGGAGCACACTGGAGGAGCTCTGGGCACCTCCCAGGGGAGGGGCAGGTCAGGGGAGTGGTCACTCCCCTTTCCTTTGTCCAGTTTCGCGCCAGAGCAGGGCTGAGGGATCCCTGAACCGGTGTAGACTGGCTTATGCAGAGATGGGCACCATCTGTGCCCATCAAAGCATTTCCAGAGGTTGGGGGAGGCTACTCCTCCCCAGCCCTGACACCTTATTCCAAAGGGAGAGGGTGTAACACCCTCTCTCTGAGGAAGGCCTTTGTTCTGCCTTCCTGGGCCAAGCCTGGCTGGACCCCAGGAGGGCAGAAACCTGTCTGAGGGGTTGGCAGCAGCAGCAGCTGCAGTGAAACCCCGGGAAAGGTAGTTTGGCAGTACCCGGGTCTGTGCTAGAGACCCGTGGGATCATGGGATTGTCTCACCAATGCCAGGATGGCATTGGGGGGGCAATTCAATGATCTTAGACATGTTACATGGCCATATTCGGAGTTACCATTGCGAAGCTATACATAGGTAGTGACCTATGTATAGTGCACCCGTGTAATGGTGTCCCCGCACTCACAAAGTCCGGGGAATTTGCCCTGAACAATGTGGGGGCACCTTGGCTAGTGCCAGGGTGCCCACACACTAAGTAACTTAGCACCCAACCTTTACCAGGTAAAGGTTAGACATATAGGTGACTTATAAGTTACTTAAGTGCAGTGGTAAATGGCTGGCAGGCCTGTGTAAGAATTGTCAGATCTCCCTATGGGTGGCACAAGAAATGCTGTAGCCCATAGGGATCTCCTGGAACCCCAATACCCTGGGTACCTCAGTACCATATACAAGGGAATTATAAGGGTGTTTCAGTATGCCAATATGAATTGGTGAAATTGGTCACTAGCCTGTTAGTGACAATTTGTACAGAGAGAGCATAACCACTGAGGTTCTGGTTAGCAGAGCCTCAGTGAGACAGTTAGGCACCACACAGGGAACACATACATATAGGTCACAAACTTATGAGCACTGGGGTCCTGGCTAGCAGGGTCCCAGTGACACATAACAAACATACTGAAAACATAGGGTTTTCACTATGAGCACTGGGCCCTGGCTGGCAGGATCTCAGTGAGACAGTGAAAACACTCTGACATACACTCACAAACAGGCCAAAAGTGGGGGTAACAAGGCTAGAAAGAGGCTACTTTCTCACAATTGGCATACTATTTACTGTTCACCGCTCTTGAATGACAGTAGCAGATGTGTTGGAGTGCTGCATGCAATGCATGTGGACAGGTTGCATGCAACCAGAATGAAGTGTAACTGTGCCAGTCTAGACATGGAGTTCACATGCCCTACTATTATACCAATGCAGGTCAGATGTCGGGTTAGTCATGTACAACCATCACTAAGTCACACATTTCTGGGGCCATGGGGACACCTGTGCCCTGGCATAGTGTCATGTATGATATGCCAAGACACCGCCAGTCTACCATATTTAAATGGATTGTGTCACTAAAATAGGGCAATGCGTGTATAACGCTACATTGTCATCATTTCACACACATGATTCCTGCCACCATGTTAGCTAAGGGGGCTAACCCGCCTTTGGAGGCAATGTAAATGGGGCATTTGATACCATCAGACAACTTTGCCGCATCAGACATGGACTTCTCAATGCATGATCATTGCAGAATAATAATTGAGCCGCATGTCCATCGCAAAGTGCCTCTGGGTGTCTTGCAGGACAAGCCTGAATACCTGAGTCAAGTGAAATATAAAGCACCAGGGATGTGTCATGGATTTGTCACTAAACTCCCCCTCATACCATGGAGTTCCATCTTCTATAGATTGTCCACATATGTTTTGCAGGGTGTAGCACTACACGAGTCTCAGGCTCAGTTTAAGTGTGCATATGTGTGACTCTCACTCACCTGGGTCTCAGTGTCATTGTGAATTTGCAGTGGTGTGTCTGTTGCACTGTTTTACACCATGATTACTTGCTCACTCCTCCAAAATAGTACACACTGTAATATGTTGTCCACTAGTAGTGACAGTGATATGACACTAAGCATGGTTTTCCAACCAGATCTTACAGGTGGACCTCCTCCTCCTCACACCACTGGCGAAGTGGCAAGAATAGAGGACCCAGATGTATCCAATAAGTGTGATAATGTGTGTCCTGTGTAGTAATCGAGGATTTGGTGTGAGTGAGTCATGTGTGTTGCGCACATTGCTAGATGTGATAAGATGTCAAATGATCAGATATCAAAGTAGGCTTGATGGTGACATTGTGTCCTACTTAAAGGTTCCCCTTGCACAAGCAGATAGTCATATCTTGTGAGGCTTGTCGTGCTCAATAGGCAGCATTGTGTAAACAAGGTGATAACAAGCCACATGTAGGGCCATATGTGACTAAGAAGTGTAACGCTGTGAGAATATTGGCACTGGGACATTCCGTCATTCTGATAACACAGTGCTGCACCATTTTGAACCCAATGTGGTGCATCCCTGTATTATAATGTATATGTAGGACTGGGTGGGCAATTGTCCCCCTGCATGGCGCTCTATATTTTGTACTCCATTTACGTAACACTTATGTGGAATGTAATAGGCATGCATGCAGGTCAAGGCCAGACGTGTGCTGGCATACAGTATATATGGGTGTGTAAGGAATTGTATTGGCAGATCAGGTATTGATGGGTGTCTACACCTGGACACATGAATGTAAATGTGATAGACCTATGGATACCAGTTTCCTAGTTGGCAGCCCTCCTAACATATGGTCCACTCCCTGACTCCATGTATGAGTGGGCATGCCTTGGTGGATGGCCAGGACAGTTGAGATGATGGACTGCATGGCCATCCCCCATTAGGCACAGGGGGAGAGGAACAACACATTTGTAGGTACATGTAATGCTCACAGTGTAGGTGACAGTCATATTGATCAGGCTTGCATGTGTACCTATCAACACTGTCCCCTTATGGTTACTAATTGCATCGGATATTCCCAATTACATGTTCATGTTACTGGTGATGTATGGTTGAAAATTGATGCAGATGATGAGGAATTTTTGGTCTGATCTATGTGAAGTTGACACTGCCTTTGCAATATTACATATGGCACAAAATCAATGCACACATAATTTGGTTTGGTTCCTAAACTTGTTGTGTGTCGCTTTGGTGTCAATGAAATGATGCTAAGGCAGCATTGCTGTGGCATTTATCAGGGCCATTGTCTTTTCCCGAATGTGAGTTGGAGTGCATGTGCAATTTGATGTAGAGTGTAAGCTAATTATCCGTACATACTCCACACGATGCTGACACTGTTTGTTGCCTGTCTCAATTTAACAGCTGCCAACATGAACAATGAGGAACTGCGGCCATTCCAGAAGAGGGCAGTCCGTTATAGACACATCCTGGCAGTGGATGGCGCGCCACTATCGCAGAGAGAGATCCACCGGGGAATGTCGGACATTCACCCAAGGGGGATCCACACTGGCAGTGGCCCAACAGAGAAGACCAAGCTCCACAGCTGTGCAGGGGGCCACAGCTGCCACCACAGCCCCAGCTGCAACACGGTCCACATCTGTTCCACTGCCCACACCACCTGCTGCCATGGACCAGAAAATGATCCATGATCTACAGAGGGATGTGACACTGGTCCTGAAAAAGTTGGACTGTCTGGAGAAGGAGGTGGCAGCAAACATGAAAATACTTAAATTCATCTAAAAATAACCTCAAGAGGGCAAAGCTGTAATTGGCTTTGTAACTGTAACCCCCAAGTTCTGTCTCTTCCCTCCTCATTTGTTTTAATGTTTTATAGTGGGTTTTAGGGGGTTAGTGTCAGGTTACATTATGTCAGTAGTTATGTTAGGATAAGTGGGTTTGGGGGTTGGTTTTCTACTTTTTAAATGTTACTTTGTTGGGGGGTAATGTTGGGGCATATATGTGTTGAGAAAAGTATATGTGTAGTTTAGTATATGTTGTCCCGCATATGACTCTTAATATAAGGGGTGTGGGGGGCAATGTTTAGAGTGTGTTGTTAAATGTGTTAGGTAAGTTTAGCATAGGGTAGTTAGGGTCAGTTGTTGGTTAAGTATAGTTAGGATAGGTTAGGTTAGGTTAGGATATGTTTTCTTCATTCTTATTAGTTTAGTTCCGTTCTTATTAAAAATCTTTGGGTACTCCCTTACTTCATGTGTCATATGCTTGGGTCTCAGGGTCTTCCCATGAGTGAACAGTGAAAATTGTAGTTGGCCTAGGGATTCCGTCCTTCCTCCAAATCCCTCTCTTGACATGTTCATCACCTGCTTACAACTTAGCTGTCACATTGGCAGCTACAGTGCATCTACTTGTCTATGCATGTGCCATCCAGTATACCCACCCCTCAAGGTGACTATCTTAACTTAGTATTTGACAGATAGGTGTGGTACTTCAGCTGTCATTGTTTGGATCCTGTGTAGGAATGTTGGGCACTGGGGGACATCTGACAACAGCCTACATTTTCTATCTACCATGCTAAACTGACCAGTGGCAATTACAGATGAGGTTAGGCACCTCTGTTTCACACCAATGTGTTCTACTGGTACTCCCAGCTGACGATATTGCCCGAGAACTGTTTCACAGCCATTCCTGTCATATGTCGTGGGGGAAGCATATATGTGTTCAACATTTTTGACATACTCAGTGAATTGCTTGTAAGGGATGAGACCGACATTGCTGTTCATCTTGTAAGAACCTTGTGCGTAGATATGTGCCACCATATTCCTGCACTCTTTTACTGATACTCTGTTACTAAAGACACGTTACACACATCACAATTCCTAAGCGTAGTAGATGTGTCACAATACACAAAGTCATGCTGGTTGTGAAGGTGTTGTTTATTTACGTGTTGTCGTGCAGTATTTACAATGTCTAGGTCAGTGACCCCATTAGGGATTTCCATACAATTGTGACACAGGATTGAGGGACATGTCATGGGACATGCTTAGGTAAAGTGTCATTCAGTGCAGGGGAACATGAATTGGCAATTGAAAAGTGAGAGACAATTGCAGTCCATAGCAGAAAGGTTAACAGTGTGTCAGTGAAGAGTGCATATCTCCAACTGCGCTAACAATGGCATGATGTCAGGCACAGGACAAATGAAAATCACTGCCCAGGTGGCACGGGCTGGTGCTACCGAGAACTCCTACGGGTGAAGATGATCTGTTCCACATCTTCATCTTCTGATGTGTGTGGTGTTTCCTCTGCCCTTGATGGTGGTGGTGGGGAGGTAGAGGGGGCCACACACACTTCAGTGGTTGGAGATGTGTACTTCTAATTCCCGGCAGCTGCCATATGTGGAACTACATGTGGGATCATTACAGCAAGGAGGAGCTCTTGATTTTTGAGGATAGCAGCAACATCCCTGTGGTAGGCATCCATATCTGCCCTGACAGAGGCCACTTCATGGTGCATGAAGTCCAGCTTGTCCTCAATCCTGCTACTGCCCGTTTGGGAGGGCAGTTGTTTGTGGCCTCTCCCTCATGGCAGTAGCTATGTCCCTCAGACACTGCTGGGCTCCATGCATTGAGGAATGTGTGCCTTCTTTGGCTGCTGTCTGTTCAGTGGCTGTAATGATGCATGTGTGCTTACCCTCTTGGCTGGCTGCCATAGTTTGCATCCCC
This sequence comes from Pleurodeles waltl, assembly GCF_031143425.1. Lineage (NCBI taxonomy): Eukaryota > Metazoa > Chordata > Amphibia > Caudata > Salamandridae > Pleurodeles > Pleurodeles waltl. Next base: position 575,304,453 of record NC_090449.1, on the reverse strand, counting down.
ACCTACACCTCCTTGGCCAGCTCCCACTGGACTCCTACCACTTTCCTCTCAAAGCTGGTCCCTGGGTCATCGGAGTCCTCAGCTGTGTCAGTGCTGGCAGGTCATACTATTGGTGTCTTGGTGGGGCCTCTGGGATGGCTGCTACATTAATACTCCTCCTTGCGACTGGAGGTGGTGTCTGGAGGGATATGAGGACTTCTTGGAGGGTCTTTTGGCTGATGGTTGTCAGCTGGTCATCCAGGTCATCGGGGTCCTCCAGGGCAGGCATCCTCTGCAATGAGATGGTGTAAAATCAGTCTGTTTGTGTTGTGGCAGTTGATATGTCACATCACTGACTTGCTTTTGGGGGCTCATTGTCATCTTAGTTCCCAAACATTGTTCCTGTACATAATGTTTGCTGTCTATCAGCCCTATGTCCCACCTGCCTGCCAAATGAAGGGAAGACCAGTTGCTGCAATTGGCTGCGTCATATCTTCTAGGTGTGATGTATATCCTTTTTGTGGCTTTACACCATCTTATCGTTGTAAACCCTCACTATGCATCCATTTGCATGGTGAGGCCTTGCAATGAGTGTTGCTGTGCTCATGCCACAGCACCACACATGGCAATTTTTCACTGTCCCAGTCTTACAAGTTTCACATACACCCATGCGGTGCTGAGACCTTGCACCGCCCCAGGGATGGCATCGCCCAGGACACTATGCTCTTGTTAACATTGATAGCTCCTCATGTTGATGTTTGTGAATGTGTGCTACATTACATAGCACTCATGGACCTAGCAGAGTTCAATTTAATCTTCTGTCTGTGCAGGTGGGTTTGCCTTCCTACACACCGATGTCCTCCCTCTCAATGCAGCCCTCCATGCACTATGATACATGAGATGCAGCATGGTGGAAGTGCAGCTAATTTGACACAGGCACAGGGGTAGATCCAGGGATTGCTAGCATGGGTATAAGATTTCTGCTGTGTACCTCATTATGTATGTGACAGTGCCTCATGGTAAATTAGTCTATGGACATGGCCAGTTAACAGGAGTTGAACTTAGGTCAGGGCCTGAAGCTAGTTTGATGGTGATTGTGTAGTTAGTCATACTGGTCCCTTATTTCAAGTGCGTCAGTCCTATGGGCACCTGACTGCCATTGTCTATTTGACCAGCCCCAACAGCAGAGGTGGTAGTGCCAACTGTTGTCAATGGGGAATGCCCATTGGGCCAATGGCCTGGGACTGGAATGTTTCCAGCAGCTTACAGACTGGCAATGCCAGCTGTCCTGTGACAGCAGACCAGTATTACCTTCAACGCTAACCTCCAGGTCTGTTTCCGCATTTATACCAGCCTTTGCATGGCGGTGAAACCCCCATGCAAAGGTTGATGGTGATGTGGGGTAGTGTACCCCTGGGTGCCCCTGTACAGCCCATGCACCTGGCATGGGCAGTGCAGGGGGTCCCATGCCCTGGCCCTTTGCCCTTTCCACTGCCTGATTTGCATGGCTATGTGCACCGTGTCCTGTCACACCCAATGCACCCCAAAACTAGCACTGACTCTGTTTGATCCATCAACAATGTTTCACTAAGTGCCCCAAAGAGCTGCCATGAGCAGACAGATTTCCACCCGCCATCCTAAAGTGTGACTCATTTTGCCAACCGCAAAGGGTACACTGTACTGGCAGTCTTACTAACACCGTACTTGCCCATGCACCATCCCCCACCCATTGATATGGAATTATACGCCATTATGTTCACAGTCATATCCCATGTGTTGTATGTGTGTGTTTATTCCCCATTCCTGTGTCCCACATGGTTGTGTCAGGGTAGTCGTGGGCTCAGCCTGTGACTGTTGTGACCTACTGTTTGCTATCTGTGGTACATATTTTCTGTAGTAGCACATTCTGTTCAAGATGTGTGGTTCAACACTACACCAGTTTAGTTAGTCTGGGTAGTGGCATATTACCAATGATACAGGACCAGCCTGCTATTCCCCCAGCGCCTGTTCAGTTCATTGTTCCCTGCACCCTCGGGGCATCCTGACTGCATGATGGAGTGGTGGCTGCCTTATGTGGATGTGTTGTCAATGTGCGGGGTGATGGTGCTACAGGCACATATCTGTGTACTGTTGAGACAGTTGCAATGACTTGTATGCTGTCAGATGCAGCACACGTGTTTGGGCATTGAGGCAAGGCAGTTGCAAGGTGTCACTGCAAGGGACACTACCATGACATTACCCCAGGAAGTGTATTGACTGACTACCTAGTCTCTGAAGTCTTGGCCATGTTGGTAGGGTTGATATGACTATATACAAGGGGTATTGTGTTGTGATGACACAACCAGAAGCACAGTGATTATACATGCCATCCATCCCATGTGCTGCATATGTACATGTAGGTATTTAGGCCTGGTGATTGACATATGTCCAGGTTGTTTATGTGTTATAGTGCATGGCACTACCAAGGCATGGGTACATGTGTAGCGTAAGTCAGCATGGTGCAACTTACTTAATGTGCAATGTGTCCCTCTGAGCTCCTTTGACATGCATTGTGTGTGCCCTATGTGCCTCCACCTTCTTGCATTTGCCATTTTAGCATTAATTTCCCCCATGAAACTTACCATGCATTTGCGGTGTTTCATAGTAGTCTGCTCTGTCCTGTCCTGCGATTCCTGTGACAGGTTCCTCCTGGATGACCGCTGCAACCATCTCCTCCACCTCGTCCAAGTCCTCTTGTGGTGCTGAACTCCCACCTCCAGTTTGCAGTGCTGCCTTCCTGTTCCTTGCCATTTTTTCCTTGCCCTATGCTTGCAGTCATGCACAAGCAGACAGGCTTAACTTCAGAAGCAATGTGTAACGTATTTATACCAACACACACAGTAACTCAGTAAAAAACTCAGGTTTAAAAAAAACTGATAATATGTATCTAAACAAAACAAGATAAAAATGACAAAAATCCAACATACACAAGTCAATTTAAAAAAGAATAAGGCACTCATTACAACCTCTGAGGTCTTCTCTGAAGACCGCCGAGGCAGCAGGCGCCAGAATAATGCCAGTGCTGGTGGTATTTCTGGCTCCCTATTTCGACCTTTCTGCTGGGCCAGTGGACGGTAACAGTGTTACCGTCCGCTGGCCCAGCGGAAAAGTCTCATCAACATTGCTGCCGGCTCGTAATAGAGCCGGCGGCAATGCTGATGTGCAATGGGTGCAGTAGCACCCGTCACGCATTTCACTGCCCGAAATTCGGGCAGTGAAATGCGCGATGGGGCTATGCCTGGGGGCCCCTGCACTGCCCATGCCAAGTGCATGGGCAGTGCAGGGCCCCCCGGGGGCACCCCAAGTCCCCCTTACCACCAGCCTTTCCATGGCAGCGAAAGCCTGGCGATATAGTGGAGGGGCCGGCAGTATGGCCATGGCTATTGTGCCACGGTCATAGTAGCTGGCGGAACACCGCCAGCCTGTTGACGGTGTTACTGCCAGCTCACCGCCGGCCGCCAGAGTCGTAATGAGGCCCTAAGAGTCTTAGGGCCAGATGTAGCAAGCAGTTTTGCCCATTCTGTATCTATGGGAAAATGGGTTCGTACATATGGGGCTTAATCCTTAGAAAACAGTGACAATGCTGTTATTGCACAAAAGTACCTGGGTAGCGTCAAAATAAAGCCGCTTGGGCGAGTGTGCGTCAAAAAAGGCCAGAGATGCATCGATTTTTCACTCGCAGGTGAGACCGTCCATTGTTCCTCCTCCGTCGAAAGTTTCCATGCACAGCGGTCTTTGCATGTATTTCTGTCCTTTTCCACCAGCTTCGCCTTTCCAGAGCCCAGAGACAGGTTAGGACACCACTTGGCAGGCAGGAATCTCAGCAGAAATCCCAGGTGCTGGCAGAGAGAAGTCTTTGATGTCCCTGAGACTTCAACAACAGGAGGCAAGCTCAGTTCTAACCCTTGGAGATTCTTCACCAGTGGGAAGTCACACAAAAGTCAGTCTTTGTCCTCTGTCAGGCAGAACCAGCTACTGCAGGCCAATCCAGCAAAGCACAGTCACAGGCAAAGGGGCATTACTCCTCCTTCAGCTTCCAGCTCTTCTCCTTGGCAGAGGTTCTTCTTGGTTCAATAAGTAATCTAATTTTCAGGGGGTTTGAGTCCACTATTTATACTCCTTTCTGCCTTACAAGTAGGCAGAATTCAAAGGAAAGTCTCTCTTGTTTGTAAGACCCTACCTGGCCCAGGCTAGGCCCCAGACACACACCAGTAGGTTGGAGATTGCATTGTGTGAGGGCAGGCACAGCCCTTTCAGGTGTGAGTGACCACTCTTCCCCTCCCTCCCAGCACAGATGGCTCATCAGCATATGCAGGGTGCACCCCAGCTCCCTTTGTGTCACTTTCTAGAGTAAGGTGCAAACAGCCCAACTTTCAAACTGATCCAGACTGGGAATCCACAAACAGGCAGAGTCACAGAATGGTTTAAGCAAGAAAATGTCTACTTTCTAATTAAACACACAATCTGAAATCAAACTTTACTAAAAGATGTATTTTTAAATTCTGTGCTCAGAGACCCTATATTCCATAGTTCTATCTGCTCCCAAAGAGAATCTGCACTTTAATAATATTTAAAGGCAGCCCCCATGTTAACCTATGAGAGAGATAGGCCTTGCAAAGTGAAAACCGAATTTGGCAGTTGTTGGACCTGACTTTTTGACAGGGACATCCCCAAACGTTTTGCCTCCTTCCTCCTACTTTTTCTGACCTGTTGTTGTTGGCTTTTGACCTCTGGGCACTTTACCACTGCTAACCAGTGCTAAAGTGCATATGCTCTCTGTGTAAATTGTACTACTGATTGGTTTATCCATGATTGACTATTTAATTTACTTGTAAGTCCCTGGTAGAGTGCACTACATGTGCCTAGGGCAGGTAGATTAAATGCTACTAGTGGGCCTGCAGCAGTGGTTGTGCCACCCACCTCAGTAGCCCCTTAACCTTGTCTCAGGCCTGCCATTGCAAGGCCTGTGTGTGCAGTTTCACTGCCACCTCGACTTGGCATTTAAAGGTACTTGCCAAGCCTAGAACTCCCCTTTTTCTATACATAAGTCACCCCTAATGTGTGCCCTAGGTAACCCCTAGAGCAGGGTGCTGTGTAGGTAAAAGGCAGGACATGTACCTGTGTAGTTATATGTCCTGGTAGTGTAAAACTCCTAAATTCGTTTTTACACTACTGTGAGGCCTGCTCCTTTCATAGGCTAACATTGGGGCTGCCCTCATATACTGTTGAAGTGGCAGCTGCTGATCTGAAAGGAGCAGGAAGGTCATATTTAGTATGGCCAGAATGGTAATACAAAATCCTGCTGACTGGTGAAGTCGGATTTAATATTACTATTCTAGAAATGCCACTTTTAGAAAGTGAGCATTTCTTTGCACTAAAATCTTGTTGTGCCCTTCAATCCACGTCTGGCTAGGTTTAGTTGACAGCTCCTTGTGCATTCACTCAGACACACCCCAAACACAGGGTACTCAGCCTCACTTGCATACATCTGCATTTTGAATGGGTCTTCCTGGGCTGGGAGGGTGGAGGGCCTGCCCTCACACAAAGGACTGCCACACCCCCTACTGGGACTCTGGCAGACAGGATTGAACTGAAAGGGGGCTTGGTGCATTTCTTAGAGACTCTTTGAAGTCACCCCCACTTCAAAGGCACAACTTAGTATAAAACAGGGCCTCTGCCCTACCTCATCAGACACTTGCTGGAGAAGAAACCTGAACCAGAAACTACATCCTGCCAAGAAGAAATGCCTGGCTGCTCAAAGGACTCACCTGTCTGCTTTCTACAAAGGACTGCTGCCTTGCTGTTGCCCTGCTGCCTTGCTGAACTCTTGTCTGGCTGTGAAAGTGCTCTCCAAGGGCTTGGATAGAGCTTGCCTCCTGTTCCTTGAAGTCTCAGGACCAAAAAGACTTCTCTCTTTTACTTGGACGCTCCGTGCGGCGAAAATTTCGACGCACAGCATGTTTCGTGGCGAGAAAAACGCCGCACTCCGACGCTGATCGACGCGATGCTCTTGGGACGATCGAAGATCCGACGCACGGCCTCGCAAGGACAACGCCGCCCGACCTCTAGAGGAGAAATCGACGCAACGCCTGCCGTGAGATCGTAATTTCAACGCGCAGCCCCGCAGATCGAAGTCTAGAGGAGAAATCGACGCGACGCCTGCCGTGAGATTGTAATTTCGACGCACAGCCCCGCAGACCGACGCGCAGCCGGAAAACAAGCAGGAAAATCCACGCACAGACCCGGAACATCTGGTAATCCCCGCGACCCACAGAAAGAGACTGTCTGCGCGCCGGAAAACGACGCGACTTCCCCGCGTGGAAAATAACGACGCAAGTCCGTGTGTGCTGGGGAGAAATCGACGCACACACCCTTTTTCCACGCACCTCTTCCTCTGTGGCCCTCTGAGGAGATTTTCCACCAGAAACCAGGTACTTTGTGTTTGAAAGAGACTTTGTTTACTTTCTAAAGACTTAAGACACTCTCTATCACTTTTCAGTGATATCTTTACAAATTCGTATTGCAACTTTGATCGTTTTGACCTGAAGATACCCAGATAAATATTATATATTTTTCTAAACACTGTGTGGTGTATTTTTGTGGTGTTATGCTATGGTGTTGTATGATTTATTGCACAAATGCTTTACACATTGCCTTCTAAGTTAAGCCTGACTGCTCGTGCCAAGCTACCGGGGGGTGAGCACAGGCTGATTTTGGATTGTGTGTGACTTACCCTGACTAGAGTGAGGGTTATTGCTTGGACAGAGGGCAACCTGACTGCCAACCAAAAACCCAATTTCTAAGATTGGTGATCAGCGGTGAGGATAGGACTTGTGTTTGTGCAGTGACATACAGTAGCTAAGTATTTCACTACCTACCCACAGTTGAAGGTCAACTTGATTTTTCATCTTTTTTGCTTTTGGTTCTCTGATGTCCTCCTGGATATACTATTGATATTTTGGACTTTGGATTTTGGTTCTTGCCAGTAAGACTTTGTCAGCAATGAGATTGCTTACCTACTCATTCTTTGTGCCTACTGACCACCTCACTAAGGCTGACCTAAGGAAGCTTTGCAGAAAATGGGGCCGTCCTGTAGCAAGGAGATCTACTAAGGCGGAGATGCTACATGCCTACATAGTCTGGGGGGAAGAAAGATGGGCAGAGAGAAAGGCAGCAAGAAACCAAATGACTAAGTACCCCTCAGATGAGGAGGAGGACTACTCACATGAGGAGGAAGACTACTCAGATGAGGAAAGAGAACCAGTGGGAGATGAATGGCTCCTAGCTCTCGAGCGGTGTATGGAAGAGCTAGATGAGCAGCTTGAAAGGGCTGAGGCAGCAAGTCTCTTAGCCCTGGAAGAAGAAAAGATTGCAGCTCAAGAGCTGAGCTGTAAAGAGCTGAAACTGGAGGCCGGAAGGGCTGAGTCCAGTTCAGATGGTGGCAGCAAAAATCTTGCATCCAGTACTGCTGAAGAAGGGCACAAGCCCAGAGATGTGGTGCCCAACTTGAAGAAGGGAGTTGACACACCCCAGGTGGTTCAAGGGTATGAGATAGTTCCCGTTATGCACAGGGTCCCTGAGAAGGATTGGGGAACTGGCACAGGGAGTCATATTCCTACTGGGGGGAGGGACACTTTACTGACTCTAGCAGAGAGTGACAGAGAAAAGGGTTCCCACCCTGGTGGACGTCCTGGATATAGAGTGTAGAGACATCCCAGAAGAGTATGGGTTGAGTGTCAGGGACAGACAGATACTGTCTCACCAGTCTCAGGAGGGTGAAGTAGAGTGCTTTTCCAAGGTTGAGTTACTGGGTGGTTGGGTGAAGGGTACTGTGGTTAATACATGTGAAGGGCAGAGTGATGTAATTGCTGGAGAGCATATGTCTGGTCCTTATTTTCCAGAGCTACGCCAACACCAGGTGGAGTGTGAGTTCTCTGACCCCAGGGAACTTACAATGGAGGCAGACTTCTGGGTGAGTACCAGAGAGTCTGAAGAGGCATTTGGGGGTGCTCCTGAAGGGAGTGGTCTAGGTGGTTCCCAACCGAGTGTGGTGGGAAAGGATTGTAGTGTCCCAGGTAGGTCCCAGGTCCTAGAGGGTTCCATGAGGGAACACCAGGAGGGAAGCCTAGCCTGTACCGTAGGGCCACCTTTTGAGGGAAGCCCCGCAGTGTCAGAAGAACTTGGGGGCGTGACTGTAGCCAGCATCCCAACAGTTCTGGTGTCTGGCAGTACCCCTCCTAGTGAGGGGGTGCAGAAGTCCAGACATAGGGTTGAGAGGGGGTTGCAGACCCCAGTGGAGGACCTTGAGAGTCAGGGGACAGCTTTGAGAGCAGAGCCCCCCAGGAATGACCCAGGTGAAACCGTTTCTGGTTTGGGGGAAACCCAGACTCTGCCGGATGGGCAGAGGTCGGGAGACCTGCGCCAACCAGACTCTTGTGTGGCCCTTGGGGACGGTGTGTCCCTTGTGGGGGGTGAGAGTGCCCCCCAGGAAGTCCTGGCATGCCAGGCAAAGATTCAACCTCAGGGTGGTGACTCTGGGTTGGATACCCAGGTTCAGAGGTTAAACTCTGACCTGGTGGGAGGTAGATGTGCCTCCCAAGGAGTCCTGCTGTGCCAGGCAATTGTCCAACCTCAGGGTGTTGACTCTGGGTTGGATGACCAGGTTCAGAGGTTAAACTCTGACCTGGTGGGGGGTAGGTGTGCCCCCCAGAAAGTCCTGGCGTGCCAGGCAATTGCCCAACCTCAGTGTGGTGACCCTGGGTTGGGGAACCAGGCTCAGAGGTTAAACTCTGACCTGGTGGGAGGTAGGTGTGCCTCCCTGGAAGTCCTGGCCTGCCAGGCAATGGTTCAACCTCAGGGTGGTGACTCTGGGTTGGCTAACCAGGTTCAGGGGATAAACTCTGACCTGTTGGGGGGTAGGTGTGCCCCCCAGAAAGTCCTGGTGTACCAGGCAGTGGTCCAACCTCAGAGTGCTGACTCTGGGTTGGATAACCGGGTTCAGAGGTTAAACTCTGACCTGGTGGGGGTAGGTGTGCCCCCCAGAAAGTCCTGGCGTGCCAGGCAATTGTTCAACCTCAGGGTGGTGACCCTGGGTTGGAGAACCAGGTTCAGAGGTTAACCTCTGACCTGGTGGGGGGTAGGCGTGCCTCCCAGAAAGTCCTGGTGTGCCAGGCAGTTGCCCAACCTCAAGGTGGTGACTCTGGGTTGGATACCCAGGTTCAGAGGTTAAACTCTGACCTGGTGGGAGGTAGGTGTGCCTCCCAAGAAGTCCTGCTGTGCCAGGCAATTGTCCAACCTCAGGGTGTTGACTCTGGGTTGGATGACCAGGTTCAGAGGTTAAACTCTGACCTGGTGGGGGGTAGGTGTGCCCCCCAGAAAGTCCTGGCGTGCCAGGCAATTGCCCAACCTCAGGGTGGTGACCCTGGGTTGGGGAACCAGGCTCAGAGATTAAACTCTGACCTGGTGGGAGGTAGGCGTGCCTCCCAGAAAGTCCTGGTGCGCCAGGCAATTTTTCAACTTCAGGGTGGTGACTCTGAGTTGAATGGCCAGGTTCAGAGGTTAAACTCTGACCTGGTGGAGGGTCAGTGTGCCCTCCAGGAAGTCCTGCTGTGCCAGGCAATTGTCCAACCTCAGGGTGTTGACTCTGGGTTGGATGACCAGGTTCAGAGGTTAAACTCTGACCTGGTGGGGGGTAGGTGTGCCCCCCAGAAAGTCCTGGCATGCCAGGCAATTGCCCAACCTCAGGGTGGTGACCCTGGGTTGGGGAACCAAGCTCCGAGGTTAAACTCTGACCTGGTGGGGGGTAGGTGTGCCCCCCAGAAAGTCCTGGCGTGCCAGGCAATTGCCCAACCTCAGGGTGGTGACCCTGGGTTGGGGAACCAGGCTCAGAGGTTAAACTCTGACCTGGTGGGAGGTAGGTGTGCCTCCCAGAAAGTCCTGGTGCGCCAGGCAATTGTTCAACTTCAGGGTGGTGACTCTGAGTTGAATGGCCAAGTTCAGAGGTTAAACTCTGACCTGGTGGAGGGTCAGTGTGCCCTCCAGGAAGTCCTGGCGTGCCAGGCAATTGTTCAACTTCAGGGTGGTGACTCTGAGTTGAATGGCCAGGTGCAGAGGCTAAACTCTGACCTGGTGGGGGGAGGTGTGCCTCCCAGGAAGTCCTGGTTTGCCAGGCAGTGATCCAGTCTGAGGGTACAGACCCTGGGCTGGAAGACCAGGTTCAGGGTGTCCCCCCGGACCTGGAGGGAGGGGCTACTGATAACAGTGCCCCTACCATGTTGTCTTCTGAGGAGGCCACTCCTAGTTGGAGGGTGCTGGACCCCAGAAGGGAGGGCAGGGGGAGGGAAGCCTCACCCCGGGCCCTAGTCCAACCTGAAGGTACAGGCCCCAGGTTGGAGGGCCAGTTGCAGGTTAACAGCCCTGCACTGGTGGAGGAATGGTACAGGGCGAATTCTGTAAGCACCCTTACCATGTTGGACTCTGGGGGTACCGCTCCAGGAGGGAGGGTACAGAGCCCCCGAGGGGAGGACCAGGTTCAGGCTGTCATCCCTGACCTGGTGGAAGGGAGAGTGGTTAAAGGGTGCCCAGCACCTGGGGCTACCGCCCCCCACTCTCCACAGCCACAGTGGTGGGAGAGCTTTGAGAGGCCTGGGGCCTGGCTCTCATCCCTGACAGCTGTCAGTAATCACTGTGGCTTGCTGTCCGGGTGGACAGAGTTATCCCTGGGGAGGGGACAAGTGTCACATCCCGGGGGTAGAGTGGGCAACACCACTGTGTTGGTCATGGTGGTACTATCCTGCTCCTGGGATACATCTGTGAGCAAAGTAAGGTTAGGTGCTGCACAGATGGGATCTGCAGGTAAGGAGAAAGGTTCCCCATGGGTTGGCTTAGTGGGCCCTGAGAGTATGGACAGAGTGATCCAATTGGAGTCAGGAAGGCGAAGAACTGGAGCATGCCCCTGCTGTTGTGGGCCTGGGTCCTTGTTCTGTCGCCTCAAACAGGGAAGTACATCAGGATAGTGATTGTTCTCCCCTGGCTTTAGGCTGGTAGGGGGTCATGTTGGACCTGGCTTTTTGACAGGGACATCCCCAAACGTTTTGCCTCCTTCCTCCTACTTTTTCTGACCTGTTGTTGTTGGCTTTTGACCTCTGGGCACTTTACCACTGCTAACCAGTGCTAAAGTGCATATGCTCTCTGTGTAAATTGTACTACTGATTGGTTTATCCATGATTGACTATTTAATTTACTTGTAAGTCCCTGGTAGAGTGCACTACATGTGCCTAGGGCAGGTAGATTAAATGCTACTAGTGGGCCTGCAGCAGTGGTTGTGCCACCCACCTCAGTAGCCCCTTAACCTTGTCTCAGGCCTGCCATTGCAAGGCCTGTGTGTGCAGTTTCACTGCCACCTCGACTTGGCATTTAAAGGTACTTGCCAAGCCTAGAACTCCCCTTTTTCTATACATAAGTCACCCCTAATGTGTGCCCTAGGTAACCCCTAGAGCATGGTGCTGTGTAGGTAAAAGGCAGGACATGTACCTGTGTAGTTATATGTCCTGGTAGTGTAAAACTCCTAAATTCGTTTTTACACTACTGTGAGGCCTGCTCCTTTCATAGGCTAACATTGGGGCTGCCCTCATACACTGTTGAAGTGGCAGCTGCTGATCTGAAAGGAGCAGGAAGGTCATATTTAGTATGGCCAGAATGGTAATACAAAATCCTGCTGACTGGTGAAGTCGGATTTAATATTACTATTCTAGAAATGCCACTTTTAGAAAGTGAGCATTTCTTTGCACTAAAATCTTGTTGTGCCCTTCAATCCACGTCTGGCTAGGTTTAGTTGACAGCTCCTTGTGCATTCACTCAGACACACCACAAACACAGGGGACTCAGCCTCACTTGCATACATCTGCATTTTGAATGGGTCTTCCTGGGCTGGGAGGGTGGAGGGCCTGCCCTCACACAAAGGACTGCCACACCCCCTACTGGGACTCTGGCAGACAGGATTGAACTGAAAGGGGGCTTGGTGCATTTCTTAGAGACTCTTTGAAGTCACCCCACTTCAAAGGCACAACTTAGTATAAAACAGGGCCTCTGCCCTACCTCATCAGACACTTGCTGGAGAAGAAACCTGAACCAGAAACTACATCCTGCCAAGAAGAACTGCCTGGCTGCTCAAAGGACTCACCTGTCTGCTTTCTACAAAGGACTGCTGCCTTGCTGTTGCCCTGCTGCCTTGCTGAACTCTTGTCTGGCTGTGAAAGTGCTCTCCAAGGGCTTGGATAGAGCTTGCCTCCTGTTCCTTGAAGTCTCAGGACCAAAAAGACTTCTCTCTTTTACTTGGACGCTCCGTGCAACGAAAATTTCGACGCACAGCTTGTTTCGCGGCGAGAAAAACGCCGCACTCTGACGCTGATCGACGCGATGCTCTTGGGACGATCGAAGATCCGACGCACGGCCTCGCAAGGATAACGCCGCCCGACCTCTAGAGGAGAAATCGACGCGACACCTGCCGTGAGATCGTAATTTCAACGCGCAGCCCCGCAGATCGAAGTCTAGAGGAGAAATCGACGCGACACCTGCGGTGAGATCGTAATTTCGACGCACAGCCCCGCAGACCGACGCGCAGCCGGAAAACAAGCAGGAAAATCCACGCACAGACCCGGAACATCTGGTAATCCCCGCGACCCACAGAAAGAGACTGTCTGCGCGCCGGAAAACGACGCCCGACTTCCCGGCGTGGAAAATAACGACGCAAGTCCGTGTGTGCTGGGGAGAAATCGACGCACACACCCTTTTTCCACGCACCTCTTCCTCTGTGGCCCTCTGAGGAGATTTTCCACCAGAAACCAGGTACTTTGTGTTTGAAAGAGACTTTGTTTACTTTCTAAAGACTTAAGACACTCTCTATCACTTTTCAGTGATATCTTTACAAATTCGTATTGCAACTTTGATCGTTTTGACCTGAAGATACCCAGATAAATATTATATATTTTTCTAAACACTGTGTGGTGTATTTTTGTGGTGTTATGCTATGGTGTTGTATGATTTATTGCACAAATGCTTTACACATTGCTTTCTAAGTTAAGCCTGACTGCTCGTGCCAAGCTACCGGGGGTGACCACAGGCTGATTTTGGATTCTGTGTGACTTACCCTGACTAGAGTGAGGGTTATTGCTTGGACAGAGGGCAACCTGACTGCCAACCAAAAACCCCATTTCTAACAGCAGTATTTCACTGTCAGGACATATAAAACACATTACTATATGTCCTACCTTATACACTGCACCCATCCATGGGGCTACCTAGGGCCTACCTTAGGGGTGCCTTACATATAAGAAAAGGGAAGGTTTAGGCCTGGCAAGTGGGTACCGTTGCCAAGCCGAATTGGCATTTTAAAACTGCACACATACACTGCAGTGGCAGGTCTGAGCCATGTTTACAGGGATACTCATGTGGGTGGGACAACCAGTGCTGCAGGCCCACTAGTAACATTTGATTTACAGGTCCTGGGCACCTCTAGTGCATTTTACTAGGGACTTACTAGTAAATCAGATATGCCAATCATGGATAGCCAATTGCTCATACATTTTACATAGGAGCACTTGCACTCTATCACTGGATAGCAGTGGTAAAGTGCCCAGAGTAACAAAAACAGCAAAAACAGAGTCCAGCACACATCAACCACCTGGGAAATAGGGGCAAAAAGTTAGGGGAGACCATGGCAAGGATGCCAAGTCTAACACGTGTCCCCCCTAGCTGAAAGTGGGGAGCAACTACCCAACCTCATAGGAGTTCTCATCTCTAAGGCGGAAGAATCTGGACAGACCATCAGCATTGGCGTGTTCTGTACCAGGGCAGTGTTGCATCATAGAGTCCATCCCCTGTAGGGAAACGGACCACCTCAACAATTTTGGATTCTCACCCCTTATCTGCATTAACTATCTAAGGGGCCTGTAGTCGGTCTGAACCCGGAAGTGAGTCCCAAACAAGTAGGGTCTTAGCTTCCTCAGCACCCAGACCACAGCAAAAGCTTCACGCTCAGTAGTACTCCACCTACGTTCCCTGGGATGTAACCTCCTACTAATGAAGGCTATCTAGGTTGATCTAGGCCCTCTTCATGAAGCTGTGAGAGTACTGCTCCAATACCATGCTCTGAGGTGTCTGTTTGCACAACAAATTCCTTGGAATAGTCAGGGGTCTTCAGCACAGATGCTGTGCGCATGGCTGCCTTCAGGGCATCAAAAGCTGTATGGCAAGACTCGATTCAGATTACATTTCTGGCCTGCTTTTTAGAAATTAACGCTGTCAAGAGAGCAATAATTGTGCCATGCCCCTTGACAAACCTCCTATAGTATCCAGTGAGACCTAAAAAGCCTCACCTCAGTTTGGGTCTTAGGGGGCCTCCCAAGCCAGAATGATTTCAATCTTTGGCTGTAGGGGTGGCACCTGGCCACTCCCCACCTGGTGTCCCAAGTACAACACAGAACCCTGCCCTGTTTGGCACTTGCTTGCCCTAATAATGAGGCCTGTCTTCTGCAGGGCCTCCAACACTTTATAGAGGTGTTGCAAGTCTTCCTCCGTGTGGAACTAAAGACAGCAATGTCATCCAGGTAGGCGGCACACAAATCATCCAATCCCGCCAACACCTGGTTGACCAGCCTCTGAAAGATGGCAGGGGCATTCTTCATCCCAAAGGACATCACCCTAAACTGGTAGTGCCCATCTGCTGTGCAGAAGGCAGACCTATCCTTAGTCCCCTCAGTCAGGGCGATCTGCCAGTACCCAGAGGTAAGATCAGACGTACTTGGTAGCTCCCATCCCGTCAATGAGCTCATCAGCTCAGGGGATGGGTGCGAGTCAGTCTTAATGACCGCATTGAGTCCCCGGTAATCCACACAGAACCGAAGTTCTGGAGTGGCACCAGAAGCAGCAGGCTTTGAGACCAAAACCACAGGGCTGGCCCAAGGGCTGCTGGAAAACTCAATAACTCTCAACACTAATATTTTAGAAACTTCATTGTTAATGTTAGCCCTCACCCTTTCAGTCACTCTGTAAACTTTGTGTTTTACAGGAGGACTGTTCCCAGTGTCCACATTATGTGTACTCAAGTGTGTGACCTCTGGGATCATGGAGAACAGGGAGGCGAACTGACACAAAACCTGGTGACAGTCCCTCTGCCGCTCTGATGTCAGGGAGGGGGAGAGGATCACTGCCTCCACAGACCCATCTTTTTCTCCAGCAGACAGGAGGTCAGTAAGAGGCTCACTCTCTTCCTCCACTCTGTCATCTGTTGCTAGGAGCTTGGACAATTCAGTTCGCTCAAAGTGTGGCTTCAGCCGGTTCACATGAAGGACCCTCAAGGGGTTCCTGAGAGTCCCCAAGTCCACCAGATAGGTGAATTCACTCTTGCGCTCTACCACCTCAAATGGCCCAGTCCACTTATCCTGGAGTGCCGTAGGCTCCACTGGCACCATCACTCACACCTTTTGACCAGGTTGAAACTCGACCAGAGTGGCATTCTGGACGTATCAGCGTTTCATGTCTTCCTGGCTTGCTTCCAGGTTCTCCTGTGCGAGGCTCCTGAAGCAGGCAGTCTGGTTTCTCAGAGCCAGCATGTAACTGAATACATCCTGGGGTGGTTTACTAGGGGCTTTCTCCAACCCTCCTTTACCAGACTCAAAGGTCCCCTCACAGGGTGGCCATACAACAGCTCAAAAGGACTAAAGCCAAGCCCTTTTTGAGGCACCTCCCTGTAAGCTAACAGAAGGCATGGCACGAGGACGTCCCACTTATGCCTCAATGGCCTGACAGGCCCATAATCATGCCATTCAAGGTGCGGTTGATTCTCTCAACCAGACCATTGCTTTGGGGGTGGTAAGGTGCAGTACACTTGTACGTCACCCCACACTCCTGCCACAGAGACTTCATATAAGTAGATATGAAGTTGTTACGCCTATCGGATACCACCTCCTTGGGAAACCCCAGGTGGGTAAAACCCCACATCAATGCACTGCCCACCACAGGGGCAGTGATCGATCTCAAAAGAATGGCTTCCGGGTACTGGGTGGCATGATCCACCAAGACCAGAATAAACCTGTTTCCCATGGCTGTCTTGGGGTCCAGAGGCCCCACAATGTCAATGCCAACCCTTTCAAAGGTGGTACTAACCACAGGAAAGGTTGTAGGGGGTCTTGCATTTCCCCTCACTCTTGCCTCTTGCCACTTGCCTGACAAGTTGGGCAAGACTTACAATAAGCATCCGAGTGCCTGCGCATTAGGGGCCAGTGAAAGTGGGTGACAAGAAGTTCAACAGGTTTGTCCTTCCCCAAATGTCCAGCTAAAGGCACATCATGAGCCAGACCCAGTAGGAAGGCTCTGAAGCACTAGGGTACCACCAGCACACGGGCTGACCCAGGCTGAGGAACCTTAGGCTCACTAAAGAGGAGGCCATCTTCCCAGTAAATCAGATGTAATCCATGCTCCTTGCCAGAAGCCTGGTCTGCAGCCTGCTGCCACAAACCCTCCAGAGTAGGGCATGTTTCCTGTGCCTCACAGAATCCTTCCCTGGTGGGCCCCCCTTCCTGCTGCCACTGTGACAGCTTAGGGACCTCGCCCAGTTCAGCCACCAGTTCCCCTGTAGGTTCTGCGGCATCACCCTCAGGCTCCGCCTCCTCCCGGACTGTGGGAACTTCTGGGGCAGGTTTCCTGTGCCCCTTGCCCTTCTTCTTTTTGGAAGTCCTCTGAGCCACTGTTTCAGGCTCCTGGGGCTCTTGACCACCCTGACGGGCTGCCATTGATCTGGTGGAAAACCATAACCACCCAGGCAGACCCAACATCTCCAAGAGTGACCTGTGTTCCACCTCTTTCCAAGGGGAATCCTCCAGGTCATTGCCAAGCAAACAATCCACAGGCATGGTTGACTCACAGCTACCTTCAAGGAACCTGAGACCCCCTCATTCAAAGGGAACCTGCGCCATTCTGCATAGGTGCTCTGAGTTGTCAAGTGCAACTACTTTGTGAAGTACACAGGGATCTATCTGCTCTTCAGACACCAGTTGACACCTCACTGTAGTCACACTGGCACCTGTGTCTCTCAGAGCCTCCACCCTCTGTACATTAATGGTCACCCACTGCCTGTATTTTCTAGTGTTCTCAGGCTCCAGGGTTCTCTTAACAATCTCACTGTCCCCTAGAGAAACAAGGGTCATCTCAGCTGGCTTCCACCCACCTGGAACCAACTCCTCCCCAAGCGCTACACTAGCCAAACCCTGTGACTGAGCACCAGTGGGTGCCGGTGTACTCTTGGGGCATTTGGAGTCCCCCCTTACATGACCCACCTGATCACATGCATAACACTTACACCGGGGACCCCCTTCCACAGGTTTCTCTTTGGAGAACCAGGGCTTCTTTTCTACTGGGGGCTGGGATTCTTTACCGTGGAAACTAGGTTGGGGCCCTTCAGAGAACTCCTCCTGTTTACCCTTATCCCCCACTTTTTCTGATGGGGACCCTGACCACCCTTGGCATGGTCTCCCCCAAGAAAGCACGCTACGCGGGGGCTTGCATCGTTAACAGCAGCCACTGCTAGTGTTGTGTGTCATTTCTCCAGCTGCATTGCGTTGATCTCCCAGTGGCGAGGCAGGTGGAGTGTCAATTTTAGCCTCGATGCCGACAGCGCATCGTTTATCAGCCGTCAGGCGGGTTGTGCATCAATGGTTTCCCCGCACAGCGGTCTTTGTGTGGATTTCTGTTCTTTTCTACCAGCTTCACCTTTCCAGGTCCCAGAGACAGGTTAGGGCACCACTTGGCAGGCAGGACTCTCAGCAGAAAGTCCAGGTGCTGTCAGAGAGAAGTCTTTGATGTCACTGAGACTTCAACAACAGGAGGCAAGCTCAGTTCAAACCCTTGGAGATCCTTAACCAATGGGAAGTCACACGAAAGTCAGTCTTTGTCCTCTTTCAGGCAAAACCAGCTCCTGCATGCTAACCCAGCAAAGCACAGTCACAGGCAAAGGGGCAGTACTCCTCCAGCTTCCAGCTCTTCTCCTTGGCAGAGGTTCCTCTTGGTTCCAGAAGTAATCTAATTTTCAGGGGGTTTGAGTCTACTACTTATACTCCTTTCTGCCTTTGAAATAGGTGAACTTCAAAGGAAAGACTCTCTTGTTTGTAACATCCTGCCTGGCACAGGCTAGGCCCTAAACACACACCAAGGGGTTGGAGACTGCATTGTGTGAGGGCAGGCACAGCCCTTTCAGGTGTGAGTGACCACTCCTCTCCTCCCTCTAAGCACAGATGGCTCATCAGGCTATGCAGGCTACACCTCAGCTCCCTTTGTGTTACTGTCTAGAAAGAGATGCAAACAGCCCAACTTTCAAACTGACACAGACAGGGAATCCACAAACAGGTAGAGTCACAGAATAGTTTAAGCAAGAAAATGCCTACTTTCTAAAAGTGCAAAAACAACAGATGGACGGAACGCAGAACAAATCAAACATTCACCCCTGTCCCAGATCTGGGTTTAATCCATGAGTTCTTTTGCTTGCCCTGCCATTCCAGTTTGGACTCAGCCATATGCAAATCAGACTTTGACCATCTTCCCCATAGGAACAGTCTAGCCTGAACTGCCAGGCCAGGTCCTCCCACAACAAGAAAAAACATCCTGGGACTGATTTCAGGGTATCACCCTTTATCAGCCAGTCTAAGTTGAATCTGGTGGCATAGCAAGCATGGGACCAACGTCTGGGCATACTCTTCCCACTTGGAGTGACAAATGCAAAAACAACAGATGATGGACAGATAGCAGAGCAAATCAAACATTCACCCCAGCCACAGATATGGGTTTAATTAATCAGCTCTTTTGCTTGCTGTGCCATCCCACTTTGGACCCAGCCGTATGCAAATCAGTCTTGACCCTGTTCCAGATGGGAACAGTCCAACCTGAACCGGACCATAAGTGCACCGGGTATGCCCAGACGTGGGTCCCGGGCTCACTGTGCCACTGGATTCAAGCTAGCCTGACTGATGAAGGGTGATACCCTGAAACCGGTCCCAGGATGCTTGTTTCCGGTCCAGGGGGGACCTGGCCTGGCAGTTCAGGCTGGACTGTTCTCATGGGTAACAGGGTCAAGACTGATTTGCATATGGCTGGGTCCAAACTGGGGTGGCATGGTGAGCAAAAGAACTGATGGATTAAACCCAGATCTGTGACTTGGGATGAATGTTTGACTGGTTCCGCATTCCGTCCATCATTTGTATTTGTTTACTTTTGTCACCATAAGTGCACTGGGTATGCCCAGACTTGGGTCCCGAGCTCACTGTGCCCCTGAATTCAAGCTAGCCTGGCTGATGAAAGATGATATTTTGAAACTGGTCCCAGATTGCTTGTTTCTGGTCTAGGGAGGACCTGGCCTGGTAGTTCAAGCTGGACTGTTCCCATGGGGAACAGGGTCAAGACTGATTTGCACATGCCTGGGGCCAAACTGGGGAGGCATGATGAGCAAAAGACTTGATGGATTAAACCCCGATCTGTGATAGGGAGTGAATGTTTGATTGGTTCCACATTCTGTAAATCATTTGTGTTTGTTTACTTTTGTTGCCATAAGTGCGCTGGGTATGTCCAGATGTGGGTTTTGGGCTCACTGTGCCACTGGATTCAAGGTAGCTGGGCTGATGAAGGGTGATACTCTGAAAACGGTCCCAGGATGCTTATTTCTGGTGTAGAGAGGACCTGGCCTGGCAGTTCGGGCTGGACTGTTCCCATGGGGAACAGGTTCAAGACTGATTTGCATATGGCTGGGGCCAAACTGGGATGGCATGGTGAGCAAAGGAATTGATGGATTAAACTGAGATCTGTGACTGGGGGTGAATGTTTGATTGGTTCCGCATTCCATCCATCATTTGTGTTTGTTTACTTTTGTTGCTATAATTGCGCCGCATATGCCCAGAAGTGGGTCCTGGGCTCACTGTGCTACTGGATTCAAGCTAGCCTGTCTGATGAAGGATGATACCCTGAAACTGGTGCCAGGATGCTTGTTTCTGGTCCAGGGAGAACCTGGCCTATCAGTTCAGGCTGGACTGTTCCCAAGGGGAACAGGGTCAAGGCTGATTTGCATATGGCTGGGGCCAAACTCGGGTGGCATGGTGGGCAAAATAATTGATGGATTAAACCCAGATCTGTGACTGGGGGTGAATATTTGATTGGTTCTGCATTCCATCCATCATTTGTATTTGTTTACTTTTGTCGCCATAAGTGCCCCGGGTATGCCCAGACGTGGGTCCCTGGCTCACTGTGCCAGTGGATTCACACTAGCTTGGCTCTTGAAGGGTGATACCCTGAAACCGGTCGCAGGATGCTTGTTTCAGGTCCGTGGAGGACTTGGCCTGGCAGTTCAAGCTGGACTGTTCCCATGGGGAACAGAGTCAAGACTGATTTGCATATGGCTGGAGCCAAATTGAGGTGACATGGTGAGCAAAAGAATTAATGGATTAAACCCAGATCTGTGACTTGGGGTGAATGTTTGATTGGTTCAGCATTCCATCCATCATTTGTGTTTGTTTACTTTTGTTGCCAAAATGGCGCCGGGTATGCCCGGGCTCACTGTGCCACTGGATTCAAGCTAGCCTGGCTGTTGAAGGGTGATACCCTGAAACCAGTCTCAGGATGCTTGTTTCAGGTCCGTGGAGGACCTCGCCTGGCAGTTCAGGCTGGACTGTTCCCAGGGGGAACAGGATCAATACTGATTTGCATATGGCTGGAGCCAAACTCGGGTGGCATGGTAAACAAAAGAATTGATGGATTAAACCCAGATCTGTGACTGGGGGTGAACGTTTGATTGGTTCTGCATTCCGTCCATCATTTGCATTTGTTTACTTTCTAAAAGTGGCATTTTCAAACACACAATCTAAAACCAAACTATACTAAAAGATGTATTTTTAAGTTGTGAGCTCAGAGACCTTAAACTCCAGATTTCTATCTGCTCCCAAAGGGAATCTCCACTTTAATAATATTTAAAGGCAGCCCCCATGTTAACCTATGAGAGAGATAGGCCCTTGCACAGTGAAAACCGAATTTGGCAGTATTTCACTGTCAGGACATATAAAATACTTTACTATGGGCCTGATTACAACTTTGGAGGAAGGTGTTAATCCGTCCCAAATGTGACGGATATACCACCAGCCGTATTACAAGTCCATTATATCCTATGGAACTCGTAATACGGCTGGTGGTATATCCATCACATTTGGGACAGATTAACACCCTCCTCCAAAGTTGTAATCAGGCCCTATATGTCCTACCTAAAACATACACTGCACCCTACCTATAGGGCTACCTAGGGCCTACCTTAGGGGTGCCTTACATGTAAAAAAAAAGGGAAGGTTTAAGCCTGGTACACTTGCCAAATCGAATTGGCAGTTTAAAACTGCAAATACAGACACTGCAGTTGCAGGTCTGAGCCATGTTTACAGGGCTACTAATGTGGGTGGCACAACCAGTGCTGCAGGCCAACTAGTAGCATTTGATTTACAGGCCCTAGGCACCTCTATTGCACTGTACTGGGGACTTACTAGTAAATCAAATATGTCAATCATGGAAAGCCAATTACACACACATTTTACATAGGAGCACTTGCTCTTTAGCACTGGATAGCAGTGGTAAAGAGCCCAGAGTAACAAAAACAGCAAAAACAGAGTCCAGCACACATTAACAACCTGGGAAACAGAGGCAAAAAGTTAGGGGAGACCATGCCAAGGTTGCCAAGTCTAACAGCAAGCCACTGAAAGTTCCAGACAGGCTCAAACATGAAGCCTAGCTCTGGCTCAGCTCAAAGTTCAGCTGGAACCTTGAACCTACCAGCCGAGCTTTCAAGTGGCTTTTGTCTTCCACCCTCTGTTCAACCAGGAAAAGGCATTATGGCCAGGGCTGCCGACTTTGAAACTGAGGAACTATGGTGCATATTATTACTTGGCTTGCAATGTATTAGTGCCAAACATTCTGATGCTAAAACAGCGCATAGCTAATTCCATATTTATATTTTGATACTAGACCCGTCTAGCTTCAAAATATTGGAGTTGGCGCCATGTTTAGGATGCGTGAAACCACCTTGCATCAATGAGATGCAAGGTAGGTGTTCCCTTCCTAAACATGACACTAACCCCGAGCGCCATATTTATACCCCAACGTAAAAATGGCGCAAAAGAAGGAAGCGGACTCAAAAAATGGCGCAAAGTCCGATTAGTGCCAAAAATTAGTGCTTGGTCAGACCCAGGCGTTAAAAAGAGGCTCACACACCACCACTCATAGAAAAAAAACAGAAGGAGCCTTAGAAACTGCCAGGACAACAAGGAAGTGCTACTGCTCCAGCTTGGCACACGCTGAAGACGTCTGCAAAGTCAGCAGATCCAACCACCACCACCGCAGTAACCACAAACCCCACCATAACAGCCACAGATGTAGCGCAGAAGGAGGGAGCGAATTTTCCGACAGCGGATCACCATCTTAGGAATGAGGGAACAGGATGTGGCCCGGATGTACAGACTCAACCAGGAGTCCATCATACGCCTACTGCACTTGATAGTACAACACATCACTGCAAGGCTGAAAACTTCCCATAACATCCCACCCATTACAAAACTCCTTCCCGTCCTCCACATGATGCCATCTGGATTATTCCAGACAATGGGTGCGTTCGTGGCTGGTATCTCCCAGTCACCCTTCTCCGTCTGCCTACCAAAGGTCCTGTACGTAATCCTACACCTCACGCCACTACACATCTGCTTCCCAAACACCCAGCAGCTGCAGCATGTGACCAAGTAAGGTTTCTATCAGGTAGCTGGGTTTACACATGTGCTGGGTGCAATGAACTGTACCCATGTCCAGCTGGTGCCACTTGCAGTTACGGAACACCTCTACAGGAACCCGCAAGCACACACATTCCATCAATATGCAGGCTATTGTGGTCCACTGTGGTCTCTTCACTAACATCCTGAAGAAATACCCTGGCAGCGTCCATGAAGAATACATCTTTCGCCACTGTACCATCAACCAGCGGTTCCTAGATGGTGAATATGGCAAATGGCCTTCTCATCGGTAAGCCAATCATACCACACAACACACCAACCATCAACGACAAACAAGACAAACTCAAAAAGAAATACACATGGGCAGGGCCACAGACATGTACAGGCACAACACATAAGCCACATTCCACACCACACTGCACACTTTGCATGTCACAAACGCATGCACCCAAATCTACATAACACAGCAACACCCTGACTGAGAAACCATGTGTGGACAGGTGGAGCCAAGTGTCCTTTGCATGCAGAAGCTGCTCACAAATCACTACAAGTGTCCACAGGTTGACAAATAAATATAAATCACACACACACATTACACCAAACAAAGAAGCACACAGGTATGTCAATGGAATAGGCTATGGTCATGTTGAAGAAGTCACACATTGGCACCGTCCCACATAACTCATGGTGTGTAAGCCTCGGGCAGAACCTAAATCCAATTTTACCCAAGTGGTGCCATAACCAAGTATACATCAGCTACACATACCTAACAGACTTGTAGTGTACACATACACCTGTCTGCTGCATTCTGTCCCACACATATATCTACAAAAATATTTGCCATTGAAGACAATGGGGTTGAATCATGAGAAAGGGGGCAGCACCTACTCCAGTGTCACCTCACATGGGCCCCTAGTACCCACTAAGGACACCAAGGGGGTTATTCTAACTTTGGAGGAGGTGTTAATCCGTCCCAAAAGTGACGGAAAAGTGACGGATTTACCACCAGCCGTATTACGAGTCCATTATATCCTATGGAACTCGTAATACGGCTGGTGGTATATCCGTCACTTTACCGTCACTTTTGGGACGGATTAACACTCCTCCAAAGTTAGAATAACCCCCCAAGTCTGTTCCAGCTACCAGAAAGTGTGGTACTGAAAATTCTGGACCCGTGTTATAAACGTCGTCGTATCACAACGATTTTGGTATCAGCAGACCGGGAATGATTAGAATAGTATGCACAAGCATTGTATTCATATTCGGGTAACAAAATCACCCGAATATCAGAGTTTCCGTCCTGAACCCTCGTGTTCCATTTAAACGACAGCCATTTTATGATTGCCCTCACATAGGCCAATGTCTAATGCTGAAAACGAGTCTGAAAGACACGTACATCTTTGCTGACTCCTCTGTGACCTGGGCAAGCTGACTCCACTGCCTGAAGCCAAACCTGTTCGGCCAGTTTCTTTCCCAGTGGCCGAATGAGATTAGTATCAAGGCACAACACATCATAAACCTTTCATCACACACAAACCATGCCAAATCTTACACACACACCTGTCTCTGTTTCTTTCTTTATGACCTGCTTTACAAGGAGGAGGTGCCCGTTTATATTGGGGGTCCGTCGATATCTGATGAAAGTACTAAGCCTTGCCGGGTAATTGATTGAGGGCTGGACAAACTGAAATATGGGCTTGTCATCATAAACCTGCTATTTCTTTGTAGTGAAAATATGTGAATGGTCAACTGTAAAATAAGGAATGTTTGCCTAAAGCATAATATTTTGTATAAAAGAGAAGGTTAGCTTTGCAAAGGGAGCAGTCTCCTGAGAATATGCACCGTGTTGTACTTCTAAGATACCTGTTACTGGCTGCAGCCAATAAACAAGATCTTTGACTTCACCAAGAAGACTCTGTGTTTCTGTAGTCTGAAACAGGAAGGACTCGAAGTCTTAGGGTGTGTTCCCTGGCACCGCTGGGTTCTGAAAAACCCAGTACTTCAGTTGGCGCCCAACGTGGGGCGATTTCAGCGGTACCAGTCCAAGCCAGAGGTTCGTGAGGAGCTTCGTGTGAAAATTCTGGAGGAAGGCCGCCACTTCATTGACCCCTGTATGTCGACGTGGTCCGAAAGTCTTTGCCGCGAGGTTCCCTACTTCTCGACGGCTACGAAGGACAGCTGCCCTGACTATCGCCCTGTTTTGGACCCTTCATGATTTGGTAGAGCGAAACGATAAACGAGTCTTCTGGTGATGTCATCAATACCTCAGTTAAGTATAAGTGGAGAGTCTCCCAGTCCTTAGTTTGGTTCTTAGTTTGGTATCCCCTTGGGATCTTTGATTTGGAACTTGCAAGTACCAAAGCCGAGGGATTCGTGTATTCACGAGACTATCGTATTCGATAATCCTTTGAAGTTTGACGCTAGACTAGAGAGCGAAGATGCCTGGTCTTAGCAGACATGGAAATTTGTTTTGTCTTGGTTATAATAGGGATTCCCGATTGGAGGACTCGTGTCCGGTTCCTCCGATTGGAACTCCAACCTATGAACTATATGTGAAACATGGCATAGGCCCCATCATATATAATGAAGTATGGATCCGATACACCAGGAAAGATGGTGTTTTAAAATGGCCCCAATATGGTAGTTTTGACACAGAGATTCTGGATAATCTGGAGGTTAAACTTTTTAAGAAGAAAGCCCAGCCGGCGATGTTTGACTCTTTCCGCCTATGGCGTAAGGAAGCCAAACAGAAGGAAATTAAATTAGCAAAGAGAAATAAGAGGGTATCTCGATAATGCAAGCTGCCATGCAGTTTAAAGATGATGAAGAAGAACAGATGAATGAGCAGTTGCACAGGCAACGTAAATTGGTGACCGATAAATGTTATCCAGTTTTTCCACTTCTTCAGCAAGATGCAGCAAAAGAACTTGAGAAAGATCCTTTAATGTCACACTTGTTGAGTTCGCCACCCCCTTATGCGCAGAATGCTACAGCACCTCCGCAACCTTTAGCTGTGCAACCTCCGGTTATTGTGCCTCAGGTTCTTCCACAGCCGCCAGCTCCTTTTCAGTTGGTTCCTACTACTATGGCGCAGCCCCTTCAAGGGCCGCCGACTTCGCTACCTGCTCCATCTGTACCTCCTGCGACTTTATGTACTACATCGACTGCCTCTTCTGGTGTTCTTCCTGATACTGCCTCTGCGTCTGCTTCTGCGTCTGCCTTGCCTCCCTCTGTTTTTCCTCCTGTTCTTTCATCAACTTCTCCCTCTGTCCGACAGAGAATGACAGATACTGTTGCCAGCCTTATATTTCCTCTCTTTGGGTCGTCTGGTGTGACCCCAGATTCGGAGCGTAAGCAGTCGCGTAGTCAACTGCCTAATTCTCAAGAGAGAGAAATGTTTGACCGTATGGCGCGTAAATGGGTTGTTTACCCTTTAAGATACGATGTAGAGTCTGTTATGGATGTCTTCCGCCAATGGGAAGCACCGAAACAAAGGTACGTTTTTGAGAAAATGTGTGCATTCCTTTGTGAGGAATTGGAAGATAATGATTTGGAAACAAATCCGCCTGATTTGTGCCGTGTACGGTTTGAGTTTGCAAAGGGCACGATTGTGGGTTTGGATGTTGAGACAGCAGTTGCGACGTTGTTGTCCTTTAGGAATAAGGATCCTTCTCAGTCATTGTTCCAACATGACTCTTCTGTCAAAAGGTGCGACAGTACCCAATGAGAGAAGTCCCTCCGGTATGGAAGGACGCCGTTGCGGCTGATGTTGCTAATCAAATTGATGCTGTCCCAGCTCATTTTCAGCGTGTTTGGGTACATGTTCCGTGGAAGCGAGCTGAAGTTTTAGCCCTTAAGCAGACTTTGCCTGATCCCCGTAAAAACCCTGCAGGGTATTATAAGGAATTATCACAGACTGCAGACTCATGCATTATGAATTTAGCCGACATAGACATGTTATTTGGGAATGTTGTTCCACAGCCTTTGTGGGGATTGATTCGCCATACAGATCATGCACAAGAGTTAGGTGACTCATGGGCTAATATTAGTGCTGCAAATGATAGACAAGTTGGTGGTGCCAAGCCTGAGCCTTTGGTAGCAGAACTGCCTGCTAGGATCATTACTTACGTGAAGACTTTAATGCCTGCGATGCGTGTGAATTGGGATAAATTGTCTGCGTGTAAGCAGAAGAAAGATGAAACAGTGTCTGATTTCTTCACCAGGTTTGAGGAAACGTTTATCGACCACAGTGGTCAAGATATGAGTACAGAAGGTGGTCAACGGTTGTTCGTTGACAAGTTTGTGCACAATTTGCTTGCAGAGCTGTGTAAGAAATTGAAGGATTCAGAGAGTTCTTGGGCCGTTTCCTCTTCAGCACAAATATTGGCTACTGCACAGTACTACGAAAATAGGGATAAAGATGAGAAGGATAGAGCAGACAAGAAAACTAAAGAATTAAAGACGAAGGTTCTTTTACAACAGGCGTATCCGCCACGTGGTGGTCAGAGTAACTATCAGCAACCTCAACAGTTCCAGAGAAACTCGCAAAGGTTCGAGTTTTCTCAACCACGTGTTCCTGTAGGTCCCAATCAGTGTTCATATTGTAAAGAAGAGGGTCATTTCAAGTATAGTTGTCCTATTTTGTTACAGCGTACGAATGGTGCTTCTGGCGTAAGAGGTCGAGGTGTTCAACAAGCTCCTAGAGGTAGAGGACGTGGAAGTTTTTCCCAGAACACGCGTTCCTTTCCGTCTCAAAACTCAATGAATAGCTTTGACCAGCAACATAACGCGTCTGGTAGGACGGCTCAGTACTATGCTGACGACTACTATGGAGAAGATGAGAATCTGGAAGGTAATAATTGCTAGGACAGCCATAGACGAAGAGAGGGAGTTTTTTTAGTTCCAGTGGATCAGAATGGACCTTATGTTAAGGTGATTACCTCAGGTGTGTCGGAGCCTTTTCTGTTGTATACTGGTGCTACAAAGAGTTCTATTATGCACTCAAAACTCCCTGGCGCACCTTTGTCTGGCGAGATGAATGTTTCAGTAGGTTTTTCCGGCGCCCCGGTTAGGAACCCGATTTCTAGTCCTATGTCCTTTTCTATTGGACCTTGTGAATTGGAAGCACCCCGTATTCTGACGACAGGTTGTGGTGAAAACTTGTTAGGATTGGATTTGTTGAAAAGATTGTATGCGGCATTATATTGTTCTCCTTCGGGAGTACAACTTACACTGGGTAGGAAATTGGTCTCTCCAATGTATTTGTCGAAGGATAAACTTCCGACCGAATTGTCATTTCTTCCTGATACCATTTGGGCTACTGGTCCTAATGATGTGGGTCTTTTGGAAATACCGCCTTATGTTGTGACATTGAAAGCCAATGTTAAATTACCACGCATTCAACAATACAAGATCTCTAGTGAAGGTGAAAAGGCGTTGCTAGCGATCATTTATGATTTAATTGAAAAAGATGTAATTGAAGAGACAAGAGGCAACGTTTGTAATAGTCCTGTTTTGCCTATTTTGAAACGTACTGACCCCTCTAAGCCACCTGTTTACAGGCTCGTGATTGATCTTAGAGAGGTAAATAAAATAGTTGTGCCACAGTTTCCAGTTGTTCCTAATATCACTGCCATATTGAATATGATTCCAGCTTCCGCCACCTGGTTTTCGGTGATTGACTTAAAGAATGCTTTCTTCAGCATCCCGATTGCAGAGGAGAGCAGGGATATTTTTGGATTCAGTTTAGGAGGCCGAAGTTTCCGCTTCAAACGCGCTCCTCAAGGCTACTGTGAAAGCCCATCAATATATAGTCAGGCTTTAAAAACACAGCTTGATGCAATTGTTTTACCTGACGGCGCTACCCTTATTCAGTACATTGATGATTTGCTAGTCGCTACAGATGCTGAAGAGATTTGTAAAGAAGCCACCTTGTCGTTGTTGCGTCATTTATCTGATTTACATCACAAAGTGTCCCTTTCAAAACTGCAATATTGTCGACAAGAAGTGACCTACTTAGGTCATCTCTTATCGAAGGAGGGAAGGAAACTGACCTCAGAAAGAATTCAGGCAATTGCAAAATTGAGTGTGCCAAGGACACAGAGAGAAGTACGTGCTTTCTTGGGCATTACATCATACTGCAGACAATGGATACCAAATTTTTCTTTGCTGGCCAAACCTTTGGTAGCATTGACCTATAAAGATACACCAAACCCCGTTCCGTGGTCTGAAGATTGTCAGAAAAGTTTTTCCGAATTGCGTAATGCATTGTGTTCGGCTCCTGTGTTGGGTACCCCCGACTACAGTAAGCCCTTTACACTGTATGTCCATGAGAAAGAGGGTTGTGCATTGTCAGTGCTGACACAGTCTTTTGGAGACAAGCAGCGCCCATGCGCATATTTTTCGTCAACTTTGGATCCGGTAGCTAAAGCATTGCCGAGTTGCTTGAGAGCCACAGCGTCAGCAGCTGTTTCTATTCGACAGTCTGCTGGGTTAGTGATGAATAATATGTTGATTGTGATGGTTCCACATGCAGTGGACACGTTGTTAAACAGGACCAAGACACAGCATTTAACTAGTGCTCGATTGTCAGGTTACGAGTTGACACTGTTAGCGAGTCATGTGCACATAAAGAGGTGCAATACGTTGAATCCAGCCACGTTATTGCCGATTTCAGTAGAGACAGATGATGCTGAACAACATGATTGTTTTCTTAGGACAGAAGAAGAAACGAAAGGGAGAGTAGATCTTAAAGATACTCCTCTTGTAAAGTGTGATGGTACCTTATGGGTGGATGGTTCATGCTTCAAGCTTCCGAATGGTAATACGACTGCAGCATATGCTGTCACAACTTTGCATACGATTGTTGAAGCTGCACGTATACTACATAATTCAGCTCAAGCAGCAGAGCTGATTGCACTTACGAGAGCGTGTGTGTTATCGAAAGGAATGAAAGTGACCATATATACCGACAGCCAGTATGCGTTTGGTGTGGCCCATAGTTTTGGACGATTGTGGAAAGAACGTGGGTTCCTGACTTCGCATGGAGCTAAAATTCAGCATGGTCAGTTGGTGAATGAGCTTCTTGAGTCACTGACCTTGCCATTACAAGTTGCGATTGTGAAATGCAGTGCACACAAGAAGGTTACTGATGATGTTGGTCGTGGCAATGCATTTGCTGACGAAATCGCAAAAGAAACAGCAAAAGATGTGATGAATCGAATGTATGTTGCAGGCCCCGCAAGATGGGTTGGTGACGTTGGAATATGTGAAGATACGATAGAGGGTGTGAAGTCTCTTCAAGCTGAAGCTTCAGAGAAAGAGTTGAGTGTGTGGAAAGAAAGTACGGGTAAATTGGATGAAAATGGTTGTTGGGTTGACTTGTCAGAACATCAGCGATGGTTGTTACCCGATGCGTATGTGCTTGCAGTGGTGACAATGGCTCATGGAATGGCCCATATCAGTGTGAAAGGGATTTGTAAGTTGCTGGCTCCAGTATGGCAAAATGCTGGAATTCCTAAATGTGCAGAGAATGTGGTCAAGAATTGCATGGTGTGTCTGAAATACAATCCTGGTAGGGGAACCCCAACTCCAGCTGGTCATTTTGCGCCTCCAACGTATCCGTTCGAGGTTTTGCAGCTAGATTTCATCCACATGGAAAGGTGCAACAATCTGAAATACGTACTCGTTGTTGTTTGTGCTTTTTCAAGATGGGTAGAAGCATATCCCTTAAAAGACAACACTGCCTTATCCACAGCTAAAGCCCTTGCCAAAGAATTCTTCCCTAGGTTTGGAATGCCGAGAATGGTCTGGAGTGATAATGGGAGTGAATTTGTGGGTCGAGTGATGAAAAAAGTATGTGAAGGGCTAGGTATCCAGCAAAAATTCCACGTTGCAAATCACCCCCAATCAGCTGGACTAGTAGAGTGCTATAATGGCACGCTAAAACTGAAGTTGGCAAAGATACAAGCGAGCTCTGGTCTTAAATGGCCTGACGCTCTGCCTTTAGCACTCCTATCAACAAGAATGACTGTGCATTCGCGAGTGGGACTTAGTCCCTATGAAATTGTGTTCGGCCGCCCGGCCAACATATGGGGAGTGCCAAGAGCAACAAAATTCAGTGAGATCGAACACCCTGTACTGCTTCATTATTTGTATGAATTGATGGCTAAATTGCGTGTTCTACACCAACAGGTTCACGATACTCTGCCTCAGGTCTCTGAAGCTCCAGGACATCTTATCGATCCTGGATCATGGGTACTAGTCAAGAACTTCCAGCGGACAAAGAATGACCAGCCCCGTTGGACCGGCCCCCACCTCGTCCTTCTCTCAACAAGATCAGCTGTTCGAGTGGAAGGGAAAAAGAACTGGATCCACGGCATACACTGCAAGAGGGTCCCTTTTCCTCTACCGCACAACCGGTGGGTCCAGGAGGGGATCGCTGACTCTGAGCCTCGTTTTTTGCCATTTAGCGATGCACGTGTAAAAGGAACAATTTCTGAACAAGAAAGTGACAATAATTTGCAAGAAGCTGTGCCACCGTCAATTCGATTGAACACTACAGAGCCTGAACTCTTGTTCCAGAACCAGACAGTACCTGGAAAAAGCCGTTATAATTTGAGACCAAGAACTAAGGACAAATAATTTTTTCCCCATTCCTTTGCTATTTTTTTTAAAAGTGCGGCTCTCTCATCTGAGAAACTTTCTTATTTTTGTTTTTTTTTTCTTTTCGAACCGCCATCCGGGTTCAGCTGTAGGGTCGTGTTTGCCCAAGTCTTTGGAGTGCAGCTGAAGACGTTAGGTCGACAGTTCTGGTCGGTCTAAGGGAGTTGCCCTGGACTGACAGAAGCATTCCCTAGCTTAGAACACCCTACCACCACAAGCAGCAATTAGAGAGGATGGAGTTTTTCAAGAATGAGAGACCTGCCAGACAGATGGACTTTAAAGCCAGAATGTGTATAATAATGACAAAGAAACGATTTTTGATATTATGTATTTTCATGTTGCTTAGTGTAATGACGTTTTTAATAGGATATGTTTTATTCTCTTTTCAAGTGACATTTGCACCCATTACTCAGCCCATACCTCCTTCTACTGTTTCCTCGCATTCTTTTCACCCCCTGCCTGAACACGAGTCTGCCAGAAGATTAGAGTTTGCCAACAATTCATTCATTCAGCTTCTACACCAACACCAATTAGTAGTGAACACAACTAACTGTTGGGTGTGTGGTCTTATGCCCCATACTACTGATAAAGGTATCCCTTATCTGGTCCTGCCTTTCAGCCATAATGGTTCTGTATGGGCATATAGAACGGTGTTCATATACGCGTATGAAGCCAACCCCCTACGTTCTGTGAAAGATAATCCTAAGAATAGTGCTCTAGCTAAGGGTATAGTAGATATGATTAGGGAAGATATTTCCTATAAGACTATCCCGAGAGATGAGACACTAGCATATATTGGATGGAACGTAACAGGATATGGAGTCACTCTGAGTGGGAACCAGCGAGCAAAGAGATCCTCCCCGATTTGGATTGTACCCCATCAGGGTCACCTATGTCTGCAAGGTAATGGCAAGAATCCCAGAGCTCAGTTAGGGAAAAGTATCTGCACTGAAACATATGTTTTTGCGTTTCAGACTTCTCCTTCGTTCTTAGCAGCTAAGGGTACCTATTTCATCTGCCATAATAGAGCCTATACATGGTTGCCTCCTGACTTCTCAGGCACATGTTTTGTTTAGTTCCTGTTACCTCCCACCTACACGGCCGCAGCAGATTACCATAAGACAAGGATAGTTAGAGGTGTCATAAGTAAAGAAGACACTACAGGACAAGAATTTGGAGATTTCGTAAAGGGTTTTCTGCCGTTTTGGGGCCCTATGGTTAACAGCAGGAACATAAGGCAATTGACAAAGGTCGTTGAATCCACGGTAGTTGAAACCGCCGGTGCCCTTGGTAATTTGACTGCTGAGCTCCAGTCGGATCGCCTTATGACTCTTCAGAACAGGGTCGCATTAGACGTCATACTTGCAGACCGAGGTGGGGTATGTAAAGTGATCCAATCAAGTTGCTCTGTTTTCATCCCAGATAACGCTCCGAAAGTCTACCAGGCCATTTCCAAACTGCATAAGATCTCCGAGTCTATTCACGTGGATAAAGGAGATTGGTCATTGATGGGGTGGTTCTGGGAGCTGATATCCGCCTGGGGATGGAAGACTCTGGTAGTCATTGGGATGATCTTAGCCATTCTTTTCCTGTCCTGTCTGTGTGTACAGTGTGCTCCTGCAATATGTGGCCTCTGTGCTACATCGTGTGTAAGGAAACCTGTATCAAGGGACGAGCTAAGTAATAGGATGATGCTACAGCAACATCTCAACGACTTTATGAATATAGACCTGGACTCAGATTAGCGTGAGTATAGGTTATTGCCTATGTAAGAGCAAAAGGAGGGTCTGTGGTACTGAAAATTCTGGACCCGTGTTATAAACGTCGTCGTATCACAACGATTTTGGTATCAGCAGACCGGGAATGATTAGAATAGTATGCACAAGCATTGTATTCATATTCGGGTAACGAAATCACCCGAATATCAGAGTTTCCGTCCTGAACCCTCGTGTTCCATTTAAACGACAGCCATTTTATGATTGCCCTCACATAGGCCAATGTCTAAATGCTGAAAACGAGTCTGAAGGACACGTACATCTTTGCTGACTCCTCTGTGACCTGGGCAAGCTGACTCCACTGCCTGAAGCCAAACCTGTTCGGCCAGTTTCTTTCCCAGTGGCCGAATGAGATTAGTATCAAGGCACAACACATCATAAACCTTTCATCACACACAAACCATGCCTAATCTTACACACACCTGTCTCTGTTTCTTTCTTTATGACTTGCTTTACAAGGAGGAGGTGCCCGTTTATATTGGGGGTCCGTCGATATCTGATGAAAATACTAATCCTTGCCGGGTAATTGATTGAGGGCTGGACAAACTGAAATATGGGTTTGTCATCATAAACCTGCTATTTCTTTGTAGTGAAAATATGTGAATGGTCAACTGTAAAATAAGGAATGTTTGCCTAAAGCATAATATTTTGTATAAAAGAGAAGGTTAGCTTTGCAAAGGGAGCAGTCTCCTGAGAATATACACCGTGTTGTACTTCTAGGATACCTGTTACTGGCTGCAGCCAATAAACAAGATCTTTGACTTCATCAAGAAGACTCTGTGTTTCTGTAGTCTGAAACAGGAAGGACTCGAAGTCTTAGGGTGTGTTCCCTGGCACCGCTGGGTTCTGAAAAACCCAGTACTTCAAAAGGCTCCACCATGGTCTTGTGTCTGTGAAAAAATCACTAACATTCATGGATGACATTGTTGGATGTGGAAGGTGTATAGTGGAGATACCTGACCTCATATGCACCGTACTAAGGGACAAATGTGAAAAATAGGTGTGCCCCCTCCTAAAGCCAGCACTGTGCATGTGTTGAAAGTGTGTCAGAAATCATGTAATAGAAGGCATGCCAAACGTCTGCAACAAATTACTTCATCCTAACAATGTGGAACACACACTCACTCACATTCAATGGCTGGCACAACCAGCATCTGCCACAAAGGGTCTCTAGGGCACATTAATTTAAGGGAAATGACAGAGTGCAACACTGCCAAAATAGGCCGCGCAGCCGACCCTCATTTACACAACGCAGGAATGCGCCTAATTTAATAGTATACAGCACACCTCTGTGGTGTCACCAGTGCTTGCGCAAAAATTAGCTACCAGCACCAACCCAGGCATCCTTGCACCATCGTGCAAGAATGTCTGCGTTGAGGGCTGTAAATGTTCATGTGTGGGAAGGGACACCTTTCAGCACATACACTACCATGTCTGGCATTTTCCTCCTTCTAAGCGTGCAGCAGTCTGCAGCACATCTCGAATTTGCTAAACCACGAGGAGGAATCAAAGTATTCCTTCTCGTTGTGCCGTGCTAACAGCTCCCCTGGGCTGGGGTGTGGTAATGGAGCTGCCTCAGGGTCACAAAAGCTCCCAAATCTGAGTCAGCTAGAAAATGATATGGGTGTCGCTGTCGCACACCCACAGCAACACCCACTGCATGCCCCTTCCATGCAAAGGGTTGTGTGTGAAGGGGCCGTAGTAACAAGGTGGCATCAAGCAACAAAAAATGGCATAACGCCACCTTGAAATATGGGGCAAGGCATACTGCCACCAAAGCTTCTATAAAAGTGACGCTCTTGTGGCGGTAGGTGCTCAAACTTATGGCCCTAAGTGTCACACTGCATGCATAGTGCAACATGTCAAAAAGTACGGCACAATCTCACTATCTAGAGCAACAATGCTGTATCAACATCTGATACCATTGTGCTGCTAGGAAGTGGTATGTGCCATGTAGGACTATTACACTGTTCCAAATATGGACTACACAACACATGGGCCCAAATCATGATCATCACTTCTGAGAACAACATGAACACTTCCCAGGCCTTTGAGCCACTACCCAAGTTTGTTGTGTCCATCACCACAGTTCCAAGAAACCATTTCACAAGAACAGGAACATACAGTACACCACAAGCAAGTTTGTCTCACAACTCCAATGACAATGTACAACTACCATGGGACACACAAACCACTATCAACACTTAACACATCTCCTCGCTATCCTTTGCAGCTGATGAAGAGTATTGCATCCAGCCATGGGTGATGACCCCTTTTGCTAATCCCATAACAATGAGGGACACAGGAAGACCCGCAATGTGGTGAAGAGGACATTTGGCCTGCTGAAATCCAGGTTTAGGTGTCTGTCCCTGACAGGAAGAAGCCTTCTATATGCTCCA
Source organism: Pleurodeles waltl (assembly GCF_031143425.1). Taxonomy (NCBI): domain Eukaryota; kingdom Metazoa; phylum Chordata; class Amphibia; order Caudata; family Salamandridae; genus Pleurodeles; species Pleurodeles waltl. The sequence goes on along the minus strand of NC_090449.1, from coordinate 575,268,804 downwards.
CCACTTGTGTGTAAGATCTTCTTGGCATGTGCAATCTTGCACAACATTTGTGTCCGGACAAATATCCCCTGGGATGAACAGGATGATGTTCCCTGCGAGAATGAGCATGATGATGGAGAAGATCATGTGGAGGGGGAACAGACGCAGTTGTGGAGAACTTCCACACATAAGCACAATACTTTAAACCTCACCTTGTAAATAGCACTAATAAATCACTTAGCGCATGAATCTCCTTGATCTACTCATTCTTGACTACATACTCCATTGGAATGTGACTCTAAACCCAGTGAGCAGGTAGGTAACACAAAGGTGACCAGTATAGTTGCAACAATGTTGGTGACTTGAGTGGGTCTACTGCCACCATATCAAATATCAGCGACACGCAAATTGCGGGCAGTGGAATCCTTAAGGTCTAGATCCATGCACCACTACATATACTGTCCCGTCAAGTGGAAAATGTGTCAATACCTAGAACATCCACCACAATGACACCATACATAACAGGATTAATGCAAGGGGGGCACACATGAGGTAGAGGCTATCACCAAATGGATAACAAGTCATGTAGGAACAATACACTGTCACAATTCATGGTGACAGTAACATTGTTTACATGGTACATGTGTGACAAGGGTGGTAAAACATTGTGAACTGTGCTCCCTCAGTTGAAGGCCAGAGATTGTAACCAATGTACCATGCTAAGCCTGCACAGTGTAACCCTGGAAATGTGTCCCAGCACTGCCAATGTGCACAACCCAGGCACATGGTGGGCTGTACCTCACGTATGGCACACACACATTGGCTGTGGAGTGCGCAATGGCTTGCCTTGACTACATAAGCAGCTATGGGTGCAGAATCACTATCCAGACACATGACCCATTGTCACTATTCATGGATATTTTGGGACAATGCACCACCACATATTCAACTGGGTTGAATGTAGTCAGAGTAGCAAATGATCACAATGTACATAAGGTGCAAACTTTTCACACAAATCTCCTGTCCTGACACATGGCTAGCACAAATCTAGGAAAACATATGCATACTGATATAAGGGTATATGTTCTAAGTAGCAACGGTTTTGCCAGGATCAACAATGCTTGTGACAGCATGTATAACTACATCACACAGCACAAAGCAATACACACCACTTGTTGTCACTCACATGACAGGACAAGTGCATGATGGCAATATGGACAATTATTCCCATACATGTTGTTGCCTCCAACATCGCAATCAGTTGTGGGATGTGTTACTCTGTCCAGCATTGTTGAAATATCTCTGAGACACAACACCAGACAGTATGGGAGTAGACCTACTCATATATGTTGCAATTGGCTAATAAACTCTCCAGCACTGAGATGATGTGACACCTCAATATAAGTGAGTCATGGTAAGAGTTAACTAGGCTGCGCAATGCTGGAAGAAATGCTAACACGTGTACAATGGACATACTGGATGGACTGCTTCCAGACACCCGCACATACTTATACATACAACATGGGATGTCAAATGAAGACAACAGAAGTGGTGTCGCAGGAGGAATGTCATGTGTGTGGAACACATAAAAACTCACATATACAGACAATGGAACTGTACTTATCAAGTTGGCAGGAGAAGGAGATGCGAACATCTTCCATGAACACAAGTCACATGTAGCATCATGTCCATATATATATAGACAAAGTTACTGTATGAGATGTGCCCAAAGTGCTAACAGACTAAAGAATGGGAGCAATATAGGTGGCAATACATGCGTCACCAGCAGTGCAGGAATGCATGGAGAAGGGAACACATAGACCAACACTGACTGTATAACATCAACGTCTACATGTCAATATTACACATTTGTACAGAGAGGGTGGCCTGGTCAGTACATCACCCAGTCATGTCCACTTGCATACCATGGTATTTGCTCACTGCATGCCACCATGACAGGAGGCTGCGACAGATACCACCATCTGTAGCCTGGCATGTTTCCAATGTTGAAGTCACAACAGAGATACTAGGCCAAAAAGATGCCCAAGGGAAATGGCAAGAACATCAAAACATGTTACATGTACAAAATGTCCAAGGTCAGAGTGATGTGTGTGAGAGGGGAAAGCTGACATCAAGTACGGCAGTGGTAAATGTGAGATCCAGGACTGTATGACCACAAATGTGCATGTGTCTGCTAGGGCATGTGCAAAGTACTGCTGAGTGGCAAACATGAAGAGGCTGGGTCCGTGCTCAAGAAAACCACACACCACTGCTTTGGCTACATGTATGTATCATATTGTCAGGGACCTGATGCATGTGCACAGGGGTGTGATCAGACTGGAGTTCCATTGACTTACCTACGCACATGCAACCATGTTTTTGTGTTGCTATAGGAACTCGCTCTCTTGTGATGATGAGAAGGCTTATGGACGGCACGGAAGCGTTATCACGCGCTTCCCCTCTCTACTCTTCACACCGACGCTACCAAACGTACGGTGCTTTACAGAAATAAGACTGGGCCCTTAGGGACCCCATGATATCACCATCTGGTGTACGGACACACCATATGACCTGTCTTCATATATATGACAAGCCATAAAGTATAATAAAAGTAATGCAAGCCATACTATATGGCAAGAACTGATCCTATATAGTGGATTCGAAGATGTACTGTTGGGGCACAAGAAGCCCTACTGAAACTAGTCTTTTTCCATACTTGAACCTATGAGCCTTGAAAAAGTCCGCAAGGACGAAACACGTGTTGGCTGTTTTCTGATCTTGGATTAAAAGTACCTTTTGAAACTCTACTTGGATTACATATTTATTATACAGACTTTGAGTGCCCTGGTCCTCTTCTTTTTTCATTTTGTACCTAACAGCACAGGAAATAGGTGGTCCCTATTGGGTTCCGTGTGTTATTCTGTGTATCTGTGAAACCCGTGGTGGTTGGGTTTTCTTGACCAGGTTGGCACCATGCCCTAAACATACGCTGTACGACTTCGAACTTGATTGGATTTAGATGTGCGACAAGAGCATTAACCACTTTCTTTTTTTTAAAAAATGATGAGAAGGCTGGCAGCTATGCCAGACTGCAGCACTGACAGTGGTATGCCATTGTTTGTGACATTGGCTCAGCCATGGAAATGTGTATGGATTGAGAGCAAAAGGCAACCTAGCATAAAAGTAGGGCATAGGTGTCACAAAATCAGTGACTGACAGAAATGAGCTACACATGTTCCAACATATGGAAACATGGGTGGCACTGATGTGACAACACAAGCATTTGTCAAATGTCAACATGTGTCCATGCACGAAGAATGTAATGTGAGATTCCACATCCCATGGACACACCACTGTCGTCATGTGACAGAAATCTCTAAATATATGTTCATACACACAGACAGCCGATACAAAACTTACACAACACATGTGTATGTGACATCTCCTGCACCTATTGTGCATGGGGACACAAATGGCAAACGTGTAGCAGAGCAACATGAAGGGAAATTCGATGACACAGCACAGAGCGAACACACATATACAGGCAAATTGGCTGGGTTGCCGTGATGTTGATGCAGTCCAAGTCCACTGAGTACTGTGTGAAGAAGTTTACATGGTTGTCACATGCTTTACCATGTGTTGAACATAGGCCAACAAACATGTTTGGTATTGTAGGTATGTGAACATCTGTACCTCAGACATAATGTAGTCCACACCAAAATTAGCCTACGTACACATGTATACACACATGGCACACATGTGCAAACATGTCTGTGGACACAGTGTAGCTACACAAACGAACCCATAGGTCCAACATCCCATTTTCACTGTAATAACAGTACTGGACATACACCCACATGTTGCCATTACACATATACACCATAGTTGTACACCCCATGTAACACATCAAGCCACTCAGGCTGCACTAAAGGGTCACAATGCAAAGATCCATGCAATACCGTCATGCGTGAAAATGTTTCATGCATACGCATTTGCCATACAATTCCCCGAGGCTAATAGACGCAAAGCCCCTGTGCGTCTATTTCACGTCCACAGGTATTTTTCATGCTAATGGTGTGAAAATGTGGCGCAAAACCGTCATGCATAAAAAAAAGCATGACTGAAAAATGTGATGCACACACCCAGGAAGTGATGTACCAGGACATCCTGCCTTCAAACATGCTATAGTGAGTGCAGCTTCACTTTCACTTTGCAGTCTGTTTCCCTGTGACTGTGTGAGGTTGTGTTATTGTTGCTGGTGAGTTTGTGGAGTGTTTGCACTGTGTGTTGTGTACATTGTGCTGTGTCCTGTGTAAAATGTGTACTATTATTGTGTCAATATTTGTATTTTGTCTATTGAGTGTACCGTGATTGTCTCTGTATTGTCGGGAGTTCATCTGGGATAGTTAAGTAGTTGGGGTAGGAGTAGGGGTTAAGATTCATTTATTTTTTATTTGGGTGAACTGCATTCAGCACTGGTAACGTCTGGGAAAGGGAGGATGAGCCGGATGTCTGCTGATGAGATAGGGGGTTCATCTGGCTTGTGACACACTACCTCCTGATGATGCTACAACTGGGTGGCCGGGTGATCCAAGGCTACCCCACGGAGCCAAGGCCTCTGCGGTGGGGCAAGGTGCTCTATCATCTGACCCAGATTTTCAAAACTGGAAGGAACAACCACCAAATCAAACATCCCTGGGCAGATATAGGGGGTCATTACAACTTTGGCGGGCGCCCCCCGGCAAGCTGTAACCGCCGGGCAGCCGTCAATGTGGCCGCACTCCCGCGGTGCCCATTTGGACATCCCCGCTGGGCCGGCGCAGCGGGAATGTGGGCCGCAACATGGAAGCCGGCTCCAAATGGAGCTGGCGGTGTTGCGGCCGTGCGACGGTTGCAGTTGCACCCGTCGCGCTTTTCACTGTCTGCTATGCAGACAGTGAAAAGCTGCACGGGGCCCTGTCAGGGGGCCCCTGCACTGCCCATGCCTGTGGCATGGGCAGTGTAGGGGCCCCCAGGGGCCCCACGACTCCCTATACCACCAGCCTTTTCCTGGCAGTTCATAACGCCAGAAAAAGGCTGGCGGTCGGGGACTCGTAATCCCCTGGGCAGCGGTGCAAGCAGCGCTGCCCAGGCGGATTATCACCGCCGGGGCAAAAGTGGCGGAATACCGCCGGCCCCGGCGGTGCGACCACGGCACTTCCACCGCAGTCGTAATAGGCCAGGAAGCACCGGCAGCCTGTTGGCGGTGCGTCCGTCATTTTAGGCCTGGCGGTCTCGGACCGCCAGGGTCAAAATGACCCCCATAGTGTTGAGGGAGCAGGATCTGCTCGACCATTTGGGAGTAGAGATTGGTGGAACAGTTGGTAAGTCATCCATTGCCATACAACCTAAAATTGTTAGCATGTGCATGACAGTTGCTGTTAAGTTTGAATGCTGCATGCAATGGAGGTGGAAATGTAGTATGCGAGCTGTATGAAGAGTCTATGCCCCACGTTAGGGCAGCATTTCAATTGTACAACAAGGAAGCAACTGCAGGACAGATGTATAATTTACCATGCAAAAACATCTCCAAGTGTTGTGATGAATGCATATTATAAATGGGTAATGAGCAGCTACAAATGAGGCCTGCGCAACATGCATGAAAGGGGGCCCCAAAACATTGTTGTGATCCCAATTTTTCATCCACTGAGTCAGAAGATAATTCCCTAGATATCATTTTCCAGCACTCAGAACGGCTGCTGTGAGAAGCTGTCTAATGTGGACATACAAATGTATGAGAAGGGACCTCATTTACTTAGCTGTAGCTTTGATTATCTATTGCATTTCCTGCTGAGTGCATCATTGATCTCCACATGAATAGATGATGTTGGACAACACATGCAACATGCTATGACATATTTCTGACTACGCATACACATGGCAGTGAGCAAGAGGTCCACTGAATGCCACGAGGACAGTACAGATGCAATTGGTAATGCACCACTATAGTCCTATCGGGCCCTTTGTATAAATAGCCATGGCCATGTAACGGTGCTTGAACATGCAATGGTCCAGACTACTGGCAGTTCCATGTTCCAGTTCATTGTGTAACACAGACAGCCTATATGATGTCAAAAATCAGACATATGTGCTGAGTCAGTCCCACAGGCTTGCTGCTTGTCACTGACAGTATGGGACTGCCCTGCATCAGCTCCATCACTGGCATACCACTCACTAAACTGCAGAAAGATATTAAACGTTTTAGTAGGGAGAAAATCTACCCCTACACAAAAGATGATTATCACTGTGAGGGTGCCTCTGAGACTTCAGAGGATTCTGATGTCCCACAGCGCAAGACCCATGTACCACATTACAGTTCAAGCTCAGAAGAGTGGAGTAGTGATGAGGGACAGAGGAATAACCGGAATCGCTATAGTCCACCTTCTCACTATAACTCTCCGTTTCCATATCAGCAGATTCCACAATGGCAACCGATGCCTATGCCTTTTTTTCAGCCTCAGCCTCAATACAATTTCAATCCTTTTTTAGGAAGAGGCCGGGGCAGAGGCAGAGGCAGAAACAGAAGGAGAGGAAGAAATGTCCATTGGGCCCAGGAAGAACCCCAGATGGTGACCAGGTGTCGCAGTGTGACAGCACAAAAGAAAACCTAGTCGTTAATCTTTCCAGCTCCACTCTCACCCCCTCAGAGATGGCGGTCTTGGAGAAAGGTCTGGGGTTTGTACCCACTCCAAAAGAAGACCAATTTAGATTGAACTGTGAAATGGCAGCACTATTTCGCAAAATTAGACTACATTTCTTCTTTAAAGACCAGCCGCCTAGGGATACCAGCGGTGATACCAACTTAAGGAACCCTTCGACTTTTACTCCTCCTGTGACTTCAATCCCAATAGAGGTACTTACTTTTGAAAAGGCTGTCCGTCATGAGATCCAACGATTGGAACCTCCTCGAGTTTTTCAAAATGTGTCTAACTCTGAACGCGCGGCTATACAGACTTTGTCATGCAATCCTGATATCATCCTGAAACCTGCAGACAAAGGAGGAGCAATCGTGGTTATGGATACAACCTACTACAGACAGGAATGCCTCAGACTACTTAGTGATGGTACTTATTACCGACATATTTCAACAGATCCAACGCCTCGGCTACAACGTTTGATACGTGGAATGATAACTGAAGCAGAATCAGCAGGATGGATCACCCAACAGGAAGCCGATTTCCTGGATACTAAGAATCCCAGGATTCCGTACTTTTACTGTCTTCCCAAAATCCATAAAAGCATTCCACCCCCAGGGTGCCCGATAGTTTCTGGGATTGGCTCTCTTTTGGAACCTTTGTCTAAATTCTGTGACTTCTTCCTACAACCTATTGTTCAGAGAACTTCCACCTTTCTTAAAGATACAAAAGATACTTTGGTCCTACTTAATAATATCAATGATACAGGTCCCACAGACATATTGATATGCCTTGATGTGGAAGCCTTATATACAAACATTCCACAAGAAGCAACTCTGGCTGCAGTAGAGGAACTACTGCTGGCCGAAACTTAGACCTACAACACTCCTGTGAGCATTATGCAATGTGAAACTGTGGCACTAAAAGAGAACTTTTTTCAGTTCGAAACACGTCTCTTTTATCAGATACAGGGTACTTCAATGGGAAGTACTTTTGCTCCCAGTATGGCCTGCTTATATATGTTCGCCTTTGAGAAACATCATATACTCAACCCTGGGCAACCGTTCTTTTCTAACATTAGACTTTGGCGTCGTTATATCAACGACATATTAGTAATCTGGAAGGGTAGTAGTGAACGTGCAATGGCCTTCACCCAATGGGGGAATACTCTGGACACCCACCTTTGTTTCAGTTCTAATATCTCTGACCATGAGGTGTCTTTTCTCGATCTACGAATCACTTTGAGGGATGGGTACCTCCATTCCTCTGTATATCATAAACCCACAGATAGGAACAGTCTTCTACTTTACAGTAGCCATCATCCTAAGGCAATACGAGATAACCTTCCTTTTGGGCAATTCCTTAGGATACGACGGAACTGTTCGGACACCTCCGACTTCCATCTCCAAGCCGATGCCCTATGTCAGAAACTTGGCGAACGCAAATATCCAGTGAGGAACGTGAGGCAAGCAAAGAAGAGAGCCAGTAATATCCCTAGGGAAACCTTACTGACCAGCAATACTCGCACTCAGCAACCCAGACTTACCTGTGTAACCACTTACACCCCTTTGAGCAACCGGATTAAGGGTATAGTCCGGAGATTGTGGCCGATTCTCAATAGTGCAGGTGGAACATTAGAATGCCCCTTATTCGCCTTTAAAAGAACTCACAACATTAAAGACTTAGTGGTCCACACTAGACCTATACATCACCAACTCACTGACGACTCCAAACACAGCCAGTGGCTGAAAGTGACAGGCCACCACCCGTGTGGTGGTTGTAATGTCTGTCCATTGACCAGCAGCACTCATGAAGTAGATCTCGGTGAATCCAAGAAATGGCTATTGAAATCCTATACCAATTGTCGTATAAAGAACTGTATTTACATGATTACTTGCCCTTGCAACTTGAAGTACATAGGCATGACGACAAGAATGGTAAAAACCCAAATTAACGAACATCGGAGCACCATCAGATGTAAGAGGTCTACTACAAAACTGACCAACCATTTTATTGAAAAGCAACACTCTCCAGACAATATCAAATGGATAATACTAGAAAGTATTAAAGGCAGCCAGGACTGTACAGATAGACTTTTTGAAAAAGAACAACGGTGGGTTTTTAGGCTTAAGACCCATGTATCTGGACTGAACGATGAAATTCCATGGACTAGTTTTATTCATTAACAAACAAGTCCCTCTGGGTCATTATAGCTTACATTAAGAGCCTGTTACAGAACCCTTCCAGTAGATATTACCAATCTTTGACATTTAGTCCTCTGAATACAGGCCTTTTAACCCCCCCCCCCCCTCTTATTTTGCCTTTCTCTTTTTACCACTCCTTGTTCTCAACCAATTGGTATTATTGGCAAAATTACCTCTTTGCAAATGGCCGACACCGTTTGTCCTTTGTCTCTTTTTACACACACCTTTGAATCCAGTAGTCCTCTGTAGCTGTCCTTCCTTTTACATCATTTAAATAAACTCCCCATGCACACCATTTCGAGTTCCGGGGAATGAAGGTGCTTCAAGGTGAATCTGATAGCCGTGGTTCCACTCCAAGTAATTGTTACCGTGATAACCTTTACCGGCAATACTTTCAGTGCCGTTCTATTTCTCTTTCCCTTTCTGTTTATAGAAACCTCGTGGTTGCAAGCGAGCCGTTTTCACTTTTGAAAATACGACCCTAATCAGATACCGACCAGCGTGCGTGTATCTGTCTCTCTACATTTATAAAAGCGGGCATTTTTTAATAATGATCAAAGCGAGGTAAGACACGCCGTGGACTATACGCGTTCTCACCAGTCCTGCTCGTTTACCTTTGGGCAGCCATTATATCTAGTATATACAGCCCCGTAACTCTGGGACAAGTCGGTCCGATTCCTTTCACAAATTAACGCTCATTTCTTTTGGTTACGGGCCACACAGCTAATACGCTGTTTCCCATACTTACGTGCTCCATTCTATCGGCGGTGAATTAACTTTTGTTTGCTGCACATGCCACCTGATCATCACAACCTGAATCATGAGTATTTAACGTGCCAATATCCTTTTTGGACCTACGACATGATGTGATGTGTGGCTCGTTATTCATGGACTTTTGCTTGTCCTAAATGTTATATATGTTTTTTAGGAGATCACTGGGTTACTTTTGAAGAAATGGTATGTAGCTAATGCGCTATTTCTCTACACTCTCACTTTCTCCTTTTATTTGTCAGAAAGAGCTTGCTCTAATTACTAATTTACCCTTCATCTAGGAGGACCGTATGTGCTGACTCAGTCTTAATTTTTGTCCTAGTAAATTGATATGATGTATAAAACTATTCCCGCATGATCATGACTTTTTGGTAACCAAGTTCATGTTTACCCCTTAGTTGGGGTTCAGTCTGTATTTTATTCTAGTTTATTTCTGAGTTTTCCTGACTGTCCATTTCCCTTGTTTTACAGACATCAGGATTATATTCCTCCTTCTTTCCACTTTTTATGGGATTACTTCCCTGCACCTTGCTTCTTGGTCTTGATACGATAATAATCTTTCCAGTCCATGTGTCATTTAATGTTTCTTTTTTTGCATATTTATGTATGTTTAGACTATAATGGAGTTCTAAGCCTGATTCTTCCCCGATGGGGCCCACCAGTAATACTTGGAGGGTAAGCCTTGATTTTTCTATATCATGTGTTTTATATTAGTTAATTACTACGGCACCTTGTCACCTGGCACCTAGTTTGGTTTGTTCCACGAGGGTATAGGGGTATCGTTTGAAATTGCAAGAGATACCATGACTAGTGAATACATGACTTTTTGATATTGGTTTCCTGTTTATTTATTTTTTTAGGTTTTTTGACTTCCCTAGTAAGGAACTCGGATTATCTTTTTTTCATAAGGATTAGGTACGTATTAAGGTCCTGAAGAATCGCATGAGATCATTTTTGACGAGAAAAGCGAGAAACATGTTGACCCTTTGATAGAGTGGCACAGGGATTTTGGGCCTGATTCCGAGTGAGGCGGGCGGCGGTAGCCGCCCGCCTGGCGGGAACCGCCATATGGCCGCTCTGCGGTCGAAAGACCGCGGAGGCCATTCAGGCTTTCCCGCTGGGCTGGCGGGCGACCGCCAGAAGGCCGCCCGCCAGCCCAGCGGGAAACCCCTCCCCACGAGGAAGCCGGCTCCGAATGGAGCCGGCGGAGTGGGTATGTGCGACGGGTGCAGTTTGCACCCGTCGCGTATTTCAGTGTCTGCATTGCAGACACTGAAATACACAGTGGGGCCCTCTTACGGGGGCCCCTGCAGTGCCCATGCCATTGGCATGGGCACTGCAGGGGCCCCCAGGGGCCCCGCGGCACCCCCTACCGCCATCCTGTTCCTGGCAGGCGAACCACCAGGAACAGGATGGCGGTAGGGGGTGTCAGAATCCCCCATGGCAGCGCAGCAAGCTGCGCCGCCATGGGGGATTCCAAGGGCAGCGGAAAACCGGCGGGAGACCGCCGGTTTTCCTTGTCTGACCGCGGCCAAACCGCCGCGGTCAGAATGCCCGGCGGGGCACCGCCAGCCTGTTGCCGGTGCTCCCGCATCCCCGGCCCCGGCGGTCCTTGACCGCCGGGGTCGGAATGACCCCCTTTGTGTTCTCTCTCTGTGTACCTTTCTCACTATGAGATCTATCTGTACATTTTTCAAGGGAGGGTAGACATTATTTTACCATATCCCTTTATTATTGTTTTTAATCATGTCAGGGGTTTTTGATATCTAGAATAAATAGTTGTTTTTTAACCCCTAGTCATTTTTACTTTTACTTTTTCTATACCAATCCTTCCTCATATTTTGACCGGTTTCGTAACAATTTGTAAAAGACCTCCGGCAAAGAGCCCCCTTGAGGGGCCCGTCAGGCATTGTAGTGCCGGCCTGACGAGGAGCATGGCCCTATGATGAAGCATGTCACCGTTTGGTGAGTGAGGGCTTTTGCTTGAAGCATATTGCTTGCCCGTCTTTTTGGAAACCTTTGGTCTAGAGAACCCCTTCTGTCTTTTTTCCTGTCGGTTTTGGAACTGTGTGTATACCTTTTTGATCCATACCACTCACTAACCTGCACCATCAGATGCATCCTCTGAGCACTGAGCAAGTGTGTCCGTGTTGAGCCGTATTTCTGTGCCCATGTACTAATTCCTTACTAGACTAATGAAGGTACCCCATGGCAGCAATGGCAGGCCACACACTTTTGGTACTACATCCATGATTTCATCCAGTCAATGTGCAGGTAGGTACCTCAACATTACATGTGCACACTACCATAGCTATTTTGAAAGTATGTGTGCCTTGAGATGGTACACACAGATTACTTACTTGACTGAAGGATGTATGATGCCATTCCTCAAGACCTTGGAATACCCACACAACTCCAGGGTAGTAGTTTGTCAGTTAGCTGTGCCAATGATGTAGATGTTTACAACATCAGAGGCAGGCTCAAATGCCATGGGTGTTACAATGGGCCAAGCACTGCGACAACCATTGCATGCCCTTCAGATGGAATAAATATTATCAAGGCGGCCCATATGGTAACGGAGGTGTTCTGCTACCAGACTGCTGCATGACAATGTCATGTATATATGGTGCAGTGAGAAGCACCACAGGAGTGTTAGGGACAGTGATGGTTTGGAGGTGCGTGGGTCTACCTTATCTGAGAGTATGTGTGATAGAGGGATCATAGAAGTTGGTCAGTTACTGTGATCTACCACTAGGAAGCCTACCTCATTCAGCCTAACATGTTTACACTGTACAATGTTGTCCATATACTGCAACTTACCTTTTACACTAAGCAATGTTTTCCATTAATGTGTTGCAGAGGGACACCATTGGAGAGGTGGCGCATATACAAGACCCCGAAGCATCCAGTAAGTGTCACATTGTGCGTCCTGTGAGCCAATCCAGGGAATGCTGTGAGTCAGTTAGAGGTGTGGAATGCAATGACAGGATTATTTGGGCCTGACCAATGATCTGATATCATAGGACGATGGATCGTGACATCATGTATGTTGGAATGTTATGCAATGAGGATGGCCTAAATGTAGTTCACGGGCCAATGTGTGCTGGCATGGAATTCTGTGTCATGGGAATAGTTATGGCTGACCATATATTCAGAGCCGTCTACCATTATGGGTCACAGGGCAATGTACATGTAGCATGCCTGTTGACAACCACTATGTCACAGCACCATTGTCAGCACTGTGTGTCACACATAGCATACACTTATTGACATGATGGAACAGATGTGGGTTCTATCTGCAGAAGTCACTAGAGGGATTGTGTAGGAAACACACCACAGGTGCTTAAGTAACCTTCAGATCTAATGTGTTTGCAGGACAGCATGGCGCAATAATATGCTGCACAACAGGCAGTAGTGTACACAATTTGTTGACAACTCCACTCCAGATGGTTGTGGGAAAAGTATATGATTCTCCCACACCAGGGGCCATATGTAAGAGCCCCTACTAACACTGGAGCATCACTTAGTGTTGCGCTAGATTCCGTAAACCTGAGGTAGCATCAATCCCCACACCAGGGATGGCGTTAGCAAGGCGCCAAAGGAGGAATACTGTTGGACTCCTCATTCTTCCCTTTTCCTCTGTGGGCTCCATTCTGCAGCACTCATAAAAAGAGCAAAACTTCCAGAAATTAATGTTTATGTGCATGAAGGAACACCTTCCTGCACATGAACCATAACAACCCTCAACGCAGACATCCATGCACAATGGTGCAAGGATGGCTGCATTGGCACAGACAGATAAATTTAGGTCCAGTGGAGGGGACAAAACAGGTGTGCGCCTTATCCAATTAAATACTGCGCACCCCTGCATTCTAACATTGATGATGCAGCAAATTTTGGGGGTACATTTTGCTCCGTCATTTTCCCATGAACATGGGCCCAGATATCTGCAGTTCTCACACCATGGTCCTGCCACCATGATAACTGTGACTGATGTAGGCCACATCACATATGCAAATGATGTGATTTGTGTGTGTGTAGCTGGTACCTTGATGATGTATGACATGCATGTGCTAATGATGTAACACCTTTCAGGATTCAGTTGCAGCAACCAATGATGTGCCAATATCACTGTGGGCTTAAGGCCATCCATACAGCCACCTTGTGTGTGCCTTTTTACCCAAGTAGGACTACATAGCACAGCGTAGTGGGCTTTAGTACTGTAATGTGTTGACACTGTGATGTGCATGTCAGACTTTTCCCAACCATTCTTCTGCCAACATTGCATCGGTTGCACATGTGGGCACATAATGGGATATGGGGTGGTCCCTTGTAACATAAACTCAGGGCAGGTCTTACACCAGGACACATGAATGTAGAATTACCTGACCTCAGAATAGCATGTTGATAGTTAGCAGCCCCACAATGATATGGGCCACACCTTGACTCCATAATGAGTGGTCTGGCTGTGATGTATCACCAGGGGTGTTGAGGAGATGGATAGCATGCCCACGCCCCCTAATGGCCAGGGAGAAAGTTAGAGGCATGTGATCATCACAAGTTAGCGGACACAAATGTTGATGCTGGTTGTATTAATTCCTGTCAGTCCTGGGCCCTTTTGCTTTTCTATGGATTGCCGTAATCTCACTGACATGTACATGATACTGGTGATGTCTTGTGTTTTAGACATAGTTAAGGATCAAGTTAGTGTTGTGGAATGTGTGTGGGACTGTATGTGTTAGTTGCTGTTACAGTGTAAATTTAGACTCTGTACAAACTCTACCCAATGCTGATACTGATGCTTGCTTGTCCTCATATTTCAGCCGCCAACATGACTCTTGAGCAGCGGCGCATATTCATGAAGAGGGCAGACCGTTACCGCCACATCCTAGAAGTGGAAGCGGGATGCTGCTGGATGGGCAGGCGTTACATGCATAAGAGAGCTTCCGGGGAATGGCGTGCCTTTCCATATGGTGGTCCCACAATGCAGGCACAAAGGGACACAGGGGCCAGCACCTCAGCGATGCAGGGGGTCCCAGCTCCACCAACGCCCTCAACATCAGCACCACCTGTCAGCACACAGCCACAGGTACAGCCACCACCAGCTGGTGCCCTGTCCCAGTTTGAGCTGGACCTGAGGAGGGACTTGAATGCTATCCTCAAGTGACTGGACAAACTGGAGGAGGAATTGGCTGACAACCGGAAAATGTCAAAATTAAATAAGAAGATGATCAAGAAACAGAAAAAAATACCTTTAGGACAATTTGGACTACCCTCAGTTCCTTCTCCTCCCTATTGCGGTTTTGTTAGTTTTGGGGTGGGTTTTAGATAGTATTAGGTTAACTGCAGTTTAGGCATTAGGTTAAGTATGTTAGGGGAGTTATTCTGTTTTTATTGGGGGTGGTTGGGTGGGAGTAATGTTGGGGTATGTGTATTTATGTAAAAAAAACTTTTTTAGAAAAATCTAAAAAAATGTATATTTGTATGGTAAATAGGATAAGTTAGTACATGTATAGTTTAGTAATTGTTGTCCTACTTGGATCTTGTCTCTTACAGGGGGGTTGGAGCTAATGTTTAGAGTTTGGTGTTCCATATGTAAGATAAGTTTAGATTAGGTTAGATAGATGTAGTTGTTTTAGAGTATAGTTAGTATAGGTTAGCTTAGGATAGGGTGGGTTTAGTTACTATATAGGTTGTTGTTTTAATAATAAATCCTCTTTAATTTAGCATTCATTTAGTGTCAGTTGCCCGAGTATCTGGGTCCTCTCATGAGTGCACTGGGCAAATTGGAGGAATGGCTAATGGAAACCTTACTGTGTTGTTATCCCTGATTGACCATGCGCTTTCCCTATTGACAAAGGAGCTTTCACTTTGTCTACAAAATCAAGTCTACTGGTCCATGCATTTGCCATCCAGTGTACCCGCCATTCACATTGTCCATGTGTACTTTGTCTTGAACAGGTACATCTGGTACTTCAGCTGTCATTGGTGGGGCCCTGTAGTTTCAATATTGAGAACTGTGACACATCTGACAACAGGCACAATTTGAACTGTATCCTGCAACACTGACAGGTGCCAATCACTTATGAGGTTAGCTACCTCTCAGCTGTCTATATTTGCATTGACTTGGTTCTCAGCCACACCTGCCGTATATCAGTAGTAAATGATAAAAGCAGACATTTCAGTTATTGTACTCAGTGAATTGGTTGTATCAGACAACACCATCATACACCTTTCTCATGTCAGCAACCTTATGTGTAGCTTGGTGTCCCACAGTCCTGCACTCATGTGTCACTATACTGTAATCATTGCAATGGATTCACACAATTCAATCATTTAGCTGAGTACCTGGTTCACAGAAAACGTAGACATACTAAATGTGTACAAGTTGTTTATGCAGGTCAAAGTGTGAACGTGACTTATTTACAATGTCCAGGTCTGAGACCCCATTAGTGAAAGTCATGGATATGTGACACAATCAGAGTCCAGGGTTGAGGGACATGTAAGACATGCTCAAGAGTAGGGTCCATTAGTGAGGAGGACCAACAATTGCCAATTGGTATGTCAGAGACAATGACAGTACATAGTAGACAAGTCAGCAGTGGGTGGATGAAGAGAGCACATTTTCTACTGTCACTGGCATGATTTTGAGGCCAGAACTAAGGAGAATTGTCCATGTGGCACATACGGGTGCTACCGCTCTTCCTACTGAAAGTAATTTGTTCCACATCTTCATCCTCTGATGTGTGTGGTGCCTCTTGTGGCATTGGTGGTGCTGTTGTTGAGGTAGAGGGGGCCACACACACTTCAGGGGATAAAGATAAGACATAAGGAGGAACTGCTGTTTTTTTAATATAGTTGTAGCATTGTGGTGGTAGACAGCCATGTCTCCCCTGAGGGAGGCCACTTCCCGCTGAATGGACTCCAGCCTTTTTTCTGCTATGCTATTGCCAGTTTGAGAGGGGAATTGTTGTAGCCTCGCCCTCCTGGCAGCAGCTAAGTCTGCCAGGGACTGCTGGACTCCACACAGTGAGGAGTGTGTGCCTCCGATGGCAGCTGTGTTTTCATTACCTGTTATGAGGCACGTCCGCACTCCCTCTAGGCTGCCTGCCATAGTCTTCATCCCCACCCACACCTGCTTGGCCAGCTCCTGCTGGACTCCTACCACTGTCCTCTGAAAGGTGGTCTCTGGGTCCTCGGTGTCCAGGGCTGTGTCAGTACTGGCAGCTGGGATATTTTGGTTGTTGGGTGGTTTATGTGGCGCTACTCCTGCAGAGTACATCAATAGCGTCATGAGAAATTATACTATTGCCCCCTACCCTGCACCATGGTGCACTGTATTTTAAATACGGCGCACAAATGGTGGCGGTAGGGGGTTGCTAAGCGGTGCAGCGCCACTTTCCATAAATGTGCCCCTTTGCGTGGAAGGAGCATGCATTGGCTGTTGCTGTGGGTGGTCCACGCCAACACCCATTGCATTTTTACACAGCCCCAGATTTACGTGTTTTTGTAGACCTGAAGCTGCGCCAATATCTATCACCACCCAAGGGGTGACATTAGCAGGGTGAAACGTCGACGTATACTTTGTTTCCTCCTCATGTTTTCCTTGGTCAATGTGCGCTCCATTACACTGCACACATGGACCAAGCATATTGCCATATCAGTTTCTTGTACAGGAAGGTCCTCCTTCCTACACAACAATATTCTCCCCTTCAACGCTGTCTTACTTGCACTATGGTGCAAGTGATGCGGCATCGTGCTGGACAGCTAATGTACCACTGGCACAGGGGTAGACACAGGGATGGCCCATAGGCTCTACATTTTTGGTCAAGAATGCATTTACTAAATGTCCGTGCATGATCCAGCCTCAGTTGGTACACAGGAACCCACCTTCATCTCCAGCTTGATCAGCACCTCTATCTTGTTTGATGGTGTGATTGCAGCTACTTGTTCAACTGCACACATGGGCCCTCATGATGAGTCTGGTGGTCCTCTGAGCACCTGACTTGCAGTGGTGCTCGGACCACCACCAACTGCAGCAGTTGAACAGGCACATTGGGACCATGGTGTAAGCAACACGGTCCAATGGCCTGGCACTGCCAGGTTGCTGACAGCCTTCGGGCTGCCAGTGCCACCGGTCTTGATCCTCCAGGCCAGCATTGTAATCAGCACTGCCCTCCAGATTATTATCCCATGTTCCCACCAGCCTTTGCATGGCAGTCCGTCCACCATGCATCGGCTGGTGGTAATGGGGTGTGGAGTGCCCCTGCACTGCCCATACACTTGGCATGGGCAATGCAGGGGCCACCATGGGCAGCCCCTTCATGCTTTCCACTGCCCAATTTATAAGCAGTGATGAGCACACCCCAACATTGGCGCTGGCTATATTACAAACCAGCATCAATTTTGTGATGAGTTTCCCACAGAGCTGGTAGCCCGAGACATGGTTTCCACCCACCGTCCCAGCCAGAATCTCCTCATGCCTACTGCGGTCTTTCCAACACAGGACTTTGGCAGGCAGCCTCCGCCAGGACATTTGGTAATGGGTGCCATTACGTTCACAGACATGCACCACGTGTTGTATTTGTTCAGTTCTTTGCCCATCCCCATGTGTGTAATATGGTTGTGTCTGAGTGGGTTCACCCTGTATGTGTTATGTTCCACGGATTGCAAGCTTTAGTGCAGATATTTCTCTTGTGGCACAGTTCAAGTCAGCAGCAATATGCGTAGTGTAGCTCAACACTGCACCAGGTTAGTTATGGAGGGAAGTGCTATGTTTGCCAGGATACGGGACAGCCCTGCAATTGCTCCTGCAGATGCACTGATTTGTTCTCCCTGCACTGAGACAGGCATTGTTGCTGCATGATGTAGGTGTGGCTGCCTTGAGGGGTTGAATTGTTTCTGTACAGGGTGGTGTCTCTTCCTGCTCATGTACAAGTAATGTTAGCTAAGGTGGCATTTCAATTTGTGATACAAGATGTGTAACACATGTGTAATGGCAATGGTACAAGGTGGTAGGGGAGCATTTTTGCGAGATACACCACCAGGAATCCACTCAATGGTACTGACTTCCGTCCTGGTGTCAGATGTCTAAGTTGTGTGGGAACAGGAGGTTTGACAATAAGCAAGGGGTGTTGTGATGGCACAGCCCCATGGTACAGTATGTACACGTCCCTTCCAGCCTATGTGCTGCATATTTATGTGGTGGAGTTTAGCCCTGGTGATTGGTGTATATCCACGTTGTGTATATGTTGGGGAGCATGGCATAACCAAGGTGTGTATACATGTGTTGCTTGTATAGGGATGGGGCATCTGGATTCAGGGCGCATGTGTCTCCATTCACTCCTTTAGCATGCATTGGATGTGTCCTATCTACCGCCCCCTTCTGTAATTTGTAAGATTCCCATTAATTCCCCCATACCAGGACATCCTGCCTTCAAACATGCTATAGTGAGTGCAGCTTCACTTTCACTTTGCAGTCTGTTTCCCTGTGACTGTGTGAGGTTGTGTTATTGTTGCTGGTGAGTTTGTGGAATGTTTGCACTGTGTGTTGTGTACATTGTGCTGTGTCCTGTGTAAAATGTGTACTATTATTGTGTCAATATTTGTATTTTGTCTATTGAGTGTACCATGATTGTCTCTGTATTGTCGGGAGTTCATCGGGGATAGTTAAGTAGTTGGGGTAGGAGTAGCGGTTAAGATTCATTTATTTTTTATTTGGGTGAACTGCATTCACCACTGGTAACGTCTGGGAAAGGGAGGATGAGCCGGATGTCTGCTGATGAGATGGGGGGGTTCATCTGGCTTGTGACACACTACCTCCTGATGATGCTACAACTGGGTGGCCGGGTGATCCAAGGCTACCCCACGGAGGCAAGGCCTCTGCGGTGGGGCAAGGTGCTCTATCATCTGACCCAGATTTTCAAAACTGGAAGGAACAACCACCAAATCAAACATCCCTGGGCAGATATAGGGGGTCATTACAATTTTGGCGGGCGCCCCCCGCCAAGCTGTAACCGCCGGGCAGCCGCCAATGTGGCCGCACTCCCGCGGTGCCCATTTGGACATCCCCGCTGGGCCGGCGGGCGTTAACTAAGTTTCCGCCCGCCGGCCCAGCGGGGATGTGGGCCGCAACATGGAAGCCGGCTCCAAATGGAGCCGGCGGTGTAGTGGCCGTGCGACGGGTGCAGTTGCACCCGTCGCGCTTTTCACTGTCTGCTATGCAGACAGTGAAAAGCTGCACGGGGCCCTGTCAGGGGGCCCCTGCACTGCCCATGCCTGTGGCATGGGCAGTGCAGGGGCCCCAAGGGGCCCCACGACTCCCTGTACCACCAGCCTTTTCCTGGCGGTTCATACCGCCAGAAAAAGGCTGGCGGTCGGGGACTCGTAATCCCCTGGGCAGCGGTGCAAGCAGCGGTGCCCAGGCGGATTATCACCGCCGGGGCAAAAGTAGCGGAATACCGCGGGCCCCGGCAGTGCGACCGCGGCACTTCCGCCGCGGTCGTAATAGGCCAGGAAGCACCACCAGCCTGTTGGCAGTGCTTCTGTCATTTTAGCCCTGGCGGTCTCGGACCGACAGGGTCAAAATGACCCCCATAGTGTTGAGGGAGCAGGATCTACTCGACCATTTGGGAGTAGAGATTGGTGGAACAGTTGGTAAGTCATCCATTGCCATACAACCTAAAATTGTTAGCATGTGCATGACAGTTGCTGTTAAGTTTGAATGCTGCATGCAATGGAGGTGGAAATGTAGTATGCGAGCTGTATGAAGAGTCTATGCCCCACGTTAGGGCAGCATTTCAATTGTACAACAAGGAAGCAACTGCAGGACAGATGTATAATTTACCATGCAAAAACATCTCCAAGTGTTGTGATGAATGCATATTATAAATGGGTAATGAGCAGCTACAAATGAGGCCTGCGCAACATGCATGAAAGGGGGCCCCAAAACATTGTTGTGATCCCAATTTTTCATCCACTGAGTCAGAAGATAATTCCCTAGATATCATTTTCCAGCACTCAGAACGGCTGCTGTGAGAAGCTGTCTACTGTGGACATACAAATGTCTGAGAAGGGACCTCATTTACTTAGCTGTAGCTTTGATTATCTATTGCATTTCCTGCTGAGTGTATCATTGATCTCCACATGAATAGATGATGTTGGACAACACATGCAACATGCTATGACATATTTCTGACTATGCATACACATGGCAGTGAGCAAGAGGTCCACTGAATGCCACGAGGACAGTACAGATGCAATTGGTAATGCACCACTATAGTCCTATCGGGCCCTTTGTATAAATAGCCATGGCCATGTAACGGTGCTTGAACATGCAATGGTCCAGACTACTGGCAGTTCCATGTTCCAGTTCATTGTGTAACACAGACAGCCTATATGATGTCAAAAATCAGACATATGTGCTGAGTCAGTTCCACAGGCTTGCTGCTTGTCACTGACAGTATGGGGCTGCCCTGCATCAGCTCCATCACCGGCATACCACTCACTAAACTGCAGAAAGATATTAAACGTTTTAGTAGGGAGAAAATCTACCCCTACACAAAAGATGATTATCACTGTGAGGGTGCCTCTGAGACTTCAGAGGATTCTGATGTCCCACAGTGCAAGACCCATGTACCACATTACAGTTCAAGCTCAGAAGAGTGGAGTAGTGATGAGGGACAGAGGAATAACCGGAATCGCTATAGTCCACCTTCTCACTATAACTCTCCGTTTCCATATCAGCAGATTCCACAATGGCAACCGATGCCTATGCCTTTTTTTCAGCCTCAGCCTCAATACAATTTCAATCCTTTTTTAGGAAGAGGCCGGGGCAGAGGCAGAGGCAGAAACAGAAGGAGAGGAAGAAATGTCCATTGGGCCCAGGAAGAACCCCAGATGGTGACCAGGAGTCGCAGTGTGACAGCACAAAAGAAAACCTAGTCGTTAATCTTTCCAGCTCCACTCTCACCCCCTCAGAGATGGCGGTCTTGGAGAAAGGTCTGGGGTTTGTACCCACTCCAAAAGAAGACCAATTTAGATTGAACTGTGAAATGGCAGCACTATTTCGCAAAATTAGACTACATTTCTTCTTTAAAGACCAGCCGCCTAGGGATACCAGCGGTGATACCAACTTAAGGAACCCTTCGACTTTTACTCCTCCCGTGACTTCAATCCCAATAGAGGTACTTACTTTTGAAAAGGCTGTCCGTCATGAGATCCAACGATTGGAACCTCCTCGAGTTTTTCAAAATGTGTCTAACTCTGAACGCGCGGCTATACAGACTTTGTCACGCAATCCTGATATCATCCTGAAACCTGCAGACAAAGGAGGAGCAATCGTGGTTATGGATACAACCTACTACAGACAGGAATGCCTCAGACTACTTAGTGATGGTACTTATTACCGACATATTTCAACAGATCCAACGCCTCGGCTACAACGTTTGATACGTGGAATGATAACTGAAGCAGAATCAGCAGGATGGATCACCCAACAGGAAGCCGATTTCCTGGATACTAAGAATCCCAGGATTCCGTACTTTTACTGTCTTCCCAAAATCCATAAAAGCATTCCACCCCCAGGGCGCCCGATAGTTTCTGGGATTGGCTCTCTTTTGCAACTGTGGCACTAAAAGAGAACTTTTTTCAGTTCGAAACACGTCTCTTTCATCAGATACAGGGTACTTCAATGGAAAGTACTTTTGCTCCCAGTCTGGCATGCTTATATATGTTCGCCTTTGAGAAACATCATATACTCAACCCTGGGCAACCGTTCTTTTCTAACATTAGACTTTGGCGTCGTTATATCGACGACATATTAGTAATCTGGAAGGGTAGTAGTGAACGTGCAATGGCCTTCACCCAATGGGTGAATACTCTGGACACCCACCTTCGTTTCAGTTCTAATATCTCTGACCATGAGGTGTCCTTTCTCGATCTACAAATCACTTTGAGGGATGGGTACCTCCATTCCTCTGTATATCATAAACCCACAGATAGGAACAGTCTTCTACTTTACAGTAGCCATCATCCTAAGGCACTACGAGATAACCTTCCTTTTGGGCAATTCCTTAGGATACGACGGAACTGTTCGGACACCTCCGACTTCCATCTCCAAGCCGATGCCCTATGTCAGAAACTTGGCGAATGCAAATATCCAGTGAGGAACGTGAGGCAAGCAAAGAAGAGAGCCAGTAATATCCCTAGGGAAACCTTACTGACCAGCAATACTCGCACTCAGCAACCCAGACTTACCTGTGTAACCACTTACACCCCTTTGAGCAACCGGATTAAGGGTATAGCCCGGAGATTGTGGCCGATTCTCAATAGTGCAGGTGGAACATTAGAATGCCCCTTATTCGCCTTTAAAAGAACTCACAACATTAAAGACTTAGTGGTCCACACTAGACCTATACATCACCAACTCACTGACGACTCCAAACACAGCCAGTGGCTGAAAGTGACAGGCCACCACCCGTGTGGTGGTTGTAATGTCTGTCCATTGACCAGCAGCACTCATGAAGTAGATCTCGGTGAATCCAAGAAATGGCTATTGAAATCCCATACCAATTGTCGTACAAAGAACTGTATTTACATGATTACTTGCCCTTGCAACCTGAAGTACATAGGCATGACGACAAGAATGGTAAAAACCCGAATTAACGAACATCGGAGCACCATCAGATGTAAGAGGTCTGCTACAAAACTGACCAACCATTTTATTGAAAAACAACACTCTCCAGAAAATATCAAATGGATAATACTAGAAAGTATTAAAGGCAGCCAGGACTGTACAGATAGACTTTTTGAAAAAGAACAACGGTGGGTTTTTAGGCTTAAGACCCATGTATCTGGACTGAACGATGAAATTCCATGGACTAGTTTTATTCATTAACAAACAAGTCCCTCTGGGTCATTATAGCTTACATTAAGAGCCTGTTACAGAACCCTTCCAGTAGATATTACCAATCTTTGACATTTAGTCCTCTGAATACAGGCCTTTTAAACCCCCCCCCTCTTATTTTGCCTTTCTCTTTTTACCACTCCTTGTTCTCACCCAATTGGTATTATTGGTAAAATTACCTCTTTGCAAATGGCCGACACCGTTTGTCCTTTGTCTCTTTTTACACACACCTTTGAATCCAGTAGTCCTCTGTCGCTGTCCTTCCTTTTACATCATTTAAATAAACTCCCCATGCACACCATTTCGAGTTCCGGGGGAATGAAGGTGCTTCTAGGTGAATCTGATAGCCGTGGTTCCACTCCAAGTAAGTGTTACCCTGATAACCTTTACCGGCAATACTTTCAGTGCCGTTCTATTTCTCTTTCCCTTTCTGTTTATAGAAACCTCGTGGTTGCAAGCGAGCCGTTTTCACTTTTGAAAACACGACCCTAATCAGATACCGACCAGCGTGCGTGTATCTGTCTTTCTACATTTATAAAAGCGGGCATTTTTCAATAATGATCAAAGCGAGGTAAGACACGCAGTGGACTATACGCGTTCTCACCAGTCCTGCTCGTTTACCTTTGGGCAGCCATTATACCTAGTATATACAGCCCCGTAACTCTGGGACAAGTCGGTCTGATTCCTTTCACAAATTAACGCCCATTTCTTTTGGTTACGGGCCACACAGCTAATACGCTGTTTCCCATACTTACGTGCTCCATTCTATCGGCGGTGAATTAACTTTTGTTTGCTGCACATGCCACCTGATCATCACAACCTGAATCATGAGTATTTAACGTGCCAATATCCTTTTTGGACGTACGACATGATGTGATGTGTGGGTCGTTATTCATGGACTTTTGCTTGTCCTAAATGTTATATATGTTTTTTAGGAGATCACTGGGTTACTTTTGAAGAAATGGTATGTAGCTAATGCGCTATTTCTCTACACTCTCACTTTCTCCTTTTATTTGTCAGAAAGAGCTTGCTCTAATTACTAATTTACCCTTCATCTAGGAGGACCGTTTGTGCTGACTCAGTCTTAATTTTTGTCCTAGTAAGTTGATATGATGTATAAAACTATTCCCGCATGATCATGACTTTTTGGTAACCAAGTTCATGTTTACCCCTTAGTTGGGGTTCAGTCTGTATCTTTATTCTAGTTTATTTCTGAGTTTTCCTGACTGTCCATTTCCCTTGTTTTACAGACATCAGGATTACATTCCTCCTTCTTTCTACTTTTTATGGGATTACTTCCCTGCACCTTGCTTCTTGGTCTTGATACGATAATAATCTTTCCAGTCCATGTGTCATTTAATGTTTCTTTTTTTGCATATTTATGTATGTTTAGACTATAATGGAGTTCTAAGCCTGATTCTTCCCCGATGGGGCCCACCAGTAATACTTGGAGGGTAAGCCTTGATTTTTCTATATCATGTGTCTTATATTAGTTAATTACTACGGCACCTTGTCACCTGGCACCTAGTTTGGTTTGTTCCACGAGGGTATAGGGGTATCGTTTGAAATTGCAAGAGATACCATGACTAGTGAATACATGACTTTTTGATATTGGTTTCCTGTTTATTTATTTTTTTAGGTTTTTTGACTTCCCTAGTAGGGAACTCGGATTATCTTTTTTTCATAAGGATTAGGTACGTATTAAGGTCCTGAAGAATCGCATGAGATCATTTTTTACGAGAAAAGCGAGAAACATGTTGACCCTTTGATAGAGTGGCACAGGGATTTTGTGTTCTCTCTCTGTGTACCTTTCTCACTATGAGATCTATCTGTACATTTTTCAAGGGAGGGTAGACATTATTTTACCATATCCCTTTATTATTGTTTTTAATCATGTCAGGGGTTTTTGATATCTAGAATAAAGAGTTGTTTTTTAACCCCTAGTCATTTTTACTTTTACTTTTTCTATACCAATCCTTCCTCATATTTTGACCGGTTTCGTAACAATTTTCAAAAGACCTTCGGCAAAGAGCCCCCTTGAGGGGCCCGTCAGGCATTGCAGTGCCGGCCTGACGAGGAGCATGGCCCTATGATGAAGCATGTCACCGTTTGGTGAGTGAGGGCTTTTGCTTGAAGCATATTGCTTGCCCGTCTTTTTGGAAACCTTTGGTCTAGAGAACCCCTTCTCTCTTTTTTCCTGTCGGTTTTGGAACTGTGTGTATACCTTTTTGATCCATACCACTCACTAACCTGCACCATCAGATGCATCCTCTGAGCACTGAGCAAGTGTGTCCGTGTTGAGCCGTATTTCTGTGCCCATGTACTAATTCCTTACTAGACTAATGAAGGTACCCCATGGCAGCAATGGCAGGCCACACACTTTTGGTACTACATCCATGATTTCATCCAGTCAATGTGCAGGTAGGTACCTCAACATTACATGTGCACACTACCATAGCTATTTTGAAAGTATGTGTGCCTTGAGATGGTACACACAGATTACTTACTTGACTGAAGGATGTATGATGCCATTCCTCAAGACCTTGGAATACCCACACAACTCCAGGGTAGTAGTTTGTCAGTTAGCTGTGCCAATGATGTAGATGTTTACAACATCAGAGGCAGGCTCAAATGCCATGGGTGTTACAATGGGCCAAGCACTGCGACAACCATTGCATGCCCTTCAGATGGAATAAATATTATCAAGGCGGCCCATATGGTAACGGAGGTGTTCTGCTACCAGACAGCTGCATGACAATGTCATGTATATATGGTGCAGTGAGAAGCACCACAGGAGTGTTAGGGACAGTGATGGTTTGGAGGTGCGTGGGTCTACCTTATCTGAGAGTATGTGTGATAGAGGGATCATAGAAGTTGGTCAGTAACTGTGATCTACCACTAGGAAGACTACCTCATTCAGCCTAACATGTTTACACTGTACAATGTTGTCCATATACTGCAACTTACCTTTTACACTAAGCAATGTTTTCCATTAATGTGTTGCAGAGGGACACCATTGGAGAGGTGGCGAATATACAAGACCCCCAAGCATCCAGTAAGTGTCACATTGTGCGTCCTGTGAGCCAATCCAGGGAATGCTGTGAGTCAGTCAGAGGTGTGGAATGCAATGACAGGATTATTTGGGCCTGACCAATGATCTGATATCATAGGACGATGGATCGTGACATCATGTATGTTGGAATGTTATGCAATGAGGATGGCCTAAATGTAGTTCACAGGCCAATGTGTGCTGGCATGGAATTCTGTGTCATGGGAATAGTTATGGCTGACCATATATTCAGAGCCGTCTACCATTATGGGTCACAGGGCAATGTACATGTACATAGCATGCCTGTTGACAACCACTATGTCACAGCACCATTGTCAGCACTGTGTGTCACACATAGCATACACTTATTGACATGATGGAACAGATGTGGGTTCTATCTGCAGAAGTCACTAGAGGGATTGTGTAGGAAACACACCACAGGTGCTTAAGTAACCTTCAGATCTAATGTGTTTGCAGGACAGCATGGCGCAATCACATGCTGCACAACAGGCAGTAGTGTACACAATTTGTTGACAACTCCACTCCAGATGGTTGTGGGAAAAGTATATGATTCTCCCACACCAGGGGCCATATGTAAGAGCCCCTACTAACACTGGGGCATCACTTAGTGTTGCGCTAGATTCCGTAAACCTGAGGTAGCATCAATCCCCACACCAGGGATGGCGTTAGCAAGGCGCCAAAGGAGGAATACTGTTGGACTCCTCATTCTTCCCTTTTCCTCTCCGGGCTCCATTCTGCAGCACTCATAAAAAGAGCAAAATTTCCAGGAATTAATGTTTATGTGCATGAAGGAACACCTTCCTGCACATGAACCATAACAACCCTCAACGCAGACATCCATGCACAATGGTGCAAGGATGGCTGCATTGGCACAGACAGATAAATTTAGGTCCAGTGGAGGGGACAAAACAGGTGTGCGCCTTATCCAATTAAATACTGCGCACCCCTGCATTCTAACATTGATGATGCAGCAAATTTTGGGGGTACATTTTGCTCCGTCATTTTCCCATGAACATGGGCCCAGATATCTGCAGTTCTCACACCATGGTCCTGCCACCATGATAACTGTGACTGATGTAGGCCACATCACATATGCAAATGATGTGATTTGTGTGTGTGTAGCTGGTACCTTGATGATGTATGACATGCATGTGCTAATGATGTAACACCTTTCAGGATTCAGTTGCAGCAACCAATGATGTGCCAATATCACTGTGGGCTTAAGGCCATCCATACAACCACCTTGTGTGTGCCGTTTTACCCAAGTAGGACTACATAGCACAGCGTAGGGGGCTTCAGTACTGTAATGTGTTGACACTGTGATGTGCATGTCAGACTTTTCCCAACCATTCTTCTGCCAACATTGCATCGGTTGCACATGTGGGCACATAATGGGAAATGGGGTGGTCCCTTGTAACATATACTCAGGGCAGGTCTTACACCAGGACACATGAATGTAGAATTACCTGACCTCAGAATAGCATGTTGATAGTTAGCAGCCCCACAATGATATGGGCCACACCTTGATTCCATAATGAGTGGTCTGGCTGTGATGTATCACCAGGGGTGTTGAGGAGATGGATAGCATGCCCACGCCCCCTAATGGCCAGGGAGAAAGTTAGAGGCATGTGATCATCTCAAGTTAGCGGACACAAATGTTGATGCTGGTTGTATTAATTCCTGTCAGTCCTGGGCCCTTTTGCCTTTCTATGGATTGCCGTAATCTCACTGACATGTACATGATACTGGTGATGTCTTGTGTTTTAGACATAGTTAAGGATCAAGTTAGTGTTGTGGAATGTGTGTGGGACTGTATGTGTTAGTTGCTGTTACAGTGTAAATTTAGACCCTGTACAAACTCTACCCAATGCTGATACTGATGCTTGCTTGTCCTCATATTTCAGCCGCCAACATGACTCTTGAGCAGCGGCGCATATTCATGAAGAGGGCAGACCGTTACAGCCACATCCTAGAAGTGGAAGCGGGATGCTGCTGGATGGGCAGGCGTTACATGCATGAGAGAGCTTCCGGGGAATGGCGTGCCTTTCCATATGGTGGTCCCACAATGCAGGCACAAAGGGACACAGGGGCCAGCACCTCAGCGATGCAGGGGGTCCCAGCTCCACCAACGCCCTCAACATCAGCACCACCTGTCAGCACACAGCCACAGGTACAGCCACCACCAGCTGGTGCCCTGTCCCAGTTTGAGCTGGACCTTAGGAGGGACTTGAATGCTATCCTCAAGTGACTGGACAAACTGGAGGAGGAATTGGCTGACAACCGGAAAATGTCAAAATTAAATAAGAAGATGATCAAGAAACAGAAAAAAATACCTTTAGGACAATTTGGACTACCCTCAGTTCCTTCTCCTCCCTATTGCGGTTTTGTTAGTTTTGGGGTGGGTTTTAGATAGTATTAGGTTAACTGCAGTTTAGGCATTAGGTTAAGTATGTTAGGGGAGTTATTCTATTTTTATTGGTGGTGGTTGGGTGGGAGTAATGTTGGGGTATGTGTATTTATGTAAAAAAAAACTTTTTTAGAAAAATCTAAAAAAATGTATATTTGTATGGTAAATAGGATAAGTTAGTACATGTGTAGTTTAGTAATTGTTGTCCTACTTGGATCTTGTCTCTTAAAGGGGGGCTGGAGCTAATGTTTAGAGTTTGGTGTTCCATATGTAAGATAAGTTTAGATTAGGTTAGATAGATGTAGTTGTTTTAGAGTATAGTTAGTATAGGTTAGCTTAGGATAGGGTGGGTTTAGTTACTATATAGGTTGTTGTTTTAATAATAAATCCTCTTTAATTTAGCATTCATTTAGTGTCAGTTGCCCGAGTATCTGGGTCCTCTCATGAGTGCACTGGGCAAATTGGAGGAATGGCTAATGGAAACCTTACTGTGTTGTTATCCCTGATTGACCATGCGCTTTCCCTACTGACAAAGGAGCTTTCACTTTGTCTACAAAATCAAGTCTACTGGTCCATGCATTTGCCATCCAGTGTACCCGCCATTCACAATGTCCATGTGTACTTTGTCTTGAACAGGTACGTCTGGTACTTCAGCTGTCATTGGTGGGGCCCTGTAGTTTCAATATTGAGAACTGTGACACATCTGACAATAGGCACAATTTGAACTGTATCCTGCAACACTGACAGGTGCCCATCACTTATGAGGTTAGCTACCTCTCAGCTGTCTATATTTGCATTGACTTGGTTCTCAGCCACACCTGCTGTATATCAGTAGTAAATGATAAAAGCAGACATTTCAGTCATTGTACTCAGTGAATTGGTTGTATCAGACAACACCATCATACACCTTTCTCATGTCAGCAACCTTATGTGTAGCTTGGTGTCCCACAGTCCTGCACTCATGTGTCACTATACTGTAATCATTGCAATGGATTCACACAATTCAATCAGTTAGCTGAGTACCTGGTTCACAGAAAACGTAGACATGCTAAATGTGTACAAGTTGTTTATGCAGGTCAAAGTGTGAACGTGACTTATTTACAATGTCCAGGTCTGAGACCCCATTAGTGAAAGTCATGGATATGTGACACAATCAGAGTCCAGGATTGAGGGACATGTCAGACATGCTCAAGAGTAGGGTCCATTAGTGAGGAGGACCAACAATTGCCAATTGGTATGTCAGAGACAATGACAGTACATAGCAGACAAGTCAGCAGTGGGTGGATGAAGAGAGCACATTTTCTACTGTCACTGGCATGATTTTGAGGCCAGAACTAAGGAGAATTGTCCATGTGGCACATACGGATGCTACCGCTCTTCCTACTGAAAGTAATTTGTTCCACATCTTCATCCTCTGATGTGTGTGGTGCCTCTTGTGGCATTGGTGGTGCTGTTGTTGAGGTAGAGGGGGCCACACACACTTCAGGGGATAAAGATAAGACATAAGGAGGAACTGCTGTTTTTTTAATATAGTTGTAACATTGTGGTGGTACACAGCCATGTCTCCCCTGAGGGAGGCCACTTCCCGCTGAATGGACTCCAGCCTTTTTTCTGCTATGCTGTTGCCAGTTTGAGAGGGGAATTGTTGTAGCCTCGCCCTCCTGGCAGCAGCTAAGTCTGCCAGGGACTGCTGGACTCCACACAGTGAGGAGTGTGTGCCTCCGATGGCAGCTGTGTTTTCATTACCTGTTATGAGGCACGTCCGCACTCCCTCTAGGCTGCCTGCCATAGTCTTCATCCCCACCCACACCTGCTTGGCCAGCTCCTGCTGGACTCCTACCACTGTCCTCTGAAAGGTGGTCTCTGGGACCTCGGTGTCCAGGGCTGTGTCAGTACTGGCAGGTGGGATATTTTGGTTGTTGGGTGGTTCATGTGGCGCTACTCCTGCAGAGTACATCAATAGCGTCATGAGAAATTATACTATTGCCGCCTATCCTGCACCATGGTGCACTGTATTTTAAATACGGCGCACACATGGTGGCGGTAGGGGGTTGCTAAGCGGTGCAGCGCCACTTTCCATAAATCTGCCCCTTTGTGTGGAAGGAGCATGCATTGGCTGTTGCTGTGGGTGGTCCACGCCAACACCCATTGCATTTTTACAAAGCCCCAGATTTACGTGTTTTTGTAGACCTGAAGCTGCGCCAATATCTATCACCACCCGAGGGGTGACATTAGCAGGGTGAAACATCGACGTATACTTTGTTTCCTCCTTATGTTTTCGTTGGTCAATGTGCGCTCCATTACACTGCACACATGGACGAAGCATATTGCCATATTCTCCCCTTCAACGCTGTCTTCCTTGCACTATGGTGCAAGTGATGCGGCATCGTGCTGGACAGCTAATGTACCACTGGCACAGGGGTAGACACAGGGATGGCCCATAGGCTCTACATTTTTGGTCAAGAATGCATTTACTAAATGTCCGTGCATGATCCAGCCTCAGTTGGTACACAGGAACCCACCTTCATCTCCAGCTTGATCAGCACCTCTATCTTGTTTGATGGTGTGATTGCAGCTACTTGTTCAACTGCACACATGGGCCCTCATGATGAGTCTGGTGGTCCTCTGAGCACCTGACTTGCAGTGGTGCTCGGACCACCACCAACTGCAGCAGTTGAACAGGCACATTGGGACCATGGTGTAAGCAACACGGTCCAATGGCCTGGCACTGCCAGGTTGCTGACAGCCTTCGGGCTGCCAGTGCCGCCGGTCTTGATCCTCCAGGCCAGCATTGTAATCAGCACTGCCCTCCAGATTATTATCCCATGTTCCCACCAGCCTTTGCATGGCAGTCCGTCCACCATGCATCGGCTGGTGGTAATGGGGTGTGGAGTGCCCCTGCACTGCCCATACACTTGGCATGGGCAATGCAGGGGTCACCATGGGCAGCCCCTTTATGCTTTCCACTGCCCAATTTATAAGCAGTGATGAGCACACCCCAACATTGGCGCTGGCTATATTACAAACCAGCATCAATTTTGTGATGAGTTTCCCACAGAGCTGGAAGCCCGAGACATGGTTTCCACCCACCGTCCCAGCCAGAATCTCCTCATGCCTACTGCGGTCTTTCCAACACAGGACTTTGGCAGGCAGCCTCCGCCAGGACATTTGGTAATGGGTGCCATTACGTTCACAGACATGCACCACGTGTTGTATTTGTTCAGTTCTTTGCCCATCCCCATGTGTGTAATATGGTTGTGTCTGAGTGGGTTCACCCTGTATGTGTTATGTTCCACGGATTGCAAACTTTAGTGCAGATATTTCTCTTGTGGCACAGTTCAAGTCAGCAGCAATATGCGTAGCTCAACACTGCACCAGGTTAGTTATGGAGGGAAGTGCTATGTTTACCAGGATACGGGACAGCCCTGCAATTGCTCCTGCAGATGCACTGATTTGTTCTCCCTGCACTGAGACAGGCATTGTTGCTGCATGATGTAGGTGTGGCTGCCTTGAGGGGTTGAATTGTTTCTGTACAGGGTGGTGTCTCTTCCTGCTCATGTACAAGTAATGTTAGCTAAGGTGGCATTTCAATTTGTGATGCAAGATGTGTAACACATGTGTAATGGCAATGCTACAAGGTGGTAGGGGAGCATTTTTGCGAGATACACCACCAGGAATCCACTCAATGGTACTGACTTCCGTCCTGGTGTCAGATGTCTAAGTTGTGTGGGAACAGGAGGTTTGACAATAAGCAAGGGGTGTTGTGATGACAAGATGACAGTATGTACACGTCCCTTCCAGCATATGTGCTGCATATTTACGTGGTGGAGTTTAGCCCTGGTGATTGGTGTATATCCACGTTGTGTATATATTGGGGTGAATGGCATAACCAAGGTGTGTATACATGTGTTGCTTGTATAGGGATGGGGCATCTGGATTCAGGGCGCATGTGTCTCCATTCACTCCTTTAGCATGCATTGGATGTGTCCTATCTACCGCCCCCTTCTGTAATTTGTAAGATTCCCATTAATTCCCCCATGCAACTTACCATGCATTTGTGGTGGTGGTTGGTATTCTGCACTGTCCTGTCCTTGGATTCCTGTGACCAGCTCTTCTGGGATGACGCTGCAACCATCTCCTCCAGCTCATCCAAGTGCTCCTGTGGTGCAGGACTTCCACCTCTAGTCTGCAGTGCTGCCTTTCTGTTCTTGACCAATTTCTCCTTAGTTCTACGCTTGCAATCATGCTAGCGCTTCTTGTACTCAGTGACAGTTCTCTTCACCTCTGCTACCCAGTTGATTTTGTCTACTATTTGCTGCCATATAGCCTCTCTTCCCAACTGGCAATTTGGAGGTGACGAAGAGCTGGTGTTGGTGCTCCATCACCTCTCTGTCAAGGATGCCGTGCTCCTCCTCACTGAAGCGACTCTTGTGCTTTTTCTTCTCCTTCTCCAGGGACTTCTGTGGATCCTCCTGGCTGGTGCTTTTGGTGAATGGGGTCCCCCTGGGGTCCCTCCTGGCCTGAATCCTCCATTTTCAGTTGCACTAGCACTTTTTACTGCTTGTGTGTTTAAATTTGGTGCTAATGTGGGCTAAAACTGGCGGTAACCCTTTTGCGACATGTTTACATGCTGCAAAACAGTTTTGCGCCACTTTTGCAGCATTAACATAATTTTTCTTTACGACAGGGTGCAGAAGAATGGTTGTGGGGCTAGGTGGTCATATGATGAAGCAAGACACTATTATGTGTGTGAGACCACCTAGTCCGTCAGGGAAATCCCCCCTCCCCCTGTAGGACAACACAGCACCCCCTTGCTTGGACATTTTCCAACCATGACTTCCCTGCCTTAGGATCTAAAGCGACCTAACTAATACTGGGCACTGAATA
Source organism: Pleurodeles waltl (assembly GCF_031143425.1). NCBI lineage: Eukaryota > Metazoa > Chordata > Amphibia > Caudata > Salamandridae > Pleurodeles > Pleurodeles waltl. The sequence continues at coordinate 575,234,906 of NC_090449.1, read as the reverse complement.
AAGACTGACCTAGTCCTACCTTCAGTTCCTACTACCCCACACCTTCAGTGATTATACAGATTTCTTTAGGGAGGCGGTGTGGGCTAGCAACACTCCCAGTGCTCTCCTTTTGTGTACTTGTTTTTGCAATGGTTAATGCCATTTTTTTTAATGCTCACCATTCCTTTGTGCCTGCAAGCCCCATTCCATAAATATGGTGCCCGGCTTGCGCTCAGGAATGGTGCTAGCAGGCACTAATATTTTTGACGCAAAACTGCATTTGCGCAGTTTTGCATCAAAAAGTATAAATATGCCCCTAGGTTTGAGTCTTGGCATCTGCTCAGCAAAACACTCAGGAACATATTTATACTTTTGACACAAAACTGCGCGTATGCAGTTTTGCATCCAAAAGTATAGCACCAGCTTGCGCCATTCTACAGCGCCAGCTGGGAGCCATTTTTAAGGAATGGCGCAAGCCAATACTAAGCTTGGACTAGCATCACAAGAAAAGACACTAGCCGGGTGGGGGTGGCAGTATGGGAAAAGGAGGTTGTGCGACAGAAAATGGTTACCCTCATTTCCTGATGCACAACCACCCAAAAATGACTGCAATCTTAGTAAAGACAGGAGTCATGCCCACAACCCCAATGGCTACCACAGGGGACCAGTGTCCCCGGGGCATGGCCATACCACCCAGTGCCAGACAGGGGACCCCATGTAAGGGCCCCCAATGGCAGTTTAATAAAAGTTAAAATAATACTTACCTCACTCACCTGGGATGGGGTCCCCCATCCTCAGGTGTCCCTCTGCTGTGGGGCTTGGGGTGGGCACCAGTGGGCCCATTCCATGGTGTTTGGCCATGGAAATGAGTCCACAGGTCCCCTAATGCCTGGTCTGACCCAGGCATTAAATAATGGCGCTAAGCAGGCTTAGCGCCATTATTTAGGTCCGCCTCCCACCAGTGCACCATTTTTGCATGGGGAGATAAATATGGCGCTACGGGCTTAAAGTCAGTTTTTGGACAGGAACACCTACCTTGCATCTCATTGACTCAAGGTGGGTTCATGCATCCAAAAAATGGCACTAACTCCAATATTTTGACGCTAGACATGTCTAGCATCAAAAAATAAATAAGGAGTTAAGTTTGCGCTGTTTTAGCATAAAAAAATGACACTAAAATGGCGCACAAAGAGTATAAATCTGCCCCTTAGGGCCTGATTTAGATCTTGGTAGGAGTCCGGTCATTCCGGCGTGACAGAGGTTCCAACTACTCCCTCAAGTTGACGGAGTTCTGACCACTGTAATTACATCTATGGTGGCTGAACCTCCGTCCACATCGACAGAGTGGAGTCCACCATGTAAGCAGTCTACCGCTGCCGTCCTGGCAGACTTCAATGCTGGCTAACAGTACTCCGTCGCCATCAGGGAGGCCAGATTGTGCCAAGCATATTTAGGTTTCACAGTCGTGCTGGCATTGTATTGATGGTGGATACCTGACAATGGGAGTCCGTCGCAGGACCCGTTCAACATTGTACTAAGGCTGTAGCTATTGGATGTCCCTACTTACAAGTCCCTAGTGTATGGTACCAAGAATACCTAGGGCCTGTAAGTTAAGTATCACTCATGGACTGCAGCACCTATTGTGCCCCAACAAGTGTGGCTAACCAAATCATGACTCTCAGCCTGCCATTGCAGGGTGGCAGAGCAGTTTTTAAACATTTAAACAAATCGCAAAGCCCAAACCAAACCTTCCTTTATAATATTTATAAGTCATCCCTAAGGCAGGCCAAATGATACCCAAAGGCAGGGTGCATTATATTAATGATGTGTTTTTGTTAACTTTACATGCCCTGACAGTGAAAGCCCTGCATTGTCATTTTTACTGTAGCAAGGATAGTAGCCCCATTGGTGAATATCGAGTTACACACTGACAGCTCAGCAGTACAACTTCCAAATGGGAATACTAAATATGGTACATCAAGTGTCCAAAGAATTGTTGCATCAAACACCACTTCTTGCAAGTCAAATTAAATGTAACTATTTTAAAAATGTTGGACATTTAAGGTTGCACATGACTGCTGTCCTCGAGACAGTCTTCTGCCCTCCTGGAGAAAAGTGAGAACAATTCTCTGGAATAGGATCATAAGGCCTGCTGTGGGAAGAGGTGTGACCTCCTCCTGGCAGGTTCGCCATAGTGGGTGTGAGACCAAAACAAGTTTTCAAAGGGGAAGCTATCTTTGAAGGGCAGATGTTAGTTACACTAGGAAGGGGCTGCTCTTTTGTTTAGTCAGACTGGGTGGCTTTTCAGGAAGAGAGGGAGAAGGTGTTGTCAAACCAATTTTGCAATGGGAGTGTTGCGCCCAGATAGCCACACCTCTAAGTTGGGCTAGGGAGCTTCACACACTGAGTGCATTATGTTTCCATGTTGACAGTGAGCAGAGTAGTGCATTTTGGGATAGCTAGATGCCACGCTTCACAGAAAGTTATCATCAGGTGGGAAGGGACCTGGTAGCCCTTTGATTAGTTAGTCACCACATCCCACTAGGCTGATGGCTGGCATAAAAGTGGCAACCTTGGTACTCAGGCTTCAGATCACTTCTGTACTGGAGAGAAGATGGAAGAAAGACTGCCCTTTTAGTCACTGGACCTAGTAAAGAGGCTGCACCAAAGACTGGACTGCACCTGTGCATCTGTGGACTAACATAGAAAAGACTGTGTCTGCAGTGGCCTGTTAGTGGAAAAGTTGCCCATGAGCCCTAGACTGAGAAGGTGACTCCAAGATTCAGATAGCTGACTTCCTATTACAGCAACAGGGCCATAAAAGCTGAGTAGCCTGCACCCTTGATAACCCTGTTCCATAAAACCTGGCCATCGCTGAATGCTGAGATGCAGCCTGAGAGACCAAGCCCTGATCCTCAAAAGTTGCACTCAAGTCTGCTGGACCTGGGAGAGTCATCAGATTGCAGTTTGGTCACTCAGCACAAAAGGTACTGTAAGTTAAAGGGAACCACTGGTTTTGCTGTAACAAGAGACCAGTAGACCAGTGGCAACTGGTTTGTGCTGGACTTTACCCGGACTTTGTGGGACATCGACCCTTGTGGCCAAAGACACCCTCCCAAAGCTCTGAAAACAAGGGGTGGTCAAAGTAAGACCCCCAACACCAGACTAGCATCCTTGAGCATCTTCAGCATCCTGTATCCCCTGCTTCAGGACCATTCAATTGGCTTCAGTGTTAGTTTGTCCATGGGATTCAGAACTGAACTAGAGACTGCTTTATCCGACAAGTAACTGCCTCTCTGGACCTGACTGTTCCCTGTGGCTAGCTCTCTGTTGTAGTTGGCAATTACAAGAGTGTCCATACAGGTGTTTTCAAGTTGTTATGTTACTTGTAGTTAATCTTAAACCATGACCTCAGGAGATTACAAAGATTTATTGCATCTATTGAAAAGCAGTGATATATTGTTTCTTTGAAAATTCATATCTCCAGTGGATTTTTGTCATTGAGGTGTATATTTAAAGAAACAAATGTGGCCTATTGTTATAAATTGGTGACAAACTTTTACTGCATTGTGTTTTTCTTCTTATTCAACTATTGTGGTACTACTTAATGTTTACACTTGTTCCTTTGATAAAGCCTGACTTCTCTGAGCCACAGCTACCTAGGACTGAACTAAGGTTTTACAAACAAACCTGACTAAAACTGAAATAGGATTATGACATTAATACAGAGTGAGGCTGCACAACCACACCATCTTTTAATCCACCTTTCCCCCATATTGGTGCCTAGCGATGGCATCCAGAACGTGTGTTTTGCAGTACTACCCAGTTAATAAGTTGGAAATCTACTAATTCAACACCTAGAGTATTTGTGATTGCATAACATATTTCTGTAATTGAACTACGCTTTGAAGGCTCAAAAGTACTGCTTCCAGACATTACAGAACTTTTCAAAAGTTTTGAAACATTTGGAAAAAGTTTAAAAAAGAATCCAAAAGTTGTTTCAAAGCTCAGGAAACATGGATATTGATTTGTCCACTCTATCAACACTCAAAATCAATGTGTGTAAAACACAATCTTTGTGTAAAGAAACAAAGATTAAACAAAGATTAATCTGGGCTACTCAGCTAAGAAAAAGGATCTGGAGAAGGCCCTCAGTGTCTGGGAGGAAGCTTGCAGTGCCCAAACTCTCCTCGAAGACAAACTTACCTTAGACATTGGGGAACAGGATAATAAATGGAAAATCATAAATGAGGGGGGTGGATGGGACAACTACACTCTGACCCCTTACACCTATGCCACGGTCCCTTCAAAATCCTTTGAGTGGGAGGAGCTCAACTTCACAGAGGGGAATGGGAGATCTTGAAGCCAAGATAAGCCTCCTAGCTTTGAAGGAAAGGAGACTGGCTCTGGAGGAAAAGAGACCGGCCCTCAAGGTGAAGAGGGTAAAACTTTGTTTGTAGACGGCCAAGAATGGTGGCAGCGAAAAATGTGACTGAGGTATCTGCAGGTCGTGCTCATGACACAAGATTGCTCAAAGGTATTATGTCTATGTTTGTACAGGGGATGCCACTGATAAGACTAGCATTGCTGCACAAACCTACAAAGAGAGTTCAGCCAAAACTCAAGTTTTGCTGCACAAACCTCCAAAGCAATTTCAGCCAAAACTCAAGGTTTGTGCAGCAATGCTAGTATTCATTTTTGAGGATTAATTTCACTGGTTCTTTGAAGATGTCACATATGGCAACGTATATGTTCAGTTTCTTTGTGATGCAGTATTCACGTAGATGAATGAGAGTATGGGCCCTTTATGAGTTATCCATTACAGTTGATGAGTTTTGTTGCAGATTGGGAAACATTTACTTTGTGAGTTAAGATGGTTATGTTGGTCTGTTTTTGAATGGATTTTGCCCTGAAGAAGCGGCTATTCCGCCAAACACATGTTGGCAACTTCATTTAAGTTTTTGGGATAAATACATTTTGGCAACTAAACTCTATATATGATATACACACTATGAACATTATAGGTGCAATTATGATGTACATGTAATGAATATTATAGGTGCATTTCACTGCTGAAAATGTTTTATTGGAAACAATTCTCATGATCAAATAGATAGTAGACATTGTGATTTGTCTTGTCTTTTTGAAAGGATGACTTTGCAATAATTGAATAATATAATAATTCTTGTTTAATGATTTAATATTTGTGGTATATTTATTTTGTGTAAATGTTTCTAGTAGTGAGTTTTTTCTCCCCACAATTTTGTGGCATAGTGGAATATTTAGTGAGGGGATAAACTGTGGATGAGAGCACAGGGCCATTTTTCAGTTATCCCATACTAACACTTGTTTTGTCTTACCCCAGAGTAGTACATGTAGAGGTTTAAGAACATGAACAAGGGGGCACAAAAGACATGGCTGGATTTTGTATATGCTCCAATAAAGGCACTATTTGGCTGGATGAAGGGCAACAAAGTAGAGCCCATATTTATACTTCAATTGTGAAAGTTTAGTTCCAGCCAGGAAACAGCCTTAGGTACTATTTAGGATTCTCATTCAGCTTCATTCATCTACTATTATAGTGTTCGTAAGGGAGCTAGAAAGTCCTAAAGTTAAGTTCAAGACCAAGGTTGGAATTAGTGGAGAACATTTTAGCTATGCACAATTCTTTACCATGATATGTTTTAGTTTCAATTAAGCTTTTATGTTTTTATTTTGGGTCTCCATTAATATAATGAGTAGGCAAAGTATTTATATTATTATGCATTTTGGAATTGCGATGGTTTTAATTAACCGTGTCAATAAACTTAAACTTGACACTTCAATTGTGCTGATTTGCATCTTTTTTGGTGCAAATTCAGTGCTAACCTAACCCTATATTTATATTTTGACGATAGACAGGTCTAACGTCAAAATATAGGAGTTTGCACCATTTTCGGATGCGTGCACCTACCTTGTATCAATGAGATGCAAAGTAGGTGTTCCCATCTAACAAATGGTGCTATCACCATAGCCTCATATTTTCCCCTGTGCAAAAATGACACACGGGTGGGAGGGGGGTCAAAATAATGGTGCGTAGATTGCTTTGCACCATTATTTAATGCCTGGGTCAGACCAGGCGTTAGGGGACCTGTGGACCCATTTTCATGTTTAAACACCATGGAATGGGTCCAAATTAAAACCCACACCAGAGAGACATCAGAGGATGGGGGACCCCATCCCAGGTAAGTAGGGTAAGTATAAGTACGTATGTATATATATTTTTTTTAAAGTGCCATTGGGGCCCTACCTTAGGGCCCCCTGCTTGGCACAGGGTGCAGTGGCCATGCCCAGGGGACACTTGTCCCCTGTGCTGGCCATTGTGGTGGTGGGCATGCCTCCTGTCTTTCCGAAGACAGGAGTCATGTTTTTGGTGGTTGTGCGCCATGAAATGGAGCTAGTCTGGTTAGAGGCATTTTTTTGGCCTCTAACCAGGCTACCGCCACTTTCTAACGCACAACCCCATCCTTCCCTTCCTCCACCCCCACCCAACTAGCATCTTCTTCTAAGAAGCTAGCCCAAGTTTAGCGCCAGCTTGCACCATTCAATAAATACGGCGCCTGGCTGTCGTTGTTAAATAACGCAAGCCGGCGCTAAACATTTTGCCACTAAACTGCATTGGCGCAGTTTTGCGGCACAAAGCATAAATCTGGGCTTAGGTACTTATGAAGGACTCTATAATATAGCGGTGAAAGAGTACAAGCTAAGTGCCCTACAGAGAAGTTTCTCCAGCATCTGGTTGACTATAAGCTATCTAGCCTCAGAGAGCTGGGTAAGATAGTAGATGAGTGGGTATACACTAGGGTACCTAAAAAATCCCATGGAGGTGATCCTAAGAAAGCAGGTCAGGTCCTTCTTTGGAGGATATGTGTGGGTAACAAAGTTAAAAAATTAAGAGTTCTCAAAAGGGCCCCTAAAGACTGCCCAAGGGTGGGGGAGTCCCAAGACCTATCTTAATCCAAGGGAAAGTGGTACTGGGAGAAGGATTCTGACCCCTTGAAGACAGAGGTGTGTTTGACTCTTATCAGCCAGGACACAAAAGAGGGGATCTTGTTTGCACCAAGAAGCCCCCACTGGCGGGCAAACCAAGGGAATTGCCACTGTAGGGATGGGGTGTGGCAGTTATCCCTGGGGATTCCAAGGGGTATACTAAGGTCACCCTAGTATCCGTGGATCAGGCGGAAGTTGACACTGTGGCTGCCTGGCTTCCAGGTATGGAGAAGTACAGGGACTATGCTAAGATTAACCGGATTGAAGTCAAGGCTCTGAGGGATACAGGTGCCAGCACAACCATGGTCATAGCTAAGCTGGTTTCCAAGACCAAATAATTCCAAATAAGGTAGACCAAGTAGTTAATGCTGACAATAAGATAAAGTCCCATTCCATGACAATGGTGACCTTTGGGCAGGAAGTGGTTACTAGCCTCAGGAATGTTGGTGTGTCCCCTGCCATCCCAGTGGAGTGTCTGTTAAGGAATGACCTTGAAACGTCTGCTGGGGCGGGAATAGAAAGAAAGGCTCATGCAGTAATTCTTGGTCTTCCTGAGTGGGTGTGTGTAGCCACAGGGGCACACAGCACTACAGTGTAGTCAAGGGAGCCTGGAAGAATGTCCCAGGCCCCTAAGGACAAGAGAAAGGGCAAGACGTCTGGACAGCCAGCTTTAAAAAGTCCTCAGACCCAGAAGGAAGCTAACCCAGAGGGGAGGACTTGGGGGCATATCTATCATGCACTAGCACCACCTTGCGCCACATTAACATCATTATTCTCTACGTTAATGTGGCCGAACGAGGCCGAAATCCCTGCGCCCTATTTACAGAGTGGCAGAATGCATGCATTGCATCACTCTGTAAGCCTTTGTGCTACATTATGCCTGTGCCAGGCATAATGTATGCAAAGGGGGCGTTCCCCATTATGGAGGCCAGAAAAATGGCATAAGGAAATCTATGAGATTTTGTTGCGCCATTTTTCACTGCACTTTTAACACCTGCTCAAGAGCCCATTTGAATTTTTATTTGGCTACCCTGTGAGGGGACCACTAAGCTCAATCAGAGAAAGTTGGGAGAAGCCCGTCAAGGAACCAAAGCAGTATAGAGTTAATTATGTACTAGGACTGCATTCTTGCATGGCAGAATACATAAAGACGGCAAATAAAAAGCTGGAGGACAGCCAGGAGTTTGTCAATCACTGGTATGACCAGAAGTCCTCCTTGGTGGAGTACAGGCCAGGTCAATTATTGTGGGTGTTGGGGCCTCTGGCTCCCAGGACCCTCTAAGACAAATGGACTGGAAAAGAAATGGGAAGCCCCCTATTTGGTGATACTGGGGATTGAAGGACACCCTGACAAAGTGATTCATGTAAATAGACTAAAACCACACCATGACAGGGCTTACATGACCATGCTCATGATGACAGTTGGGGAGAGGATGAAGAGAGTGAACCTCTCCCTGACTTCCTGTTCAGCAATACCAGCTATAGTTCAGTGGATGGAGTAATGTCCTCCTCTATATCAAGCAACCGATAGCAGAACAATTGTTACAATTTGTTGAGGCAGTTTGTTGGTCTTTCTTCCTTGACCCCAGGTCTGACAAACTGATGTGTCTGTGATGTGGAAACAGGTGACAGCTTTTCAGTCAAAAGTAAGACTTACAAATTGTCAGACCAGGTCAAAGCAAACATGAAAGCTGAGGATGCTAAAATTCTAGAGCTTGTGGTGATTGAGCCTGTTAACAGTCATTAGGCCAGCCCAGTGGCACTATGCCCAAACCTACTGAATTGAAGTTTTGTGTGGACTATGGATGTCTGAATACAGTCACCAAGAATGATGCTCATCCCAAACCAAGGGCTGATGAGCTAAATGACAGGATGGAGGCTGCGAAGTACCTAAGTACATTTGACTTAAGTTAAGGTAATTGGCAGATTGTCTTCACCCAAGGAGCCAAGAAGAGACATGCATTTTTAACTCCAGAAGGCCAGTTTCAGTTTAAAGTGAGGCCCTTTGACTTGTAAAAGGGACCTTTCTACATGTTGGTGAGTTTAGTCATATCAGGTCTAAAAGCTTTCAGTGGAACATATCTAAATGATATTGCTGTATTCAGATCACCTGGGAAGAGCACCTGGTCAGCCTGAAGGAAGCGATTCAGGCCCTGCAGCAGGCAGAACTGACTATTTAGGAAAGTAAGGGGCATATTTATAAGCCCCTAGTGCCACATTATTGTCATTTTTTTACGTTAATGTGGCCTAACGAGGCCAAAATCCTCACGCCACATTTACAAAGTGGCGCAATGCATGCATTTCACAACTTTTTAACCCTTTGCGCTACATTATGCTGGCGCCAGGCATAACGTATGCAAAGGGGGGGTTCCCCCATTAGGTTGGGGTGAAAAAATGGTGCAAGGAAATCTAACAGATTTCCTTGCGACATTTTGTACGGCACTTTTAATGCCTGCTCAGAGCAGGCGTTAAAAGGGAGCTTCTGTTATTTAGAATGGGCCACTATGTGCTCTTCAGGAGTAGTGCTAACATTTTGGCGCTACTCCTGCAGAGTACATCAGTAGCGTCACATAGAATGACGCTATTGCCCCCTACCATGCGCCATGGAGCACCGTATTTTAAATACGGCGCACACATGGTGGCTGTAGGGGGGCGCTTAATGGGGCAGGGAAAGTGGCACAGCACTCTGTGCAGCACCACTTTCCATAAATCTGCCCCTCAGTGTCAAATAGGGCAAGACTCTGTGGTGTACCTGGGCAACTGAGTAGGTGGAGGTCATGGACAACCTCTTCTACCCAAGATCTAGACCGTCCTAGTTTGGAAGGTTCCAAAGACTCAGGGGGTTATTACAACTTTGGAGGAGGTGTTAATCCGTCCCAAAAGTGACGGTAAAGTGACGGATATACCACCAGCCGTATTACGAGTTCCATAGGATATAATTGACTCGTAATAGGGCTGGTGGTATATCCGTCACTTTACCGTCACTTTTGGGACGGATTAGCACCTCCTCCAAAGTTGTAATAACCCCCTCAGACCCAAGTCAGGGCTTTTCTTGCCATGGGTACTACAGAAGATTTGTGAAGGCACATGGTACCATTGCAGTACCACTGACAACACTCACTTACACGAAACAGGCCAAAAAATGTATATGACTGAAGAGTGTCAAAGAGCTTTTATCAACCTAAAAGTGACTTTGTGCTCAGCGCCTATCTTAAAAGCATCTGATTATAGCAAGGAGTTCATTGTTCAAACGGATGCTGCTGAACATGAGATTGGGACAGTATTGGCACAGGTAAATGATGAGGACCAGGATCAACCTCTAAAGGGCATTATGAAACAAAAAGTTAGTAATTATACGTGAAGCCGCGATTTGCGAATGTGATTGCTGTAGCTGAACACTAAGGGGCATATTTATGAGCTCCTAGCGCCACCTTGCGCCACATTAGTGTAATTATTTTTGACGTTAATGTGGGCCAACGAGGCCATAATCCCCACGCCGTATTTACAGAGTGGCGCAATGCATGCATTGCGCCACTCTGTAACCCTTTGCGCTACATTATGCCAGTGCCAGGCATAATGTATGCAAAGGGGGCGTTCCCCCATTGGGGGGGTGATAAAATCTATGAGATTTCATTGTGCCATTTTTTTCACCACTTTTAACGCCTGCTCAGAGCATGCATTAAAAGGGGACTTCCATTATTTAGAATCGGCCCCTATGTACTCTGCATGAGTAGTGCCAACATTTTGGCGCTACTCCTGCAGAGTACATTGATAGCGTCACATTGAATGACGCTATTGCCCCCCTACCCTGTGCCATGGTGCGCTGTATTTTAAATACAGCACACACATGGTGGCGGTAGAGGGGCACTAAGGGGCGCAGGGAAAGTGGCGCTGCACTCAGTGCAGCGCTACTATCCATAAATCTTCCCTTAAGTATAAGATGGTGAAAAAAAGGTCTGGTTCACACTCGATGACTGTTCACCTTACAATAATTAAAAATCACATGTTGTCATCAATTAAAACAACTCAATCTAAAAAACAAGATCTAAAATGCATTATGAAACAAAAAAATAGTAATTATATAAAAATCACGATTTGCGGATGTGACCGCTCTAGCCGAACACTAATGTGCAAGATAGAGCAAAAGGCCCGATCACTGTTCGCCTTGCAGTAAAAAGCCCCACGCTAGAAGGGGATCCTTTTGAAATGTGGTCACAAATGGCAGACTCTAAAAACGCCGTAAGGGGCCTAAAATTATGTTGCGTGGGAGCTCGCTGTTTGCGATAAGAGCAACTTTCTAACTCACAGTAGGACTTTTGTTACTATGCAGGCAAAGTGAATATTATGCACATTTAAGAGCGCTGTTACTACAGGACGGCAGAATCTGATCGGAAGCACCCTCAAGGCAGGATAATGACTTTATTCACCACAATATTTAAACATTCCCTGTTGTCATCAATTAAAGGAATACAATCTAAAATGATCTCTAAAGTGCATTATGTAACATAAGAATAAAGTTTACACATGAATTAACAATTTGTAATAGTAACAGCCGTAGCCGAACACCAAAGTGCGAAATACTGCAGGAGGCCACTTGTGCGCACATTCACAGATCGCCTCACAGTTAAATAGACCCCCGCTGGAAGTTGCTCCTTTTAAAAACATGACAACAAAGGGCAGGCTCTAAAAATACCATATGGGACCAAAGATTATAGGGCATATTTATACTGTGTTTGCGCTGAATTGGCGTAATTTTTTTTTACACAAATTCAGCGCAAACTTAACTCCATATTTATATTTTTATGCTAGACCCGTCTAGTGTCAAAATATTGGAGTTAAAGTCATTTTATGGATGCGTGAAACCACCTGCCGTCAATGAGATACAAGGTAGGCGTTCCCGTTCAAAAAATGACTCAAAGCCCCTAGCGCTTTATTTATCCTCCCATGCAAAAAAGGTGCACGGGTGGGAGGTGGGCCTAAATATTGGTACTAAGCCTGCTTAGTGCCATTATTTAACAGAGCAGGCGTTAGGGGACTTGTGGACACATGTCCATCGAAAGGGCCCACAGGTGCCCACCCCAAGCCCCAGGAACAACCCCAGCACACCAGAGGGACACCTGAGGGACACCAGACCATGGGCGACCCCATCCCAGGTAAGTAGGGTAGGTATAGGCAAGTATTTTCAAATATTTTTTTAAGTGCTATTGGGGGCCCAACTTGGGGCCCCCTGCATGGCACATGGTGCAATGGCCATGCCCAGGGGACACTGGTCCCCTGTGCTGGCCATTGGGGTGGTTGGCATGACTCCTGTTTTTTCTAAGACAGGAGTCATGTGGTATGGATGGTTTTGCATCAGAAAATGACGCTAGGTTGGTTAGAGGCATTTTTTTTGCCTCTAACCAACCTAATGTCACTTTATGGTGCAAAACATCCTTCTCCCATACCGCCACCCCCCTGGCTAACGGATTTTTTTACACTAGCCCACCCTTTGCATCGCTTGCACCATTCCATAAATATGGCCCCCGGTTGTCGCTCAGGAATGCCGCAAGCCGGTGCTACACTTTTTGATGCAAAACTGCGTTAGTGCCGTTTTGCATCAAAAAGTGTAAACATGCCCCTAAGCTTGCTTAACGTCATTATTTAACGCCTGCGCCTGACCAGGCATTAAGGTACCTGTGGATCCATTTCCATGGCCAAACACTATGGTTATTTTTTTCTGTGCCATTGGGGGCCCCTTACTCTGCATGGCACTGGGTCTAATGGCCATGCCCAGGGGACAATGGTGCTGTGAGAGCCATGGCCGCATGCAGGACGAAGGAGAAAACAAATGAAAAAATAGCTTACCCACACTGAAGTATATCGGCATTCGTGGAATAATCCATGTAACAGGGGCAGTCTGCAAGGTGTGACAAAATAGATTCAAGGCAGGACCAACGTAAAGCAAGCCCAGGAATGAATTAAAGTGATGGGCATGATATGGGCATGGTTAAAAGGCCACAATACTTACAACAGGTGAAAGCGCTTACGAGCTCGGCCTAATAAACTATGGGACATATTTATACTTTGTTTGCGCCGTTTTAACATCATAGTTTTTTACGCTAAAACGGTGCAAACTTAACTCCATATTTATATTTTGACGCTAGACCCATCTAGCATCAAAATATTGGAGTTTGTGTCATTTTTTTGATGCGTGAACCCGCCTTGCGTCAATGAGATATAAGGTGGGCGTTCCCGTCCAAAAAATTACGCTATAGCCACAGCGCCATATTTATCCCCCTGTGCTAAAATGATGCACGGGGGAGGCGGACCCAAATAATGACATTAAGCTGCTTAACATCATTATTTAACGCCTGGGTGAGACCAGGCATTAAGGTACCTGTGGAACCATTTCCATGGCCAAACACTATGGAATGGGCCCACAGGTGCCCAACCCAAGCCCCAGGAACACCCACACCCACACCAGAGGGACACCAGAGGATGGGGGACCCCATCCTAGGTAAGTAGGGTAAGTATGAGTAAGTAATATGGTAATTGGTTTTAGTAGTGCCATTGGAGGCCCTAACATGGGGCCCCTGCATGGCACTGCGTGCAATGGCCATGCCCAGGGGACGCTGTCATTGGGGTGGTGGGCATGGCTCCTGTCTTTGCAAAGACAAGAGTCATGTTTTGGGATTGTTGTGAATCTGGAAATGACGCAAGGCTGGTTAGTGGCATTTTTCTTGCCTTTAACCAGCCTAGTGTCATTTTTTGAGGCAAAACCCCCTTCACTCCTACTGGTACCCCCACCTGGCTAACGTCTTTTTTTATGACGGTAGCCCAAGCTTAGCGTTGGCTTGTAGCATTCCAGAAATTGTGTACCCTGCTGGCCCTTTGGAATGACGCAAGCCAGTGGTAAACGTTTTGATGCAAAACTGCGTTAGCGCAGTTTTGCACCACAAAGTATAAATATGGGCCTGTGTAATTCCTCAAGCATCCAGAAACAAAACTGGTTTCCCCATCCACTAGGCAGAAACCAGAGTTGAGAAGTGGGGAGCAGGAGTGGGACCAACATAACAGGTCCCAGAAGGGAGTGGGATGAGAAGGGGCAAGGCCAGGGTGCAGTAGTGTTGGATGAACATGGAGAGACTGGACATTCTGCCACAGACATTTCCTGATGGGCTGCAGGCTGGGCGACTGCTTTGAAACCAAGATTGGTTGACATCACCTATCTATGGCACCATGGCCTCCTTCTGTGTGGGGCTGGTATGAACATACTTGCGAGCACCAAGAATAAAGGAAGCAACCTGCACTGGTACTCATTTGCACAGATGCAAAGTGCATTTTTGACTCTTTATGACAAGATGGTTGTCCAAAAAGGGAATTTGCTCAAATTGCACCAAAGGGAACATATATGTTATGTAATACATTTTCCAAAGCTCAAAAAAATACCTCGAAGTGTGTCCTGGCAATACTTATACATTCAGCGCAGATCAAAACCTATAATCATTCCTGTTGCATATTGCCACTTGATACTTACAGGCCACTTAATTTTGTGCAGAAATCAGAAAGGTCACTGTGGATGAATAGATAAATACTGCACACCACAAACTGAGTTCCATGCAAAGGCTTTCAAAATTCACAAGCGAAATCAGCCACAGGGGAAAAAAAAGTTTAGCCCTAGATCAAACATTTTCACAATGTGGAGAACCTGGGGGTTGGATCCTAGATCTCCTGGTTCCCTAGACATTAACTTTATACTCAAACCCAACTGCCTCTCAAATAAACTCAAGGAAGCCTGACCTCCATCTGCCACAGAATCATCAAGACCACCCAAAGCTTTTAACATTTTTAATACCCGTTTGAAATTTACAGAAGAAAGCTAGAAAGTGTGAATCTGCTATTTTTGTTGTATTTGGGAAATGCCACCTTTATTATTCAGATGAAGTAAAACACGTGCCATTTCCACAATGGAAATTCAATGCTTCTTCAAAAAGTAAATATATTTTCAGTAGGTAACATCAATCTAACAGGACAGTTTTCGATTGTGGGCCATAGGTGTTCCTTGATAGGGAAACAATGTTTTTTTGCTGAAATATACACACATTAAGGGTTGCAGTTCATGTTTCACTACTGGAATTTCATTTATTTGCTGTGTAGAAAAAAAAATGTAAAACAGTTGACATAAGTGAGCCGATTCAAAGTGCCACAGCCACCACGTGCGTGGGCACGAAAGAGACACACAAAAGCATGAATGAAAAGTAAAACAGTTGAACTGATTCTAAGCACCATGGCCGCCATGAGCATGCGCGCGAAGGAGACACACAAAAGGAAAAAGAAGCCCTCTCATGGTCAAACATATCGGCAAACATACAATTATCCATATTGCAGGGTCGGACCCCAAGGCGGTAACAAAACCTCCCCGAGGAGGGACGAACATAAAGCCTTTACCAATTATAACAAGGGTTTTTTGAAAGGCAAGCCCACAAACGAGTGAAAGTGATGGGCGTGAAGTAGGCATGGTTTAAAGCCCACATAGATACCAAGTCGTTAGAAAAGCAGCACTTGTGTGCTGCTGTGCTCAACCTAAAAAGGGCTTTGCCTGCAGTGCCCCACTTGTGAGAAAGTTACCCATGAGCCCTAGGCAGAGAAGGTGACTCCAAAAGTCAGTCGGCTGACTTCCTGTTACACCCACAGAGCTGATAAGCCTGCACCCTTGAGAACCTAGTGCCAAGAACCCAAACTGTTGCTGGATGCCGAGTTGCAGCCTGGGCGACAGAATTCTAGCCCTCAAAAGTTGAATCCTATTCTGCTGGACCCAGGAGAATCGTCACAGTGCAGTTTGGTCATCCAGCACGTAAGTTGCAGCAAGTTAAACAGAACCGCTGGTTTTGCTGTAACCGAATACCAGTAGACCAGTGGTAACGGGTTTTGTGATGGACTTCATCTGGACGTCAAGTGATATCGACCCCTGGGGCCAAAGTAAGCCCGCCATGTTCAAGGACCAAGAAGTGGCCACAGGGAAACCACTGACACTGGCCTAGCATCCTTGAGCATCTTCAGAATTCTGTATCTCTTGCATCAGGTCCACTGCATTGACTTCAGTGGCGGGTTAGCCACAGGATTCAGAACTGGACCGAAGACTGCTTAAACCAACATGTAACTCCCCCTGGGACAGTCTCTATGACTGGTCTCTATGACTGGCTCCCTATCGGAGTTTGCACCCCGAGAGTGTGTTTAGGGTAGATTACAAATATTTACTGCATCTAGTGAAAAGCAGTGATTTATTGTTCCTATGAAAATTCATACCATCAGAACCCTTTGTTGTATTTTTGTCCTGGAGATGTCATTTAAAGATATGTATATGACCTATTTTTATTAATTGATTTCAGAATTTTATTGTGTTGCTTTTTCCTCTTATTTAACTGTTTTGGTACTTCCTAATGCTTTATGACATTTCCTTTGATAAAGCCTGACAGCCCTGAGCCAAAGCTACCCATTACTGAGCTATGGTTTTGCAAAATGAACCTGACTGGATGTAATACAAGATTATGTCATTGTTACTAGGTGAGGTTGCAAAATCACACCATATAATACTTCACATGTCCTCACATGTAACATTTGATGTACATTGATTTGCACACTTTAGTTGCACACTTTTGTCTGTGTGTGAGCAAAAGCGCTTTGACATCCCACACTGGGATGGGTAGCGCTATGACAGAACTGAATAAAAGAAAATTGGTAGGTGACGTTTAAATCATTATTTGTGTAATTACTCATATACGAATAGATACATCTGGCATTCTTATAGTGCATGCATATCTCTTAAATAAGAGGGTTGACACAGTGAAAAATGTGCCTGCAAATCATATTTTCTCCAAAGTGCTTGTGAAGTGCTAAGCTGTGTGTCTTTGTTTCCTTCTACTGCGTTAGTATCTAGCTATTAAGCTTGATATGGCTCCCAACCAGGATGATACCTCAACAAAAAAAGGGCTGGCGGTCCGCTTGGGCCTTGGTGTCCTAGTGCTCTCATTCCTAAGTCACTACATTTCCCACCATGTTAAACAAAAAGGCACAAACAGAAAGACATGAACAAATAGCAATATTACATTTCTTCGATCAGCTGCTAGGTGATTGCACAGTTTAGTCAGGCCGTGTGATATGAGGTAGTTGAGCTGTACCAAGGTTGGACCACAAGGGTACAGGGTCTTGTGTCAGATCAGGGCTTTCAGGTGGAACAGCCTTTTCGGGAGTTGCAGGGCCTGATGATCGGCTAGACAGATGTTTGAAATGAGACAAGTCCCTTGTGATGGATTTACTGGGACTGTGCACCATTATCATGTGTCCCTTGCGCTTCACAACTTTCAACGGTTTAACGTCAAATGGAGAATCTGTTTTTTGTTTCTGTTATTTCTCGATGAGAACCCACTCACCCTCAGATATATTCTCCTGAGTTCTATGATGTTGATCAGCATATGTCTTTAACTGATGTTTCCAAACAGTGTCGTTAGCACGATTCTTGATGTCATTCAGGGTTCGTTCAGGGGTTCATGGTGGTACTTTGGTTCTTATAGCTTTCCCGAACATCAGGGTGGCGGGACTCTTGCCAATGGTAGAGTGAGGGTTTGACCAATAGGCACAGAGGGCTTGACAGGAGGCCTGACTCAGCTCAGTACTTTCCATTGATGCCTGCTGGATCACTTGTTTCAGAGGCCCCACAAACTATTCCACAACACAATTATCACTGTAGTTGAAGGCATATGTAACAGGTTGAACAATTCCTGGTATAACATATTGGAATATTTCTGAAGCAGATAACAGTCCAAAGCTTAATGTTTTGTACCTGAACAAACCAACCTGAGTAGTGTACCTGCAATTTTTTCCCAGTTCGAGTTGATGGTATCAAGACTGGGGAAAAACTTTGGCTTCATTCAGCTGCAATGAGCAGACCAGTGTGTGTCTCTCTCTCTCTTGATTGCTTTGTTGGTTTGGTGCATATTCACGCAGATGTGCTTTGCACCTCCACTGCCCTTTTTGGTCACAACCACTATGGGTGCACCCATGGTGTCGGACCAGTAGAGCGCTTGATGATGTTGTGTTTAGGCAAGGCTTCCAGTTCCTTCGTGACTGCTTCTTGTATATGAAATGCTAATCTGCGATGTTACTGTGCAACAGGCCGGATGTCTTCATTAATGTGGAGGTGGACCTTCATTGTTTTGAACCTTTCTAGACCATGAAACAGGGACGGCAACTGACTTACAATTTCAGATTGCGTATTTGGGTTGTAATTGAGAGATATCAGTCCTGTGTCAGCAGTGGTTTCAAAACTAAGTAGGCACGCACTGGATGGCGTATCTTGAACAATATGAATTGGGGCCTGCACAGATATCTTCTTGTGCTGCAAGTTTGCCATGAGCAATCCTTGACTCCACAGTGGTTTGGAAGCAGCCCAAGTGTACACCTTTGTATTGGATGAAGAAAGACATGGTACAGGCAAAAAACTGTTAAATTGGTCAGCTGGAATGATGTTCATCAATGTTCTGCTGTCAGTCACAATGGTTATGGGACAACTGTTGACTTTTATTTTGATTTTGGGACAATATCCATAAGAGGAATTCACTTGTTTTTGTTGTTTGTTTGTCCTCTTTACGTGCGCCAAAGAACCACATGTGCATGTTCCTCTTTTTTAGACATGATCATTGCACATTCACCCTCTTTGCTGTCACTCAGTGATGACGTTGAGTGATCCATGTAGGATGAACTTGACAACAATTGACTTCATTTAGTTTCTACCTGTCGCAGTTGAGGTTGCTTTTTGTCTTTGTGGGCATGGTAAGAGTGATTCTGGAATATTCTGGTGTCCATCTTCTCATCTCACCGTGACGCACTTGGATTCTCTTTCTCTTTGCAAACCGCCCTGAAGTGGCCCTCTTTTCCACAACCTATGCACGTCTGTCTGATAGCTGGAAGTTTACTTTCATGTGGAAATGAAAACACACATTGGAAACCCAGTCTTTCGTTCTTTGAAGATGCTGACTTATGGGCATCTGCTTGATGTTTGCATTTACTCTTCATGACTAGTGCCAATTCACTTTTTGTGGTTCCTGCTTCCATGTGGCAGCTTGCTAATCTGGTCATTCCTCAGTTCTGGCAGCCATCAGTACCTTTTCTAGACTGAGGTCCTCCTTAGAACATTGGTGGTAAATGCCGCCGTGCTGACGGCCGCCATCATACCATGACCGCGGCGCTATACCACTACGGGTATTATGACCCACACAGAGAAATCCACCACTATACAGACACCCAGAAAAGTCTGCCAGACCAAAGGTCAGTGATAAACTGGCGGTACCAAAACCCACACCGTTACGCCAACAGGAATACGCCCACAGTATCAGGACCCACGAATCACCATGGCGGTCATTCAACCGCTGTAAACCATTGGTGGTACACACGGCCGCGCTCATAATGCATATACTCTAAAAAAACTCCACCACATTGGACAATTCAAACTACACACACCTGACCCACATATACCCACCACACCCACACATCCACAGCACTATAAAATACACACACACATTACCCACAACCCTTTCAACGAAAAAAAGATAGCAAACAGAGAGAGACAAGCCAGGAGCACCCGCTCAATCAGAGCCAAAAAACACCATCACCCATACACCTTCCACGCACCTCACAGCACACACCCCAACACATCACCCCACACATCCTCACACATACCACTCACACCACATCCACGGCACCCCATAGACACCCCAGGTTTTCAGAGGAGGAGCTAAGGGTCATAGTGGAGGAAATCATCCGGGTAGAGCCACAGCTATTCGGATCACAGGTGCAGCAGACGTCCATTGCAAGGAAGATGGAGCTATGGCGGAGAGTCGTCGACGGGGTCAACGCCATGGGACAGCACCTCAGAACAAGGGATGACATCAGTAAGAGGTGGAACGACCTACAGGGAAGGTGCATTCCGTGGTTGCAAGATACCAGGTAGCAGTACAGAGGACTGGCGGTGGACCCCCACCTCCTCCCCCCAACTAACAACATGGGAGGAGCAAGTCTTGGCAATAATGCATCCTGACGGCCTGGCAGGAGTAGCAGGAGGACTGGACTCTGGTAAGTCAAATCTTTACTACTATATCCCCCACCCTTCCTGCATGCCATCACAAACTCCTACCCTACCCTCACACCCATCACTCCACCAACTCACAAATACCCCAATATCACAACCCACCCACCCCAATACCAAGCCCTGCATGCAGCACCTATGCATAGACACCCATCACAGACCTGCATGGACAGCCATCACTAAAGCATGGCCATTAGAGAGAATCACCTAGCGCACAAAATCACCACGCACACAAGTCAAAGCTGACAGGGCTATCACAACCATACAGGGAAACACACCCATGCACAAGATTACACACGCAGATACAATAACACTACATTTACATCCCCACAGGACCCCAACTCAACATCACCGGAGAGGAGGTGCCACCAACATCCAGTCCCCCACAGAAGAGGCCCACAGTGATGACAGCAGCTCTGCACGTCTGGATCACGATGACCAAACTGGCCCATCAGGGACCTCTGGACAGTTGGGTACCCAGGCACAGTCCCATACCACCACAGAGCCTCCCCCCTCAGGAAACACCAGCACAGCACCCACCCATTGGGCCCATACCACTGTCCCCAGGAGATGTCAATCAGCAGTGTGTCCACCGCTACAGGGATCCCAGGCACCCCCCCGCCCCTCAAACTCAAGACAATCAGGGATCTGGGGTCAGTGGCAGTGGGCACACGGTTCAGGGGACAGAGGCACAGGACAACAGGGAAGCTGGGAGGACTGCTGTGTGACAGGGGGAGGATAGGCCCAGGGAACCCACTCTCCACAAGGCACTTGCAGTTATCCTGGGAGCATACCAACATTCCCAGGTGACCTTGGGCCAGATGCTGGCCAAGTTGCAGGAGACCCAGCGGCTGCAGGAGGAACAGTACCTGGGGATCAGGGAGGACCTTAAACACATCCCCACTACCTGGTCACCATTGCAGGGGTACTGGCTGACATGGCCAACACCATGAGGGAGGCTGTGTCACAACAACGTGCCCCTCACCCTAGCCACAGCGATGAACAGCCCTCCACCTCCGCCGGCGCTAGTGGACAGGAGGCCCCGCCACTGGAACAACAAGCTACCAGCACCCCACCCCCTGCAAACGGAGAACCACCCCGCAAGTGGGCCCTGCGATCCATGCAGAAGCCAGAGAACATTGCCAAGACCCCGTCAGGAAATAAGACTCCCCTGATTGTCACCCTTGTGTCCCACTCTGTCACCCTGTCCACCTTGAACTTCCATTGCTCCCCTTCCTATGCCCCCTTGGACAATGCACCTGTGATACCAAGAGACTGGACTCTAACTGGACATTCCTCCACCATCACCCCAGCCAATTTCACATCCCCCTCAATTAATCAATCAATCAATCAATCAAGGATTTATAGAGTGCACTAATCACCCGTTAGGGTCTCAAGGCACTGGGGGGGGAGCTACTGGTCGTAGAGCCATGTCTTGAGGCATTTCCTGAATGTCAAAAGGACTTGGGTCTGGCGAAGGTGGAGCGGTAGGGAGTTCCAGGTCTTGGTGGCTAGGTGAGAGAAGGAACTTCCTCCGGCGGTGGTGCGGCGGATGCGGGGGGTGGAGGCGAGGCTGGCGGAGCGAAGATTGCGGGTGGGGGTGTGGAAGGTGAGTCTGTCGTTGAGGTAGGCTGGGCCTGTGTTGTGGAGGGCTTTGTGTGCGTGGATGAGGAGTTTGAAGGTGATCCTCTTTGATACTAGTAGCCAGTGAAGGTCTCTGAGGTGGGGGGAAATGTGGTCATGGCGTGGGATGTCCAGAATGAGGCGGGCGGATGCGTTCTGGATTCTTTGCAGTTTTGTTAGGAGTTTGGTTGTTATTCCTGCATATAGGGCGTTTCCGTAGTCCAATCGGCTGCTGACCAGGGCATGGGTGACAGTTTTCCTGGTTTCGACGGGAATCCACTTGAAGATTTTGCAGAGCATGCGGAGAGTGTTGTAGCAGGAAGAGGAGATGGCATTGACCTGCTGATTCATGCTGAGTGTGGAGTCCAAGATGAAGCCTAGGTTGCGTGTGTGGGTGGTGGGTGAGGGTGTGGTTCCTAGGGAGGTGGGCCACCAGGAGTCATTCCAAGTTGAGGGGTTGGTGCCAAAGATGTTTACCTTGACTTGACTGTGTCTGTGTTTAACTTGAGGTGGCTTGATTCCATCCAGCTGGCGATGGCGTGAAGTCCGTTGTGGAGGTTGTTCTTTGCAGTTGTAGGGTCTTTCGTGAGGGAGAGGATGAGCTGAGTGTCATCTGCGTAGGAAACTATGTTGATGTGGTGGGTTCGTGCGATGTTGGCGAGGGGGGCCATGTAAACATTGAAGAGCGTGGAGCTGAGCGAAGATCCTTGGGGAACGCCACAGATGATTCTGGAGGCTTCTGACAGGAATGGTGGAAGGCGGACTCTCTGGGTTCTGCCTGCAAGAAATGATGAGATCCAGTCGAGTGCCTTGTCGTGGATTCCAGCGTTGTGGAGGCGTGTGCGGAGAGTGTGAAGACATACCGTGTCGAAAGCTGCGGAGAGGTCCAGGAGGATGAGTGCTGCTGTTTCTCCTTCGTCGAGCATGGTCCTAATGTCGTCTGTGGCAGCAATGAGTGAAGTCTCAGTGCTGTGGTTTCTGCGGAATCCGGATTGGGAGGTGTCGAGTACCTTGCTGTCTTCCAGGAACCGGGATAGTTGGCTGTTTACAATTTTTTCGATGACCTTGGCTGGGAAGGGGAAGAGGGAGATCGGCCGGTAGTTCTTGGGGTCGTCTGGGTCTGCCTTTGGTTTCTTTATCAGGGCGTTGATTTCTGTGTGCTTCCATCTTTCTGGGAAGGTGGCTGACTCGAAGGAGCTGTTGATGGTTTTGCAGAGGTGGGGGGACGATGATGATGTTTGCCTTATTGAAGATATGGTGTGGGCAGGGGTCCGATGGTGATCCAGAGTGGATGGAGGCCATGGTGGTGGCGGTGTCCTCTATGTTGATGGGGGTCCAGGTGTGGAGGAGGTGGGTGTTGCTTGGAGCGTTGGATTCTTGGGTGTTTGTAGTCAGCTGGTGGGTCTGGGGTTTGAAGCTATTGTGGATTTCTTCTATCTTTCGACGGAAGTGGGTTGCCAGTGAGTTGCAGAACTCCTGTGATGGCGGGGGTTCGTTGGAGCAGGTCCTGGGGGTGGAGAGCTCATTGACGATGCCGAAGAGCTCTTTACTGTTGTGAGCGTTGGCGTCGATGCGGTTTTTGAAGTGGGTCCTTTTGGTGGTGCGGATCAGTTGGTGATGTTTGCGTAGGGCATCCTTGAAAGCAATGTGGTTGGTGTTGGTAGGGTCAAGGTGGCAGGTTTTTTCCATTCTGCGACATAGCCGTTTGGATTCCTGTAGTTCTGGTGTGAACCAGCTGGCCTTGATTCTGTGGGAGGTGTTTTTTTTTTTTTGGAGCGGTGCGAGGGTGTTGGTGCAATCTTCTATCCAGTGATGCAGGGTTGTGGTGGCTATGTTGGGGTCCGGGGACCCATGGGGTGGGGCCCGGGCGAGAGTGGAGATCAGTTGATCCGTTGATATTTTGCTCCAGTTGCGTTGGGGGGGTTGTGTGCGGTGGTGGTGAGTGACTGGTTTTTGGTAGGAGTAGTGGATGCAGTGGTGGTCTGTCCATCTGATTTCAGTGGTGTGGCTGAAAGAGACGTGGTTGCTGGCTGAGAAGATGGGGTCGAGTGTGTGGCCTGCGGAGTGGGTGGGTGTAGTGACGAGTTGCTTGAGGCCGAAGTTGGCGAGGTTGTCTATTAGGTTGGTGGTGTTGACATCGTTGTTATTTTCTAGGTGGAAGTTTAGGTCACCAAGGAGGATGTAGTCTGTAGAGGCAAGGGCTTGGGAGCTGATGGCGTCGGCGATGTCATCACAGAACTGCGGTCTGGGTCCAGGAGGTCTGTAGACCAGTGTTCCTCTGAGTGTGTTGTTGGCGTTGATGTGGATTTTGAAGTGGAGGTGCTCGGCGGAGCTGATGGTGATGTGGGAGTTGGTGGAGACTCTTATGGTGTTTTTGTGGACTATGGCGATTCCTCCTCCTGGTCTGTTGATTCGGTCTCTTCTGGTGATCTTGTAGTTTTCTGGTATGGCTATGACTACGTCTGGTTCTGAGCCCGAATTCATCCAGGTTTCGGTGAGGAATGCGACGTCGGGCGAGTATGTGGTCAAGAGGTCCCAGAGTTCAATTGCATGTTTGTGGACGGAGCGGGTGTTAAGTAGGATGCATCTTAGGCGGTTGTCTGTTTTGATTTGGAGTTTGGAGGTTAGGTTGCAGGTGAAATTGCAGGCTTTGCAGGAGAAGGGTCCTTTGGTGCGCGTCGGTGTGGACTGGAAGCAGATGGAGGAGCGTCCTTGATTAAGGGCGTGGAGTTCGTTGGCAGTGTAAAGGTGTTTGGTGGCACAGGGAGGCGTGTTGGCCAGGGGGTCTGGCACTGGGCACGGTCTTGGTGCGGACGGGCGCAGACGGGCTTGCCTTTGGAGCGCCTTCGGTGCGCCAGCGGCGAGCCCGCTGCGCGTGTCCGCGCTGCGGCCGGCATAAGAGGGGAGGTGGGAGGGAGTGGCAGCTGGGAGGAGGGAGGGAAACCTCCAATGGGAGTGTGGGGGTGGGGGCAGCATGAGTCAGGAGCGGGAAGAGCTCCGAGGAGGAGTGAGGGGGGTGGGGCCTTCCGGAAGAGGAGAAGCCAAGAAGCCCAAACAAGCCCAAACAAGCCCAGACAAGCCCAAACAAGCCCAAAACAATGGCAGCACTTACCGGAGCAGTGGTGAGGAGGAAGCGACCTGCCTGCAAGGATGCAGGGTCAGAGGCCCTCTACTTATTAGCACTTAAATAAACACTCTTGGAACAAATACAAATCTGGAGCCTGTCAATTGATTGAAATATCTATTAATACAACAATCTGAAAATATTTCAACTCATATGTACAGTTATATATGCATTGGTATGACCTGTAGTGGGCAGCAGTAAACATACCAGGAGCCAGAGTGGGGCATAGAGATCTGAAAATAGAGATGCCAAAGGGTACAGTAAGTGGCCATAGACATAAGGAAATCATGCTGCCATGTCCAATTCCATCAGAAAACAGAAATGATAAGTGAAGTTACAGTGTTTTACCTGCGTGTCACTGGAGGTACTGCTGTATGATAGTACTTCTGTTGTTCACATCTTCATCCTCTGCCTCCTCTTCCTCACTGTCCACAGGCTCCACCGCTGCTACAAGACCATCTCCAGGCTCATCCTCCTGCAGAAAAGGCACCTGGTGTCTCAAGGCAAGGTTGTGCAACATGCAACGATGATCTGGCACACCTTCTTGGGTGAATAGTGCAGGGATCCACCTGTCAGATGGAGGCACCGGAACCTGGCCTTCAGGAGGCTGAAGGTCCTTTCTATAATCATCCTTGTACGCCCATGTGCCTCATTGTAACGTTCCTCTGCCCTTGTCCTGACATTCCTCTCTGGGGTCAGTAGCCAAGAGAGGTTGGGGTAACCAGAGTCACCTGCAAATATCGAGGGATACCTGTTAGACAGACCAACCCTTAGGGACAACACCATACCCAGACACCAACATATACTGGGTGGGGACCTTGGGCTCACCTATTAGCCACACCCGGTGCCTCTGGAGTTGGCCATCACATATGGGATGCTGCTATTCCTCAAGATAAAGGCGTCATGCTCAGAGCCAGGATACTTGACATTCACATGGGAGATGTACTGGCCCGCCAAACACACCATCTGCACATTCAGAGAGTGATAGCTTTTTCTATTCCTGAACACTTGTTCATTTCTCCGGGGGGCACAAATGCTACATGGGTACCATCAATGGCACCAATGATGTTGGGGATATGTACCGGGGCATAAAAGTCAGCTTTCTCTGTGGCCAAATCCTCCACCTGGGGGAATACTATGTAGCTGTGCCTGTGTTTCAGCAGGGCAGACAACACTCTGGTCAGCACGTTTAA
Source organism: Pleurodeles waltl (assembly GCF_031143425.1). NCBI lineage: Eukaryota > Metazoa > Chordata > Amphibia > Caudata > Salamandridae > Pleurodeles > Pleurodeles waltl. The sequence continues at coordinate 575,208,838 of NC_090449.1, read as the reverse complement.
GAACATAGGCTGTGACATCCCTGATGCCATAGCCACTGTTGTTTGGAAGGAACCACTTGCCAGGAAATGGAGCACTGACAGGACCTGCACTAGAGGGGGGATACCTGTGGGCGGGCATCAGGTCTGCCTCCAATTGGGCACACAGTTCTTGGATTGTGGCCCGATCAAATCTGTATGTTAGTATAATGTGTCTGTCCTCCATTGTCGCAAGGTCCACCAGGGGTCTGTACACTGGAGGATGCCTCCATCTCATATTCATCCTCAGCAGTTGAAGCCTATGGATGAAAACGGTGAGCAGAGGGTCATATTCACACATCTATTGCAATAATGATGCATTTCTTCTATTACAGAACCAGTATGTGAATCCGAGAATCAGTTGCTGTGCCAATGTCTGCTGTGACGCAGTTAGGTGCCATGGGCTGTGCCCCCCTGCAATGGCGGCTGCCTGACCTGTGAGGAGGGTCAAGTGGAAATTAGGTAAGTCCGCTGGCGTTGTGCGCCGTGGCGGTAGGCGGTCGATGACTGCTGCGCAACTTCGTATTGGTTATCATCGGGCCCTATGGATTACAGAAGCCAATGGCGATGTACACTGGCGGTGACGGTACACACCGCTGCAGACGTTTTCAATGTATTTACTTACTTGCTACCTGACCTTCAACAGGAGAGGACCTACACTGCAAGTGCTGCTGTGACCTATGTCTGGAAGCGACAATGGCTCATGTGTCTGGGGAAAGGGCCATTGCCTTCACTGCGGAGGAGTTGGAGAGACTGGTGGATGGGGTCCTACCCCAGTACACTTTACTATACGGTCCTCCAGACAAACAGGTGAGTACACTGTGAGCATGATGCGTGGGCCAGGAATGTATGGAGTGCTGTGTGTGTAAGCCACATGTGGGGGGGCTGAGGCGTCCTTGCCAGAGTGCTGCATTTATGGTGGTCAATGTATGTGCGTCAGGGTATGGGACAGATATGGTGGGCCATGAGTGTGTCGTTCCGGAAGGTATGACTAATCCCTTTTCTGCTGTCTTTTTTTCGCAGGTCAGCGCCCATCAGAAAAAGGGTATTTGGCGTGCCATCGCCAATGAGGTGCGGACCCTGGGGGTCTTTGACAGGCGGAGCACCCACTGCTGCAAACAGTGGGAGGAACTGCACCGCTGGGCAAGGAAGACTGCGGAGGCCCAGCTGGGGCTGGCCTCCCAACGAGGAAGGGGTGCCCGTCGTACCCTGACCCCGCTGATGATCCGCATCCTGGCGGTGGCCTATCAGAAGTTGGATGGGAGCTTGAGGGCATCACAGCAGCCACAAGGGGGTGAGTACAAATTCAGATTCATTACTTAGCGTGCGTTAAGGTTTTACCTGGGTGGGGATGTGGACTGTGGGTGCCCCTAGGCCACGGCAAACATGGCAGGGTAGGTCCCTTGTTGGGCAGGCTCTGAAGCACTGAAGCACTCCAACCCCAATAGTGTTAGTGGGCATCTACTACTGGTCAGGGCCCTTTTTGTTTCAAGTGTGCAGTTGATGGCATTAGGCATTGTACCCCATGAGCTGGTGACTAGCATTATAGCTGGTAGTTCATGGCCTAGTGCATAGGGCTGTTCCCTGTGAGTTATGTCCGCCAACGGTAGTGTTGTTGCTGGCATTGACAAAGTGTATCCTCTGTTCCCCCCCCCTTTTTGTTTTGTCACCCTGTCCTTGTGTGCATTAGCATCATCTGGCGGAGGAGCAGAGGCACCGGCAATGGAGGGAGCTGTATCCCACATGGGCCTGGAGGCCGAATCCACCGAGGGTGGGGGCACCAGTGGGACGGAGGGCGAGGGGAGCACCACAACGGAGACAGGAGGGGACACTACAGACAGCGACTCCTTCTCCGATGGAAGCTCTCTGGCAGTGGCAGACAGCTCTGTGCCCACCTCAACAACAGGTACAGCCACCACCCCCATACTAGCACCGCCCTCCCAGCAACCCTTCTGCGTGTTTCCTGTGCCCACTCACCCAGGAGGGTGGGCATCTCCTTCGCCCCAGGCACCTCAGGCCCTGCCCCAGTCAGCCCTGCTGCCCTCAGTGAGGAGGCTGTTGGCCTCCTGAGATCCCTCACTGTTGGGCAGTCAACCATTCTGAATGCCATCCAGGGTGTCGAGAGGCATTTGCAACAAACAAATGCATACCTGGAGGGCATTCACTCTGGCGTGGCGGCCCAACAGAGAGCATTTCAGGCTCTGGCCTCCGCACTGATGGCAGCCATTGTCCCTGTCTCTAGCCTCCCCCCTCCAACTTCCTCTACCCTGTACCAATCCCCTCAACCCCAGCCTATCCCAAGCACACCTTCAGAACAGCATTCACCCAAATCAACACACAGAAATGGCTTTCCTCCACCTCCCGCCCAGTAGCGTCTCCACTCACACCTGCATGCACTACATCCTCATCCACTACCTCCATCACCAGCATGCCCATCACTGCACGCCCCTCACTGGCAGTCACCACCCCCACATCCATGCACAAGTCCCCTGTGTCCTCTCCCACTGTCTGTGACTCCTCCTCCCAAATTACACAAACGCAAGCACCCACCCACCCAACAGCCATCCACCTCACAACAGCATCCAGCTCATGCACATGCACCCAAACACAGCAGACTGACATTTCCTACAACCACTCCCTCTTCCTCCACTCCCAAACCTTCACCCTCTTCCCGCCCCAGTGTCCCTAAGAAGCTTTTCCTGACCTCTTCCCTAACCCTCCCCCCGTCCTTCCCCACGGGCTAGGGTGGCCAAAACCCAGCCCAGCACATCAGCCACCAAGTCCACATCGGCTGTGGTTCCTGCAGCTGTCAGAGGCTCAAAGGAGGCACCCGTCAGCCCAGCCAGTGTGGCACCAAACCCTGCCAAGGCAAAGACCATTCCGTCACCTGGAAAGGTGAAAAAGAGGACAGCATCCAGCAAGGGGAAGGAGCCACAACCACCCAGCAAGGCCACCTCAAAGTCTCCAGCTGCCAGACCCAAGGTGACACCACCAGCTGCCAAGGGCAGGAAGAGGCACAAAACACCAGCCGTCCGCGCCTGCAGGTGAAGGCCTGGTGGCTACCAGCACAACTGCCAGCACCACCACCTGCACCGCGGCCAGCACGCCACCTGCAGCGCCGCTAGCACCACCACCTGCACTGCTGCAAGCACCACTACTGTCAGCAGCAGCAGCCCCAGTGGTCAGCCGTCCGAGGCTGCAGGAGAAGGGCTGGAGCCTCCCCCACCACTGGCACCACCGGCACCTGCACCGCGGGCAACACTGTCACCTGCACCACCACAAGCACAGCCGCAAGCCCCACCGCAAGCACTGCCACCTGCCCCGCTGACAGTAGCACCACTGCCAGCAGCAGCAGCCCCAGTGGGCAGCCGTCCAAGGTTGCAGGAGAGGGGCTGGAGCCTCCCCCCTTCACTGGCAGCACCCCCACCAGCACTGGCACCACCACCAATGTGTAGCCATAGCCGCCGCCGGATGGACTCTAGCCCTGCCTCCATGGACTATCATGCATCCTGGTCACTGCAAAGCTCGTGGCTCTGACACCCAGGTGAGGGACTGTGACCTGCCACCCTCCAAGTGCTGCATCACTGGGCACAGAGCCCCCTCCAGAACCAGTGGAGAAAGGCATCCACTCACCCTATCCTTGGCAGGATGAAGCACATTGGGCACAAAGCCCCCTCCAGAACCAGTGGAGAAATGCATCCACTCACCCTATCCTTGGCAGGATGAAGCACACTGGGCACAAAGCCCCCTCCAGAACCAGTGGAGAAAAGCATCCACTTGAGAGACTGTGGCTCTGCACTCCCCAGGACCAAGCAGTGGGCAAACCACCCACTTGAGAGACTGTGGCTTTGCATTCCCCAGGACCAAGCAGTGGGTAAACCACCCACTTGAGAGACTGCGGCTTTGCACTCCCCAGGACCAAGCAGTGGGCAAACCACGCATTAGAGAGACTTGAGAGACTGTGGCTTTGCACTCCCCAGGACCAAGCAGTGGGCAAACCACCCACTTGAGAGACTGTGGCATTGCACTCCCCAGGACCAAGCAGTAGGCAAACCACCCACTTGAGAGACTTGAGAGACTGTCGCCTTGCACTCCCCAGGACATTGCTGTGGGCATGGAGCCCCCTCCAGGAGCAGTGGAGTTGTCCCATCTTCCAGCTGAGGTGCCCTTCCTTCCCCATCCCCCTGAGGTGCCTGTGTTTTTTTGACCTGATGCCCCTGCAGTGTTCTCTCCGTATTGAGGCAGGAGTCAAGTTTGGGCTTGGCCTATGTCTTTTGGCCCGTGGCCCACAGACATTTTGAGTGGAGATTGTAGCACCTTTTGTACATATTGTATATTTTGTAAATACTGTTTTTGAATTTATAATGTATTTCTGACTATTTCTAATATAACACTAATTTGACTCCATTCCTTTTGCCCTTCCATTCTTCCAGAGGGTTACGGGGTGTAATGTTGATGCATGTGTTTGGGTTTATGGTGTTGGGGGTGAGGGTGGGGGTGGGGGTGTTGCATGTTGCATGTGTGTGTCACTCTCTTTTTCCTCCCCCCTCCCCTATGTGCTGGGTGCAGTAATAATTGTGGTCGTTTCTGCCGCCGTTGGGACTCCTGGTAGATGAGAAGATACACCAGCATGGGTAACACCTGTAGTTCGGGCCCCATAGTGTCCTGGTTCTTCCTTGAGTGTCGAGAGGTGAGTGGTTTCCCTTCCAAGTACTGTTTCTTCCGTGCTTTTGATGATGTTGGTACCGCCCCAGAAAAGCTGGCGGATGGTCAGGTTGTAATGGGGTGGGCGGTACATTGGCTTCCGCCTGTCTGTTGGCGGTTACCGCCGCGGTGTTTGTTGCTACCGCCGTGGCAGTCGGTGCGTTAAAGTGGCTGTATGTGTTGGCGGTTTCCCCCGTGGTTGTGATTCCATTTTTTTACCGCCAGCCTGTTGGCGGTATTACCGCAGCTTTAACACCGACCGCCAGGGTTGTAATTAGGGCCTGAGTGTCTCTTGCAGCATGCATCTTCTGAACAAGTCTGACAAGCAACCATCAGTGACTCTGAGGCTCATGGCTTCTTCATTGTTAAATTCACTAAACTTACAATGTTTGATGAACACATCAAGACCCTGAACAAGCTCATTCATCGTTTCACCAAAATGTGCCTTTCATAGTCAATGCTCGGCATCGGATTAAACTTGGCTCTTAATGCTTCTTTGATCTGATGGTACGACATTGTCTCAGTCTGTGAGATATTCTTTATCACTTCTCTCACTCCATCACCAGCAAGATTCTTTAAGTATTTAATTATTTTTTTATCAGATTCTTATTCCAGAGCATCTATGAAGTCATCGAAAGTCTCGATCCATGTGGTCCATCCGGTACCAATGTTCTTTTTTTTGTCAGTGTTGAGTAGCAACAGAGGTTTTGGAAAAGTGTCCTCTCTGTAATTCGCACCTCTTTCTCTTGCCATTGACAGTATGTGCTGTTCCGACAGTGCTCGTTGTGCACTTGAATCTGCGCCTTCTGGAAGTACCAGCTTCATGCCTGAGCTTGCTGCACTGGATTGGCTCAACGGTCGTGTGGCGCCTCTTCACTTTTGACAGTGAATACATTTTCTGTTTCTTGTTTGCCCTGGTTATTGCCTTTGTATTTCTGTTTCATTCGACTCATTTATTCATGCTATTATAAAAGCTTTCAGTATGCTGACCCAACTTATGACTTTGAAAATAGTGGGCTGTGTGTTTGAGTCGCCTCGCTCAAGGCTAAATTCAGAATGTAGTGGGTGCCACTTTGCACTGATCGGCCTCTCCAGCAAATATTGGCCGCTGTGTCCAATGCTGCAATTGTAAATGTTTGCTTTGCTGGAGAGTATATTCCTATTTCCCATTCCTGATTGTCGTTGGCTTTGATGTTGTACCTGGTTATCACTGCCTTTGGCGTTCTCTTAATATGAAGGATGACTTGCCGTTTTGCGCAACACTGTGTTCTCTGATCCTGGCCAGCAAGTCTTGGCAGGCTTTTCCATTGGCGCATCGCTGTTAGGCCTTTGGCTTCTCCATGAGGCCTCGTATGGACAGGAGTGGAGTTTGCTGTCCACATAAGCCAACTGCAGGCTTCTTTGCACTGGTCTGGGCACACATGACACGCACAAGCAGTTTGCTATTTTTTTTGCAAACTCTCAGGGAGAGCAGTCTTGTTTCTTCAGGGCATGTATCTCTTGCTCGTCACAAGTTGTCACATTCTCCCCAGCCCAGGAGCATGCACAAGGACACGCCACACATGGAGCTTGTAGTCAATATCTTTATTCATCAGCGACTTCTCATTATCCCATAACTGTTAATGACCACACCATAACACCTCCCAGAATAATTGTGTAAGCCCCTCATTGAGTCCACTCTCGGCCTTGGGGTCCTTGTGCTCATAGTCCTAAAACAGTACAACCCCTACCAGGCAGGCTGGGAACTCTGATTGATGAAAGTGGTTTTCTGTCTGGAAGGGGGCAAGGCGTGTCAGAGGTGATGGCCTCCATTGAACAAGAGACTGGTTTGCCCACCAAATATTATATGAGGCCCATACTCTGTAGCTCTGCCTCAGTTTCGTTTTTTTAATGCCTGGCTTGCAATAGCAAGAGTGGCTTCTAGTAGTGAATAGTCCAGTTCTCTGAGCTCAGACTTTTACCATATGTCATGCACTGCATGGGGGAAAAGCATATCCTGTTCCCTTTTGTGTACTCAGCTCTAGGATCTGAGCCTGCCGTAGATAGGCACCAGCCAGAAGTTGGAGGTGGCTCATAATTTGGCTTGTGCCTGATGTGACTGAGTGAGCTTTCTGTCATAGCTTCCTACATATTGCAGTAGTTAGATCAGTAATAAAGAACGGCAGGCTAAGGACATCTTTAAACAACATAAAGCCAGTTCTGGGCCTTCACTGCCTTTCCTGGTTCCCCTAATGTTCCAGTGGAAGTCAATCAGGTACTGCCTGCAGGTCTGTGGAGCAGCACAGTTTAGGCTACATCCTTTACACATCACTATTGCACAAAATATGTCTTTACATTTGACATTATATTTCCTATGTGCCTTAATATTTTTAATGTGGATCCTACTGATCTCCAAAACCAACACAATGACTGTGAAGTCCAACTACCAGCCATCATACACACAGCATGCACATGACTTGCAATCAAGGATGTAAGCACAGGGTCTGGACAATAGGGTCTGGACTTCGCACTCAGATATAACTCCTGAGTGGGGCCAGGAGGCATCTCACTCCTGGCTAAGCAGAAAAGGTATTTTTAGTATTATCAATCAGAAACAACACTACCACCATGGCTTATTGTATATGTCCTGGGACATGGACAGTAGTTCCATCTCGACTGGAGACTGTGCTTGGTAAACTCCTTCAGACCTCAGAACCAGGCCCTGGATCTCATGGTCATTACAATGCCTAGGCCTCAGAACAGATGAAGAATTATTGTGTGTGCTGGGCCAGAAATGTCAGAATGCTAGATAACTTACATATGAGGTATCTAACAGCAGGATTGCACCTCTCTACTACCATGAAGGAACCATTCCTACCCAAACACAGGCCAATCAACAATAGCCAAAATCTTCTTATGACCCAATGAGAAGCCTTTAGATGACAGTAGGTATCCAAAATATTTGATGTCCTTCACTTCAACCTCACAATTCTCTAGGTGGCATGGTAGATGGAGCTGTCACAGTCAAGTTTTTTTCCAAGGTCTTTGAAAAGATGAAGATGTTGTTCAAGTACACAACCATGTATTGATCTAACAGATACTAAGCAATAAAGGCGATGGACTCCTGGAAAATAGCCAGATACTTCAAAACTGAAAAGGGCATCACCCTGTAATCAAATAGGCCAAAAGTTAATCTTACAGTCAACTCCCTTTAATGCAGATACGATGGTAAACTCTGTAGATATACAATTTGTAAAGACAGTAGCACCACACACTTCTTCCACAAAGTCTATGATATCTGGTTTCATGGTTACATAGTTCAGTCTGTGGTTAGATCAAGCGTTTTCTTTGCAACAACAAAAATTTAAGAACCAGCGGGTAGGTAGGTCTTACAATCAGACATTCTGTTGATTGTCCCGCAGTACTTTCATATCACGTCTTTCTCCTTCTCCCACAAGGGAGTACAGATGCTCAAACAGAATCACAGTTTGATGCAGTGTTGGTATACCACACTAAACCTCCCTACTGAAGGTAATAAGGAATAAGTAGGCTTCACAAGAACATCAGCAAAGCAGTGCTATTGGACTGTTCCTGACATCCAAGAGTCCTCAGTAGGAGTGCTGCTCTCTTCTCTGTGGTCCTTGATCGATGACTAGTTTGTTCACGTGTCATAACAGTTTCTTTGACAGAGTTGTGAACAAAGGGAGAGAGTGCATGTCAGACCTTACAGCCATAGGGTGGGCTGCCCCCCAACATTTTGCCTACGTACTCAACTTTTCTGACCTTGTTTTTGTTGGTATTAAGACTGTGCACTTTACCATTGCTAATCAGCGTTAATGTCCCCTAAACATAATAATATTGGCTTATCCCCAATTGGCATATTTTCATTACTTATAAGTCCCTAGTAAAGTGCACTGCATGTGTCAGGGCCTGTAAAATAAATGCTTCTAGTGGACTTGCAGGACTGATTGTGCCACCCACTTAAGTAGCCTTCTAACCATGGCTCTGGCCTGCCATTGAGGAGCCTGTGTGTGCAGTTTTATACCACCAGGTCGTTCTGGCAAAATAACCCTTTTGCCAGGCCCAACCTTCTTTTGACTCATCCCAAACCTAATTTTACTACTATGATCTCTGTTAGACTTGGCGTGCTTGGTGTGGTCTCCCCTAACTTTTTGCCTCTGTTTTCCAGGTTGTTGATGTGTGCTGGACTCTTTTTTTGCTGTTTTTGATCCCCTGGGCACTTTACCACTGCTAGCCAGTGCTAAAGTGCAAGTGCTCCTATGTAAAATGTATGTGTAATTGGCTTTCCATGATTGGCATATTTGATTTACTAGTACGTCCCTAGTACAGTGCACTAGAGGTGCCCAGGGCCTGTAAATCAAATGCTACTAGTGGGCCTGCAGCACTGGTTGTGACACTCACATTAATAGCCCTGTATACCTGGCTCAGACCTGCTACTGCAGTGTCTGTGAGTGCAGTTTTAAACTGCCAACTCGACTTGGCAAGTGTACCCACTTGCCAGGCAATAACCTTCCCTTTTTATACATGTAAGGCACCCCTAAGATAGGGCCTAGTTAGCCCCATGGGCAGGGTGCAGTGTTTGTTAAAGGTTGGACATATAATTATGTTTTACATGTCCTGACAGTGAAATACTGCCAAATTTGTTTTTCACTGTTGCAAGGCCTATCTCTCTCATAGGTTAACAAGGGGGCAGCCTTTAAATATTATTAAAGTGTAGATTCCCTTTGGGAGCAGATAGACATGTGGAGTTTGGGGTCTCTGAACTCACAATTTAAAAATACATCTTTTAGTGGTGTTGCCTTTTAGACTGTGTGTTTGAAAATGCCACTTTTAGAAAGTAGGCATTTTCTTGCTTAAACCATTCTGTGATTCTGCTTGTTTGTGGATTCCCTGTCTGGGTCAGTTTGACAGTTGGGCTGTTTGCACGTCTCCTCCAGACAGTGACACAAAGGAAGCTGGGGTGTAGACTGCATATCTTAATGGGCCATCTGGGCTGAGGGGATGCCAGCCCTCACACAATGCAGTCTCCAACCCCCTGGTGTGTGTCTGGGGCCTGGCCTGGGCATGGCAGGATCTTGAAAACAACAGAGACTTCTCTTTGAAGAAGGCCTACTTCAAAGGCAGAAAGGGGTATAAGAAGAGCACCCAAAACCTCTGAAAATCAGATCACTTCTGGATTCAAGAGGAACCTCTGCCAAGGAGAAGAGCTGAAGAGCTGAGGAGAAGTGCTGCTCCTGCCTGTGACTGTGCTTTGTTGGGCTATCCTGCAGTTGATGCTTCTGCCTGTGAAAAGGGGGCAAAGACTGGACTTTGCTGTGCATTCCTGCTTGAAGCAGAATCTCCAAGGGCTTGAACTGAGCTTTCCTCCTGTTGTTGAAGTCTCAGGACCATCAAAGACTTCCCCTACCAGCACCAGCACCAGGACTCTCTGCTGAGACTTCTGCCCTGCCAAGTAGTGCCTTATCCAGTCCCTGGGCCCTTGAGAGGTGAAGCTGGCAGCCAAGAACTGAAAATTCACGCAGAGACCGGCTTCGCACCTTCCGTGTCATGGCTGATAAACGACACACTGCCGGCTTCGCGGCTGAAATCAACGTTCCATCTGCATCGCGGCTGGAGGATTGACGCAATGCGGCTGGAGAAACGATGCACAACATCCACTACTGGAGGCTGATAATTACGCAAACCCCATGCCGCGCGGTTTTCCTACACCGTGAGATCGGATTTCGATGCAACATCGATGGGTGTGAAAGATCGACGCAAAGTGTGCCCGGACCTGAGGTGCCCATCTGAAAAACGACGCATCGCTGATCCAACCAGAGAAGGAAATGGCGCATGGCCTCACTTGTGAGTAAGGAATTGACGCATCACTGACTTTTCTGATGCACGCTCGCCCGTGTGGCTTTATTTTTGATGCAACCCAGTTACTTTGTGCGCTAATAATGTTCTCACTGTTTTATAAAGGATTTAAGACTCTTTTGCTTTTTAAATTCATAACTTGACTTGTTTATGTTGGATTCTTGTCATTTTGGTCTTGTTTTGTTTAGATAAGTATTACCTATTTTTCTAAACCTGTGTTGTGTCATTTTGTAGTGTTTTCACAGAGTTACTGTTTTTTTTGGTACACCTTGCTTCTGAAGTTAAGCCTGCCTGCTCGTGCCATGCTACCAAGGGGTGAGTGGGGGTTAACTGAGGGTGGTTCTCCTTTACCCTGACTAGAGTGAGGGTCTTTGCTTGGACAGGGGGGTAACCTGACTGCCAACCAAAGACCCCATTTCTAAGAATCTCCCTACTCCCTTTCTAGAGAGCCTTCCCTCTATCTCTCCTTTACTCATTCGAAACCCCATCCTACTACTATAATCTCCCAATTAACACTTTCTGGGTTCTTCCTTCTTCTAGCCCTCCATTATTCTATTCTATCAACTAACAGACTCACATGTCCACCGCTCAAATTAACTCATATTTCCCTATCCTAATGCTATACTCGTATTTCCTTATACTAATCCACAACTAATCCTTTTGGATTCCGGAGTAGCGTGCTACTTGCTGAAAAGTGCTTTAACCTCTCGTCAGGGGTTGTAAGCGCTATATAAATACACTTACAATATTTGTCACCCCTATGGTAGGCAATGGACAAGCCAGAGGAAGTGTGCTATGTGTTTAAAAGGCAGGGCATGTACTTATAAGTTTTACATGTCCTGGTAGTAAAAAAACTCTTAAATGTATAGTGAAGTTGGTTTTTAAATTGCAATTCTGGAAATGCCACTTTTAGAAATTTGGGATTTTCTTACTTTAGCCATTTGGTGCCTGCTGTCTGTCTCTGATCACGTTTGGGGTGGGTGACAGCTGGGCTTTGTGTATTCCCCCTAGAAAGCCATACACAGTGGGAGCTTAGGTGTGACTTGTTGGGCCATCCTGGCAGGAGAGAGGAGCTGGACCCAGCCTCACTTACACCTGATTAGGCTGTGTCCTTTCCCCACACAAAGGGCTTCATGTCCCACTGTAGTGAGTGTGGAGCCAGGGCAGGAACGGCAAAGCCTCTTTGCACCTCAAAGGCCTACTTTGAAGTCTCCCCCACTTGAAAGGAACCAATGGGTGTGTGAAATGGACCTCAATTAACCAATCAATAGGTTGACTTATAGAGGGCGAGTTGCCACCCCTTACGGTATTCATGCAATGGCAGGTTCCATGATCTCTGTCGAAGAACCAGGTTTTCAGTATCCTATGGAACTCCTGTAGAGTTGGGGAGGTCCTGAGGTGCAGGGGGAGGACTTTTCAGGCTTTGGCTACCAAGTAGGAGAAAGAGCATCTTCCTGCTCTGCTGCGTTGTATGCAGGGGTATGGCCGAGCAAAAGGGAGGCGGAACAGATGTGTCTGGAGGGTATGTGGAATCACAGGGAGTGGTTGATGTAGCCTTTGAACTAGGTGGGCCTCAATTCCCACGTGGAGGGTTTTCTGTAGTCCAGTCGACTGGTGATGAGAGTTTAGAAGGTGGTGTGTTAGTTTTGGGCAAGCCACTTGAACTTTTTACGTAACATGCTCAGGATGAAGAAGCAGTAGGATGACACTGCATTGATTGGGACCTCATGGTAACTTTGCTGTCCTGGAGGATACCAAGATTGCTGCGTGCTCAGCTGGGGATGGAGTGGGCCCCAGTTATGTGGGCCACCAAGAGGTGTTGTACGGGGAGCTGTCGCTGCAAAAGATCAAAACTTCACCAATGCAGGAGTTGGTAAATTCCTTGACTATGCAGAAGAGCTCCTTACTGTCATGGGTGTTAGCACTGATGTAGGGCTTTTTTTATCTCATGTAGTTGACGGTGATATAAGTTGAGCACTGATTTGTAGGCAGTTCTGTTGGCTTTGTCTTTGTTGGTGCGCCACCTTCTCTTGAGGTGCTTGCAGTGGTACTGAGGTCCTCGGTATACTAGCTGGCTTGCTTGGTGTATCTTCTGTGTTTTGTGTTCTTAATGGGGGCGACAATGCCCGTGATCCAGGTATTGAAGCTTCTGATATCCTTGTTCATTTTGTTGTGGTGTTAAGGCGAGTTAAGGGTGAGGGTGTTGGTCCTTTCGGTCTCTGAGACTTTGATCCAGCTGGGAGAAGTGGCAATGGATTTCATTGGGTGGAAGGGCATGGGGGTTGTGATGATGGAGTGGATGATTGAGTTGTCAGTCCATGTGAGTTTGGTGGTGTGGCTGTATGTGATGCGATTGCTGGAGGTGACTATGGGGTCGAGCTTGTGTCCTACAATGTGTTTGGGTTTGTTTACTAGTTGGGTGAGGCTTATGTAGTTCAGGCTGTTGAGGAGGTTGGGAGAGTTAGTGTTAGTTATGTCATCAGGGTGGAAGTTGAGGTCGCCAAGGAACATGTAGCCCTTCAAGATGATGATGAGGGAGGTTATGAGGTTGCAGAAGCTGGTTCGAAGTCCCAGTTGGCGGTATGCAAGGGTTCCCCTAATGGAGGATTTCTCACTCGTTTGGATAGTGAAATTGAGGTCTTCCATTGCTGGGATGGTATCATCCATTGCGGTGGTACATTTGTTGGAGTCTCTATGGATGATGGCGATTTCTGCACCTGGCTTGGTGCGGTCATGGTGGGTGATTCTGTATCCTGCTGGTATGGTGGTGGCGATGTCAGGGGCTGACGCAGGGTTAAGCCAGGTCTCAGTTAGGAAGATAAGACCTGGTGCAAGAGTGTCTATAAGGTCCCAGACCTTGGTGGCGTGTTTGCTGAGTGAGCAAGTGTTAAGGAGGGTGCATGCAAGCTGCCAGTGAATAGCTGGTTGGCACATTGAGCGGGCTGGGTGTTGCTGAGAGGGGTGGAGGAATACGTGTTGTGGCGGAGGTTGTAGGTGAAAGGTCCTAAAATGGAGTGGGGTGAGGTGCAGTGGCAGTGTTCATGGCAGCGTCCAGGGTCAAGGGTGTGGAGGGCGGTAGAAGTGTTGCTGTGGGTAGCGCTGGACCAGGGTTCCTGGTGCTGGGTGCAGTCCAGGCGTGGACGAACATAGACAAGCACAGTCGGGCTTGCTGTTGGCACATCTTTGGTGCATCAATGGTGCGGCTGCACTGCAGCTGCCATTAAGTAGGTCCTGGAAGGTGGACGGAGCAGTAGGAGGCGGTTCCTGGGGCTGGCGAAAAGGCGGGAAGGAGAGGGGGAAGCGGGAGGAAGTGCCAGAAAGGAGTGGGAAAAGGAAAAAAAGGGCAGCAGCAAAAGTGGACTAACAGGACCCTAAGAGGATTGAAAAAAGAGAGCAAAATAACATGAAGGAATAAGATGAGAACAAAGCAATAGGGAATAGACTGAAGTGGAGAGTAAGAAAAAAGGGTCAAAAATAAGCTGAAGCAGTAGCAAAAATGGCAGGAAAGAGAGCAGGAGCAGCCAAAACAGTGGGAAGCAGCAGGAGCAGCGAAAAAGGCAGGAGAGGGAGCAGGAAGAGGCTTGAGAAAAGAGTGGCCCAGAAGCAGGAATAGGAAGAATAATGCAGCAAAGAAGAGAGAACCTGGAATAACATGGATCCTGGAGCTGGCCAGAGGCTACACAGGTAGGTGGAAACCTGTGCCTGGGCACCTCAGGCACTACCACTTCAGTAAACTTCAGGACCTGTGAATACTGTGCCAGGAAGATGTACTGCTGTGCTGGTAGGACTGCCACTCTGCTGGATTCCTGCTTTGCTGTGCTGATCTGCTACCTTCTGCCTGGGTGAGAAGGACTGGACCTTCTTCACTTGAATCCAGAACCCAGAGTGACTCCAAGGGCTGGTTGGCTGGCCTCCTGATCTGATGTCTCAGGGACATAAAAGGCTTCCAATCTCTGCTTTTGCACCTGAACTCTGCCATCTGTGAGTCTAACCTGCCAAGTGGTGCCATCCCAGTCCTGGACCCTAGAATGTGGTTCTAAGGTGGTTCTAAGGGGGAACCGACTCATCCTCTGCTGAGTGATGTATCCCAGAGGAGAACCAATGCATCTCCTCGCCTAACCAGGGCATCCTCGAACAGAACTGATGCATTGCCGCTGTTGCATATATTGGACCCGTCACAACAGATTTGCATCACCGCCGCATCCGCATTCTTGGGTTCAACACATCGCCTTCAGAACCGGCACTCCGCAACGCTTTTCCTGGTGCAAGATCACACCTACCATCAACTGCAGCCTGATTAAAACAATGCTGAAACTCCGCATCACAGCTTCTCTGCTCATTGGTACCAACACATTGTCTCGACTGTGCAACGCAGCCTCGACACCAGCCTTCGCATCACAAGCTCAGTTGACAGAATCGTCAATGTTGACGTAGCAGGACCTCACCCCACAGCCTCACTGCATCTTGGAACCGACACATGACCTCAGCTGCGTGATGGGGATCTATGCATCGCTCTGCATCCAGGATTTAGGGTACTTTGGTTCAGTAGGCCTAAAAGGGTCCCTGTAGCCAGCCCATGCCCCATCTCAATCGGCCTGAACTTTTTGGTGCTATTTTTACTTAAAACTTTGAAATTCAGTATCCCCATTTCTACTAATTGATTTTTTTGTCATTTTGGACTTGTTCTACTTATTAAATTCAGAGCTATTTCTCTAGCCTCTGTGCCAGGCTACCAGAAGATGATCACAGGTTAATTTAAGGTTTGCCCATGCCTTACCATGACTAGGATTGTGGTTACTGCTTGACCACAGCTCATGCCTCAGTCAACCAGAAACCCAATTTTCAACAGTGCAGATAGACAAATTAATGTATTGACTGTGCATTTTAACCAAGGTATGCCTATCCCTTTTCTGTTTAAAAAGGCTCATTTGAGCCAACAAGCTGACAAGCTCTTGGAGATGCACCAGTGAGAGATAGTGAGACCTGAGAGGACTGTAGCAGCCTTCTCAGCAACCCCTGATGAAATTCGCTTTTGCTCTCTACTGATGAAGGATAAAATCTAGAAACGTGTGTCTAGAGATGTACAGCATTAGCTCACCACCTCTGGTGAAAAATGACAGCTAATATTCAAGTATGCACAAACTTTGTGCTGCGTTTACCACACTGCAAAGGAGAGTACTATGCTGTGAAGTGAGGAACTGTGCTCCCATCCCCCTTTTGTTTGAAAAGGCTTCCTTGAGCCAACATGTTGACATGCTTTTGCAGATGCACCTGTGCACCAGTGAGAGGTACTGAGACCTGAGTGGACTGTGACAGCATTCTCAGCAACCCCTGATGAAATTTGTTTTTTTGATCTCTACTGATGAAGGATAAAATCGAAAAACACGTGTCTAGAGATGTACAGCACTATCTGCACCACCTCTGGTGAAAAACTACAGCTAATATGCAAGTAATCACAAACTTTTCACTACATTTACCACAATGCAAGGGGCCAACTGTGCTGGGAGGAAGTGTGCTCCCATCCCCCTTCTGCCTAAAGAAGCTCCCTTTACCCAACAAGCTGACAAGCTTTTGCACATGCACCTGTGCACCAGTGAGAGGTACTGAGACCTGAGAGGACTGTGACATCATTTTCAGCAGCCCCTGATGAAGTTCGTTTTTTGCTCTCTACTGATGAAAGATACAATTCAGAAACACGTGTCTAGAGATGTACAGCACTATCTGCACCAACTCTGGTGAAAAACATACAGCTAGTATTCAAGTAGGCACAAACTATGTACTGTGATTACCATAATGCAAAGAGGCAAACTGGACTGTGATAAGAGACAGTGTCCTCCCATCTCCCGTCTGTTTAAAAAGGATCCCTTGAGTCAACAAGCTGACAAGCTTTTGGAGAGGCCCCTGTGCTCCAGGGGAAGATACTGAGACCGGAGAAGACTTTGGCCGCATTCGCAGCAATTCCTGATGAAATTAGTTTTTTGATCCCTACTGATGAAGGATACAATCTAGAAACACATGTCTAGAGATGTGCATCACTATTATCACAATGCAAGGGGGCGACTGGGCTGTTATGTGAGGCAGTGTGCTCCCATCCGCCTTCTGTTTAAAAAAGCTCCCTTGAGCCAACAAGCTGATGAGCATTTGGAGATGCACCTACGCACCAGTGAGAGGTACTGAGACCTAGGAGGAGTGTGGCCACATTCCCAGCAACCCCTGATGAAATTTATTTTTTATCTCTACTGGTGAAGCATAAAATCCAGAAACATGTGTCTACAGATGTGCAGCACTATTTTCCCTCTGGTGAAAAACTACAGCTAATATTCAGGTAAGTGCAAACTATGTACTGCTTTTACCACAGTGCAAAGGGGAAACTGCTGTGATGTGCGGCAGTGTGCTTCCATCCCTCTTCTATTTAAAAAGTCTCCCTTGAGCCAACAAGCTGACAAGGTTTTGGAGATGCACCTGTGTGCCAGTGAGCAGCACTGGGACCTGAGAGGACTGTGGCAGCATTATCAGCAACCCCTTATGAAATATGTTTTTGGATCTCTATGACCGCCAGGGCCGGGGACCGCGGGAGCACCGCCAACAGGCTGGCGATGCTCCCAAGGGCATTCTGACCGCGGCGGTACAGCCGCGGTCAGAAACGGAAAACCGACGGTGTACCGCCGGTTTTCCGCTGCCCTGGGGAATCCTCCATGGCGGCGCAGCTTGCTGCGCCGCCATGGGGATTCCGACCCCCATACCGCCATCCTGTTCCTGGCGGTTTTGGCCGCCAGGAACAGGATGGTGGTATGGGGTGTCGTGGGGCCCCTGGGGGCCCCTGCAGTGCCCATGCCAATGACATGGGCACTGCAGGGGCCCCCGTAACAGGGCCCCACCAAGATTTTCAGTGTCTGCTATGCAGACACTGAAAATCGCGACAGGTGCAACTGCACCCGTCGCACCCCTTCCACTCCGCCGGCTCCTTTCGGAGCCGGCATCCTTGTGGAAGGGTGTTTCCCGCTGGGCTGGCGGGCGGCCTTCTGGCGGTCGCCCGCCAGCCCAGCGGGAAACCCAGAATACCCGCAGCGGTCTTATGACCGCGCAGCGGTATTCTGGCGGCTCCCGCCGGCCCTGCGGTTAACGCGGCCGGCGGGAGTCAGAATGACCCCCATAATCTAGAAATACATTTGTCTAGAGATGTACAGCACTATCTGCACCAATTCTGGTGAAAAACTACAGCTAATATTCAAGAAAGTGCAAACTATGAATTTCATTTACCACAATGGAAAGGGTTGAACTGTGCTGTAATGTGAGGCACTGTGCTCCCAGCCCCCTTCTGTTTGAAAAAGCTCCCTTAAGCCAACAGGCTGACGTGCTTTTGGAGATACACCTGTGAGCCAGTGAGAGATACAGAGACCTGAGGAAACTGCAGCAGCCTTCTCAGCAACCCCTGATGAAATTTGTTTTTTTTCATCTCTGCTGATGAAGGATAAAATCCTGAAACACATGTTTCTAGAGATGTACAGCAGTATCTGTACCAACTCTGGAGCTAATATCCAAGTAAGCGCAAACTATGTGCTGCATTTACCACAATGCAAAATAGCGAACTGTTTTGTGATGTGAAGAAGTGTGCTCCCATCCTCCTTCTGTAAAAGCAAAGTGTGGAGTCCATCTAGGTTTTGGAAAACTGCTTCATATAATGATAAGGAAGTGGGCATTTTGGATCGGGATGGTGGTTTAAAGTGACACCAGCAATGGATACACCTGGCTGAGACTATACTGGAAGAAGAAAAAGAGAGACCTGGTCAGTCTGGCAGTAGTGCATAGAAAGCTGATGGAAAGTAAGACGTTTTAGGATGTTGGCAATTCCCTGCAAGCCTCTGTGCTGACAAGCCAACCCAACATTCTCCCAGGAGGTTGTTGAACCAATTGAGTGTACTGTTGCTGCTGCCCTTATAACCTGTGATACAGATCACAGTGAACCTGTCATGGGGAGGGGGTGAGATTCTCATCAGTCCACAAGACTGGACCTGGCACAGAGAAGGGGACAATGAAGGGCAAGGGATGTCCAACCTGACAACACATTTATTCACACACATTTTTCACATTTGTTTTCCATGATTCATTTATTGAAGAACTAAAAGTGGCAAATTCATCATCATAGGTGTTGGACCTGACTTTGTGTCTGATGAAGATATGATAACAGCATTGTTATAGCCATCCAGAAGTCTTGCTATTAATGCTCCATGCATGCATACCACATGATTAGAGTCTTCCTGAAAGGTTAAGAATGTGTGGCCAACTAGTGGCTTGCCACTTGAAGGGTCAGTTCATATAGACACAATGCAAGTCTGTTCATCTGTCTCCCTCACCACCAATAGTTTTGCAGATGGTTTGATTTGTGTTCCCTATAAACATCTAAGGAGCTCAAGACAGATCTTTCCAGTCTAACTCCGTCCTCTATTAGTGCAGAGACATGTGGAATGCCTTCTTCTCTAAATTGCTGAGCATTCACATGTTGTACCAAACATGGCTAAAAATTAGAGGTGGACTTATGTCGACCACTGTTAAGCACCTTGTACTTTTGTATACATGTTGGTATTTGGTGAGTTAGAGTATCCTAGTAACCATAGAAGCTCAAAAGAGAATTGTTCTGAGATCGCACACAAGCCTAGCAGTAGAACCTCCTCTGACCTGACCGGCCAATAACCGTTGAGAACTGACTATCCGATGACCAACTTAGAATCCACAATGAAGAGTTGCTTGGTTGACCAGAGGTTCAGAAGCTTACATATGGGTGAGCCAGTGCTACCAGTGACCTCTCAGTATTCCATCTCGAGAGGCCAAAAGGCTTTCCTAAAGCTGAGCTGCCATCATTTATCATGACCACTTTTCTTGAATCCTGTCCTTAGAACAGAAGCTGGGGATCCAGGCCTGTGAAAGTGCCCAAGAGCAGACATGGGCCCAGGGGTCGCTGAGCAGTTTAAGAACTTTTGATCTCTTTTGATCGTTTAGGGTTCCAGAGTCCTTGAAGAGTCCCTGCCAGCTGCCACTGCTGCAAATCTCAAGTGGGGGAGACGAAGATGGCGGGGAAAATAAATGACAATAAAAAAAAGTACCTTTCTGCTGCTGCTTCGCTCTTCTGCTCTCCTGGTGTCCCAGCAGTCACTCGGACACCAGCACAGGCTCCCCATGCAATCCTGGTGCTGCTCTCATGCTATGCCTGATCTGATGTCTCAGGGACATAAAAGGCTTCCAATCTCTGCTTTTGCACCTGAACTCTGCCATCTGTGAGTCTACCCTGCCAAGTGGTGCCACCCCAGTCCTGGACCCTAGGAAGTGGTTCTAAGGTGGTTCTAAGGGGGAACCGACTCATCCTCTGCCTAGCATGAGAGCAGCACCAGGGTTGTTCTGAGTGGCTTGGTCTGCCGCTCGGACAGTGTACTGGGGTCTGTGCAGTTTCTCCAACCCAGCTATGCAACACAGACGGGTTGGAGACACCTAAGTGTGCATGTCAGTTTGGCCCGCCTAACGTGGCTGGCCAAACACACATGTGTACTTAGGGCACTCCACTCCTCCTCTCCTGTCCACCTACCATGGCCCAGCCCCACCCCTCCCTGCACATAAAACGATATCAAATATTGTTTTATTTTACAGCTGCTGGCTCTTAGCCAGTGGGGCGACGCTCCTCACCCACTGCAGAGGAGCTGCCCCTGGAGAAGAAGTATTTTCCTCCATACCAAAAGGTGATCCAACCCTGTAACATCCACCTGTGAAAACATTCTTAATGGTGGCCTCATGTTCCTGTTAATCTTAAAAAAATCCCACTAGGCTTTAGAGTGCCCAAGTGACCAACCAGGAACCATAAAGCCAAGCACACCAAATTATTTCAATTGTACTTAGCCCATTCTGAAATATAGGACCTAGTACCCGGGGGCTAAAAAATACAACATTGACTGACCAGTTTGAAGATACTCAGCTATTCGTGATTCATCGTTCCCCGTTACCTAAACAGTGAGTGCTGTGGGGCTGTGTGCAGTAGTGGCTCGCTTCGCTCGGCTGGGTGTGGCGCGTGGGGGAAGAGGTGGGAGGGAACAAAATTGAATAAAAAATAAAATAACAAACTTACCTGATCTGCCGCACCGCTCCTCTTCTCCTGCTGCTGCTGCCAGACAGAGGCTCCCAGCCTGCCCTGTGGCCAATCATGACGCTGCTCAGAGCAGCATGAGGATTGGCTGGGAGCGCTTAGCTGGCGCACTCCCAGGCAGACTGGGAGTCTGTACAGGCTCTCTCCAGCCCGGTAACTGTGTTGCTGGGCTGGAGAGGGCCTACTGCGCATGTGTGTTTGGCTGGCCCGAGACTACTAGCCAAACATACATGTGCACCGAGGGGATAGCACAGTGCACTTCCCTCACTGCTCGTCACCCCGTGGTCCTGCCTCTTTAACAAACAAAATGTTCGTTTGTTAAAGGTTTTGCAGCTTCTGCTGCTGGCAGGGGGAGGGACGCTACTCCACCCTAACAGAGGAGCCACCGCTAGCTGTGTGTCCTACTCATCAAGCTCCTTTGAGAATCAGTCTGCTGACATTTTTGTTTTCATTCATTTTAGTTACTGTGAGGGTAGGTGTTAGACTTGACAGCCTTAGGTTGGTCATCCCCCAACCTCTTGCCTGCCTCCCTCCACTTATCTGACACTGTTTTTGCTGGTTTTAGAACCCTGCACACTTTACCACTCCTAACCATTGCTAAAGTGCATATGCTCTCTCCCTTAAACATGGAAACATTGGTTCATTCCCAATTGGCATACTTGATTTACTTATAAATCTCTAGTAAATGGCACTACATGTGCACAGGGCCTGTATATTGAATGCTACTAGTGGGCCTGCAGCACTGGTTGTGCCACCTACATAAGCAGCACCTT
Source organism: Pleurodeles waltl (assembly GCF_031143425.1). Lineage (NCBI taxonomy): Eukaryota > Metazoa > Chordata > Amphibia > Caudata > Salamandridae > Pleurodeles > Pleurodeles waltl. Next base: position 575,187,361 of record NC_090449.1, on the reverse strand, counting down.
AATCATGTCTCAGGCCTGCCATTGCAAGGCCTGTGTGTGCAGTTTCACTGCCTCTTCAACTTGGCATTTATATGTACTTGCCAAGCCTTAAACTCCCCTTTTTCTACATATAGGTCGCCCCTAAGGTAGGCCCTAGGTAACCCATAGGGCAGGGTGCTATGTAGGTAAAAGGCAGGACATATACAGGTGTGATTTCATAGGCTAGCATTAGGGCTGCCCTCACATACTGGTTGAGGGGTAGATTCTGATGAGAAAGGGGTAAACAGGTCATGTTTAGTATGGCCAGAATGGTAATAGAAAATCTTGCCTAATGGTGAGGTTGAATTTTATATTACTATTTGAGAGATGCCACTTTTAGAAAGTGTGCATTTCTCTACACTTAAAATCCATCTGTGCCTTACAGCCTGTCTCCAATAAACAATCATAAACACAGGGTACTCAGTCACAACTGCACTCAACTGCATACTGAATGGGTCTTCCTGGGCTGGGAGGGTGGAGGGCCCAACACTTACATCTCAAAGGCTAGTGGCCTGCCCTCACACAATGGACTGCCAAACCCCCTACTGGGACCCTGACAGACAGACCTGTACTGAAAGGGGACCTTGTGCACTTCAAAATGACTCTTCGAAGTCTTCCCCACTTCAAAGGCATTTGGGGTATATAAACTGGGTCCCTGACTCCACCAAATCAGACACTTCTGGACCTGAACCTGCAACCTGTCAATAGGAACTGCCTGGCTACCCAAAGTACTCACCAGGACTGCTTTGCTATAAAAGACTGCTGCCTTGCTTTTGCCCTGCTGCCTTGTTAGCCTCTGACTTCGCTGAGAAGTGCTCTCCAAAGGCTTGGCTTGAGCTTGACTCCTGTTTTCTGAAGTCTCAGGGCCAAAAAGACCTCACCTCTTCAAGGAAATTTCTTGTGCGCCGAAAATCGACACACAGCCTGCCGGAAACGATGCACAGCCTGCACTGTGATGAAAAAATCACTGCACAGCTGAACTGGAACAACACAGACCGACTTCCTGAGTGAACATCGATGCACCACCTGCATTTTGTCTGGAAATTTGACGCACAGCCCTACCAGATCAACAAACTGCTGAGCCAGAACGACGCAGCCTGACTTCCTGAGTGAAGAATCGACGTAGCACCTGCCCTGCGACAGATAATTTGACGCATCGCCTACTGGACCGATGCAATGCCTGTGATTTTGTCCGCTCGCCCAGGATTTCCACGCATCGCCCTCAACGTAAAAATATCCCCACACTGCAGTGAGGAACCAAGACTGCGCACCGGAAATTGACGCATAGCCCCTTGCAGCGTGGAAAGAAATGATGCATCGTCTGTGCTGCGTCGGAAAATCTGTTGCACACCTTATTCTTCCACACATCTCCTCCTCTGTGGTCCCCTTGCGTGATAATTTTGACGCAAACCAGGTACTTTGTGCACACAAGAGACAAATGTTGATTTTTAAGATTCAAGACTCTTTTGAATCTTGCAAAAGTGATATTTCAACTTGTGCTTATTGAATCTTTGTCGGTTTGACCTTAATTTAACTAGATAAATATCATATGTTTTTCTAAACCTGTGTGGTGTATTTTCGTGGTGTTTTCACTGTGTTACTGTATGATTTATTGCACAAATACTTGACACATTGCCTTCTAAGTTAAGCCTGACTGCTCAGTTCCAAGCTACCAAAGGGTGGGCACAGGATAATTTGGGTTGTGTGTGACTTACCCTGACTAGGATCGTGGTCCCTATTTGGACAAAGGTGAATACCTCTGCAACTAGAGACCCCATTTCTAACAGTAGGCATCAATGATTGCAGACATGGTCCAGCAGAACTGTGGAGTCAGCAAATTGACTTCTAGACCAGGGAGGAGTATTTGCTCCAAATGAAGTAACATTTTGCACTATTTGGTCAGCTTGGGGATTGCTGTCATTTCCGTTATCTTTTGTAAAATTGCTCAGTCACGGGTAAAATGGATGCATAAGAGGCCATAAGCCAGTATGATTTTGTACGGTGGTTGTGAGCGAAGATGCTTGCTACCAGAGGGCAAACTTGAATCAAAAATACTTATATGATTTTGGTACTCCTGCTATAATACTAAGTCAACTATCATTATAGCAAATGTTTGAAACATACCAAATAATATAAAGTGTCTGAATGTAAAATACGCATTTAGGTGCATAATTATGGTCTTTGCCGCAAACCTGCACTAATTGAGTTTTGTGGCAAAATCCTTAACGGCGGCTAGCGCCTTTTCATAGCGGCAGCTGTGCGCCATATCTATGGAATGGCGCACGCCGGTGCTAAGGATACGCTAGCGTCTAAAAAAAAAAAGATGCTAGCCCGGGAGATGGCAGTAGGGTAAAAGGTTCTAGTGGGTCAGAAATGAAGCTAGGCTGATTAGGGGCAAAAAATATGCCGCTAACTAGCCTAGCGTCATTTTCTGATGCACTAGCACCCAAAAATTACTCCTGTCTAGTAAAGACAGGAGTCCTGCCCACCCCAGTGGCCAGCACAGAGGACCAGTTTCCCCTGGGCAAGGTCATAAGACCCAGTGCCAGGCGGGGTGCCTCATGTAAGGGGCCCCCAATGGCACATTAAAAAAATATATACTTACCTATACTTACCCAGGATAGGGTCCTCCATCCTATGGTGTCCCTCTGGTGTGGGTGGGGTGTTGCTGGGGCTTAGGGTGGGCATCTGTGGGCCCATTCCATGGTGTATGGCCATGGAAATGGGTCCACCGGTACCCTAATGCCTGGTCTGACCCAGGCATTAAATAATGTCACTAAGCAGGCTTACCGGCATTATTTGGGTCCGGCACCTCTGTGCACGTTTCTGCGCCGGAGTATAAATAAGGCAGCAGGGGGCTAGCATATATTGGACGGGAACTCCTACCTTGCATCTAATTAGCCCAAGGTAGTTTACCGCATCCACAACATGACGCTAACTGCAATATTTTGATAAAAGATGGGTCTAGCGTCAAAATATAAATATGGATTTAGCTCAACGCCGTTTTAGCGTCAAAATTATTGACGCTAAAACGGCGCAAGCAAAGTATAAATATGCTCCTTAATTTTTTACCTTGCATTTTCTCCTTTTGCGTTTGCTCCGCTTTAGTTTGTTTAATCTGCATTACTATTGTTTCATTACATAGCCCTTTATCAAACTTGCAAGAATCTTAATTGAGGAGCAACACTGTATATCCCGTTCATAATGTGGGTGTGTCTTGCATCTAATTTTACAGAGGATTTAATATGAGTAGTACATATCCAAAGATATTTATTAGCAACCGTATAATTCACATAAAAAGGACTTTGCGCCTTTTAACGATTTGTTAAATTGGAGATTCCACATTGCATGTTAAAACTCCATACAAAGAATTCACATAGTATGAGGATTAGGCAACTAGCCGTTAAAACTATTCAATGCTTGACTTCCCATTTCAAGACGAGTGGCCTCTGCTGATAATCTTGACTTCACGGCTAAAATGGGATCACACGAGTTTTCCTCCAGCAAGGTGCTACGTGTTTTAATAATGCTCGTTTATTCATTTTTATTGATCTGTTTACAGTGTTTTATATAGTACGAACATGACCCTACAGGGTGTCAGAGCGCTGTGCATATCGCAAAAGTGAAAATAAAGCAAAACCACATTGAAATAAAGATACATTATACAGATACAATACAACACAAGCATTGTCAAAGCCAATGGGTCTCGCCTATACCACATCTATTGTCTTTGTCAATGTTTTTTAGCCATGCTGCATAGCGGTGCTCCCACTGTGCAACATGCCTGAAAGTTAAAAAATAAAAAGCTCAACGACATTACTTCGTCATAACGCTTTCATTTTCTTCACTTACAACCATGTTGAACAGCAACTGTGCTGCTATGCAACAGGGCTAAAAAAAAAAAAGCCAATAGATCTCGTATAGGCGAGACCTGTTGGCTTTTCCAATGCTTGTTGAACTAGGGACAATGAGTAAAGGAGTGGGACCAACTCTGGTCGCACCCCTCACTTGTGCTGTGCCCTTCAGGCCTGAAGAAAGAATAAGGAAGCTGCAGCTACCAGTCTCTGCGTGCTCCTTTCTTCGGAGATATGGCAATAATCATATATGAGGACAGTCCAGGCTAGACGGTGATCAGCACTGAAAAGCCAGTTACATGCTGCTCCCATGCTCAGCCCAGTAAATTCTTTTGTTACATCAACTTTTCTTTACATTCATTTATCTACGGTGTGCGGGACCGCTATCCTGTCTACCCACCGCTCACACTCAGTCCTGTTGTGCAGTACACTGTCTAGAAGGGCTCATTTGCCTCGGTAGGGCAGGGGTCTTCAACCTGGGGGCGAGCCTCACCTGATCCTGGGGGGCAGAGGCGCCAAGTTCTGTCCCAAAGAAGCATTATGCAGATAACAGGGCTTTGTTTTAAGCTGAAAAAATGAACATTACTAAACGTCTGTGTAATGGGTCATCACTAACATGTTTTGTCATTTAAATCCAAGATGGGAGTATGTGTCTGAAGGGAAGGGACTCCAAATTCTCTTCATAATCCCCACCCTCAACCCCACTTCTAATAATCATACTGTGAATACCTTTACACCATAGTAAGCCCTGCCTGACCAAAATAGTATGTGTGGCAATCGTGTATTTATTTGATTGCATTTTTAAAACAGTAACATAACTTAATTGCAATGTTTAAACAAGTCTTGAATATTTAAACACTGCCAATTTATCAGAAAAATTGTAAAAAAATTGGAGGGGAACCTCAATGATTTTTTTTTAAACTGGGTGGGGGTGGGGGCACAGCTTTAAAAAGTTTGAAGACCACTGACTTAGGGCCTTATGTACAGTTTGGTGGAGTGATACATCCACCAGAAAGTGGCAGATGTTCAGTCCACCATCCAGCACCATTTGCACCAATGCACTCTTAATACAGCAGATACAACACCTGCTACATTTTAGTGAATTTCCTATATCTCTTCAGTTCTAAATAAGGCACTTGATCAGGATAAATGCCATCACAAAGCAAGAATGATTTTCATATTATTGAATGGATAGTCTGTAGATTCAAACGTCAGCAACAATGGCAACATAGCCAAGAGAGATGACGGATTGCTGTGCTCTCTGTATGATGTTGGGTGGGCTGATTCAACATTCTTGGTGAGCATCGGCTGAAGCGGGCATCCCAAAGCCGAACCCCCTACAACAATTACTGTCATGTAGTATTTTTATGATTACGTCAGGCTTGCAGACAGCTAAAGCTGTCAAGCTAGACTTAAAATGGAACCTCATACTGTGAAGCATATGTGAGATCCAGAAATTGTTTCCATTATTATAAACAAGCATTTGCACTGCAATGGGTATCGCGTTTGCTCGAGTTAGAGCTATTAGCATTGTAAATTCCTAACTGGACTTTTCATGCCACATAAATTGAAAATGTGAAGTAAAACAGTTGACATAAGCAAATCAGTTCAAAGTGCCACAGCCCCATGAGCGTGAATGCATGAATGCGGAGACCGACAAAAGGAAAAATAAGTTCGCTCGCAGTCAAACATATTGGAAAAAGTGCAATTATCCATGCAACTGGGTTGGTCCCCGAGGTGGTAACAAAACCGCCTCAAAGCAGGACAAACGTAAAGTGTTTACCAATGTCATCAAAGGATTTTTGAAGGATAGCCCACGAACGAGTGATGGTGATGGGCGTAAGGTAGGCGTTATTAAAAGCCCAAACACCAACACGTCGGAAAAGCAGCGCTTGTGCACTACCATGCTCAACCGAAAAAAGAATATTCAGCTCCATACAGATGCAACTTCTGCCTCTTAGTTGTTGTGGTCATGTCAAAGCACTGCAATACTTGTACTGTGCCAATACATATTTCGCCTTTTTAACAAATATCACTGTGACTCTTTTAATGACTGGAATTAAAGTTACCGGAAGAGAGGACAGACACAATTACATTCCAAGATAAACACCGCACTCATTGCATTCCTTTAATGCCTCATTCATCATTCAGAGATGATACCAAGGCTCTGAGAGTGCAGGACATCAGCAGCAGAAACTCGTCAGAGGACAATTAAACCTCAAACCGCTAAAATGTATCGGATCCCTGGGATTATTAGGCCTTTTCGTATCTTTGGCAATGCCCGTGCTTGTGCAGCCCCACCGTGATTGCCATCCAGCTCGTGACCACTTCACAGGTGCGAGCGCCACTCAACAAACCACAGCCCTGCTGAAGACAAGCCATCAGCTTAAGACTCATAGGAGTAGGAACGCTCCAGTGTGTTGCACAAACGTGGTAATTGTACCTGTCAGTGGCTTGATATTTAACAAAGATGTGATGCACGCTGCTGGCTGGCTCCACCAACCCACCAAGAGCGGGTCTTCTGTGTGAAGTGCAGGACTGAGTTCGCGGAATTTACAGTAAAAGAATCCTTTGAGGCGATGGAAGGGAACAGACCCTAGTACAAACGTCCGAGGGTTGAAGCAATGCACAACGCGGAGAAAAGCACATAGATGAGAGGGAATAATTGGTAGAGCGGCGGGGGCAGAGAAATACATAAGCGACAGAGCAAAACGGGCACAGACAGGGGAGACAGAAACACAGGGGTGAAACAGTAAGCTGGAGCGTAGGGTTGGGGTTAGCGTAGGCATTGGTCCCAAACTTTTTAATGCCGCGCTTCTCAGTTGAAAAATAAAAATTGTTGGGCCCCACTTTAGAATTTTTCACTAATATTTTATGAAGATGGCAATGTTTAAATATGTCTAGATGTATTTATACATTGCAGTTAAGTACTGTTACTTTAAAAAAAATGCAATAACATGTTTCTGCTTAAAACAAAACACTGTTATCTGTGTAATGTTTCTTTTGGCCAGAGCTTGGCGCACCCCCTGGGATCACTTGAGGCCCCCTAGGGGGGCCCACCGGCCCACCCCACCCTCCTACCCCCAGTTTGAAGACCCCGGTGTAGGGTGTGCACAGAAGCACATGGTGCTTGAAAGCAACACAGAGAGTGTTAGGATGAGAAACATACAAAGGAAACAGATGAAAAACACTTGTGCACTCACGGACTGCTTCCCTAAAAAGACAAGGAAAAAAGCAGAAGCACTACGGAGAGAGCAGCAGACAAGGGGAGTGGTCGGTGGGGGAAAATAGTACCTTACTCATGACAGGAGCAGAAGACGGGCATGGATTAACTAGAATCAATCTGTACTTGGTCCCTGCTCCACAGAAATAACCATGAATGACGTTTCACGTGCACTGATGAATTATGAAACCTGTAAAGGAGACTGATGTGACAACAGCAAATGGTGAGCAAAAGGTGGGCTCCAAGCCCTTCATTGTACACAACAGAGTCTCGCAAGAGAGACGCATACCCTAGCGCATGCACTCACAGGTTCAACCCTAAAAAACAGCATAGAGGATCCTTGATCCTGTGGAATCCACCTGAAAAAGATCAGGATGAATAACTAAGATGACTAGGGAAGGAATCTATTCATCAGAATCTTTTTCCCTCTTTTGTGAAGAAAGAAGAGGGAGGGTTTGTCCAAGTTTCTGGTGGAAGCGAGTTCCATATTTTTGGGGCTAGACCAGAGAAGGGGCAGTTGTAAGCCTTTTTTTAACTTCTGTGGCTTCAACAGTAAGGAGTTAGAGCTTCTTCAGTAGCTGCAATCAACAGATAGTTCAAGTTTTTTAGCCAGGTAGACAGTGGTAAAGGGCCTTGTCTGTCATGCAAACTATCTTCAACTGGATTCTAGCTTCGAACTTGAGCCCTTTTAGATGGTTGAACTCGGGTGTAATGTGGTTAAATCTTCTGGATCCTGTGAGGAGCCTAATAGCAGAGTACAAAGTGGCTCTTAACGGAGCTAGCTTTGCTTTGGGTAGACCAGCAAGGATAGCGCTCCCATAATCCAAATGGGGGATAACCAAGGATTGAACTGCTAATTGAAAGTCATCTGGGGGCAAGAAAGCTTTGATTATCCTTAATATGTTTAGATGGTAGTTAGCTCCCTGTGTATGGCACGGATATGGTGTTGCATATTCAGGTATTTGTTCAATGTTATACCTAGTAATCTAGTGGATTCTATCAATTGTGAGGAACAGTTGAGAGCAGTGAGTTGCTTTACCCATCATTCAATAGGGGCAGAGTAATTGTGAGGAGTGATCAGGAGGAATTCAGTTTTGAGGATGCTAAGCATGAGATGATTGCGGGTTAGCCGTTGTTGAGTTTTCTGTAGGGTGCAGTTGAGCAGCTGATGCCATTGGGGAAGGAAATTTTCAAAATACAATTGTGTATTATCAGCGTACATGTGGTAGTGAATGTTAGAAAAATTCAGAAGATCGGTAAGAGGTTCCATTAACAAATTGAATAAGGTGGGTGACAGCGTAGAACCTTGGGGAACTCAGATCGTGACTGGGGTGATGTCAGAATGGGGTTGATTGACCTTGATTCTTTGTGCTCTGTTATGAAGATAAGAGGCAAACCATTTTAAGACGGGACCCGATAGACCCATCCTCTTCTCAAGAAGGTCAATCATACTTTCATGTTTGACCGTATTGAAAGTGAAGGAGAGATCAAGTAGAATAAGCAGGCAGGGTTTGTGCTAGGCTGGCATTCTCAGTGTGTCATCAACAATGTGTGTAAGAGCCTTTTCAGTACTATGCTCTATTCTGAAACCTGACTGATGATGATCAAGGATTTGGAATTGATCAATGTGGTTGCAAAGTTGCAAGTGGATGCATTTCTCTAAAAGCTTTGCTAGAGGCAGGATGTTGGTGAGAAGGCAGGAGTTGTTGAGGTCAGGCAGGTCTGCATTATATTTTTTCAAAAAAGGAATGACCCAACACATCTTTAAGCAGTCGGGTAAACATGCCTTGAGAGATTAGGTTGAGGATGGAGCCTTTATTATGAGTAGGGCCTGTACAAGACTGGGTAAGATTAAGGTCTGTGAGGAAGGCCTTGAAGGCATTCATTAAAGGGTCATTAGACTCATTCCGGTGTATTTTAAAGTCCCCAAAGAAGATATGGTTGGTGTGCTGATCCAAGTTGGAAGAGATAATATCCATTATTTGTTCAATGAAAGGTAGATTATTTCCAAGGGGGTGGCAAATGGTATGGAGTTTGGATACAATCTTGTCATTGCTCCATATTTTGATACCAAGGTATTCACAGGAGGTCATTGGCCTAGTACGTAAATGTTTCAGGGTGAGTAAGTGCGATAAACGCAATCTAAGCAACCCCCAGCTCTTTCCGCTCTGTCCAGCCTGATGATGTCATAGTTGGGTGGGATGGGGATGTCCATGAGAGGTGACGAGGTCTCATTCAGCCACGTTTCAGTTAATATTAGGAGGTCAAGGTCAGGTGTAAGGATGAGATCCGCAATGTCTGCTACGTGTTTGACCGCCAATCTGCAATTGAGAAGCATAGATCTGAGAAGAGATTTGGGTGCAAAACTGCAGAAACACAGTTTTTCACCAAAAAGTATAGAGCAGGCTTGCGTCATTTTACAACGCCAGCCGGGTGCCATATTAATAGAATGGCGCAAGCCAGCGCCAAACTTGGGCTAGCGTCTTAAAAAAAGACACTAGCCGGGTGGAGGTGGCCGTAGGGAAGGAGGGGGTTGTGTGCCTCTAACCAGACTAGCACCATTTCCTGGCACACAACCACCAAAAACATGACTCCTGTCTTAGGAAAGACAGGAGTCATGCCCACCACCCCAATGTGCCATGCAGGAGGCCCCAAGTTAGGGCGTCCGATTGCAAAAAAAAAAAATATTAAAAAGAATACTTACCCGGACTTACCTGGGATGGGGTCCCCCATCCTATGGCGCCCCTCTGGTTGGGTGGGGGCATTCCTGGGGTTTTGGGAGGGCACCTGTGGGACCATTCCATGGTGTTTAGCCATGGAAATGGGTCCACAGGTCCCCTAACGTCTGGTCTTACCCAGGTGTTAAATAATGGTGCTAAGCAAGCTTAGCACCATTATTTAACCCCTCCTTACACGTGTGCGTCATTTTAGCATGGGGGATAAATATGGGGCTATGGGGGCAGCACTATTCTTTGGATGGGAACGCCTACCTTGCATCTCATGGATGCAAGGTAGGTTCACTCATCCAAAAAATGGTGCAAACTCCTATATTTTGACATTAGACGTGTCTAACATCGAAATATAAATATGGAGTTAAGTTTGCGCCAAATTTGCATAAAAAAATGATGCAAATTCAGCGCAAAAGGAGTATAAAAATGGGCCTAGGTTTCTGAAACTTCAAGGTGTGTTATGGGGACTTGTAATAGGTTGTGTTTGCTCAAGATTCTGAAGTTGTGACTAGGTTCTCTAAGAGGGTTGGAATAAATAGGCTGGATATTGATTGGAGCAGATAATGAATTAGTAGAGGTATAAGATGGCAGAAGGGAGTGAATGTCATCATCTGATATGTGGTCAATAACTCTTTGAGGTCTGGAGATGGAATTGAGATGGGGATGAGTTTTCCAGTTCAAGTACAGAATGTTCACGATGTACGATGTCCCATGCCCATAGTAGTTTAGCCACCCAAGTTGGGGTGTGTTAAGATTTTTGGTGTGTGAGGTTCTGTTAGCACAATGGGGCAGGTTGAGTTTCATGAACTTCTTGAGCTTCAAGGTGGTTTGAATAAGGTTCTGGAGAATGGTTTTAACTAGCTGAAGGTCTTGAATAATATCAGCAAGTTTGTTCTCCAGTGAAGGGAGGTAGTCACTGCCTATGGGAGTGGCGTGTGGCCTGGGGACAGAAGCAGAATGATCCCCCTCAGGTGCAGAGTAAGTGATCCACAGACCATCCAGATCATGGAAGATGAGGAATGAGATAAGGGACAAGATAGAGAGGATCTATTCAGAGTGGTGATAGGAGGAGGATAACATGGTGCAGATAGGTCCCTAAAGCCAAGTTGGAGATTGGTAAAATTGAATGGATGGCTAATTGGGAAGCAGAAGAGGAAGGAGAGGGTGTACAATTGAACGAGGGAGGCAAAGTATGCATGAATATGTCTGTTGTCTGTTCTCACAATAAGGGTGTTAGTTCCTCTATGAGCAGAGGGCCGGGGCATGTCAGCTGGTGGGACGAAAAGGAAAAGCAAGTGTCCATTCTTGGAATGGATGATCTGGAGCAGTCGGCGATGGTTTCAATATTGGAATAGAGAGAGTGTTCCTGGGGAAACGTAGGTGACATGGTAGAGGTGGGGTTGGAATCTGACTGCGTTTCTGTCCAGGAACAGGAGGGGAAATACAGACTTTTGGATGAGATGGGGAGATTGCTTGAAATCAGTTTTTTGATCCTCATGAATATTTAGTCAAAAAGCTCTAGATTTCAGTCAGACGATTGAATGAGAACGATTCCACAGTTGTAAAGAGAGAAGGTGTCTTCAACCATGAAGACCGGTGACGGTGTTATGGAGAATCGAAGGCCATACGGTGTTTTCCTACGTGTTTTAATCCTGAGCATTGAGGCAATGGCTGTCCTCCATTGTGCTTTTTGATGGTGAAGAAAATGAAATCAGTAACCATGCAACCTTTATCAGAACAAAAGCGGACATCAGAGATAAGCGTTTCATGATTCCTTTTAAATAGGCTATGTTTTAAGTTTTTGGCTGCATTTTTAGAAAGGTTAGGGGGATATATAATCCTTAGCGCATTGTGGCCTACTTGTGATATCATGTTATCACTAGGACTTAAGAAGTTTAACTCCATTGTGGCAACAGCGAAGGGCTGCAAATACACTATTGAAAAGCACATCAAGTTAAGAGCAAGTGTCCAGCACTCATAGAATATTCACATCTCAGGTAGAGTAGTCAAAGGAGGTATAGTGGTGAAGGTTGGGGAGTAGGGAGCTCAAACTTTGAATTATTCTTAACATGATAGACCATGGGTGTAGCACTTAAATGGAATAGGGTTGTGAGAGAATTTAGAAAAGTCTACCTCTTCTTATACTAGTTCCATGCCAATGAAACAGAAAGGGGAAATTAAAATAATCCGATATGGTTTTAACCAAATCTACCAGAAAGATTTTCCTTAAAGCCATCCAAATGAATAATATATGCACTTCAATGTAATGTAGAATGTATTCTGCACAGAGGAGGTAAACAGTCAAAGGAAGCTGTAAGAGCCATTAAGTGGGACCAAAAGGTGCAAATAGGGGCACAAGTACCAACAAAAGAGTGGACACTGAATCAGAACCAACTGTGAGTATGCCGAAAGTATTGGAGTGAGGAATGGGGCAAGCATTCAGACTGAGCATATATAGTAAGTGTGGAGAAATCCCCAATACCAATAAAATATAGCCACTCCAGTTGGGCTCAGGAATAGGTACATTAATGAAAACCTGAAGTCCTTATGTGATTTCAGTGTGCTTGGTAAACTAAGTACTATGTTTATTTCAAACTCAGGAAACTGAAGATGCTAGTTGTCCTTTTTCATTTTCAAAGAATGTGAGGTGAGGTCCTATGTTGGGTTCAGCTGGTATCCGACCGTCGTCTTAGGGGGAGGCCTGACTGTAGGTGAGGGAGGAGGGGGACCCCAAAATGGAGGGCCTGCCCCAGCCAAGCAAAGACCCCAAATGGGACCCAACAACCCTAAAAATGAATAAAGCAATTGTAGCCAACATCAAGGGTTGAGCAATGGTCTTCAATTGTTTTAATGCATATGTGTGAAAAAGCCTATTGACAAACATAGTTTTTCATAGTTATTCTATAAAATTGCCTGCTCTGAACGTGTTTAGCAATTCAAATATTGAATTTAGTGTTCCTATATCCCCTTTAAAAAGGCAACCAAATACATGATTGCCAAGGTGCTGGTGGAGCCCAGACTCCGTACAAAGAATCCACAGTGTGATCCTTTAACACACATGTGAAATGAGCTATTTAGAGCCCTCCATGCCCGACACTCCCCACTTTGACCCTACTTTCATCCAGGACATGAGTGAAACAAGCATTGGCAAAAGCATTGGCAAAGCTAATAGGTTGCGTCTATTCAAGAGCTCTTGGCTTTGCCAATGAGTTTTAGCCATGATGTACATCAGTGTGGTTGCTGTTCAGCATGGCTAAAGGTGTAGAGTACAGTAGTGCAGAATAGATTAGAGCAGCGTTGAGCAGATTGGCATAGAGTGGAGTGGTACAGAGTAGAGTGTATTGGCATAGATTAAGTAGCATGGAGTGCAGTGGCATAGAGTGCAGTGGTGCAGAGTACAGTGCCGTAGAGTGCATTGGCTTAAATTAGAGTGGTGTAAAGTAGACTAGAGAGGCATAGAGTGAAGTGGAATTGAGGGGAGTGGTACAGAGTAGAGTGCAGTGACACAGAGTGGAGTGGCTTAGATCAGAGTGGCGTGGAGTGGAGTGGTGCAGAGCAGAATGCAGTGCATTGGAGTGGTGCAGGGTAAAATGGAGTGTGGTAAAATGAAGTATGCATGGTGTGGTAGTGCACTGCGATTATAGACAACATATTTTCAGTTGAAATGGTCATTATATTTGCACGGACATAGAGCTTTACTGAAAAAAGTATACTGGGCACAAAAAATAATGTGTGGAAATGCCATCCCCGAATGTATTGATACATTTTAATTGTATTAAAATATTTGTTTCCACCACAATGTAGATTTTCCTAGTAATTTATGACGGAAAGTCTTAATTTTATTAAAGACACGGAGGCGAATATTATGCGTTCTTTTCTTACTTTATTTCCAATAGCAGCAGTCAAGAAACTACAGCTCCCAAGAGGGTTAGTAACAGACTAACCAATGGGAGTAAAACAAGAAGTAATGATGGACCAATCAGCTGAGGCCATAACCGTAGAGTGTACACTTGACTGCAAACAGTCCTCTTTTCTTGAACGAGCAAGTCAGAAAGAATCATAAAACAAAGGGTAAATGAGTCCCACAATCGCCAAAGCCAAGGAAACGGAACAAACTTCTTGAACCACAGCAATAAATTGAGAGTACGATGGAAAAGATATATGATCTTGAGAAGGTTGTGATGTCACATCTCGTGGGTTGTTCTCGAAAGAGGCGATGATGGATCCAGCAGCGTTATCCGGAAGCTGGAGGCAATGCAGGAGTCGCTGGGAGGGAAAGAGAAAGTACATATTAAAAAGTACAGTGGTGGGATAATATTCGCCTCCGTGTCTTTAATAAAATTAAGACTTTCCGTCATAAATTACTAGGAAAATCTACATTTTATGACAAGACCGGAGGCTCTATTATGCGAGTTTAAAGCTTATCAATAACTACTGAAGAAGCAGTTCTAACAGGTTTACAATAGAAAGTTTTGAAAACATTATCATTAGACCAATCTGCCGACCTGAGAATGTCCTCCAAACTAGATCCCAAAGCAAACGCTTTAGAGGCCATGGCCCCCCTGGAGGAGTGGGCTCCAAAAACAGATGTGTCAATTCCCGTTAGGGACATAATCAATTTGACCCAACGAGCCAGGGTTGCGGAAGTCACCGGATTGTGTGGTTTGCGAAAGGAAATCAACAGTTGATTAGAGGAGGACGTTCTCAGGTTAACAGTTATTTTTTCGTATTCTTTTAAACAAAGACCCACACATAATTTTGGTTTATCAGGGAAAAAAGGATAGAATACCGAATGTAAATTAGTTTTGGTGCGTTTGGCAATGTGAAATAAAACACCTGAAGGTAGAAACTGGCGAGCGGACACATCTAGGGACTTAACATCAGAAACTCTTTTGATAGAAATTAGGCATAGAAGCATAGTGAGTTTGGTAGACAGCATTTTTAAGGAAAGACTTGGATTGTCTGGCCAAGAAAGTAGAAGATTCAGAACCAATGAAACATCCCAAACATGGGAGTATTTGGCAGTAGGAGGTTTCGAGAGTTTGACTCCTTTTAAAAGGCGACAAATTAAGGGGTGGATCCCGATAGGTTTGCCATCGATATTAGAATGGTTCATAGAACTAGCGGATCTGTAAAGATTGATTGTACGATATGATTTACCCAGACCCGCCTGGGCCGCTAGAAAATTAATAATTAGGTTTAGATCTGCTGAAAAGGGATCAGCACATTTTCCCACACACCAGCTTGACCAAATAGACCAAGCTGATCTGTAGGCTCGCCTTGTGCCAGGCGCCCATGCATTGTTGATGAGCTCTGAAGCTTCTGACGAAATAGGGAAGGACCGCTGGGTAGGCCGGAAATGTATCAGGCTGATAGGACTAATGATTTGTTGAGAATCAGATTGTGGGGCCGTCCGAGAGGGTCTAGGAGGAGAGATGAAAATGAGGGGAGTAAGATTGGAAACTCCACCGTGAGTTCGAGGAGAGGTGGAAACCAAACTTGAGATTGCCAAAAGGGGACTAGCAGGACAAGGGATGTCTTTTGACGCCTGACTTGATTTAATACTCTGTTGATTAGAATAAAAGGAGGGGAGGCGTAATTGAGGGTTCTGGACCAATCCTGGAGAAAGGCGTCTGTAGCTAAGGCCAGCGGATCCGGGCGCCAACTGAAGAAATGAGGAAGTTGAGAGTTGAGTCTGGATGCAAAGAGATCTACCTGAAAGGGGCCCCATTTTCTTTCTATTTGGCGAAAGACAGAGTGGTGTAATTTCCAATCGCTGGAATCCGAGATGTGGCGGGAATGCCAGTCTGCATTGGAGTTCAAAGAGCCTGGGAGATACTCGGCAAGAAGGGAAAATTTGTGGGACAGACAAAACTCCCAGAGGCTCTTGGCCAGAAGAGCAAGGGGTCTGGACCTGGTGCCTCCCAGATGGTTTATGTAACGAACCGCGGATATGTTGTCCATGCGGAGCAGAATGGAGCAACTTGCTCTGTTTTTTGTAAAACTTCTGATCGCAAAGGAGCCTGCAAGAAGCTCTAAACAATTTATGTGCAATCTGGACTCCTCTGCGGACCATATACCGCCAGTCGATATCGAGCCACAATGGGCGCCCCAACCCGTGAGACTTGCATCTGATTCTAACACAAGATCGGGCACAGAGGGGAAGATGGATCTGCCGTTCCAAGCCTCTAAATGGGATATCCACCATTGGATTTCGAGTTGGGATTCTTGGTCAAGAGACACGAGGTCAGAGAAGGCCAAACCTCGACGAAAATGTAGAATCTTGAGACGCTGGAGGGCATGGTAATGAAGGGGTCCTGGGAAGATGGCCTGGATGGAAGAAGAAAGAAGGCCGACGACTCTTGCTAGAGTTCTGAGGGAGATAGAGTCTTTTTGGAGAGTTAAAATCAACTCTTATTTGATTGTGGAAACTTTGGCATGGGGAAGGAACAGAGATGCCGAAACCGAATCTATTTGGAAGCCTAGAAACTCTATTTGTTGCGAAGGAACCACCACCGATTTTTCGTGATTTATGAGGAAACCGAGCTCTGCAAGGAGAGTAGATGTTATCTGCAGTTGAGTCAGAAGAGAGGATTTGCTTTGATGCATAATTAGTATATCGTCGAGGTAGATAATGAGTCTGAAGCCCAGAGATCGAAGGTAGGATACAACCGGTTTTAAGAGTTTCGTGAAACACCACGGAGCCGACGATAGGCCGAAAGGAAGGGAGGAAAAATTATACGTTTTTGAATTCCAGAGAAATTGTAAATATTTTCTGTGAGAAGGATGGATCGGAATGGTCAGGTATGCATCTGGTAGGTCTAGTCTGACTAGCCAATCGCCTTGGAGTAAAATATCCCTGAGATGGATAATAGTCTCCATCTTGAAGTGTCGATAGACGACGAACTGATTGAAGGATTTTAGATTGATTACTGGTCTTAGTTTTTTGTTCTTTTTGTGGACGAGAAAGATAGAGCTGATGAAACCGGAAGAGTCCGGGATGCAACCTTGGATGGCATCTTTTTCTAACAGGGATTGGATTTCCGAAGAAATTAGAGATGACATTTCAAGAGAGAACCTTGGAAGAGGAGGGAGACCTGATTGATAAGGAGGAGAAAGAAGTTCGATGCGATAACAGCCCGCCCACCTCCCGCCTCCCAGCTGACCCCGCCTCCCCACCTACCCCTTAAATGGCCCCCACGCCCCCCGCTTGACCTATGACTCCGCCACCCTCGCCAACCTCAACCCCGGCCGCGCGCCGGGCTGCTACCGCGCCACCCCCAAACGTACCCACGGACCCTTCACCTGCAGCAACTGCCGCTTCACCTGCCTACGGACCCACACCGCCACCACCAAGAACGACGCCCCCGAAAGCAACCTCGAATGCATCCTGGTCAACACCCGCTCCGTCCACAGGCACGCCATCGAACTGTGGAACCTCATCAACTCAACGAACCCAGACATCGCCTTCCTCACCGAGACCTGGATGAACCCCTCCTCGGCACCCGACATCGCCATAGCCATCCCCGACGGCTACAAAATCATCCGGAGAGACCGCTTCAACCGCACCGGAGGAGGCATCGCCATCGCACACAAAAGCTCCATCAGCATCTCGACCCACACCGACAACTCACTTCCCGACGCCGAACACCTCCACTTCGCGATCCACATCGACCCCAAGACAACCCTAAGAGGCACCCTCATGTACAGACCACCAGGACCCCGCACCAAGTTCAGCGAAGACATCGCAGACTTCGTCAACCCCCACGCACTCTCATCCACCGACTACATCCTCCTAGGAGACCTCAACTTTCACCTGGAGAACCACACCGACAACAACACCACCGCCGTTCTAGACAACCTCGCCAACCTGGGACTGAAACAACTGGTCAACGTCTACATGACCCCCCTGGCAAACATCGCACGCAAACACGGACTCGACATCATATCCTACGCCGACGACACCCAGCTCATCTTATCCCTCACCAACAACCCCACATCAGCAAGGACCAGACTGCACGACGGCATGAAGGAAGTAGCGACCTGGATGACAGACAGCCGACTGAAACTGAACACAGATAAAACGGAGGTCCTCATCCTCGGCCCTACCCCCTCCGCATGGGACAACTCCTGGTGGCCCCCCGCCCTAGGCAGCACTCCCCAACCGACCAACCACGCACGCAACCTCGGCTTCATCCTGGACTCCTCCCTCTCGATGACCAGACAGGTCAACTCGGTGACCTCATCGTGCTTCAACACCCTCCGCATGCTCCGCAAGATCTTCCGCTGGATCCCCATCGACACCAGGAAGACCGTCACCCACGCCCTCGTCACCAGCCGCCTGGACTACGGGAACACTCTGTACGCCGGCATCACCACCAAGCTGCAGAGGAAACTTCAACGGATCCAGAACGCCGCAGCACGACTCATCCTGGACATACCTCGCCACCACCACATCTCCGGACACCTGAGAAAACTCCACTGGCTCCCGGTCAACAAGAGGATCACCTTCAGACTCCTCACCCACGCACACAAAGCCCTCTACAACCTCGGACCCAAACTCATCAACTCCCGCGTCTCCTTCTACACCCCTCCGCGCACTCTGCGCTCCACCGGTCAGGCCTTGGCAGCCGTTCCCCGCATCCGCAAAACCACCGCCGGAGGAAAATCCTTCTCTTTTCTGGCAGCGAAGACCTGGAACTCCCTGCCCAGTCACCTTCGCGCCATACCCGAACACCTCCCCTTCAGAAGGCAGCTCAAGACCTGGCTCTTCGAGCACTGACCCCCTCCCCCCCAGCGCCTTGAGACCCTTATGGGTGAGTAGCGCGCTTTATAAATGTGATTGATTGATTGATTGATTGATAGTGGAAAGCACCCATGGGTCTGAAGAAATTGACTTTCACTTTTGAAGGAAGAATCGAAGGCGACCTCCCACGGGAGGGCCAGAACGTTGGCTTACCTTGGGTATTGGACGATCTGGAGAGGCGCTGGCCGCGATTGCGGAAACCCCTTGGTCTTTGAGGGTAGAAGTGGGGTTTAAACTCTTGGTTGTAGTAATAGGGGGGGTTGGAATATCCTCTGGAGCCTTGGTTTCTATATGGGCGGCCGGTAAAGCGACTCCTACCTCTACCGGCCCGGGAAAAAACACGCTGGTTGAAAACCTTCTTTAGGGATTGTTGGGCTTTATCAATAGACGAAAAAGTGGAAACGAAACGACTAAGGTCCTTGATGAAGAGTTTGCCATCGGCCTGAATGCCGGAATCTCTGGTAGCCAGATTAGCCAGTTTAGGGTCCATTCTGAGAAGGAGACCCTTACGTCTCTCGTGGATGATGGCTGAGTTAGCATTGCCCAAAAGGCAAAAGGCTCTTTGGGTCCAAAGAGAAAGGTCCAAAGGATCAATAGGGGAGTCCTCCAATCTGGCCGATTCGGCTAAGTCAAGTATTCTTGCTAGAGGACCGACCACGTCGAGGAGTTTATCTTGGCACGTGGTCCAGGCTTTGTCTACCCCTTTACGGGGATCTTTGCCATATTTCGTAAAAAATGTGATGAGGGACTCATCAATGGCTGGGGTTACGGTAATGTTGGAGTCCAAAGATGGTCTAGGACATTCAGATTTTAGTTTGGAGCGTGTCTGTTTGTCCAAAGGAAGGCGCAGACGGGAAGAAATATATTCAGCTACGTGGTCCAAAGGGAACCACTCCGTGGAATTAGGATGGTGAATGAGGGACGGGTCGAACATGGGAACACCCTCTGCGTCAACGACACTGGTCGAGGGGTCACCAGAAGCAAATTTGATACGTTTGGGGGGAGGAGAAGAAGGGGAAAACGTATCATCGGGATTATCTGACAGAGATAATTCGTCCATGTCCTCATCATCTGTGTCCAATACCTTTGAAATAACAATCTTTTTAGGCGCTGGAATATGTTTGGTTTTGATTTACATTTTAGATGTGAGGTCGACTTTTTGGCAGAATTCCCCTCCTTAGAAGGAGGCCTGGGAGGAACCAAGTCCTCTGTCTGGTGTGAGGCAAGCTCACTCTCTGTATGTGCGCCTTTTGTTATTTTAAAAGAAGAATTTATTTTCCGTTTTCTGCCTTCCCCCGCAGAATGGGCCATAGGATTGGACACCAAGGACATTACTGAACTCTCAATGTTTTTAGACATTGTAGCCATAGATGCTTTTAAGGCATTTTTCACTGAGGATTGTATAAATTTGTTTAAATCCTGTTTAAAGGATTCCTCGTTCTCCTCAGAGTCAGAACTTAAAGGTGAAGTATCAGGATTCATAATGTTCTGTAAACAGGGACGATGACTGAGCAGAAAGCAGTTGAAAATACTTGGTTAGAGTCTTGGGAAGCTAGGGGTTAAGGAGAGAGCAACACGCTCTCTGGTGTATGCCAATTCTCCTCCCCTAGGGCGGGACCGTGAGGGAGGGTCGGAGATTCCAAGCAACGCATCCGTCGGGAGAAGGAGGAGGTCGGACTGCCAGGAATTTGTGAGGAGCCGGCGCTCTGAGACAGCTGCTTCGGATGTCGCCGAGCACGCAAGTACAGAAATGCCTCGTCTGTCAGACGCGCGTTTCGGAATTGCGCTGACAGAACGAGACGAACACGGGCTGTTAGAACGTGCAGCGGTTAACGCGCGCGCCAGGGGAAAAACGGCAGCCCGAAGGAGGGAGGGGAAAGGGGGGGAGCGGGAATAGAAAAATGACGCAAAGCGGCAAAGAAGGCGACCACCTTATACCTAAACAGAATAATACTTTCGAAAAACGATATTCTTACTGAAACATCTAAATAAGCAAATAAGTAGACGGAAGACCAAAAGAGTGTACTTATCTTGACTGCGAGCAGCAAGAAAAGAGAACTGTTTGCAGTCAAGTGTACACTCTATGGTTATGGCCTCAGCTGATTGGTCCATCATTACTTCTTGTTTTACTCCCATTGGTTAGTCTGTTACTAACCCTCTTGGAAGCTGTAGTTTCTTGACTGCTGCTATTGGAAATAAAGTAAGAAAAGAACGCATAATAGAGCCTCCGGTCTTGTCATAAAATTCAGAATTACACAAAAATTTGCTTAATTTGTGCTTTTTTTAATTCTGATCTATTCTGAAATATCGGCACAGGTCATTTACTGACATTTAAAGTTTGTTGTATGGTAGAAAAAAAGGCATTCATTTCACAGCAAGATTGTCACATAAATCCTCTCACTTTGAAGTCAGAGAAAGAAAAGTAAACACCAAGCTCCCACCGAAGCCAGAACCTGACACTGGATCTTTGTCTTTGAATGCACAGTAAACGTGACAAGATAAGACCACGATTTAAAGTCCTATTGACAGAATGTGAGCACTCATGGAAGAATACTAGGAGCAATGGTAAACAGGCAATGCTACATGAGATGGACAAAGACATGCTGGGCAGCTTAAAACAAATACAGCCAGCAAATAGAAAGCAAGCAAATATGAGCTACAAACCACAAAGCCAGTAGTAAGCCATGGGCAAAGTGCATTCTCAGGGAAGCTTTCAGAATATCCCTAAGATTTGTTCAGCAAACTAGACATCTGTGTAGTCTGGTAGACTTTGACCTAAAAAGACATTTGTGATGGTCCATTACAGAACAACTCACTGACACTCTGTTTTATTTCACTAAAACATAACACTGTTTAAGCATGATGCTTTTAACTGTTTCCTACAAGCATACTAAACGTTCCTCTCGGCCCGAGCCAGTCGCTTCTCTCCTCCAAAATCTATTTAGGCCCCACAGAGGGGTCTGCACTCCAGATTAAAGACCTATGACTTGGAGGCGTGAATTCCAAGTTGTACAACAATACAATTGTTTTCCCTTACTTGGAAAAAAGCAGTCTTTTCACTACAAGCTTCAAGATGTGACTACGGCGAGGAAACAATATTCTTTCACATCACTTAGTGGTTGATTACATAGATTTCACCTCCTTGATCTTTGTCTAAATTCAGTTGAAAGAGTCATGATTTTACTCCTATTTGTCAATATTCTATTTCTTGAAGCATATTAGTCTTTAGCTTTCTATGCAAAGCCACTCAGGTATGATCAAATAGCATGAAGTCATACACAAATATCAAAAGAAAATATGCTCTCCTTCTAAATTTGGTAAAAATGAAAAGATCTTTTGTAGATGAGGTAAAGGGAGAACAGTAACTAGTCTTAGCTACAATATGGCATCAACCAGTTCTGAACCTGAAGCGACTTTGTGTATGCTTCATTCCAACCTATATGTATAAATTCAGGTATCACAATTGAATCCTATGACTGATTTGAGAGACAGCAGATTGGTGATGCCCAGCTTTATTACTTTAGCCACAGAGTACAGTTGTCAATTTTATCAAAAGTGTTGGACAGATCAATGAATGCTGCTTAAAAGGTTGATGATTTGTTTTACTTATTTTTCTATGGTGAGTTTTAACCTCAGACAATTCTCGGGGTAGCCAGAGCCCGATTTACTCTACTGGGATGATGTTGACATTTTCTGAATCCTTCAGAGATTTCAATAGCCTTGTTGTGAATAATTTATTATCCTTTAACTTCTGGAAAGTTTTGTTTGGTCTGGCCTAAAGACAGCTGTAGCTGGCTCACCAGCCTCATAAAATAAGAATAAATAAATAAATAAATAAATAAAAGATAGTAGAGCTTTTACGCCAGCCCTCTTCATCCACTGATCTGTTCAACTATCAGTTACAATATACTTACATCTACCACAGCATACAGGATGGGACAGTGGGTCATCCCACTTCAACTATTGATTATTTTACCCTATAAATCGTGGCATTTTGCTTGATGACGTTTTTGTCATCCTTGTGTGTTTAAACCTGTATTCACGTTACAGTGATATATAAAACCCAGTAGTACTTTTTTCTCTGTGGTAATAACAATCATATTTCCCTGTCAAGCACATTATAAATAAAAAAGGGTTTAAAAAGCTATCTTGTCTGGATCTCTGGGGGAGGTACAACAGGCTAGACGTGTTTATAAGGAAACTACCCAAGGAGCGAAAAAAACCTGGGAAGATTCTATTTGGAAGGATATAGTGGATGCCTTAAATTCAAACAATAATACATTATTTTGTGAATTGTTGTCCAGACGCCAAATAGGGGGCAGGAACACAATCAAGAACCATATTCAACCGGAAAGTTGGGTGGACCCCTTTTCCCGTCTTTATGAAGAGGCTGGCACTCTGCTGGCAACTAATACTAATGATACAAAACAGGGCATTTTGGTTACATTAGATGTGAACTTTGTCTCTGATTCTTCAGGAGAGGGTTTCCATGATCATGAGGATTATATCCACTTTTTATTGGAGGAAACTTTTGATACAATCAATTCCCTTAAGCCAGGTAAAGCTCTAGGACCGGATAAGATCCCAGGTGATCTTTACAGATCTGAACCTGTTATTTGGGCCTGGTACATAAATTTATTGTCGAACCAAATAGCAAAAGGGGGCCCAATCCCGACCACGTGGAAGGGGGCAGAAATAATCCCTATTTATAAAAAGGGCAATGCTAACCTTCCAATTAATTATAGACCGATTAGTCTAATTGATACTATACAAAACATTTTGCAAAACAACTTCTGGGAAGACTAACTAGTTGGGCCACTGATCATCAGATCCTTTCACCCCTCCAGGCAGGGTTTCGACCCAAGATTAGTATGGTGGATCAGGTATTTAGGCTGGCCATTTTAAAATGGAAATATGTAATTCTTGCAAAGCAACCCTTGAATGTTGTGTTGGTTGATTTGAGATCTGCTTTTGATTTGGTCCCTAGGGATAAACTATGGGAAGTGTTGTATAAAATAGGGACCCCTGTTAGTATAATTCAAATTTTAAAACGGTTGCACGAAGACACATACGCGCAAGTGAGATGGGGCAATCAAGGTGAGCTGACTGGCAAAATCACTATTCATAGGGGAGTTCACCAGGGTTGTGTTTTAGCCCCATTCTTGCTTTCCCTTTTTATCAATGAGGTGGTACAGGATATGCTTTCCTGCCTGAATGATGCCCCCACCCTAAATGCCCAGAAAATACCCATTCTTCTCTTTGCTGACGATTCACTCCTTATCTCAAAGACCCCAATGGGTCTTCAAACCCTTGTCAATAGATTTAATCTATTTTGTTGGAATTATGGTCTGGAGTTGAACTTTAATAAAACCAAATTGATGGTATTCCATCCTGGACCACGCAAGAAATGTACTATCATACTGGATGGAGCACCCTTTGAATAAGGTCAGCACATTTGATTATCTGGGTGTGAGGTTATCCAGCAAATTGTGTTGGGAGGATCAGATTAATAAAAGTGTGGGTCTTCTACAACATAGAGCAGCCTCTATTCTGCGCTTTTTTAAGAGCAAGACCTCTAAAACTGTATCCCCAGCGATTAAGATTTATGTGGCTAAGGCACAGGGTGCTGCTGTCTATGGTGCGGAGGTATGGGGACCCACCAAAAGTATTAGACTAACTGTGGGTGAGAATAATTTTGCGAGGGTTTTGGTTGCATGCCCGGTTAGTACTCCATTGATTCCAATATTTTTAGACCTGGGTTTAAATCGAATAGCCGATATAATTGTCCTAAGGCCCTTATTATACTGGGTAAGGCTTTGAATTGTTCCTGAACTAGATATTTTTAAGACCTCACGTCTTGAGTTGGTAGGGAGGCCCAACTCGACCTCTATCCCTTGGGTAAAGCATGTATCCAATTGGTTCCGTACTTTGGGCATAAGAGACTTCTGGGAGAATCCCAATATTTTAGAGAAATCCCATATAAAAGTTCTGAAATCTGTATATTGGTCTTATGTGAGGAATGATTATATTTGCTGTAAATCCCTTGGCCGATTAACTAATTGTTTTATTGATTTTAAATGGTACCCACAGTTTGAATCTTATCTACGTGTGATAACTGATCTTTTAGGCAAAGGATTATATGCTAGATTTCGTTTTGGGTCTTTGCACCTGAAGTCTCTGACGAGTGGTTGGGGACAAATTGTTACCTCCGAAAAATGCCTGTGTGTGGTGGTGCCCCAGAAACAGTCGAACATTTTTGTCTTTTTGCCCTGCTTATTCATCCCCAAGGTCCAAATGGATTCGTAAGATTTGTCAGGAAATAGGGATGAACAAATGTGCGATAGCATTGAGGATTTTAAAAAGTCCTGGGTATAGCGCATTAATTATTGCTGTTAGTAAGTTTTTAGTAGCAGCATGGCATATGCTTTGCACATGTTTTGCAAATAGGGAGCGACGTGGTTGATTTATGGGTTTTAATTGGGCAATTGAGTCTTAAAGTGGATTTGCTATGTAATTGTTTTAACTTAGGAATGTATATGTTTTATATGTTTATATATCATGAATATTTATTATTGTGTTGCTTTGATGGCCTGTTGACCGAATATAGCTTTGTGATTGATTGAAAAAAGGGTTTCGACCTCTCTTTAGTTACAGCTGCCTCTTGTCTGCTAGGAAGCACCTACATTGTTCTTTCAAATTAAAAGTAATGGTTATTTTTTGCTCATTTAAAATTTGCATTGAAGCTGATGGCTACCACATTTAGATGGTATGTTAAATTTGTACTGTTTTTGGCATATAGTTGCACTAAACATTATTAAAACAACATTTGCCAGCTTGTCAAAGCAAGACCTATTGACTTTGCCAAAGCTTGGTATAAATTGTCATGATCAGGATTCTTTCCACAAAGCAACTTGGTGATAATAATAGAGATACTAAATACAGGTTGTAAGAATTTTGCCCAGAGGACGTGATTTGATTTTACGACAGTGATTAGTAAGGCAAGCCATCTGGACTACGTGTCCTAGATGCTATTGCTCTATTGATTAGGTTTTGGTTAGAATTAGAACAAAAGCTCCTTCTGTTGATTGCTGAATGTTTTCCTGTGAGGAGTCACACAGAACCTGAATTTACTGCATACATGTAGGAAGCTGGCTATATGATAGATATATTGTGCAAAGAGTCCAGTGGTTCCCTTACTAGTGGACAGGGGCTTGCTCTAGCAGTGCCAAGGTTCTCATTTTAAATTGTAGTGTGGGCAAGCAGCCTTAGGCATATCAGAGAGGAGTGTGAGTCAACTGCAAATACACACACAGTCAATAAATGAGACACACGAGTCAAGAAGGAGATCCACACCAATTTACAAAAATAACAAATATCTTTATATATATTTTGGCACCAGAAGCAGTTCGATCAGGTAAGGACGTTTTGCAAGAAAAATCTTTCGTTTGGAAAAGTCGACGTGTAATTCTTGGAAGCTGCAATGTTATCCCATGGAGGTAAAACAAAGACGGCAAACAGGTACAATACAGCGACTTATGGGACCAATCTCCTGGATTTAAGGTGAGTACTGGGCAAGGGTCAGGACCACACTAGCAGGTCACAGTGGGTGGCACTGGGGTGGGTAGATGCATCGGTGTAGTATGGCGTTGGGTGCCCAATGTTAGTCAATAAGGATCGGTCTGGTTGCAAAGATGATGCAGGTGAGGGCTGGTGATCCAGTTGGGAGGAGCCAACAAGTGGGTTCCAATGTCTGGATCTCTTGGGATGTGGGGACACCTCAGGTCCTCTTCTGCATTGGCGAGGGGCGATGGGTGCAGAGGTTTCTTGAGGTGTCTAGTTTTCTCCACCGGAGCACTCGCAGTTGAGGGGGCCTGCGTGCAAAGGCTGCAGGAGGCATCGGTGAGCCCACAGTGGGCAAGTCCAAGGTAGGCTTCGTCTCTGGAAGGCTGGGGAACCACGCTGGCACTGTTGGTCCACTTCAATTTGGGCTGTGTGGCACGGGTGCAGTGGAGCTTTCAGGTGTTGGATTTTAGGCCGATCCAGAGTCCTCTCAGTTCTTCTTGGGGTCCCTGCAAGATTAGGGGAAGCAGCTATGCTGCTCCACAGGAGTTCCTGGGTCTCTGTTGAACGCAGGCAGTTCTCCCAGGCTTTGTCAGCTGTAGGACAAGACAACTTTTGCGCAATTCAGCAGGAACAGCACACAGACCGCCAGGGCTGGGTCCAGGTCAGGTGCTTCTTCCTTTGCTTTCGCAGCTCTTCAGTGTCCTTCTTCTTAGGTCAGTAGGAATCTGCTTTCCTGGTGCCACAGACTGCCCTAAATACTTCATTTACAGGCATTTCGAGGAGTGTAGGGTAGTAGCCAATGGGCTACTTACCCTGGCACCACTACATCCCCTATATTACCACTTTCTATGGGAAGTGGGCATAACCCTGTCCCAGAGTTCCTAAATCTGCCAACAGCAAGATGGCAGATTTCTAAAAGTTGTGTCCACACCAGGCAGCGCACCTTAGGGGTGGGACTGACCTAATGGGTGAACACACCTCTCTAAATACTAAATTCACCACTCGTCCAAGTGCCAAATGGGCCCTGGGGCAAGGGAGTCAGCAACTCTGAGTGTAGCCAGATATATGTACCAAGGGTGGTGGGCTTCTTTGAAGTCCCCTGCCTTGGAATGCAGATTCACAGGTCATCCTGTTGAGCGGGGTGTGCAAGCACCTCTCCCAGAGCAGGCTTTGTCTCTGACCGCCTGAGAGCAAAGGTTCTCACCCAGGGGGGTCAGATTCGTGTCTGATGGTGGCAGGCTGTCTAAAACTAGTCAGTCCCCACAAGGGTAGTTGGTAGGTTTTCAGGGGGCACCTCTAAGGTGCCCTCTGGGTGCATGTATTAATAAATCCATCACTGGCATCAGTGAGGGTTTATTAATATGAGATGTTTGATACCAAACATCCCTATTTTGAGTGAAGCCTTCATGCAGCTGGGAAACTCGGAGTGACCAGTGCCCAGCACATGTACATAAAATGGCTTCCCCATTCGCTCACTATGTCTAAGAATCAACAAATACATAGCAGTGGTATATCTGCTCAGACAGATATGTCCTCACATGTAATATAATGCATGCTGCGGTAGGGCTGTAAGGCCTGCTGTAGGGGTACATATATATTGCACGCAGTGTTAGGGGACATGGCACACTGGCTGTGTCATGTTGTGGTTTCACTTTTAGCTGCACCAAGACATGCAGCTTGCAATGGCAGTCCGCATGTGCTAGGTGAGGGCTCCCTGAGGGTGGCACAAAACATGCTGCAGCCCTTGGGAACTCTCTTTGGTACCCATGCCTAGATACCAGGGTACCATTTACTAGGAACTTACAGGGGGACCAAAGGTATTGCTAATTGGGGAACAATTGCACAGTTTTAGAGAAAGCAACCTGGTACTGGGGACCTGGTTAGCAGGAACCCATTCCACTTTCATTTAAAATTGCATCGAATACCAGGCAAAAAGTGGGGGTGACCATGTCAAAAAGGCGCACTTCCCTACAATACACATGTACAACATATTCTTCCTTGATTGAATTGCTAATTGGAGTGATTTTTTTCTTGTTTCCATTCCCGGAGCCTCTGCTTCTTGTTTGCAAAGTTTCTTATATTTTGGTTGTGTAGGATATGTATTACAATGACCCATTATCTCTCTTATGCTTCTTCCATTCCCGCAAGAATCCTCATGTTCAATTCAGTCTCATTTGGTATTCCGCTGTCTGGAATCTTTTTAATATGGACTGAACAGAAGGCAATTTTTCTCTCTTTTTAAGCAATCCACCTCTTGAAACATGTTTTAACTGAGCAGGAAACGTGAGATAGAATACCCAGTCAATTAATTTTGCTTGGCGTGTGGCTATTGACACTATAATCTGGATAAAAGATACAACTCCAGCAGGTACTCAATTCCAAGAGATCTTTTGTGTTTAAAATGCTTTATTGAGCTAAATAACAGACAAAGATATCAGTCAACAATATCAATTAGCCAGTGGGTTATACATTAAAATGTTTAACAATATTAAGAATGGTAATGCAATAAACAAAAATCAATCTATCGAAAATTCTGTTATATGGTTGAAAATGTAACTAGACAAAAAGCATTTTAAATATTTTTGATTTTAGCGACTGGCAAAGTAAAAGAGGAAGGAAATAAAAACTTCAAAGAAAGACTTTGTGAAATGCCAAAATCTATATAAGTTGCTACTCCAGAATTACAGTAACTATATTATAACTGTTTCCTAAAGTGAAATTGTATAATGCAAACCACACATATACATTTTACAATGAATGTCAGGAGCCCACATAAAATATTTCCAGGACCTTTAAAATGAATATGCACTCACACTCATCCAATTCTATAAATATTTCCAATTACGTCATGCCCTTCTGTTGTGTAGCACTTGTGCGGGAATGGAATGTAGGGTTGGAATGTAGAGGGTTGGGGGTTGGAATGCAGGGCTTTGGAAAACTGTCAGATGCCGCTCTGTGTCCACCCTGTTGATACGTGATACTTGAAAGTTAAGGATTGTATTGAAAATACTACTCATGCTGTGTATTTACTCACTTCATTTGGCGACGAGGGGAGAACCATGCGCATCCGTACTGTAACAGGGTGGTGTGCAGGTATTCTCGCCACTCCTGAATTTTGTGAGGATTCCCGACGCCTGTGCTCACGGAGGAGCGGCATTGGTGAAGCATCTAAGAGCGGTATTAGAAGGAGGGAAAGTTTGTTTTTGGTTTCAGTCAAATTTGGGTAACTGTTGGCTGTGGACACCCCGAACACGGGACCCGGCTCGAGACACTGCTCATGCATGCGCTAGTGCTCGTGCGTGCACTGATGACGACATACTGTCGGTGAGGACACCAGCGTCTACGTCGATAACGCACAATGTGCCGTTGTCGTGGCAACACGTACAGTATTGTTGTTTCAATAACAACGCACACACTGACTGGAAAAGTGTCAGCTCACGAATGCGCATGTCCACCTGAACTTTAAAAGCAAGTTACTCAGAATTAATTAAACAGTGATTCGCACACCAATAAACTTTAAACTTTCAGCAGACATTAAAGTTTTGAACTTCATCACAACTTCAGTAAGTGAATTAAGGTCAATTCATAGTGTGTAATGCTTTGCATGTAAAACAATCACAATGCAGCAATCAGTAATGCCTCCAGTCCCGTTTTTAGCATCACCAGGTTTATCTCCCATTGAGTGGGGACAGTGGAAGGAAAGTGTTGAAGCATATTTAAATGCAATTGAAGGGGAAGTATTCACTCAAAAGAAGAAATGTGCATTGTTAAAACATTCTTTGGGAATGGAGGGTAGAAAGGTGCTAAAACATTTGCCACAAGTACTTGTTGCTGGTGAGGGTGATGAATTGGATGAATATGAGTCAGCTATGAAAGCATTAGATGCGCGTTTTAAGGGAAAAAAAAATCATTATAGAACGACATAAGTTTTACAAGAGACAACAAATGCCAAAAGAGCCAGTAGAAAACTTTGTAAGTGACTTGAGGGTGTTAGCTTCAACGTGTGATTTTAAAACATTTGAAGATGAAGTAATTCATGACCAAGTGGTGGAAAAATCTCATAATACTAAGATTCTGGAAAAATTATTGACAGTAGATAATCTCACATTGGAAAAAGCAATAGAAATCGCCAGCATCATTAAATCTATAACTACATTTATGGAGCAGATGAGTATAAAAGTTGAGGTACAGAGTTTGCAATTGCAATATAATAGCAAAAACATTGATAAGAAGACAGCAACATCCAGTGCGAATAGAAGAAAATCAATTGAGTGTTATCGCTGTGGCAGCAAAAGACACTTAGGAAACTCGCAATAGTGTCTGGCATTAGATAAATGCTGCAATAAATGCAAGAAAAAATGCTATTTTATCAAATTATGTAAAGGCAATTGGGTTAAAGACTTAAAAAATGTCAAATCAGTTAATGTTGTAATAGGCAGTACAAGCAAGTGTCTAAGTGACTCAGATTAAGACAGTGTGGTGTTTGTAGTACAAGAAAATGAAGAAATGGGCTCCACTAAAGAAAAATAAAATGTTGCAATGGTGACAGAAATCCTTTTTAAGAAACCCTTCTGTTCCATCAAGCTTAATGGGATCAAGTATGATATGATGGCAGACTCTGGTTCTTTGTTCACATTGATCAATTAGGATGAATGGAGCAAGATACAAAATGGGGAATTAAGGGAATCTAAGGTGAAGCCAATAGAATATGGTGGCAAATTCACCGAAGTTGTAGGTGAATTTGATGCAAACCTGGATTTTAAAGGTAATCAGACAATTTCGACGGTGTATGTGGCACGCAATGGAGGGAACTTTTTGGGTTGGTTGGATCAAAGGAAATTGGAAATTGTTTTAGATCCTAACAGCCCAGAACAAGTGTTACTATGTAAGGATATCGTAAGCTTGGTGTCATTAAAGGATAGCACCTGGACAGGGAAATTTCTGGAACTGTTTAATGACACTTTAGGTAAAATAAAGGGATTCAGCCATAGCATACAATTTAAATCGGGAGTGGAACCTGTTGTTCACAAATCCACACATATACCAATTGCAATTAGAGAATAATTAACAAAGGAATTACAAAGGTTGTGTGATCAAAACATCATAGAACCCATAGAGGGTTCTGAGTTGTTATCTCCGGTGGTATTGGCATGGAAATCCAACGGAAAATTAAGGATGTGTATTGATCTGGGAGACCTGAATGAGAGAATATGGGTTGAGAGGCATCCTTTCCTAACATTACAGAAATGTTGTCCACTTTAAAAGGGGCAAAGGTGTTTACAACCCTTGACTTGTCTTCAGATTATCATCAAGTAGTGTTACATAAAAGTTTGCGCCATTTGACATCCTTTGTCATACCAAATGGGGCATACACATTCAAACGTATGCCGTTTGGTTTGGCGTCAGCCTCATCAGTGTTTCAAAGGATGATGGAAGTGATGTTTAAAGGAATTGGAAAAGTAAGGTGCTTCCAAGATAATATTCTAGTATGGGGAGTAGATCCAAAAGAACATGATGAAACCTTAACAAGGGTGCTGAAACTTTTGAAGGAAAAAGGTGTCACATTGGAAACAAGTAAATGTCATTTTGGTGTGGAATATTTGGGACACAAGTTACTGGATAAGGGAGTAGAACCAAAAGAGAGTCTAGTTAAGGCCATAAAAGAGTTTCCTGCACCCCAAAATAAAGATCAATTGAAGTCTTTTTTTGGGAAGTTGGAATTCTATGCACGTTTCATTCCAAAGTGTGCTGAATGTACGAAAGATATGCGAATGTTGTTGGAGAATAATGTCGAGTTTGAATGGACAAAGGAGAGAGATAATGAATTTAATATGATAAAACATGATGTTGCGGAAGCCATTCCTTTTAAACCATTTGATACAAGGGATCAAAGCATTGTGGTGACTGATGCGAGTCAATTTGGTTTAGGAGCTGCATTGATACAATCCAGGAATGGTAAAGATGAAGTGGTGGCATTTGCTTCTCGGGCTTTGAGAGGAGCTGAATCCACATATTCGGTCATAGAACGGGAAGCTTTGGTGTGTTGGTGGGGAGTGAATTTCAGGAAATATTTATGGGGTACTGAGTTTGTTTTGCGAATGGATCACAAACCTTTATAGGTTGCAAGACTTTCAATTTAGGTTAGAATATATTCCTGGAGCTAGAAACATTTTTACAGACTGTCATGTCTTCCGATAAAGGCAGATACAGAAGAAGTGGATGATGATTTCTCTGCTGTAGCTTGTACTATGATTGATGAGAAGGAGTCTGTGCTGGAAGAAGAATGGAAAGAAGCTGTGATAAAAGACAAGGTACTGCAAGAACTGAGTGGGTGGTTGAGCTGTGGATGGCCAAAGACTAAGGTGGATGATGAGATGAAGGTTTACAAGGAAATGTTTCAGGATATAAGTCTGGTGGGGGGTGTTTTGAGACGTGCAAACTTGCTAGTTGTGCCACAAGCTATGCACGGTAAAGTGATGAGTTTAGCTCATGACGGCCATATGGGAATGAGTGCTATGAAAAGAAGGATTCGGGAGACTTTTTGGTGGCCGGGCATGGGCAGAGACATTGAACATTGGGTCAGAGAGTGCGTGTCTTGTGCAATGAGTGACAAATCCCAAGTAACGGTACCCAGTCCTGTTGAAGCAGTATCTGTACCAGATAAACCTTGGTATAAATTAGGCATGGATATTATTGGTCCAATGAATATGCTTAATAACATCCATAGGTTTGGCAAGGTTGTTAAGCCTGCTGACAGTAAGGAAGTAATTATATTTTTGCATGATTTATTCATGAGGAAAGGTGTTCCATCTCAAATAGTCACCGACAATGGGATGTAATTCACGTCTAAAGAATTTAAAGAGTTCATGAGTAAACAGGGTGTGAAGCATGTTACTACTTCTCTATATCATCCTAGGAGCAATGGCTTGGTGGAGAGGTGCAACCGGGTGATAAAAGATAATGTGCAATTATCACTGGTGAATGGCTTGGAATGGAAAAGGGAATTGGGAGAATTGATTTGGGCTTTACGCATTACTCCTAATGTTGTTACAGGAGTGTCTCTTTTTGCTTTACTCAAGGGAAGGGAGGCGGCAAACAAATGAGTCCGTCCTTGGATGAATGACTTAGAAGTGTCAGAGGAGAAGAAAATTAATGTGATGAAAAAACAGGAGGATGCACAGAGTAGATATGTGGCAGCAAAGAGAGGAAGATACATGAATATAAGGGGAGGTGATTGGGTGTGTGTCAGATTACCAGGAATAATAGCTAAAGGAAATTCTAAATTTTCTCATCCCAAAAAAGTGGTATGTGTAAAGAGATGTATAGTCAAATTGGATGATGGTAAGTGGTGGAATAAAGAAAAATTATCTGTACAAAATAAAGTGGGTATAACCCTAAATAGGGACAATACAAATGAATCAGAACCCAGTAAAGACTTGTGTTGTAGGAGATCTTCAAGAGAAAGAAGGAAACCAGCATGGTGACAAGAATACGTAGGGTAAGCTTTAAAGAATATTGAAAGGAGACATTGTACAAAGTTTTCATTGTATTAGTACAAAAGATTTATGTTTATTTATTGTGTTTGGTACATAGTGAGAAATTTTAGTTCATATGTTAGTTTTGTGTCATTATTGAAAAAGGGAAGATGTGTTGTGTAGCGCTCGTGCGGGAATGGAATGTAGGGTTGGAATGTAGAGTGTTGAGGGTTGGGATGCGGGGCTTTGGAAAACTGTCAGTTGCCGCTCTGTGTCCACCCTGTTGATACGTGATACTTGAAAGTAAAAGATTGTATTGAAAATACTACTTATGCAGGGTATTTACTCACTTCACCTTCACACCCAAGTACCCCGTACTGACCCCCTTCCTGAATTCAACCCTTTAGAAGCCAAACTCCTCATGGGGGCACTGATAAGGGGACAATATCTCAAATCTATGGTACATTCATCGTGAACACCCCGGGTGATTTAGACCATCTCAGAACCCGATGAGAAATCTGAATGGACCCGTTTGAGGATGCAGACAGGAGGGATGCCATAAGGGCACCTAGAACTCTCATTATTCCCGCCCGCTTACGATTGATCCAATATTATTATCTGCACAGTGTCTATCACCACAACGACTACACTGGGTGGGCCTCCTTCCAGCACCTGGTTGCAACCGGTGTAATACCACTGCAGAAGACTTCTACCATGTGATTTGGTTGTGCCCTCAAATTCAAATCTAGTGGTCAACCATATCAGCAGAACTCACCGCAAATATGGGATGGGAGCTACCCCTGTCTTCATTATTAATACTTCTGGGGGTACAAGGCAATGTGGATGGCACAAAAGCTGAAAAGTCCTTCCTGGGCACAGCCCTCCTAATTGCTAAACAAGGCATAGGAGCCCATT
Source organism: Pleurodeles waltl (assembly GCF_031143425.1). Lineage (NCBI taxonomy): Eukaryota > Metazoa > Chordata > Amphibia > Caudata > Salamandridae > Pleurodeles > Pleurodeles waltl. Next base: position 575,152,778 of record NC_090449.1, on the reverse strand, counting down.
GGAAGACCCATGCCTCTTCCACCATACCACAGCGGCACCAAGGGGTTGATTGGTGTTCACAATAAGAAAAATGAGTGTATGAAGCTAGAGGTTGCCCCAAGAAGCATAACTGGGTGTGGGGGAAATGGCTAGGCCAAATTAAGTAGATGTGCAAACGGCTATGGTGGGATGTATGGGTCTAGGATTATCAACTCTTTGTTCAACTTTAATTTATGCTCAGTTGGTTGTTGTTCTCTTATAAAGATTTTGTGCATTGGATGGTCTGTGTGTACCACTACTCCTGTGTTTAAAACTAATAAAACATTGGTTATAAAAAAAATCCAATGATAATGATCACAGTCATCATAACAAAATTCTTTATTCAGTTAAAATAACTCATAATCCAAATATACTTGCTCTAGGAGGTTCAAATACCTAATTAGTCCTTTGTAATTTATCTGTTGTTTTTGATAATTAAGAAGTCAAAAGCATCCATATGATATATTTTTCCGATACTTCTAGCTGCAGATTCCTCACCTTTTGAATATTCCCCAGGCATCACACTGGATCTGGAAACATTTAAGCAGTACCTTGTGTGCCTTCAGGTGGAGCCATGCAGGTTCTCACTGTTCCGCTCCAGAAATGACTTGCGGGGTCCATATAGGTGCCTCAGTTCTTTTCTTTCTGTGTGATCAGACGAAAATCCCTTTGCATCCCTTAAAGGCATTTACCTTGAAATTTCTTCAGTGTGCAAGGGATGTCATCATCCTAAAATGACAGGTTCTAAGCCCGTTAGTGACTGTTGAAAACAGATGTCTGTGAAGGATTCCCAGCAGGTATGTTGCAGAGACTGCGTGTTGATGAACCTGAAGGCCACTAGGGACCACAAGGTGCAGCTTTACATTACCAAGCACAAAAACACTTCACATGGGGCCACTCCAAGTCACGGTCTGCATCCAAAGTTTGGTTCTGGTTCTGTTCCTTCTCCCTATTTGCCAGAGCCGCTTGGGAGGCACGTGTTCATTGCGATCAAATCCTCAGGTAAATCAAAAAAGAAGCATTAGAAATCGAAACTGGTTTCCACTCCCTTGTACCGCTCACATTCTCCTGAGCAAGAACAAGGGAAGTAACATTCATCTCAATCTTGCTTCGAAAGCTGGCCAACTTCAGAAATCGACCTCACAACTAGTGAGGACATAAGAGGAGTTTCCAGGGCTGACAGCCATGTCTCGTCAGATCAAAAATGTCAGCGCAACCATGCTCCTGCTCTTCAGATCCATACAGACTCCCTCTAATGAGCCTCTTGGCCCCACGGAGCCTGGAGGCCTTCCATCTGGGGTACTGCCATTGATTCACTCTCAGCACCAGTTGAACTCTCTGAGCCTATGTTGCTTCCGGCTCCAATTCTGACTGTGCGTCTGGTTGTACAACCAATGCCGGTACTGGATACTTGGACGCCGATCGCCACTCCATCGACACTGTAGGAGGATTATCTGGTAGTTCTCTTCGATGCAGTCAGCGCTGGTCCGACCTCCACCAAAATTGTTCCTGATTCCCCTTGAAGTGCCTCTTCCCCCACAAGAGTTATCACCTCCACAAGGGAGGAAACACCCTCTGCATTCACTTTTTGGAAAGGATTCTGACCCGGGTGATGAGTTTGCTTAGCGCTGTCATAATTGGTATGAAGACTAACAGGAGGCTAGTGGTGTTGATACCTCCCCGGAAATGGGTCTCTTCTCACCTCCGGGACCTGCTACAGAGGATTCCGGTTCCAACGCCATGGCAATGCATAAGGTGGCCAAAAATCTTGAACCCACCTTGTAAGTTAAAACAAACGTTTTGGCAGAGGTCCTCCAACTTTGGCAAACATTTTCTGAGCCCCTTCTTCCATTAAATGACACACTGATAGATACCTTGTTAGTTGCTTGGGCCAAACCTTGTTCTGGCCCCCTAGTCAGTCGACATATTGGCAGGCACCATTGCCCTGCTTTATGAAACCCTGCTATTCTTTCACAGCGCCCTTAACCCAGGAGCCTAGTGAGTCCATTCTCCATGATCCTCTATGAGCCTCTATTAGTACATCTAATCCCAACATATTCCCTATGACCCCCCTCAAGGGGAATCTAAGCAGATGAAAATGTTTGGCAAACATATATTTTCTTCCACCAGATCAGTTAACACCAGCTCCTTGTTGGTTTGTTACTCCTGCATCCTTTGGGATCTGGGGACACAAGTCCTCCCTGGCGTCCAGGAAGACTTTTGACCTGTTCTCAGTAAGGTGATGGTCATGATGTAGCCAAGTTCACAATTCATTATGGCTTGGACACCACCAGTTCCATTGAGCATGACATAGGCAACAGTGTGTCGGAGACTGGCTGGGTTCTCAGGAGATGTTCATTCCTCCCTGATGGACATGCCCTTCAACAGGACTCATTTGTTTGGTGACAAGGATGATTCTGCTACAGAGTATTTTAAGGAGAGCAGAGCTACTGCTTGGTCTCTGAGCCTTGAAGCCCCACCTTGCCAACTGCAGTACTCCTCCTCTCCTTTTACGGATTGGGCAGAGGCTTCCCATTCCCCCACCCTGTGCAGCCTTTGCTAGGGACCCAGCAGTTCACTGCTGAGGCCAAGGTGCTCACCACCCCTGAGATCAACAGACCGTCCAGTCTCTAGCTCCCCCTGCACCTCCTCCTGCTAAGCCTCTTTAGCATGCCCTTTCAAATGCACAGCGTGCAGAACCCACCAATTCTACCCAGTTTGGCAGGCAATAACTTTGGGCAGGTGGGCTGTGCAGATCATGTGCAGGGGGTATATCTTGCCTTTCCTTTCTTCCTGTCGTTCACTCTGCCGTCTCCCCCAACTACTGATGGTGGACCATCTTTCCATTTTGCGCCAGGAAGTGCAGGCCCATTTCGCCAAAGGGGCTAGTGAGAGGGTGCCTCCACCAGAAGTAGGTTGTGGTTGTGATTCTGGTGCCCAAGAAAGATGGATGTCTGTAGCCCATTTTAAACTTGCACCTTCTCAGTGCCTTCCTCCAGAAGGAGAAATTCTATCCCAGGTCTTGTCTGCACTAAACCCTGGAGACTGGATAATGGAGCTGCAGGACACCTATTTCCATATACCCGTACTGCCAGCCCACTGGTGCTACCTACAGTTTGTGGTGGCAAAGGAGCATTTTCATTTGAGGGTGCTCCCCTTTGGTCACCCCAGCGCCCCTTGGATGTTCACGATGTTGATGGTGGTGGTGGCAGCTCACCTTTGGAAGTCCCGGGTGCCAGTCTTGCTCTACCTCGACTGGCTGTGAAAGGCAGGTTTGCCCCAGGCAGTCTTCACCCACCTCCAGATTACAGCAAACCTATGGTCATCTTGGGGTCTCACTATCAACGTGTCAAAGTCACACCTGACTCCTTCTCAGATGCTCCCTTTCATCTAAGCCATTCTGGACAAGGTCCAGGTTTGTGCTTTTCCACAGGAAAAGAGAGTGCAGGACACTGAGGCAGGCTATAATCCTGAGCTTTCAGTCTTGGTCCTGGATTTCAGTGAGGTCTGCTCTGAGGCTACAGTATCATGGCCTCCTGTATCCTGCTGGTTGAGCATGCAAGGTGGCATGAGTGCTCTGCAGTCGAATCTGAAGTCCCATTGGGTCCAACATCAAGGGGACCTCTCTAATCACGTTCAGATTTCAGAGAAGGCTGCAAAAGATCTGCAGTGCTGGCTGCTGGACTGCTATTGGGTCAACAACATACCCCTCTTCCCTCCCCACCCAGAGCTGACAGTAGTGATCGATGCTTCACTTCTGGGTTGGGGCGTCAACTTTGGAGAGATGGAGGGCAAAACCCTCTGGTCTCCGGTGGGTGGAATCCTGGCTCCATATCAACCTGCTGGAGCTGAGAGTCATCCTCTTGGTTTTGAAAGCCTTCCTTCCTGCCAGAAAAGAGACACTGGTGCAGGTGCTCAAAGACAATGGTACTGCAACAGACACTGCAGGGTAGGTCAATGACTCTGCCTGGAGGCCTTGTGCCTTTGGAATTTGCTGGACCACCAGGAAATTTTCCTGGTGGTGAACCACCTGTCTGGAACATTGAATGCCAGGATGGACAAGCTCACCCGCTGATGTCATAGCAAGTCACAAGTGGCAGTTACACCCAGAGATGTGCAGGTCAGTTCCGTGGACAGAGAGAACCTTAGCTACATTGGCTTGCCACTGCAGAGAACACACAATGTAAGTACTTCTGTGCATTGGAGTTTCCAAGACGTGTTTTGCTCTGAGACGCAGTTTGTTTTGTGTTGACTTCGGTACACCTGAATGCTTTTCTGCAGATACCACTCCTGCCCCTAGTTCCCAAGATCAGGACCAACTGGGCTCAAGTCATCCTAGTGGCTCTGGATTGGGCGTGGAGAGTATGGTATCTAGAACTCCTGGGCTTGAGCATTGGTCCTCCAATCAGGCTGCCCCTCCAGAATGGCTGGCTGTCGCAGCAACAGGTCAAGTTTGTCTACCCATACCTTCACAATCTTCACCCTCATGCTTATAGATTGACTGGCAGCAACTGACTGCCTTTGACCTTCCTCCGAAAGTGGGTGATGTCATTTTGGCAGCCAGGCATACCTGCACGAAAAACTGTATGCTTGTTGTTTGGACAAATTTGTGGTTTGGTGCTGCACAAGCCAGATTTTCACCCTCCAGGCCAAGTTATTTGACGTTCTATTGTTTGTTTTGTCTCTTACGCAGAAAGGCTCTGCTTTAGTCACAGTTAAAGGTTATCTTTCAGCCCTTTTATCCTTTTTACGGTTGCCAGATCAGCCATCCCTTTTTAAGTAACCAGTTATGATGTGTTTTTTTAAAGGGCTCCAACATATGTTTTCCCCTTTCTCCTTTTGCGATGCCCCAATGGGACCTCTATCTGCTCATCAATCACTCAGTTTGGGGCGTTTCACGGCTGCCCCTGATGGCTTCTTATAATCAAGATGGTTTTCTTCTCCACTGTTACCTCAACACAGTGTGTCAGTGAGCTTCAAGCTCTTTAGTTTGATCCACAGTGTACCACCTTCTTCCCAGGCAAACTGGCTCTGAGGTCTCGAGCAGCTTTTCTGGCTAAAGTTGTGAAGCAGTTTCACGTCTTCCAAACCATCACCCTGCTGGCGTTCAATGTTCTGCCTCACCCCTCTAAGGAAGAGGAGAGATTCCATTGTTTGGACCCAAAGACAGCACATAGATTGTACCAAAGAACACTGGGTAGAAAATCATTTCTTTGTGGGTTTTGCTGGAGAGAAAAAATGTGAGGATGTGCAGAAAAGAACTATCGCCCGCTGGATCATTCTCTTTCTTAACATATGCTACACTTTGGCTAAAAAACAGCCTAGGGAAAGACTGCAAGGGCCGAAGCTGCTACCACTGCATTAGCATGCAGAGTCCCTGTCCTAGTCAAATGCCAGGCTGCTACGTGGGCATCCCTCCATACATTTTCAAAACACTGTTGTCTGGATAGCTAGGTTCTCCAAAAGAAGCACTTTACCTGCTCGGTCCTCCAGGACTTTCTGATTTTAGATCATTCACAGAACTACCTCAAAATAAGTACTGCTCTGGTATCTATTAAAAAAGTAAGGAACCTGCAACTAGAAGTTTCTATTAGAAGAACGAGTTACTTGTTGGGCCATGAGTGTAACAGGCCGGACGGTATGGCTGATCCCATTTCCTATGTATCATTGTCTGCAGGTCAGCACCCATCAGAAAAAGGGTATTTGGCGTACCATCACCAAGGACATGCAGACCCTGGGCGTCTTTGACAGGCAGAGCACCCACTGTCGCAAACGGTGGGAAGACCTGCGCCGTTGGGCAAGGAAGACGGAGGAGGCCCAGCTGGGGATGGCCCCCAACGAGGAAGGGGTACCCGTCGCACCCTGACCCCCCTGATATTCCGCATCCTGGTTGTGGCCTATCTGGAGTTGGATGGGCGCTTGAAGGGATCACAGCAGCCACAAGGGGGTGAGTACAGTTTCAGAATCAGAAAATTGCACGTGGTGGAGTGTTCTCTGGGTGTGGGATGTGGGCCTGTGGGTGCCCCTAGGCCAGGACAAACATGTCAGGGTAGGTTCCATGTTGGGCAGGCTCTGAAGCACTCCAGCCCCAAATATGCTAGTGGGCATCTACTACTGGGCAGGGTCCTGTGGGTTTCAGGTGTGCTGCTATTGGCGTTAGGCATTGTACTCTATAGCCTGGTGACTAGCATTGTAACTGGTAGTGCATGGCCTAGTGCATAGGGCTGTTCCCTGTGTGTTGTGTACGCCAACGCTGGTGTTGTTGCTGGAATTGACCAAGTGTATCCTCTGTCTCTCCCCCCCTTTTTGTTTTGTCACCCTGTCCTTGTGTGCATTAGCATCCTCAGGCAGAGGAGCAGAGGCACCGCCGACGGATGGAGCTGCATTCCACATGGCCCATGAGGCTGAATCCACCGATGGTGAGGGCACCAGTGGGGTGGAGGGCAAGGGGAGCACCACAGCGGCGATTGGAGGGGACAGTTCTGACAGCGACACCTCCTCCGATGGAAGCTCCCTGGTGGTGGAGACAGCTCTGTGGCCACCCCAACTACAGGTACAGCCGCCACCACCGCACCAGCACTGCCCTCCCAGCAGCCCCTCAGCGATTTCCCGTGCCCGTTCACCCAGGAGGATGGGCATCTCCTTCGCCCCAGGCACCTCAGGCCCTCCCCCAGTCAGCCCTGCTGCCCTCAGCGAGGAGTCTATTGACCTCCTAAGATCCATCTCTGTTGGGCAGTCAACCGTAATGAATGCCATCCAGGGTCTGGCAGGTATTTTGCAACAAACAAATGCATTCCTGGAGGGCATTCACTCTGCCGTGGAGGCCCAACAGAGATCATTCCAGGTTCTGTCCTCCTCCCTGATGGCAGCCATTGTTCCAGTCTCTAGCCTCCCCCCTCCAACTTCCTCTACCCAGTCCCATTCCCCTCAATCCCAAGCACACCATCAGACCAGCATTCACCCAAATCAACACACAGAAGTGGCTCAGGCAAACACAAGCACCACACTTCATCCCACATGCACTCACACAAGCACTATCCAGATGCAGACACACCAACATCCACTGCCTCCACTGTGTCCCCCTCCTCCTCGTCCACCGCGCTCCCAGTATCATCTCCACTCACACCTGCATGCCCTACATCCTCATCCACTAGCCCCATCACCATCAAGCCTATCACTACACGCCCCTCACTGGCAGTCACCACCCCTACATCCATGCACGCGTCCCCTGTGTCCTCTCCCACTGTGTCTGTGCCCCCCTCCTCCCGAAGTACACAAACGCAAGCACTCAGACACCCAACAGCCATCCACCTCACGACAGCATCCAGCCCATGCACCTGCACCCAAACACAGCAGACAGACACCTCCTACCACCACTCTCTCTTCCTCCACTCCCAAACCTTCACCCTCTACCAACCCCAGTGTTCCTAAAAAGCTTTTCCTCTCCACCCTTGCCCTATTACCTTCCCCTCCCCCCCTTCACTTCGGGCCAGGACCCAGGCATGCACCTCAGCCACCCAGTCCACGGCCACTGTCGTTTCTGCAGCCACTGCAGTTGTGAGAGGCTCCAAGGAGGCACCCGTCCACACAGCCAGTGTGCATGCACCAGCTGCCAAGGGCAAAAAGGGACCACCAGCTGGCAAAGCCAAAAAGGGCGCACCAGCTGACAAAGGCAAGGAGGCACCACTAGCTGGCAAAGGCAAGGAGGCACCACAAGCTGGCAAAAGCAAGGAGGCACTACCAGCTGGCAAAGGCAAGGAGGCACCACCAGCTGGCAAAAGCAAGGAGGCACTATCAGCTGGCAAAATCAAGGAGGCACCACCAGCTGGCAAAGGCAAGGAGGCACCACCAGCTGGCAAAAAGCGAGGTGGCACCACCAGCTGGCAAAAGCAAGGAGACACCACCAGCTGGCAAAAGCAAGGAGGTGCCACCAGCTGGCAAAAGCAAGGAGGGGCCACCAGCTGCCAAAAGCAAGGAGGCGCCACCAGCTGCCAAAAGTAAGAAGGGACCACTAGCTGCCAAGGGCAATGACAAAGGCACGGATACCGCAGGCAGGATGTATATGGAGCCTGGTGCTGGAGCAGCATCTGAGCAAACAACAACAACCATGGCACTTCAGCTGTCCGAGGCTGCAGGGGAAGGGCTGGAGCCTCCTCGCCACTGGCAGCACCACCACCAGCACCGCCACCTGCACTGCCACCTGCACCGCCTCCAGAACCGCCACCTGCACCGCCACTAGCACCACTGCCAGCAGCAGCCCCAGTGGGCAGCCGTCCGTGGATGCAGGGGAAGTTCTGGAGCCTCCCCGCCACTACCACCACTGAGCAGACATCACTGCCGGCGGGCAGTGTGCAGTTGTGCCTCCATGGGCTGTAGTGCGTCCTGGCCCCTGCAAAAACTGTAGGTGTGACACCCAGGTGAGAGACTGTGACCTTGCACTCCCCAAGATCTGCATCACAGGGCACAAAGCCCCCTCCAGAACCAGTGGAAGAAGGCATCCACTCACCCTCTCCTTGCCAGGATGAAGTACACTTTGCACAAAGTCCCCTCCAGAACCAGTGGAAGAAGGCATCCACTCACCCCCTCCTTGCCAGGATGAAGCACACTGGGTACAAAGCCCCCTCCAGAACCTGTGAAGAAGCCATCCACTTGAGAGACTGTAGCCTTACACTCCCCAGGACCAAGCAGTGGGCAGACCACCCACTAGAGAGACTGTGGCTTTGCACTACCCAGGACCAAGCAGTGGGCAAACCACCCACTAGAGAGACTGTGGCTTTGCACTCCCCAGGAACAAGCAGTGGGCAAACCACTCACTAGAGAGACTGTGGCTTTGCACTACCCAGGAACAAGCAGTGGGCAAACCACCCACTAGAGAGACTGTGGCTTTGCACTCCCCAGTACCAAGCAGTGGGCAAACCCCCCACTAGAGAGACTGTGGCTTTGCACTCCCCAGGACAGAGTGATGGGCATGTGGCCCCCTCCAGGAGCAGTGTCTGAGGTGCCCCCCCTTCCCCCTGAGGTGCCTGTGTATTTTCGACCTGATGCCTCAGAAGTGTTCTCTCCGTAATGTAGCAGGAGTCAAGTGGGGCCTTGGCCTATGTGATATGGCCCTGTGGCCCAGGACATTATGGACTGGGCAGTGTCCCTCCATTTGTATATATTGTAGATACTGTTTTGTGCTCTAAGGACGTATTTCTAAAACTTTATATTATTACACTAACTTTACTCACTTCCTTTTGTCCTTGGGTTATTCCTGAGAGGTACGGGGTGGATATGTAATGTTGTTGCATCTGTTTGTGTGTATGTTGTTGGGGGTGGGGGTGTTGCATGTGTGTGTCACTCTCTCCCCCCCCCTTGTGTGTTAGGTGCGGTACTCACCGTGGTCATCTTCGCAGCCGTTGGTATTCATGGTATAGGAGGCGGTAAACCAACATGGGTAACACCTGTAGTTCGGGCTCCATGGCATCGTAGTTCTTCCTTGAGACTCCAGAGGTGAGTCGTTTCCCTTCTGTGTTCTGCCGTGCTTTTGATGGCATTGGTACTGCCCCGGAAAAGCTGGCACATTGGTGTCTCATAATACAGTGGGCGGAACCTTGTCTTCTGCCTGTCTGTTGGCGGTTAACGCCGCAGTGCTTGTTGCTACCACGGTGGCGGTCGATGTGTTAAAGTGGCTGTTTGTGTGAGCGGTTTCCACCTTGGTGATAATTCAATTTGTTTTACCGCCGGCCTGTTGGCGGCATTACCGATGCTTTATCACTGACTGCCAGGGTTATAATGAGGTCCTACGTCTTCTGTAGAGGCTACCCCCAGGGTTGTCAAGAACACTTATCAAAATCTTAATTTCAAAAGTCAGAGGGGTTCTTGTTTAGAAAGAAGCTTAGGGATTATGAAAAAGGATTTCCTTTTGAAACTCCTCTTACAAGATGACTAGGAGCATCCTAATGGTCAGGTACAACCAGAAGGGGAGGTAGAGGGAGATTCTACCCAGGTAGATTCAGGAGAGGATCCTGAAGATCCAGGGGAGGGTCCTTCCACCGATCTTTCCCTTAACAAACATCTTAGTGTAGCTGGTATTGGGAAGGGGCCACACAGAGGTACGGCAACCTTCACACCTAGAGGCCAGATCACTAAAGTAACACAAGTTAAAAGTGCTGATTGGGGCCAGGGAAGCCCCGGGAGTGACGCGAGCCGTCCAGCCAGGGCAGGAGCCCTTCAAAACTTGAGTCGCGCTCCCGCCGTCGCGGGAAGCGCTGATTGGGGCCAGGGAAGCCCCGGGAGTGACGCGAGCCGTCCAGCCAGGGCAGGAGCCCTTTAAAACTTGAGTCGCGCTCCCGCCGTCGCGGGAAGTGCTGATTGGGGCCAGGGAAGCCCCGGGAGTGACGCGAGCCGTCCAGCCAGGGCAGGAGCCCTTTAAAACTTGAGTCGCGCTCCCGCCGTCGCGGGAAGCGCTGATTGGGGCCAGGGAAGCCCCGGGAGTGACGCGAGCCGTCCAGCCAGGGCAGGAGCCCTTTAAAACTTGAGTCGCGCTCCCGCCGTCGCGGGAAGCGCTGATTGGGGCCAGGGAAGCCCCGGGAGTGACGCGAGCCGTCCAGCCAGGGCAGGAGCCCTTCAAAACTTGAGTCGCGCTCCCGCCGTCGCGGGAAGCGCTGATTGGGGCCAGGGAAGCCCCGGGAGTGACGCGAGCCGTCCAGCCAGGGCAGGAGCCCTTTAAAACTTGAGTCGCGCTCCCGCCGTCGCGGGAAGCGCTGATTGGGGCCAGGGAAGCCCCGGGAGTGACGCGAGCCGTCCAGCCAGGGCAGGAGCCCTTCAAAACTTGAGTCGCGCTCCCGCCGTCGCGGGAAGCGCTGATTGGGGCCAGGGAAGCCCCGGGAGTGACGCGAGCCGTCCAGCCAGGGCAGGAGCCCTTCAAAACTTGAGTCGCGCTCCCGCCGTCGCGGGAAGCGCTGATTGGGGCCAGGGAAGCCCCGGGAGTGACGCGAGCCGTCCAGCCAGGGCAGGAGCCCTTCAAAACTTGAGTCGCGCTCCTGCCGTCGCGGGAAGCGCTGATTGGGGCCAGGGAAGCCCCGGGAGTGACGCGAGCCGTCCAGCCAGGGCAGGAGCCCTTTAAAACTTGAGTCGCGCTCCCGCCGTCGCGGGAAGCGCTGATTGGGGCCAGGGAAGCCCCGGGAGTGACGCGAGCCGTCCAGCCAGGGCAGGAGCCCTTTAAAACTTGAGTCGCGCTCCCGCCGTCGCGGGAAGCGCTGATTGGGGCCAGGGAAGCCCCGGGAGTGACGCGAGCCGTCCAGCCAGGGCAGGAGCCCTTTAAAACTTGAGTCGCGCTCCCGCCGTCGCGGGAAGCGCTGATTGGGGCCAGGGAAGCCCCGGGAGTGACGCGAGCCGTCCAGCCAGGGCAGGAGCCCTTTAAAACTTGAGTCGCGCTCCCGCCGTCGCGGGAAGCGCTGATTGGGGCCAGGGAAGCCCCGGGAGTGACGCGAGCCGTCCAGCCAGGGCAGGAGCCCTTTAAAACTTGAGTCGCGCTCCCGCCGTCGCGGGAAGCGCTGATTGGGGCCAGGGAAGCCCCGGGAGTGACGCGAGCCGTCCAGCCAGGGCAGGAGCCCTTTAAAACTTGAGTCGCGCTCCCGCCGTCGCGGGAAGCGCTGATTGGGGCCAGGGAAGCCCCGGGAGTGACGCGAGCCGTCCAGCCAGGGCAGGAGCCCTTTAAAACTTGAGTCGCGCTCCCGCCGTCGCGGGAAGCGCTGATTGGGGCCAGGGAAGCCCCGGGAGTGACGCGAGCCGTCCAGCCAGGGCAGGAGCCCTTTAAAACTTGAGTCGCGCTCCCGCCGTCGCGGGAAGCGCTGATTGGGGCCAGGGAAGCCCCGGGAGTGACGCGAGCCGTCCAGCCAGGGCAGGAGCCCTTTAAAACTTGAGTCGCGCTCCCGCCGTCGCGGGAAGCGCTGATTGGGGCCAGGGAAGCCCCGGGAGTGACGCGAGCCGTCCAGCCAGGGCAGGAGCCCTTTAAAACTTGAGTCGCGCTCCCGCCGTCGCGGGAAGCGCTGATTGGGGCCAGGGAAGCCCCGGGAGTGACGCGAGCCGTCCAGCCAGGGCAGGAGCCCTTTAAAACTTGAGTCGCGCTCCCGCCGTCGCGGGAAGCGCTGATTGGGGCCAGGGAAGCCCCGGGAGTGACGCGAGCCGTCCAGCCAGGGCAGGAGCCCTTTAAAACTTGAGTCGCGCTCCCGCCGTCGCGGGAAGCGCTGATTGGGGCCAGGGAAGCCCCGGGAGTGACGCGAGCCGTCCAGCCAGGGCAGGAGCCCTTTAAAACTTGAGTCGCGCTCCCGCCGTCGCGGGAAGCGCTGATTGGGGCCAGGGAAGCCCCGGGAGTGACGCGAGCCGTCCAGCCAGGGCAGGAGCCCTTCAAAACTTGAGTCGCGCTCCCGCCGTCGCGGGAAGCGCTGATTGGGGCCAGGGAAGCCCCGGGAGTGACGCGAGCCGTCCAGCCAGGGCAGGAGCCCTTCAAAACTTGAGTCGCGCTCCCGCCGTCGCGGGAAGCGCTGATTGGGGCCAGGGAAGCCCCGGGAGTGACGCGAGCCGTCCAGCCAGGGCAGGAGCCCTTCAAAACTTGAGTCGCGCTCCCGCCGTCGCGGGAAGCGCTGATTGGGGCCAGGGAAGCCCCGGGAGTGACGCGAGCCGTCCAGCCAGGGCAGGAGCCCTTCAAAACTTGAGTCGCGCTCCCGCCGTCGCGGGAAGCGCTGATTGGGGCCAGGGAAGCCCCGGGAGTGACGCGAGCCGTCCAGCCAGGGCAGGAGCCCTTCAAAACTTGAGTCGCGCTCCCGCCGTCGCGGGAAGCGCTGATTGGGGCCAGGGAAGCCCCGGGAGTGACGCGAGCCGTCCAGCCAGGGCAGGAGCCCTTCAAAACTTGAGTCGCGCTCCCGCCGTCGCGGGAAGCGCTGATTGGGGCCAGGGAAGCCCCGGGAGTGACGCGAGCCGTCCAGCCAGGGCAGGAGCCCTTCAAAACTTGAGTCGCGCTCCCGCCGTCGCGGGAAGCGCTGATTGGGGCCAGGGAAGCCCCGGGAGTGACGCGAGCCGTCCAGCCAGGGCAGGAGCCCTTCAAAACTTGAGTCGCACTCCCGCCGTCGCGGGAAGCGCTGATTGGGGCCAGGGAAGCCCCGGGAGTGACGCGAGCCGTCCAGCCAGGGCAGGAGCCCTTCAAAACTTGAGTCGCGCTCCCGCCGTCGCGGGAAGCGCTGATTGGGGCCAGGGAAGCCCCGGGAGTGACGCGAGCCGTCCAGCCAGGGCAGGAGCCCTTCAAAACTTGAGTCGCGCTCCCGCCGTCGCGGGAAGCGCTGATTGGGGCCAGGGAAGCCCCGGGAGTGACGCGAGCCGTCCAGCCAGGGCAGGAGCCCTTCAAAACTTGAGTCGCGCTCCCGCCGTCGCGGGAAGCGCTGATTGGGGCCAGGGAAGCCCCGGGAGTGACGCGAGCCGTCCAGCCAGGGCAGGAGCCCTTCAAAACTTGAGTCGCGCTCCCGCCGTCGCGGGAAGCGCTGATTGGGGCCAGGGAAGCCCCGGGAGTGACGCGAGCCGTCCAGCCAGGGCAGGAGCCCTTCAAAACTTGAGTCGCGCTCCCGCCGTCGCGGGAAGCGCTGATTGGGGCCAGGGAAGCCCCGGGAGTGACGCGAGCCGTCCAGCCAGGGCAGGAGCCCTTTAAAACTTGAGTCGCGCTCCCGCCGTCGCGGGAAGCGCTGATTGGGGCCAGGGAAGCCCCGGGAGTGACGCGAGCCGTCCAGCCAGGGCAGGAGCCCTTCAAAACTTGAGTCGCGCTCCCGCCGTCGCGGGAAGCGCTGATTGGGGCCAGGGAAGCCCCGGGAGTGACGCGAGCCGTCCAGCCAGGGCAGGAGCCCTTTAAAACTTGAGTCGCGCTCCCACCGTCGCGGGAAGCGCTGATTGGGGCCAGGGAAGCCCCGGGAGTGACACGAGCCGTCCAGCCAGGGCAGGAGCCCTTTAAAACTTGAGTCGCGCTCCCGCCGTCGCGGGACGCGCGCGGGCGGCGCCCGGGCGAAGCCCGGGCCAAGGGCAGGCCCGTTCTTGCTCGTCATCGCCCGAAAGAGGCTGGGCTGGGCCACCCCTCTTTCACATACAGGAAGCACGCTGCTGCCAAGACCACCCGGGAGGTCTCGAAGGTCAGAAACCCTACTAAACCAAACGCATGATTTGAGGAGCCCGGGCCGGGCCACACTATTCTCACCCGGACTCCCCAAGGCAGCTGACCAGCGGACGACCTTCTTTTACCCACCCGGTCACTCTTGTAATATAGGTGAGCAGTTCTCTAGGCCCTTCAGGCTTCTCAGTCTCTCCTAATAAAAACTCCAGTAGAGCAAGATAGAGCAAGATAGGGTGAGAAAGGGCGAGGAAGAGCATCTCTGGAAATAGATTGTTAAACTTTGGGGTTGGTCCTGAGTACCTTACCAAATCAAGATGGGTAGACGGAAGGGGGGGAAGCCTTTGGAAGAAGTAGCCAACAACAAGACTTTAGACGGCTTCCTCCAAAAAGCGGTAGGGGCATTAGAAAAAGAAATTGAACTGGTTGAGCGCCGTCTAACCGCTCCACCATCAACTGACGCTCCACTGAAAACCTCATTACAATCTTTTTATCCACCAGCTCCCCAGCCTACCCCGGCAGCATCACCACCATTAACCATCCTAACTGCCCGAACACCCAATACAGAACCCCCGGGCAGAGCTATGCACCCTTCAGAAACTACCCAGCCTATGTCAAACAGGCCCGTATCCTCCCCAAAACATAGCTCAAAGGGTAAAAGGAAGCGAGGGGAGGTGAACCTAAAGAACAACTGGCCCCGAGTTTTGGACTCCCCCAATCATCCTGTGTCTACTCGATCTAAGGATTGCACACCTGACGAAACTACTTGCTACGGCAAACTGGACACAGCTTTCATTACAGACTTTATAAAGGATGAGCTCTCAAAAAAATTACACCCTATAATAACCCGTTTATCAGCCATTGAGGAGAAACTCGACGCTCTCATCAAATTTAACCAGCCAATCTCCTCCTCCTCATCGGACCTGCATTATTTGCAATATCACTCTCTCCCATGTCCCCCTGTTAACAGTGCCAGTATTCCTCTTTTACCCCCAAGTACGGCTCATAAGCCTCAAGCACCTTGCTCTGACTCTCTCCACCTACCAGCGAAGCTTTCCACACCTAACCTGGCCAATCCCCCTAAAACTTGGCACCCAAAAAGTGACCCCCTTTACCCAAGGCGGCCAGGTGAAATTGCCTCTTCCATAAACATGGGCACTAAACTGCACAGGAACCATTCCAATATTCCAGCAGACCAGACGTGTAGGGATCCAGGAACTAACCTGAGAACTTTACATCTACCACCGGAAGCTTGCCCCTATGTACTAGTTATTACGAATGTTCCTAAGCTCAAGTCCAACATTTCCGAATCATTCACAGAACTGAAAAACAAGGTCATCCATTGGTTACACAGACACGCTAGATTCGCCTTTCATATGATACCCTCAATACTGATGGTGAGGAGGGTGGGTTGGGTGGGCCCACTCAAAAACCCTGGTACAGGGGATTGTATCGTTATTAATTTTGATACGCCTTCCCTTGTCCAACAGCTTTCTCTAAATGCGTGTCATTCTAACCCCCTAGGGGGGGTAATCTCACTCTGTAGGCTCCAGGCTTTCTACCCTCATTTAGCTGTACCAAGCACTAAGGGGGTGACAATCTCACCCAGAGGTCCTTCTAGGGCACAGACGTCACCTGATTTTCGGCCAAGTTGCAATGCTTCTTCGCCCACACTTTCTGAAAACGACTGACTAAAAGTAAGCACTATGTACAGTTTACCCTACTCCCAAGGCCCAAACAACCGGGATAAAAAATTGAAACTTATGAAGTTGGGCAAAACAATCATGCGGCTGAACATACTTTTACCATCGACACTAGTGACCCTATCCCAATTCCCGCACTTGCTCAGTTAGATCCATCCAAGAGTTCTGAAATCCTTATCGGGGGTGCAGACAAGGAGCGTATGGTGACTGAGATTAACTTAGTCACAGACTTACCAGATTGTAGCAAACACAGAGACCCGCCCCCACTCCAGGCATCCGAACAGCTCAGGTTACTCTCCGATTCAGATGGGGCAAGAAACACCCCGGGCATTAACGTAGTAGGAATTCCAAATTCGATTGAAAAGGGTATAAAATTTCCCCACGGTACCCGATCTCCAAGAGAGAACTCTGTGGCTGAAGCTCCCCATGACAAAATAGACGGCCTAGTTACCATCCTTAGTTGGAATATTGCAGGCTTGGAGAACAAAATGAATAACCCTGAATGGGGCAAATTTATAGACGAACACAATCTATGTCTTTTCCAAGAAACATGGGCACTGGAACCCAAATATAGAATTGGCTATAAAAGCTACTGGGTCCCAGCAATTAAGACGAATTCAGGGAGGCCCTCAGGCGGCCTGCTAATATGGCTCAGTTGCTCTTTTAAATGTCGGATTGAAATAATTGACTTGGGCTGCCCTGATTTAATGGGTTTATTAATACCATCCCTTAGAGAGAAACCATTTTTAATAATTAATATTTACAATAGAAGTCTGGGCAGCAAGTATGAGTCCGACGCACTGACTATTTTGGATAGTTTTCTCACTTATAAATCACCTTCTCATTTTATTCTCATTGCTGGAGATTTTAATGCCACTTTTGAACCCTACTCGCTGGCCCAGGAATTATATAAAGATGAAGACGCTTATTGGGGTATTCCCCAGCTGGTGTCAAGGAAAAGACCAAAAATTAATAGATTATCTCACCAGGTCATGGACATTACACTGGCACATGGCTTGCGGGCCTGTAATGGTCGCTCCCGTTCGGACCCCAACCTCCACCCTACATTTAGGCGTGGGTCACAGAAGAGCCAAATAGATTATATCTTGCTCGATATCCGCTTGTGGGGCCATATGGTCGACATGAACATTGTAGAACATGAGGAAAGTGACCACGAACCACTGATTTTATCTCTTAGGAATTTATTACCCCTTCCTGAAGTCTCTTGTCCCAAGACCTACGGACAACAGCTCGCACTGTCCAATAATAGACGTAATGTTAGATGGGAATCCCTGAACACTGACACAACCATTTTGACAACGGCGTATAGGCAGCTGGCAGATCATATGGACCATATATCTCAATTTCCAGAAGATAGTGGTGGGCTTATAGCAGCCCACACACAATTTTTTAACTCCTTAAAAAATCTATTTACCAAAGAGTCGGTGAGAGAACCTAAAAAGAAATGTAATGCAAGATGGTTCAACGCGGCATGTAGAGAAGCACAGCACAAATTGCTGAGAGCTCTAAGAGGAGGTCAGATAGACTTTATAAGGGAAACTAGGAAAGCCTATAAACAGGAACAAGCTAGAGCCCGTAGGAAATGGGACGAATCAAGATGGGTCTCCCTTCTGGAATCTGCTAAAATAAACGACACCTCTAAATTTTGGAAATTGGTGGCTGATGCCAGCGATGAACCTAACTGTTTGCCTGGCGCCTCAATACTCCCTGTAGAGTGGACCGATCATTTTTCCCGATTATATCTTGGGACCATTGGTGCCACCGCCAGGGAACTGACCCACATCATGACCACTGAGACCCCCAAAATTGAATTTTCCCTGGCAGAAACCAAGGCTGCGATTGTCTCACTTAAATGGGGAAAGGCCCCCGGCCTTGACAAAATACCAGGTGATCTCTACAAGACTGACCCAGATGTTTGGGCTCCATATTTAAACCTCATCTCTAATGTGATAGCTGCAGGAGCACCTGTTCCGAGCTCCTGGTTAGGAGCAGAGATAGTTCCCATTTTTAAGAAAGGCAACCCCTCGAACCCTGCTAACTACCGCCCAATCTCCTTACTCGACAACTTCCAACAAATTTTTGCAAAGCAAACTTTGTCTTGTCTAGAGGAATGGATTTTGGAAAACAATGCCATTTCTGATCTACAAGCAGGGTTTAGACCAGCAATCAGTACCATAGATCAAGTACTAAGATTTCTAACAATAAAATGGAATACTGTAGAAGTAGGAGGGGGCAACCTTTATGTAGTTTTTATCGATCTTAGAGCCGCGTTTGATCTGGTCCCTAGAAATCAGTTATGGCTGACACTAGCCAACATGGGTGTCCCGCATGGCCTTTTGAAACTTATCGCCCGACTACATGAGAATACCTATGCCCAAATTAGGAATGGCAAGAATGGTGATCTTACTGAACCAGTGGCTATCGAGAGAGGAGTCAGACAGGGGTGTGTGTTGGCCCCAACTCTTTTTCTTTTATATATTAATAACTGTATCAAGTACTTAGTAAATTGCACAAATGACTCCCCCATGCAGGCTGGAACCAAAGTCCCTTGCTTACTCTATGCAGACGACACTATTCTTCTGTCTAAATCATCTATGGGAATACAAAATCTGGTCAACCAGTTCGGTGCATACTGCAGAGACTTTGGGTTAGACATTAATCTTAAGAAAACCAAACTCATGATATACAGCGCCAGGAAAAAGAAGCTCAGCGCAAACACAAAGATGGATTCAATCCTTGTGGAGAGAGTAACGGAATATGATTATCTGGGCATCAGACTATCTGACAAGGGCGGTTGGGATCCAGCTATAAGGAAAGGGGCATTAACAATCAGCCAAAGATGTGGAGTAATAGGACGTAAAGCTAGCACCGCAACAAGCCCCCCTCTGATCCTCATCTCTGAAATATACAAAGTACAAATCCGTGCTGCGGCCCTGTATGGAGCAGAACTTTGGGGATCCCACAGACAAATGGATACTCTTCAAACCAAAGAAAATAACTTCTTCAGACACATAGCCAGACTGGGGAGGGGCACACCAATGCTCCCCCTCAGACTGGACCTGGGTCTACACAGTATCAAAGACATAGCATATCTAAGACCACTCCTGTACTGGGTCAGACTATGGAAAACGGATGAACTCGAACCCTACAGGGCAGCAGTTAAACAACTACTGCCACCTCGTCATGGATGGGAAAAAGTACGGTGGCTTAGGGAGATGAAAGCAGCATGGACCAAACTGAGTCTATCCCATTATTGGGAGAATCCCGAGATGATTCCTGGCAATGCTAAACGCCTGATCAAAGACCACTATTGGGAAAAGATCTATGAGGAATCCCTCGGCTCAAATAGTTCAGGTCGGCTGACAGCAGAGTTCCTGCTGGTAAAGCATGTTCCTCTGTCTGAAAGCTTCCTGGACCTCCCTATACCAGCCCACGCTCGCTCCTTATTACTCCAACTTAGGTACGGAACATTGGCAGTCAACAGTTTCACGGCCGGCTGGTCGACCAACAGTTCTCCATCGGACAAATGTATAAACTGTCACCTATGTAAGGAAACTTATGAACACGTTCTATTTTTTTGCCCTCTGTATAAATGTCCTCGAGGGAAGTGGATTACCCCTCTGTGCAGAACACTGCCCTCGCCATCTCGCAATAGTGTACTCAGAATATGTAAATATGATACTTCCATACTGACAGTGTGCTCTGTTTCCAAATATTTGGCAGCAGCATGGAAAATTCGCAGCAGGATTATTTCAGATCCCAATCCATCAGTTGAAGAGCGGTCTAGCAGCCAGTAAACCAGCATTCGATCATATTAGTCTGGGACTCTAACGAAAACCGAGACCTATCATGGATATTAGATTGTATCCCCGAGTATGCTGTTTAGTGGGTTACCACAACTATATAATTTTATAAATGCTAAGTTATATCCTATTCTGACCAATCTATTTAATAGAACTGACCAATCATGGGTACCATTCCTTATGGCCCGACCTCTTAACTTTCTTTTTTTTTTAATCTGTGCTATTTTCTGGAGTTTTAATGTCTGATTTTATATAGTGATTGGTCTTAGAACAGTTTTTATCTTTTTAATAATCGATTAGATTGGTTCTAGAACAGTTTTTATCTTTTTAATAATTGATTAGTATTATTTTAGTGTCCAGCATTATGTACAGGGCAAGATCCGGAGACCACCCTGAGTATTCTTCTTTTTACAACTATTTATGGAAATATTTTAGCTATACGACCCCTTTTTATCCTTTCTTTTACTATACATTGGTTTATGGTTTTTATTTCTATGTATGTATGTTTACTTTTAAAAATGGCCTAAATTTGGACCGAATAAACTATTGATTGATTGATAACACAAGTTAGGGAAAGGTCACCCTCTACTCATTCCCATGTCACTTCTGTGTCAGAAGTGTCCCACACATCCAACCCTAAGGACCAGTCCCTCGATAGGGAACTCAGAAACCTGAGGTTGGAGGAGGCCAGACTGAGGCTACAGCAGCAACAGTTGGCCTTAGATAGGGAATCCCTAGCTGTGGAAAGGGAAAGAAAGGAGTTGGGGCTATTTTCCCATGGTGGCAGCAGTAGTTTCAGAAGTTCTAGTGTTAGAGAAAACACATTTGATTCTAGCAACTTTACAAGATTGCCCCCCCTTGCAATGAGGGGGGTGACATTTACAAGCAGTTTGCTGCACTTGAGAGGGCCTGTGAGGTTCAAAGGGTCCCTAAGGTACAGTGGACTGCTATTATATGGTTGTCCTTCTCTGGCAAGGGAAGAGATAGACTCTTTACTGTTAGAGAAGATGACTCAGACAATTACAATGTTCTGAAGACTGCACTCTTAGATGGATTTGGCTTAACCACTGAACAATATAGGATTCAGTTCAGAGAAACCAGAAAAGAGTCTTCACAAGATTAGATAGACTTTGTGGACTGTTCAGTGAAGGCCTTAGAAGGTTGGTTGCATGGCAGCAAGGTGTCTGATTATGAAAGCTTATACAATCTAATCTTGAGAGAGCGTATTCTTAACAATTGTGTGTCTGATTTGTTGCACCAATATCTTGTGGACTCAGATCTGACCTCTCCCCAAGAACAGGGAAATAAGGCAGACAAATGGGTCAGAACAAGGGTGAACAGAAAAGCTCATACAGGGGGTGACAAGCACAGCAAGAAGAAGGATGGTAAGTCACATGACAAGGGTGGGGACAAAGATAAAAAGTCATCAGAGTCTTCATCAGGCCCACAAAAATCCTCTGGGGGTGGTTGGCCCAAATCCTCTTCTAACCATCAGAAAAAGCCTTGGTGTTATTTATGTAAGAACAAAGGCCATTGGGCAAGTGATCCCACTTGTCCCAAGAGAAACACCAAACCTCCCACCACCAGAACCCGCACTGCTTCCACTAGTGCCCCTAGTAATAGCAGTGGTGGTGGGAAAACCTCTACAAATAGCCAAACAAAGGGTGTAGCTGGGCTCCCTTTTGGTAATGTAGTGGGGGTTGGTCAAGTTAGGGAGACCACTGAGGCTGTTTTAGTCTCTGATGGTGGCATTGACCTTGCCACCTTAGTTGCTTGTCCCCTTAATATGGATAAGTACAAAAAACAACCCTTAATAAATGGTGTTCAGGTTGAGGCCTACAGGGACACAGGTGCCAATGTCACTATGGTGATGGAAAAAATGGTTGCCCCTGAGCAACACCTACTTAGTCATCAGTACCACGTTACTGACGCCGATAACAACACTGTTAGCCACCCCTTGGCTGCTGGGAATCTCAACTGGGGGGGGGTTACTGGTCCTGATAAAGTTGTGGTATCCACTGAATTACCTGTAGAGTGTCTATTGGGCAATGATTTGGAAACTTCAGCTTGGGCTTAAGTGGAGTTGGATGCCCATGCAGCCATGCTGGGCATTCCAGGGCACATCTTTGCTCTTACCAGGGCTCAGGCCAAGAAGGAAAGAGGACAGGGAAACTTGGATCTTGGAACAATGGACCAGGTGCTCCCAAAAACCAGGGGTAGAAATGGCAAACCTGTGTCCACTATCTCTCCCTCGCCAGAAGATTCCCCTTTTGATGAGGAGGAGTCAACTCCTTGTGCAGAACCTACACCAGAGGAGCTTCAGGCTGACACAGCTGAGCTCTTGGGTGCAGGGGGGCCTGCCAGGGAGGAACTGAGTGTGGCACAGCAGACCTGTCCCACCCTAGAGGGTTTAAGACTGCACGCTGTCAAACAGCAAAATGGGGATATCAGTGACTCACACAGAGTTTATTGGGAGAACAATCTCCTTTATACTGAGGCAAGGGACCCTTAACCTTGGGCTACCAGGAGACTGCCCATTCCCTTGCAGTATAGGGAATTCCTCCTGTCTCTGCACATGATATTCCCTTGGCTGGACATCTGGGGCAAAGTAAAACCTGGGACAGACTTGTCCTTCACTTTCACTGGCCTCACATGTCAGAGGACACAAAAGAGTTTTGGCGCTCTTGTGTGACTTGCAAGGCCAGTGGCAAAACTGGTGGCACCCCAAAGGCCCCCTTATCCCACTGCCAGTAGTTGGGGTGCCCTTTGAAAGGGTAGCAGTTGCCATTGCTGGCCCCCTTGACCCTACAACTGCTTCTGGTAATAGGTTCATCTTAGTGGTAGTGGACCATGCCACAAGATACCCAGAAGCCATCCCCTTAAGGACCACTAGAGGTCCTGCAGTGGCAAAGGCCCTCCTGGAAATATATTCCAAGGTGGGTTTTCCTAAAGAGGTAGGATCAGACAGGGGTAGTACCTTCATGTCTGCATACTTAAAAGCTATGTGGAAGGAGTGTGGTGTAACCTATAAATTCACCAAACCCTATTATCCACAAAACAAATGGACTGGTTGAGAGATTTAACAAAACTCTCAAAGGCATGATCATGGGACTCTCTGAAAAACTCAGAAGGAGGTGGGATGTCCTCCTGCCATGCCTCCTTTTTGCCTATAGGGAGGTACACCAAAAAGAAGTGGGATACAGCCCCTCTGAGCTCCTCTTTGGTCACCCTGTTAGGTGTCCCCTTGCTCTTGTGAAAGAGGGTTGGGAGCAACCCTTAAAGCCCCCTAAACAAGACATTGTGGATTATGTACTTGGCCTAAGATCGAGGATGGCTGAGTACATGAAAAAGGCCACTAAAAACCTTCAGGCCAGCCAACAGCTCTGTTATGCCATTAATTGTGTTTGACCAATGACTTTGGTGGTCATTACAACCCTGGCGGTCGGTGTTAAAGCAGCAGTAAAACCGCCAACAGACCGGCGGTAAAATAAATGGAATCACGATCGTGGCGGAAACCGCCATCATAGACAGCCACTTTAACACTCCGACCGCCACGGCAGTACAAACAAACACCGCTGCGGTCACTGCCAACAGACAGGCGGAAGGCAAGGTTCAGCCCACTGTATTACAACAGTCCAATCTGCCACCTTTTCCAGGGCGGATTCACCGCGAACAAAAACACGTCGGAAACAGGACTTGGAAGGGAAAACGCTCACCCTTATACACCCCACGAGGAATCAGGACGCCATGGAACCCGAGCTCCAGATACTGCCAGCCTCGGAAACAGGACTTGGAAGGGAAGACGCTCACCCCTACACACCCCACGAGGAATCAGGACGCCATGGAACCAGAGATCCAGATACTGCCAGCCTTTATCTTCCTGCTTCTCTACCAGGAACAACAAAGACGGCGGCGAAGACCACGGTGAGTACTGCACCTACGACACAGGGGTGAGGGGAGGGAAAAAAGAGTGACACACACACGCAACATGCAACACTCCCACCCCCACCCTCACCCACTACAACACACACACAAGTACATGTTGATACATTACATTGACAACCCCCAACTCCCCAAGGACAAAAGGAAATGAGTCGAACATTTGTAATCTATTCAAAAACAGTAATCAAAAATATATACATTCATATACATATATTTACCCTAGAAACAAATATATACACCAAGAATACAAGTCCAAGGTATTCCACCATCATAGTCCATGGACCACTGGGCCCAAAATGCATGGGCGAGGCCCACACTCAATACCCGATCAGAACACTGCTGGGGCATCAGATAGAAATACAACAGGCACCTCAGGGGGAAGGGAAGGGGGGGCACCTCAGCTGGATGAGTGCACGACGCCAGATCCACGAGGGGGCTCCATGCCCATTGATGTATTCTGGGGAGTGCAAAGCCACAGTCTCTCAAGTATCTCCAGTGGGTGGGTTGCCCACTGCTTTATCCTGGGGAGTGCAAAGACACAGTCTCTCAAGTCTCTCCAGTGGGTGGGTTGCCCACTGCTGCATCCTGGGGAGTGCAAAGCCACAGTCTCTCAAGTCTCTCCAGTGGGTGGTTTGCCCACTGCTGCATCCTGGGGAATGCAAAGCCACAGTCTGTCAAGTCTCTCCAGTGGGTGGTTTGCCCACTGCTGCATCCTGGGGAGTGCAATGCCACAGTCTCTCAAGTGGATGTCTTTCTCCACTGGTTCTGGAGGGGGCTTTGTTCCCAGAGTGCTTCATCCGGGCAAGGACAGAGGTAGTGGATGCCTTTCTCCACTGGTTCTGGAGGGGGCTTTGTTCCCAGAGTGCTTCATCCTGCCAAGGACTGAGGTAGTGGATGTGAATCTCCACTGGTTCTGGAGGGGGCTTTGTGCCCAGAGTGCTTCATCCTGCTCGTGGCGGCCTCAGTAGCGTTGGAATCTTTGGCGTTCACTGGCCTGCGGTGCTTGTTGCGGCGGTGTCCTGTTCAGCGGTGCTGGTGGCGGCGGTGTCCTAATCAGCGTTGCTGGTGGCGGCGGTGTCATGTTCAGCGGTGCTGGTGGCGGAGGTGTCCTTGGCAGCGGTGCTGGTGGCAGTGGTGTCCTGTTCAGCAGTGCTGGTGGCGGCGGTGTCCTGCTCAGCGGCGCTGGTGGCGGCGGTGTCCTGTTCAGAGGTGCTGGTGGCGGCGGTGTCCTGTTCAGCGGTGCTGGTGGCAGCGGTGTCCTTGGCAGCAGTGCTTGTGGCGGCGGTGTCATTGGCAGGGGTGCTTGTGGCGGCGGTGTCCTTGGCCGCGGTGCTGGTGGCGGTCTTGTCTGCCGTGCAGGTTTTCCCAGACTTGCCTGTTTTACTGTGCCCCTTCCCCACCTTGGATGGTGGTGCAGCTGTCTCCACACTCCCAACTGTACCCCTGGGAGAGGCTTTGGTGGAAGATTCTTTTCCTCTCCCCCGCCGGGCACTGGCCAACTTTTTGTGCTTTTGAGGTGGGGGACTGTCCGTGCTCTGGCTCCTTGGCACACTGGCTGCCCTGCTGCCTGGCGCACTCCAGACGCCGGTTACTACTGACACCACTGTTCCAGCAGATGTTGTGGCTGAGGCGCTGGGTTGGGACCTGGAGAGGCGGACCCTAGGAGACTGAAGGGGTGGGGGAGGTGAGGGGAAGAGGTCAAGGTTGGACAGGAAAAGTTTTTGGGACACACTGGGACGGGTAGATGGAGGGGGTTTGGGAGTGGAGGAAGAGGTAGTGGTTTTAGGAGGTGTACGTTTGGTGACTTTGGGTGAAGGTGCATGGGCTGGAGGCTGTTGTGAGGTGGATGGCTGTTGGGTGGTGTGGGTGCGTTTGTGTATTGTGGGAGGTGGGCTCACAGACACACTGGGAGAGGACACAGGGGATGTGTGAATGATAGTGGGGGTAGTGACTGCACGTGAGCGGGGTGTGGTGGTGGGTGTGCTGGTGATGGAGGTAGTGGCTGACGATGTAGTGCATGCAGGTGTGAGTGGAGATGAGACTGGGAGGGAGGAGGGAGACGAGGAGGAGGGGGACACAGTGGAGGCAGTGGCTGTTGGTATGTCTGCATGTGTATGATGCTTGTGTGAGTGCCTGTGGGATGTGTGGTGCTTATGTTTGCCTGAGCTTCCCTTGTGTGTTAACGTGTGTGCATGCTGGTCTGATGGTGTGCTTGGATAGGCTGAGGTACAGGGGTTTGGGTCTCGGTGGAGGAAGTTGGAGGGGGGAGGCTAGAGACAGGGACAATGGCTGCCATCAGTGCTGAGGCCAGAGTCTGAAAAGCTCGCTGATGGGCTGCCTGACCAGAATGAATGCCCTCCAGGTATGCATTGGTCTGTTGCAACTGCCCCTCTACACCCTGGATGGCATTCAAAATGGTAGACTGCCCAACAGTGAGGGACCTGAGGAGGCCAATGGCCTCCTCACTGAGGGCAGCAGGGCTGACTGGGGCAGGGCCTGAGGTGCCTGGGGCGAAGGAGATGCCCACCCTCCTGGGTGAGTGGCCACGGGGCAAACACTGAGGGGCTGCTGGGAGGGCGGTGCTGGTAGGGGGGTGGCGGCTGTACCTGTAGATGCGGGCAGGCACAGAGGAGCCCGCCAACGCAAGGGAGCTCCCATCAGACGTGGAGTCCGTGTCGCTGGTCTCAGCTCCTGTCCCCGCCGAGGAGCTCCCCTCGCCCTCCGTCCCACTGGTGGCTTCTGACTCCGTTGTGTCGCCCTTCAGGGCCATGTGGGATGCAGCTCCCTCCTGCTCTGGTGCCACTGCTCCTCTGCCTGATGATGCTAATGCACACAAGCACAGGTGCATTGTCCAAAGGGGCATAGGAAGTGGAGCTGGGGCAGTTGATGGATGGACAGGTTGAAAAAGTGGGACAGAAGGATGACAATCAGGGTGGTCTCGTTCCTTGGCGGGTGTCTTGGTATTGTTCACTGTCTTTGTCCTGGATCTCAGGGACCACTTGCGGGGTGGTTCTCCATCTGCAGGGGGTGGGGTGCTGGTGTGGTGGTCCTGTGGCGGTGCCTCCTGTCTATTAGCGCTGGCGGAGGTGGTGGGCAGTTCATCGTCCAGGCTAGTGTCAGGGGCCCCTTGTTGTGCCACAGTGTCCCTCCTGGTGTTGACGAGTTCCTTCAGCACCCCTACAATGGTGCCCAGGGTGGAATTGATGGATTTGGGTTCCTCCCTGATCCCCAAATACTGTTCCTCCTGCAGCCGCTGGGTCTCCTGAAACTTGGCCAGTACCGTTGCCATCGTCTCCTGGGAATGGTGTTACGCTCCCATGATGTTGAAGAGGGCCTCGTGGAGAGTGGGTTCCCTGGGCCTTTCCTCCCCCTGTCGCACAGCAGCCCTCCCAGTTCCCCTGTTTCCCTGGGCCTCTGTCCCCTGAACCGTGTGCCCACTACCACTGCCACCAGGTCCCTGGTGTTGTTGGGGTGGTGGGTTAGCCTGGGTTCCCTGTAGTGGTGGACACACTGCTGCTTGACGTGTCCTGGGGACAGAGGTATGGGCCCGCTGGGTGGGTGCTGTGCTGGTGTTTCCAGAGGGGGAAGCTCTGTAGTGGCCTGTGCCAGTGTGAGGAACCGACTGTCCCGAGGTCCCAGATGGGCCGGGCTGGTAGTCTAGATCCAGTTGGACAGAGATGCTGTCATCACTGTGGGCCTCTTCTGTGGGTGGAGTGGACATGTCTGGACCCTCCTGTCCAGTGATGTTAGGTAGGGGTCCTGCAGGGGTGTAAAACCATGATTATTGCATCTGTGTGTGCCATGGTGTGCAATGGGTGGGTGTCCCTGTAGCCCAGTGCTTCCCTTCTTGTGTGGGACCTTGTGAGATAATGGTTTAGGGGGGTGTATGGGTATGTGCAGTGGACATGCTTTGGTGATGGGTGTCCATACTTTGGTGTTACATGCAGGGCTTGGGATGTGTGGTTTTTGATATTGGGACATATGTGAGGAGTTGGAGTGATGGGGGTGAGGGCGAGGGTGGGGGTATGTGATAGCATGCAGGTAGGTGGGGGATGAAGTAGTTAAAGGTTTGACTTATCAGAGTCCATTCCTCCAGCTACTCCTGCGAAGCCCTCAGGATGCAGTATAGCCAAGACCTGCTCCTCCCATGTTGTGAGTTCTGGGGGAGGAGGTGGGGGTCCGCCGCTAGTCCTCTGAACAGCAATCTGGTGTCTTGAGACCACAGAACGCACCTTTCCCCGTAGGTCGTTCCACCTCTTCCTGATGTCATCCCTAGTTCTTGGGTGCTGTCCCACTGCGTTGACCCTGTCCACGATTCTTCGCCATAGCTCCATCTTCCCAGCTATGGTGGTGTGCTGCACCTGTGATCCGAATAGCTGTGGCTCTACCCGGATGATTTCCTCCACCATGACCCTGAGCTCCTCCTCAGAAAACCTGGGGTGTCTTTGCGGTGCCATGGGGTGGTGTGGGTGATGTGTGGGGTGGTGTGTGTTGTGACGTGTGGGGTGATATTTAGAGGTGTGTTGTGTGAGGTGCGTGGATGTTGTGTGAGTGATGGTGTTGAATGCCTGTGGATGCTATTGTTCTTTCTGGTGGTGTCTCTCTCTGGCCTTCTGTCGCAATTGTTGTCGTAAGGGTTTGTGGGTGATGTGGGTGTGTGTTTTATAGTGTATTGGGTGTGTGGGTGTGGTGTGTGTATGTGTATCAGGTGTGTGTATTTTGAATTGTCCAATGTGGTTGTGTTTTGTAGATGTGTGTGTATTTTGAGCATGGCGGTGTGTACCGCAAATGGAATACCACGGTTGAAAGACCGCCGTGTGGATTCGTGGGTCGTGATAGTGTGGGCGTATTCCTGTTGGCGTGACGGTGTCGGTTTTGTTATCAGCAGTTTATCACTGACCTTTGGTGTGGCGGACTTGTGTGGGTGTCTAGATTTTGGCGGATTCCGAGCTGTGGGTCATAATGGCAGTGGCGGTATTCCGCGGTGGTGTTTTGGCGGTCTTCTGCACGGCAGTAAGCGGCTTTTATGGCCAGTACTGTAATGACCCCCTTTGTGTTTCACCACTGCGCATATTAGTTGCTGAATGTTCACCAGTAGCACATTACGGGCCAGATGTATCATCTGATTTTGCACTCGCAAACAGCGAAATCGGCCGTTTGCGAGTGCAAAATCGGGGTCTGCAATGCATCAACTGCATTCGCAGACCAAAAACTGAAATTCGCAAAAATTTCGATTTTCTGCATGGCGACCTGGATTAAAAAATGCAGTAAAACTGCATTTTTAAATTTGATATGTAAAGCACACATGCCCTTTTGGCATGTGTGTACTTTACATGTGGAAAAACAAACAAATGGGGTGCAGGAGAGGGGGCCTTAGGCCCCCAGCACCCTGGCCCTTTTCTTTTCCCAAATTGCGATTTCTGTTTCGGAAATCGCAATTTGCGAAATGCAAAAAATGCACAGCTATGGGCCAATAGGCCCATATCTGCGAATGGGGCCAGTATTGCAATTTGCGATTCGGTAATTGCATTTGCGATTTTTAAGAAATCGCAATTACCGAATCGCAAATGTGATACATGGCCCTTTGCGAGTCGGTAATTGCGATTTCTTAAAAATCGCAATTACCGAATCGCAATGGGCCAGATTCATACATCTGGCCCTACATGTTGTATTCAGTTTAGCTGCCTATTGGCTTTAACATGGCATTAGACATTACATTTGGTATTTAGGTTAGCTGCCTATTGGCTTTAACATGGCGTTAGACATTGCAGTTGAGACATTGCAAATGAGCTGTGTTTTTCCACATGGTTGACCAAGCTGTGTTTTTCGTAAGGAATTCACACCAAACCCTAGCTGATAAGAGAGCGTATATTTTGTGTTTACCTCTCTATCTAGTCTGGGAACAAGTGAGATTTGGAGACTTGGCTACTCTCCAAACTCTTGTTCGGTTCCCACACTGAGCCAGCATTTTTGCTCTAAACGGTGTCCCTGGGCAGCATCAAGGGGAAATTTTCCAGGACTTCAGTCAGGAGTGGACGTCAGCTGCTTGGCCTCCCGTTTGGTTAGAAAATGTCTTTCTCGCAGTTGAACCGGAGTCATCAACTTGCTGGCATGAGAAAGATGACAAGCAGTGATAGGCCCTACGGTGATGCAATTTTGACTTTTATTCTTTGCTTTGAAGTTATGCTATAATATAATCAAGTGTATTTGCTGTGTACATTACAATTGAGAAGTACTTTGATATATTTTGCTTTCATTGCTATGACTACTTTTAAACATGTGCTTCCAACCTACTAATCTCGTCTTTCAGGAACCTTGTGGTGAGGTAATAATAATAAATGCCTTCTTTAAACTAAGAAGTGCATCCCAGAGAAGTTTTGTCAGCTCAGTCATAAGATAAGGAAAGCAAAACATTTTGGCGTTAGTCGTCAGTCTGGGAGTCGAGTTAGAGATTGGAGGTGCACAATTTAAAAGTGTAATTGTTTTTGTTGTTTAGAGAATTAAAGAAGCACGGCAGACCAGGTTTGAAAATGCATGTGAAGTTAAACTGCCTTATGGTGCTTTGAGAAACATGTTTTCTTGTTTATCAGGACTTTGTGAGTCTTGGGATGAGTGCTTGGATAAAGCAAAAGTGTTTTCATATTTAGAAAATGTGCCTTTTGAAAGAAATGATGTCCATTTTGTTCTTGACAGAAGGGTTTGGATACTTATGTCTGCTTACAGAAAAATGCATGAGAGATGTAGGCAGTTAGAACATGAAAATAAGAATTTACATGAGCAAATTAGCCAGAACACATTATTGCAAGATAAAATTGAAATTTATGAAGCTGTTGCAGGAGAATCTGGCTTTTCACATTCCAGTAATGAGGAGGTTTAAAAAGGTGGGGGCCAGTGTGAGCATCTTGAGCAGAGCATAGATATCGGTGCTCAGAACAGCCCACGGTTGTTGGCAGTTGAAGTGCATTCATTAAAAGATTACACTGAGCACGAAGTTGAGAATATTATTTTCAGACGGCTTTTGCAAAGTAAAATAAATTCAGACAAGGCAGAAGCACTGTCGCAAAATGTGCAGTTTCTGGGAATTCAGTGGAATCCAGAAAATAGACAGATGTTGTCACAGGTAAAACAAAAGATTTTAAAGTTACTTACTATTTGCACTAATCTGGAGACACCGAGTTTCACAAGCTTGTTTGATTTTTGGAAACGGTATAGCCCTCATCTGAGTAAAATCTTAACACTTTGGTACAAAGTAACTAGGAAAAAACATGAGTTTGAAGGGAGAGAGGAGCATCTGCGTGCTTTTGATTTGGCAAATGAAATAATTCAACAGACTTTAGATTTGTGCGCAGTGCAAGAGGGAAACACTGATTTACATGTAAATCAGGAACAGGGGATGACAAGGGTGCCCCTGGAAGTTTGGATTAGAAAACTATCTGACTTTGTGGAGCGCTGTACTCCTTTTGAAAAACAGCTTTTGACTTGTTATTGGGCTCTAGTGAATACTGAGCAAATGACATTAAATGATAATGTAATTCTGAAACCTGAACTGCCAATCATGCAGTGGGTGATGAGTTCACCTAAATCTCACAGTATAGGACAGGCACAAGAGGCTAGTATCATACACTGGATCTGGTACATACAAAACAGGGCTCGAGTCACTGCAGCCCTACATGAACAGGTGTCACAAACCCCTTTACAGGATGAGGAGAGGGTGCAGAAGGTACCACAGGTAAAAGAGTCACTAGTGAAATTGAGTGCACCATTTGAATTCTTGTCCCCTGAGGATAAAAAGCGTGTTTGTTTGACTAATGATTCATTGAAATGCATGAGTACTAAAAGACAATGGAAAGCAGTGTCATACAATCCAGTTACTGAAAAGTTGTTGTCTACCACAGGAGAAGGAAAAAGTAACCAATATGCAGAGTTGTGCAATGTGTGTCAGACTTTAAAGCAAGAGCTGCTTGAGATGTGTCATTTTTACACTGATTCTTGGTTCACTGCCAATGGTTTAGCCGTTTGGTTTTCCACATGGCTTGTACATAACTGGTTCAATTCCCTTGCAGATGTTAAAGCCAAAATTTCAGAGACAGAAGTGTCAACCCAGAATTCTGACTTGGTGGGGATGGCTAAGTTGGTGCACCAGAAATGTGGACATCTGGGAGAAAAAGACACTTACAGGTGGGCAGAGATTAGAGAGATGCATATTCCCCTAGATTTGATAAAAACAGTGATTTTGCAATGTCCTATTTGTCAGCACACACAACAGCAATCTTTCCCACAAACAGTCAAAGATCAGTTGGGGAGAGGAAAGTTACCAGGACAGATATGGCAAATTGATCAGGTTTTAGGGGGAGTTATTGCTGCAGATTACCAAGGAGAAATCAAAGTTATTCTGATAACTACAAGAGAATCTGATTCATTCATACAGATTGGAGACAGAATTGCCCAACTTGTCATAAGTGCAGTGAATGGAGGTTTGGTAAGGAAGGAGTCTGCCCCAGCCCTTCTGACAGTACAAGGAAAGGGAAGCTGTGGTGCAGCAGATAAAAACCTCAGTGCGAAGGTGTGGGTTGAATCCCCAAATGACCCTCCAGAGCCTGCAGAAATCATAACAAAGGGCCCCAATAACGTCCTGCTGATTATAAAACAAGGAAAGGAAGAAGAAGGGCACATTTCAGATGACAAATGTTATTTGCAAGAAAAGTCATACTTTTTTCTTTTGCAGATCCTACCACGACTCGCCACTGACCATGAGTGTGCTGTGTGGTCTCCCTTCGGGTGTTTGTGTGTGGGGTCGGGGGGGACCGCACCCCCAACCTGAACCTGACTGATTAAAGTACAAACCCCATGGATCCATTTTGCGCAACTGGCGCCTTCAGTTCAAGTTCTACATGGGATCAATATAAAGTTTGTCAACTTGTTTGTTTACATTCTTCCACTGGAACTAAGCAACATTGCCAGTTAACTGTCTGTTTTTTCGTGTGGAAACCTGACTTTCACTTACATTCCATCAAACCTTTCAGGTGGACTGTGTACCTTTGCATGAGTAGAACTCATGCTACATCAACTTGCTGTTTTAGACACTGTTCAATTAGTTATTATCCCAATCAGAGTATATAAGCTTCAGTCTTTTCATTGTAGATGTATCTGATTTGAAAGGTTATGAGATCAATATGTTAATCCACTTCCATTGCTTTTATCATTCAAATCTGATTTGCTTATAATGTTTTTTTTGTTGTTGTTGTGTTTTTGTTTTTTGTTTGAAATAAGAGGTATGTAAACAAAATTCATTGGTCATAGGGTGGAGATGTTATGCCATTAATTGTGTTTGACCAATGACTTTGTGTTTCACCGCTGCGCATATTAGTTGCTCATTGTTCACCAATAGCACATTACATGTTGTATTCAGTTTAGCTGCCTATTGGCTTTAACATGGCATTAGACATTACATTTGGTATTTAGGTTAGCTGCCTATTGGCTTTAACATGGAGTTAGACATTGCAGTTGAGACATTGCAGATGAGCTGTGTTTTTCCACATGGTTGACCAAGCTGTGTTTTTCGTATTGAATTCACACCAAACCCTAGCTGATAAGAGAGCGTATATTTTGTGTTTACCTCTCTATCCAGTCTGGGAACAAGTGAGATTTGGAGACTTGGCCACTCTCCAAACTCTTGTTCGGTTCCCACACTGAGCCAGCATTTTTGCTCTAAACAGTGTCCCTGGGCAGCAGAAAGGGGAAATTTTCCAGGACTTCAGTCAGGAGCGGACGTCAGCTGCCTGGTCTCCCATTTGGGTGGAAAATCTCTTTCTCGCAGTTGAACAGGAGTCATCAGCTTGCTGGCATGAGAAAGATGGCAAGCAGTGATAGGCCCTACGGTGCTGCAATTTTGACTTTTATTCTTTGCTTTGAAGTTATGCTATAATATAATCACATGTATTTGCTGTGTACATTGCAATTGAGAAGTACTTTCATATATTTTGCTTTCATTGCTGTGACTACTTTTAAACGTGTGCTTCCAACCCACTAATCTCGTCTTTCAGGAACCTCGTGGTGAAGTAATAATAATAAATGTCTTCTTTAAACTAAGAAGTGCATTCCAGAGAAGTTTTGTCAGCTCGGTCACAAGATAAGGAAAGCAAAACAAGCTCTAAAAGCAGTGGCATGACCAGAAGGCTGTCCTGGCTGAGTACCACCCAGGAATGAAGGTGTGGGTTATAGAGCCTGTGGCACCACGAGCACTCCAAGACAAATGGAGTGGATCCCATATTATTGTGGAGAAGAAGAGTGAGATCACCTATTTGGTAGACCTTGGCACTGCAAGAAGTCCCCTCAGGGTACTTCATGTCAACCGCCTTAAACCTTACTATGATAGGGAAGATTTGAACCTACTCATGGCCACAGATGAAGGGCAGGAGAAAGAGAGTGACCCTCTTCCTGACCTCTTCTCCAACGCTAAAGCTGAGTGCCTAGTGGAAGGAGTTTTACTTGCAGACTGTCTCACAGCAGGGCAGAGGGAGGACTGTAAGAATTTACTAGGCTAATTTCCTGAACGCTTTTCACTCTCACCTAGTACCACTACTTGGTGTGAACATACCATTGATACTGGAGACAGTTTGCCTGTCAAACGTAAGATTTATAGGCAGCCTGTTCATGTCAGAGATTGTATTAAATCTGAGGTTCAGAAAATGTTGGACCTAGGTGTTATTGAGCACTCAGAAAGCCCCTGGGCCAGTCCAGTGGAGCTTGTACCCAAACCTCATAGCAAAAATGGAAAGAGAGAAATGCGGTTTTGTGAGGACTTCTGAGGGCTCAATACTGTAACAAAAACAGATGCTCACCCTATACCCAGGGCAGAAGAGCTCATAGATACACTGGCATCTGCTAAGTATCTAAGCGCCTTTGATTTGACTGCAGGGTATTGGCAGATCAAATTATCTGAGGATTTTAAGCCAAAAACTGCATTTGCAACCACTGGAGGGCATTATCAATTTACAGTTATGCCCTTTGGTCTGACAAATGCACCTGCCACCTTCCAGAGGCTGGTGAACACAGTCCTCCAAGGTCTGGAAGCTTTCAGTGCAGCATATCTAGATGTTATTGCTGTATTTAGCTCCACCTAGGATGACCACCTGGTCCACCTGTGGAAAGTTTTGGAGGCCCTGCAAAAGGCAGGCCTCACTATCAAGGCTTCAAAATGCCAGACAGGGCAGGGGAAAGTGGTTTATCTTGCCCATCTGGTAGGTGAAAAACAGTTTGAACCACTGCAGGGGAAGATACAGACTATTTTAGACTGGGCTCCCCTACTACTCAGACCTAGGTCAGAGCCTTTCATGGTCTCACTGGGTATTACAGGAGGTTCATTAAGAACTATGGCTTCATTGTTGCCCCGCTTAATGATCTCACCTCTAAAAAGATGCCTAAAAAGGTATTATGGACGGCCAGCTGTCAAAGAGCTTTTGAGGCGCTTAAGCAGGCTATGTGTACTGCACCTGTCCTAAAAAGCCCAAATTACTCTGAAAAATCCATTGTCCAGACAGATGCATCTGAACTGGGGGTTGGGGAAGTGCTATCACAACTAAATTCAGAGGGCCGGGATCAACCTGTTGCCTTTATAAGTAGGAGAATGACCCCTAGAGAAAAGCTTTGGTCAGCCATAGAGAGGAAGGCCTTTGCTGAGGTCTGGGCTCTGAAGAAGTTGAGACCATACTTATTTGGGACTCACTTTATTGTTCAGACAGATCACAAACCTCTCTTATGGTTAAAACAGATGAAAGGAGAAAACCCTAAATTGATGAGGTGGTCAATTTCCATACAGGTGATGGCCTTTACTGTGGAACATAGACCTGGGAGTAACCAGTCCAATACAGATGTACTCTCCAGATATTTCCACTTAGACAATGAAGACTCATCTGGGCAAGGTTAGCCTTATTGTCCCTCGTTTGGGAGGAGGGGGGGTTGTTTAGGAAAATACCATATTTCTTGGCATGTTACCCCCAATTTATGCCTGTTTGTCCGTGTGTTTTGCCTGTCTTACTGGGATCCTGCTAGCCAGGACCTCAGTGCTCATAGTTTGTGGCTTATATGTGTTGTCAGTATGCTTGACTGTGTCACTGGAGTTCTGGTAACCAGAACTTCAGTGCTTGTGTTCTCTCTGTTACCAAATGTGTCACTATAGTTTAGTGACTCCAAAGTCCAGTTCTGATTGGCACACTGGACCCCCCTTTTTAAGTCCCTAGTATATGGTACCTAGGTACCCAGGGCATTGGGGTTCCAGGAGATCCTTATAGGCTGCAGCATTTCTTTTGCCACCATAAGGAACTCATACAAACCTTTCATCAGGACTGCCACTGCAGCCTGAGCGAAATAGTGCACACACTATTTCACAGCCATTTTTCTCTGCACTAGGTAATTTATAAGTCACCTATATGTTTAATCTTCATTTACTGAAGGCTAGGTGCAAAGTTACTGTGTGTGAGGGCACCCCTGCACTAGCAAAGATGCCCCCACGTTGTCCAGGGCCCACACCCCGTGAGTGCGGGCACACCATTATAAGCGTTCACTACATATAAGTCAATATATATGTAGCTTCACAATAGTAACTCCGAATATGGCCAGGTGAGGTGTCTAAGATCATGTAATTAACTTCAATCCAAATTTGGTATTGGGGGCCAATCCCATGCACTCTGGGGGCTCCACCATGGCCCCCCAGTACTGCCAAACCTGCTCTCTGAGGTTTCCACTCCAGCCCCAGCTGCTGCCACCTCACAGACAGGTTTCTGCCCTCCTAGGGATTGAGCAGCTGAATCCCAGGAAGGCAGAACAATGCATTTCCTTTAGGAGAGGGGTGCTACATCCTTTCCCATTGGAAATAGGTGTTACAGACATTGGAGGGGTATCCTCCCAGAGCCTCTAGAAATGCTTTGAAGGGCACAAATGGTGCCCTCCTTGCATAATCCAGTCTACTCCAGTTCAGGGACCCTCAGTCCCTGCTCTGGCACGAAACTGGACAAAGGGAATGACCATGACCTTGTCCATCACCACCCCAGGGCTGGTGCCCAGAGCTCCTCCAGAGTGTCCCTGGTGTTAGCCATCTTGGATTCCAAGGTGTGGGGACCCTCTGGAGACCTCTGAGTGGCCAGTGCCAGCAGGTGACGTCAGACACCCCTCCTGATAGGTGTATACCTGGGTAGGTAGCCAATCCCCCTCTCAGGGCTATTTAGAGTCTCTCCTCTGGGTGTTTCCTCAGGTTTTGGTTTGCAAGATTCCTCCAGGACTCCTCTGCATCTTCTGCTTCAGCTTCTGACCGTCGGATCAACCGCAGACTGCTCCAGGAACTGCTGTAACTGCAACAAAGTATCTAGGATGACTCCTGTGACCTGCTACTTCAACTCCCGCCAGCAATTGCAACAGTTTCCAAGGTGTGCACACTCTGAGAACTGCCTGTCTACCCTGCACCAGAAGAACCAAAGGAATCTCCTGTGGAGTGATGGAGTCACTTCCCTGCTTCAGCAGGCACCTCTCTGCGATGACAACCGGTACTCTGGGACTCCTCTCCTGTCGACGAACGTGATCCCTGGAACAGAGGTGGTGGACCGAAGTGACCCAGACTGTCCAAAGTTCCAGCTGTCCAAATTTGGTGGAGGTAAGAGCTTGCCTCCCCGTGCTGCAACAGTACCCCTGTGCACTGTGTCTTCTGCAGCTCCTTGGGCTTCTGTGCACTTCATCCAAACGTTCTTCCTGCACAGCGTAGCCCAGGTCCCCAGCACTCCATCCTGTGATGCACAGCTCCCAGAGTTGTTCTCTGGTGGCGTGGGATCCCCCAGCGTAGTCCGAGTTGAGACCCCCAGGTCCCTCCTGGGTCCAGGCAGCGCCTCTTTGACGCAAACCGCGTACTTGCTTGAACCAAGGCTTGTTGGCAGAATCCAGCAACGCAAACAGCCTGCATCCAACAACTCGACATGGGACATCGCTTGCATCAAGCAGGAACCCGCAGCTATCTTCTTTGGTGCGCTTTCTTGGGAAAGCGGAAGCAGCACAGTGACCCGGAAGCAGCATAGTGAGCTGCCGCCGTCGAGCCATGCCGAGCCGCGCTGAGCTTCAAGACGCGGAGCCCCCGCGACTGTCTCCTGCTGCACCCTGTGTCATGTTGGGGAGCCGGGCGTTGGCACTGCCGGGAGGCACTGCCGGAAACGCTATTGGAGCGCCGCAGGCATCCCGCCACCCCCCTGGTTCCGTGCCGTGGACAGGCGGTCAAGGGGCGGAGAGGGGTGGAGGAAGGGGGTGCTGTGGGGTATGAGGGGGGTGCTGTGTGAGGCGCTGGGTGGGGAGGAGGTGTGAGCGGGATAGGTCGACACTGCACGTGCGCTGTCCAGGTGCGGGGCACAGGTACACGGGCGCAGGAGAAATGCCTGGATTGGTGTCGGGCCATGGACAGGGTTAGGCTGCCCATCTGGTTGGACACTGTGGGCACTGTGGTTCTGAGGAGGTGCTGAGGCGTGTGGTGCAGGGTGAACAGAAACGGTGGGTGGGGGTGCGACTGCTCTGCATCCACCACCTGGCCCACCGTCCTGTCACCGGCCTCCGCGCCTGTCCTCGGCCTCTTGCCCCCCCGGGTCCTCCGGCTTGGCCTCCCTCCCTCTTGGCTTCGCCCTCTCCCCTCCACCCTCACCCATTCCCCTGCCCTGCTTGCCACCGTCCTGTGGTGGGGCCCTCCCCTTGCACCTGCTCTGGGACTCTGCCCTGTCACTGACAGTACCCCTCGTGCCCTGGAGTCGTCGGCCCTCAGTATCTGACCTCCTCGATCCTTCCTGGTACTCCTAAGTCCCCCTCCCCGGCCAGGCCCCTGGTGGCATCGACAAACAGGCAGGGCAGGACAGAGGGAGGAAGGCTGGGCGGGCCCCTCTGCGTATGGTACTAGGGAAGTGCGGTGACTGCACCCAGTCACTCCAAAGGGCGTGCCCCAGCATTCGCGGAAGTGGCCCACCTAGGGTGGGTGCGGCTTGCGGACGGCTGGTGAGCCCCACGTGCCATTCAGCAATTTCAGCAGCAGCACCACCAGCGTTGAGATCTCCATACTCTTCAACCTTCATCTGACTCTACCTCAGCGGAGTCCAGTGCTGTCACGAGTGACAGCATATCAGCCAACCGTCAACTTCCCCACGCTTCCACTCTCACTTCCATTACCACAACCACCCCACTAGCAGGAAATTAAGGGCGTTATAGGAGGCAAAAAAGGGAAGGAACTGTTAGGAAGAAATCACATGACTATGCAGTCCGGCAAAACAAGGAAGACACCACCCAACAAAATTGTTATGGGAAAAAGGAAGAGGAGAACACAAGCTCAGGACTGCAACCATGAGGCCCAGATTGTCTCACCCCTCACTGAGATCAAATCAGACCCACTCCAAGGAGGTCCAGAAGAGCAACCTCATGCTGGGCATAGTCTGGAACCAAGATACAGTCTGGAACAATCCCAAAAATGTTGTGTCACTAATTTCCAACCAAAAATCTACACCAAATTCAAATTTTTAAAAAACAGCAGACCTGGCCTTGTCTCCAAAAGCAACGACGCACAGGGGCTACTGTCGCCACTAATTCCATCGATTTTCACTCTTACAGCAGAAACCCTCCTATCAAGAAACAATTCCGCCACAACGGGGGCTTCCTCAAGCCCAATCTTTGCTCAACCTCCCGAAGCTAGCACAGTCTCGACACCTCTGGGGCAATCTGCCATACTCACCCGGGCAGATGTGCACGAGGAGCCCAGACGGACTCCAGCGAAGCCATGGTGGACCTCCCCCAACAAAGTGCAGCCCACCAAATTCACCTAGCGCTAGTTCGACTGAAAGCGGCACAGCCCGACTTTGAGAACGAGGTGGGACAGCAGTCTACAGATGGTTTGACCTTTCCTCTGAAGGCCTCTGACGATGACTGCCCAGAAAGTACATTAAAAGATGGATCGCCGGGCCCCTCCCCTTCACCTCCCTTAGTAAAAACGATATCAGAGGGGCTCCACACAGGAGTCGATGCAGAAACCCTATCTTACCTAAACACACAGGAGTGGGAAGAAATGCTTGTTGCATATTCTCAAGACTCCTCTTCTGTCACTAGACTCACCTCAGAGCCTAGCCGGCAATCTACAGGGGACGAGCCAATGAACAACCAGGCCGTTCCACTTCCAATCCAACCATCTCTCAAGGACGGTGCAAGGGTCAGTGTAAACATGAACACTAGTGCCACATCAACAACTGGACAGGACCCTGCCTCAAACCGTCTCAAACCGAATACGAACGGCTCCTGGGCCTCCTTGCTCAACACCTTGCAGCTCCTAGTCGAAGCACTCCACTACCAATTGGACAAAATGGGCGTTCAGGTAACCCTACTCAACACCTTGGCAGTATCCGTAGCAGGTATTGACGAGAATGTTGGCGACCTCAAATCCCTCCTTATGCAACCACAAGAAAACTCCACAAACTTCTCTACAAGCTGCCTATGTGGCCCCATAATTGACAAACTAGCCACGCTACCTTTGATGCTAACCAACCTTTGTGCATCTCTAAAGATGGGAGCCTCCAGCCAGCATCCACACTTGCATCCCTCTCCTGGCCCTACCATACTACTCCAGGGAAAGACTCACTTGGAGTCACTCGAGACCACAACCATCGGCCTGGGATCAAAAAGTGATGATAGAGCAAAAGGCCCCTTCCAGGAGACTCCAGTGATTGCAAACTCTTGCAATCCGACTCCAACAGCAACCGCACCGTCACCTTCAAGGGACATATTCTTATCTGGCAGCCCTGGGGACGGCAACGCCACGGTGAAACTCAACACCAAGCAGAGACGCATTCAACAGAGGAAAGGCCGCAAGAAGTGTATTGCAGGGGTTGGAGCAATCCCAGATGCAGCACCTAAACTGGCAATACCGGACATCTGGGCCTCAAAAGAAGTTACGTCCCCCGGGTCACCTGCCCTAACAATAATCTCGGCGGTTCCATCCTTGAATTTGGCCACAAAACAGAAGAACACTGCCAAAACCAACCACCCCTGGTCTGCAGAAGGGACGGACAACACTGGTGAACTCCGCACTGCACTTTCTGGAAGTCACGGTCAATTCACACAAGTAACTTCCCCCACACAATTAACTTCCCCCATCCCCTCCCTGGTCGAGTAAACAACGACTCCTCCTCTGGCCCTGAGAGCATCCATAAAGCCTCCTAGCCCTACATATCATGCACAAGCGGAAAACTTTACAATCAGCAGGACTAACAGTTGTTGGAACCAGGTAGAAGACCCCGCCCCAGGGTCCCTTCGGCATCCTCTGCAGAAATTCAAGACTCCACCAGATTTGGCCACCACCAACTCATTAATTTTTCACCCGCATTATAAATCCAAAGGATCTGGCGACATTCTGAACTGGGGGAACATTCTTCGGCTACTCTCACAAATCCCCTCCACAAGCAGCCTCAATTCAACTGATCTTCTAGCAGTTGAATTTCTCCATCAAATTAACACCACCGCTCCCGAACCCACTAAAGCCACATGGAAGACAAGCCTGGTTTCCCAAACAATCCTAGGAGAAAGTACAACCTTCGAACGCTGGGGTATCAGTATTACCACGTACTGTGAGGTTGGCTACCCAACTCCCCTGCTATCACCGGATCCCGCTTTAGAACCAGGCCCCCAGTGCCGGGAAACACGCTCCGTACTCAGAAGCACTCGGGACTACTCCCCGGTAAACTCAAGTTCCTCCAGGACTGCTAGAGGGAAATCTCAGCCCCAAAAATCCATCACCTCGGTCAACCTCTTCTCAAATGATGAAGACTTAAGGTGGTTTTCAAAAACAATCAACAACTGCAACAGGCAAGGGTAACAAACCTTAAATAAAAAGATGGGCTTTACATCTATAAAGGAGACCCTCCATATGTGCTCATGGAACGTCAATAGCCTCCTTTCCAAAGTACAGGACTCTGATTTTATACAATATATCAGCACCTTTGACATCATATTAATGCAGGAAATCTGGCTGGAGGAACCATTTCACTTGCAGGGCTATATGTGTTTCATTACCCCAGCAGTTAGGATAGCGAAGTATGGGCATCTGCAAGGTGGCCTTGCCACTTATGTCTCCCTAGCATTATAGGCTAGAGTCACCCCTTTGCATTCCACTTGCTACTCCATCAATACGGTGTCAATTGCAGCTACAACAAGCGCGTCTGCAGTAGAGATATTTCTTGTAAACACCTACCTTCACCCTAAAACTTCACCGTAAAACTAAACTCAGTGAAGCCAATAATTTAGTGGCTCTCCTCGAGAACTTCATAAGCAGCAGCGTCATAGCTGACGCGGCCGACATCATCGTCTCAGGGGACTTCAATCTGCACCTGCTAGGATCCTCAACAGATGAAGTTACAACTGCTTTTTCAAGCGCCTGGGACCTCCCTGCACAAGGGGCTAACATACATGGCCGTCCAACAAAGATCAGCAGGATGCTGCTCAATGGATGGAACTGTTACAGCTAAGAGCCCTGAATGGCAGATTTACTGAAGACTTGCCTCTGGCAGCATCATATTTTTCAAAAATTGCATCCACCACAATTAACTACACATCCGTTTCTCTTCCACTATTTAAGCAAGTAGTCTCTTTTCAGCTAGGCAACAGGTGGAAGAGTGATCACTGCCCACAGGAAGTATCCATCAAACTGGGGATAACCATAATGGAGAAAACGAACATTGCACAAATCACCACTTTTACCACAAATTGCAAGCGTGTCAAATGTGGGCAATCAAACATTGACCAACTCATCAAAACAGCAACGGATCTCGCACTCGAACTTGAAACAACTAACGATAGCACAGAAATGGGAACAACTGACAACCAGGGTTAGCGGAATGTTTGCGGTACCAATTACCAACAGGCGACCACCACCTCCTGCAGCAGTAAGTCACCTGGTGCAAGCCCACAGTTCAGCACTGCGAGATGCAAAGAGAAAAATCAACTCCAACATAAGGCGACTCCGTGGCAGCCTGGGTAATCCAGAACTTCTGACAAACCTAAGGCACCACAAACAGGAACTGAAAAAACTAAAATGGCCAATCAATAGGAGCCGCAATGAA
Source organism: Pleurodeles waltl (assembly GCF_031143425.1). NCBI lineage: Eukaryota > Metazoa > Chordata > Amphibia > Caudata > Salamandridae > Pleurodeles > Pleurodeles waltl. The sequence goes on along the minus strand of NC_090449.1, from coordinate 575,110,045 downwards.
GACTTGTGGGCCAGGCTATATTCGGATGCAAGAAGTAACAACAGCGTACGCTTCTGGAGCACAATATGCAACCTCACACGCCCATACCATGGTGCCATTACATCGCATATACCAGAAGCTGTCTGGGCCAAATATCTCGGACTGCATTTCAACCGACCAATATCAGTTAGCATGGAAACACAAAGCATGATCACACCAGGATGTCTTCCTCTACATAGGCTTGCACCAAAGACTAAGCATTCATTACTCACCGATTCTGTCATAACCAGCTAGCCAAGGGCCGGAGAGATGGCGCTCCGGGACCAAATGGCCTCCCGCCCGCAGTCTTCAAGCACAATAGACCCTTCTGGGAAAAGATTCTTGAACCCCTCTACCTGGAAATAGGTCTGACAGGAACGATCCCGCAGTCCTGGAAGGGGTCCATAATCTCCCCCATCTCTAAAACAGGGGACAGGTCGCTTCCCGATAACTATCATCTGATTGCCTTAATTGACAACGATGCAAAATACTTTGCAGGCCTGTTACTGGATCATCTGCTGGCATGGGCTACCGAAAAGGAAATAATCCCTAGGATTCAAACAGGATTCTCCAAACATACTGGCACCATCACGAACATCACGGCCATTGTCCTCTTAAGTGACAAAGCAAAAACACTGAAACGTCAGTTCCACCTATGCTTTGTTGACTTTAAGGCGGCATTCGACCATGTGGACAGGAACCCGATTGTAGAAGAAGCTTGCAACCTGGGGGCTTCCCCATCCACTTCTACGCCTAATAATAGCTCTCCACACAGACACATGGGTCCAGATAAAATTAGGCACAGGCACTTATCTCTCAAGGCGGATCCCTACAACCAAAGGCCTAAAAACAGGGCTGCGTTCTGGCACCCACACTGTTCAATCTATATCTAGCAGACTTAGCGGGTGCACTCACCCTTACAAACTCGCACCCTCCAAAAATTGGGGACCTCGAGCTACCATGCCTCATGTACGCCGACGATCTCGTACTACTCAGCCACACAGAGGTAGGCCTTCAGAGACTACTCAACGCCACTCAGCTCTACCCAGCTACGAATGCCTTGACAGCAAACTTTGACAAAACACGCACACTGTCAATTAGGTCAAAGTCATCCGCGAGAGCCTGGTTTTGGGGTGACACGACTGGTGCACACAGATAAGTACAAATATCTTGGAGTCACTGTTGACAAATCGGGAAACTTCGAGCATCAAAGGAAAAGCCTAATGGGAAAAAGTCTAGCCATAGCACTCTCACTAAAAAGACTAAAAACCCTTTTGAATGGGCCCTCATACACCCTCCTCTTAAAAGTGCTAAAGGCCAAGCTCCTCCCCACTATAACATACAGGAGTGAAGCTCAAAGAGGCAGGGATTCTGATATCTTAAATCATATAGTGAGCAAAGCTTACCGGACGATCTTTAACATCCCCGGATTCACCTCCTCTGCCCAACTGAGATTGGAGTTTGGTCTGCTGAACCAAACCCTTGCTCGACCTGTCGCCTACATAAGCTTTTGGAGCAAAGCCCGCGGTGCCTCCCCGGGCACTCTTAACTATCATTTGTGGCAAGAGCGTGAACGTAAGGACACCTCCCCATTCAGAATTCACTTAGATGATTCTCTTAAGAAGAACGGACTAACTGACTTGTTGAGGACCTCAATCCCACACAATGCTTTTAAGAAAGCAGCTAGGAAATCACTTAGGCTCCAGTCACTACTGGAGGACAAAGCAGACGTCTCACGGAGGTCTCACGCCTGGATGACCCTGCACACCTACACATCTTTGACACCACAGCCATACCTAGGCCAGGGCTTCTCGAAACGAACAAAGGATGACTTCTTAAAGTACCGACTTGGTCTCCTACCACTTGCCTTATATGCGGCCCCCTGGTTGAGGGACGTAACCAACTCTATGTGCTGCCTGTGCGATGAAGACACGGAAGATCTCCTCCACGTCCTTTGTTCTTGCAATCATCTTGCACTAGAATGAAAAGCCCTACTGAAGTGCAAATTTAATGAAAAGGGCATACGGACACGGAGACAAGCAGTAATGGCGTGCTTTGCACCGGGTGACCTACAGTTGAATTGTGCCTTGGTAAAGTTTCTACTGCAGGTGTCACAAAAGCAGGAATTAAACGAGCAACATTGCCCCCCTGTCGATGTATATGTGCTACATTGCACAGCACACTTGGACTTAGCAGATTTCCATTTCACATTCTGTCTGTGCTGGAAGGTGCTCCTTCCTATACAGCTATGATCTCCCCCTCAATACAGCCATCCTTGCACTATGATGCGTGGCAGTGCAGCTAAAGTGACACAGGCACAGGGGTGGACTCAGGGATGGCCATCATGGGTATCGTTTGTTGCTGTGTACATCATTTTCTACATGACAGTGCCTGATGGTAAACTAGTTTATGGACATGGCCAGTTAACTGGAGCTGAACTTAGGTCAGGGCCCCGGTCTAGTTTGATGGTGATTGTGCAGCTAGTCATACTGGTGCATTCAAAGACCCTCATTACAAGTCCGGCAGTCCTATGACCATCTGACTGCCATTGTCTATATGACCACCCCCAATAGCGCAGGTGGTAGTGGCACATGTTGTCCATGCGGAATGCCCTATGGCCCAATTGCCTGGCACCAGCAGGTTGACGGCGGCTTAGAGACTGGCAATGCCACCTGTCTTGTGACACCAGACCAGTATTACGATCAGCGCTACCCTCCAGGTATGTTCCTGCTTTTCCACCAGCCTTTGCATGGCAGTGAAACCCCCATGCAAAGGTTGGTGGCGATGTGGTGTGGTGTGCCCCTGGGTGCCCCTGTACAGCCCATGCACCTGGTATGAGCAGTGTAGGAGGACCCATGCCCTGCTCCTTTGCCCTGTCCACTGCCTTATTTGCAGGGCTAAGAGCAGCACGTCCTGTCACACTCAATGCACCACAAGACTGGCACTGACTCTATTTGATCCATCAACAATGTTGTGGTAAGTGCCCCACAGAGCTACCATGAACAGACAGATTTCCACTTGCCATCCCAAAGTGTGACTGATACTGCCAACCCCTAAGGGTACACTGCACTGGCAGTCTTACCAACACCAGACTTGCCCATGCACCATCCCCTGCCCGTCAATGTGAAATTGTACACCATTATCTTCACAGTCACATACCATGTGTTGTATGTGTGTGGTTATTTCCCCATTCCTATGCCTCTCACATGGTTGTGTCGAGTAGTTGTGGGCTCAGCCTGTATTTGTTGTGACCTACAGTTTGCAATCTGTAGTACATACTTTCTATAGTGGCACAGTTCTGTTCAGCTTCAAAATGTGTGGCTCCACACTACACCAGTTTAGTTGCTCTAGGTAGTGGCATGTTTCCAGTTATACAGGACCACCCTGCTATTCCCCCAGCGCCAGCCCAGATTACATTTCCCTGCACCCAGAGAGATATCCTTAATGCATGATGAAGAGGTGGCTGCCTTATGTGGATGTGTTGTTAATGTGCGGGGTGTTGGTGCTAACGGCACATGTCTGGGTACTGTTGGGGAAGGTTACAATGAATTGTGTGCTGTAAGATGCAGCACATGCGTTTTGACAGTGAGACAAGGCAGTTGCAAGGTGTTACTGCAAGGGACACCAGCATGACATAACTTCAGGCATGGAGTTGACTGACTGCCTAGTCTCTGATGTCTTGGTTGTGTTGGTAGGGTTTGTGTGACTATATGGAAGGGATGTTGTGATGGCACAACCGGGGCACAGTCATTAGACATGCCTTCCATCCTATGTGCTGCATATGTACATGTAGGTATTTAGCCCTGGTGATTAACATATGTCCAGGATGTGTTTGTGTTGTGGTGCATGGCACTACCAAGGCGTATGTACATGTGTTGCTTACGTTTGAATGGTGCAACTTACGTCATGTGCAATGTGTCCCTCTGTGCTCCTTTGACATGCATTGAGTGTGTTCTATGTGCCTCCCCCTTTCTTGCACTTGACAATTTAGCATTAATTTTCCCCATGCAACTTACCCTGCATTTGTGTTGTTTCCTGGTAGTCTGTGCTGTCCTGCGATTCCAGTGACCAGTTCCTACGGAATGACCGCTTCAACCATCTCCTCCCTCTCGTCCAGGTCCCCTTGTGGTGCTGGACTACCACCTCCAGTTTGCAGTGCTGCCTTCCTGTTCATTGCCATTTTCTCCTTTGCCCTTCGCTTGCAATCATGCCAGCATTTCTTGCACTCAGTTACTGTTCTCCTCACCTCTGCCACACTGTTGATATTGTCAACTATCTGCTGCCAGATTGCCTCTCTCCTGCCAATTGGCAATTTGGAGGTGACGAAGAGTTGATGTTGGTGCTCCGTCACCTCTTTCACAAGTATTGTATGCTCCTCTGCACTAAAACAACACTTTCACTTTTTCTTCTCCCTCCCCTGGGACCTGTGTGTGTCCTCCTGGCTGGTTCCTTGTTGAATGGGGTCACCCTGGGGTCTCTCCTGGCTTTCTGGTTCCATTTTGCCTCTCCTTTGCACTGTTTTCTGCATTAGCATCTGAAGTTGATGCTAATGTGGTTAAAATGGTGCACATCCTTCTTCTGACATATTTACGTGCCGTAAAACAGGTTAGACTCATTTTTGCGGCGTTAACGTAATTTTGCCTCATGACAAGGCGCAATTATTAACTTCCAAAAATTTGACTCTAACCAGTTTTTAGTGCCGTTGTGCGTCATGGCATAAATATGATGGCCAGACAGCACAAAAAAATGGCGCTAGCCAGCCCTAAACTTTTTGACGCAAAACTGCGTTCGTGTTTGGCGTCAAAAAGTATACATTTGGGCCTTGATACTGGAAACGAAGTGCACAATATAAATGAAAACCATCAAAGATGTGGCTTCACTTTCACTCTGCTCATTCTCTTCACAAACAAGTTTCTAAGAGGAATGGTGTTCTTCTTTGCAAGGAAACAATGTAGTGTAATGGGCAGAGCTACTGACTTTAGGACCGACGGACCCAGTTTGACTCTTGGTGTCATTTTAACATCTTATGAATCTATTAAAATCACTTAGTTTCCCCATAGTTATAAACAAAAAATAACTTTGTCCTTGTGTAATTAAATTTTTGCTCATGTAAAGCGCTCCAATGCTTCGCTTCGGGTTTGTGCTATAGAAAACTAAAAAAAACTGAAAATAATCCTTTCCTGTTTATTAATTTAATATCTGTGCCATTTCAAGCAGTAACTGCAAGGCACTCCTGTGCGAGACACGTATGTGGCTTTTATGAACTTAAAAGAAATATTTTTTGCACTTAACTCAAATTTTAGTGAAGACAGCTGGGCTTTCTTTTCTCTGGCAGCACTGTTCACTCTATTAGAATCCAGAACAAGGGAAATCAGTAAGGGGAAGTGAGAAAATATTACTAAAAACTAGTCTATAACGTGGTTTGTCGGGGCTCAGATTAAGAAGTTCGACGAGAGGCAATTTAAAGATGATCAACACCGTCATTCAATTACACACACACATTCAGGGACCATACGGGCAAATAACCCAGCTGCTTAAAACAACAACAAGTAATGGTAAAGCCACTAGGTCTGTCGTTTATGCGGTAACACATGGAATCACAGACATGCAAAAATGCAGAATGCATGCATTAGCACATAAAAGCCAGACCTATTGGCTCTACTAATGTTTGTTTAACCAGACACACCAAGCCTTAGTCCCTGAAACACCACTTCCTACAAAACAGGCGCTGGGGATCTTGGTGGAAATTATTTGTAACTAGGTTGTTTTAATTGAAGGTCCTTGGTTTCCACTCAGCAAGCAATGCACCCTGAGACATTTCAGATAGGTTCTCGTCATTTCAACCAAATGGACTACAGAGCACAATGGTTTGGAAATATTCAGGCTAGGAGTGGAGAGCAAAATAAAGGATCTGGTGGATTGAATGCTTGAATTTTTCTTACTCACTAGCATTTCTCAAGATTGTATGGTCCTCACCATGTATGCTCAGAGTCTGATTATGGAGTGATACTGGTCATATGCAGGCGATTCTAGATCCCACCACAGAAGAAGATAGCCAGATGACATCACCTGTAAACGAGAACATAAGCAGCTTCTGACCAGTTTCAGCATTATTTGGACCAATCAATGTATTGCACCTCACATCCCCATTGTAGAGTGAGTTATGCCCCCTCCTTCTGAAATACATGTATTTCCCCAGTGGCACCTAAGAGTATCCCACATAGCAAAATAAAAATGTGATGGTTAAAATGTTTGAATTAAACATAACCACATGCATTGCTCTGGGAAGCATTCCATTTCTGTAGGTTGTCCATTAAAACAAAAAAGGAGTGGAATGTTCCAAGGGTATTTTCCAGCAGTTCATATTCATTTAATGTGTACTTTCTAAGGACAAGTTTGAAACAATCGTCATCGTGTTTCATATTGTCTGACAGAATATGGTTCAGGAGTGGGAGCCAGGATACATAGGCCCATATTTATGGATTTAAATCCGTAGCGCCTGCTAGCGCCAGCCGGGTGCCATATTTATGGAATGGTGCACGCTGGTCCTAAGGAATGGCTATTGTCTAAGAAAAAGACGCTAGCTGGGAAGGGAGGGGGAAGGCGGTAGGGAAAAAGGCATTAGTGGGCCAGAAATGACTCTATGCTGGTTAGTTGCAATAAATATGCCGCTAACCAGCCTAGCGTAGTTTTTTTGACACGCTACCACCCACAAATGCCTCCTATCTTAATAAAGACAGGAGTCATGCCCACCACCCCAATGGCCAGCCCAGGGGACCAGTGTCCCCTGGGCAAGGGCATAAGACCCAGTGCCAGGCAGGGCGTCCCATGTAAGGGCCCCCAATGGCACAGGAAAAAAATATTAATACTTACCTGTAATTACCCAGGATGGGGTTCCCCATCCTATGGCGTCCCTCTGATGTGGGTGGGGATGTTCCTGGGTCTTGGGGTGGGCATTTGTGGGCCCATTCCATGGAAATGGGTCCACAGTTCCCCCAACGCCTGGTCAGACCCAGGAGTTAAATAATGGTGTTAAGCAGGCTTAGCACCATTATTTGGGTCTGCCTACTCCGTGCACGTCGTTTCTGCACCAGAATATAAAAATTGCAGTAGGGGGTTAGCGTCATGTTGTGGACGGTAACACTTACCTTGCATCTAATTAGCACAAGGTAGTTTCTCGCACCCACAACATGGCACTAACTCTTATATTTTGACTCTGACGGGTCTAGCGTCAAAATATAAATATGGAGTTCAGTTTGCGCCGTTTTAGCTTTCAAAATTTTGATGCTAAAACAGCGCAAGCAGAGTATAAATATGCCCATAGATTCAGAATTCAATCTACTGGGCTCTGCTCTTCCGACTTCAGAAGTCCCTTATTTGGAGGTGTCTGCTTCCTTGTTTGCAATTTTGTTTGCCTCACGAATTTAAAGAATGGGATTTAATTAAGTTGATCACAAACAAGAACAAGTGGCATGTGAAGTAAGAGTAGATGTTGTAGCACCCAGGCTAATGTGCTGCATGGCTAATACTCATAAGGTCCGGAAAAGTGAGACCTGTTGGCTAAGCCAGTGCTTATTCCATGATGATTCAGTCTTCTTTTTAGGCCTGTTAATATAGTGCAAGTTTAATATACGATATAAAAATTAAGCTTTCTCCCCAATACAAACATAATATGCATGTATTTACATCTAAGCACAAAAATTTAATCTGATAAACCTTTCTAATACACTACATTAAAAAATCATATTTTTGTCTAAAAAAGTCTGGAACATGACATTCATAGTGTAACACTAGAAAAGAGAGAAATCGTTCAAATACAAATAATTAATATATCCGATCCCTTTATTAATCCATACTCGCTCATGTGGAACTTTATAATTAATTTTGATTTTGTTATTATACCAAATAGGGGGAAAGCATAACAATATGAATTTACAAGTTTGTATCGAAAAGCAACGATTTGATTAAAGTAGGGGATGAGAAGCATTTAGGGGCATATTTATACTCTGTTTGTGCCGGATTTGCGTCGTTTTTTTTTACGCAAATCCGACGCAAAAATAACTCCATATTTATACTTTGGCGCTAGACCCGTCTAGCGCCAAAGATCTAGGAGTTTGCGTCATTTTTTAGCGTGGACACCTTCCTTGCGTTAATGATATGCAAGGTAGGCGTTCCCATCTAAAAAATGACTCCGAGGCATGTGCGCCGTATTTATACTCCCGGGCAAAAATGACGCCCGGGAGTGGGCGGGTCAAAAAAAATGACGTCCAGCCGCTTTAGCGTCATTTTTTAACGCCTGGTCAGGGCAGGCGTTAAGGGACCTGTGGGCTCGGAAGGAGCCCAGAGGTGCCCTCCCCTGCCCCCAGGGACACCCCCTGCCACCCTTGCCCACCCCAGGAGGACGCCCAAGGATGGAGGGACCCATCCCAGGGAACTTAAGGTAAGTTCAGGTAAGTATTTTTTTATTTATTTTTGGGTGGCATGGGGGGCCTGATTTGTGCCCCCCTACATGCCACTATGCCCAATGACCATGCTCAGGGGACATAAGTCCCCTGGGCATGGCCATTGGGCAAGGGGGCATGACTCCTGTCTTTGCTAAGACAGGAGTCATTTAAATGGGGGTTGGGAGTAAAAAAAAATGGGGCTAATCGGGTTGAGGCGAAAATTTTGCCTCAGCCTGACTTGCCCCATTTTTTGGCGCCCAAGCTCCATTTTCCCCTACGCCGGGGCTGCCTGGTGTAAGTAATTTTTTTTGACGCACACCAGGCAGCTCCGCCGGCTAACGTCATTCCATAAATAAGGCGCCTGCATGGCGCTTTGGAATGGCGTTAGCCTGCGTTAAATTTTTTGACGCACAACTGCGTTGGCGCAGTTGTGCACCAAAAAGTATAAATACGGCCCTTAGAATCTTGTGACATAGATACCATTTCCTTGAAAGAGAAGGCTTGAAATAAAGAACATTTCATTTCTACAAGACATTAGGTATATAACTAGCTTTGTCATAGGAGGACAGACCATTAATAAAACTCCTTGCTGATTTCGTCAACCAAGAGGGCCTGTCCCTCGTCCGTCAGGCGGGGGAGTCGTAATCTGTCTAGGAAGCTTTCTACCTCATCGGTACTAGCCACCATCTCTGGTGTACATAGCATTCAATAAAACTTTGCAAACTCTTCGACGATGGCCTGCGGCTGGGTGAGGACTTTGCTGTTTGAGGAGTGTATGGTGGTGATAGTCTGCATCGCTTCTAGCTGTCACAGTTGGGCTGCCAAAAGCCTTCCAGCTTTCTCCCCCTGCTCATAATGACAACCTTTAATCGCTGCAGTGGATATTCTGCTTTGAAGCCATACGGGCCCGTTCTAGTCACATCGCAACAGAGGTGAAGAGCGGGCCGTGTATTGTTGGGTAAGAGAAGCAATGTCACTGTTGGACCTGGCCCTTTTTGCGGGTTCATCCCCCCCGACATGTTGCCTCCTTCCTCCTATTTTTTCTGATGTCTCGCTGTTGGACTCTGAGCACTTTATCACTGCTGATCAGTGCTAAAGTGCAGGTGCTCTCCCTTCTAAAGTTGGCATGATTGGCTTATACCTAAGTGTCATGCTTAATTTACCTGTAAGTCTCTTGTACAGTGGTATCTCTATACCCAGGGCCTGTAAATTAAATGCTACTAGTGGGCCTGCAGCGCTGCTTGCACCACCCACTGAAGTAGTCTTTCAAACCTGTCTCAGGCCTGCTAGCGCAGGACCTGCGTGCGCACTTTTGCTGCCACAGGGTCCTGGCATAAAAGTTTACTTGCCAGGCCCAGAACTCCCCTTTCACTACATGTAAGTCACCCCTAAAGTAGGCCCTAGCTAGCCCTATGGACAGGGTGCTATGTATGTAGAAGGCAGGACATGTGCCTAGTAGCATGGCCTGTCCTGGTAGTGACAAATAACCCATTTGGTTTCTCACTGCTGTGAGTGCTGCGTTTTCATGGTATTGAGTTGTTAATTCCCTGCCTTATGTTTAGGGGGTATTGTCTGATTTATGAAGGGTAGCATAGGCATGTTTCGTATGGTTGTAATGGTAGTAAGAAATGCTGCTTACTGCTGTAGGTGGATTTTTCATTACTATTACAGAAATGACACTTTTAGAAAGTGAGCATTTTTCTGTGCTTATGACTCTGGTGTTTTGCAACTTGACTCCAATTCACGTCTGGGCAGAGTGACAGTTGGGAATTGTGCATACATTTTCGACAGCTTGTACACAGGGAGGGTGGAGGTGTCACAGAGGTGCATCTGCATTTTGAATAGTCTTCCTGGGCTGAAAGAAGGGGGAGGCGGGGCACACATGCATCTGTAAAGGCTGTGCCCTGGCCTCACACAAAGGGTCATTAATCCCCAACTGATGTTTGGAGCCTGTGCTGGAGGAGAGAGGGAGGTGCTCCCAGAACCAGTTGTAACTGGTTGGAACATCCTCTCCCCTTCTTTGTGAAACCATTGCAAAACTAAGTATAAGTACAGGGGATTTGTCTCCACAATTTTGAGACATTTTGGAACTGAAACAGACTTGTAACTGGACACAAAATGATGCTTGAGGGACTCCCCAGGAACCGCCTTGGACTGCTGCTGCTGTGCTGACCTGTCACATGAAGGGTCACTAGGAGGAACTGCCAACTGCGTGCATCCACCTTGTGTGGCTTGCTGCTGGGCCCTGCTGCCCTGTGCTCCATTTTATTGTGTCCCCAGGGCCTGAGTGCTGTGGCCCCTGACACCTTCCATCATCTGTTAAAGCACTGGATATCGCTTTTCTTTATGCCCCCAGTGCTTTGAGAGCGCTCTGTCTAATTACCTCAAAGTGCCTTGTGAGCGCTTCTCTTTTGAGTTGCCTCATGCTCTGAAAGCGTGTTCTTGTACCAAAGAAAACTGCCCCCAGTGCTTTGGAGCAGCACATTGCCATGAGGGGGAATCACTGCCATGACCTGGGTGCTGCCAATTTAAAGTGCGAGTGAACCGTGCTGTCCTGTGCCCCCTGGGCACAAAGATAAGGAAATTGGAGCGAACGCTCCTATCGGTGCCCCAGGTCGAGGTACACTCCGATGAGTGCTGCTGGGGCACCAGACAGCCCTAACTTAGGGACGATCACCGTTGCAGCCCGGGTGAGCCTTTTCCTTCGGTAGAGGACGGGCTGGGGAGGAAGCCTCATTAGAGGCTCCCTGCCCTATGAGAGCCCCTGATTTGTGTTTTGGAGACCATGGGTGGGGCGGAAGCCTCGCTGGAAGTCCCCCGACTGCAAGGTCCCCACTTTGGCCCCTAATTGTTGTTGTGGCTTTGCCCCCCCCTTTTGGAGGACCAGTTGTGGTCCGGGTGGCCCTAGAGATCGCGGGCCTCAGGAGGGGCCCTGATATAAAAACTGTAGGGGGTGCGTGCTGACCACCTCCCCTCAGCATCACCACGAGGCCCCCGTTGTGCACAGAGGAGCACTGGGGACCCCCTTGTTGTGCTTTGTGGCACTAGAGGTGCCCTCATCATCCCAAAACAGGTACTTTTGATGGACATATGTTTTCTAATGTTCCTGGTATGGACATTATGTACGAGTATGTTAACCTGTTTTTCTCATATGATGTGACATATATGTGCTGATGTCCTGTTATGGGTGTTCTATGCTAATATGTTTTTATGACTTGCCGTATGCTTTCTAATGTTCCTGATATGGGCATTTATGATAATTTTATGACAAGTGCATTTCTTTAGTAATGTGATTCTGACTACTGCTTATGTTGCAGAATAATAAGTAACCTGTGTGTTATGTGTGACTACTGCTGGTTTCTGCAGAGTAACTATTGTGTAACATTCTGACAACTGCTTGGGTATCAGGGTATTACTGACATATTGTTTTTGTTCTTATTATGTTGTGTCCAATACAGTTATTTTTATATAACTTGGTGTTGTGTTTCCTTTGTGGGGGGGATAGTGCATCATGTGTGTTGTGTGTGTTGTGCAAATTCTTTACACATTGCCTCTGGGATAAGCCTGACTGATCATGCCAAGCTACCAAGGGGGTGAGCGGGGGTTATCTTGGATGTAAAACTCTCTTGCCCTGACTAGAGTGGGTGGGTTCTGTCTGGCTTAGGTGCATAACCTAGCCAACCAGAAACCCCATTTCTAACAGTCACCCTCCAGATCATTCTGACGGGCTATTTTCTGCATCACGCATCATTTGCCCCCAAATGGTTGCCTTTGCAGCTGCCCTGAACACTCCATGGGACGCCACTGAGCCCTTTTTTACCTTCAAGTATGTAGAGACATGTGATTGCAGTAGTAATTTACCCTGAGGGATGCAGTAACAGTGTACGGCTAGGCGCCATGGTTTGTGGCCTGGAGAGGTCAGGCACGCATCTATGGTCAACAGGACATAGGCATAATCAGAGAGTGTAGTTTCCAGGATTCTAGAATCTCAAACTCCAGATTCCGTCACCACCCTCTGGGAAACTAGGAAGTAGCCCAGCCTTGACTGGGTGCCCTGTGCTAAAGAAAGAAACGTGTACTCTCTATCTGTCGGGTGGGTGAGCTTGCAGTGGTCCACTAGTCCATGGTCTGCAACCACATCTCAGAGTAGGGCTCTATCTGACTTGTTGTACGTGTTTAGGGGTCTAGTGCTGTCTAGCACTGCATCCCAAGTGTGGTTCCAGTCACCCCCTATCAGGTATTACGAGGCCCCAATCTCTGTCAGGAGATGGTTAAGATAAAGGAGGAATGTGCGTTTGGAGCCTTTGGGTGCATATAAAGAGCCCACGCAGAACGATTGGTCCCTGATTCTCAGTCTCCCGAACACATACCAGACGCCTGGATCAGACCAGGTTTTCAAGACAGTGGCGGATAGTATTTAACGTAGTAGGATCTCCACTCCAAACTTTTCAGGGATCCCACCACCTGATTCTGAGGGCCATATTTATATTTTTTGACGCAAAACTGCGCCGGCGCAGTTTTGCTTCAAAAATAATACCGCCGGCTAACGCTATTTTGGAGTGCCGTGCGGGCGTCAAATTTATACTTTGATGCACGGCGGCGCAAACCACAGGGGAGAGTCATTTATTTTGACGCACACCGCAGCGTCAAGTCGTAAAGCAAAACGACGTTAACGCGGCGGAAATGACTGTGGGTCGATTTACGACCCCGCAAACCGGATATGCGGCGTTTTTTGACGCAATAGCGGAAAAAAACCAGCGAACACTGCCATTTCAGCAGAGGAGAGACAAAATGGATCCCAGATGCCACTACAGACCTCAGGAAGATGACAACAGACCAGGAACCAGCCAGGAGGACCCACACAAGAACCAGGACACTTTTAAGAAGAAAAGAAAGTGTTGCTTCAGTGCAGAGGAGCAGGAAATTCTGGTTAAAGAGGTGACGGAACACCAGCACCAACTGTTTGTCACCTCTAAATTGGCAATTAGTAGGAGAGAGGCTATATGGCAACACATTTTTGATAAGATCAACAGTGTGGCAGAAGTACGCAGAACAGTCATTGAGTGCAAGAAACGCTGGCATGACTGCAAGCGCAGGACCAAGGGAAAGATGGCCAGGTACAGGAAGGCAGCACTGCAGACTGGAGGAGGGAGTCCAGCACACCAGGAGGCCCAGGACCACATGGAGGAGATGGTCGCAGCCGTCATCCCTGAGGAGATCGTCACAGGGATTCAAGGACAGGACAGCGCAGACTACCAGGAGACAACGCACATGCAGGGTAAGTCGCATGGGGAATTAAAATGCACTAATGTTAACTGCCAGCGGGGGGGGAATACCTACTACACAATGCATGTAAGGCATCATATACATGGAGTGGCATGGGTAAAGGGGGATGGCATGGGGGCATGGCCTGCACAGACAGAAGCTGGGGCACACCATTACACTACACCAACAACAGTCCCATGGGGGCATGCTGCCATGCCAACGATGGAGCAAAGGGAAAGCCACGCCAGGAGGGAAGGGCACAACGTCAAACTGACATCCTGGCACACGTCAGCCACCATACCCCCTACATTAACTAGGGCCCTATTAACAACCTCTAGCCATACCGACAACTGGAATGTAACAGCGACAACAGTTGCCACTACCACCTCCGCAATGTGTGCAGCTCAAGTAGCCAATGGCAGTAACCTCCCCATGGATCATACACACCTAAATTAGAGGGTTGAGGATGACAACTTCAACAATCCCCTGAAAAAAGACAAAGGCCCCAGTACTGTCAATGTCAATGCCCATAGTTGTTGCAAATATCAGCCAATGTCAACAACAATAGGAGCTACACAGCACTAAGGACATACCCATGCTGCATATGTGAGGGTCCATCCTGTGCCTGGGTCACAATGTAACATCCCAAATATCATACTGCTCAGACAACAGCATTGAGGGGGAGGACACATGTAACTGGTCACTGAAATACACCTGCACAGTCAGAGGAGGAAATAGGACACTGATACGATTATCAGGGCAATCTAATGTACCACACATTCCCAACATCAGCTGTACACATTACCAATGCCAACATCCATATTGTGCCATAACATTGCTATGCATAGGATATGCTACATGTCAAGTACATTTAAGTGGATGTGAAAGATCAGAGACTGGGGCAGGTCCAGATTGTTAAGTGTGCTGCCAGTGCCATCAGAACACCCACAGCTAGTGAAAGGTCTCACCATGAGAATGGATGTAGACGGAAGGTTGAGTAGGACAAGAAGGTGGCAATTCACTATTTGGCCTAAAACAACACTAGAGGAGATGATGCCGACAAGTCTAATAACTTAATACAATACATGTGACATGCAGGTGGGCCATAGGCTTGGGAGAATGCCCATCTGAAAGACTGGAGCAATAAACACGAAACAAGATCACAATGTGAATTCATCACAAGGCAGGCATGTCACATGACTAATGCCACAACACAGACACACTAATTGTACACCGTTTCATTGCTGAGGACAATGGATCTCCTGCGGATATGCCTGTCCCAGAATACCCTGATGACATGGATAATGAGCTGATAAACATTCCCCAGGAGACCATCCAAGAGGTCCTTGGAACCCTCCAGACCCCACCTTCAGTCACAAGGAGGAGCACAGAACAAGCAGTCATCGCAGAGGACCCACCCACCACCCCAATTGTAAGACCTGCCAGCTCCAATACAGCTGAGGACTCAGACGACACAGGCACCAGCTTTGAGCGAACTGTAGTCGGAGTACAGCGGGAGCTGGCCAAGGAGGTGCGGGTGGAGATGCAAACTATGGCAGCCAGCCTAGAGGGGGTGCGTTCGTGCATGATGTCATCTGCAGATCAGGCAGCAGCCATGCAGGCGCTAACATCCATCCTGCAAGGACTACAAGAAACTGTCAAGGAATTCACCACTGCAGTAAGGGAGTTGCCACAACACCTTGCACCCCAAACCTTCCACTGCATGCACGAATGTAATCATGACCCCCTCAGGGCCAACCTGGCTGCCTACCATCGTGATGTGGCTGCTATTCTCAAGAACCAGCAGATCCTCCTTGCTACAGTACTGCCCTTAAGACCTTCACAGGTAGCAGCGACCAGGATGTCTGACTCCACGTCTTCTAACACTGAGGTGTGTGTTGCCCCTTCACAACCACCACCAACAAGGACAGAGGAGGCAACACACACATCAGAAGAAGAAGACATGGAACAGATCACTTTCACACAGAAAAGTACCCGGAAGCACTAGTCCCTGCCACATGGCCAACTATTACCAAGATCCTGCGCTTTGTAACATGCCAGTCTTACAACAACTCTACTTAATGATTGTTCTGCTCACCACTGTATATCTTGTCAGCCTGCCCAGCGATTGTCTCTCTCTTACTCATTGGCAAATCCTGTCCCTCTACACTGTCTGAAACATCACCCCAGCATGTCAAAAGCATTTCCTTAACCCCTTGTGTAGGATCACAATGTAAGATGTCACTATAATGGACTCACAATCATGGACAATGTACATATAGCACTACAGCACTTTTCAATAAATAGCACTTACACAACAAATCTGTCTCTGGGTAATGTGACATATCAACTGTGCAGTAGATAACTGAAATGTGCCTACTGTCAAATTACGTAGCTTGTCAATACAACTGTCCTGATATTAAGTAGTCAGATAATTCTGCACAGTGCCCATGATTGCATCATACTCTGCCCTTCCTGAGGGACATATCTGATGAAGGGAGAAACCATACACCATCATGCTGTGTTGGACAGAATAATGCTTCCTCAAGGGATATCTAAGTCATCAAATAGTGGCCTCAAAATGTTGTCACCATGAAGCTGTCTGAGTTTACATACAAATAGGTAATCATGCTGAACTGTGTCACAAATGATGTATGTGAGTCATGAAGACAAGAATACGAGAACTCGTCTTACAAGGGTGTCCTTGATCATCACACTGCAGTCAGACCTAAAACTGTTCCCCCAATACCAAGTCTGGAAGCACTGTTTGTGACTTAGAAAACATACTTATCGAGAGAAACACGTTGGGATCCATATTAACTGTGATTGGTGGTTGCAACGGATGGTGGAAACTTTGCAAGGTAGCTCTGGGGTAGCTGCCAATCTTACAGCTCAGTTGGGATTTGTTTGTAGCATAGGACACAAATGTAATAGAACAACATTCATGTACACTAATTCCAAGGCCATGATCAAGTAGCATTTAACACAAACTGTTAAGGGTTAACTTTATATTTATTAAATGCTAATCACAGAAGAGGAAACTGAGGGAAAAGTCTTACCTACCCTAATCTACCCTGACTACTCATTACCCACAACTGTCCCTAACAAACCTAAGCTAAACTTACTTATCACATGTAACGAAACGTTCTAAACATCCACCCCCCACCCCCCTTATGAGACGGGACACATGGAGGACAACACATACTAACCTAAACACATACTATACTATCCCAAACAAACATATATATATATTTTTTTTTTATTAAACACACAAGAACCCCAAAATAGTAAAAATAGAAAGAATCAGGACCCCCCACCCACTAACACTAACTAAACTAACAGCCTATACTAACCTAACACTAAGCCCCGTAAGCCCACTAAGTATGAGAACAAGGAAAGAGGAGGGAGGGGAGGGAATCATGTCCATTGTTGCAACAGTCTAGATGTTGGCCCTCCGGAGGGTCCTCTTTATGGACTTCACACACCTGTTAATGTGGCGAACATCCCGGCTCAGATTGCTTAACTTTCGCAACACACCGTCCATCTTCCATTCCATGTTGTGGAATGCTGCAGGGTCAACTGATGGAGCTGGGGCAGTCTGTGTACCGGTGGAGGAGGTCTGTGCGTGTGTGGAGGCAAGGCCAGTGGGCTGTCCTGCACCTGTAGCAATACTGGGGCCTGGAAGTATGGAAGATGTAGGGACAACAGTCCCAGCTGTGGGTGGGGCCACCTGGCTTGAAGTGGTGGTTGTGCTGGTGGTGGCTGTGGTGGACAAAGTAGGGCCACCCTGTGGGAAGGCCCTCCATGCCCTGGAGGCCCGTTCATGGCGGTATCAACGGGCCATCCTCCTGAACCCCGACTCTACCAGCAGGATGTGCTGGTAACTCATGGCCCGCCGCTGGAACTCACGGACCTGGTCTGGAGTCATGTTTGTAGCTGTGAAGACAAATGCAAATAATCTACATTAGGAACTGCATTGTGTGAAATGGCACAATAAGTCAATCAGACAATACATCTACTGTACTTTTAACAGCTCATATCACAATACAGATCATTGAATGTCCCTGAGTAAGTACATGGCAGGCCAGCCTACAAAGGTCACATCACACATAGCACATCCAAAACCTACAAGATGGGTAACAACTGGCATTGACTTGCCATCTGAGTTCTGCCAGTTATCAGCTAACAATCATGCTGCATATCCTCCGCCAATACCTGGGCTACAAATGTCAGTGTACAGAATGCAAAACTAAAGCCACATGGTCTGCAAGTTGTAACAGGACTTGCCAGTATAGTACCCATGTGCCATACCTGAGTGTGTATGCTAGGTTCCGACCAAACAGTCACTTATTCACATGTATGTGTAACATACAGGAAGCATCAGTCCTAAGTACCCTATTCACAAACCCATGCCTGTGTTTGAGGGTGAGGGGGGTGGAAAAACAACTAACAATTACAAACAACATGGACACCAGGAGCATATAGAAAGCTGGACATGTGTTTGGCTTTACACACACACCACAGGTAAGGTCTATCAACAATTAGGAGTCTGCAAACCCTAGACCAATCATAGCACCACACATGTCAGGAAATGCAGGGCTTGGTACACAACATATACTTCCAGTAAGGCATGACTTACATCAGACACAGAGTTGCAAGAACACCCATGATCATGATTAGCATGCATACCTAGGCCATTGCACTCAAGTTCCACATACTTGTAGCACTACATGTGGAAGTACATGCTGCTAGGAAGTTCTATCTATAGTTTAATTAGTGCCTTGGTAAATAGGGAAGCAGAAGTCTGTTGGAAAGCAATTTGCTGTACCAATCTGGGAGAATGTGGGTCTGACAGGCTGACTAAATCTGAGCTGACTTCCAGTGCCATACACATGACTCACCCCAGTACTTACTGTGGTGCCTACAGGAATGGCCTACAATCCCTAGATAATACAATAGGATACGCATTGGCCAACTCAAAACATTTGAGAAACTGAAATCCCACTCATGGAACAAGAGAAATGATTGGCCAACGCATCACACCTTGCTATGCGTGCTACACACAGGAGTCCATCACACATAACCAGCAAACACAACACATAACAGACATATCAACACTTACTGGAGTGGTCGGGGTCCTCAAATGTAGCCACCTCTCCCACAGTGTAGGGTGCCGGTCCACCTGTAAGGCATGGAAGGAAGAAATGTGCTCAAAATCTGTGCACTGACCAAGAATTTCAAAGACATATACAATGTGTAGGCTGAATAAGGAAATGGCAGCCATTCAGACATGATGATACTGCATCTGATATATCACGGCCAACTTGTACATAGCATGGGTCTCTTATGACAGTTACACACATATCTGCACACATGCAGTGGCCCTAGCTATCATGTGGTGGCAAACATGCCCCGTCATTAGTGACCAGAAAAAAATATGGAGTGTAATCGTCTCATCATGTGCATCCAAGAGAGACATCCAAAGCCTGGTTACTTGAGGACTGCATTACCAGTCAAACAGCCTATGTGACCATGACACATTTATTACACAGAGGTACAATGTACAGAGGGAAAGGGACTTTTGTAAGCCCTTGTGTTGTTACAGTTTCTTCATTTGATGTGGCCCAGCTATGAAGATTTGCACCAACCATGGAGATGTGAACCCATGTCCATACCTTTGGACTGCCATCCCTAGCTGGAATGTGGCACAACTAACTTCCAAACACCATTCTAAGATGTTAGCTGAGGGCACCTTACACCTTTTCACTATGTTTTCAAATCCAGATCTGACATGTATCCAAAAGGATGAAGGACCACAATAATCCCTAACATTCATAGAACTTCCGTGAACGCTTTCCTTCCACCCTCACCAGACTCACATGAGACATATGTCTGGGCCACTTTGCTATCATCAATTGACGTGAAGCCAGCACTCATTTTCTGCATTATGTAGTGATTCTAAAGTCAGTCTAGCTATTGCGTCAACAAAGTTACCCAATATGTTAGTACATCTTTACTTCTTTGACAAATGTGGCCTATATAGACATGATTGGCTCCTATTTTGTTTGGTTGTCTGACACATAGGCAGCACCAATTTACTTAACGGAAAAGTATCCTGTAAGTTTGCAGAGCACGTGCTACCTGATAGCTAGCAATTGTGATCATTCCCATAGTGCATCAATTACCCTGTATGTTTCCCCAACATTACACACAGTCAGCAAGTTAGCTGGCAGATATTGTACAAATCATCTGATGTCACTACAGAGCATTTAATTGTGCACATTTACATGATTAGTACTAACCAACAAGGCCACCAATCACGATTCCCAGGTGGTCCAAGAGATCCTGCTCCCTGGTGATGAGGTCAGCCCACCGGGGCTTCAGCTGGTGGTCACGCCTCTGGCTGGCATACACACGCTGCAGGTGATGCAGCACCTTTCCCCACCGGATTCTGCCCGCCTCAGTGCAATACCCCTGTATCACCCTGCCCCCTGCCTCGATCATCAGTGGCAAGAAATGGCACACAAGCCATATGAAGCCCCCCAACTCCTCTTCACCCATCCTGCCAAGACGTGGCCTACCAGACATTGTACAAATGAGAAAGGGAATAGGGGTTAAAGAAATAGAAATGGGAAAAGGGGGAAAGTAGGGGTACAAATACAGAAGAAAAGTAAACTTAACCACTACAAGAGCCCAACTATCCCCAAACTAGCACTACCCACTACAGACTCCCACAAACAACAAACTAGAAAACTGGACAAATGTACACAAAACACAGTAGGACACTATACACCAACAATATTTATTTCACAAATTGACAATAGAGACAGCACACAGGACACAAAAGCAAAAAATCAATGGACACCACTCTCAACACAGCCACACAGTCTAGAAGATTCACAGACTGCAAAGTGAAAGTGAAAATACACCCACTGTACATGATCTGTAAACAGGATATCCTATTACATCACTTCCTGAATAAAATATCCGCCCTTTTTCGCGTTATGTGTCATATTTTTTTCACGCATGCAGTCTGTGCATCATCATTTTCGACGCACAGGAGTGAAAATTAGCCCGCATCCAAATAATAGTAAATAGTCTATACAATTATTTGGATGCGGCCTAATTTTCACTCCTGTGCGTCCAAAAAAATGATGCAAAATCTGTATTGGTGTACAAAAAATGACGCATAATGCTAGCAATGTCAAAATTTCAGTACATGAACTGGTTTTGGGCATTTTTTCTGTTTTTATGTTATGTTACATTTGGGACACATCAGAGATAGGCTGATGGCACCCACTATGGTGTTAGTGGTGTATGTTCACATGTGTGACATCATACTGCAGCGGACCATGACCCGCTACTTCCTTCACAGTATTTTGACGGTTGGCTGACGCACTAGATGGCCATATGTGTGGCCTACATATATGTATTGCAAAAATTGGGCATGTTTGGCATCAGGAGAGGATAGCAATGTGACGCACATATGTACAATACCTAAATGCCTATGGCTCAATGTGTGTGCTGTGGCGACTATTATAGTTGTTGACCAAGTGACATGACGCATTATTGCACATATGCTTGTATGAATGTGAAGTCCATGTGTCCAAACCTTAGATGCAAGTCATTGTGGAACTGAGAGAGGACATGTGTTAGTCATACATGTAGCAACATCCGTTATGTGCACTTCCAAGATTTAGGGTAACATAGACACCACATATGACAAAGCATGCACCAGATAGATGGCAGACGCTTGTTCATGTCAATGGTCCACATTTTCAACATCCTATGTCCTAGATTTTTGGTAACAACTTCCTAGGCACTTGTTGGTGAATCCCACAGTGAGTCATACACATGCATTGAGGAAGTGGGCACCATGTTGTTTGCCCAGACAGCCAAAGGTGAACCACAAATGTATGATGACGCAACAGTTGAGGTCATATAACTGAGCCACAACTCTCAAGTGGCTGTGGTGGACCAGCAGACGAGGCAGCACATGTCCACATATTTCCAGTGATCAATTGCACATACGTGTCTTGTTCATGTGTGTGGTCCAATCTTGAGCCTGTATATTTTTTGGGGTGTAAATTTTCACAGGTCCGGACTCATCATGAGTCAGTGGCAGCTATTCCTGTATCTACTGAGTATCCTTTGTTGATCAATGTGAGTAAAGTGGATGTGGACATAAGAACCTACATGGGGATGGTCCCACCCTGTCATTAAAGACGTGTAATGAGACAGTCAACAGGGCAACCTTGGTGTGCTGAGTGAGATAATGTCTCAGGTGTCATGTTCCGGCAGGTGTCATTACAACATTTGAACACAGGTTAGCCTCTGCAATTCCCATTGCATCTGGGAACATCATAGCCTCTGTGCTGATTATTCTTGCAGCTATTCACCACACACGGCCCATCAATATGTTGTGAGCAATGTAATTCTGTGTGTGAACTGTCAGGGTCCTGACATGTGTGGATTTTTCATGGACATTATCAGAGGTTGCTGGTTCTGCTGAAGGCCCCGTACCCATCCCTGCATACGGCCCTGGGACACTGTCACACTTTGTCATTCATGCATAAATGAGACCCAGACAAGGGATAGGCCATGAATTTTGGTTTTCACAGAGGATTTAACTCATACGGTACAGTTAAAAGGCAGATGATGCTATATAATGTATTTGGGTATGCATTGAAGAAGCACATGCCCAAATACCCTCTGATGAATGAGAGGTTTGCTAACACATGTGTGGTACATATGTAGCCACAGGGATACTTTAGGGTGACGCACAGACAGATGCCAGTCAGGCTGACAGGATGCAGGGTGAATCAGGATCCAACAATTTGACAAGTTACATAATCAGTGGTCTGACTAAGACTGTTTGGAGGACGAACTAGATAGTTGACATGTCAAACTGTGTATGTCTTGTGTTTTTAAAGGTGACAAATGAACCCAAGGGCTGTGTTACACAGCTTAATTAGTATCAATGCTTAACGGTGTATTTGACAAAATGGCAACTCCTATGCTGTTCCAGGCATCAGCAGGGGCAGTGCTTGTTGAAATGGGTGGTGTGCACGGAGGTGATCACAGGTGTGGGCTGCATCTGTTTCTCACAAGTCCTGTAGGTGAGATTTGCATTCTAATGGCCAACAGACATTTTCACACGGGAAGCAATCTACAGGTGCTAACAGGGCTTGATAACTAGAAGCCAGTGTATTGGTTGACCTGACGTCCATGCAGTCAGATGTTCTATGACAATGGTATACCATAGGAAAGGGTGAAGCACACTGGATTGCTATTGACAAGCTGTGTGTGTAGAGGAGGGAGTATCATGGTACACATCTTACTATTCCAGGGACCTCTTCAGACAAGTGGGTTGTGACCAGGTGCATGGGTGTGTCAGGAGTTAGGAAATGGGCTGACATGTACATGGAATGTCATGTGCGCAATGCTGCTCATATGTGTGGCACTTGTGCTGACTATGTACTGCTTCTATGGAACTCTGGTCACAGATAGTCCTTGCAAATATTGGATGCAGTTGGACTTACTGCTGTCAAGGGTCTGGTCAGACATTCCTGTTACTGATGCAAAAGCACATCCACTGCCTCATGTATGAGGCTTGTTTTCCGCTTATTGAGTGATGGTGTCTTAGTTGTGAGACATAGGCTGCGATGAACCATGATTTCAAAATGTATGTGTGAAACAGGTGTGGTCCTCTGCTATTGGCCTTCAAAGGTGAAATGTACAGGATATATGTCATTTACTGTGTGTGTGTGTATGTGACCATTGTATGATACGCATCACAATTGCTCTGGGATTTTCAGTGTCCTAATCGGTAAATCAGCAATGCTCCATGAGGCAACACTCTTATTCTGATAGTTAGAGATGAAGGTGTGCAAAAATGAATAGCCAAACCATGATATGGTGATTATTACAGGTGTTTTTTTTTTAAATTAGTTCATAAAGTGGTGATTATATTTAAAAGAAATTGTTCACGATATGTTGCCGCCTGCGTAAACCAGCGGCCATGTTCTGTTGTTCCCCCTCATGTTGCAGGCCACCATCCTCCTCTTCAGGCATGTGTGGCTCGGGTTCCAGGAGGGGAATGTTCCTTTTTATGCAAATGTTGTGCAGAATAGCACATGTTAGGATGATCTTACAGACCATTTCCGGGGAATATAGGAGGCTACCACCAGTGATGTTGAGGCACCGGAACCTTGACTTGAGGATGCCAAAGGTCCTCTCGACTATGGTGCGTGTCCTCCTAAGTGCGTCATTGTAGGCACGCTCTGCTGCAGTACTCAGGTTGCCAATAGGTGTCCTTATCCGTGGCTGGATGCCATACCCCTGATCAGCTGCAAGAGAAAATTAATGGGATCATGTTGATGTAGCTAGCCCTATTGAAATCACCTTTCATGGCAGTAGTTGTTTTGTGTTGTCTGTGACTCTTTTGTGTTATTATGTCGCATCCTAGGCTTGTAGGATGTACCATCTGCATTGTGTTGTTTCATTGGATGAAAGAGTGTTTGGCTGCTAACCGGTTGTCAGCAGTATGTTTTGGGATTTACAGTACAGCGTGCCCTCCCTAGCACTGTGACTTGTGATACAGGTGTCCCTGTGTCTTCACTGGGGGTGAGATGATAGTTCCATACACAGGTTAAGATTGACAGTGTTGTTAACACGTTCATATCAATGTACCCTGGACATCCCATACCTTTAGAGTTATGCAATGGATTAATGTAAACATCATTGAGACACTTACAATTTGCAAGGTGACATTTAGGCAACCCACTCCAAACGTTGTGATCATTGACGTCTTAACATTAGACTGTACACTAATTTGAGATGTGTGACAGGTTCAATGGTGACCTAAGAAACATGGCTAGCGGTGTCACAACCTCACTGTGTTCCTGTCGACATGTTGCTGTTGTGGTGAATGTGTTGTGTGTCCTAGAGGGTTGCTATGCAGTGTGTATATAAGTAGGTTTCTGTACTTACCAACAAGTAGTCCATTGCCATACAGTCCATAATGGAAGTGTTGATTGATGGTGCTGTGACGGAAGATGAATGAGTCATGGACACTCCCAGGATATTTAGCCACGATGTTGGTGATCAATCCTTGGTGATCGACAATGGCCTGCACATTGATGGAATGTGTGTGCTTCCTGTTGCGGTAGAGGTGTTCAGTTGCGGCAGGTGGCACAAGGCGTACATGTGTGCAGTCGATTGCACCAAGGACGTGTGGGAAGCCACTAATGAGGTAAAACCCCTGTTTTGTTTCCTGCTGCTTCTGCAGTGTGTTAGGGAAGCAGATGTGGCAGGGTGTAAGTCCAATGATGGCATCCAGTACTTTGGGCAAAAAGGCAGAGAATGATGGCTGTGATATTCCGGCAACCAGGGCACCAGTTGTTTGGAAAGAGCCACTTGCCAGCATGTGAAGTACAGCAAGCAGCTTGGTTTCTGTTGGGATAGTGCAGGGTGTCAGCAAGGTGGGGGCCAACTGCGGCTCAATGTTGCGCAGCAGCTGCTGAATGGCCTGCCAGTTCAACCTGTACCTCTGGATGATGTTGTGTTCCCTGAGGCCATGAAGGGTTGTTCTGGGGCGGAATATCCTCTCCTGCCTGCTGCGCTGCCTTTGGGGTCCCTGCTGGTGTTGTGATAGCTGCTGTTTAGCTGCTGGGCTCTGCGTCTGCGTGCACGCTGGATAAGAATCACCTCCATGTCTCCCTTTTGCTGCTCTGCTGTTGCTTCTGTGTGTTATGATTAAATACAGGTGTGTTTGCCCCATTTTAACGCCTGCCCTGACCCAGGTGTAAAATTTTGACGCAAATCGGGCTGTGCGTCATTTTCCGGCTCCGCCTCCCGGCTGTGCGTCATTTTTGCCCGAAAACATAAATACGACGCACGGCCGTTTAAGTCATTTTTTGGGCGGGAACGCCTACCTTGCATATCATTAACGCAAGGTGGGTTGCCGCATCCAAAAAATGATGCACACGGCGGAATTTTGTCATCCGCGGGCTCGGGTTTCAAAGTTTAAATACGGGGCAAGGTTTGCGCCAAACTTTTTGACGCACATTCGGTATAAATATGCCCCTGAATGTCTCTGGGCAGCTGCTCTGTATCCCCTTCCCCACCCAGTCTCTGCACAATTTGTCAGATTCCAGTCTGTCAAGATGGGTCTCTTGTAAAAGGGCTATATCTGCCCTCTTTGATTGTAAATAGGAGAGCACTTTTTTCCGCTTCACATAGTGTGTTAGCCCTTTAACATCCCATGAAAGAATGCGGAGAGGGCGGGGGAGGAGGACGATGGACCACTCAGTGACATGGTGAGGCAGCCTAGGTGGGTCCAGTGTAGGTTCTTCTCAGGAAAGGTGGGTCTGGGGGTGTCGGGTCGAGGAGGGACACCAGAGAGAGGGACGAGGAAGCAGAGGAGAAGGGGGGAAGGGAGAAAGGCCAGATTCCTGGGAAGTGGGGCCCTTCTAATCCGATCTGAGTGGACCTTTGTATGCTCTGTGAAATAAGTTTAAATGAGAGAAGTAAGGTTGGTAGGGATGGTGACCAAAGGGGGGTAGGTGAAGAGTGGGTAAGGCTGGTCGGAAATCTGACTTAGGACTGAACAAGGCCTCAAGGGCCTAGAACTTTAGACCGCGGATCTAAGCTTGCGGGCCCAGCACACCGGAAGTGCCCCTTCGGAAAAGCAGAGTTTCCATTGAAGATGTGAGAAGGGTGTGGATTTGAAATGGGGTGGGCCATACAGGAGCGGAATAGCAGTATGGAGGGCCTGGGGGTGTTTTGCATCCCATGCCTACTTATCTCAACATGACTGATGTGATTCGGGTATGCAAGGTTTGGGCCTTTGTGGGCCATCCAAGGAAAGTGAAGCGCTAGGGATGACGGAAGAATAGCAACAGAAGCTATGCTGGTGCCATGGTGCCATGTTTGCCACTGGCCTTTCTAATGGTTGTCCCAGCGCCCTATAGAGGTTCTCCTAGGGGAGGGGGGGGGGTGGCAAATGAGTATAAATGTGAAATTAAGTGTGTGGTAGAGGATTCATCAGCATAATACAAAGCAGATATGACAGCCTCAGCAATCAGAACTGACATATGTCATAGAACGTGCTAGAGTGCAACATTGCAGCGCAAAACATTAACAAGTACAGCTTCTGAACAGTAGGAGTAGGAGAGGGAGGAGTGTCACAGGAATATAGGGGTCAAAGAGAAGGTGGTTCAAATCTCAGCATGAAATGAAATGACACAACTCTCTCCCACTGGTAGAACAGCCACGCCCAACATCCAGCTGTTCAAGCATATGTAAGCAAGCAGCCAATATTCAGCTGTCCGTTGGAGGATGGTCTGAGGTCACGGAGTCTCTAGTCAAAACGTGGATGTCAGTTGGATGCAGCAGAGCTCAGTGATGTCAGTTTGGATCTGCAGCGGAGGAGGTGGGCTTCAAAGGGGACCGCGATTTGTCCCTGTCCTGGTTCTGGGTGAGGTGTGCCAGGGCTTGGAGCGCCTGATCCCTATCTCCTGTAGATCACCCTGCTCTCACGTGGCCCCTGCCCCTATGGTATGTCCCCCCTTTCTCATGCCAGTGACCACCCTGAGGGTTGAGTGGAGGTGGTGATGTCTGGGGACGGTCGTCCAGGACCACGGATAGTTCTGACTCTACTACATCCATGGTTTGGGTTGAGAGTACGTCCAAGAAGAGGCATAAATCGTCTGGGTTGATGAAGTCCTTAGATTTGCCGTCCAGGAGAAATCCGTGGCAATGCATATTTTGTGTCCATCGTGCTTGTAGGGACCGTGGCGGTTAGTTGCGGTGAGAAGCTGTTGTGCCTGTTCATGTCGCAGGAAGCAGGCAATAAAGGGACAAGGTCTCGTCAAGAGGTCTTGGGGCACTGGGCCTGCACGATGCCCTCGCTGGAACTCTAACGGAGGATCAAAGGTTAGGCTGGTGAGGGCAGGGAGGGTGTCCTTGAGGAAGCTCTTCACGTCTGGACTCTCCATGCATTCCAGGATTCCCCAAAAAAGCGGACATTGTCTCTTCGTCTCCTGTCTTCTAGGTCGATGTCCTTGATGCAGAGTGTTAGGAGTTCCTGGTCCCTGTCCGGGTGTGAGTTGAGGCGGTCTTCCGCCAAACCGACAAGCAGTTCCAGGCCTGCCACACAGTTGTGGAATCCCACAATGTTTAAGCAGATGGATTTGGTCTCGGCCAGTGTCCCCCTGGCAAGGCCATAAAACACAGTGGCAGGCCGGGGGGCCCCAAGCAAGGGGCCCCCAATGGCACATTAAAACAAGTTACTTACCTATACTTACCCAAGATGGGGTCCCCCATCCTATGGTGTCCCTCTGGTGTGGGTTTTGGTGGGGCTTGAGGTGGGCATCTGTGGGCCCATTGCATTTTGTAGTGCCATGGAAATGGGTCCACCAGTACCCTAAAGCCTGGTATGACCCAGGTGTTAAATAATGGTGCTAAGCAGGCTCAGCCGCCATTATTTGGGTCTGGCTACTCCGTGCGCGTTGTTTCTGCGCCGGAGTATAAATAAGGCGGTATGGGGTTAGCATCATATTGTGGACAGGAACGCCTATCTTGCATCTAATTAGCATAAGGTAGTTTGTTGCATCCACAACATGACACTAACTACAATATTTTGATGCTAGATGGGTCTAACGTTAAAATGTAAATATGGAGTTAGCTCAGCGCCTTTTTTGGGTCAAAATTATTGACGCTAAAGCAGCGCAATCAAAGTATAAATATGCCCTTAAATGGCAGGGGCTGTGGAATAAAGGTAAGTGACACACACACTGTACCTTAGCCATATGTGTCCCCCTGCACTACACCACACACTACATAAACACCATCATCCATTATAATTCCAACACAACACAAGCCGTACATGCCGAAAACACACATTGGCATACATCCATGACACAACACACACACACCAATGACAATGCACCCACACACGACACACCCACAACAACCAATACAACTACACAAATTCACTCACGCAAAGGCACAACTACACAGATTACAACAACATCCACCACACAACATCAACACTCACCTGAATGTGTCACATGGCAACACAACATACAAAACAACATCAGTCTCACATGCAAGTGGCACACATACTGACACAACCGGATCACCCACTCCAGCTCCTTCCACCTCAACCAGCCAATCCACTCGCACGCATACAAGTACTGACTCATATGCACAACAGATGGCACAAACCTACCAGTACAGGTCCCCTTGCAATGCGCACACATGAACACAGTTGTCAAGTGTGAGTATACCGTCATTGTTGTGCCAGCATTCATTTGGCAAAGAATGATGACACCACAGTGACAGTGTGTATGCATGCGATATGCATGTTGTGTCAGTGTGTCCCCAGCCATGTGTGACACAATTGTCTCCCCGACAAATGCATGTCACGGTGATTTAAAAAAATTACTCTGACATGTATATGCCTTCAATGGTCCCGACCTTCAGTGCATTGCCCACCTAAAGTACCCTGGTAATGCGAAGTCCCTTCCTGCGAGTCTGAGGATTGCGGGGCATGTTTTCTCCGTGGGACGGTGGCAGCAGTGACTGTAGGTGTTGTCCAGTTGTAGACAGAGGTGGAATGGGGAAAAAGGGGGAGTTTTCATCCCTTCCCCCTCCCAATCCACCAACTCAGAAGTGGAGGTCGGACCAACAATTTTTGCTTGGTGGTAAGGCACATTCAAATCTGCATGGCAGGAAGGGTCGCTGGGGTACCACCAGCATTCACTTTTCCATCTCCTGCCGTCAACGCGGGTGGTGTTTCTTGGCAGAGGTGGTGGTTCGAATGCAGGCTTTTGGCTATGGGACCACTAACATCTAAAAACGTCAAGTGTTGAGACGGGGTCACTCACCTGAAAAGCAGGATGTCTGCAGGGGCGATGGTATGCTCCCGACCTCCTGGAACACCTCTCGGCACTTCCTGGTGGACACAGAAACGCCGGCAGGTGTCCCAAAAGGAAAGGGGGAGTGGTAGAGAAAGAGACAAAACACTGCCACGTCTTGCTGGTCCAGCCAAGCACCCTGTTTCTTCGGGGGGCAGGTCGTTGTTGACAGAGTGATAGTAGAGTTAGTGCACTCAACTTCCTTGAAACTGAATCTCTGCTTCTGATATGGGCACGGGAGTGGTAGAAGGACAGAGGGATGCTCCAGCACTTTTCTTGGATAATAATAACTGTTGGCACATTTACTAACACTGCATTATCAAAAACCCAAACTGAGTACCATAACAATAAGACCCATATTTAGACTTTTTTAGCGCTGCATTTGCCTAATTTTTTGACGCAAAAGTGGCGCAAACTTACACATACAATTGTATTTTGTAAGTTTGCGCCACTTTTGCGTCAAAAAATGAGGCAAATGAGGTGCTAAAAAAGTATAAATATGGGCCTAAGTACTGCAACACTAGGGCTGGCTTCACAGAGATTCACTGTTGCACAATACAGTTAAACTGTGGTTGCACTTATCATGCACAAGAAACACAAACAAGGGCATTAATTATATTATGTATAACTTTCCTGCATGCATAGGGTTAAACTAAAAGGAACAAAAACAATCCAAGAAATCCAAATGTCCACTCTGGGTTTAAACAGTTAGGGTGGCACAGTTTGGTTTGGTTTCACTGTGTGTGTGAAAAAAACCTTCAAAAGCAAATTCCTCAAACCTGAAACACAGGCATGAATGACACAATTTAAATCCAAGAGTTATGCTATTAGAGAAAGAAAAGTCACGGAAATGCTCTTTTAAAATTGCACTGTCACTTTTTGTAGTACTTGAGCTCAAGCAGATTTCTTGAAGCACATTTAGGCAAGTACCTACAATAATAATGTAGAATGTTCAGAAATGCATTTGTCTCTTCAAGATAAGCACTCTGCCAAAGTACAAGGTCTGAAATACACCAGCTGTTCTAGGAAAGCGCGACGCTCGAAGAACAAACTCCCTGGAGAATACTAGTCACTTAGCTGCAGTCTTTTCCGGAGTGCTGGAGGAATACCTGGTGACAGCTCGTACAGGAATGAAGAAGAGAATTGCCTCAAAAGTCCTGAATACGAGGATGACATCAGGGGCTGGACTGCCAAATCAGATGCTGAGATCAGGAAGCAAAACAAAGCCAAGCAGGGAGGCATGCTTCACTCTGCTATTTATAGCCAATCAGGAAAGCAGTTGAGTTTCCACAGGTGGACAAGTCACCACACCCAATTAGAAGCACATGTCTACACCTACTCACATTAGCAAACAAGCATTGGTAAAACAAGCATTGATAAAACCAATTGTGTAACACAGCACATTATGTTTACTTAGAAACATGAAGGTTTAACCAAGAACAGAGATATGATTTAACCCTAATCCCTGGGGATGCTGACAGATAACGCAGGAGGCACCTTGGGGATTCCTGACAGTCCTCCCCACCAAGGACCCTCTCAAAGGGTGGGGATTGGAAGGGTGCAGGAGATGGAATATTTAAGTAAGACGTGGAGCATGAACTGTGGACGCGGGTTCCCAGGAATGGTCCTCAGGCCCATAGCCTTTCCAAGCCAATAAATAGTGTAGAACACCACGGGCGCGCCTGGAGTCCAGAATTTTGGCCACTTCATATTCCTATTGCCCGTGTACTTTTACCGGGGAAGGTGGTGGGGCATTGCGGGTATCAGGGGAATATGGACGGAGTAACAACACTTAAACACGGGGTGTACCTTGAAATGATCTGGCAATGTCAGTGCTACTACCACAGGAATGATGATTTTGGCAATAGGAAAGGGGCCTAGAAATCGGGGGTTTAATGTTCTGGATCCTGCAAGATGGAGATTTTTTGATGAGAGCCACACCCGATCTCCTATCTGATGAGAGGGAGCAGGTCTCCTTCTTTTGTATGCTTGTTTTTTTACTTGAGCTTGGTAGAGTTTTAAATGGTGTTGTTCTTGTTTTTGAATCTCCTGTAACTCTTTATGGTGTTTCTGTACTGATGGAACTCTTCTGGATGTTTGGGACCCAGTTATAGGTAGCATTCTTGGGTGCAGACCAAACAAACAGTAAAATGGGGATACTCCTGTAGCCATGTGGACACTGTTGTTATATACAAATCCAACAAGAGGTAAAGCCTTATCCCACTCAGTAGACCATGTGTCAATGTAACATCTCAGGATTTGCTCCAGCGATTGGTTGGCACGTTCCGTCTGCCCATTCGTTTGTGGATGATATGCAGAGGACAAGCAGACGTCCATACCAACAGAGGAACATAAGCTACGCCAAAACTGTGATATAAATTGTGAGCCACAATCGGAAACAATTGTGGTGGGCAACCCATGAAGCCGTACAATGTGTTGGACTAACAAATCAGAGAGCTTGGGAGCCATAGGGAGGCATTTTATTGGAACAAAATGAGCCAATTTAGTTAGGTAATCTACAACCACCCATACAACAGTGTGCCCATTGGAAGCTGGGAGATCAGAAATAAAATCCATACTTATGGTATGCCATGGGGCCACCAGAATTGGCATGGGAAGTAACAATCCTTTGGCTGGAGTATGTGGGGTTTTAGCCCGAACACAGGTGGAACAAGTCTGGACGTAGCTTCTGACATTCTGCACAAGTGTGGGCCACCAAAACCATCTTTGACAGAGATCTAACATCTTTTTCTAACCCGGGTGACCTGCGAGGACAGAATCATGTCCCCAATGTAACACTGTATCCCGTAATTCTTTGGTAGGGACGTACAACTGATCAGCATGGTATAGTAAACCCTCTTTTTCATACACATCAGTTGAACAGGGAACCTTGTGTTGGGCTACCAGTATTTTCTCAAGGAACTCTTGGGAAGTGCATACAGCCACGATTTTTTCTGGGGGTATAATGCTTCTGACCTGTCCTAGCGCAACATCAGAGGAGAAACCCATCCTAGATAACGTGTCTGCCTTTTGTTGTGTAGTACCAGGCCCATAAGTGATTACGAAGTCAAACTCGTTAAAGAATAGAAGCCAGCGTAATTGACGAGGTGTCAGGGCCTTGGTTGCTTGACAAAGCTGTAAATTACAGTGATCTGTGTAAATAGTTACAGTGTGTCTAGCTCCTAGTAGTTGGTGACGCCATTCCTGGAAGGCAAGCTTGATGGCCAGAAGTTCCCGCTCCGCCACCGTGTAATTTTGCTCTGCGGGTAGCAATTTCTTTGAGAAGTAAGCTACTGGATGGAAATGCCCAGACTCAGGATCTCATTGGGACAAGACATCACCCACTGCCATTTGGGAATCATCTTCTTCCACGAAAAATGGCTGAGCCGGGTCGGGATGATGGAGAATAGGTGCTTCAGTGAATGTGTTTTTAAGAAGCTTTCTCAACTTCTGCATCCCAGAGGAACTTAACCCCCTTTTGTAGGAGACGAGTTATGGGAGATACCACGGTAGAAAAGTGGGGTATAAATCTCCGATAAAAATTTGCGAAGCCCAAAAACTGTTGCACTTCCTTGATGGATCTTGGGGCTACCCAATCCAGGATGGCCTGTACCTTGGACCTATCCATGGAAATTCCATCGGGAGTGATCACATCTCCCAGGAATTCTACAGTTGTAGGGTGAAAAACAAATTTTTCCAGCTTGACAAAGAGATGATGGTCACGAAGCCATTGTGAAACTGCTCCTACATGCCCCATATGTTCCTCAGTAGAAGACAAATAGATCAAAATGTTGTCTATGTATACCACTACACAGATATCCAGAAACTCCTGCAGCACTTAATTGATGGAAAATTGAAACGCTGCAGGAGCGTTACACAACCCGAAGGGCATCACTGTGTACTTGAAGAGTCCAAATTTAGTTTGGAACGCCGTCTTCCACTCATCCCCCTTCATCACTCGGATCAAGTGGTAGGTGCCCCGGAGGTCGAGTTTAGTATAAATGGTCGACTGACGTACCTGATCTAAAAGTACCGGGATCAACGGAAGTGGATACCGATTTTTTATGGCCACTTTGTTCACTGCGCGATAATCTATACAGGCGCGCAGCTCGTTATTCTTCTTGGGCACGAACAACAAAGACGACGATACTGGTGACGTTGAATGACAAATGTAACCCTTAGCCAATAGATCATCCAGGTAGTCTTGCAGGTATTGATTCTCAGGCTCAGAAAGAGCATACACCCTACTACATGGTAGCGTTGCCCCTGGAATCAAGTCTATACAACAATCGTATGACCTATGTGGCGGCAGCTGGTGGCCTTCTGTTCACTAAAGACATCATGGAAGTCATTATACAGTGCAGGAATGGCTAGTGTGTCCTCCGGCTTGATAGCCGTACTATGTGTGGATCCACAATGGAAGGGTGTCACTAGTAATGGTTTGTCTTGGTAACAGGAGTGCCAGCAATGCTTAGAGTCTAATGTCACTGTCCTTGCTGCCCAGTCAATTTTGGGATTGTGTAACTGAAGCCAGGGTATCGCCAAAATGGCTCCAAATACTGGGGTATCTATGAGGTCAAACTGAATTTGTTCTGTATGGTTGTTTGCACAAAGCATGGACAAGGGTGTTGTTTGATAAACGATAAGTCCTGAAGACAATTCTGACCCATCCACAGCTCTGACTGGTTCAGGGATGTCTTTTCTGACAGTCATAATATTTAGGTTTTAGCCAAACCCAAGTCTAAAAAGTTCGGTTAGCCCCAGAG
This sequence comes from Pleurodeles waltl, assembly GCF_031143425.1. Lineage (NCBI taxonomy): Eukaryota > Metazoa > Chordata > Amphibia > Caudata > Salamandridae > Pleurodeles > Pleurodeles waltl. Next base: position 575,075,629 of record NC_090449.1, on the reverse strand, counting down.
TCAAGCAATAGGGGAATGACCTTATGAACCTGAGGGGACAACACTAACGTCACAATAAGAGTTAGATGTCGAGGTACTGGACTCGTGGTATTAGCCAGAAGATGGGAGCCATATTGAAAGAAGCGCTCGATAAAGTGGTCTCAGAAGTTATGGAGCCTGTTAGTTTTCCACCTGGTCAGGAAGAGAGAATTCAGGTCCTGTTACTGCTCCAATGGTTTGCTTTGGAGCAGTAAGCTTGATAGGACACTCCCGAGCAAAATGCCTTGCCTTACCACAATATAAACACAGTTTCAATTTTTTCCTACGTTCTTTCTCTTCCTTAGATAGTGGGCCCCGCACACTGCTAATTTGCATGGGCTCAGGTGTATCATGAGTGGGAATGGTGGACTCCTTTTTCTCAGTTTTGAGCACCACTAAGCGTGTGTCACCCCACAATTTTTCTCCCTTACGTTCACTCAGGTGGTATTCCAATCGTACCACCAGGTCAATGAACTCGGAACACTTCATAGGAGGTTCCACAATTTGGGCTAGAACATCCTTGAGATCGTCCCGAAGGCCACGATAGAGGAGGGAGGTCCTCTTCTCCTCGGGCCACTCAGTCTCTGCCACCAACCGATTGAAAGAGGTGATATAGGACAGTAGATCCTTGTTTCTCTGGTGCAAATTCAGCAACTCATTGTCACTGGCTTGCACGAAGAGGTGTTTGGCGAACAGTTTCCTCAAGGCTTCCTTAAACCAGTTGAAATCATACAGTTTAGGGTCATTGCGCTCCACCAGCGAAATAGACCAATTAGCTGCATTGCCTCCCAAATAAGAGATAATAAAAGCTACCTTTGCAGCATCATTGGGGAATGCAGCTGCCCGACACAAAAACTGTAGCTGGCACTGGTTAAGAAAAATGTTGAACTTGGCACTATCTGCAAAAAACCTTTCTGGAGGATCTAAGGGCACAGGGGTTAGTGTTGTGACCATTACCTGCATGGGTTGTGTGGTGGAAGTCGTTGGGCCTGAATCGGGTCTAGGAACATGATTAGACGGGTCAAACCGAGGGGCCTGTAGTACTGGAGATCTTTGTTTTACTTTGACTCCTCCCCAGAGGGTGTCTTGTGTTTTATACTGCTGTAGTTCAGTGTGCAACTCCAGGTTCTCTTGCTTTAAGGAAAGAACTTCCTTCTGTAATCCCGCTAGGTCCCTAGCTAAATCTAATAAAGATGGAGCATCGTGATCAGCTGATAAAGCCTGTGCTAAACCTTTGAAAGTACCCATTGGGGAATCCATCGCCCAGGCAGCCCTGTATGTTGTGGCTTGGCTTTATGCCGAGACGGGCCTCTCACCTAAAAAGCAGGATGTCTGCAGGGGCGGTGGTAGGGGCGGTGGTATGCCCCCGACCTCCTGGAACATTTCTCGGCACTTCCTGGTGGACACAGAATCCCCGGCAGGTGTCCCAAAAGGAAATGGGGAGTGGAAGAGAAAGAAACAAAACACAGCCACGTCTTGCCAGTCCAGCCAGGCACCCTGTTTCTTCGGAGGGCAGGTTGTTGTTGACAGAGTTAGAGTAGAGTAGAGTTAGTGCACTCAACTTCCTTGAAACTGAATGTCTTTTTCTGATATGGCCACGGGAGCGGTAGAAGAACACCAGGATGCTCCAGCACTTTTCTTGGATAATAATAACTGTTAGTAATTGTGCCAACACTGCATTATCAAAAACCCAAACTGAGTACCATAACAGTAAGTACTGCAACACTAGGGCTGGCTTCACAGAGATTCACTGTTGCACAATACAATTAGAACTGTGGTTGCATTTATCATGCACAAGAAACACAAACAAGGGCATTAATTATATCACGTATAACTTTCCTGCATGCACAGGGCTAAACTAAAAGAAACAAAAACAATCCAAGAAATACAAATGTCCACTCTGGGTTTAAACAGTTAGGGTGGCACAGTTTGGTTTGGTTTCACTGTATGTGTGAAAATCCCTTCAAAAGCAAATTCCTCAAGCCTGAAACACAGGCATGAATGACACAATTTAAATCCAAGAGTTCTGCTATTAGAGAAAGAAAAGTCACGTAAATGCTCTTTTAAAATTGCACTGTCACTTTTTGTAGTACTTGAGCTAAAGCAAATTTCCTGAAGCACATTCAGGCAAGTAACTACAATAATAATGTAGAATGTTCAGAAATGCATTTGTCTCTTCAAGAAAAGCACTCTGCCAAAGTACAAGGTCTGAAATACACCAGATGTTCTAGAAAAGGGCGGCGCTCAAAGAACAAACTCCCTGGAGAATACTAGTCACTTAGCTGTAGTCTTTTCCGGAGTGCTGGAGGAATGCCTGGTGACAGCTGGTACAGGAACGAAGAAAAGAATTGCCTCAAAAGTCCTGAATATGAGGATGACATCAGGGGCTGGACTGCCAAATCAGATGTTGAGATTAGGAAGCAAAACAAAGCCAAGCAGGGAGACATTCTTCCCTCTGCTATTTATAGCCAATCAGGAAAGCAGTTGAGTTTCCACAGGTGGATGAGTCACCACACCCAATTAGAAGCACATGTCTACACCACACCCAATTAGAAGCACATGTCTACACCTGCTCACATTAGCAAACAAGCATTGGTAAAACAAGCATTGATAAAACCAATTGTGTAACACAGCACATTATGTTTACTTAGAAGCATGAAGGTATAACCAAGAACAGAGATATGATTTAACCCTAATCCCTGGGGATTCTGACAGATAACGCAGGAGGCACCTTGCGGATTCCTGACAGCTGGTAGACCGTCACTGCAGTGGCTGTGCTTTCAGTCGAAAAGTCAATGTCATTACCGTTACCCCAACATCTAAATCAGGCCCTTAGTGACCTTAGGAAATAAAATCGCTACCCCAATTTTGTTATTGGTTGCAGGTGAATAATATATATGTTGTACCCAGTACTTCTACAGTGAGTTAATGTCCTTCTCCGTGAAATGAGTTTCTTGTAAAAATGCCATATGACAATTAATTTTCTAAAGCTATGGAAGAATTCTTTGTTCCTTAATAGGACTATGTGAACACGAAGATTATGGGCCTGATTCTGACCCCGGCGGTTCTTTACCGCCGGGGCCAGGGTCGGCGGGAGCACCGCCAACAGGCTGGCGGTGCCCCGCAGGGCATTCTGACCGCGGCGGTTTTGCCGCGGTCAGAAGTGGAAAACCGGCGGTCTCCCGCCGGTTTTCCGCTGCCCTGGGAATCCCCCATGGCGGCGCAGCTTGCTGCGCCGCCATGGGGGATTCTGACAGCCCATACCGCCATCCTGTTCCTGGCGGTTCTCCCGCCAGGAACAGGATGGCGGTATGGGTTGTCGTGGGGCCCCTGGGGGCCCCTGCAGTGCCCATGCCAATGGCATGGGCACTGCAGGGGCCCCCGTAAGAGGGCCCCACATTGTATTTCAGTGTCTGCATTGCAGACACTGAAATACGCGACGGGTGCCACTGCACCCGTCGCACCTTCCCACTCCGCCGGCTCAATTCTGAGCCGGCGTCCTCGTGGGAAGGCTCTTTTGCACTGGGCTGGCGGGCGGCCTTTTGGCGGCTGCCCGCCAGCCCAGTGCAAAAGCCAGAATCACCGCAGCGGTCTTATGACTGCGGAGCGGTGTTCTGGAGGGGGGAACTCTGGTGGGCGGCCTCCGCCGCCCGTCAGGGTTAGAATCACCCCCTATATTTCATAGAATATGCTATAATCTAAAATAGTAGAGAGGAGCTATATGTTAAATGAGTGAGAGCACAACATAAATTTGAGTCTATAAATAAGACAAAAAATGTATACATCTTAAAAGAGAGAGAGAAAAAAGATAAACAAAAAAAACCAATATGTTAAAAACAGAGATATTTGGAAGTTGCATTGGTCACAACCATGCAGTTATATTAAGAATGAAACTATGAAAATGAGGAGTGCTGAAATGCCAAAAACAAATGTGGCCACAACAATGAAACCTCTATCAATGAATTAAATCACAAAATAACATGGGACCGTATTAAATACATTTAAAAACCATATGTATATTTAGTGCTATTTAGATAAACTTAATCAACGAGAACATACACTTAAAGAAGGCATACATACAAGTAGTAACCACACAATCAATGAGTAACCTTCAACAGCATAGCAATGAAGTACACGCCAAGTGTTACAGATAATTGCAAATAGTCATTCAATCTGCCCGATGATCAGTTTTTCTTTTTTTTTCTTTTTTTTGTCCTCATTCCCCATAGGCTATATGAGAAACCTCCTTTGCTTATCAACCAAAACAAAAGAAATTTTTCTCGGCCAGGGGTTGCCCTCTCCTCTCAAGCAATCCTCAAACTGTCCCGATTCCCTAAGGATTTCAGAGCAGGGTGTATAATCATTGGACAAGTAGCACAGAACCGTTTCAATTCCTGCATTAAATTCAGTGAAATTATATACATCAATGACCTAATTTCCAATTCACTAATGGTACCCAAAAATTCCCTGCACCCTATCCTTTCCCCCCATTAATTGGTCCAAATCTGCTGTACAAAAAACATCCCTAAGCCATTCTGCATGGCCTGGAGGGGCCTTCGACATCCATTTTCTACATATTTCCCGCCTCCCCAGCAATATTGCATAGAATACAAACTTCATGTTTATGGGTGTGCCCCGACCAGGCCGCCCCTGCCGATCCTGGGATTGACCGAAAATTATTAACTGTAAGGAGGGCTCAATTTCCCAATTCAATATACTCGAGATTGTTCCACATACTCCTTCCCAAAAATGTCGAACATCAAAACATTCCCAAAATATATGAATATCTGTTGCTTGAGTTAAACCACACTTTGGACATTTCACCTCCTGCCCTCCTTTCATTTTGGATAACTTCTCAGTAGAGATATAAACTCTATGTATCGTGTAGTAATGATTTTTCCTCAGAGCGGCAGGCTTCACAATACCGTAAAGCAATACTAGCGACTCTTTCCACCACCTCTTAACTGACTCTTCTGGGAAAAATTCTCTCCACAAATCTATGGGAAGTTCAAACTCCCCGTCTACCCCTTCTAGGATCCCACAGTACCAGGCTGACACTCTATGGGGACCTACTAATGGGCTCAGAATGATCTTGTTCAAAGGATTGGACATCCCAACGCCTTCCTTAATCCCCTTAGCCCATTCTCTTATTTGCAAAAACTTCCACCTAGACAAAGAACCCCCTGTTTTCAGCACCAATTCTTCCCAGGAAAGAAGATCCCCCTCCGGAAACAACTCTCCCCAGTGCTCTAATCCAGCTTGTTTTATCGGTAACGCTAAAATATCTTGAAAACATTCTGGGGTACCCGGGGAATCACAGATAGGTGCATTAAAGTTATAGTAGGTGAGTTTTGCTAATCTGATACCAACATTCTGCCAATCCCCGCATAATTTTCAGCCTTATCTTTTTGAAGAATTTAGGGTCCCAAAATTTAAAAATAAAGTTAGTTGAAGCGCCTTTGATATTAGAAGCCATTATCTTAAAAATTAAACCTGTGGTCGTGGAGTCTGAAGCAAGGAGGAAAACTCTAAACTTTTTCAAAAGAAAAGCACAAGCATAATAATGCAATTCTGGTAATGCCAAACCACCCTTTTCCTTACACCGACGCAACTTCCTCCGAGAAATTCTAACCCCTTTAGAGTTCCAAATAAAGTCATTTATAAGGCGCTGCATTTTTTCCATATACTTTTTCTGCATAGGGAGTGGAGAGGTAGAAAACAAAAAATTCCACTTTGGAAGGATAGACATTTTCACCAAATTAACCCTGCCAATAATCGATAAAGGAAGATGGGTCCAGCCTTGTAATAAACCCTTGCATTCCAGCAACAATTTTACCTGGTTCCTCTCTGCTAACTGATTAATGTTTTGAGGTATCAAAATTCCCAGATATCTAATTTCCTTCTTACAATAAACAGATTTATAATCCATATTCCAAGCCATAATCTCTGTATTTTCCACATTCACTTGGTAGCCAGAAACCTTACCGAACTCTTTAGCCAGCCTAAGAATCTCAGGAAATGCAGTTGATAGGTTGTCTGTATAAACCAAAAGATCGTCGGCATACAAAGTGAGTTTCCTCTCCCAACCCTGACAACAGAAGGGGGAGATCACCATATTCCACCGAATCTTCCTCGCAAAGGGCTCCATATATAGATTAAATAATACAGGAGATAAAGGGGCAGCCCTGTCTAGTGCCCCTAGCAATAACAATTGGACCGGTAAGATTCCCATTGAAAAGTATTCTAGCTGTTGGAGCCCTGTAAATCTGATTTACAACCCTGCATAAATTACTTCCCAATTTAGCTTTTTTTAACAAAAGCTTTAAATAGCCCCAACTTACTTGATCAAAGGCTTTCGCTGCATCAATAGTAATAATCCCCAAAGGGGAGTCAAAAGATACTGCCATATCTATAGCCCCAATCAATTCATATGTCAGCTCGTGGAGGTATCTACCCTTCGAAAAGCCCTTCTGGTCCGAGTGTATTAAACTATTAGCTACTCTATTTAATCTATCAGCCACAATTTTGGTAAACAACTTATAATCGCTGTTCAATAATGAGATAGGTCTATAGGATGTACGATTAGTCAGGTTTTTACCGGGTTTCAAAATCAACGTAATAACTGCATCATTCCACGAGGAGGGCATATCTATCTCGTTAGAGAAAACCTTGCCAAACAACGCAATCAAAATCGGGATTATTGCATCACCTAAGACTTTATACACCTCCACCGGAATACCATCGGGCCCGGGGCTTTCCCTTCTTTACCCCCAGCTAAGGCCGCTGATGATCAGTTTTGTTACCTTCCCTTTTTCCCCCTTTCTGCAGATGTATAAATTCACAGAGTTTATGAGGATTATCATATGTAATGGTCTTGTCTTTACATGTAACCTTGAATAAACAAGGGTGACAGAGCCAACTCTGGCCTTCATAGCTCTAAGCATAGGACACATGACCAAAGATTTTTAATTCTATTTGCTATGACACTGGTCACAGCCTGGGAGATACTTTTTTTAACCCAACCATAATGTTCTTTGTTTTTCACCTTCAAAGACTTGCATCAAATCTGTAACTAAGAGACAAATAACTATTATGCCTCTTCGTTTAGAATAGCTTGTTGAAGAAAATACTTTTGGTCCTATTCTATGGGCCCTTTGCATAATATGTATACAGAATGTTCGCTTTCATGGAAGCAATCATACCTGAACATCCAGCCACTTCATGTGTGCCATAAATCCTCATATTATTCCTTCAATATCTATTTTCTAAGTCTTCAGTTTGTTTTTTAAAGGTATTAATCTTTCTTGTCATACTACGAACTTTAGCAGTACATCTTGAGATTCACGTTTCGTGTACTTCACTTCGGATCCTCTTGACTCAAAATTGAACTATTTTCCCCTATTCCTTGCAACAAAGCATAGGTGTTCACAATAAAGGACTTCATATTTGTAATTTAGCACATCAGATGTTCCAGAGTAAGCAAAGATGGAGATTTTGTAGGCTATTCAGGATCTTTCTTTGGCCTCTTACTGGAACCAATCGAGGCCTCGTTTATCATGGTTGTGGTTGCTGATGTAGAGCATATAGGTTTAGGAAAGCCTTATGCTTTATTCTGTGATTTCAAACCAAGGCTCTCTTACACTTTATTTATTCCTCTTTGAGCACATTTACTTAAACAATGTTTAGAACTGGGCAACTTCTATTTACTACTGCACATGAATGACTCGGTTCTTCTCATATAGTAAAGTCTATATATGATCAACTGTCAGACCTTTAGTACTGCTAAATGGTGATAATTGGTATTTCCAATTTGGGTCTCTCTCAGTGTTGCCTTACAAAGTAAGCAGCGTCATCCCATTGATTCATAATAGAAAAAGAATTCTGAATTAGGTGCATTCTGAATTAAGTGCATACTGAAAATGAAGGCTGCTATTGAAATCATTGGGGCAGATTTATGGAAAATGGCGCTGCACCAAGTGTAGCGCCACTTTCCCTGCGCCCCTTAGTGCCCCCCTAGCGCCACCATGTGTGCACCGTATTTAAAATACGGCGCACCATGGCGGAGGGTAGTGGGCAATAGCATAATTTTTCATCACGCTATTGATGTACTCTACAGGAGTAGCACCAAAATATTGGTGCTACTCCTGCAGAGTACATAGGGTCCCATTTATAAGTAATGGAAGCCCCCTTTTTATGCCTGCTCTGAGCAAGCGTTAAAAGTGCTGTACAAAATGATGCAGGGAAATCTCTTAGATTTCCTTGTGCCATTTTTTCGGCCCCCCTAATTGGGGAACATCCCCTTTGCATACATTATGCCTGATGCAGGCATAATGTAACGCAAAGGGTTACAAAGTGGCGCAATGCATGCATTGCACCACTTTGTAAATATAGCACTAGGATTTTGGCCTTGTTGGGCCACATTAGCGTAAAATAAATGACGCTAATGTGGCACAAGGTGGTGCGAGGGGCTGATAAATATGCCCCAAAGTGCGCACCGGCTCAGGTCGCTTCAAAATGGCAGGTGTCAGCTCGACTGACAAACAGTGAACATGGGACCACTGTTCAAAAAGTAGCAAGAAGGTCCAACTAGCAGAGGAAGTGCCAATTGAATAAAACATCAAACTCAAAACCCCTAAAAAATTGCATCAATTCTAGGAAAGAAACATATAGGTGAAGTGGTAAAGGCAAAGGGCTCGCAAGAATGAAAGAGACAGCATCAGTCTTGTGATGGGAGCACACTACCAGAGCTAAAGATCATGGGTCAAGTCGTCATGTCCAGCCTCAGAAGTGCTGTGAAACAGCAAGGGAACCACAAATGTTGTGAGGGTACCACCTGCGCAAGTATCACTGCACGCAAAGAGACCTGCAGCAGGGTAACAGCCCCTTCAGTGGAGTAATTCTACTACTAAGCACTCATTGCTTCTAAGAAGGGTTCTCATTCAATGCTTTGTCTGAGGTAGTATGACCTATATTAATGCAATTTCAATTGTAAAAGTTTCAAAGTAAACTGCCAATTGGTTTTGGATCCTTTATATAACACAGTCGCAGAAAGCTACCTTCAACAGTGGCACTAACTATTCATGTATGCCTGGCACTGTGGTTTTTCTCCATTCCCCCAAAGGACCTAGCTTGACTGCTGCCAGGGCATATGCCTATGACAGGACAAGACTAATGTTTCATCAGCCTTTTATTTATTTGTTTATAGGTGTTGTTGCAGTGCCAAATCAACCATAATGGCCTGACCCAGCTTTCTTAGGGCCTCATTTACTACTTTTTGGTGCAGGGCAGCGCTGCAAGCTTCTTGCTGAGCTGCCCTGAGTCAAAAAAAGGGCAGGAAAGCGCCATATCTATAAGATATGGCGCATTCCTGTCTTTTTCCTGTGCACTGGCGTGCAATGGGCTACCATGCGCCAGCGCAGGCACCCTTGCACCATGTTGCAAGGGTGTCTGCTTGCAGGGATGATTGTTTTTGTGCAGGAAGGGGCACCTTCCTGCACAAAAAAAATCATGAGAGGCCTTTGCCTCTTGCTATGTGTGCTGTTGAATACAGCACACATAGAAAAAGGAAAAAACAAAGAGAAATGAAGGACTTTCTCCGCGTCGCGTCTTCCTTATGCCTCTCCTGGGGAGCGTAGGCTTTGGACGCATTCTGAGGTTTACAAAATCTTGTAAATCTGGAAATGTGTCAAAATCCATGGGTGTTGCATGGGAACACCCACCCGAACGCCCATGTGTTTTGATGCAAAGTAAGGCAATGCAACGACTTGCGCTACATTGCCTTACTCCATATCTACAAGGCCACGAAAAGCCAAGGAGAGTGGCTTTGCCTGGCCTTGTAGATATGGGCCAGCAGTGCAGTGATTCAAGAGTGACGCACCGGTGGCGCAAGCTACTTGTAAATGAGTCCCTCAATGTCAAGTATAATTAGGCGCAAATGAGTAAAGGGTAAAGCACACATGAAGCTTGCCTTTATCCGGCTCTTTTCACAAAGGAAATTGTACTCGTTTTGGCTAGGAGAACAACAGGTCAGCTGTAAATCATGATTAATTAAAATTTCATTTATATATAAGCTCTTGTCGGTGACTAATCTGCCTTCTCCAGTAGTTGATTAAATACCTGAAAGCCCCAGTTATCATTTAGAAAACCAGAACATAACTTGCCAACCATGGGATATTGCTGACTTTCTCATTTAGTCACACTCTTAAATATTCAAAGAAACAGTCCCGGTAAAAGAGCTGATTGTGAAGCACAATGTAGATTTTCCTAGTAATTTATAACGGAAAGTCTTAATTTTATTAAAGACACGGAGGCGAGTATTATGCTTCTCGATCTTGCTTTATTTTAAATAGCAGCAGTCAAGAAACTACGTTTCCCATGAGGCTGAAGTAACAGGCAACCAATGGGAAAGAAAAACGTATCGGCATTGGAACCAATAGCAACACTTGAACATGGTATAAACATTACACTTGACTGCGACCAGCCCTCTTTCTTGATGCGAGAAGGCTAGTCTGTGTGAGAAAATAACGGGATAATAGAAACAATTATAGCAACTGCCAAAATGAGGGAGCAAAGTTCTTGGCAAAAGTTGATCCAGGATTTGAGGAGCGGAAAGAAGCAGTGAGATGACCGGAGCTTGTTGTGGTCCTGAGGTAGAAGGTTGGTCCAACTTGGTGGTGTTGGGAACTTGTTCCGGTGATCAGGAAGGGTTCTGAGGTTGGTTTGTTGTTGCTGTGGGAGGAAAGAATCGACAAAATTAGAGAATCTGAGGCGGGATAATACTCGCCTCCGTGTCTTTAATAAAATTAAGACTTTCCGTTATAAATTACTAGGAAAATCTACATTTTATGGCAAGACCGGTGGCTCTTATTATGCTTTTTTAAAGCATGTTAATTATTATAGAAGTTGCTGTATGAATGGGTTTACAATAAAAAGTTCTGAAAACATAATCATTAGACCAGTCAGCCGATCTCAGAATGTCCTCGAGTCTGGAACCTACCCAAAATGCTTTGGAGGCCATGGCACCCCTGGAGGAGTGAGCGCCAAATACTGATGTGTCTATACCTGCTAAGGTCATGACCCAACGTACCCATCTGGCTAGAGTAGCAGATGATACGGGATTATGGGGTTTGCGGAAAGAAATGAGGAGTTGGGATGAGGACGTTCTGAGGTTGGCTGTGCGATCTTCGTATACTTTGAGACACTCTCCTACACATAATTTGGGTTGATTGGGGAAATAAGGGTAGAACACTGAACGTATATTTGTTTTGGTACGTTTGTTAATAGTAAATAAAACACCTGTGGGGGAAAATTGTCTGGATGAAATATCTAGTGCTTTAACATCAGAAATACGTTTAATGGAGACTAAACAAAGTAACATTGTTAGTTTGGCTGAAAGCATTTTCAGAGAAAGATCAGCATTGTCTTGCCAGGTAATAAATAATTTTAAGACAACATTGACATCCCATAACTTGGAATACTTGGGTAACGGAGGAAAAGAAAATGTTACTCCCTTAAGAAGGCGGCATACCAAGGGATGTTCTCCAATCGGTTTTCCATTAATGTGAGAGTGTTGAAGGGAAATAGCTGACCTATAAAGGTTAATTGTCCTGTAAGACTTGCCTGTGCCAGCTTGTGCAGCAAGGAAATTTATGATATAATTTACATCGGTTGAAATGGGATCGATATTCCTTCCCAGACACCAGCTTGACCAAAGAGACCAAGCGGATTTGTATGCCTTTCTAGTGCCGGGAGCCCATGCGTTGTTAATGAAGTCTGAAGCTTCTGTCGAAATTGGAATGGGAGGTTGGGGATACCTTAAACCTTCCAGGCCGATAGGGAAAGGGTATTGTTGAGGATGAGAGGATGAGGAAAGCCGGTGGGATTCTGGAGGAGGGAAGGAAAAACTGGAAGGAGGACTGGGAAGTCGATAGTTAATTCGAGGAGAGGGGGAAACCACACTTGTGATTGCCAAAATGGAGCTATTAGGATTAGGGAGGCTTTTTGGCGCCTGACCTGGGCGCGCACTCTGGTAATCATTAGAAATGGGGGAAAGGCATAATTGAGCGTGGATGACCAGTCCTGGAGGAAAGCATCGGAAGCGAGGGCTGAAGGATCCGGACGCCAACTGAAAAACAGAGGAAGTTGTGTATTTAGATGGGACGCAAATAGGTCTATTTTGAAGGGACCCCATTTGTGAAGGAGAGATTGGAAGACTGATGGATGGAGTTTCCAGTCGCTGGCATCTCTGAGATAACGAGAGTGCCAGTCTGCGACATCGTTGAGAGAACCGGGGAGGTATTCTGCTAGCAGGGAAATTTTGTTGTGGAGACAATATTCCCAAAGACTTTTTGCCAGATCTGCTAGGGTTTTTGATCTGGTGCCCCCTTAGTGGTTTATGTAGCGGACAGCTGACACATTGCCCATACGGAGGAGGATGGTACACTGGGCTCTGTTTTTTGCGAGGCTTTTGATTGCAAAGGAGCCCGCAAGCATCTCTAAATAATTGATATGCAATTTGGACTCCTCTGAAGACCAGAAACCTCCAGTCGAGATTGCGCCACATCGTGCGCCCCAGCCCGTCAGACTTGCATCTGATTCTAACACAAGATCTGGGGCTGATGGAAATATAGTCTTGCCGTTCCAGGCGTCTAAATGGTCTATCCACCAATGAAGCTCTAGACGGGACTCGTGGTCGAGATTGATGGACTCTGAGTAGGAGAGACCTCTTCTGAGGTGTCGGATTTTTAGTCTTTGGAGTGCCCGGTAATGAAGGGGTCCGGGAAAGATGGCTTGTATTGAGGAGGCGAGGAGACCGACAACTCTGGCTAGGGATCTGAGGGAGATTTGGGAACTCCGGAGGAGTTTCAGAATTTCTGATTTTGTAGATTTTACCTTTTGTTGTGGAAGTTGGAGGACGGCTGCAGAGGAATCGATTATGAAGCCCAGAAACTCTATCCTTTTTGAAGGAATAGAAATGGATTTTTCTTTGTTGACTAGGAAGCCCAATTGGGATAAGAGGGAGCAAGTTATTTGTAGGTGTCGTTGGAGCGAGAGGCGATCCTGATGCATTAACAGGATGTCATCTAGGTAAATAAGCAATCTGACTCCCAGAGACCTGAGGTGGGTTGTGATCGGTTTCATTATTTTTGTAAAGCACCAAGGTGCAGAAGAGAGGCCGAACGGGAGGGAGGAGAAATGGTAAGTTTGTCCCTGCCATTGGAATTGGAGAAATTTTCTGTGAGATATGTGTACAGGAACGGATAAATATGCGTCTTGGAGATCTAAGCGGACCATGTAATCTTGAGGGAGAAGAATGTCTCTTAAGTGAATGATGGTTTCCATTTTGAAATGTCTGTATACGACAAATCGATTGAATGACTGGTCTCGGTTTTTTGTTTTTCTTTTGGGCTAGGAAGAGGGTACTGAAGAAACCGGAAGGATCCGGGCGAGATATCTGAATGGCTTGTTTGTGGAGAAGTGATTGGATTTCTGATGAGATTAGGGACGATATTTCTGAAGAGAAGAAAAGGGGGGGAGGAAGGGACCGTTGGTGTGGTACTGCATAAAGTTCTATGGTGTAACCTTGAACTGTGTTGAGTATCCATGGATCTGAGGTGATACTTTTCCATTTTTCTATGAAGTTACGAAGGCGGCCGCCTACAGGAGGAAGGCCATAATTGGGGCTTACCTTGTTGGTAATTGAATCTGGCGCCGCGATGTCCACGACCTCGGTAGCCTCTGTCACGTTGGGGATAGAATTGAGGTTTGTAGGATTGTGAATCATAAGTGGAATTGTAGGTGTTGTAGGCGTTGAAGGAGCCTCTAGACCCTTGTGATCGGGCGGGACGGCCGGTAAAGCGGCTCCTGGCTGTACCGGCCTTGCCAAAAACCCGTTGGTGGAATACTTTTTTGATTGATTGTTGTGCCTTGTCTATAGAGGCGAAAGTGGAGACAAACTTTCCAAGGTCTTTTATGAATGAATCACCGAAGAGGAGACCATCCGCCTTGACACCAGGGTCGATGAAAGCTAGGTTGGCTAATTTAGGGTCTAATTTGAGTAGGAGACCCTTCCGTCTTTCATGGATAATGGCCGAATTGGCGTTGCCTAAGAGACAGAAGGCTCTTTGGATCCAGAGGGATAATTCTGCCGGATCAATGTTGGAATTTTCTGATTTGGCTGATTCTGCCATGTCAAAGATTCTGGCCAAAGGGCCGACCAGGTCCAAGAGTTTGTCTTGACAGTTGCACCAGGCCTTATCGATGCCTTTGCGGGGGTCTTTGCCAAATTTGGAAAAGAAAGTAAGAAGGGATTGGTCAATAGACGGGGTAGAGGTGATATTAGAAGAAAGGGAAGGTCTAGGACATTCTGATCTTAGTTTGGACCTAGTGGGTTTGTCTAGGGGAAGTCTCAGTCTGGAGGAGATATATTCAGACACGTGAGAGGAGGGTAACCATTCAGTTGAGTTGGGGTGGTGAAGGAAAGAAGGATTAAACATGGGATTACCGTCTGGGTCCAGTATTTGTTTGGCTGTGAAGGTATTTGTGGTTGAATCAAATTTTGTTCTCTTGGGGGGGGGGAGGATTGAGACTGGGAGCCCCAGATATCTGGGTCGTCATCTGGGTCGTCTAAGTCACCCATGTCATCATCTGTGTCTGAAATATGGGAAATAGTAATTTTTTGTGGCGTAGCAGAGATATGTTTAGTCTTTTCAGAACACTTTAATTTAGATTTCCCCTCCTTGGAAGGAGGCCTTGGAGGAGACTTGTCCTCAATCTGGGGTGAAGAAGTTTCACCAGTCAAGCTAGCGCCATCTGTTTTTTGAGAAGACAAATCCTTAATTTTTCTCTTTCTGCATTCCCCCGCAGAATGGGCCAGTAAGGATTTGGAAACCATATCCTGTATAGAGGATTGAAGGTTTTTTGTTATTTTTGCCATCAAATTATTAATGGCTTTAGCCACAGAATCACTAATAAAATTATCAAGGTCTTGGTTAAAAGACTCATCTTCATTGATAGAATTATCATTCATATTGAGAACTAGGAGTGAAAGGGTTAAATAGAAAAAATGTGGAGGACAAGGCCTGGTAGAACACGCCCACGGGGGCATTACCGGTGTAGAGGGAGCAGACGGGAGCTTGGAGTCGAGCAGAGAAGCTGGATTCAGGCCGTCCTGGAGAAACTAGGTATTTCAGCCTACGCGCGCGTCGTGTGAGGAGGCAGAAGCGCTTGTGAAGGAATAAGACGGCCGTTGGAACGTTCGTGTTCCTTGAAAGGCCGGTGCGAGGAGGGGGGGGGGTGGCGGAAACAGATAAAAAACAGCGCGGAGCGAGTCTTTTCAATGAAACAGCACAGTCGCGTTGCAGCGGAACAATATTAAAGTAAAGGTTCATGCAAACAAGTACATTTAAGGAAAACGCGCAGATAAGAAAAGGTGAAGAAATTTTGGAACACTTATCTTGACTCCGAGCAGCAAGCAAGAGGGCTGGTCGCAGTCAAGTGTAATGTTTATACCATGTTCAAGTGTTGCTATGGGTTCCAATGCCGATACGTTTTTCTTTCCCATTGGCTGCCTGTTACTTCAGCCTCATGGGAAACGTAGTTTCTTGACTGCTGCTATTTAAAATAAAGCAAGATCGAGAAGCATAATAAGAGCCTCCGGTCTTGCCATAAAATTTATAGCGGCCACTTAGGTGAAGAAATTGTGTAAGTAGAAACACCAGCTCCTTTAATAGGATTAAAAGCACAAAATAACCCAAAGTCTTCGCTGCGGGACTGACAAGCTTCAACTATGGCTGTTTCAAAATCTTGGTCCAAAGGCCCTTCCTGAGCCTCTTGGCACTTTCTTTGCTGAGACCCTTTCCCTCATTCAGACATGGTCTTCTCTCGCTGAGAACAGATCTAAGTAACTTGAAGGGGCCGTGGGCCGGGCACATAAACGCACACTCGCCTCCACCCATCCACAAGCACACTCATTCACTCGCATTCATTCACAAGCACACGTGCTCACACATACTCAGACTCATCCATTAGCAATCAGCACGCATTTCTTCCTCTTGTTGGGAGAGTGTAGGCTTCTCAAATTAGGTGATGAAATATTCAATGAGTTAATAGCGTTGACCTTTACCGGAGTTGTCGCCAGTAACCCTTTTGTCCATCCACCAGTGCCGTACTGTTGCAATTCCCCCAATTGCAACCAGGGCCACTGAGCTCTAACACAATCTTCATGTTGGTGCACCATGGTGTCTACTGAGAAACGAAAAATCTTCCCCTCCCTCCTGTGTTAAGAAAGTAGAAAACCTCAAACCTCCTTCTCTTTTGTGATCTTACCTTTTCGTCTATCCCTTATTCAGAAATTGTTCTCCACCTACAGGACTCTTTTTAAGCCATTAATACAGCCATCACTTTAGCATTTGGGCCCATATTTATACCTTTTTGCTCTGCATTCACATCATTTTTTTGACGCAAATGTGGCGCAAACCTAACTCCATAGTTATATTTTGACGTTAGACATGTCTAACGT
Source organism: Pleurodeles waltl (assembly GCF_031143425.1). Lineage (NCBI taxonomy): Eukaryota > Metazoa > Chordata > Amphibia > Caudata > Salamandridae > Pleurodeles > Pleurodeles waltl. Next base: position 575,059,092 of record NC_090449.1, on the reverse strand, counting down.
CAAAATATTGGAGTTTGCACCATTTTTTAGATGCATGAACCGATCTTGCGTCAATGAGATGCAAGGTAGGTGTTCCCATCTAAAAAATGGTGCTATCCCCATAGCCCCATATTTATCACCCGTGCTAAAATGATGCACGGGTGGGAGGAGGGGCCAAATAATGGTGCAAAAGTGGTGCAAAGCATGCTTTGCACCATTATTTAATGCCTGGGTCAGACCAGGCGTTAGGGGACCTGTGGACCCTTTTCAATGTCAGACACCATGGAATGGGTCCACAGGTGCCCTCCCCAAGCCCCAGGAACACAGTTTTAAAACTTTTTTAAAGTGAGATTGGGGGCCCTGAAATGGGCCCCCCTACATGGCACTGGGTGCAATGGCAATGCCCAGGGGACCCTTGCCCTCTGTCCTGGCCATTGGGGTAGTGGGCATGACTCCTGTCTTTTATAAGACATTAGTCTGTGGTATGGATGGTTTGCACCGGAAAATGACGCTAGGCTGGTTAAAGGCATTTTTTTTGCCTCTAACCAACCTAGCGTCATTTTGGGGTGCAAAACCCTCTTCTCCCATACCGCCACCCCATCCTGCTAACGTCATTTTTTTTAACGCTAGCCCCCCCCCTTTGCACCAGCTTGTGGTATTATATAAATTTGGCGCCCAGCTGGTGCTCTGGAATGACGCAAGCTGGTGCTATACTTTTTGATGCAAAACTGCGTTTGTGCAGTTTTGCGTCAAAAAGTATAAATATGGGCCTCAGTCTTTAGATTGATGAGCACTAAGAATCTGCCATATTCCAGTAAGTGCATTGTCGTTAGGCAGTGGCCTATGTCATTTTACCATAGTCTACCGCCTATGAATTATCTTGCTGTCTCCTCTTCTCACAGTTGGTTTACTGTTCATGCTTATCTTTACTTCTCTCATCATTTTTTCTTTCTTCTGTGCTCAGTCTTTGTGTACACAGTTGATCCTTCTAATTAGATTTGTCCTCCATGTGGAGCAGAGTGTGTCCCCCATTATCTGTGGTTATTGTGACCTATTTACCCTTTCACAGAAATTGTAATCCAAAGGTGTACAGCCAATTGTATTGAATCCTTTCATTCAGAGGTTTCTAGGTCAGGCTTCTCCAACGAGTAGCTCGTGAAGTACTGGTAGTTCTCAAGCCACCTGTAAGTAGCTCTCCTCTGTGAAGCCTAGCCTACTAAAATCGAAGCTTTTAATTTGAAAAATGAGTATATGCATACTGAATTTGAAAAGTGTGTATTCAAGTTGGAAATGCGTGTATTTTCAGAACCCATTATATCCAAAATATATTGAGAGATGATATTTGACTCAGAAATCATGCAGCACTGTGACACTTAGGCACATATTTATATTCCGTTTGTGCCAAATTTGCATCATTTTTTTAACGCAAATTTGGCGCAAACCTAACTGCATATTTATATTTTGATGTTAGACACGTCTAACGTCAAAATATAGGAGTTTGCACCATTTTTTGGATGAGTGAACCTACTTTGCGTCAATGAGATGCAAGATAGGCATTCCCATCTAAAAAACTGTGCTATCCCCATAACTCCATTTTCATTCCCCCATGCTAAAATGACGCAAGGGTGGGAGGAGGGGATAAATAATGATGCTAAGCTTGCTCAGCACCATTATTTAATGCCTGGGTCAGAACAGGTGTTAGGGGACCTTTGGACCCATTTCCATGGTTACATACAATGGAATGGGTCCACAGGTGCCCGCCCCAAGCCCCAGAAACAACCCCCACCAGAGGGACACCGGAGGATGAGGGACCCCATCCCAGGAAAGGATTTTTCAACTATTTTCTTTTTTGCCATCGGGGGCCCTAACTTGGGGCCCCCTGCATGGCACAGGGTGCAATGGTCATACCCAGGGGACACTTGTCCCCTGTGCTGGCCATTGGGGTGGTGGGCATGACTCCTGTCTTTCCTCAGACAGGAGTCATGTTTTTGGAGGTTGGGTGCCAGGAAATAGCGCTAGTCTGCTTAGAGGCATTTTTTTGCCTCTAACCAGGCTAGCATCATTTTCTGAAGCACAACCCCCTCCTTTCCTACCACCACCCCCACCCTGCTAGCACTAAAAAGTATAAATTCGGCCCTCATTATATTATTATTACGTTTGTGCTGGGACATTGTAGCTATGAGTGATATGTATTACCCATGTAGATGCTTCCAAAATATACAAGCCTTTTTCATAATACTTTCGGCTATGCTACACTCAAGTGATCACAGATAGTAAACTTGCATACGGTAGCCACTAATGTATACTTGGCTGAAGTGTGCAACACTAATAATATTAGTAGCTCTGCATCATTTTCATTGAACATAAATATCTCTTGCTGGTAAAAAACCCTGTTTTTAGTCATCAGCAAAAGCTCTTTCCTGAGTAGGAGTTTTGCTGACGCTGAATCAAGGTACAGAGATAACTGGTGGTCTCCTAACTCTAAGATGCTAAATCATTGGACTTCTTGGAGTATTCTTTCCTTTAAGTGACAGTCTACCATTTTGGCCACCACATCCCTCAATTGTGTGTTTGTATTTCTGGTTCACTTGCCAGTTGTGCATGTTCTTATAATACCAATCTGGAATTTTGTTTTTTCCTTCAAGATGGATCTGAACAGTTCTGCCAGGCAAGAATAAATATCCTCATCTTGGACTTCTTCTTTAAGATTTCTCACCCTGATGTCTCTTTGAGATGTATTCTCCAGATTTTCACATTTCTCTAGAAGCAGTATTGTCTCTGTCTCTGCATTTTCTTCTGTGGTATGTAGAATTTTTCCGCCTCTGGGTTCACTCTTAGTTAACTCTCTGCCCTCTCAAGAAGTTGATCCTTGAATTACTTACCTTTTTTAGGTTAGTGATATTCCATCATAGGCAAATTTTTAACCCCTTCGTAGGCAAGGACGTAACGGTTACGTCCTTGGCTGTGGTGCTGAGGCGCCAAGGACGTAACCGTTACGTCCTGGTACCGGCTTAGCGCTCCCCCTCAATGCCCCCCCTGCAGGGATGGAAGGGGAATCGCTTCCTCTTCCATCCCCGCTCCCCTCGTAGCGTCTGATGACATCAGCGGGCGATTGTGTGATTGCGTGCTGATCTCATCAAAGGCGTGGCCATTGGAAGAGAAATACTTTTGCATTTCTCCTCCGATCACTGGAGGGGCCATGAAAGGCATGAAAGGAGAGGAAAGACCTTTCCTCTCCTTTCATGTCTCTCTCAGCATTTCTGCTGCCCGATCGCGATTGGACAGCAGAAATGCCCACTAGACACCAGGGAATTTTTTTTTGTTGCAATTGACATGAGGGGAGTGCCTCCTTGGGCAAGGGCCGCTCCCCAGGGGGCCAAATTTGGGCAGAAATACCCTAGACACCAGGGATAATTTTTGTTTCTTTATTTTTATTTTTTATATGTGGGGAGCGACCCCTTAGGCAAGGGTCGCTCCCTGGGGGAAAAATAATTTTTAGGCCATTTCTGCCACCCTTGGGGGCAGATCGGCCTATTTTATTAGGCTAATCTGCCCCCAAGGGGGGCAGAAACCACTAGACACCAGGGAATTTCTTTTTTGCAATTGACATGAGGTGAGCGGTCACTTGGGCAAGGGCTGCTCCCCAGGGGGCCAAAGTACTTTTAGGCCATTTCTGCCCCCCCCACCCCCGGGGACAGATCGGCCTAATATAATTAGACCGATCTGCCCCGGGGGGCAGAAACCCCCTAGACACCAAGGATATTATTTTTTTTTAACTTATTTTTTTATATGTGGGGAGCGACCCCTTAGACAAGAGTCGTTTCCCAGGGGCAAAATTACTATTAGGTCATTTCTGCACCCCCTGGGGGGTAGATGGGTCTATTTTCATTAGGCCAATCTGCCCCCAAGGGGGGGCAGAAACCACTAGCCACCAGGGATATATTTTTGTTTATGTTTACTTTTGTTTTTTATATGTGGGGAGCGACCCCTTAGGCAACGGTCGCTCCCCTGGGGGGCAAATTGTATTTAGGCCATTTCTGCCCCCCTTCAGCCTATTTTTGAAACCACTAGACACTGGGGATTTTTTTGTTTGCGCCAATTTCACGCAAGGGGAGCGACCTCTTAGGCAAGGGTCGCTCCCCTGGGGAGAGGGAATTTATTTTAGGCCATTTCTGCTCCCCTTTGGGGCAGATCAACCTATTTCTATTAGGCCGGTCTGCCCCCAGGGGGGCAGAAACCACTTGGGCACCAGGGATTGGTGTGTGTGTTTTGTTTGGGGGGGCAGCCCTTTGGGCAAGGGTTGCTCCCCATGGGGGCACATTACTGTTGGCCATATCTGCCCCCCTTGGGGGCAGATCAGCCTATTTTTGGAAGGCCCATCTGCCCCCAAAGGGAGCAGAAAGCCCACCAGAGACCAGGGAAGATTTTTTTTTTCAAAATAAGAGTGTAGGGGTATGGCCATACCTCCATCCCAAATAAATGGGGCCAAAGTTGTTCTGCCCACCAGTGGGCATATGGGGCAATTACCCCGATCCACAACCCAGGGGGGGGGGCAGAAAGTCTACTAGATGCCAGGAAATAAAATAAAAAAAAAAAATTGTTGGGTGGTGGCGATCAACCAGTATGGGCCTGGTTATGCCCCCATCCCAACTGAAGGGGGTAACAGTCTTTCAGCTCCCCCCCGCACACTAAAACATCTTATCCCATGGCAAGCAAGAGGACATTTGATTATTTTGGGTTTTGGTTTTACATTTGGGCCATGAGAGCTTGGCTAACTCTCAAAATCGTCCCACTTGGAATGGTGAGGGCTGCACTTTTTGGACTTTGGGACGCTGCCATGTAGAAAAATCCACAAGAACTAGACACATCTGAAAACTAAACATCTGGGTGAGTCCAGGGTGGTGTACTTCACATGCACCCCCCACCATTTTCTTACCCACAATGCCCTGCAAACCTCCAACTTTGCTGGAAATCACACATTTTTCCCACATTTTTGTGATGGAACCTTCCGGAATCTGCAGGAATCCACAAAATTCCTACCACCCAACATTGTCTCATCTATACCAATAAAAATTCTGCTGCACTTGTCAGTCTAAATTATTTTTTTCAAACTGCCCTTTTGGACCCGCTTTGGTTCCCCCACAATTTCAACATGATTTAGGCTCTTCCCTGTCACAGGCACTTGGCTCACCTACACAAGTGAGGGCAACTTTGGGTGGTAGGAAATTTGCCCCAGTGCGGTGATCCCACAGAGAAATGTGGGAAAAATTTGATTTTTTAGCTAAATTTGAGGTTTGCTGAGGATTCTGGGTAAGAAAACATTGGGGGATCCACGCAAGTCACACGTCCCTGGACTCCCTTGGGTGTTTAGTTTTCAGAAATGTCTCAGTTTGGTAGGTTTCCCTACATGGCTGCTGAGCCCAGGACCAAAAACGCAGCCCCCCCCTGCAAAAACAGGTAGTTTTGTATTTGATCATTTTGATGTGTCCAGATAGTGTTTTGGGGCATTTCCTTTCGCGAGCACTAGGCCTACTCTCACAAGTGAGCTACCATTTTTATCAGAAGACTTTGGGGAACGCTGGGTGGAAGGACATTTGTGGGTCCTCTCAGATTCCAGAACTTTCTGTCACCAAAATGTGAGGAAAATAGTTTTTTGGCCTAATATTGAGGTTTGCAAAGGATTCTTGGTAACAGAACTTGGTGCGAGCCCCACAAGTCTCCCCATCTTGGATTCCCCTAGGTGTCTAGTTTTAAAAAATGTGCAGGTTTGGTAGGTTTCTGTAGGTGCCGGCTGAGCTAGAGGCCAGAATTCACAGCTGGGCACTTTGCAAAAAACAGCTCTTTTTTCTTTGGTAAAATGTGATGTGTCCACATTGTGTTTTGGGGCATTTCCTGTCGCGGGCACTAGGCCTATCCACAAAAGTGAGGTACCATTTTTATCGGGAGACTGGGGGGAACGCTGGGTGGAAGGAAATTTGTGGTTCCTCTCAGATTCCAGAACTTTCTGCCACCGAAATGTGAGGAAAAAGTGTTTTTTGGCCTAATTTTGAGGTTTGCAAAGGATTCTGGGTAACAGAATCTGGTGAGAGCCACACAAGTCACCCCATCTTGGATTCCCCTAGGTGTTTTCAAAAACTGCACAGGTTTGGTAGGTTTCCCTAGGTGCCGGCTGAGCTAGAGGCCAAAATCTACAGCTAGGCACTTTGCAAAAAAACTTCAGATTTCAATGTAAAAATGTGGTGTGTCCATATTGCATTTCCTGTTGCGAGCATTAGGCCTACCCACGCAAGTGAGGTACCATTGATATCGGGAGACTTGGGGGAACACAAGATAGCAAAACAAGTGTTATTCCCCCTTTTCTTTCTCTAAATGTTTCCTTCCAAATGTAAGACAGTGTGTAAGAAAGACGTCTATTTGAGAAATGCCCTGTAATTCACATGCTATTATGGACACCCCGGAGTTCAGAGATGTGCAAATAACCACTGCTTATCAACACCTTATCTTGTGCCCATTTTGGAAATACAAAGGTTTTCTTGATACCTATTTTTCAATCTTTATAGTTCAGCAAATGAGTTGCTGTATACCCGGTATAGAATGAAAACTCATTGCAAGGTGCAGCTCATTTATTGGCTCTGGGTACCAAGGGTTCTTGATGAACCTACAAGCCCTATATATCCCCCCAATCACAAGAGTCCAGCAGACGTAATGGTATATTGCTTTCAAAAATCTGACATCGCAGGAAAAAGTTACTAAGTAAAACATGGAGAAAAATGGCTGTTTCTTTCACCTCAATTCAATATTTTTTTATTTTGGCTGCTATTTTCTGTAGGAAAACCTGGTAGGATCTACACAAATTACCCCTTGCTGAATTTAGAATTTTGTCTACTTTTCAGAAGTGTTTAGCTTGCTGGGATCCAGCATTGGTTTCACACCCATTTCTGTCACTAACTGGAAGGAGGCTGAAAGCACAAAAATTGAAAAAATGGGGTAAGTCCCAGTAAAATGCCAAAATTGTGTTGAAAAATGTGGTTTTCTGATTCATGTCTGTCTGTTCCTGAAAGATGGGAAGATGGTGATTTTAGCACCACAAACCCTTTGTTGATGCCATTTTCAGGGGATAAACCACCTCTTCTGCAGCCCTTTTTCCCATTTTTTTTTTTTAATGAAATTTTCACTGTATTTTGGCTACTTTCTTGGTCTCCTTCAGGGGAACCCACAAAGTGTAGGTACCTCCAGAATTCTAGGATGTTGGAAAAAAAAGGACACAAATTTGGCGTGGGTAGCTTATGTGGACAAAAATGTATGAGGGCCTAAGTGTGAACTGCCCCAAACAGCCACAAATAGGCTTGTCACCTGAGGGGAAAAAGGCCAGGCAGAGAAGGGGTTAAGGTGTTTTTGCCCCGGAGAAGTTTTTTCTCCAGAGCTTGTTTTAATTCTGCCAAGCAAGAATTTAGGCCTTCTTTCATTAAGACTTGGCTTGCCTCGGCCGCCATGCTCCTCGTTCAATGCTCATGTTGCTGGTATTTGAGTAATTTAACCTCAGCAAGCTTTTGTCTTTTGCGAGCGCAATACAAAAGTCACTTTTATGGGTGTGCTTTATTGTGGTTTATGCTGTTACCTTCTAGCTTATTTTGAGTTGTTTACTAGAACTGCCAGTCATTTCACACTTTCACAAGTGTTTTGTTTCTCTAGCTCCAATGCTCAGTACCTTGCCCCCCTCCCCGCCCCCAACTTGCTCCCTTTCCCCCTGAACCATCAATTTCCACTCAGCTTTCCTTGTCCACTTTTATGGAAGTGACCTGGAATGGTATTCAAATTGGTCTGTTTAGACTTAAACACTTAGCACACTCTTGCTTGAGGATGTGCATCCTCTCAATTGGGTTCTCCCCGCGTTCTATCGTATTTATCTGGACATGTGATTTGCAGAGGTACTTTCAGCATTAACGTGTTATTCCCATGGAGTGGTCTCTAACTTCTGCCTCCTGATCTTTGTTGTTATTACGTTAGGAGACACTGCACTACGTGTGTGCCTCTGCCCATCACCCTGGCTCTTCCTTTTTATGTCGAAGCCTACCAGAACGTGCCTGCTCTGTCTCTAACTAGGAGTATTGTTGGTTACAGTGGGCTTAGACCACCAATTGCTTACTATTTGTTGACTTCATTGTCACTACCATTTACTTTATTTTTATTTGTTAGCTTGTGTGGGATTTTCCTTCTGTACTTGTGCTTATTAATCCCCTTGAGCATGGATGCATTACACACCCTTTCACTGCTCATTTCTAAGGTGCTACTTTTTAATTTTCGTTTAAGCACTCCACAAGTGACTGTGTTGTCCAGCTGTCTCCCTAGTGTGCTTTTCGTCCCCTTCTGCGCTCTGTGTTGCATTTCTCTCTTGCCTGCGGACTTCTCCCTTCCCTCTCCTTGCCTGTTTACTTATCCTCTCTGCTCTCGTTCGAGTGCTGTCTCCCCGTTCATTTGCTTCCCCCCACATCCTTTGTGCTGCTTCTGCCCCACCCTCTCTGTTGCTTCCTTTACCCCTGTCCTCTGTGATATTGCCCTCCACCCTCAATATTGCTTACATCCTCCCCCTACATTCCATGTTGCTGTTTCTCGCACATATTTTTGCCTTTGTGCTTGACTCTCAAAGAAGCTGAGGATATTTTGAACTGCTTTCCCAGAGAGCATATGACCTACTTGACTTTTGGATCAACTTCCCCAGGAAAGAAGTAATGCAATTCTATTTCTAAAGGGGCACAGTGGCACGAAGAGCCCAGGGAACTACAATCATGGCCTGTTGTGTCATAGTGGACATAGTCAGGGCCTCCGCTTTCTCACCAGGTGTGCAGATATCCACGCAGAGGTTGCAGAGTGAGTGCAAAGAGGAGAAAAGTGGCTGTTCCTTCTTTTTGCTGTACACGTTTTAGATTTGACTCCATGGACTCCACAGCTTTACATCGCCACAATTTACATCTCACCTACGAGACAGCTTTTGGGTGTTTGCAGGCAAAACCTATTACAGACCACATTGTTTTGGGTGAGATTAAAATGGTGGGAGGTCTCTAAAACAGATGTTACTTAAGTAATAAAGGATGTGGCTTGAAACACGTGAACTACAATCCTATGCTTTACACGCCATGCAACCTGAGTAGTTTTTAGGTGCCCCTGTGCAAGGTATCTGCTATTGCATCCAGACATATCCCAACAGCAAACATATGCCTAAACCAAACTAGACTAATTCGCTTTTTGAGTGCTTGCTAGCAGCTTGGTATAAATCAATAACAACAAACATTTTGGAGTAAATATCTAGAATTGGAAGTTACAAAGGACACGTATGTGACAATCAGTATGTGCGCACTGGGGAGAGGCCATGACTTGGATGAGGATAAATCTGAACACTGTTATGGCCCATTGACCCACACTGCCTTTAACCTGAGCTCCAGAACTTTCAAGTGCCCCTTTATGAAACACTTACACAACCAGAACTTACTTCGAACACATAAATGCAACTCAGCTCATATGTATTATACAAGCATTGGCAAACCCAACAGTTCACCCTTTTAGAGCTGACATCTCTTGGTGTGCCGATACTTAATAAAGTAAATTCCAACTATAATACATAATTGTGCTAAAGCAAAGTAGGTTTATAAATGTTAATAAATCAAGGTGTTTACTTACATGCAATATTAATTGTATATAGAGTAATACACTGCTAAAACCATTGGCAAAGCCAGTGGATCCCAAAGACGAGGCCTGTTTCCTCTACAAATGCTTGTTTCCCCTTACTTTGTGATGATAGAGTCATGGCTACTGCCTTTTGTTAATGTGCTCTGCTGCTGCCTGGCTCTTTGAGTGGTGAATCTGACTGCAATCTGTAGTGAGGTATGGTTTTCCCCTATTCGGAATTTTGTAGTGGCCGCACGTCTTCATTTGTTGGACTCGCTTGAGGCTAGGCGCCTGTCTCTGGAATGCCGCACTCCATGATCAATAAAACTTTGATTCCCCTGGAGATTCCCTCTGGCCTCACATTTGTAGTTCTGTTCCTTCTGGGCTGTTCGGTTGGCTATCCTCCTCTCAGACCAAGAGAACCATGAGCTTTGCCTAGGGTTCAGCGTGGTTGTGTGGGTGCCCTTTTGAGAGAGCTCTCTCCAGCAAGCCACTCACCGCTCTTGATCTCATTTTGGTTTTCTGGTGCATATGCAGGCCTGCTTCTGCTGCATGCTAGTTTCTGCTTGAATTTCGCAGATTTTTGGCCTTTTCCTCTGGGATCAGGATTATGTGGACCTCTGGGATGTCACTGAGCAGCCACCTTCACCATGAATCCTTTAACCGCAGCTTTTTAACTGACTATAAACTAAAATATTTGTATTTCTTTTGATTCCTTCTATATCGTTTCACTATTTACTGTTTCTGTGCAGTGCCAACTACCAGGCTGAATGCTAATAAATTTCAATAAATTTACAGAATTGCAGAAAGGAGGAGAGAGTGGATTTGTAGCACATCAGAGTTGAGCGAAGGATAAGGGACAAGCGAGATGATGGGAAGTAGACACACAGGCTGCGATTTAGTTGTGTGGGGGTTCAAATCAGATGAAAGAGAGAAAGAAGTACAAACAAGCATTTGTAATGCAATGGGTCTCGCAATTGTTCAAATTAGAGCTATTAGCGTTGTAAACTCCTAACCAGACTTTTCTTGCCACATAAATTGAAAATGAAAAGTAAAACAGTTTCACATAAGCAAGCCGATTCAAAGTGCCACGCCATGAGTATGAAGGAGACACACATAAAGAAACAGAAGTTTGCTCGCAGTCAAGCTTATCGGCAAAAGTGCAATTAGCCATGAAACAGGGTCAACGTCCAAGGCGGTAGCCAAACCGCCCCAAGGCGGGACAAATGTAAAGCATTTACCACTGATAACAAAGGATTTTTGAAGGGCAAGCCCATGAACGAGCGATAGTGATGGGCGTGGTTAAAAGCCCAAACAGATAACAACACAGCAGAGAAGCAGTGCTTGTGCACTGTTATACTTGACCTAAAAATGAGGGTAAAGCAGGAGAAAGTACTCAGAAGGCTGGGAAGAAGCAAGAGTGATGCAGCAGCGCAGAGAGAGCTGCCCTGGGACCTATCACATCTGATAATGAAATTCTGACCCCTAGACTCATCCCCACACATCTGGACTATTGTTACTTTACTAAACGATACTTTTTATTCACTATGAATCTAATCAATTTTGTGATCTGTAATCTTTTTTGGCCATACCATGTCACTCATAGATCTTCCTATCTCGCTTCTGTTGGCTGGAATCCTTTCTCTATTCATCTTTAATTGTCATCTTTGTGAACTGCTTTTAACAGGTATGTAGCCCCTCCATTCTTTAATTCTCTCTCTCCCCACTATACCCTCCTTTGTCTCTTCTAGCTTTTTTAATCTGAGCTTTTTTACTTTTGGATCTCTTTTCTAATGGAATCTGGTCCTAATACTTTGTCACACTTTATATCTTGGGTACTTCTTATTGTTAACCTTATGTTTAATTGCAATCTGAGTTTCTGAAACAGACTAAATAATCCACTTTTGTGAATAAAGTCCCGCCAACTGAATAATATATGACTTAACAAGTAGTGGAAGACTCATTTACGAAAAAAAGCTAAATGTTGCAGGGAGTATATTTTATGGAGTGCAAGAATTCTAGGGTAACCACTGCCATTAAAATGTACTTTATAGAGGTACATCACTCTTAAATACACCAAAAGCAGTGCTTAATTTGTGCTTGTTGTTTCCGGTGCTGAGCACCAGCACTTATTTTTGAGGGCCGGCGCTTAGTCTTCTGCCTCAAGCATTTGCTGCGAGCAAAAGACACGTTTGGGAAAGACCAAGGAAGAGAAAAACGAAAAAGCGTCAGAAAGGGAGGAAGCAAAAAGCTGCAGATGTGAGCTGAAGGGGCAGAGAGTGGCTTTAAATAGATTGAGGAGGCCCGAGATGGCATCGGGATTACGCTGCCTCAGTATTTCGTGTTTGCAGATTTAATTGCAGCAGCCGTGTGTTTAAGAGGAGGGCTTTGAGCACCGGCTCCTTTTTATTTACAAATTAAGCACTGACCAAAAGGAAAATGTATGTTCTGCCTGCCTCTAGAGCATTCCAGGGGTGCCTTAAAGTGATGAGAAACGATCCATCGATCAGAAAGTTTTTTCTTTTTTTTTCTTTTTGGGAGGCACAAATGTGTGTTTAATTGGCAATTTTTTTAAGAGTGGAAGACAGACATCTCCTGCGGTTCCTTTCCTTACTGCAAAGTTCAATTACATCACAACCGGCCAATTATGATCTAATTGGTGAACTGGGACAACACAATGAGATGAATAAAAAAGAACTCCAAGTAATCATAATGGTAACATTTACAGATATGTTACAGATGTACAAGACAGGAGCAAAAGAAAAACTTCATACAAATGTCAAAAAATATAAATGAAAAACACCCTTCTCTTAATAAGACTGAGGTTGAAGAGATCACCAATGAAGGGGCAAACTTGTCTCCGCACGTAGCACAGTAAGGCGCCACTGTGTATTATTTCACTCCTACAAATACCACGTCTGTTCACAATGTCATATTCAGTAAACATGGGAGGCTCTGTGCAGGGGGGTGAACGGCCAGCCCTAAATTCGGTACTGAATCAAGGGGCTCCTTTGACTTACTGGCTGCATGACTCCTTACCCTGCGAAGGGACTTTTTTTCCTAAGTCCAATTAAACTTCGATTCACATAGTGGGAGAATTATGAAGAAAGACGCGTGGGCTTACAGCCGAACTGTTGGTTGCAGAACCACCTAAAGTAAACTCTAATCTTGGCACCCTCACTTGCTTAGACTGTGTGACCCCTGGCAAACATCGTGTGCACCGTGCCACATTCACCTTAGCTTACAAAAAACATGAGAGCTTAGAAGCTAAGCGCTAGAATCATGCGCATCTATTGACCTACAGAACTTGGCATGCAATGCAAGTTTCTCCCTCACCTTCCTAGAACATTATTGCAGTTATACCAAAATATCTATATAAAATAATACAACAAACCATAATGCAGACGGAGTACACGAGGATGGTTTAATTGTGAGGCACATTAACTCATTTAGTGGGTATATACTTAGGCCCATATTTATACTTTTTTACGGAAAACTGCGCAAACACAGTCGGGAGCCAAATTTATGGAATCCCACAAGCCGGCGCTCAGGGTGGGCTAGAGTCATAAAAAAATATGTTAGCCGGGTGGAGGTGGCGGTACGGGGGAAAGGGGTATTGCCTCAAAAAATGACGCTAGGCTAGTTAGAGGCAAAAAAAAACATGCCTCTAACCAGGCTAGCATCATTTCCCGACGCAAAACCATACATACCACATGACTCATGTCTTAGAAAAGACAGCAGTCATGCCCACCCCACATATTGCCAGCACAGGGGACCAGGGTCCCCTTGGCATAGCCATTACACCCAGTGCCATGCGGGGGCGTGTCAGGGCCCCAATGGCACTTACAAATTATTTAACAAATACCTATTTGTACCCTACTTACCTAGGATTGGGTCCCCCATTCTCTAGTGTCTTTCTGGTGTGGGTGGGGGTGTTCCTGGGTCTTGGGGTGGGCACCTGGGGGCCCATTCCATGGTGTTTCACCACAGAAATGGGTCCACAGGTTCCCTAACGCCTTGTCTAACCCAGGCGTTAAATAATGGCGCAAAGCCAGCTTTGCATCATTATTGAGCCCCTCCTCCCACCCGTGCGACATTTTAGCACGGGGGATATACATGGGGCTAGCACCATTTTTTAGATGGGAATGCCTACCTTGAATCTCATTGACGCAAGGTAGGTGCAGGCATCCAAAAAATGGTGCGAACTCCAATATTTTGACGCTAGATGTCTCTAATGTCAAAATATAAATAGCGAGTTACGTTTGCGCCACATTTGCAAACAATTGCGCAAATTTGGGGCAAACATAGTATAAATATGCCCGATACTTTTTTAAACCTTGACAGCACTGTATGTGAATGTTTTTGGGGGTTTTTGCTTTTGCTTTTTGCTTAACCCTTCAGCAAACAAGGTGCCATGATTTAAAAATAATAATCTAGGACAGAAGCATGGCTTTGGATTCAACATTTTCAAACACTGACTATTGGCAACAGGGGCTACAGAAATGAGTGGCTCCTGGATGGAGGGAAATAGCTGTAGAACAACCTACTTAAGTACACGACAGTATACTGCAATGATAGTTTACGGGTAACATTAAAACAACACACTTTACGATTTTAGTGGCATTGGTCGATTGTATGTCCGCTCTTCATAGGGTTGAGCGCACAAGCGCTCTGTCCCTGTTGTAATCTCTCTTTGGGTTTTTAACCACGCCCATGTCACGCCTGTCACTTTCATTGGTTCGTGGGCTTGCCTTTTAGAATCCACTTGCTTTCATTAGTGAAAGGCATGCGTATGTTGTGCCTTTTCTGGTGTTTAGCCTTCCACCGGCCAACTACTGAAAACATACAAGGCTCCATGTTTTCAGCCTGGTTTCTGGACTACTTTATCTTTTTATTTCCTACGCAGCGATCGCGCTCGTTTTTCTTTTTTTTTTTTGTTGTAAACTTCACCCGTCCACATTCACACCCCGCCGCCCTCCCCTTGAGATTTGCAGCGGCCGCAGCTCCACATATGCATTGCTACACGTCCTCTTGTTTACAACGCTAATATCTCTAACTTGAACAAACGCAACACCCATTGCATTGCAAATGCTTATTTCTTTTAGTTATATCCTCCACTTTAAATCAGCTGAGGTGACCTTTGTGGGTTTTTTTTCACGTCTGACACAGCAAGGGTCATGTAATCCGAGAAATGATGCACTGTTCTTGAACGGTTGTGGAGTTTTCTTAAAAGCACAAAATTCATACAGTAGCTCAGATGGTGTAGTGTGTCAAATGGTAAACTAGGATACTTGAAAGCATTGGTCTGATATGTTGACTTCCGTTCACAGGATTTTGCTTTTCCCTCTTCCTTAAATGTGTGGTTGGTTTTGCTATTTTATGAACTCCAGCTTAAAATAACGTTTCTGCTGACACAATTATTTCATTTGGCTCCCAGGAGATGGCGCTATTTGTCCTTGAATGCTTAGTGTGAGCTATCATGCATTTTTTTCAGTCGAGTTTTCTTTTTAATGTGTATAAAGTAGATTGGGTATGTAAGTCTACTACTTGCGAGTGGAGTGCCTCCGTGCATTGCTTTTAAGAGATAATTAATATTAAATATTAAATATAATTAAATATAAGGGAAAGCGGGTGGCACCGGTGAATCCTGCTTCTTTTGAAAACAAATGAACGTTTCCTTGATTTAATTTTTTGAGGCTTTGAAGTTCAGACGGGGCAATACGAAAGCTTCATTTGTTCAGTATAATTTCCACGGTCGACCAGTAGGTTTACAGGAAGATGAGACGCATAACGGTCCATGTTGTGATCTTAATCCTGTAAACACCCCGACTCCCAATCACCACAGCCATGGTTGCTGTACGTGGAGTTCGTGTTTCCTCTGTACAGGATCTGCTTGTTGAGGTAGATTAGACGTTATTGAAAGACCAGAGGGAGCACCCGCCCCCCCCCCCCCCCCCCACCCACACACACTTTACTTTAATTGCAGACCACTAATGTCCAAATGTTGGTGCTCGAAGTCCAAGTTAAGGACTCGTCTGACTACCAGGTTCTCTCGGTATAGGAAAATGCACCCTACCCTGTCACTTCACAAGCCTACTTAAATTTGAACGACTGAATTAGACTTGTAAAAGTTATGACGCACAAGTGGCTGCACATGTTAGCGGGAAGGATTGAATGTGAGGAGCTCTCGGGGTTAGCAGTGCGGCGCTGGGGTCTGTGAGGACTGGCTGAGGGAATGTGAGGGCCATCTAAGGGTTTCTCTGGGTTAGTTCATAGCCTCAGTGGTCAGCTGTGCATCGCTTGGATGCTCGGTAGGTCGGTGGAGAGTGACTAGTGGTTGTTTGAGTGCAGATTGAGGGGAGAGAGAGAGGATATATATATATATATATATATATATATAATATATTTGTGTGTGTATATATATATATATATATATATATATATATATATATATATATATATATATATATATATATATGTAACAGTGTGCGCCGAATCATACACTGTTGTGGAGGAGACCTCCACGATGGTCTCGCCTGATCTCCTTTGCACAAGGTCTGCGAGAGACGAGCCAGTTTGCAAGCTACACCCACACACTCTGTTCTTCGCTCCGCCTACTCTACCCCTCTTGTATTTCGGATGAGCTGCGATGCTGTTGCCCCTGTTGTGCCAGTGTTGTGTGTAGAAGCTCGCTCTGATCCTACCTCTGCTGTACCTCTTCAGTGTTTAGAAGAAGCTCGCATTCCCGCTATATTAGACCTCTGTGTTATGGTAACGTTCTCTCTCTCACCCCCCCTCCTTCCATCTCTCGCTCTCTCACCACCCCTCCTTCCAGAATACACTTTGGGGCACACTTTCCATACGTTTGGAGGGTTTAGTTGGGGCATGCACAGCTTAATAGGTTGTTTATTTCGTTGTTCGTTTGTTTAGCACCCAAACAAGCAACCCTGTAGTTTTCAATATTCACCTTTAACGTGTTGTCAGGTTAAATTTCTTTGCGGGAGGTGGGGTTTTTGGCTGTTTTTTATTTTTTAAAGCTGAAGGTCATCTTGTCGTAAACGGGTTGAAGAACACTGAAACAGTCTCGTTCAATGTAATTATTTGAACTCCCATTTATATAACTCTTCCTACCCCTGAGAAGGCTTTACATTTGCAGTCCTTCTGGGCCCAGACGATACATTGCGCCGAGCTGTCCGCTGATTTCACCTGGACCTAAATTTTAGGTGGAGCATAGCAGGTCGCACGCGCTGCTTTTCTGATGTGTTGGTATGTATTTGGGCTTTTGACAACCCTACCATCACTATCACTCGTTCCTGGGCTTGCCCTTCAAAAATCCCTTGATGACATTGGTAAATGGTTGACGTTTGTCCCTCCCTGGGGTGGTTTGGTTACCGCCTTGGGGACCGACCCTGTTACGTGGCTAACTGCACTTTTGCTGATAACTTTGACTGCGAGCGAACTTCATTTTTCTTTTGTGTCTCTCCTTTGCGAACACGCTCATGGCGGTGGTGGCGCTTTGAATCGGCTCGCTTCAACTGTTTTACATTTTTATTTTTAGTTTGGCTTGGTGGAGAAATTGAGCTGGTGTTGCTGTGTCACTATGCGACCCATTGGGTCGGAGAGAAAAAGGGTGATCTGCATGTTTCCGTTTCTGCAGAAATCCTAACATTTATCCCTGTCTTATCGTATCCTTTCCAGTGAGTCACTGCGGACAGTGAACATGGTATTATAAAACGCTTATTCCTTCTGCCTCATCACTTCCTTTCCAAACGTTTCTGCAGATAAATCAGTGCAGGGCAGTACTTGTTAGGCAGCGTTCTTTTAAATTGCTCCTTCTGTATGTCTGATGAAGTATTTCGTCTGTCCATGTACAAAGGTTTCGGTTTAATAAGTGAATTCTGTATGTTTTCCCAGGAGATCTTTGAGATTTTGAGCGAGTGGGTGGGAGGCAGAGAGGTCGATGATCAGTGTTTCTTGTAAAACCCTACATCCTGTCTCCAGAAATCTGAACATCTGTCAGTCTTATCAGTGTCTTCTCAAAGCTAGCACTAATAATTCGAGAGCAAACTTCAGGCTAGTGCCACCGACAGTCCCTAAAACCTCTTAAAGGCCTTTCTCTCTGAAGTAACTAACGGTGGGAGTGGGGCTCCGAAGAAAGTGACATTATCCCGAATGTTACTTTGTATCGCAACATGAAATCAGATTGACTTACTTCTTTCGGGCTGTTTGGGGGAGGAGACAAGTTATGTGATCCAAGCTTTAGCTAGGAGGCGGGGGCACGGAGCGCTGAGAAATGTCTCTTGAAAACATGATTTTTAAGTCTTTGAGCAAACCGACCCGTTTCACGGATAAGGAGAACAGCTCCCCAGTGCGAGTGACTGCTTGGCCTTCAGATTGCGGGCTTGAATGTTTGGCTAAATGTTAATAAAAGCTTTTCCCTTGTTTTGCAAAATCCCTTTCAGTTGAGAGATGGTCTGGCGGGACGACAGCCGGGGCTATAGTGCTCCTTAAATAACCTCCACCAGTTGTGTGCCCATTGCTGGGCGGAAGTGCACATCTACCGTGGCAATGACTATTCACGTTCTTTGCTTTTTAAAGGAGCCTGCACTTGAGATTCGATTTGAATTAAAACACCTAAACGATTGTGAAACCATGTTCAAGTTTTGAAACAAGTTTTTTTTCAGAGTAGCTGTGTTGAAAATAAGTTTAGAATTTTGGTGTATATAGATGGTTTGCTCAAACACCCACGGACCACGCTAGGATTAAATGTTTGAAGTAACTTCATATATATAAAGAATGCAATATTTAAGGCGTCATTGGCTTACGGTACTCTGCCAATCCTTAGGTGTAACTTTGCAATGGAGTTTTTTTCTTCTCTTGTATATACAAACGAGGGTGGCTGAAGGATATCTGGGTGAGGGGTGGGGGACGCCTTTCAAAACTTCCCCCATGTGCGAATCGCGATGGGAAATATTATCATTGAGCACAGCCATTTTCAATTGTTTATTTGGTTGATGTCTGTCCTTCGATCCCTGGCACTTGTTACTGGGAAGATATCTTCACAAAAGATTAACCGCACCTGAACGGTTAATCCACTCCTTGTAGGAGTTTACTGTTAACATAGAAATCCGGAAGTAACCAATGTTTGGGGTTGAAGAGCATTCTCCATGATGGGCGTGGTTAAAAGCCCAGATACATGCCAACACGTCGGAAAAGCAGCTCTTGCCTGCTGCTATGCTCGACCTAAAAAGGTAAGCGTATATCAAGGCACAAGATGGTGGACAGAGGGGAAGAAGGCTCAGTCGGCGGCAGTTGTGCAAGGAAACTAAGAACCATGACACATGATGGAGGTGATCAAGGCACGTGATGGATGAGAGGGCCAAGGCACTAGATGGATGAAAATGAGGGGACAAAGCATTTGAAGGATGCACAAGGGATTGGGAAACAAGGTGGATGAGAGACAGGACTGAGGCACAACATGGAATATAGAGGTTGAAAGGCTCCCAACAGATTAACGCGGAGTGGGACATAAGATAGATGAGTGAAGTAAATGCGCCATTAGGTAGGTGATAGAGGGATTGAGCCAAGTGATGGGAGAGGAGAGCACAGAATTTAGTGGATGACAGAGATCATCAAGTCGGTTAGAGAAGAGGCCTAGAAAAAAACACAGAAAAGTATCAGGGCACAGACAGATGTGAAAGGGGAGCCACCGACAAAGCGGCTCTGAGAAGAGGCCGAAACACATGACTGATAAAACAAGGAACATGAGCACTCACGTGTTGACAGAGCAGGTCAAAGCATAAGGAAAGCATTAGCAAAGCCAGTAAGTGTTGCTGCTGTGCGGCATGGCTAAAGAATTTAAACAAAAGCTTTTAAAAAGCAGCTGCGACATTTTATATGTGCATAAACAACGCATGTGCATGCCTTCAAAATGAAAATGATGCAGCTGCTTTTTTTTATTTTTCATTAACAGTCAAGTTGGTTCAGTAACTAAAAAGAAAAACGTGCAAATGCATTTTTTGAAAGCAGGCGGGGGAAGCATAGGCTGGGGAGGCCAAAGCAACCCCAGCCAGAAGTTGCAGAAGTGACACTGGGGCTTAGGGGTGGAGGGAACACAGGGCAGCGGGGGTTGGGGGTGAAAGCTACACAGGGTATGGGGGAGAGAAAGAATAGGGACAGATAGGAAAGTGAAGCACTGGGGGGAATAGGTAATGAAAACACTGTGGATGTGGCGGGGAGATGCATACATTAGAAAGCAATTCAGGAGAGGGGAGATGCACACACGCAGCAGAGAGGAACATTGGAGCACGCAGGATGGAGGAGAGAAGTATATGAGGCAAACGGATGGAAAAAACACATGCACTTTCGTCAAGTGCTTAAACCAAAAGAGAAAAGTGAGCAGTAGAAATAAACGAGTAATGCATCCATAGCCCATGGGAGGGACAAACACAAGAAGAGGAAGGAAAGTCCACACACACTAACCAACAAGAAGAAAGCAAATGTGAGTGACAAGGAAGCCTGTCAATCATAAGTAATGGGTGGGCTCTAAGCCAATGTAATCTAACAATGCATCTCACAACAGATAGCGCATGTGCTGTCTAGTAAGTGAGACCCAATGAATAATGGACAAACGAGCGACAAAGGGTGCCAAGACACAGAGGATAAAAAAGTGGAGTGAGGACCAAAATTGATGGAGAAAATGAACTGAGGAAATAAAGTGGAGCACACCAAATGAAAGACAGAAGTGATGGTTAACTGACGAAAAATGAAGTTAAGGCAAAAGACAGATGAAGGGGAGGATCAAGGTGGATGAGAGAAGAAACCAGGCACAAGAAGTATGAAAGAGGCACAAGACAGATACATTAGGGGTAGAGGAGACATATGCTGAATGAGAGAGGGTACACAGAGAGAAAATGGAAGAGAAGGTACTGGACCACAAGAGGCAGGAGAATGCTGCATAAATATTGACCCCCTGGAAGGAGAAAAGAGCAACGCATGAGATGACAGTTTATTAAGAACAAGTGGGCTGGGTATTGCCTGCTATTCAAAGAAACATTGTAAATGTTGGCGTAAGTCACTGTTTACTAGAGCAGGTATGTATGACTACTGCGCAAACATTCAGAAAACAAACTAGAGCCACATTCAAGTTAACATTTTCCAGTAGGACAGAGGCAAGATGGAATTCTTAGCTTTAGCAAAATTAAAGTCAATAAAGCAAAGAATTGAATTTTCATCTTAGGCTCCTAGCTAGCCAATTAGATGTAAGGTTCTGATGGGGACCAAAGTATTCCTTATGGTGTGGCCAATGAGAAAAGTGTGGTTTTGTTTGTTTTTCCAGCGGGGTCGCTTATTTATTTTTTCTGTATTACAATTCTTTAATAAGAGATACATGTAGGAGGGGGCAATAACATGATACAGTTGGGAACACAAGGCTAAAGACTGGCCACCCAAAGCTGTTAAAGAGGCAAAGGGTTTATAATGTACAGAAACAGTGTAAAATACAACAGGTGGGGTAGAACCGGAACAATCGCTATGGGTGGATGGGACAAGGGTGTGGGGGGGTGGTCAGAGGAGGTAGGGTAGGGATAGTGGCCACAAGGAAGGGAGGGGCAGGGGGGCAACAAGGAGGGTAAAGGAAAAGGGAGAAAGGAAAGATTGAGGAGGAAAAAGCAGTGCTTAATTGGTAAATAAAAACGTGCCAATGCTCAAAGCCTTCCTCTTAAACACACAGCTGCTGCAATTAAATGTGCCAACACGGAATACTGAGGCAGCGTAATCCCGAAGCCACCTCGGGCCTCTTCAATCCATTTTAAGCCCCTCCCTGTCCCTTCAGCTCACTCTTGCAGCTTTCTACTTTCTCCCATTCTGAAGATTTTCCGTGTTTCTCTTCCTCCGTCTTTCCCAAATGTGTCTTTTGCTTGCTGTAAATGCTTGAGACAGAACAATAAGCGCTGGCCCTCAAAAATAAGTGCCGGTCCTTAGCACCGGTTACAACAAGCACAACTTAAGCACTGGGAAAAAGGAAGGAAAGAATAAAGAGAAAGGGGAAGGAAGTTAAAAGAGAAGAATAGGAAGGAGAGGGGGAAGAAGAGAGAGGAGGACAAAAGAGAAGTAAAGGAGGAAAGAATACAGTAGAAAAGAAGAAAACAGGGAAGAAAGGGTACGCTGGCAAAAATGTGGTGGGATCCGACAGTGGACAGAGAGCAGAGCAGGAGAGTGGTCACAGGAAGGCTGTAGAAAATGTATGGGTGGGTGCAGAGGGGAATGCTGTCACTGGTGGATTTGGTGGCGATGGGGGACCTCAATCAGGCCTAATGCAATGAAAAAGAAAGGGGACGAAGGAGAAGAGAAAGAAAAAGGAGTAGGAAAAGAGGCCCAGGACGCAGGGCCAAAACCTCGGTACCCCCAATAGGATTGCCCGAGTGTCCTGCAGATCAGCAGCACAAGGCACCTGGGCCAGTAAGCCTGCCCCCATCCCCTGTAGGAAAGGAGCCCAGGTGCGGAGAAAGGTCTCAGCGCTATTCTGCAGATTGTAGATAACAAGTTCCTAGGAAGCCATCTGGTACATAGCAATGAGACACTCATCATGGGTGGGGGGTTGCGGGGAGCACCAGTGGCGAAGGACTCAGTTTTTAGCAGGTTCCAGTGCTGTATGGAGCAATACACGCTCACACCTGGAAAGGGTCGGGAGTTCTGCAAAATCATGAGGAGTGACAGCAAGTGAAGGATCAGTATAACCTCGCTGAGTGTGGTGCCGATCCCAAAAGGGGTGAATGGAGCGACAGCCACTGAGAATGTGTACCAGGTAGCAGTGCGCTTCAGTACCGTGCTAATAATCGGAGTATGGCAGCAACCCTGCCGATCGCAGCTTTGCCAGAGTCCAGTGCCAGCTGTGAAGTGACTTGAAGAGATTCAACTTGAAGAATTTCAACCGAGGTTCCCTGGTGCCACCACAGATGGCCTCCAGAAGCTCCGTCCAGCCCTCGGGTTCATATTCCACCTGGAGACAAGCCTGCCATTTGGTGCACAAACTGGCCAACAGGGGCGCGGACTATAAATGATGGGCCAAACGCCGTAGAAAATGAACATCACCCTTCAAAAGTGACCCCACTTCTCCAGCTACAAGACTACTGGTGAGGACGAAAGGGACCAAGGCAGAGGGGCCAAGCAGACGGTCGAGGCAGTGTTGCAATTGCAAATACCCCCAGTGCTTACCAGAAGGGAGGCCGAACTACTCCTGCAGTACCTCAAAGGGTTTGAGGGGTTCCTGTGTGCAGACCTGTTGTAGTATGAAGATAACCACCACATACCCCAGTCAAGTACCTCGGCCCCAGCTTGGAGGCCGGTGTTGCCCCATAAGGGTGCCTGGTCATGGAGGAGGGCATCCACCGAAAGGAGGTGGTGGGTGCGCAACCAAGACTTTGCCTTGGCTTGAATCGTCGGATTCCCAGAGCCGGGGGCAGAAGTCCTGTAATGATAGAGGATATGAAAGCACTGGGGATTACTCAGTAGAGTACACTCTATTGAAACCGGGAGGTCTGGGGTCTGCAGCAGCATATAAATGAGTTGGACCAGGTGTTGGCTAAAGCATAATGTTCCACCAATGGTAAGCCTGGGCCCCGGCATGAATGGTGGCCCACCGGATAGCTACAAGCTAGACGGGGATGAGAAGAACCACACACAAAGGCCCAAATGATCTTGTCCATGAAATGTAGAAGCAAAAGGGGCACAAGGAGTGGTAGCATGCCCAGGACATAGGCATCTTGACCACCTGCACCCGGCCCCATAGCAAAAGCCAAGGTGGTACCACCTCTCAAAGTCCAGCCGGGTATGGTCTAGGAGTGGGTCAAGGTTATCCGTCACCATGGATTCCAGGCCCTGGTTGAGGTAAATCCCCAGTTATTTGAAGTGGGAGGGCTTCCACTGAAAGGGAAAAGCAGAGATGTCTGCACAGGTAGTCATTCTTGAGAGCTCTTAACCCAAATGATTCTATAGCTTGAAATCGCTGCAAAGTCAGAGATGATGGACATGAGTGCTGGGAGGGATCAGGGGAGATCTGAAATTGTGAGCAAAATGTCACCATAAACATAAAGGGTCGACACGCCCCCGGGTGATGGGGACTGATGAAGGGTTGCTGCCAGAGGCTCCATGGTCAAGAAGGGTCGATAACAGACAGCCTTGCTGCGTGCCCGCTTAACTTGGAAAGGGTCTGAGAGTAACCCTCTGCTGTTGACCTGTGCAGAGGGGGAGTCGTAGCGCCATTGCACTGTGACTATGAAATCCTCACCAAGGCCGAACTGCCGAAGCGTTGCAAAGAGGAAGTCCCACTGGATCCTGTTTAATGCCTTCTCAACGTCGAGGGAGAGAACAAGGGTTGCTTTGGGGAGGTCCCTTTTCTGAACACAGTGCGTGGGCCAGCATGCAGAGATGGTTGTGAGATGAGCCCTGGAGGGCCAGGATCACCTTACAAAGGCGGGGCCCCAGTACCCCGGCTAAGATTTTGATGTGCCCGTTGAGCAGAGAGATAGGTCTATAACTGATACAGAAAGGAGAGAGAGCAAAGAGCAATGGGCAAGTGGAAGGAAGAAGAGAAAGAAGAAAGGAGAGAGGAGAAAAAGAGAGAGACCTCCTTGAGTAGGGGCAAGGGAGGGAAGGAGAGTTAGGAGAGGGCTGGTAAGGAAGAACAAAAGGATAGGAGGACTGGAGAAGGGGAGAGGACGGGAACCCGCATGGCCTGGCAGGCCCAAGCAGAGAAGAGAACGAATCAAGAGCTGCCGGGGACCATCGGAAGGGTTGCAGGGTGAAAGTGACATGGGGTGGAAGAAGGAAGAAGGGGGAGGGGTAAGTAAGGGGGAGAGTAGGCATCCAAGGCCAGGACTATGAGGAAACAAAAGCTGAAAGCCTAAAGGTCTAAAAGCAGCCAAGCCAAAGGCTGCAGGGAGGTGGCCATATGAGGTGACACCAAGGGCATACGTGGATGGGGCACACAGCAGGCCACTGGAGCTCAGTAGTGAGCGACCTGGACGCAATGGAGTGGGTGAGTCCACGATGTATTGAACCAGGAAAAGAGGATGGATGGGGAGGAAGAGGAAGGGGTGAGAGCAGGAAAACACTGTGGAACAGCAGACATCAAACAGCAAGCAAACAAACAATAAACAACAGACAGGGAACCAATGAAAACCTAAAAATAAATGTAGGAGCCAATACACCAGCAAGCAATCATAGAAGGGAGGGGCAGGTCAGCCCGGTGAGCAAGAGGAGTAAGTCTCAGAGGAAGCCTCTGGTGTCTGGCCGCTCTGCTTGTTTTGGGAAACCAAAAAAGCATAGATTATCACTGCGATTCTGGTCCTCCAAGTCTATGAGCTTGGTATGGAGGTAGATGAGTTTCGAGTTCCGGTCCAGGACGTGGTTGAGTTTCTCTTCCATGGTTGACAGATGGTGTTCCAGCACCACTACTCTGTCATTAGAGCTTGCAATGTCTGCCCATCTGGAGCTTTAATTCCGCTGTGAGCTCTGACATTTTAGCATCCATACCCTTCAGTCGATGGCCTCCTCCCATGATTTCCTGTAATATCCGGTCCTTGGTGGGGCCCTGGGGTAGGGGGCTGCAGTCGCCAAGGCAACCAGAGCAGCAGGCATAGACACAGGGCGACAACCTCAGTAAAGAGCAACTGGCGGGTCGCTTTGCCACTGGGCATCACCCACCGAGCAGGTGCGGTGAGGGATCACTGCCCCCAGCACCATCAGGGTGGTCCACAAGGGGGGGGCGGGACAGGTGAAAATACCAGTCTTTTTTCAGATGTACTGAAAAATTATATTTTCTAGAGGTCTCCAGTTCAGTCAAGACAAGCGAGGTCTGCCACACACTGATATATTCCATAAAGAGTGAACATGTTCAGATATAGTTTTCCTATGTGCCTACGCGTTCACAATTGTTACTGAATTAAAGGTACACCAAAACACTATTTCAGGTTGTTTTGAGTCTTAATTTGGTCACCTACACTGCATCTGCTTTAACACTTGTAGGAACTGCGAATAGATTAAAAACTTCACACTTGTTATTCTCTCACAAGACGACGGGGAACAGTAAGTCAGCCAAATGAACGACAAACATGAGAAAGGAAGGATGAATTAAAATATAATTTTTAGGGGAAATATGGCATAAATCGAAAGACGAAGGGGTAGATTTAGCAAGACATTTTACATAGCCACAAAAGAAGACAAAGCAGAACAAAGCGTTGATAAAGTTTTTACTTCCCAGCTCTCAACTTTTCTGTGCTGGACAGTTGCCTTTAAAGTGGCACAAATACCACAAGGCGCAGCTTCTGGCTTCTTTTTTATCAAGGTGAATGTCCATGGGTGATAGATCATTGGGCATTCAAATGCTACCACCCATGGTTTTTGATGCGCAGCCAGATCTATAAAGATTGTCAGACCCGCATTTCACTGAAAATATAACACCTCCTTAAGGCAGGTACAAAGTCAGAGAAATGCTTCAGTTTCTCCAAGCATTTAGGCTCATGACATATGTGCTGCACTATACAGCACACATCTAACATGTCAAATGTTAAAAAAAAAAAAAAAAACACAAAATGTCTCAGCATAGGATTTTGTACTGAAATAGTATCCTTCCAGTAAAACAAAATCTATGTTGGACATCACACACCTTTGCACCAGGGTGAAAAGGAGTATGTGTGGCACTAGGCTGCTTGTTTGTGCACGACCACAGGAGACGATAGCAGTAGCAGACCACATTTAGTAAATATGGTTCTGCGCTACTCTCCCCCCCCCCCCCCCCCCCGGTGCAGTGCAGCAGCTTTGGTTTCTGCGTTGCTTTGGGCTATTTTTGTGTAAATCTACCCCATGTTTTATGTGTTGTCACTGAACCAGAGAACCACTGCAGTGCGGGAGAATTGCAAATCCGAACTATGCATTCATTACAGTGTGTAGATGTTGAAACTACATGATTTTCACATATTTCCTTATTTTCCAGGGCTGGACATTGCCCTAAAGACTACCTCTCAGCATATAGGCAAATGTGATTTGGATGATTCTTGCCAGTGGTATCAAACCCTGGAAAACCTACACACCTTGTAGATCCATCTTTGGAAGACCTGGGGAGATAGATCGGGTTGTCCCCTGTAACCCCAGTATCAGGTTCCCATGTGTGGCAGTAAGACAGGAAATGGGATCATGCCAACACGTCAAAACATATATAGTACGACAGTGGAATCCGACTATTTAATGATCAACAATTTTACAATGATGAGGGCAATGTTGCCTACATTGCAAGGTTTCGTCGAGAGAGGAGTATATTAAAGATAAGACCAATGTAAACAGATTGGCTTATTGATGGGTGGCCCAGTCGAGGACATGATCGCCCATGTTTGCAGCAAGGAGCAACTGTGATGCAGGATGAGACGACATAATGTATTTTTGTACAAGAAAGGCAGTCCATATCCTCGCAAAACAATGAATGTCTTTCTGACTATTGCTGTCATTGTTTCCATAGCATAAAGATGCCAACCCGTATCTCACCCTAGACTCGTGCCAGGAAGGCACAGGGCTTTTCCCTTTCGACCTATGGCTGGTCTGGCAGCAGGTGAAAGCGGTGACATTAACGTCCTACAAAAGGATTAGAGTGACTAGATTCTCGTTGTCAGCCAGCATCTCTTAGCATGATAATCAACAGGTAAAATCCCTTTCCAAAATATTTTTATGTGTTCACAGGTTCACCACATATGGTAGTAGGAGCCTGTCCCACTGCATCCCATAGGGTATGTGTTAGAGCTGCCTAACATTGGTCCCAGATTTATAACATACCATCTTAACACTACCTTAAAGGTGCTTTCTTTATGCTAAGTCAAATGGAAAATCTGTCTTTTCTCTGTCAGATGGACATGCAAGAACTCTCTCATATGTCAGCCTGGAGCTCTGCAGAAACACCCTTTACTATGTATGTGACTGAAGAAGTTGCCCAACTTCAAATAGTCTGGACTGATTACAAATTTGTCGGATTACATGTCCTATTTATTGCACTTAAAATCTGGTACCCTGAGGATGGGAATGTATTAAGCCTGATAAATAACACCTATTATGAGTTGTTGGGGAATAGCATGCAGATTTTGGTGCTTATTGCTTATTTCAGTAAATGCTGTAGTGTTTTATCCCATTTAATGTTGGCAGGTTTATTTAATTTATTTAATTTAATGAAGGGTGAGTTATTAAATGCATCATGTAGTTACCCGTAAATTGCAGGACGGAGCTGAAGTAAGAGGATAGTAAACCTTTTGGTAATCCTGATAATAAGCAAGAATCCAAAGTTCTAGATTGGTCCATAACCTGTACCGAATGTATTACAGTTTTACAGTCGCCTACAGTTTCAAATCAGGACTCCAGTGTACGCAAAAGACAGCCAACACATGTTTTGCCCCCTCTTGACATAAAAGCCTCGGGCATTTTTCAAGGCTGACAATACAAAGCATCGTTTGGAGATGATGAAGGTGAGAAACAATCATCATAAGGAGATACAATATTGTTTACTTATACATCCGTGGTCAAAGAAAAACAAAGAAAGAAAGAAATAAGAATGTGATAAGGTAAGATTAAAAGGAAGGGGAAAAAAAGTAAGAAAGAGGATCCAAATATCATGCATCCAATGGAGTCCAATGAAGAAAAATGCAACAAGGTGCAGCCAAGCAATTCGCAGAGGTAACTTGGATCATTTGTGCAACCCTATACTGGATTCCGGCTTCTTTTAGGGTCTGTATGTAAATTTTCTGTTTCTCTTTCATTTCATTCAAACAGCAATGACGATATGTTTTGATGATTTCTGCCTTACTACTTGTTATCCGGATTTATCAACTCGTATGTATTGCTGTGTACCTGGCTATATATGTATCTGGAATCCCTATACAATCCTAAAAAATGAAATGGTCATCTCTGGGCATTACTTGGATACACCTTGTTGAATTTTTCTCTAATGGTGTGACATGATGGTATTATGTTCTGAAGTGATGTTACATTATGACATAATGATAT
This sequence comes from Pleurodeles waltl, assembly GCF_031143425.1. Lineage (NCBI taxonomy): Eukaryota > Metazoa > Chordata > Amphibia > Caudata > Salamandridae > Pleurodeles > Pleurodeles waltl. Next base: position 575,030,409 of record NC_090449.1, on the reverse strand, counting down.
CATGTCAGGGTCAGTATTGGCAATGGTTGTTTACTTTCGGGCCTTATTTGCATTTCAGTTGGGTTCTGTTTATATTTCTTAATTGGACTCCATTGGATTCATGATATTTGGATCCTCTCCTTCTTTCTTTTTTTTAACCTTTATCTAATCTTACCTTATCACATTCTTATTTCTTTCATTCTTTATATTTTTATTAGACCACATATTTATGGGTAACCAATATTTTATCTGTGTTGGCTGTCTTTTGTATACGGGAACCCTGATTTGGAAATCTAGGTGACTCTATAAAGCTCTAACAAATTTGGCACAAGCTTTTGCACTTATCTAGAACTTTGGTTTCTTTCATATTGTCGGGATTACCAAAATGATTTACTATTTACTTAATTCATCTGTCCTGCAATTTACAGTGAATTAAGTCAGAATGGGTTAGGCGTCTCCCATTCTAAAGGACATGTGAACATTTGGATTTCACCTATTACTCAATGGTGGGGACCTCTACCCCAGTTCTTCTGGGACTTCTTGCAACTACCTGGTAACCCGTAATTACGGGGGGGGTGGGGTAAATACCACCCAAACTGGAATTCCGACCTCCGTACAAACAGGGGTTTGCACAGGAGTTGGAAAACTCTGAGAAACTTGGAATTGTGTGGATGAGAGATGGTTCATGACATGTCACCTCCAGAAAAGAGATCTTCCATCTTTATGGTGTGCTTAAAGGATTCTCCCTTCATCCTGTTTTTTCCCCCACCCAATGTAGAAGCTATGCTCGTCTGTAAACATCCCTTGTCTCCAAATGATTTTCAAAATATCATTATCATACAAGGTGCCTAGTGTGAAAGGAATACCATTAACATATAAAGAGCCCATTGTGGGAGGACTCCATCTGCCCACCTCAAGAAGACTGTCTGTCATGCCAGCTTTGGAAATTGGGAAGTACCCGCTACTGGTGTCAAAGGAGAAGTGTAGTTTGTAACCTGATGAGTTTATACTGCTTTATTCCAAATCATTAGGACAATTCTACACTAGAGTAGGAAGGTTAATAATTGCTTACAAAATCTAGACGGTATACATAGCATCATTCTGAGAGGTGCTTTGTTCTCTCCCTTTTCCATTCGTCAACAGGGTTTGTCTCGAGTTGGGAAAGACCATGCCAGAGCCAGCATCAATTTTCTGTCTAGAATATATCAGCAGACCTTGGAGACTACGAGATAAGATGGATTTGGCAACTTGGCAACTTGGGTTTCTTATTGTGACGATGGGACTGCAATCTCATTTGTTCACAGTGAGAAGGGTCTGGTTGGTGAGGCCAGTCTTTTTGTCACTTTCGTTCACTGTGGCTGTTGATAGCCAGGTGTAGAAAGGTCAAATCTATTTGTGCCACTGATGTGGGTGCTCCAAGTTGGAGACCACACTGGAGGACAATCATTACACAAGGACTGTGACTGGAGAGCAGTATGCCAGATGAAAATATAACCAATCCAAACAGGTTTTGAAAGTGCTGACAGAAGATTCACATCCCATGCCCGCTTTGCCTTTGTAAAAGTGGGAGCCAGTGACCCACTTGGTTGTCTATTTAGAAGTTCTCTATGACCAAGGAAGGGAGCGCTCCCCAGAGTAGTGAAAGAACTGCTTTGCAAGCAGAGCCGATGTCTGCATGAGAACCAACTTCCCAGAGGTGAAGGTTCATAATGTAGAGCCTTAACTTGCTGAAGTGAGCTGATCCTCATACCTGAAGTGCCTTGAAGCTAACCTGAGTGAAGGGAGTCTGTCTCCCCTGCATAAGTGTGGCAGATCTGAAGCATCAGAGTAGCTTGACCCCTGTGGTGTGGTCCGTTAGTGGAAAGAAAACACAGGACAGTGATCCTCCGGTCCAGAGAAGTGTGGAGTGGCATAATTTCCCTTGACAGTGCCAGGCATGAATCGCAGCAAGAAGTGTGGCAGACCACTAGCTGCTACACCAGAAAAGGGTACCCAAGCGGGCTATTCCACTACACCCAAGTGTGTTGCATCATTACACCAGAGAAGTGTTCCAGAGCGGACTGCAATACTATGACAAGAGGTATGTGCCCATGCGGACCATTAAAGTAATTTTAAAATGGTATATGCTATGTCTGGGCCAATGTTTGGCAGCTCTGAAATTGGAGGAGGGGCAGTGGAGTAGGGTCCCACTAAGGTGGTGAGCCAGTTGACACATTTTGGAAATATATTTTACCCGTTAATTATTGTGATGAGAGAAGCTGAGAAGGAGGATCTACATTCACTCTAATAGATTTTTTTAGCAAACCGATCTAACTTTCACTAGGTCAAAAGTGAAAGGCCTTGCACTTTCTAGACACGAGTCTATGGTGGGCTAAAGCTTGGCATCTGTATGCTGTGGAAAACCTGACAGAGACGGTCAGAGAGACAATCATGTTTTTGTATTTTTTGTATTTTTCTTACTTTTAATTTACTCCTCTCTCGACGACACCATATAATGCAGACAGAATTGCCCTTCTTATTATAAAATTGTTGATCATGAAATAGCTGGATGTCACTGTCGTACTACATGCATCTCCTAGTTGATTTGAATATGCTTTGTTCCGGTCACCACTCCTGAATACTGCACCCTAGGTGGAATATGCTGCTTCTAGGCTGGCCATGACCTTTGCCCCTGCCCTCAGGGCTCACCCGAATCTCACTGAAGCCCAGAAGCAGGTTTGTCACTAACTGGACCTTCTGCTTGCCTTGTGTACTCTCCACCCCCTTCCTATGGGGTCTGACAGTGTGTAACGGAGGCTAACGTAAACCAGGGAAGGTAGAACAGTTTCTTGATACTATAAAAGTGGGGACTAACTAAAGCTATATTAAAGTCCAACTCATCATTAGGTCTCCACAGCACAGCCCGCTTTAATAGAAAAGAGGTGTGAATAAAAAGTATATTTATTATTGTTGGGCCACATGTAGGAAAAGAATGGCTAAAGTCTATCAGGAAAGTAGTCTGGTAAATCTAGCACCTTTTCTTTCTTATGGGCTTTAAATAAGATTGCTACCGCCATAGTCTTGGATTGTACTGTTGAAATGAAGTATAAAAGATGGAACCTACAGCCTGATTTAGAGTTCGGCAGACAGGTTACTCTGTCACAAACGTGATGGACAACCGGCCTGCCACATTACAAGTGCCATTTGATCTTAATCCAGGATTATCTGAGGATAATTGATGAATTTCTTGAAGCATCACTACATCTGCTCATTTAACATACAGTCATGACAGGAGAGTTTTCCAATTTAAGGGGGAATTAATTCCTTATTCATTCAGCGTCACAAACCTTACCGTTGGTGTAGCAGCCGTTTTGCCCTTGCAGATATATTACTAACATTGCCGCCACAACATGTTGTCCCTGTTAGGGCTAATCTAATTTACAGATCTGTCAGACAGCCTGTGGACTTCGTAACTATTCAACCGCCCTTCCTATTGGCTTACTTGAGAGAGCTTTTGTGATCGTAAACAGCGAGTCCCCTTTAGTAAAGTTCTATTAAGCAAGTGCATAAGGTGAGGCAAGTAAGGGACAACCCACCTAACATTTTTGGGGCTGACTCTAAGGATGACCCGAGTTCCAGAGGCCCCACACCCATGCCCAAGCAGAGCAATGACTCAGTGTGGCAAAAGGGGTGCAACAATCATATTGTACTTTAATAGCATCATTGTTCTGCTGTTGGCTGAGGCAGCACATAGATGGGCTGTAGGAGCAGACAGGGTATTTACAGCACGACTGCAAGGCAGGTCAAGACAGCATACAGAGGAACTGAAGAGGGAGGAGGGACACATCTACCTTCATTCATCCACACAATCAAGACCACAAGTCCATCATTCAGCAAGACACCCACCATAATGTTTGCACATACACTAGCACACCCACCATCAAATGTCCACAGAAAACATAACCCATGTCAAGTGCCAACCTACTCCAGCGCACAGACGTCTGGGTGACAGTGGTTGGTCAAAGGCAGTGGCCTATGTGGAGAGCCTGCTGTGCATGACTGAAGACCTTGCCCATTGAGTTCCAGGGCTTAGGTGTCAAGTGGGTCTAGGGGCCAGGCCCTGCACCTCGAGTTCACTATGCATTACCAGAATGGAGGGACACTTGGAGCCTAGGAACAGGGCATTACTGGTGAGGACCTTACTTTATTTATCTCAATTCCATTTTAGTGTGGCTTGTTGCTTCCACCACCCTCACCACTGCTGTTCGAGTTAAAACTTATTGGAGCAGGGCCAAGGCTGATTTGCATATGGCTGAGTCTACCTGAAATGGCATGGTGGGGGAAAAGTGTTGGAATGCTACCCTGAACGAACGCTAATAGTTAGACAGACTATTTGCAAGTATTTCTCCAATCTTATTTTGTGAGTTTGATGTCTAACGCCCTAAGGCACCAAGCCCCAGACATGGGCCCCATGCGCACTTTGACACGGACTCCATACTGCACGTGACTGAAGAGGGCTAAATAGGCCAAAACCACCAGTCCTGGGTTGCTTGTGCTCTAGTTCAAAAACCTGGGTTGACTGTTTAGGCTGGACTGTCTTATTGGGTAAGGAACAAGGCTGATTTGCATGTGGTTGGGTATAATCTGATGTGTCATTGTGGAGAAAAATACGATGGGTTGGAATGCAACCATGATTGATCGTTCGCGGTTAGACTATTTGCTAAAACTTGTCCCATCATCTTTTGTGTGAGAGGTACGACCACAATGCAAAGCAGCAGGGGGCTAATAGAGTGGACTCCTACTGCACTAACAGAGTGACAAATCAAAAAATATGAAAATGAAGATCACAGGCTCAAAATCCCACATCAATATTACATCTCTTTATGTTTTCTTGTATTTGATACTAAAGTGCACTCAAATATTTTACAGAAATATTCTGACTACATCTTGATACTCCACAAGGCATACTCACCACATTGAATTTTTTATTTTACATGAAACATATCTGTCACCTGTTATCATGTGCACTAGTATATTTAAGAATGTACAGGAATGATCAGTGGAGTAAGGAAACAGCACATCTCATCAACAACACCCAACATTCCTGTCTTCTGACGCACAGAGGATCAACTGCCAACCCTAAGTCAGGTTGCCTCACAGGCAAACAAGTGATATTACTATCACCTTCACTGCCACCATTAGCACAACCACTTCCAAAATGACACCCGCCCCCCTTATCAGCACCAGTGATACCACTACGCCACCACCAACATTATCACCCTTATCTCCGATGTACTATGGAACAACTGGCAGAGCCTTGTAATTTTATTTAGGTTTGATTTTTTTCACAATGGTCTGCTCAGAAATACAGTAATATAAGCATCTGCTTTAATACGGTCTAAGCGATGGACTCTTGCCCATCTTCGCAATGAGGATATAGCTATCAATTTTGCAATATTTGAATATTACTGTTACATCTTGTGTTTAGATAGACTTTCATTATGAGGTCATTGGAGAGTAAGGTCAGGCTGATTTTAATCCAAATTTGAAACTCTGAAATAAAAAGCAAAAAAATAGTAGGTATGGAACTACTAGGACGGTGAATTGTCTATGATTGTTCACAGTGAATTATGGAAATTGTTGTATTTCAGAAGCGTTTCTGATGCAGTTTCCTCATGTTTCGGAGGATCTCAAATCATTTGACAAATGGAGGCATGGATAGCTGAAGATGTCTGTGCCTCCATTTGGATGTGTGAATTCCCATCCCACTTGGAATCACCACCTTTTTCTAGATTAGAGTCCGAAAGAGGTACCCCTCATTCCTGTCTCAAGGACAACTCTTAAAGCCTTTTGCTGGAATTTCAAAAACGTTTCGCATTGAACAGATTGTTAAACAAGTGGTAAGCAGTGAAAATGTAACAGTGACTACTATCTTGGAGAGCCTCCCACAGTCCTCAAGTGGCCTTCACTCCAAGTCAAAAACTGATAATTATGTGAACGAAAAACAAATACCATTACCTTGCACTGCAGCACAGCTTTGAAAGTCTTCTTGCAGCAGAAGATAGGAGACTTTCAGAAGCAACGTCCATATTTTGATGTTAAGGCACATAAAGCTTGAAAGGATGCAACGAAGGGCCCGGAGATCATTAGAAAGCATTACATTTAACAGTATTCAGTCATTCCTGTGTACATTTCAATTATCTAATTATAGACCTACCTCCCTGTCAATATCCACAAGCTGGTTTTTTGAAAACCGTGAAAATGATTTATTCAGCAAAACAGTTGTCAGACAGAATCAAAACATCTAAACGAGGCCTCCTATTTTCAGTGTTAATTGTGTGGATTCAGAGGTGTTTTCCTAACTTTTGGAGATTCGACTAAATCTATCCTTATTGAGCTGTTCCATCAAAAAATACACAATAGCACTTTTCCAGTACTCACAAAACATATGCTTGCATTATACCACATGAATATTAAAGGTAATAGTTTTCTTTGTCAGTTTGGGTAACTAACTTATGTTAGTGTTAAGTATAGTCATCATGTCCATGGATTTATGTATCTTAGTCAACTCTGTCCTGCTCATACACACTTTTTGGGGCATGTATGACTTTAAAATGGGTAAAGATTTTGTCATATTCAAATAATATTTATTAAACAAACGTGCAGAGTTGGATGTTATTCACCCAATTGCACCTACATTTGTACAGGTAGTCACCTCTTTCCAAAAGAGGATAACCTGTGTAACTTTTAAACTCCACAAGAATAAGAGCCTGATTTCTATGTTGGTGGACAGGGAACTCTGTCAAAATGGCGACACCGTACCCCTTCGCCAACCTGAATGCCCGCCTCATTTAACACCCCCCCCACCCAAGTTTTTTTTAATTGCCCATCACACCAATGAAAAATGTGGCGGTAAGAGACAGTGACAACTTTTAAATGACACCCTTCTGCCCCCCCCCCATCCACCAGTGAGGGAATGCTCTCATGGCGAGGGGAGGTCGTTCTATTAATTTTCAAAAAGGTAATCCCACTTTGAGATTTCCTTTTTGAGAAAAAGAAATTGTGAGTTTGATATACAGCTCTGTCATGCTGATGAGTCATCCGTCAAACTTAAAGTGCAATTCCCAGGAACCACGGTGAGGGCGATTCCTGGAAATGTGAGAGATATCTGCAGGTGCAGCAGGCATCTCTAAAAACAGCTGCGGAAAACCATCGCCATGGCGGGAGAAAAGTACTTAGTTATTACTCCGTCGCCCCATTTATAAATCAGCCCCAAAGTCATACCTCTCCTTTTTAAAATAGGTACAGGTATCCCCATTCAGCATGCTCTCCATTATTTTCAGCACTCTTTCCAATAGAGACAGTTCTAAAAAAATAGTAGACAAATCTAAAAACATATTTGTAAACAACACATCTTATCGCAACCAAAGAAGAAAAGGAGAAACAAAAGAAGAAACATACTTCATTGACATCACAAATCAAGAAGACTAATCTTATACAGTTATTCTTTGCTGCTGTCTGTATCAGTGCTGCATTGTCTGGTTGCTTCAGAAAGAAATCAAAACGTCCACATGCTTCATTTTCTTTTGATGGCATTTTATTTCACCGTTTGTCTGTTTACAGTGATGAGGAATATTTACCTTTCGAGGGAGGGTTTACCTGTGCTTAAAGGTTTAAATTGTAAATAGAAAGGCATATATTTAAAAAAATATATATCTGCCTATGTGGAGGGATGATCACAGTCCTTGAGCCTACCTCCGAAAGCAGTGCTGTGCAACGCTCCATAAAGTAATGTATTTTAATTATTGTTATCTTGGCACTAACTGGCTATACATATATATGGTGCAAGAAGCAGGTTTGTGCAGGATCGCTGTTACCCTGTTGGCTCCTAAGCCTTTCACGTACCCAAAGCTGAGCCTTTTTTTTTTTTTTTTTTTACATCTGTGGCACTTTGTGGGAAAAGAAGTTAGGAGTGCTTCAGCGCAAACAGCATCCAGGCTAAATTTTCCCATATCTGTGGGGATTCTAAAGTTACACTGGAGGGATCAGAGAAAATAGCCTAATTTTTTTTAAATAGGAAAAAGTACTCTGCAAGACAGTATGTTTTTTTCTAAAAAAATGGCATGAATAAAAGGTTGTCTGTGCTAAGATCACCATCTTCTCAGCTCACAGAAACAAGCAGAGCTTTAGAAAAAATGACGAGAAGGCCAAGTTGAGTTCAATTGGTCACAGTTTTTGTCCATTGCTGTTGCAGACCCTAGGCTCAGCCTCCCAAGTGGGGTTCTGTTTTTATTGGGAGATGGGTGGGAATGCTAGTTGGCAGGTGGTGTGTGGATTCCTGTGGTTTCTGTAACTTTGTCCTATAGAAATGTGAGGAGGGGAAAGTGTGATTTAGTCAAATTTGAGGTTTACAAGGCATTGTGGGTTACAATAAAAAAGGTAGTGGGATCCTAGCAAGTGGAATCATCCTGGAATCCCCTTAGCTTCTTGCTTTCACAAATGCCCAGGGTTCATAGGGCTGCCTGGTTGCCACCTGACCCAGAGCCCGAATAGTGTGGCCGTTTATTAAGGCGAGTGAGAGGAAATTGAATTGAACTCCCCCAGCACATGTCAAATCTACTCCCAGAATAATCCAGTTCTTCTTGCGCTATGGGCAGGCTCTAGGCCGAAGGGAGGATGAAAGACTATTGGGGCTTTAGGAGTGGGATTCACTGTCTGATGCCTTGGTAGACTGCCCCACCCACTTATTATTATTATTATTTTTTTTACTCCATTTTCTTTGTTGCTTAGTGGGCTTTCTACCCTCCCACCACCCCCGGGGGAGCAGATAAGGGGGTAAAACTCCCCAGTCTGTCCCCCAGGGAAGCAGAAATACTGCTGGGGGCATGACCTGATGCCTAGTTGGGCCACCACCTTTATTAGATTGGGATAACTCCCACACCGCGAATCAGCACCCTGAGGAGACAGAAACAGTTGGGCCCCTCTGGGTATAGGGGCACAGTCATGTTTGGGTATACCAATCCCATCTCTTTTTTTTTTTAACTTTTATTCCCTGGTATCTAGTCTGCTTTCTGCATCCCTGGGGTAGAGTGGGGTGGGTCATATTGTGGGTAAGCCCTACTAAATCATAAAGAGTGTAAAGCACCTGAGGAGTGTGCATTGTATAGGCTGATATCCCTGTTCAACATCAAGTAAAATTTGGGCTAAGGTACTGCCCAATATACTGGATTGGTTAGGCAGTGGAATGATTCACCCAGACCTGTTGGGAATTATTTGTATTTAAGTATTTTAAGGCGCATTCTGGCCTTAGCATCGAAGCGCTAGAGTAGGTACAGTGAGAGTCCGAGAGAGAGGGCTCGCTGCCGAAACAGACAATTAGCGAGGAAACAGCCAAGTTTTTACCCACCTCCTGAAAGTCAGGAAGTTGTCCTCCTTCCTAATGTCCCAAGGGAGCGAGTTCCAGTGCTTAGCCGCCGCCACTGTGAACGCTCTGTCCCCCCATCTTGCCCTGCGAGTGCAACGAACTTGAATCAAGTGAACATTTTTAGATCTAAGTTGCCGACATGGCCTATACCACCGTAGTCTGGCAGTTAAGTAGTCTGCTCCTCCTCCATGTACCGCCTTAAACGTTAAACATAGAGTTTTAAATATAATCCGCTTCGCAACCGGAAGCCAATGCAGTAATTTTAGGCTATTGCTGGCCGAAGCCAAGCGAGGGAGATCTAAAATCAATCGGGCTGCAATATTTTGAGTCAATTGGAGCTTTCTCAATGACATTTTATCCAGGTCCAGCAGCAGAGAGTTACAGTAGTCCAGTCTGGACATTACCTGTGCCAGAATAACCCTAACTCTCTCCTCCTGCTGCAGATAAGGAAAAATGTTGCTTAATGTTTTTAAAACCCAATAGCTTGTTTTGTCCATGGTGTTTACTTGAGGCTTAGAGCACAGACAGTTATCAAAGATAACTCACAAATGTTTCGTGGCAGTAATGGGGGTGGGAAGCTTCCCACACTCCAAAGGCCACCATTGAGAATTCCACACCTCATTATGACAAAACACAATCTCCAGAGACTGCTATATCTTGATGCTGAAGAAAAGTTACTTCTCTCTTTCTGATACTGTAGGAAAGTACCATCTTGCCTGGCATGTTACCCCCATTTTGTGCTTGTATGAATGTTGTTTTTGCCTGTGTCACTGGGATCCTGCGAGTCAGGACCCAAGTGCTCATAAAGTGTACCCTGTATGAGTTCCCTGTGTGTTGCCTAACTGTATCACTGAGGCTCTGCTAACCAGAACCTGAGTGCTTATACTCTATCTGCTTTTAAAATTGTCACTGCAGGCTAGTGACTAATTTTACCAATTCTCATTGGCACACTGGAACACCCTTATAATTCCCTAGTATATGGTACCTAGGTACCCAGGGTATTGGGGTTCCAGGAGCCATTTTACACTGCACTTAATTAACTTATAAGTCACCTATATGTCTAACCCTCACTTAGTGAAGGTTAGGTGCAAAGTTACTTAGTGTGAGCTCACCCTGGCACTAGCCAAGGTGCCCCCACATTGTTCAGGGCAAATTCCCCAGACTTTGTGAGTGCGGGGACACCATTACATGCGTGAACTACATATAGGTCAATACCTATATGTAGCGTCACAATGGTAACTCTGAACATGGCCATGTAAAAATGTCTAGGATCATGGAATTGTCACTGGACCTGGCACAAGGTGTAAGTACCACTAGGTACCCACTATAAGCCAGGCCAGCCTCCTATATTGGTGGTGCAGCGGTGGGATAAGTACTTGTAACTGCTTTACCACTTTGTCATTGGTGCTTTTCATAAGGAAAACATATACCAAATACTTCAGAATATACACAGTAACCTAAACAGTTTACTTTCCTTCTCTAAAACGTTCTGAAAAGTTTCAAAAGTTTTAAAAAGTTTTTCTCTGTTCTTTAAAAAGTTCCAAAAATGTTTTTTCTCTCTCTGTCCTAAACCTTTTCTATCATGTCTGCAGTAGAACTTACTCCCACAGTTGTCCAGGCAACATAAGGGAATCTAAACTTTAAAAGTTTGAGGGGTCTCTGCATACAAAGAGGTTTAGCAATTGGTAAGAATCCTACAAAAGATCTCCTTAGCCTTCGCCTAGAAAGTTACCAGAACCAGTCTGGCCCATCACAGGATCAGGAGGTAGAGGAAGCGGGTACCCAGCCAGACTCAGAGGAGTCCCCTGAGGATGCTGGGGAGGGTTCTTCCAAGGAACTGTCAGCTAACAGGCCATCTAGTGACACTGGTAGTGGGAGGGCGTCACACACTAGTAGGGCACCTTTAACTCCTAAAGGCCAGGTTACTAGAGTCCAGCCAGTTAGGGACAGGTCTCTCTCTGCCAATTCCCACATTTCTTCTGTGTCTCACAATTCCCAAGCCTCCCAGCCTGCGGATAACTTAATGCAAAGGGAACTCAGAAAGCTGAGGTTGGACGAGGCCAGGCTGAAGCTTAAACAGCAGCAGCTGGCCCTAGCCAGGGAATCTCTGGATGTGGAAAGGGAAAGGCAGAGGTTAGGGTTAGTACCCCATGGCGGCAGCAGCAGTGTTTTTGATAGCAATCCTGTTAGAGAGCAAGATTCCAGAAACCTGCATAAGACAGTCCCCCCCTTACAAGGAGGGGGATGACATTAACAAGTGGTTTTCTGCACTTAAACGAGGGCCTGTATGGTACCGTTGGTCCGTCAAAGGCAATGGGCTGCTATCTTTCACTGGTAAGGATAGGGATAGGCTCCTTACTGTCAGTTAAAGTGATGCTAATAACTACAAAGTTTTGAAGGATGCACTCTTGAATGGATTTGGCTTAACCACTGAACAATACAGGATTAAGTTCAGAGACACCAGAAAAGAGTCCACTCAAGATTGGACAGACTGTGTAGACTGTTCAGTGAAGGCCTTGGAGGGTTGGTTACATGGCAGTAAGGTGACTGTCTATGAAAGCCTGTATAATCTTATCCTGAGAGAGCATATTTTGAACAATTGTGTGTCTGATTTGTTGCACCAGTACTCAGTAGACTCAGATCCGATCTCTCCCCAAGAATTGGGAAAAAAGGCAGACCAATGGGTCAGAACAAGAGTGAACAGAAAAGTTCATACAGGGGGTGACAAGGATGGCAAGAAGAAGGATGGTAAGTCTTCTGACAAGGGTGGGGACAAAGATAAAAAACAGTCTGAGTCTTCATCAGGCCGACAAAAATCCTCTGGGGGTGGTGGGTCCAAATCCTCTTCTCACAATCAGAAAAAGCCATGGTGTTATTTATGTAAAGTAAAAGGCCATTGGGCAAGTGATGCTACTTGTCAAAAGAAAAACACCAAGGCTCACACTACCACAACCCCAACTGCAACCCCTAGTGCCCATAGTAATAGCAGTAGTGGTGGGAAGTCTACTACAAATAGCCAATCCAAGGGTGTAGCTGGGCTCACCATTGCAGTGCAGTTGGGGTTCGTCTTGTTAGGGAGACCACAGAGGCTATTTTAGTCTGTGATGGTGGCATTGACCTTGCCACCTTGGTTGCCTGTCCCCTTAATATGGGTAAGTACAGGCAACTTCCCTTAATCAATGGTGTTGAGGTTGAGGCCTACAGGGACACAGGAGCCAGTGTAACTATGGTTATAGAGAAACTGGTCCACCCTGATCAACATCTACTTGGTCAGCAGTACTAAGTGACTAATGCTCACAATAACACACTTAGCCACCCCATGGCTGTTGTGAATCTCAACTGGGGGTGGGAGGTGGATGGGGGGTTTACCGGTCCAAAGAAAGTTGTGGTAGCCACTGAATTACCTGTAGATTGCTTAGTAGGCAATGATTTGGAGACATCAGCTTGGGCTGAAGTGGAGTTGGAGGCTCATGCAGCAATGCTGGGCATTCCTGGGCATATTTTTGCTTTGACAAGGGCTCAGGCCAAAAAGCAAAAAGGACAGGGAAACTTGGATCCTGGAACAATGGACCCAGTGCTCCCAAAAGCTAGGAGTAGAAAGGGTAAATGCTTGCCCAGTATCCCTCCCTCACCAGAAGATTCCCCCTTCGAGGAAGGGGAATCCTCTCCCTGCGCAGAACCTAAACCAGATGAGCTGGCAGCAGACACTGCTGAGCTTTTGGGTGCAGGGGGGCCTGCTAGGGAAGAGCTGAGTGTGGCACAGCAGACCTGTACCACACTAGAGGGTTTGAGACAGCAAGCTGTCAAGCAGCAGAATGGGGATGTCAGTGATAGCCATAAGGTGTATTGGGAAGACAACCTCCTGTATACTGAGTCAAGGGACCCTAAACCTGGAGCTGCCAGGAGATTGGTCATCCCTTTGCAATACAGAGAGTTTCTTCTTACCTTGTCAGATGACATTCCCTTGGCTGGGCATTTGGGCCAAAGTAAAACTTGGGACAGGCTTGTTCCCCTGTTTCACTGGCCTCATATGTCAGAGGACACCAAAGAGTTTTGTCGCTCGTGTGACCTGCCAAGCCAGTGGCAAGACTGTTGGCACTCCGAAGGCCCCCCTAATTCCACTTCAAGTGGTTGGGGTACCCTTTGAAAGGGTAGGGGTTGACATAGTTGGCCCCATTGACCCTCCAACAGCTTCAGGCAATAGGTTTATCCTTGTGGTAGTGGCCCATGCCACTAGGTATCCTGAAGCCATCCCCTTAAGGACCACTACAGCTCCTGTAGTAGCAAAGGCCCTCCTGGGAATCTTTTCCAGGGTGGGTTTCCCTAAGGAAGTGGTGTCAGACAGAGGTAGTAACTTCATGTCTGCATACCTCAAAGCAATGTGGAAGGAGTGTGATGTAACTTACAAGTTCACTGCTAATCATCATCATCCACAAACAAATGGTCTGGTTGAGAGGTTTGATAAAACTCTCAAAGGTATGATAATGGGACTCCATGAAAAACTCAGGAGGAGATGGGATGTCCTGTTACCTTGCATCCTTTTTGCTTACAGGGAGGTACCCAAAAAAGGAGTGGGCTTTAGCCCCTTTGAACTCCTCCTTGGGCACCCTGGGAGAGGTCCCCTTGCACATGTTAAGGAGGGTTGGGAACAACCTTTAAAAGCTCCTAAACAGGACATTGTGGATTATGTACTTGGCCTAAGATCAAGAAAGGCGTAGTACATGAAAAAGGCCAGTAAAACCCTTCAGGACAGCCAGGAGCTGCAAAAGCAATGGCATGACCAAAAGGCTGTCCTGACCCAGTACCACCCAGGACAGAAGGTGTGGGTATTGGAGCCTGTGGCCCCAAGTGCACTCCAGGACAAATGGAGTGGACCCCATCTAATTGTTGAGAAAATGGGTGAAGTTACGTACTTGGTAGACCTGGGCACCGCCAGGAGTCCCCGTAGGGTGCTCCATGTCAACCGCCTGAAACCCTACTAGGACAGGGCTGATCTCACCCTGCTCATGGCAACTGATGAGAGACAGGAAGAAGAGAGTGACCCTCTCCCTGATCTCTTCTCCACCACTGAAGCCGATGGCTTAGTGGAGGGAGTAGTACTGGCAGGTTTTCTTACTGCTGAGCAGAAAGATAACTGTGTAAATCTTCTAAGTCAGTTTTCTGAACTCTTGTCACGGATACCAGGTACCACTACTTGGCGTGAGCATACAATCAATACTGGAGACTGTTTACCTGTCAAGATTAAGATCTATAGGCAGCCTGACCATGTCAGGGACTGCATTAAACAAGAGGTTCAGAAAATGTTAGACTTAGGAGTGATTGAGCCTTCAGAAAGCCCATGGGCTAGCCCAGTGGTGCTGGTTCCAAAACCTCACAGTAAAGATGGTAAAAGAGAGATGAGGTTTTGTGTTGACTATAGAGGGCTCAACCTAGTAACCAAGACAGATGCTCATTCTATACCCAGGGCAGATTTGCTGATTGATACACTGGCTTCTGTCAAGTATCTGGGCACTTTTGATTTAACTGCAGGGTATTGGCAGATTAAATTATCAGAAGATGCTAAACCAAAAACTACATTTTTCACCATTGGAGGGCACTATCAATTCACTGTGATGCCCTTTGGTCTGAAGAATGCACCAGACCCTTTTCAGAGGTTGGTGAACACAGTCCTGCAAGGTTTGGAAGCTTTTAGTGCAGCATATCTAGATGATATAGCTGTCTTTAGCTCCAACTGGGATGATCACCTGGTCCACCTGTGGAAAGTTTTGGAGTCCCTGCAAAAGGCAGGCCTCACTATCAAGGCCTCAAAGTGCCAGATAGGGCAGGGGAAAGTGGTTTATCTGGGCCACCTGCTAGGTGGGGAACAGATTCCACCACTGCAGGGGAAGACCCAGACCATTATGGAATGGGCTCCCACTACAACTCAAACCCAGATGAGAGCGTTTTTATGCCTTACAGGGTACTACAGGAGGTGTATTAAGAATTATGGCTGCATTGCAGCTCCTCTTAATGACCTCAACTAGTAATAAAATGTCTAAAAAGGGATTGTGGACAGCTAGCTGTCAAAAAGCTTTTGATGAGCTCAAACAGGCCATGTGCTCTGCACCTGTCCCAAAAAGCCCTTGCTACTCCAAAAGGTTCATAGTCCAGACTGATGCTTCTGAATTGGGGGTTGGGGCAGTGCTATTACAGCTTAATACTGAGGGCCAGGATCAACCTGTTGCTTTTATCAGCAGGAGGTTGACCCCCATAGAAAAGCGTTGGCCTGCCATATAGAGGGAGGCCTTTGCTGTGGTCTGGGCACTGAAAACGTTGAGACCATACCTGTTTGGTACTCACTTTATTGTTCAGACAGACCACAAACATCTACTTTGGCTAAAACAAATGAAAAGTGAAAACCCTAAATTGTTGAGGTGGTCCATATCCCTACAGGGAATGGACTATACAGTGGAACATAGACCTGGGAGTACCCACTCCAATGCAGATGGACTCTCCAGATATTTCCACTTAGACAATGAAGACTCATCTGGGCAAGGTTAGCCTTATTGTCCTTCGTTGGGGGGGCATGGGGGAGAGATGTGTAGGAAAGTACCATCTTGCCTGGCAGGTTACCCCCGTTTTTTACTTGTATGTATGTTGTTCTTGCCTGTGTCATTGGGATCCTGCTAGCCTGGACCCCAATGCTCATAAAGGGTGCCCTGTATTTGCTACCTGTGTGGTGCCCAACTATCACTGCGGTTCTACTTACCAGAACCTCAGCGGTTATGCTCTCTCTGCTTTTAAATTTGTCACTGCAAGCTAGTGACTAATTTTACCAATTCTCACTGGCACACTGCAACACCCTTATAATTCCCTAGTATATGGTACCTAGGTACCCAGGGTATCGGGGATCCAGGAGATTCCTATGGGATGCAGCATTTCTTTTGCCACCCATAGGGAGCTCAGACAATTCTTACACAGGACTGCCACTGCAGCCTGAGTGAAATAACGTCCACGTTATTTCACAGCCATTTTACACAGCACTTAAGTAACTTACAAGTCACCTATACGTCTAACCCTCACTTAGTGGAGGTTGGGTGCAAAGTTACTTAGTGTGAGGGCACCCTGACACTAGCCAAGGTGCCCCACATTGTTCAGGGCAAATTCCCTGGACATTGTGAGTGTGGGGACACCATTACACTCGTGAACTACATATAGGTCAATACCTATATGTAGCGTCACAATGGTAACTCCGAACATGGCCATATAACATGTCCAGGATCATGGAATTGTCACCCCAATATCATTCTGGTATTGGGGGGGACAATTCCATGCGTCCCTGGGGCTCCAGCATAGAGCCCGGGTACTGCCAAACTAACTCTGGGGTTTTCTCTGCAGCTACCGCTGCTGCCAACCCTCAGACAGGTTTCTGCCCCCCTGGGGCCTGGGCAGCCCAGTCCCAGGAAGGCAGAACAAAGGATTTCCTCTGAGAGAGGGTGTTACACCCTCTCCCTTTTGGAAATAGGTGTAAAGGGCCTGAGAGGAGTAGCCTCTCCTGGCCTCTGGAAATGCTTTGAAGGGCACAGATGGTGCCCTCCTTGCATAAGCCAGTCTACACCGGTTCAGGGATCCCCCCCAGCCCTGCTGTGGCGTGAAACTGGACAAAAGAAAGGGGAGTGACCACTCCCCTGACCAGCACCTCCCCAGTGGAAGTGCCCAGAGCTCCTCCAGTGTGTCCCAGACCTCTGCCATCTTGAATGCAGAGGTGTGAGGGCACAATGGAGACCTCTGAGTGGCCAGTGCCAGCAGGTGACGTCAGAGACCCCTCCCGATAGGTGCTTACCTCTCTTTGTAGCCAATCCTCCTCGGAGGGCTATTTAGGGTTTCTCATCAGATAACGAATGTAAGAGCTCACCAGAGTTCCTCTGCACTTCTCTCTTCGACTTCTGCCAAGGATCGACCGCTGACTGCTCCAGGACGCTTGCAAAGTAGCAAGAAGACTACCAGCGACATTGTAGCGCCTCATCCTGCCGGCTTTCTAACAATTTCCTGGTGGTGCATGCTCTGAGGGCTGTCTGCCTTCACTCTGCACTGGAAGCCAAGAAGAAATCTCCCGTGGGTCGAAGGAATCTTCCCCCTGCCAATGCAGGCCCCAAACCTCTGCATCACCGGTCCTCTGGGTCCCCTCTCATCCTGACGAGCGTGGTCCCTGGAACACAGGAGCTGGGTCCAAGTGTCCCCGACAGTCCAGTGGCCCTTCTGTCCCAATTTGGTGGAGGT
This sequence comes from Pleurodeles waltl, assembly GCF_031143425.1. Classification (NCBI taxonomy): domain Eukaryota; kingdom Metazoa; phylum Chordata; class Amphibia; order Caudata; family Salamandridae; genus Pleurodeles; species Pleurodeles waltl. Next base: position 575,012,768 of record NC_090449.1, on the reverse strand, counting down.
AAGACCTTGCCTCCCCACGCCAGACAGTAATCCTTTGTACTGCGTGAACCGCAGCTGCTAGGGCTTCTGTGCACTTTTGCAAGACTTCCTTTGTGCACAGCATAGCCCAGGTCTCCAGCACTCCGTCCTGCAGTGCCCAACTTGCTGAGTTGGACCCTCTTTTGTTGTGCTGAGACGACCGCCATGCTCAGATCTTCTGAACGCCTGTTCTGGTGCTTCTGCGGGTGCTGCCTGCTTCTGCGTGGGCTCTCTGTGTTGCTAAGCACCCCCTCTGTCTCCTCCTCCTAGGGGCGATCTCCTGGTCCTTCCTGGGCCCTGGCAGCAGCCAAAACCTTCAACCGCGACTCTTCCAGCTAGCAAGGCTTTTTTGCACTCTTTCTGTGTGGAAACAACTCTGCATCCTCCAGCACGCCGTGGGACATCTTCTGACCAAAGGAGAAGTTCCTGGCACCTTCCGTTGTTGCAGAATCTTCAGCTTCTTCCACCCGGAGGCAGCCCTTTTGCACCTTCATCCGGGTTCAGTGGGCTCCTGCCCCCCCGGACACTTGCGTGACTCTTGGACTTGGTCCCCTTCCTTTGCAGGTCCTCAGGTCCAGGAATCCGTGTTCAGTGCTTTGCAGTCAGTTGTTGTCTTTGCAGAATCTCTATCTCGACTTTACTGTCTTTCTGGGGTAGTAGGGTAACTTTACTCCTAAGTTTCAGGGTCTTGGGGTGGGGTATCTTGGACACCCTTCGTGTTTTCTTGCACTCCCAGCGACCCTCTACACACTACACTAGGCCTGGGCTCCATTCATGGTTCGCATTCCACTTTTGGAGTATGTGGTTTGTGTTGCCCCTCGGCCTATTGTCTCCTATTGCATTCTATTGTGTTCTACAGTGTTTGCACTACTTTTCTAACTGTTTACTTACCTGATTTTGGTTTGTGTGTATATTTTTTTTTATATTACCTACCTCCTAAGGGAGTATATCCTCTGAGATACTTTCGGCATATTGTCACTAAAATAAAGTACCTTTATTTTTTTTGTAACTCTGAGTTTTGTGTTTTCTTGTGATATAGTGCTATATGATATAAGTGGTATGGTAGGAGCTTTGCATGTCTCCTAGTTCAGCCTAAGCTGCTCTGCTATAGCAACCTCTATCAGCCTAATCTGCTAGAACACCTCTAATCTACTAATAAGGGATAACTGGACCTGGCACAAGGTGTAAGTACCACTATGTACCCACTATAAGCCAGGCCAGCCTCCTACAGATACTGACTCTAACAACATCTTTTGAATATTCCCCAGGTGTCAGACTGGATCCAGAAACTTTTGAGCAGTACCTCCATGCACTGGAGGTGGCATTGTGTGCAACCACACTGATGTTGTTCTGCCCCGGAACTGACGAGCGGTTCCCATATAGGCGCCACTCTTGAACGCTGACGTCAGTTGTTTAGAGGCTGTCCACGCCACCAGAAGAAGAGCCCCAACAAAAAAAACAGACAGGTTGATAGACTTGAGATCTTATTAATGAGGGTTCAATTCACAGAACCGGGAAGCCTGGAAGGCGGGAGAGGAATCTGTGGTTAGATAAGAGTCTCTACCAGGTAGAGCATTAATAAATGTAAGTAACTTTTTCCCTTGACAGAAACGTCTAACACAGATTACTCGCCTTTTGAAAAGATACCAGAGCTCCAACTAAAAAGTCCTGCAGGACTGACTGGGTGAAATGACCTTCTTGCCGAATCTGGCTGTTGAGACAATATGTTTTTTTCAATGTATGTAATGACACCAACGTAACTGTCTAGCAGATGCTTAGGACCGGAACACTGTGTCCCAGTGCAGCGGTAGCAGCTTTGGCTCTAGCAGAATAAGCTCAGGTCCTTCTGGAGGCTGCTTTTTTGGCCAATGTGTAGCAGATCTTTAAGAAGTACACAATCGAACAGGAGACCGTCTGCATCTGCACGGCCTTGCCAATTTTCACTCCAGAGAAATCCATAAAGAGCTGATCATCCATCTGGTGTTCTCTGGTATTATTGATAAAAATGCTCAGTGCCATTTTGGGGTCCAACCAATAGGATCTCTGCTCCTCCTTAGAGGGGTGAGGTGGAGCATAGGTCACTGGTAAGGTGATAGCTTAACCAACGTGGAACTGTGTGATGACTTTCGGCCAGAAGGACATAAGCGTCTGCAGAACATGTTTGTCTGGGAAGATGGTGATGTATGATGGGTTAATAGGGAGAGCCTGACGCTCACTCACTTGCCGCGCCTATGTGGTGGTGACGAGGACCACTGCTTTGAAGGCAAGAAGCTTTAAAGGTAGCTGTGAACCTGTTCAAAGGAAATGCACATCAAATACGTGAGGATCATGTAAGGTCCCACAGTCTGGCACGTACTGCATCAATCCATAAATGTATGCCAATGATAGGTGTATACTGTTCAAGTTAAGGGACCACAGTTTGACAAGATGAAATGCACCATCTGTGGAAGAAGGTGAAAGGTGTTCAGCTGTCGACACTCAGACTCCAATTATAAAGCTGGAGATTGTGAAGGCCTGGATGTAGAACCTTGCCCTGTTGTTGATCCAGATGATCGTTCTGGAGGGGCAGCCTTAGTGGAATAAAGATGCTGAAGCCCAGGAGCTCTAGATACCATACTCTCCATGCCCAAGCTGGGTCCACGAGGATGACATGGGTCTGTCAGTTCTGATCATCTTAAGAACTCAGGGAAGAACAGGTATTGGTAGAAAAGCATACAGGAGTCCTGAGTTCCACTCTATGCAGAGCGTGTCTCCAAGAGACAGGCCCCTTGGCAACTACACTGCACAGAATTTCTGACGGTGCGTGTTCTCAGTGGTGGCTAATAGACTGAGCCAAGGTTTTCCCATTGTGCAGATGAGACTTTGTGCCACTTCTGGATCAAACTGCCTCTCGTGATCTGCTAGGTATCGACGGCTGAGGTTGTCCGCCTTAGCTTTCAAAGATCCTACCAGGTAATTCATCACCAGGAAAATCACTTGATGGTCCAGCCATTTCTACAGTCATAATGCTTCCTACAAGGGGGCCAAGACCCCATTCCACCCAGCTTGTTGCAATACCACAAGGCAGTGGTGTTGTCTGTAAGCAGTTGTAGCAGCCTCTTGTGATGAATTGAAGCAAGGCATTCAATGCCAAATGAATTGCTCTCAGGTCCAGGAGGTAGCTACGGAGCTTGGACTTCGCCGGTGACCAGAGAATCCTGGTTGCCATCACACCCATAAGTTACGCCTCAGTCCCCACTGTCAGCTCTGTGTGGGGTCAGGAGAGGAGTCTGCCATTGACGCAATTGCAGCCTAGCAATCACCACTGCAGACCTTGTGCAGTCTCCTCTACAATCTGGATGTGGCCAGAGAGGTCCTGTTGATGTTGGGCCCAACGAGTCTTCGGATCCGCATAAAAAGGCCGTATAAGCCACATACTGTGCTTGACCAGGAGGTCATCAGACTCAGTGCTGACCTCACTGAAATCCAGGACAGATGCTGAAAGATCAGGATCAGAGCCTAAATTTCCTAGCCTCTCCTTTTCTGGGGAAAGGCACAAAACTGAACCATGCACAGAATGGCTCTGATGGAGAGAGTCTGAGGTGTCAGGAGTGACTTCAGCAAGTTGACAGTAAACCCAGAGATGACAGGAGGTTCACCGCAGTCTGAAGGTGGTTGATGACTGCCTGGGGTGAGCCTGCCTTCAACAGTCGTCAAGATAGGGGAAGACTGGGACCCTGGACCTCCAAAGATGTGCTGTCATCTGCACCATCACTTTTGTGAACACTTAAGGGGTTCAGTGAATTGAAAATGCTCCTGTCACACCTTGAATTGCATGTAGCACCTATTGGCCTGCTGGAGAGGTATATGCAAATAGGCATGTATTGGATCTAACGCCACACTCCAGTTTGTAGAGTCGAGAGCAGGCAAGACATAAGCCATAATGAGCATCATGAATTTCTCTTTCCAGAGGAAGGTGTTGAGAGGGCGTAGGTCTAAAACAGGTCAAAGGCCTCTGTCCTTCTTTGGCTGAATATAAGGAGTAACAACCACAACCTACTTCTAATACCAGCATTCTCTTGACAGCCCTTTTGGTTAAATGAGCCTACATTTCCTGCCACAGAACAGAAGGTCCTCAGTCAGCTGTTTCAGAGATCGTGAAAGGTGCAGTGAAAAAGTTAAAAAGGATAGGGCATACCCCTTTTGTACAATTTGCAGGACACATTTGTCTGATGTTATAGTCTGTCAACCTGGTAAGAACAACTGGAACCTGCCGCCAATGGGTTGGTTGTGCTCTAGTAGGGGTGTGCTAAAGGGGCTTGGCAGGTAGTGCAGCAGGGGATGCCGTGACATGACTGGTGTGGTATAATTGACTGTTGGGCTTGTGGGTAACACAACCTCAGCCACAAAACGATTAGGTACCTTTCTAAGGTTGAAGCAGCTGTCTGTATCGGATACAGCTTTCCAAGCTGCGAAAACAATAAAGCGGCTGCTATGCCGGAACAAACAGGACCAAGGAGAGTGCTGTGGCCATGCTCTCTTTGAAGTGCAGAGTCATGTCAAAAGGCATATCGCTAAAGGACAACTGGACATTGGCAAAAAAAAAACCTGTTGATCGCAGCTAGACATAGTGATGAAAAGCAACGCTAATGTTAATAACTTGCTCAATGACAACGCATTTCATGCATGTAAAAGGTTACTAGCCAGCTTGGTAACAAGAATGTTCTAGTTTGAGTCCCTATTGTAGAATGTCAACCCAGCATGGCAGGAGAAGAGGGACACACCCCTGTAGTCACACAATCCTCAAGGGTGCAGTGTTGCCTGGTACCTATCTTGGCCCTCTTTTATGCCAGCTCCAACACCTATTGGCCATATTCCACAATAGGGAATCACATTTGAACATTCCCATTACCAAGTGATCTATTAAGCTTTTACATGCATGAAATGTATGTTGCATGTGTATTTATCCATCCTCTATAAGGGAAGCTGGACGGTTAGTAATAAAATATTTTTTCCAGGGCATCTTTTTGTCCTGTTGAAAACCATGAACCTTTAAGGCGTTTTATTTGGGGCAGAAACATGTTGACAATCTTGAGAGGGCAATAAGATCATTATATCCCTTAGTTTACCCTAACTATTGGTGTTTTAATCATACCTGAGGAACCCCTAATAAAAGGGATACCTTGGTGTTCTAGGTATTTGTAATTGGGAAATACCCCAGTTGCAGTTCTCCTTGGAAAATGGTCGAGCCCATCCTGTTTTTTTTAGGGACCTGGATGAGACCTGCTGATGACGCATGCTACTACTAGAGTGGCTGAGAGTCTAACAAAAAAAAAAAAAAAAAAAAAAGTGTTTTCTTTCCATTGCATATGGTGACACACTGGTTTAAAAAAAAAAAATAAAAAAAAAAAAAAAAGGTTGAGAAACCTTTATGTATGTCTAGATTTAGAAACAGGAAGAATGCTACCTCATCCCCTAAAATAAATGTTCTCTCTCCACTCCCCTGAGGAATGGTTTACATCCCTCTGGGTTTTATGGTTACAGAGTACTTCAGAGGTCTACATAGAATAACGAAAGGGAGGTGGGGATGGGATACCAAGGTAATGGTCCTGTGGTTATGTAAGCAGACTCTGAAAGGTAACAGGTTGGGAGTGAACTATTAAAAAGGGAGACAACCCTGTGGGACAGTGCCTACGGGCCGGAGTACGATAAGTACAGAGAAAATGGGAGACATATGAAAGAAGGCAGACATGAAATGTTTTCATTTCCTGAATGTGGAATTTTCCCTCCAAGATACCCAACACTAAAAAAAAAATATATATATATAACAACTCCAACGGATCCAAAAAGGTGCGCTCTTCTCATGTCGGTGCCTGCATGTGGGAAGGACCTATTCCCATCAAGACTTGTCAAGACCGTGAGGGTCGAAACGCGTTGGTGTTAGTTTGTATGGGGTCCTGTCATGAAATAAAAGTAACCTGCTGTAATCCTGTGAGTGCCGCAATTTTGACTCAATTGACAAATTGAGGCATGTCCTAAGGTGATACAGGGACAAGCGGATAACTCACTGAATGGAATACAGAGTGACTTAAGAAACGATAATGAGGAAGACAATATCCAAACTATACAAACGGTTACTTTATAATATCCCCAATATGCTAGGGAATTTGAGAGCTAAGTGGGAAAGAGATGTTGGAGCAGTGGAAGATGCAGACTGGGAGACAGCATGTATGTATACCCAGGAAGTTGCAATACGAGCGGGATTTGAGTTGAATCAGCTGAAAATCCTACATCTTGTTTATTTCATGTGCACACAACAGCTACATTTTAGTAGGATCACAGGAGGGAGTTTCAGAGGACTTTCCGAGGTGAAGGAACCTTCTTACACGTTCAATGGGAGCAGTTTGTGGCTTTTCGGGACAAAGTTGTGGATTGGCTATCTGAGGTGACAGAGAACTCAGTTGATCCTTTGGCATGGCTTGCACTGCTGGGGTTTGGAATAATGGGATCCCACCAAATTATGGAAAGAATCTATACTATTCAGGGATGGAAATGCCACTACCAGATTGTGGGGTTCGCAAGTGCACCAGAACTGGACGTATGGTGTGGCAACATGAACTGGTGCACGAGGGCCCAGAAAGTCATTTACTAGGAGAGGAAATGCCCGAAGAAATGTGCTAAGATCTGGGTAGGAGAAGGAAGAAAGCCAAGAACGACAGTGCAACATATATTAAAATAGATTGGTCACAGCATCAAAACAAGATCGGGAACTGGGTGGCGGCGTAAAGAAAGGCATGATGCAGAACGATGAAAGATACCATTTGCTAAGATAATAATTGGACTGATATAACTGATTGCACATTACTTTTTCATCATGTGGCTGAATCACTATTCACGTAACATACTGTGTCACAATGCTGCATGCCAAGTGATTGGCAAAAGTCCATAAAAATAATATAGAAAAAAGGATACAACAGTAAGGGGGCTCAAAAAAAGGCAGATGAATTGGACTACACTAATTCAAGACGGTTTGGATTTACAATGGATTCCATCTGTGAAAAGCTACAGCTTTGTCAGATATGCCATTGTTGCTAACCTCCTACCCCTTTCGGCCGTTCTGCTAAACACCATACATCCTTTTAATGGCATTAACCCAGGATTCATGACTGGAATACCGGACTCCCAAAAAGGCATAGATGTATTAGAAGAAAGACCTCAGGTCTGCTAATGTTTAGCTAACCGCTAATCGGAATAAAGATGGACTTTCAATTATGTCTGACATTCTTTCTTTCGGAAATAAAAATCAAGTGACAAAAATACTGCAGTTCAGACAAGGCACAAACTTCTTGCAGAAATACATCATTGCTGTTAACAGGGTGTAAAACTCAAAGCATGGTAAATGAAACAAGTGTCCACGAACTTTAAACAATCCAGAAGGACAATCTGATTGAAATGTATTTTTCCCTTTGCCTTGGTATTTTGCTTCTTGCTAAAAGTATACCCTACATGTAAGTACACTTGCACCTATTTACCACATACCGCTGTGATTCGTTGATATTGTCTAACGTGATGAATTTTCCAGCCCATGTCTAATGATCGTCGTGAAATGGCAACAGGTTTTCCCACTAGTGATATTTCTGGTAGTCAACCTTCAAATACTTACATGCAATCATTTGCGGATGTAGTGAATGTCACTGACAATGTGTACTAAAAGGTCGATACTAAGCTTTTTGAGGCCTTCTGAGCATTTAGTGCCTTCTAACCATCCAGCAACAGGTGAAAGTTTACATGAGAAAAGACATGGCCACAACATCCAAAACTGAAGTTTATTACCCTAATCAATTTTAAGGATATTTTTGCCTTCTGTGCGTTTTAATATCCATCGTATTTTATTAACAAACTCGAACTGGGCAGTGGATTTGAGACCTATGCAATTTTAGAAATGAAAGTACAACCCAAATAGTTTAAAAATGAACAAACAATATTCCAGTGTTACACTTCTTAGTATATAAACCTGAGCAAAACGACAATAAATCTGTGTATTTATGAGGTGTACGGCAGAAAATTCCTCTGAACAGGTTTTGAATAAATAAAGCATTCTACAATTGTGGTATGTTCAATTCACTATTGCCATCTTGAGGCCACCACTCTGGCAAAGATGTTGTCAGATCAATAAAACTGTCTGAGACGTTGACCCGAAGCGGATCATTTATGTGAGCTAGTCGAAGCAAAGCCAAGCCAGTGGCATCCTCACCAGCTCGGTACTTTCCAGCTGATTTGCCAGATACAGTTGAAATCTCAGCACCACTTGGAATAGCACCTAATCCGGGAGGAAGTGGAAGCATAAGCTGAATTGGCATTAGACGCTTGCGAATGACACCTGTGTGGTGGGTTCTAGCCGTTAATTCCTGCCCAATGTAACAACCTTTGCTGAAACTGATGCCGTTCATGTAGGCCAAGTTGGATTCAAGTGGCAGAGCAACTCCAGGAGGGAGGTCTCTCACACCTTCGGGGACACCTGTGGAAAAAAAGCACAAAAAAGAATAAAAACAACGACTTTAATAAAAAAAAAAAAGAGAAGTACTATTTATGGATGCAACCACAGAGCCAATGCTGACAATTTTTAAACTAGAGCCTGAGAGAGCGTATTTTATATGATCTATATTAACATGAAATGTTTATAAACTGATGTGTGATAATGCCGCATAAAACTATATTAACGTGTTTTGCTTAAACATGCACTTAAAATGTGACCACGGGGAGTGGCCGCCGAGGTATACGGGGACTAATGAAAATGACTAATGCTTATGAATCTTTATATTAAAGAATGGTTTTATACCGATTACTAATGATTATGCTATTAAAGTTTTCTAAATAAATCGTGTAGGCCTTAAATTAGCATGAGCCGAAGCTTAGCTGCCTGGCTCTCATATTAAATGTGTTTTTTTTAACATGCAGTGTGCTGATTCGCAAAAGGACATGACCGCTTATTTCTTCAACTAGAAACTGAATGTAACTATAGTGGATCCGTTCTCATGAAATTCATATTGCTTGTAGAAATGTTTTAGTTAAAGTGTAACAGTGTAGATTAGTATAATGTACAAGGTCGTTCAAACCGGTACAGACAATGGAGCTACTGACCAAAAGATGTGCAAAGAATTACAGAAGGATCAAATGACACAAGACGTGCTACCTCTGAAGACGTCAATCATATGGACCAATAAAATGCTTTTGAACTGTTGTGGGATGACAAATTTGATGAGCTAATTCAAAGTTAATTGGGTAGATATAGTGGGGTGCAACCCCTTAGCCAATTAGATTTTAGGGGAATGTACAATTAAAAATTTATAAAAACCCATGACACGGGGAGCCTTTAGAGAAGGAGTTAGGGAATGCTACTGATTTTATCCAGAAACTTTGTCACTCTATTCGGTGACTTATTGGTTTATTTAAAACCATCCTCTCCCTTAGATTGCCCATTTTACACTTTACCTCCTTATGAGGGAAGTGCACTTTTGCCCCAGAAGCTGAGTTTTGACAGATGGCGAATCAACTGATGTCCTGAAGACGAAGACTGAACCTGAGTACTGACCTAAATCCTTGGAGGGTAACTATGACACTGAAATTGTGATTTGTCGGTTTGCTTTTCTTTTCTAGGTACCAACTGCTTACTTTTGACAGAGACCATAGCTAGATGTTTTCCAAATTGGTGTTCTAAATTGTTTTGCATGAAGCCCAACATGCCAATGCTAATCAGCGGTTCGGACAGGTGTTCACTAAACTGACGCAAATAGACAAACAACTGAACCTATGCTTTGTTGAATTGACACGTTGAAGACACTCTGCTAAAGTTAATCTATGTTCACACCGTGTTATGTTCTGATGTTTGTGATTCTTGCCTTAATGAAATCTTATCAGAGTTGCCATATTGAGACTAGGCTATTTTGTTTCTTGCTATTGAGATTAACACATCTGCTTTTAGATTTGTAATTAATAGGGAATACAACTCATAAAATTCGACTAAACTGGTGTGGTCATTCATGACTGCAAGGTCATGGTGGGTCTTGAGTTGATTAATGTCTTTGACTAAAGTGAAATGCATTGTGGTAATAAATATTGATGACATTGATTGACATATTGATTAGCTATCTCGTCCTAAGGTGTCTCTCAACTGGGTCAAAAGATTCATTGGCCTAAAACGAGTCCTAATGTGTAATAAATTATCATAAAGGGACGCGTTAACAAGCCCATGGTGTAAGGCTCTGCCATCGTTAATTTTGCCCCATCTCCCTTTGCCAGGCTTCCACTTATGTAACTCTCCCTCCCATGAAAAATGCAGTCATTTTTCTTCTAAGACTGTCTTTGTGACGCAGCATGCATCTGTCAGACACTCCCATGGAGCTGCTAAGATTAACTGGTACAACATGGCTTTACATGCAACAGCCATGGGATGTTTAAATGGTTATTTAGTTGCAGTAGTTCTTCAAGAGCTGTCCTATATAGGGCCACACTCTTCTGCATGTCACAGTCTACGCCAATACAGCAAATGTCTTAATTATATGGTGTAAACAATTTAGTGCGGCCCTATGTCAATGTATAATGGAAGAAGAGGGACACTATTTTTAAGAATGTTTTCCCACTACAGTAGGCTTAGTGTCCTATACATATTCCAATTCCTACGAACCTATGTAGGGCTGTCCCCAAAACATTTACTTTATAGATTTCTAAGGTCGGTGAAAAAGGTCTTACGGTTGTTTTTTTGCATACAATTTTAAACATAGCATGGTGTCAGACTTTTAGTGCACTTCCATTGATCTGAGAAAACCAAGACATGTTATTAGATAACCTTGCACCAAGGTATTCAAAGTTTGTGACACGCTCAATCGTTTCCTTGCCATCATTTATATAATCCTTGTGCAATTTATACGAGTTGAATGACATATTTAGTTTTAGATGTATTTAACTCCAATCCTCGATCATTGTAGGATGTCATGAATCGATCAATCAGCAGCTGCAGTGCATAAGGAGTTTTGGAAATTAAGAGCGCGTCATTGGCAAGTAACAGCACTGGCACTCTTAATCCACCTGTTTTTGGTGCATCGTTGAAGGGAATGTCTAGATATTTTCCTACTTTGTTTACATATAATGAGAAGAGGGTCAGGGCCAAGATGCATCCCTGCTGGACACCCTTCTCAGTTTGAATATGGCTGTTAACTTCGCCCTTTCTTTCCCATCTCACCTGGGCGGAATTGGTTGGTTTTATATAACCTTATTAAAATTGATAGGATGTTATCTGGGACCACCCATACTTTCTAGAACGAGACAAAATCTGTTAAATGCGACCGAAGATCAAAAAACGCCACATAAAGGTGACACTTAGCCAGTGTAAAAGTTTTCCAGTATATTTAGCAGAATCAAAATATCTAATCAATACTACTGGTTTTCTTACAACAGTCTGCTTATATGTCCAACACTATTCTGTTGTCTTAGACCCACTCTAGAAGGTTCTTCAATATCTGATGGCAGAAAGTATTCAGCAGACTACTATTTAAACCTATTGGCCTATGGTTCTGGTGGTTTCTTCACCGGCCTTTTTTATTATTGATCAGTACGATCACAACCCACAACAAGATTTTGGTATCTCAGTGGCCTCCAAACTGCTGTTGGTAAGATTATTAATATAAGGCACTAACACATGGTGTCCTGACACATATAGCAAAGGTACAGAACATCCCTCTCCTACATCATATCATACGCAAAAAACTTCTTAAAAAAATAATGTCTTAGACGTTTAAATTTATTCACGATAATCACAAAAATATCAAACCTTATATCTACATAGAAATCGTTCTTATGTACAAACACCTCCAATATACATGAATCCACCCCACATAGGACTAAGACAAAAAACACCACAAACAATGACGACAAGAACCACATATATCTATCACAAAAGATTTCAAAAACAAACATAAGGAAAAAAGAAGTCTTCTGGATTTTTTTGCTTGATACATATAAGAGGGGACTCAATGAGGAGTTACTGTGGCACAATGCTATGTAAGATAAGCATAGAGGTGGTTTCAGGTATGCGGCTTACAGGTCCTGTTTATGTTTTTATATTTGTTTTCAGATGTATTACAGGATTTAAAAATGAAAACTAGAGGGCACTGTTTTAAAGTTGGTTGCATTTGTTCATGTAGATGATTGTTTGGGTAAAGTTCGGTCCTTTTGCCACTTTAAGATGGCCGCCACCCTTAGACTAGAGGACATGGGCCGATTTGGTCCATTTTCTATTTTTATTAAAATTCCAGCCGGCGCTCTTTGACGGCAGCTTTAAATACTTTAGCAACGCGAAGGGCTCGTTTGATGCGAGCCGTCTGAAATTGCGCTAGTTGAACTACCCCCGTTTTCCAACTAAGACCGGTAAGTGGCGTGCTGGTGCACCGGGCGGTTCAGTTCAGCTAATGGCATTTACGTTGCAGTTAAGGTTGTACTATATTTCTTAGCAAGTCTATGTCTTTTTTGTTGTAGTATTCTTCAAGAGGCTTAACGGAGGATCGAGTTCCTATCTGTGTCACCGTGTGACAGTTGGCTACAAGTAGAAGTTGCATTAGGTATTTGGCTACTGTGCTGGTCATTTTTCATCTGCCTTTGTTGCTCTTTTTCACTGGGTGTTTGTTTTTAGTTTGGCTTTATTTGTTATCAAGTGCACTAAGCTTTTCTATTGACACTGTTTCCAGTGGTGGTTGTGAGTGTGAATAGAATTAGTTTAACAAAATGTTTGGTATTATTTAGATGGTGTAACTAATACACCTTTATCAATTTGTATTAGAGATCAAGCGATTACGAAGACCCCATGTTTCAATGAAAATCGAATACCCTGAGGAAGGTCAATAAAGTCAATAAATTTGGATAAATTGTTTGTGTATGTCCACCGAAACGCGCGTCTGCGAATTGGATGGGTTGTTATTTAATTGGATGAGACACCTAATGGCGATTTGGGTGTTTGACTACCAAATTCAATATGAGATCTGAACCAAGGAACAATACCTTGGAACCCATTTGGAAATTAACCATGTTTAAGTGAGAGAGAGAGCTAGAAAGGTCTCTCACATGCAGAATACATGCGATTGAACTCAGTCAGCGAATTAATGAATGACTATTATTAGCAAATCAAGTTATCTAATACTTGAAGGATATTTATGAATTTGTGTACATTTGTTATTCTTGACTTTTTGTGTAAAGTTTGAAATATGTTTTATGTCTTTAATGATTATATGATTGGTGTGGGATACATATGATTCGTGTTTCTTATTTGTCTTTATGTTTGTTTTTGAAATCTTATGTGGTTCTTGTTTTCATTGTTTGTGGTGTGGTCTTTTTTGTCTTAGTCCTATGTGGGGTGGATTCATGTATATAGGGGGTGGTTGTACATAAGAACGATTTCTATATAGATATAAGGTTTGATATTTTTGTGATTATCGTGAATAAATTTATATGTCTAAGACGTTATTATTTTTTGAAGAAGTTTTTTGCGTATGATATGATGTAGGAGAGGGATGTTCTGTATCTTTGGTATATTATCCTAGATCTCTCTCCATATTGATTTAGGGACCCTGTTTTCTACCTGGCTGACACATATAGGTCACCAGGTATTTTGTTAAGTCAGGGGCCTTATCTAGGCTAATCCTATAGCGTCAAAGGCTTCTTCTAGTGTTATCACTAGGGGACTTGATATTTCTGGTATCTAATATGATTCAGTGTGTAGTATCACGCCTTTCTTCATATTGGTTTTCTAATACAATCCTTCAAAGTGATCTACCCGTATCTGTAGCTGAATATGGTAGTCAACTTCAGATTTAAATGTGGCGACTGCCATGGGCGACCACATGCCAGAATAGTTTATTATCCCCACTTTTACTGCTCCAGTTAAATCTTGCCAGAGTGCATTCTCCCATTCTGACCTTACAACCACATAGGTACGTTTGTAATTTTTCCCGGCTTGTTTATTTTTTTTATTTTTGCTTTTCATAGAGGCTATAAGGACACATAGCCTCTTTGCACTGTTATTTAAACCGGGATGAACTCCATAGTTAGTTGTGGTCTTAGCTTCCCTCCTAAACATTTCTCTTAGGGAATCAGAGCTTCTAATGGACTGTTAAAGTGCTAATAGGCTCACTAGCTGCTGTAGTACTATTTCTCAAAATATCAAATGCCTCTGCAACTTTGACACAGATTTGGGACATTAGTTGCAGATATCTCTTGACATGGGAACATTTTTACGTATGCTCATTATTCAAGAGGTATAATATCCCATATTGAACAGATGTCGGTCCACTAGACCCGATATTAGAAACCTTGCATTGTAAGGTAACGGGCATTGTGGTCACTCTCTTCCCTCTTTAGTAACACCATGTTCTTCATATATAGCCACACTTTCAGCTCTAACATTATATAATCTAGTCCACTGGACTGATTGGCCAGGTTGAAGGAATAAAAACCAGCAAGTCAGCCATTACATGCTTTAAGTCCTATACTAATGGTCATCCCCATAAGTTTGGTGGATAAAACTGACAAATATAAAGAGCTATTTCTAACGTTTGATAGAAACCATGCCCCTCTGATGCCACAATAAACTTTTTAGATATGTCTAGCAATATCTTAAAATAGAAGAAAGTAGGTGAAGCTGCATCGAGGGAGAACAGCGATCCATCACTCTATCCTGTGTAGAGAGGTGGCAGTAACCAAAGTCTGATTGTCCCCATAGCTTACTGCTCCATACGTTTAGCACTATAAAAAACTAATAGAACTGAGAACTGCTCATTTCATTTTGTGCTATTACTAATGCTCCTAAGGCCAAGTAGAATATACCACCATACCAGACCTCAGCAACAATACCTTCCACTCAGTCAGACTTAGCCATATTTCCTCCTGGAAGAATATAATTATATATATATATCGTTATTGAGACTATAATAGACTACATACTTTCACTGTTAAAACTGGTTATTAAGAGATACAGCAGAAGCAATTTGTAAATGGCCTCAAAGGGAATTGATACATAGCATCAGGGCTACGGTGCTCTGATACTGGGTTTACCCCTTCTATAATTTCCAAATTATACCACTTCGTTCTTACCTTTTTTGTACCTGTACTTGTGGTACTGTTTAATATCTCCAATCTGCATTCCAGGGAAAGCACTAAGTACATTTTGATCTTTGCTGGTGACCAATCTCCAACCCATCGCTTCTACTCTGGGATCAGGTGTTAGAAATGTAGATGAATCAAGGGAGTTTTCTAAGATGGTAGACACATTTTCATTGCTCTCACTTGGCAGGACAGCCCACAAGGAGAGCTCAGGGCAGGGGAGAAGGTTGACTTTTCTCCTGATCTTGTAAACTTTCAGATGCTTCTGTATTGAGTCCAATATTGAACTGTCACACTCCAGCAGGATGTTCAGCTCCTCATCCTGTCTTTCACTGAGTCTGTAAAACACAAATTACACATAAACTAGAAAGCACAACTAGAAATAAATCCAACATAACATCACACATTAATTGGGTGCATCAGAACTGCACTGGCCGTGACTATGATTGAATGTCTTCCGAGTGTATACTTCACCAATTTATACAAGGATGAGTTAACTTTTTTATTAATCCTAAAAGATTACAAAACATGAGAACAATATTCACACAATCCTGTTGTGTTTAAAAAAAAAAATCCTATTTGTTCTGCTGAAAGTTGATCAATTGCACGCTACCAGCTAAACAAAATATCCCCAAAAAAGATTAGGTCAACTCCTTCCTCTCCCAGATGAAATTTCAATAGAAGAGTAGTTTATGAATGCTGATTTAGTTTGTGGATGGCTGAATTAACTGCACACGCAGAAACCAGGATTATGAGGGTACAGATCAATGCTTTTGAGTTACAAAGTAAATATCTAAATAAACAACATACAACCTTAGGATCTTTTCAGTGGCTTGTTCTTTGTTGTTGCGTAAATACTTGTTCACTGTCTGAACACTATATCCTCATACTAAAGCTGTGAAAACAATCATGATACAAGATATTGTGTCCTGTACCATTTTTGAGTACCATTGGGTATGACACAAGTTAGTAATTGAGTGTTCACAATTTCAAACAAAAGTAGAAGTGTTGGTGAGTGTGTCTCACAGGACATTTGTTTGGTTTTTTAGTTTAGGGAACTTAGGCAGTATTACCTAGCATGTTTGCATTAGTTTCAACAGTAGATATGCTCACTCGGTTTGAGGAATGAGGTCTTGGAAGTCATACTCGGAAACCCCCCAACTTGCATCCACAAACTGGAAGGAGTTGGAGTTAGAGCCGTAAGTGCGCTTAGGCACATGAAGGATAAATTTTCTTGAGCTTCAAGTAGCTAGTGACGAAGGTGTTAGTATAGGTTCACTTGGCAAGTACACAGGATTGGTCAGGACCCTGATGTGGACAAAGACATGAACAGGTACAAAAGCTTAGAGTAGGTGTGCTTTCATAGGGATATTGCATAGGTAGAAGGCAGACAGTAAAGGTAGTATAGATACACATGCTATCACTTCATCTTCACCTACGGATTCAAACTCATTGGCGCCAAACTCGGCCCAATATTGAATCACTCCCTCACTCAACTATACAGATGGCTCCCAACTATAGAGAACACAGCAGACAGCCTCCTCTCTAAACATCCCAATACCCACACCTGAAACTGCTTCACTGACTCCCAATCTACAGCTCTTTTCAAACTTCACAAATTCAAAGTCTTACACAGCACTGGTCTAGCATACCCCAATACACCTTAGATTTCAGAAACCTTTCTGACACATCTTCTCAGCATAAGCAGTACCATGGCAAGGAGAATAAACTTCTCCTAACTGGCTCCAAAGGAGTGGAATGACCTGCCTCTGCACATATGTTCAGTCTCTAAAATTAGTACATTCTACACGAAGTTGAACACCTGATTCTTCGACTAGGTTGCTCCATGGATCACCCCGCCTGCCCTTGAATCTGCGACAGGATACCTCCCGGGTGGAAGTGCATTTTACTCAAAAAAAACATTACAAAGAACTCTGGACCCAAGTTTACACATGTATGGGTAAAATGTTTGACCTGCTTGCCATGTTCATCCGCTTTTAGAACCTAGTAGATGTTCAGTTTGCTGTATAAGTAGATTACAGTCACAGCACTGCACATAACGGTGGATGGGACATATGCTACGTTCTCACAGACTACCCTGGGAGTCAAAACTACAGTTCTTCATAGTTTATGATGTTCTCTTTAGGGAACTTCAGTAGTATTTTTCAGCATGTTTCCCTTAGTTTCAAAGGCAGATATGCTCACTCAGTTGAAAGAATGATGGAAGACTGTGGGTAGGTGGGGATGGGGAGTATTGTCGCAATGTGGCTCCCCGTAGATACCAGAACATTCCATCACAGAAATGTGAGGAAAATGTGTTTTTTAGTAAATGTTTGAGGTCTGCAAGGGATTCTGAGTAAAAAAACGTTTGAGACCAATGCAAGTCAGCCCACCCTGGATACCCATAGGTGTCTGGTTTAAAAAAATGTACAGGTGTGCTAGGTTTACCTTGGTGCTGGCTGAGCTACGATCCAAACTCTAGAGCTACAAACAATGGAAAAAACTGTCTGTTTTCAGTGGAAAAATGAGATGCATTCATGTTAGGTTTTGGGCTATTTCCTGCCACAGGCACTATGCCTACCCACACAACTGAGGTACAATTTTTATCAAGGGACTTGGAGGAATGCCGGGTGGACAGAGGTTTGTGGCTCCCCACAGATTCTAGAACGTTCCATCACAGAAATGTGAGGAAAATGTGTTTTTTAGTCAACCTTTGAGGTCTTCACGGGATTATGGGTAAAAAATAAAAAAAAACAACTGGTGAAAGCTATGTACCTCAGCCCACCCTTGATACCCCTAGGTGTCTAGTTTTCTAAAATGTACAGTTTGCTTAGGTTTCCCTAGGTGCCGTCTGAGCTAGCGTCCAAAATCTAGAGCTACTCACACTGGAAAAAAGGAACAGTTTTTAGTGGAAAAATGTGATGTGCTCATGTTGTGTTTTGGCCCATTTCCTGTTGGAGGCACCAAGCCTACCGACACAAATGAGGTACCATTTTCATCAGAAGACTTGTGGGAGCATAGAAAAGCAGAACATGTGTTATTACAGTTGGGTTTTGTTGCATTTGTGCCTTTCGCATTTAAAACAGTGTATAAGAAAGAAAACATTTTGAAAAATATGTTCCAAATCATATGTTAATGCGGGTATCCACTGATTCAGAGATGTACAAATAACTACTGCTCCTATAATCTATATCTTGTGCACATTTCAGAAATACATAGGTTTCCTTAAAGCCCATTTTTCACTGTACCTATTTCATTATATGATATGGTCTAAACTCTGTACTCAATAAAAAACCATTTAACGGTGCAGCTCAGTCACTGGCTTTGGGTATTGTGGGTTCTTGGACAACTTAAAAACCCTATATATATTCTCTCAGTCAGAAGTTTATAGTGGACATAACGGTATACAACATTTGCAAATCAGCCATTGTGACAAAAAGTTACTCTTGAAAATGTTGTGAAAATGGCTGTGTTTTTCTCACTCATTTTCTATATTTCTTTGTTTCAATAGTTATCTTCCTTGGGAAAACCTTGAGCGAGCTACACATGACCCCTTGATGAATTCTGAATTTTGTGTACTTTTCAGAAATCTATAGCTTTCCTGGATCACCCAGGGGCTTCCCACTGGTTTCCACCACAAACTGGAAATAGGTTGCAAGCTCCAAAAAATAGGAAAAAATGGGCTACCTTTTTGAAAAATGCCAAACTGTGGTAGAATTTTTTTTTTTTTATTCAGCTCACACAACACCCCCCACCCTAACAGCCCCTCCCTCCCCTGTCGGACGATCGACTTACCTTGTCGAAGAGGTAATCTGTCAGGTAATGGGAACAGGTGCTTCCACCGCCGGCAGCGCCCCGCCATAAGGACACCAACCAGGCCGTAGTACAGGTCATAATACGGTTGGTGGAGTACTTCGGGCGGGGTGAGTGGTGGAACTGCCCATGTGCCTCCGACCGCCAGCATGACTACTGGAGGATTTCCACCCAAATTGAGGTGGAAATCCTTCAGTATTCGTAATATGGTGGTCGGAAGACCACCAGCACTGGTGGTCTTCTGGTGCCCATGGCTTCCGCGGTCTTTTGAGAAGACCGCCTAAGTCATAATGAGGGCCAATGTTTTTTTTTTATGTTCTACTGCCTAGGAGTAATTTGAGATCAGATTTGTGGTAGCATTGCAGCATAATTCTAATCATTAACCAAGCATTGGGAAAGCTTGCACAACTGATCTTACGTGGAGAAATTGTTATTTTTTTACTGCAAGCATGTGCGGCAATACAAACCAAGCATTTACAATGCAACGGGTATCGCGTTTGCTCATGTTAGAGCTGATCGCGTTGTAAACTCCTAACCCGACTTTTCACTTATCGGGCAAAAGTGCATTTATGTACATAACCCGAAAAAGTGAAATTAACTATTTAAAGCGCTTGACTTCTACCAAGCGAGATCGCGCTCATAAATTAGAGAAAAAGAAGTCCACGAGCCCGATGGAAAACAGCGAGCCTCGCATGTTTTCTGTACTTGGTCGCTGCACTCGAGGAGGGATAGCTACCGGAAAAGGCATGACGTATGCGTGCCTTCGACTAATGAAAGCACGCAGATTTTATTAGGCAAGCCCACGAACCAATGAAAAACACTGATGTGAAGTTGACAGGACTCCGAGCCCTTTTCTAAATACTAAAGCGTCCCGCTGCGATACGCATGCGCGAGTGCATGCAACGCAGACTCAAACCTAAAAAAGTTAGCTGGTGACACATTAATGTGGCTGCCGTATGCTTCCAATACACATTTAGAACTAATCATCACATTTCATTTTAATTGAACAGCAGGAATGATTCATAAAAGAAGGTATACTCAGGAGGGCTCTAAAAACATTTCTTGGTTTTAGAGCACATCACCGGAAAATATAATTCTAATTGGCAAAACTAAAATGTACTATTGGCTTTGAATTACTGGAACGTGAAGGCAGTTTAAAAAACACTAGGATGAAGGCAAAATGCCACCAATCACAGTGCAAGAGAGTGAATGGCTGAAGTGAGCTGACCCTCTGTATGGAGTGTCCTAGATGGGTGGAAGCAAAATGTGATGCTCCCTCTTTGTATGCAGGTATATTACTTTTCTTATAACTTGATGCTTTATTTTTCTTATTACATGATGCTGGCGACCCTTATCAAACTGTATCTAGGCCAAACATAATAAAATGGGCTTATGACAAGTAGCAGTTAATCATCATTTGATTGCCTTTTTTAGGTTGCAGCCTACCAGACAGATGAAGACATCGTGGGGACTTTCAGAAAGCTGACCTAGGATGCATTCCGCTCGTTGATTACCACTGGCATTTTGTGGTTTGTAACTCACATTTCTGGCTTTATTTGCTTTTCGACTTTCCAGGTTCAGTTTGTACCTCTTGTTGCCTAAACCATGTTTATTGTATTCTTTCATGAAATCTCCTTCTTTAAACAGGCCTTCAAATTTTTTTCTTATCTTGTCACATTTTCTGTGCATTCAAAGACCGAGGTCAAATGTCAGGTGCTGTCTTCCGAGAGTGATTGTTTACATTTCTTGCCCTGACTTCACAGTGAGAGGATTTATGTGACAATCTTGCTGGATTCTGGGTGTAGGAAAGAGGTTGTTTCTAGGATACAACAACATTTAAATGAACTGTGAAAGTATTTCAGAATATATCAGAATTACGTAGGCACAAATGAAGCACATTTTTTGTTATTTCTAAAGTGTGTTAGAAAGAAATACTTTAATATGATGAAAAAATCATTAAACTCACACAAAAAAAGTACGGGGTTCAAAGAGAGCTCTAAGCTGTGGAAAGTTTCCTAGTAGCTCTTGGACCCTATTAGGTAAGATGTTGCTGGTGGGTACTGTGGAGAAGGGGGAAGGAAAGTTTCCTTTATGGACTAGGTGGTCTCACACACTATATAGTGTCATGCTTCATCATATGACCACCTAGCCCCACCCAGGTAGGACAATGCCACCTGGGCAGACTCAACCTCACTGTTAAAGGAACAGGAGGGAGTGCGTAAATTATCACTGTTCTGGAAAAGTGTGGGATCCAGCTAACCTAGGGGTATACTTAAAAACACCTAAGCAGTCACCTATGTGAAAATACACTTTAATGGTGGAGACTGTTGGTGTGATTAAAAACAAAAATGGGGACACCCCTGTGAGAGCAAGGACTCACAGGGTCGCCTATCTAAGAGTCAATGGCCAACATGTTTCTGCCCTCTCTGTTGAGCCAAGGAAGGTCTTGGGGCATTCGGCAGGGCCTATGATCCCTATGTCTCATACAATATGAAGGAACAAGAACAAACTCCATGCAATGAGAGAGTAGGTGGAAGAGGGTGCAATGAACGCAAGGGGCCTACATTAAGCAAGAAATACCTTGTGTAGGCCTGGAGGGAATAAAGCACACATCAGAATTGTGAAGCAACACTCCACAGCAAAGCAAACACACATGTGACATAGAAAGCTGAATACATGCATTGCACACGTGTCTGGAACAAAACTAAAAACGGGGAGAAAAATATTCTTAACCTAAACCTGAAGGCAACTAGCCCCAGGTGTCCAGGAGGGGGATGGTCCCCTTATTGTCACACACTATATATGGATAGAGTAATAACATATGGTAAAAAGGAATGACAATATATCAACTACATAGCGTACTAACCGATGAAGGCAAGTAGGAAAAGTAGTGACGATACCCAACATGGGGTAAATATTGTCTCAGGAAGACAAGGTACCACAAGTAACTTACTGAAGTAAGATGTAATCAGCCTACTAAGAATAAAGCACACAACAGAAGAGGGAAATAGAAAAATAGAAATAAACAGGAGAGATCTTATCTGTGACCTGGGGGCCGACGACTCACAACTCCAAAGGGATCGCTCACTGTGTGCCTATACGGTCCCCTCGCAGGACCGCTTGTGTGAGGTGTCCAGGGGGAAGGAGGTATTTGAAGGGAAAGGTTAATTGGCCCCACCGTGTAGTTCCCAGTATTACCAGCGGTAAAGTCTACCCCTCTCGCGAGTTGCGGTAGGGGCAACAAGATCTAATGATCAGAGAAACACAAGAAAAGGTAGCAGAAGAAGAAAGTGATCAAAGAAGGGGAGAAGGGGGAAAGGGAAAACAAAAGGAAAAGGGAGGAGGGCAAGATAAATCTAAAAGTAGAAAGATAGAAATAGCAAAAGAAGAAAGTAGACGAGGGAGAGGAGAAGGGGAAAAGGGCAAACGAAAGGAGAAAGGAGGAGGGAAAGATAAAGACAGAATGAAAAAAAAGGGAGTGGTATGAATGAAATGGGGAAAAGGGTATAAAAGGTGGGTGGGGGGAGAACAAGGGGAAAGGAAAAGAAAAAAGAACGAAAAGAACGAAAGAAAAGCAGGGGGAAAACAAAGAAGAGAGGCACGGAAATAGAGAGGGCAAGGGGAGGGTATAAGGGGAGGCAGCGGCAAAGGAGAGAAATGGGGGTGGAAAACAGAGCAGAGGGGAAGGGAGGGATAGAAGGGAAACAAGGAGGAAGGGACACCAAGGAAAGTGCAGAGGGTGAAGGAGGCGGTGGGTGACTTTTCTGCACCACAAGGTGGTTACCAGGCAAATTATTGCTGTATACCAAAATTATAGCGGACAAGATTATTTGTTAAGTGATAACCATGGGATCTCATCATTCAGGCCATTAGTGTCTGAGTGTAGTCTCCAGACCCAGCGTTGTTCATAGAAAAATAACTTCTGTGTCATATTGGTGGTTGTGGGTGGTAATTGTTCTAGAACAGTCCAAGATAAATCATCCGGCGAATGGTTATTCAGAATGAAATGACTTGTGAGCTTAGTTGCATCGCGCTTGCAGCGGATAGTGCTCCTGTGCTCGCAGATTCTGGTGCCCACTTTCCTCGTTATTATTCCAATGTATTTTAGCTTGCAGGGGCATTTGATCAAATAAACCACATTTTTACTGTTGCAGTTAGTGAGTGACTTCAGAACCTACGGGGCTTTCAATCCGAGGTTTACCGTTGTAGATTTCTGTGTAATCTGGCATATACTACACTTGCCACATGGATAGTGTCCTGTAGGGGGTGGTAGATGCCATAGTGTTGTCTGTTTATCAGATGGCAGAGCGGTGGGTCTAGTATAGACCACCATGTCACGTTCATTCGTGTCTCTTTTATAGGCTTGCAATGGTTGTTGGAAGGGGAGGCCTCCAGACGTCAGTATCTTCCAGTCATCTCTGATGATTTTTTGGATCCTGTTGGACAGTGGGTTGAATGTAGTTACGCACACTATCTGTTCCAAGTTGGGTTTGTTGAAGCATGGTTGCAGCAATTGATCTCTGTTATAACTGCAAGCTCTTTTGTTGGCTCTTCTGATGAGGTATGTGGGGTAATCTTTTTCTTGCAGTTTGGTAGAAAGTTTGTTGGCATGTTTTGCATAATCTGTAAGACTCTAGCAATTCCGTCTCATTACACTAGGTGATGCAATTTTCACACTTTTTCATTTGTGCACTGTATAGTTTTATTAGTATACCTGAGTATTTGCCAATGTAATGGTCATTTCAACTGAAAGTGTATTCTGTGTAATTGAAGTGTGCTAACATACCATGCATACTCCTCTCTATGCAACTCCACACCACTGCACTCTACTCTGCACAACTCCATTATACGCGACTGCACTCTGCACCACTTCACGCTACACCTCTAACCCCTACCAATGCACTCTTCACCACTTTACTCTACACCACTGCTCTCTATACCACTCCAGTCTAGGCCACACCAATCTACTCTGCACAGCTCCACTCTACACCACTCTGCAACACTGCACTCTAGGCCAATACCCTCTACGCCAATGCACTTTACTTTGTAACACTCAACTATATGCCCCAGCCCTCTACGCCAATCCACTGTAAACCATTCTAATCAAGTCTGCACCATGACACTCTACACCTTTTAACTCAATGCCATTACACTCTATGCCATTCCACGTAACCGCACTTTACTCTGCACCACTCCACTCTATGCCACTTCAATCTGCTCTGAAACAATCTACTGTACACCACTGCACTCTACTCCACTCTGTGCCAATGCACTCTACACAACTGCACTAAACTCTGCATCACTGTACTCTACGCCGCTGTTCGCTATTTCACTGCACTATGACAGTCTACTCTGCAACACTGCACTCTCCGCCATTCTACTCTGCATTACTCCGCACTATACCACAGCACTTTGTGCCACTATGCGCTACAGCACTACATTTTACTCTGCACCACTCTATGCCACTGCACTCGACGCCACTCATCTCTACTCTGCACTCTATTCCACTACACTCTATGCCACTAGACCCTTCTCTGCACCACTCCACTCTGCGCCACTCCAGCATACTATGGATCACCCTAATCTATGCCACTGCATTATATGCCACTGAATTCAATGCCACTGCACTCTGCAACACTCTACACCAGTCCACTTTACTTTATGCCACTACAGTGTATGCCGCTCTAAGTGACTCCACACTGGCCCCTCCAATACACAACACACTCTGCCACGCCATTCTACAACACTCTCCTCCACCTGGTGTACAACATAGCTAAAACACACAGGCAAAGCCCTTGCATACCTATAGCCTTTGCCAATGCTTGTTTGATGTTGTAGGCAAAATATTTGGTAATGTGGTTTTGCAAGATCTCCAAGAATCCAACATAAAGATTTCAATCCAGGAGGGCTTTAGGGCAGGATGCGTCCCTAGGGATGAACTCATGTAAAAAAAATATGGAAGGCGGCGAAAACAAATATTTTATGTTGCACTTATTTCATTCTCCTGTGCCTTCAGCAGAGTGTGGCCATGCTGCAGAACATCAACCTTCAAACCAACAAAGGGCTGAAGATGCTTGACTGGCACCGGAGAAACATACTGGGAAAATATTTGAGGGTAATGATATGAGTTTACTTGTGCACCCCTTTTTAGGTCAAGCATAAGCATACAACCTCTTGTATAATCTTAAGGATACTTCTTCTGTGGGCTTCCAACTATTTCATTTGTTAGTTTCAGTGTGATTTAAAAATCCTTGCTTACTAGTGGTCAGTCATGCTTCTTTGTCCCTCTTTTTCTGTGTGAGAGCAGGGACCAACTACTGTATAATTACGCTTTGTCCTGTTTATCTAGTCTGTAGGGGACTTTTTTTATTTATTTTGTTTCCTGCTCCTGTCCAGGAAAGCTTCCCTTTTCATTTGCAGAACATTCTTCCTCTGAGCTTAGCTGTAAACATAGCTATAAATCAGGCTGTTATCTTGGTCACATTTTGTCTTTGTGGGCTCTCTGCACCCTCTCTCAGCTGCCTGGCTCCCACCTTTCCCTGGCTTGGATTTACTTTACTAATTGTGTCTGCCTGTGTGCTGAGAGCAAGGGCGGAGGATCGTTTGTAAATGCTCATAGCCTAGGCTACCCAGCTCTGCCAGGGCTCCACAATCCTTAGAGAGAGTGGCCACTTCTGATTCATATTGGGATGCCACTTGCAGATCCATCAGTGCACCTCAGTTCACACAGTCCAAGCCTTCAGCTGTGCCAGTGCCAGGAACCCCACACAAGCTGTCTGCCAGAGCACCTCAGTTCTTGCAGTCAGTACACTCTGCTGCTCTAGTACTGGGACCTCGGGCGGAGCTTCATCAGTGCACCTCATTTCACACACTCCAAGCCCTCAGCCGTGCCAGTGGCAGAAACCCCAAACACGCTGTCTGCCAGAGGACCTCAGTTCTTACAGTCAATAAACTCTGCTGCTCCAGTACTGGGACCTCGGGTGCTGCTCCATCAGTGCATCTCAGTTCACAAACTCCAAGCCCTCAGCTGTGGCAGTGCAATGAACCCCACACACGCTGTCTGCCAGAGCACCGCAGTTCTTGCAGTCCGTACACTCGGATGCTCCAGTACTGGGACCTCGGGCGGAGCTTCATCAGTGCAGCGCAGTTCGCACACTCCAAGCCCTCAGCCATGCCAGGAACCTCACACACTCTGCCAGACCTCTTCAGTTCTTGCAGTCAGTACACTCTGCTGCTCCATTACTGAGACCTTGGGCACAGCTCTATCAGTGCACCTCAGTTCACACACTCCAAGCTCTCCACCATGCCCATGCCAGAACCCCACACACGCCGTCTGCCACAGCACCTCAGGTCTTACAGTCAGTACAGTCTGCTGTTCCAGTACTAGGACCTTGGACGCAGTTCCATCCGTGAACCTCAGTTCTACCCCAGAGAGGTCAGTTTCTTTCATATACTGGGACCCCGCTCACATACAGTTCCATCACAGCAGCTCAATTCTAATATTCAGTCCCACTACCAAGCCTATACTGGACCCAAAAGAGCAAAACACATTTCAGCCAGAGCACCTCCAGTCTAACATCCAACTCTACTGTTGATGGGAACCACCACAGCTCCACCAGAATCCATAAATTTTAACATTCAGTGCACAATTATTCTCATTACTAAAGCTCACACACACATCCTTCAGGACTCCTCGCTTCTGTGTTTCAGAGGCAATGCCTCTTCCATACTGGGCCCACTCACAACTTCACCAGGGCACCTTCAGACTAACACTCAGACTAACACTCAGCAACACTGGTACATCAATACTAGGTTCCACATATAGCCCCATTAACATACCTCACTTCAGACCTTGGGCGCTAGTTACTATTCCAGTACTGCAGACCACATAAAACTCTGTCAGTGCACCTAAACGCTAACCTGCAGCATACCATTATTCCAATACCAGAAATTACACAGCGCTCCGTTTCTCATTCCTCACCTGTTGCCTTTCTTTTATTTCAGCACTGGGCCAGGACACAGCTCTGTCTATAACCCCAATCCTGATCTGAAGCTCCCCAATATTACTGTATTGGGGTTCACATAAACTCTGCGAATGCACCTCCTGCTGTTCTGCAGTGCCTCTGCTGTTCCACACTGACTTGTTTGAGGGCGTGAGGGAGCCAATTAAATCTATTCTTAGGTGCCATCTTTATTTGGGAGGATCTGTTTCACCTATGTCACTCCGTTCTTTCCTTTACTCCATTTACTCTCAATGTTTTCTTTCTCCCGCCACTTTTCTCTTTCCAGCTCTTAAGATCCACACATTAACAGTTTTGCTCTTTCTTTCAACTGTTTATTTCAACTTCTCTCCCTTTTTTGGGGGTGAGCGCAAAGCGCTCCGTCCCCTGTTGTAATCTCTCTTTGGGCTTCTAAGTATGCCCATGTCACGTCAGTCACTTTCATCAGTTTGTGGGCTTGCCTTTTAAAATCCGCTTGCTTTAATCAGAGAAAGGCATGCATACGTCATGCCTATTCTGGTGTTTAGCCCTCCTCAAGGGCATCGACCAACTACTGAAAAAATACAAGGCTTAATGTTTTCTGTCTGGTTTCTGGACTACTTTTTCTCTTTATTTCGCAGCACTATCTCGCTGGGCAGTAGTCGAGCGATTTGCATGACATCGATCCGGTTACATAGGTAATTGCACTTTTGCCGGTTACATGGATAATTGCACTTTTGTCAATAGTTTTCACTGTGAGCAAACTTTTATTTACCATTGTGTGTCTGCTTTGCGCTGATGGCGGCTGTAGGAGGCTGGCCTGGCTTATAGTGGGTACCTTGTGGTACTTACACCTTGTGCCAGGTCCAGTTATCCCTTATTAGTAGAATAGATGTGCTCTAGCAGCTTAGGCTGATAGAGGTAACTATAGCAGAGCAGCTTATGCTGAACTAGGAGACATGCAAAGCTCCTACTATACCACTTATATCATATAGCACAATATCACAAGAAAACACAATACTCAGAGTTGCTAAAAATAAAGGTACTTTATTTTAGTGACAATATGCCAAAAGTATCTCAGAGGATACCCTCCCTTAAGAGGTAAGTAATATACACAAATTATAGGTACACAAACCAAAAACAGGTAAGTAACAGTTAGAAAAGTAGTGCAAACAATGTGGAATCACAATAGAATGCAATAGGTAGAAATAGGCCTAGGGGGAAACACAAACCATATACTCCAAAAGTTTAATGCAAATCACGAATGGACCCCAGGCCTATGGTAGGTTGTAGAGGGTCACTGGGACTGTTAGAAAACACTAGGGTGTCCCAGATACCCAACCCCAAGACCCTGAAAAGTAGGAGTAAAGTTACCCTACTACCCCAGAAAGACAGTATAGTCGAGTTAGGGGATTCTGCAAGAACAACAACTGCCAGCAAAACACTGAAGACGGATTCCTGGACCTCAGGACCTGTAAAGGAAGGGGACCAAGTCCAAGAGTCACGCAAGTGTCCAGGGGGAGCAGGAGTCCACTAAACCCAGGATGAAGGTGCAAAAGGGCTGCCTCCGGGTGGAAGAAGCTGAAGATTCTGCAACAACAGAAGGTGCCAGGAACTTCTCCTTTGGTCAGAAGATGTCCCACAAGGTACTGGAGGATGCAGAGTTGTTTCCACACAGAATGACCACAAACAAGCCTTGCTAGCTGCAAGAGTCGCGGTTGAGGATTTTGGGTGCTGCTGGGGACCAGGAAGGACCAGGATGTCGTCCCTTGGAGGAGGAGCCAGAGGGGGCACTCAGCAATACAGAGGGCCCGTGCAGAAGCAGGCAGCACCCGAACAGGCACTTAAAAGATCTGAGGACAGTGGTCGACTCAGAGTCACAAAGGAGGGTCCCACGAAGTTGGAGTCTAACTCAGCGAGTTGGGCAATGCAGGACAGAGTGCTGGGGACCCAGGCTAGGCTGTGCACAAAAGAATCCTAGGAAAAGTGCATAGAAGCCGGAGCAGCTGCAGATCGCGCAGTACACAGTATTACTGTCTGGCATGGGGAGGCAAGGACTTACCTCCACCAAATTTGGACAGAAGGGCCACTGGACTGTGGGAGACACCTGGACCCAGCTCCTGTGTTCCAGGGACCACGCTCGTCAGGATGAGAGGGGGCCCAGAGGACTGGTGATGCAGACGTTTGGTGCCTGCGTTGGCAGGGGGAAGATTCCGTCGACCCACAGGAGATTTCTTCTTGCTTCCAGTGCAGGGTGAAGGCAGACAGCCCTCAGAGCATGTACCACCAGGAAAAAGTCGAGAAAGCCGGCAGGATGAGGTGCTACAATGTTGCTGTTCGTCGTCTTGCTACTTTGTTGCGGTTTTTGAGGCGTCCTGGAGTTGTCAGCGGTCGATCAGTGCAGAGGAACTCTGGTGAGCTCTTGCATTCGTTATATGAGGAATAGCCCAGAGGAGAGACCCTAAATAGCCCAAAAAGGAGGATTGGCTACTGAGAAAGGTAAGCACCTATCAGGAGGGGTCTCTGATGTCACCTGCTGGCACTGGCCACTCAGAGCTGTCCATTGTGCCCCAACACCTCTGTATCCAAGATGACAGAGGTCTGGGACAAAGCAAAATACAAATGCTGGACGGAATGCAGAAGCAATCGAACATTCCCCCCCAGTCACAGATCTGGGTTTAATCCATCATTCCTTTGCCCACCTTGCCACCCCAGTTTAGACCCAGCCATATGCAAATCAGTCTTGACCCTGTTCCTCATGGGAACAGTCCAGCCCCAACTGCCAGGCCAGGTCCTCCCTGGACCGGAAACAAGCATCCTGGGACCGGTTTCAGGGTTTCACCCTTCATCAGCCAGGCTAGCTTGAATTCTGTGGCATAGTGAGCCCGGGACCCAAGTCTGGGATACACTGGAGGAGCTCTGGGCACCTCCCCTGGGAGGTGCTGGTCAGGGAAGTGGTCACTCCCCTTTCCTTTGTCCAGTTTCACACCAGAGCAGGGCTGGGGGATCCCTGAACCGATGTAGTCTGGCTTATGCAGAGAGGGCACCATCTGTGCCCATCAAAGCATTTCCAGAGGCTGGGGGAGGCTACTCCTCCCCAGCCCATGACACCTATTTCCAAAGGGAGAGGGTGTAACACCCTCTCTCAGATGAAATCCTTTGTTCTGTCTTCCTGAAACCAGGCTTCTCAGGCCCCAGGGGGGCAGAAACCTGTCTGAGAGGTTGACAGCAGCAGTAGCTCCAGTGGAGACCCCGGAAAGCAAGTTTGGCAGTACCTGGGTTCTGTGCTAGAGACCCGGGATGCATGGAATTGTCACCCCAATACCAAAATGGTATTGGGGTGTCAATTCCATGATCCTAGACATGTTCGGGGTTACCATTGTGACACTACATATAGTTATTGACCTATATGTAGTGCACACATGTAATGGTGTTCTCACACTCACAAAGTCTGGGGAATTTGCCCTGAACAATGTGGGGGCACCTTGGCTAGTGCCAGGGTGCCCACACACTAAGTACCTTTGCACCTAACCTTCACCAAGTGAGGGTTAGACATATAGGTGACTTATAAGTTACTTAAGTGCAGTGAAAATGGCTGTGAAGTAGTGTGTGCACTATTTCACGCAGACTGCAATGGCAGGCCTGTGGAAGGGTTTGTCTGAGCTCCTTATGGGTGGCAAAATATAAGGATCTCCTAGAACCCCAATGCCCTAGGTACCGCATAGTAGGGAGTTATAAGGGGGTCCAGTGTGCCAACTGAAATTGGTTAATGAAGTTACTAGCCTACATTGACAAATTTAAAAGCAGAGAGAGCATAAGCACTGAGGTTCAGGTTAGCAGAGCCTCAGTGACACAGTCAAGCACTATACACAACACACACATTAGGCAATAAGGGCCAGATGCAGGTAGGTATTAAATTGCGAGTTGCAATTTGCGAGTCCTTCCGACTCGCAAATTGCAACTTGCAATTTGCTATGCAGAACGGTGTCTCAGACACCGTCTGCGACTCGCTATGGGGTCGCAAAGACCCACCTCATTAATATTAATGAGGTGGGTAGCAATTTGCGACCCCATAGAGAGTCAGGGCACTCACGGGGATGGGGGCCTGCTGGAGACAGCAGACCACCATGTCCGTGACTGCTTTTAAATAAAGCAGTTTTTTTTTTTCAAAGTGCAACCCGTTTTCCTTAAAGGAAAACGAGCAGCACTTTGAAAAAAAAAAAACGAAACCTTTAGTTTCGGTATTTTTCAGGGCAGGTAGTGGTCCATTGGACCCCTTCCCGTTTGTGCGTGGGTTACCATCCACTTCAAGTGGATGGTAACTGCGCTTTCATTTGCGACCGCAATCGCGGTCGCAAATCAAAATGCATAGCATTGAGAGTCGCAAATAGGAAGGGAACACCCCTTCCTATTTGCGAGTCGGAAATGCATTTTGCGAGTCGGATCCGACTCGCAAAATGCATTTCTACATAGCAAAGAGGCTTTTGCGACTCGCAAACTGCGATTTTCGCCGTTTGCGACTCGCAAAACCCTTGCTACATCTGGCCCTAAATTTTGAGCACTGTGGTCCTGACCAGCAGGATCCTAGTGAGACAGGCAAAAACATACTGACATACAGGCAAAAATGGGGGTGACGTGCAAAGAAAGATGGTACTTTCCTACACTATTGGATTGCAAATGCTTGTTTCCATTGTATTCTTTTCTCACTGAATACTTGCATAATACTCAATCATTTCCTCAGTAAAACACACATTACTCATTTGCTGTTCTGATATATGCAGATGTTTTAGTCTTGCTTGACCTTATTCCTTACGATTGCCAAAGACAATTAACTGCCTTAGCACAATATGCCAGCGATCACAGGGTAAAGATTTACCTGCAAAAATGTAAAAACAATGTCATTTGGAGCCACAGGGGTATTGGGTCTCCTCATAACCATAATCTGGAATTACGAAAAAACTATCCCTCCTTGATAAACATATTCAGGGTTCCACAGACCAAAGAGTCAGCACAGGTACTGTCCATCAGTTTGTGCCTTTCCTAGATATAGGAGTCTTTTGGCCAACGGGATGTGACTCCTTTGAATTTTTTTTACATTTCTACACACATATTAATAAATTAAATCTAAAACGTTTTGGGGAACATGGATAGGATGGAAAGTAAGCATTGGAAAGCTCAGATCTTAATGAAGAAAAACATATCCATTAAAGGTATCCAGCTAAGCTTAGGTCTCGTAGGTATGCACAATAGTAAGTTACTTGTATAGCATACATAAGGTGAATATAGGACTACTGAAATCACCAATTATATTTGAGTTGGTAACTGATTCTAACCAGGTGTATTAATTATCATGAGGATTGTCAAGCAGCTGCCATTTTGTTAAAAAAGATATAGTGCACAACGAACATATATATATCTAACAGGTCAGATAAGAGATCAAATAAAATGTGAACTACCAAATCTGTGTAGTGCTGCTAACTTAGCCGCAACTGTGGAAGCAATATAAGTCTCCGTGAAACACACTATGCTTTATTTAATTGTGAAAAGTCGTTCACTGCCTATAAAGCAGAAATTGTTTTAGAGGAAATTATTGCCATATAGGAGGAAGCCTGGTAATGTAAACTCGAACAGTAAGGATCGCCGGAAACTAGAGAAAGGTACTGGGCTTGTGTGGAGTGGTAAGGATTTAAGAGTAATACTTGGAAGGCCGATTTTGTCTAGGGCTATTAGGGCAACATCCTACTGGATACTGCATCTCTCACCCTTGTATGTCTGCCTATGACCAGGGCCCGCTCAATTGGTGCCTGTTGGCCTTTGGGAGCATAAGAATGACTTCGGATGCAAACATCTGCCCAACATTTTGGCTTACTTTGGCTTAGAAGGAGTGGGTGGAATTTGAGCCTATTGAGGAATGAGCAGTTTGTTCACAAGTGGTCAGCTCTGATTTTTCTTTGACTTTACCCACAGCTTTATACCCAAACACCCCCACCCATTACTTTGCATTCTTTATCTTGTATTGTTTCCCTGTACCCATAACCATTACCCTCGTACATTCAGCCCTGGACCCTTATTCCTGTACCAATAGGCCTGTGCCCATACCCTTAGCCCTGTAGCCTAAAACATGCAACATACAGCCACAGAAATGTATCCTTAACCTTGTGTCATATTCCATTATTCCTGTATCCAATACAAATAACACTTCACCCATAACCTGATAGCCCTGTCCTTAAATCTTCTAACTTCTATTATTCCTGTACACATAAAGCTTAATCTTGTAGTTAGTCCTTTACAATTAACCATGTAATCCTACCCCTGCACACTGTAGCCATAACCCCATGTCCATAACCATGTACCCCTAAACCTGTATACATAACCATGCACTTTTAGCCCGGTAGCCCTAGCCTTCTATGCTGTACACTTTCTCCTGTATGCATAACCATATGCTCCTCAGTCGTAGCCCCGCATCTTTAGCCCTGTACCCAGGACCATGTAGCTACAGTAAGTACCACACTCCTTGTACCTTTAACCCTTCATCCATAACATGTACCCATATCCTTGTATCCTCTATCATGTATTAATGTTGTTGTAAACTTAGCCCTGTACCCATAAATCTGTAGCCCTAATACTGCATGCCTATTGCGCACATCTCTTCCTCCATCATAGTGCTTGGCACTATGTTCCAAGGCAAGATAAAAGCAACTCTGGTTGCCCAGAGGATCACAACAAATACAATATGCCAACCACATGCCACCCCCACCCTGCACTGCAGCGCGCTGCCTGTCAGAAAGTGCGCTTTGGCCCTCCACATTGGAGTATGAAGCTCTATAATCAATGCTACAATATAAACGATTGGGGTACAAATGGGGAGAGGCGCAATCAATTAAAACAACTTGGTAATGCAGGCACCTACAAGGCCCAGCAGTTTATACAATCACTTTCAATTGTAAAGTGTGACAAGATACCCTATTGTGTACTTGCGGATGAGGTAGACAGTGCTTAGAGGGGCTTTCATCCCTGTTAGTTCCCCCATACCTTCCGAGTAGTTGGGATTGTTCCCTTGTAGAGGTAGGGAAGCCACTGAACCCTTGAGCAAGAGTCGATTGAGGGGACAGCCTCTGGCTCAACTCCAGGTCCTATTGAACCCTCAAGGCCAAACTAGCCGTGATTTCATGCGCTTTTGGTCTGCATCCTTGCTCTAACCCTGTGGTCTTCAAACGTTCTAATGCTGCGCTCCCCAGTTGAACAATAACAATTATTGGGCCACCACTAATAATTTTTTTATAAAGATGACAATGTTTAATTATGTCTAGACTTGTTTAAGCATTGCAGTTAAGTACGGTTTCTTTTTTAAACAAATGCAATAACATGTTTCTGCTTAAAACAAAGCACCATCGGTATACTGTTTCTTTTGGCCAGAGCATGGTGCCCCCCCCCCCCCCCCCCCACCCCCTGAATAACTTGAACTAGGGGGGGCCCAGACTCCTGCTCTAACCTCATGCACAAAGAATTAAAGACATAGTAGGGACCTTTTATGTAAAAAGGGAGAGAGAAAGGTGATCATCTAGTGGCTGAGTGAAACCAGGAAACCTGGAATAAATCCTGGCTTCCCCACTTCACCAAACTGTGTGATCCTAGGCATATATTTAATTACACTGAACCTCCTTATTCATTATCACATGTGAGATCACCTTCAAAACACGACAGTTCAATATAAGCACTGTACAAAACGTCTCATATTAGTTTACTACACAATGAGGTTGTTCCATGTGGAATATGAATCGTGGAATAGAGGGTACACATGACAAGTGACTTATCTCTGTTTACTGGTAGCATTTTTATGGGGAGGGAGAGGGTACGTGAATTGTTTCTAAGTTCACGTTTGACTACTATCATTTTTAAGAAATTTGGTGTACTAAAGTGAAGCGTTTCTGCATGCGAAATAAATACAATACTGCTTGTGACTTGGGTCTCTTTAATGCAGCTTCACAATCATAAAGAACAGAACATTTCGAATTTTGAAGACATTGTATCACATTTGCATGTGATTTATGTGCAAAACATTTTCAGGGATCGGTTTGTGCACAAGCTTTTTGAGCCAGGCCAAACATTTTGCTCGGCTGTGCCTGTTAATTTGTTGACTTGGCCGCATCTATGGCCCTGCAAGTGGACTGATTAGGATTGGAGAGTGGGGACTGCAAGGTCATAGAAAGTGAAACAAAAATAAAGCACCGTCATTCTTTAAATTGTATTAGAAGACTAAACAATACTCAACATGAGGCTGACAGTGAAGCCACGGATCCAACCCACAGAGAATTCTGTGTGACTGGTTTCTGAATCTGCTGATGCCTAAACACACAACGTGTTTTGGTGGCGAGGAGGGTCAAGGGATATGGGTGCCATTTCGCCCAGTGGGTGTTGCCCACCTGGAACTATCATGTCATGGATGCTCACAGTATGCTGAGAATTATCACCATAATGACTGGGCCCCCATTATGTCAGAAGTGGATACCTTCATAGCATTAGTATCCACGATGTGCAAAGAGTTAGCGCCAGGACCAACATCAGATAAAAAAGGGACACCATCATGCCACAGAAGGCCAACAACATACCAGGAATTACAACCTTTCTTACAAGATTCATGACCATTTTGCTAGAGATGGGTCCCATCTGGTCAGTGATGGACTGTATGCATGGTAGAAGGTAATCACAGGATCCCAAGCATGGCCTGTTATAGAGGTCAGATCAATGGCCACTGTATGGTACGCAAACTGTAAATAGGCACGTAGACACAAGATTCGCCGTGCAGCAACCAACTTGCAGGTAAACTGTCCCTTCTGCACCTTGTCATTAGACCATGTTACTGCGGAGCTGGGCGTACACTGACCTAAGAGTTGAATGCAAGTAAATGAAACAGTAGGTAAGAAGTTGAAGGTGGCCACCAGCTGGAAGTGAATGTGTGCTTATCCATGTGTAAAACTGGCAGCTATCTGTAAAACGTTTTAGTATATCCAAAGGGTGAACTTGGTTTGTTAAAATTATATCAGTCTACTACTAATGTTAATCATTATGAAATTATGTGGGTGTGAGGGCAAAATTAATGTTGAAGGCCATGGTGAAGCAAAATTAATCTTCTATTGCTTGTGACTTAGTACCTATATTGCAGCTTCACAATCATAAGCAACAGAAAAGTGATCTGTGACCCACCCTAAAATCGCAGTAACTCAGGACACAACCCATGTCAATTGCATCCATAAATCCACTTGTGATTAGTTGAAAGCCAACCTACATTATTGCAGTAATAACAAGCTAAATCACCACATAGTAGCATAATTAAACATCTCAAACAACATTTATCTGAATTGATAGGGAGAGATTTATAGACCATGTAAGTGATAGAAAGAGTAGTGATGAATGACTGTGACTGAGTCAGCATCATCAAGGAAGAACACTTTCCCAGCCTTTACGGAAATGCAGACAAATATATATGTTAGTGTGGTAGTGCCTTCTAGATTTTCTGTGCCCGTTTTCCTACCTTTACATTTCCATGCCTGCTGATGTCATCAGTAATGTTATTCAGCCAACATGTTGGCCAGATGTACAAACATTAGGAAAACCGATTTCCTAATTGTGATTATCTCAGAATCACAATTAGGAAATCAATATTCCCAGCAAATGATTTTTTTTTTCCAATTCCAAAATATCGATTCCCGGTAGGTCACAAATGGAAGTACGTCATGAACATTAATGAGGTAGGTTGCAATCTGCGACCCACTAGGAATCCCTGCCATCACAGGGATGGTGGCCTGCTGAGGTCAGCAGACCACCACATCTGTGACTGCATTTGAATAAAGCAAATTTTCTTTTTAATGCACCTTGTTTTTCTTAAAGGAAAATGGGATGCGTTTGAAGAAAGAAAATGAAACTTTTAAGTAAAATTGTGTATGCGGAGCCCCCACTGGTGTACTGGGCTGTAGGTCCTGCCAGTGCTGCTGATGTGCACACAGCTTGAATTTCCTGCCAAAAGAAAAGGGCTTTCTTTTAGGACAAAGCTGCCACTTTATTCTATAAAATCTGAGTCACAAACGCCCCTTGAGCCTATGATGCCAAAGCAGCGGCATCATCATCCCTGCAGACTTTAGACATCTCATTCTGATCGTATCTCCAGAAGCTCTCACTGGTACCCGGTCAGCCTCGCAGGCTTTGCTCATCTGAAATTTATTGATTATTTTATTGTTCAGGTTTTTTATTGCACAAACTTAGCCCAAGGTCATTAGAGCGGTTGACGAGGGAAACAGCAAGTCAATTAAGCATACCACTTGTCATATAACAAACATTAAGCGTAAGGAAACAAGAACAAGCTAGTCATATCAATAAAGGGGATGTGAAGAAGCGTTCCTTGCTTTACGCAAAGTGTCTCAGAAAAAAAGGATGATTTTCAGGTATATTTTTTTTTTTTTTTTTTTTTTTTAAGGGTGGGAAAACTGAAGGTTGGACATAGAGCTGGTGGGGGGGGGGGAGGGGGGGGGGAAGAGTTCCACTTCTTGTATCATGTTTGAATGTTCGATGCAGCAAAAGAAGGTATTCAACGTTCCTTGATCCCCATTCAGCACCAGAGATTTTCAGTTTCTCATCCAGACAGGAGGGTGTAGAGTTGAAAAGGGCTCAATGAGTAATGCACTCAGCCTTAAATTGAGCTCTTGTTTCAATGGGGAGCCATTGTAGGGTACAAAGGTTGAGTGATGTGCTTGAATTTCTTGTGATCTGTAGTAGGTGAAGTGCTGCACTTGGGGTTCCCAAATCAGCTTTAGAGAGATCAGAAAGGAATGCATTCCAATAGTACACAGTCACACACATTCCCCTCATTTGCAAAAGCAAACTCTAGGTGCTCGTTCTCCTACATCACACCCAAGACATTGAGCGACTTCCCTCAACACATCAGAGCCCCCTCTTCACTTCTTGAGTTTCCGAAAAAAGTTTAAGACCTGGTTCTTCGTATAAACACCTTCAAAACATCTACACATCTGCCCAAGTGCCTGGATAAACTCTTCGGTGGTTACATCGCTATACAAATCAATATAACATAACAAGAGCAGGCAGTGGGGCCACTGCCTGCTATTAAAATATATCTTTAAAAATTCTCAATTCCCATTTGTGAATGGGTTACCACCACTTTAGAATTGGTGGTAAAGTATTATTTTTTTGCAACCGGAGTTTGAATGCAAACCATTAATACATTGTACTGCAATTAGGTATTTGGAAGGGGCGCCATTAACATGGCCCTTCCAAGTACTGAATCACAAATGCAAACTGCAATTTGGTAACAAGTTACTGAACTGCATTTTGCATTCTGCACATTGAGAAAAAAAAATTCTCAGTTGCAAATGGCTCAATTCTGCGAATCAGGTTGCTCGCAACCTCAAAAAACCTTTATACAGCTTGCCCACAGTGATGAAATGTAGTCTGATCAGCAACACTGGCATTAAAAGAGCATTCAAACTAGTTTTAAAAGTTACTCTAAAGTAAATTTTGTCCTAAAAATACGATGAGATGTGCTTGCCTTTCCAAGTCTTCATATAACTATGCTACCAATTGGACTCTAGGGACCCTGATGGAGGGATCATTGAATCAGAGCCTACATGTTCCACTGCTACAGGAGCAATTCTGTAGGCAATTTAGCACTCCCTGGAGGAGGTGAGAACCAACATCAGAGAGGTGTGGGTGGGTGTGACCCTACTTTGGCAGGACCTCTGGAATCTGGCCACTAGATCACAATAGAATAGTAAGCCTCTCTGCTGCAGATCTGGGGTCAAAGCTAGGTTGTAAGGGGTGGACAAAGATCTGTGATATCCCCCTTGAACACTACACTTTTCCCGATGAATATTAATATCATTCTCTGGTGTGTTATTATGCATAAATCCACTGGCCCCATATCTAATGCTCCAAGAATCCCCTTCGTGAATCTCTGTAGTGTGTGCGTAAACTTTGTGTTTTGTTAGTTCTTGACGGTATTAAAGAGCACCGAACTAAGGCTTTTCAATTTTGACCCAGAGGCAAGTTCTCTTTATTTTCTTCTTTACATTCTGTTATCCCTCGGCATAAAAGGCTTCAAATAAAGCAAAACTGAATCATAGGTAATAGAATGTATGGAAAAATGTAAAGACCCAGGCAGAGCGTCTACTATGTCAGAGTTTTGATGACTATTTCAATTGGAGTATTACTGAGCCATCCTTGTAATTAAGTAATTCTATCACCTTTGCAAAGTCACGTACTAATTGTCTAAGAGGCTCTTTTAAAGGTGGGAAAAAACAATTGCCTATCCACTAATCAGGTACTGTCTTTTGTAAAGCTGGGATGTAGCACCATTTCAAGAGTGACAACATCAGCCGGCCAGGTCTTTTTTAACTAATGCAACTCTTAACTATGAAACTACAAGTCCCAGAATACACGGTGCAGTAACCTACATTGCCTTACAACTGGGATCAATAGTAAAAGGCAGGAGTGAAGACACGGTGACCGTAATATGGATAGTTTAGCACCAAACACTGCTACTTTTGCTTACGAATAGAACCCTTTCTTTTTCCAATTTGCCACTTTGAGTATAACCTACCATTCTACTCAATGTCGCCTATTTATGACTAAACTGACAGCACAGCTGTCTGCAGGCCCACTATTACCAATTCTTTGATGATAAATAGTGGGATTTGGCTTCACCCTGAGGGGTATAACCCTCTCAACCTCATGCTATTAGCTATTTGGTGTATCATTCTGCCTTACAGGAAGTGCTTCCATCGGAATGTATTAGAGACTATTTTAAATCTAAAAATCATTTATCTCAATCATTTATCACCAATATGCTCTGTGCACAGAAAGCAATCCTTTATTGCTACTTTTTTCTAGTGTTGCAAATCCAACATGATAGGCTTTAATGTGATGAACAGCAATGATGTATGAAATACATCTAAAACAGCATATTTGTCAATGCTTTTTAAGTTCAAGTGAGCAAGCGCTCTGGCCTGTTGTAATCTCTCCGTGGGCTTTTAACCATGCCCACTTCGACTACAGTGCGTGATGGCCCCTCCTCCGGTTTCAGTTTCCCTTCCATCCCAGCTGCAATCATTTCTACTCATTTACAAAGGGAGCCAATAACTCTTGTGCTCGCACTCACAGTGGCCGTGGCACTTCGAATTGAATTGCTTCTGTCAACTGTTTTACTTTTCGTTTTCAATTTATGTGGAAAGAAAAGTCCAGTTAGGAATTTACAACACTAATAGCTCTAACTCAAGCAAACGCGAGACCCGGTGCGTTGCAAATGCTTTTTATTTATTTATTTTTTTACATGGGTTGGCAAAGTAAAGCCAGTCCAGTTGGCTTTGCCAATGCTTGTTATACGTGCTATGGGTTTTATGGTGTGAGTTGTGGATTACAATAAATCATCATGAACTACATGTCAAACATCACCCACACCCCTACAGATTTGTTTAACTTTATTATCTGAGGGGTCTTTGTGCTGGGAGAGAAAGTTTCACTCCCCTACCGGACGGCTCTCAAAGTTCTCACCCTGGAGGAGGGGATGGCCGAAGCCTCCGGTATGACAGATGCTTTTTTTTTGTTTTAAAGCGCTCCCTGGACTTCCGTGAAATCCTGATTTATCCGACACTAGCGCCACAACTCCTGAAACCCCAGACGCTCCAAAGGGCTCCACCTATTCCATCCCACCTGTTGGTTTCCCGAAAGAGGTCTCCCCAGCAGACGGGCCATGTTGCAGCAAGCAGTGCAGGGTCCTTCGCCCCGAGGACTCACTGAAGAACATTGCGTCACAGAGGTCAACCCCAAGCCCCTTGGCCGGGAAGACTGATTAGAGGTTGTGTCTGGATTTCTGGTCTCTGCAGAAGACCAGGGTTTGGCGGTTGAGATGCAGCCTGCCTGCACTTTGCTGGGAACAGCAGGTCTATGCATATTAGGGAAGAGTGTCTCACAATGGAGTGGTGAGTTGTGCATCTGCTCCTCCTTTTGCCATTCCTTCTCTTCCAGCTGTAAGAAGGTGAACTAGCCACTGTGGAGGCCCAGTAAACTCCACAAAGGATCCCATACGGAAGAAGCAATCACCCACATCGAGGCCATTCAATACGGTTGATCCCCTGGATACTCTCCTCCTGTGCCCGGGGACTTGATGACAACCCGGTCATTACACCAGCTAGCATCCTTCTAGCCGGTTAAGAGGAGGCATGCCCTGCACTGGACTGGCACAGAGAGACCAACAGCTCATAGCTGGCAGCCGACTGCTCATGCTGGTCCATCACTGTGCTATAAAGTCTAAGCAGTTTGTGGCACAAGCTGTCCTTGGAACCACAGATAGTGAGACTATCCTATGAACTCTTAATTCCTTTGCAATTTGAGACTAGTTTCATCGGGTGCCGCTGACATCTGCGAGCGCATCGGAAACTGGCCCCTTCCAGAGACACACCATGTGAAAAGACAGGTGTCCCACAACCCAGGCCTAGACTAAAACAGACAAATTCACTACTCATCAACTGGGCGGAGAAGGGACTCTGATGGAGGGATCATTGAATCAGAGCCTACATGTTCCACTGCTACATGAGCAATTCTGCAGGCAATTTAGCACTCCCAAGAGGAGGTGAGAACCAACATCAGAGAGGTGTGGGTGGGTGTGACCCTACTTTGGCAGGACCTCTGCAATGTGGCCACCCGAGTTGTGGAAACAGATCGGGTCTCCACCACTGATGATAAAATTATCTCCCTTTAATCCATGGTCTCTAAACTACTTCTCTCTCCAAAACAACTTGCAGATTAATTGGAGGATGCGGAAAACAGATTCCAGCGGATTAACCTATGTTTTGTGAGCTTCCGAGAAGGGCAGATGCTGAAGACCCAGAGAAATTTCTAGACACCTGGCTGAAATCGTGAGTTTCTATCGACTTGCTTTACACATGGTTCGTGCTTGAGCAAGCCCACAGATATCTGCCACTGAAACCTCCCACATGAGCCCCCCCACACCCAATAAATGCCCGCATCATGAACTTCCAAGACCAAGATTTTATATTCATGAAGCACGTAAGGCTGGTGATTAAACATTTCAATCCACATGCATCATGATCTTCCCAGGCTACAATAAAATGATCCAGAAAAAACGTAAATCTTTTGAAGCTGTCGAGCAGAAACTGACAGCCATGAATTTACTATATAGGTTGCTGTTTCCAGCCAACCTAAAAGCTTTCACAACTCTCTGGCCCACTTCTTTGACACCCCGGAAGAGGTCTGGGCAGCAGAAAAGAAGGTTTTCCATTGGAACTCCAACACAGATCATATGGCACAAGAGCAGCTTGGTATTTATGGGCGGATCTCCCGTCCTCTCGATCACAATGGAAGACAGGATAAGATAGAGGCCATAACCTACTCCGACTGTCCCCAGGTACGTCCAAAAGAGACGTAGGGCTGCCACCAGCATATAAATAGGATTGAACCCCAGAACC
The DNA here is from genome assembly GCF_031143425.1 of Pleurodeles waltl. Taxonomy (NCBI): domain Eukaryota; kingdom Metazoa; phylum Chordata; class Amphibia; order Caudata; family Salamandridae; genus Pleurodeles; species Pleurodeles waltl. The sequence goes on along the minus strand of NC_090449.1, from coordinate 574,970,341 downwards.
CCCAGGCCACGGAAGTCCTGCAAATACTGAAACCGATACCCCTGAGGACTTGCGCACAGATGGTGCATTAAATTCTGAGGGTAACCTGCAGATACTGCTAGTTGCCAGGCAATTCACCCCCGGAACTGTAACTAGACTTTCAGTTTCCTTAGGCTTCACAGCAGTGTTGCAGCACCAGCTATCCTTGGAACTTGAAGGTCCACCACTAGTGCCCTATTATAATAAATATGTTTGGTTGCAGGGGTTGCTTAGGGGCAACTGATACTCCGGCAGGGAAAGTCTGGGGTGGTAGGACTTGGGAGGGGGATGAAAGTTAGTTTCATTTGTACTTGTTGCCCTGTCCACTGTCCAGGTCCTCAAAGCATCCATCCCACAACACCATTCTGATACACAGCCACTCAAAAATCCATGACCCTCCACTGCTAGAACTCCGGGCAACACATCAGGAACACTTGGCAACTGCAGCTCTTGACCCCCAAAGCCTGATGTCTAATTTGTCTGTTTGCTTCTGGAACGTCACCGAATTCTTGCACTACATTAAAAGAATAGCTACCCTTCCCTATGCAAAAAGAAACTACAGGCGATCCCGACCCTCCAGGAGACCCATCTGTTGGGTACGAAGTGCCCATTTCTATGCTGCTACAGCTATAATATATTATTTCAAACCTGCTTCTCTGGAAGCTTGGGAGGGGTCACTATACTCCTCCATTGGGAATTTCCCTTGAGAGTTACCGCAAGAAACTTGGACGCATTGCGCAGATATATGTGAAAAAAGGGGACTAAGGAAGCCTCACAGAATAACTTCCTTAGCAGGCTTTGAAAAATCATAAAAATTTTACTAGACCAGTAGGTCGAGTAACTTGAATAATCTACTTGACTTAACTGTATTGTACTTGACCCGCAAACGGGTCTCAAATTGTGTGATCCTTGGCTTCATTCTTACACTTCATTCTTCACACTTGAGTGCACCTTCAAGTGTGCGAGTTCAGCATTTCTGCTGTACAAAAAAAACCTTTTGTTTGATTAAATAGACTAAACATTTGCTCCATGTACAATAAGAATCTAGCCCACATATAAGGTACATATGATCCATGACTTGCCTCTTAGTTTACTAACAGCATTACCTTAAGGGCAAGAGTGTTTCTCAGTTTAAGATTAAACACTCATTTTTAATAAATATATTTCTAAAGCATGATGCCGAAGCGCACTGTCATTTACAGATAGTAAATTGCCAAGAAATGGCCAAAAACCTTCCTACTAACGTGCAGCTTTACTGATAAAAATATATAGTGTATTAAAATAATCTCTGAAAATTGAGTTCCAGAAAGCATATTTATCATTTGCACATCACCAAGTGTTCCGATTTGTTTTTATCCTATTAAAATATTTTTTCACCACACAGAAGGTCAAAAAATGGGCTTTCACAACTTCTGAAATATATTCTGAAATGTATGTACAGTTGACTTAGTTATTCAAATGTTGTGTGCTGTCTGTGGCACCCTATTGCAAATCACCAGCCAATCTGGTGTCTCAAGGCCTTGTGCCTGGTAGATCCTCAATTATTTGACTTTTTAGACACAGAACCCCAGGTACACAATCAGGTTAGGTCTCCTCAGCAGGAACTCTGTTGACTGTTGGTAAGGCCACAATCCGAGATGACGCCAAATTATTCCTGCACACTAAAGAGGGACAAAGCAAGCCCAAATGGTAAACCTAGAATTATGAATCCTTAGGCTTCAAAAATGATGCTCGGTCACATAGCTTCCCTCTCTCTATAGTGAACTGGACAAGGAACCACTCCTCCAACCAACACTAGATGAGGCTCACCAGTGTTGTGGGCTTCACTATGACGTGTCTATGAGTTTGGGGACAAGTACAGCAAATTACTGTCCTGGCTGTCCACTAGGGAAATGACTTCTAGAGTGGTTCTCAAGATCCTTGGACCACTGTCATTGTGGACACATTTGCAGACTACTACCAAACCCTATACGCCTCTCGTCCACGACCCCAACACAAACATACTAGGTCCATGCTAGCAGACATTGCCCTCCCAGTAATTTCAAAGCCCTGAAAGCGGACCTAGATTGCCCCCATTCACAAGAGAAACTAGGCCCCTGTCAAAACGAACATGTGCAAGACACCCTGCCTCGATGGCTACCCCATCAAACACTGCACAAAATTCTGGGAGATACTTACCCCCAGATTACTCGAGCTCTATCTAGAACTGAAAGCTAACAGGACACTCCTAGCGGGGCTAGACCTTGCTATCATAGTAGTTATCCATAAATCAGGCCACATCCTGAGTAATAGTCCTCAAATCGACCTACATCATTAGTCAACGCCAAAATCTAAATCTTTGTCAAAGCACTCGAGCCCATTCAGGTGCTCCCGGGTCTGGTTCACAAGGATCAATCTGGCTTTATATCTGGATGCTATATGAGACACTGCATGAGACATCTGATGCTGGCACCATTTCACCTCCACAACATCCAAGAAACATGTGCTCATCTCCTTATCGTCTTTCCGAAGGCATTTGATTTCACTGATTGGTCTTCCTCAACTGGGTATTGGGATGGGTGGGCTTTGGGCCACGATTCTGTTGACCTGTGGGGCTCCTGAACTCGTCCCCCTCAGCACAAGTATATATTAATGAGACACTCTCTAACCCATTTCCAATCCGCAGAGGATCGAGGCAAAGCTGTCCCTTTTCACCTTTATTCTTTTCCTGGCAATTGAGCCTTTGAATCAGCTCATCAGTTGGGACACGGGGTTGGCGATGGAGGGTTAGAGAAGAAAGGATTGCACTATATGCCAAAAACGCTCTTCTATGCTTAACAAACCCCCACAAAACGGGACCCCGCATGATGCAGATCCTAGCTCTGTACGAGGAGGCATTGTGCCTTCATACCAACTAGGCCAAATCTATAATGGTCCCTCTCAAAGGCGACTCAGATCCAGTTTCCTGGCATGCTTCCATCCTCATTCAACAGTTTAATTTCTAATACATGGGTATACATGATTCTGTGAACCCCAGCTTGACCTGGGGCTTTAATCTTCCCCCCCTTTCACTCGTATGAAGTGTGACTTCCACAATTGGGCACGACTCCTGCTCCTAGGAAAGGCAGCACTGTTCAAAATGATGGTCCTGTCCCCATTCCTGTATGACCTGCAAAACATTTTGCTGACAATCCATGGATCCTGGTTCTGGAAACTCAATGCCTTGAATCGCTCCTTCCTATGGGCCAGACTCCAGCCCTAAGTTGTCCTAGATGAATGCTGTCAATCGACCTAAGATAGGAATATGGACATGGTGGACATCTGTCTCAATTACTGGGCTTCTCAACTTCTAGTGAAGAATGATGAGTTGAGTAGAGATTGGTGGGAACCTGACATACAGGCTCGAACTGTCCCTACTGGGCCCTAGACAAAGTCCTCCATGTACTAAAGTGGTAGCCCTAATATGGCGAGCCACTCTGCAGATTTCTAGGTGGGAGAAGAAGCCAACACAGCAAAGCACACCGTGAACGAAGCACTGGGTCTGACATGTGTCAAGGTGAGGATCACCCTCCCCACTACTCAATTTCACAAATACCTACAGTTGAGACATGTACTCTCCTGCCATCTGGAAGAAATTGTAGGACACCACTCTGCTCCCAGAATACAATCTGCTCAAACCTAAACTCCTCACAGATGAGTTGGGCAAACAAGGGGGGAAGGGGTCTCACAGATATACAGATCCATGGTGTTTAATATCCCGCTCGAATTTGACTCCCTCAAACAGAAATTGCAAGCTTTGGTTTGAAATTGGAAGAAGCTTACTGAAGAGATGAATGCATGCCCTCCTCAGACCGTTGTGAAAAGCTCATAGTCGGGTTATGCCAGAGTGCTCCTGATGCTCTATACCAGGCGCAAACTTCTACCATATAGTCTGGTCATGCCCACTAATAATGGATTACTGGAAGGCCGTGGAGATGGTGCTGAGACATAAATACAAAAAAACGGCAATCACAGCATCCCACATGTAAATAAGCACTGGCATAGCCAACAGGTCTCGCCTTTGGGATCTTTAAATAGAATAGACAGTAAAAACATAAGTACAAAGAAAACGGCAATCACAGCATCCCACATGTAAATAAGCACTGGCATAGCCAACAGGTCTCGCCTTTGGGACCATTTACATATTTAGCTAGACCCAAATTAAACTGTGTTTGTGCATTCCTTCATACATTTGGCATTAGTCTGTAATGTAGTCTGTAATGGTCAGAATATCCCCTAGAGGGCACCACAATAAAATAAGCATTCGGAAGAAACATGGCCATGTAACCACATAATCAGCCCCTAGAGGGCATAACCACATGAAAGGAGAAGGGCAAAGAACACTGCAGTGTATACCTATATTTAGCCCCTAGAGGGCATAATGTATTACACATTTTCAGGCCCAGCAGGCCTGGGAGAATATTGTTACAATCAATGCTCTTACAACACAAACTACATGAGAGAGCTTAAAAAGACATTAAATGGTGGGAGAGGTTATGATTTAGTTCCCCCCCCCCCCCAAAACTAGTGTTAGGACCCAGAAGATGAGACGGAAAGAAAGAAAGAGCATGTTGTGCTGAACATTTTGGTGGTGGCCCCACTGTCCTAGGACTACCACAGGCTGAGTTATGGTCAAACGTGTTGAAAAGGAATGCCCCGCAAAGCATAATGGGCGGAGTTTCCCTGAGTGCTGTGAATATTGTAGTATCAGCTCTCCCAATGTGTCGGGGAGAGTAGCGTCGGGAGTTTCCCTTGTGTTTCTTCTATTTAAAAGGCACCAGTTGGTATATTTTTCAACTGCTAAACTTGGGGAAGAATGGGGCTGCAAATTTAACAGGTGCTCATGAAAAGTGCTCCAATCTTCTGGTCGAGTTTGTGCTATATAAATAAATTAAAAAGAATCCCCCCTCCATCTTGCAGCATTTGTCGGTTGAAGACACTACAAAGAAACAGTGAGATGCCAGAGGAAGAAACAACATACCACCATGAGTGCGAAGTGGAGAGGTAAAAGAAAAAAGTAGTGCACGGATAGTAAGTTATATGGCAAATCGTGCAATAATCCAAGTAACAGGGTTGGTCTCCAAGGCGGTAACAAAACAGTTACCGCAAGCGGTCACAGAGGGGAACGGTTTAGGTGCATAACAAGCACCTCCTTTGGTGTATGTGTGACTACAAGGAGACACTCCCCCTCCTTTAGACCTGGGGCCATTTGCCCTACAGGATTAGGGCCTCCATAGGGTAGCATCCCACAGGTAGGCCTCTCCTTTTAAAGCACCTAAGCTCCTCCAATTGGGGTAGCCCCCTTTTCTTGCTTCTATAGTGCATGGCACTGAGGGATCCCAAGCCCTGAAGAATGCCCCCAGACCTCCTTTGGCTCTTAGCAGTGGGCAGAAATATGTTGGCCAGTAACTACTAGATAGGTGACCCTGTGTGTCTTGACTCTCCTAGAGGTGTCCCACAATTTGTTCTTAACCTCACCAGCGGTCACCACAAATAAAGGAGTATTATTACAGAGGTGACTGAGTAGGTGTTTTATATTTCTCCCTAGCATAGCTGGATCCCATATTTTTCCAGATAATTTGAATTTCTGCACTCCCTCCTGTTCTTTTAATGGTGAGGTTGAGTCCGTCCAGGTGGCACTGTCCTACCCGGATGGGGCTAGGTGGTCATATGATGAAGCAAGACACTATGGGGGTGATTTTAACCTTGGCGGACGGCGGAGGCCGTCCGCCAAGGTACCGCCGTGAAATGACCGCACCGCGGTCAAAAGACCGCGGCGGCCATTTAAACATTTCCTCTGGGCCGGCGGGCGCTCTCCGAAAGAGCGCCCGCCGGCCCAGAGGAAATGCCCCTGCAACGAGGACGCCGGCTCAGAATTGAGCCGGCGTAGTTGCAGGGGTGCGACGGGTGCAGTTGCACCCGTCGCGTATTTCAGAGTCTGCAAGGCAGACACTGAAATACTTTGCGGGACCCTCTTACGAGGGCCCCTGCCGTGCCCATGCCATTGGCATGGGCACGGCAGGGGCCCCCAGGGGCCCCGCGGCACCCCCTACCGCCATCCTGTTCATGGCGGGTTTCCCGCCATGAACAGGATGGCGGTACACGCTCCGCCGCCATGAAGGATTCCCCCGAGCAGCGGTAAGTCGGCGGGAGCCCGCCGACTTGCCGCTTCTGACCGCGGCTGAACCGCCGCGGTCAGAATGCTCGTGGGAGCACCGCCAGCCTGTTGGCGGTGCTCCCGTGGTCGGTGGCCCTGGCGGCCACCGGCCGCCAGCGTCAGAATGACCCCCTATATAGTGTGTGAGAGCACCTAGTCCGTAAAGGAGATTTCCCCCACCACATAGCTTTAAGCAGCATGCAACATGTTGCTAATAATGTGAGATTGGAGACATTTGTTACCAGTGGTTCCAACTAACATATAAACCCCATACTTCTCTCTGTTTATGTTAAAGATAGGTAACAAAACAGCCTCAAAGTGGGACAAACCTAAGGCATTTACCTAACACACCAAAGGAATTTTCAAAGGCAGGCCGAGGAACGAAGTAAACTGATGGGTGTGTGATGGGCGTGGTGAAAGCCCACTGAAGTAAATTACAGCATGTCGAGAGACAGCGCATGTGCTCTGCCTGCGCTCGACCTAAAAATGTGGAAACAAACCACATCGATACCTAAGAATGCCATGACCATGCACATAATTACACCACAAAGTACTAAACATTAGACACTCTAACAGCACAAAATGGCAATGCTGTAAAGGAGAATAATTTTAAATTGGTTGGAAGGTCTAACCTTCCAACAAATATAGTCAAAGGAGTGGTGTGAAATTCATACAGTTGTCCTATGTTCTCCTCTCGTGACAACATCATCGGATGCAGGGGTTCGCAATTCATAAGTCAGTTCTACAGCTGCTTATCTTAGTGCTGCACGCAGGGTTTTTCATGGGAGGGCCCTTGTTTAAGGTAGAGCCCGCCTCACTCGCGCAGCCCCAGAAGAGCAGTTAATGTTGTGTCTTAACTATACAGTTTTAACAATTTCAACTAATAAACCTGAGACCTCTATTAAAGAGCACTAATCCATGCAAAACCACGTAATTGCAACATGCTCGACGGTGCCATTACACAACACAGTCTACTGGTATAGAACTGTGATACAGCACACACCACTCGGTAATTTAGAATACGGTATGCTTATTTGGGTAGTGAGGGCGTACTATCCCTGACGAGGGGCTGACGCGTTTAGCGCACTGTTAACATGCTACATTGTTGGAGTCCCAAAGTTAGACGCTCAGCCAGGATTACAGAAGATCCACTGATGCTTAAATTGGCGACTAGGCTATCGAGTTCACGTGCAGTTTCTGCTACTGATCTTGCAAAACCTCAGTGTAAATGCTTAATTTTGCGTGTGGTATAGAGTTCGAATTGATTGTTAAGTTTCTGGCATGCGGGTTAAACAAAGTTATAGGGAAACTGCGTTGAAAAAAAAATCATACCCGAAAGTGGGGATGGAACATTCATAATTAAATGTTAGCAGCATCAAACTGCATGTGGCAAAAAACATTGTTAAAAAACACCTTGTCGCTATTTCAGCAGGTCGAATAAACAGGAGGGAGGTGGATGATCTTCCAGCTCTTCAACAAGTACTACTTCCGCCGCCTCTTCGTCTGACTTTTGGGCGTCTTCTCCCCGACCCTCATGACGTCACAATTACTTATTCAAGTCAGCCTGACATAGTAGTTCGAGTCCACCGTACATAAAATTGCATTAAACACCTCTTCGGAGCAAAATCACAGTCATAACGCCTCCTCTGCACATAAAGTTACTGCCTCGGGCAAACTGTCACTCACCTATAGAGTATGACGTCATACAGCGTTCTGCCCTGCACATTGAGTAGGTGAGCGTAGAGCACACGGCGATCCTCTGTGCGCATGCGCCCTACGTCATTCGTGAGGAGTCCCTGCAGAAAAGGCTCTGTGTCAGGTCCCTGAATCCGCAGCAAGCTGCGGTTCTCCAGCGGGAAACTAGACAAACCCCTCCAATGACCGGCGTCGGACACACGAGACACAGGGCGCAGCGCCCGCAGCAGCCAGGCCGCCAACATCCTCCTGTAAGGAACGAGCGCCACGCTTACAATGGAAGTGAACTGCTGCCATCTCACACCACAAAGTACTCTTCCGGGGCAGTAAAAACTACTTCCAGAGCACTGAGACGTTTCACGTAAGGTTTTAGAACCAGAAATAAACGAAACACCCAAGTTGTAGAATATGCAGTAGAGGGCGCCATTGTAGCGGACAACGCTGCACTTGGAGTTGTTACTTTGTCGACCATAGTAAAGACTGCGAAACTTGTAATTGCATTTAGTTAGCGCTTACTCCCTTTGCCGAGGGGTTGAAGCGTTTTATAGGTGGCAGGACGACAGTGGTTTACAATAATTGTTGTAGATTGTTTTTTTGTCAAACTTAGTTTTATTAGGTTGAAATTTAGTACATGCAATACATTAGAAAAACGACTGCGATCTGTCTGAACACGGTTGCTATATAGGTAAACAGAGTTTTGCGAGACAGCGTCCATAGATTGTTTTATCATAGGGTTATTCTTGTGCTCGGAAACGGAAGAATTTCCTCCATTGTCAAGAGGTGGCGCATTATCTTAATTGTAGTTGGAGTGGGTTAATATAAGTGGAAAAGGGGGCATAGGAACAGTTTGAAGGAAATCCGAGATAGCAAGGAGAGATGAAATTGAATGAATCATTGCGATTAAGTGAGGTGGATAGTATCAATCTAATAGGAAGGCAGCGAGAATAGTCTCTATCCATAAATCAGGGTTTCTTGGAATGTTAAAATAGTGTTGACGCGGAGAAACCCTAGCTATATTTTAGTCACAGGAGACTAGATAGTGGATTTTACACACTAGGTCGATGAACCGAACCGGATCTGCTTTAAGAAGAAAGTCATTCAAAAGACATCACATATAACATATGATAATCAATTCCTCTTCAATAACCACACCAGTTTATTAAGAAGTTAATGATTTATTTCCCTATATTAACAACGCTAAGGTCACGAAAATAATTCTCAAACACAAATGATACATATAGAGAAACAATAATGGCTGATTCGAATGCTGGATATATCTAAGTTTAATCAATGCAAAAAGACAAATTATCTCTATGGTTATTACGCAAAACCATAGCAACAGAATCTGAGCAAGAGAAATTGAATACATCTGATAATGATAAGATAAAAATATCAATGACTATTTGTTGGACCTGGCCTTTTTTGCAGGGCCATCCCCAAACTTTTTGCCTCTTTCCTAATATTTTTCCTGACCTGTTTTTGTTGGCTTTTGAACTCTGAGCACCTTACCACTGCAAACCAGTGCTAAAGTGCATATGCTCTTTGTGTAAATTGTACTATTAATTGGTTTATCCATGATTGGCATATTTGATTTACTAGTAAGTCCTTCGTAAAGTGCACTAGAGGTGCCCAAGGCCTGTAAATCAAATGCTACTAGTGGACCTGCAGCACTGATTGTGCCACCCACATAAGTAGCCCTGTAATCATTTCTCAGACCTGCCACTGCAGTGTCTGTGTGTGCAGCTTTAAACTGTAAATTAGACTTGGCAAGTGTCCCCACTTGCCGGGCCTAACCCTTCCGTTTTCCTACATATAAGACACCGCTAAGGTAGGCCCTAGGTAGCCTCCTGGGCAGGGTGCAGTGTATGGTTAAGGTAGGACATATACTAATGTGTTTTATATGTCCTAACAGTGAAATACTGCCAAATTCGGTTTTCACTGTTGCAAGGCCTATCTCTCTCATAGGTTAACCTGGCATAGCTTCCCTTTGGGAGCAGATCGACATGTGGAGTTTGGAACCTCTGAACTCACAGTTGAAAAATACATCTTTTAGTAAAGTTGATTTTGAGATTGTATGCTTGAAAATGCCACGTTTAGAAAGTGGGCATTTTCTTGCATGAACCATTTTTGTGACTCTGCCTGTTTGTGGATTCTCTGTCTGGGTTAGTTTGACAGTTGGGTTGTTTTCACCTCTCTCCAGACAGTGACACCAAGGGGTCTGGGGTGTAGCCTGCATATTCCAATGAGCCATCTGTGCTAGGAAGGAGGGGAGGAGTGGTCACTTGCCACTCTCACCTGAAAGGGCTGTGCCTGCCCTCACACAATGCAGACTCCAACCCCCTAGTGTGTCTCTGAGGCCTTGCCTGGGCAAGGCAGGATTTCACAAACAAGTGAGACTTTTCCTTTGAAGTAAGCCTACTTCAAAGGCCAAAATGGGTATAAGAAGAGGACCCAAAACCCCAGACTACAGACACTTCTTGGGATAGACACTCTACCTCACAGACACTTCTGGACAAGAAACCTGCTGGTGAAGAATCCCTGAACTAGACCTGCCAAGAGGAACTGCCTGGCTGCCCAAAGGACTCACTGGGACTGCTTTTCTGACAAGGACTGCTGCCTTTCTGTTGCCCTGCTACCTGGCTGCTCTCTGGCTGTGCTGAGAAGTGCTCTCCAAGGGCTTGGACAGAGCTTGCCTCCTGTTCCCTGAAATCTCAGGACAAAAATACTTCACTCCTGCAGCTGGACTCCTTGTGTGGTGAAAATTCGATGCACAGCCTGCAAAAAACGACCCACAGCCTGCCCCATGGTGAGAAATTCACCGCACGCCGAACTGGAACGACACAGCGTGACTTCGCAAGGAGAAGAATGACGTGGCACCTGCGTTGCGACCAGAACTTTGACGCGCGGCCCACCGGATCGACGCACAGCCGACCTGGGTCGACGCAGCCTGACTTCCAGAGAGGAACAACGCAGCGCCTGCTGTGTGGAAGAAATTTCCACGCAACGCCCAGTGGATCGATGCAGCGCTTGTGACTTCGCTCCGCAAGCCCAGGATTCCACGCACAGTCCCCGGGGTGCCGGAAACCCCTGCAACCCAAAGAGGAACCAAGACCGCGCGCCGGAAATTGACGCAAAGCCTTCCCATGCGTGAAAAATAACAACGCAAGTCAGTGTGCAAAAGGGTGAAACCGACACACACCTCTCCGTTTTCCATGCATCGCCTCCTCTGCGGTCCCTTCCCGAGATTTTGAACGCAAACCAGGTACTTTGTGCTTGCAAGAGAACTTTATTGTTTTTAAGAGACATTTATTTGTTTTGCACAGACTTAAGACACCTTGTATCACTTTTACAGTGATATCTCAACATCTACTTATTGCATTTTAATCGTTTTGACCTGCATCTTATCAGGTAAATATTATATATTTTTCTAAACACTGTGTGGTGTAGTTTGGTGGTGCTATCTAGTGGTATTGTATGATTTATTGCACAAATACTTTACACATTGCCTTCTAAGTTAAGCCTGACTGCTCAGAGCCAAGCTACCAGAGGGTGGGCACAGGGTAATTTGGATTGTGTGTGACTTACCCTGGCTAGAGTGAGGGTCTGTGCTTGGACAGGGGGTAACCTTACTGCCAACCAAAGACCCCATTTCTAACGCTATCCATGAGCATGACGATAACACCTCCTGCTCTAATGTACTAATTAGCATCAACATGTTGGACTTCATGTAAAAGTTTTAGTAACACAATTTAGAATACCTCTAACTATGGCGCTATCAAAAATAAGCAGCAGTAAGTAGACATTTGCAGCTGGTACCTGAAAAACAAAAGACAAATAACAATTCACAGCTCATACATTTACCAAATCACTACGGTAATCAGCAACAACGTCTACTTCGTCAGTGGGACAGCAACATCAGGCACCAACATAAGGACAGGAACAGGTAGCATAAGGAATAAGAGTAGGGGTGATTGTTTAGGATTTGGACTATAAGATATACTAAACCATCTAAAAATAAGTTCAGTATTGAACAGAAATAGTCTATTGACATTTCTGGTATTTTATTAGTTTATCTGGAAAACCTGAAATGTCAAAATGGCAGATCATAAAGTAATTCTCTGAAACTAAGGAACCTGGAACATGGACAAAGAGCAACTCAACCCTAACTCATGGTGACTGAACATTAACTTAAACTTTTTAAATGAAAATGATTGGATAAAGCATGAGGTGAGGAAATGATGACCAGTAAGAACATTAACATATATCAAAATTATACAATTTGTCTACTCTAAGATCTTCTATTTGCTGTTATTTCATTGACAAAATCGAAACTAACACATTTGTATCCCGCGTTTCCTCTTCTCCAGTTTCATCTGTGGATCCATTGTTTTCACTCCACCAGAATACGAAGTCAGGAAAACAATTCAAAAATATGTTACCACACCATTTCTTTTCCCTCGAGGAAAGACATATGAGTTAGAAACATAACTACAAACAACAAAGTCAGTCAGACTACAGAACACACTAGAAACATTTTATACAGCTTGCATTGCACAGTGACCTAGAATCTGCTTCTACTTCAGTCCAGCAGAGGTCACTAAATACACGTTTCATTTTGACATTTATTTTAGTTAAGAAACACACTCTCTTGTAAGGACAAAATAATTTGATCAGCTTAAATTAGCATGGACAAAATGTAGGCCTTACATAAGATGGTGGCCATTTAGTTGATCACATTTCTCGTAAACAATTCTCGTAAACACAATATTATTATTACATTATTTCACACATTAATCTGTAAGTATAATTACGTAAAGACTAAGGGCCTCATTCTGACCCTGGCGGTCTTTGACCGCCAGGGCGGAGGACCGCGGGAGCACCGCCGACAAGCCGGCGGTGCTTCAATGGGGATTCCGACCGCGGCGGTAAAGCCGCGGTCGGACCGGCACCACTGGCGGGGTCCCGCCAGTGTACCGCGGCCCCATTGAATCCTCCGCGGCGGCGCAGCTTGCTGCACCGCCGCGGGGATTCTGACCCCCCCTACCGCCATCCAGATCCCGGCGGTCGGACCGCCGAGATCCGGATGGCGGTAGGGGGGGTCGCGGGGCCCCTGGGGGCCCCTGCAGTGCCCATGCCACTGGCATGGGCATTGCAGGGGCCCCCGTAAGAGGGCCCCTACATGTATTTCACTGTCTGCTGCGCAGACAGTGAAATACGCGACGGGTGCAACTGCACCCGTCGCACAGCTTCCACTCCGCCGGCTCGATTCCGAGCCGGCTTCATCGTGGAAGCGTCTTTCCCGCTGGGCTGGCTGGCGGTCTGAACGAGACCGCCCGCCAGCCCAGCGGGAAAGTCAGAATTACTGCCGCGGTCTTTCGACCGCGGAACGGTAACCTGACGGCGGGACTTTGGCGGGCGGCCTCCGCCGCCCGCCAAGGTCAGAATGAGGGCCTAAATATTTATCAAGAAAATCTCAGCTTTCACAATCCCTCCTCTGATGACTATATATGTCATCACTCAAAAACCCAAAATACATTTATTTCATTTCATAATTCAGAATCTTGATTCATTCACCTTTTTATACATTTTCTTTCTTCTCAAATTTCTCCCATGAAATCTTTCCATTTGAACATCTACCCTCCTCTGATTCTTTTCAAATCTTCTTCTTTTAATTATTTGAAATATTTTATATATTCCCCAAATTCCAATTAAACAAAACACAATAATCAAAATCCATTTGACTAATTTTAATATAATACCTTCTCCCAAGTTGCCAAGCCAATTTCCCACTGAAGCAATTCCCTTGCCAGCTTTTTCCCAAATAGTAGTTTGAGTTAACTCTTTTAGATCTGTTGTATCTTTTGTTAAATTGTTATTCAAACCTCTAACTAATTTATTATTGTCCGGTAGGTATGAACAACAGTGACGCAGACCAAGGAATTTGCAAACTCTGCCCTCTTTTGCTAAAAGAATGTCTAACGTAAGGCGGTTCTGAAGAGCCATAGCTCTTGTAGCAGCCATTTCAGTATCTGAGAGGAGAATAGCTCCTGAATAATCTATTAAAATGTTATCCACAACTGTAGACAACTTTTGTATTTTCATTGAATTCAGAACAACTCCCACTGAAGGAATTCTTGCTCCAAATATGTCTCCAACAATGCTAAAAAACTGATTCTCACTTGTGTCTCGTTTGAATTTCAGTAAATTTCGGAAACTTACTTAAGTCTTCCAGCTGGTACATTTTCGGAAAGACTATTCCCAAATAACATGTGCCATACCATCCTCTAGGAAGACGATAATAAGCATTCTTCCCACAAATATAATATACTCCAGGCACTGGAGGATCCTGACCATTTCACATGAAATTCCATTTACTCTGAAACAAAAACACATGTCTGCATTCACTCGTACCTACATATATTCTATCAAAGTAACTTTGCGGCCTATATATACAAAGCTTTCCTACATGCACATCTAATACTAACTTTCCTCCTTTAGTGATGTAAGTGTAAACATGATCAATGCCAGTTCTACGGTGAACTGCTCCCTTGTCTATCTTAGCTTTGATTGCTCTTCTCCTATCTTCTGTGTTATCTTGAAGCTTCTTTTCTACAGGTGAAAGTAAACAGGTAAGATTATTGCGGTGCGCGAATGCCGTTCTAAAGGTTAATGTAGGTTCAAAAAACCTCTCACTAAAACTATGTCATTATCTTTTGCTATTGTACTTAAATATCTAATTATAGGTACTAAAGAAAATACTACATCATGCTTTGAAAATAAATATTGAATATATTCCTGGTTATAGAATTGTGTTAGTAAAAGACTACAACTTATAGCATAAGGAAGGGGTAAACTATGATAAGCAATTCCCTCCTCAACAGAGGCTGGAATCTGCGTACAGACATAACAATCTTTTGCATCTATTGCATCAACACATTTACACAATAAGTGATAAAAGACATTAGAAGAAAGTTCTTTCTCCTCATGTAAGTATTTATCATCTATTTTAAACCTATCTATTGCTGAAAGAGTAGTAGTAGACTTTAAGAGACTAACAGTTGTGAGTGTTTTTATAGTAAGGTTGGCTCCATTCGTCTAAAAAACAATCACACTCACGATCAATAACAAACATACTATTACACAAACAGCTGCCAAACCAATACCTACACATTTACAACAACTATTTTTTGTGTGTTGATTACTAAAGTTTCCCATGGCCTGTAAAGAATCAAAAAGTAGAAGTAAACAAAATTATGGCTACACAGCAAAAATCAAAAACAAAAGACAAAAATTTCAAAAATCTTCAACTTTCAACCTTCAATTCCCCCTAATTTTTGTGGTTTTTTTTCAAAAGTTCATTCACACCATCAGAATTCTTGTAAAAAATTCACTAAAAATTTGTCAAATCAGTTTAGCAGCTTGTCAAGTCAGGTTATCAAACTCTCTTTAGCTACGACTTCATCAAATTATTTTCATGTAATTTAAAAAAAAATCAGCTTTCCAACAAATGTTCATCAGTCTTTTTCTCTTCACGTCCCAAAATATAAACTCGGAATGTCTCTGTCAAAACAAAAATTCTAAAATTCTTCTTGCCTTTCATTTGTAGTTACATATGCCCATTCAGGACCAGAGTGTCTTCGAATTGCAACTCTCTTTCTTTTCACTTTCTGACTACTACCAGCTTCTTCTTCACTGAAATCTTCTCCTTTGTTTAACTTGTTTTCTTCCTTAATTGGTGGAACCACTTTTATATTTTCTGTTTCTGAGCTTTTCTCTTGCCAGTTGTCACCTTTCAAAGGACTTCTTGTTAACACTCTTTTCAGAATTGAACTCAAACTCTTCTCCTTTGACGTTCCGGCAACGTTTTCAGGAGGAGTCAAACCCTCTTGGCTTGGATCTGTCTCGACTCCCTTTCCATTGGGGTCAGTCACTAGGTTTTAGATCGTCGAAGTCATAATGAGGGCCTTAGTGTCGGATTTTCATCATCACTGTTTGAATCTCAGTTCTCTCATCTGTGCAAGTGACTGGACATCTTGTTTTGCACAACAGATCTCTTCCCAGAAGTGACACTGAACTTGAGTCACAAACCACAAATTTGTGTAAACCCTTAAAATTACCAATCCTAACTATAACTGGTTCTGTAATAGGATTTATCAAATGTTTGCAACTCCCACATCCTGAATTGTCTTCCTTGACAAGGGTAAATCTGGAACTTCTGCAGATCTCACTGTTGAGCTTGTAACTCCAGTATCAATCAGAAAAGAAACATTTTTACCATGCACTTTCCCTTCAACATAAGGATCTTTCTGATCCACTTCTAATGATGCAGCCATCACACACGCCTCCTCATCTGAACTATCTGACAGCCATACATCGTTTATTTCATTCTCACTATGTAAAAGAAATTGATGTACTGTATTGTCACTCTGGTTTAATTTCTGACTTGTAACCACCTGAGAAAGCATCACCTGTTGCTGATCCATAGGGCTCTGCAGTATTTGCAATTGTCCAGGCATTTGATTTTATTGTGCAGGCACCATCTGCACTTGTATTTGTATCTGCTGTACTTGGGGCATTTGTACCTGTTGTACCTGCGGTTGTACATTTTGCACATGCTGCATTGGTTTTAAGGGTTGGAAACCCTGCATCGGATTTAAATCATTCTGAAAATTCTGAATTTGACCTCTCATTCTTGGTCCTCTCATGCTCTGAAAAGCATTGACCAATGGTGTCTATTGAACAACACTTCCCTAATTTAGCATTGGGCACTGCCATTTCCAATGTCCAATATCCCCGCAAACCTGACAAGGTAACATTCTTTTTCTCTGCTGCTTTCCTTGCTTCATCACGGAATTGAATTCAACACTTCGATTAACAACCGTAAGTGTCATTCCACCATGTCCTCTACCTCTGCCTTGATTCTGAAACATACCAGTTCCCTGCGGCTGCTGCTCCTAAAAATTCCCTTGAATCCCTTTCTTTGCTTGCCAACACATCAAATGACTCTTAATCATCTGGCTAATCTCGGGTCTCAATCGTTTGACAAACCTTAACACAAAATGAACCATGTCTTTTGGTTTGATTATTTCTGTACCACTGTAATGTTTAAACGCTTTTAACAACCTCTCATAGTACGCATGAATTGATTCTTTCCCTTCCTGAACTGTTCTATCTGCACTGCCAATCAATGTTTTTCAGCAAAAAAAATGACAAGTATTTTTGCTGAAAAACATTGATTGGCAGTGCAGATAGTAATGAACTCAATGACTTTATAGTAATATTTCATTACTTCCGGGGATGGTGCACCTGTTTTCTGATTTCTTTGTGGTTCAGTTGTAGGCCAATCTACACGCCTTTTACACTCAGTCCACAAATCTGCTGGAACAACTATCTCAAAAAGAGTATTCAAGTCCTCCAACAGGCATTTCACAAGTTTCACAAACCTATCTATTTCGTATTTGTCTGCTAATTCTTGTAATTGCTGATGCACTTCAGCTGCTCCCTCTGTAACTAATCGACACAAATATCTCAACTGAGCTTCAGTATATGATTCAAGTCTATTAACTCCCATTGTCCCTTCAAGAAGTTCACCTGCTTCCATTGACAACCTTGTTTTGTTTAAAACTTCATTTCCCTTACTTTGATTCTCTGGGACTTTTGAAACACTCAAATCTTCTAACCATTTTGTTATTTCTTGTGTAGTCAGACCCTTTAATAAAATATTATCAGTGCAAACACTCGGTGACTGCTGCTGCATTGGACTCACACATTGGGGAGTTAATAATCTCCTCTCCTGGCCACTGCATGATCCAGTTTTTTTCAGAATTTCTAACAGGAGTCAAATCTATTAAAGATCTTGACTTGTTTAGAGTCTGTCCTATAGATGCCATTAATCCAGTGTTTCCATTCTGACTTTGAACTCCTTGATTCTCTACACCCCGGTTGTCCTGAACATATGAAGGCATAGGTGGACCAAATGTAATTGGTACTGAAATCACATCTGGGCTCCTGGTTTCTACATTCTGAGTCTGCATTATTCCTGTATTCTGCATTTGTGGTAATAATATCGGAGTAGGCACTTTCTGAAACAATCTCAGCTCCTGTGGATTCTGACCCAAAGATAACACTAAATTAATAGTTATTTTCACAATCAGAACATCTGGCTAAATCGCAGGAACATTAATCTCTGGTAGCTGTCTATTGTCTTTTGACTGATTAAAGCTACACTGCATTTGTATTTGCACTAAAGGACTAGTCTGTCCTGAGCTCTGTGAATTTTGTCCTGAACTTTGGTTCACATTAGGATTAACCTGTACAGAACTCTCAGTCATGTTGTGGTCACTCTGAACTGAACTCTGTGTCACTACAGCTGGTATTGGTGCAGTAGGATTTATACCATTAATACTTGAACCTTCTTGAGCCACATATGGTGGTGGACGATTTCTCAAAATCTGTGTAATAAACTCATCATCGTCTGATTCATCATCATTAAACAAAACCCTTTTAGGCTCTTATGATATCTGCTCTTCGACTGTTGAAGAACTCTTTTTAGACTTCCTTGAAATCTTATTTGTCTCGTTCTCATTGTCTTTTGACATTGCTGAAAACAATCTAACCCCTTGTAAGGTATCAAGTCTTCACTGTCTCTGCTCACTGTCCCATCTAGCTTCTGCTATTGACTTTTCTGCCCTTCTCATTCTTCTCTCAAATTTCAAAGATTGTCGCTGTCTAGCTACTAGCTCCCTGATTGCTAAAGCTTCGAACTGAGCTGGTCTTGCTGGACGTCTCAGACCATACATCTTCTGTCTCAAATTCTCGAAAATTCTCAAATTGAATGCACCATTTTCAGGAAAAGCTAAACAACCTTCCTACTTTATGATCTTAATCCAGTGTCTTAACCAAAGACACGCTCCAGTACCTTTCTCCTCAATTATGATAAATGCCGGTGTACCTTCTGGCAGACAAATTTCTCCTTCCCTTGCCGGAATATACTCATCTCCTCTAAGAGCAGGTTTTTAAAGCTTTGACAAACTTCATTTTCCACAATTTTTATTTCAAAACTCGATAATCGGGAAGTGACTACAATCCCACAATCCTGTTCAACTCCCTTCTCGTCCAATTATGCTTCACGGTTATCCACCAATCCGTGCGTGACCCTTATCACTTAATCAACCTACCAGCGTGGCACAAAACTGAAGTCACACTTACACACAGCAGCTGACAAAGTCTTGCGACTTGTCCTCATAATCCCAGAAACATTCAAATTTTATGCAAAAATTAACCGTGAGCACTTCTTCAAAACCAAGAAAAAATCAAATTTGTCTATGTACTACAGGTAGGGTAACACATTCGCTTCAGGAACCTTCTAAATTTCACTGTCGGCTTTTGCTCTTGAAGTTATTATTTTTCTCAGTTCCCCGGATTCTGAAGCAAAATTCGACCTGCAAATTTCACCCACAACTGATCAATGGAGACAGTCCTGGTGCACATAGAACTCACCAAATCTCAGTCGCAAATTCCCAAACACTCAATTTAACTCGCAGACTCGACTTACCAACCACACCCGATTGGTCTACTAAATCGACAAATTATAACAAAAACCAAGTGTCTCATTACACTTTCAAGGTACTCCGGAGTCTTAGACCTCTTCTGTTAGGTCCATCTTATCAACAACCACGTGGACAATTTTTCCAAGCACCAAGCGTGAAGTGGTGTGAAGTTCGCCTACTTCCCTACTCACATACTTCGGAGTAAGCTAACTCTCTTTTTAACATTATTTCTTCTTCTGGAGAACGCCCACTCCCTAAAATCTCACAAACAACTCAATCAACTGCAAATTAGCTAAAGCTGTGCAAGCGCATATTCTACTCAATTCAATCTAACGACAGAAGACTGAAAACATAGATAAGGTATGTTCTGTCCACCTAGGGAATCTCCAAGGACCGGGGAAAGTCACTTTGGGCATTTAGCAATTCATTTTATCAAATTTGAAGAACATTTTCAAAAATAATAATCAAAACACACCAATTAATTTTCACAATTTATTACGCAAGCAATGACATCATTTAAAGAGATACGTAACTGAACTCTGCTACCAAAACTGTTGACACAGAGAAACCCGAGCTATATTTTAATCACAAGAGACTAGATAGTGGATTTCACACACTAGGTTGACAAACGGAACCAAATCTACTTTAAGAATAATAGACATTACATATAACATATGATAATCAATTCAACTTCAATAACCACACCAGTTTATTAAGAAGGTAATGATTTATTTCCTTATATTAACAACGCTTTTTGTAAGCCCTCTTCATCACTGGTCTGCTGGGGTGTCATTCACATTGTGTTACCACTCACCAGAGCATAGAGCACGGAACACACAATCTTTTTTGTTTTTAATATAAATATATATATATATATATATATATATATATATATATATATATATATATATATATTTATGTTATACATGCTTTCTGAAAGGGGCTTTCACTTACTCCTCTTCACCCACTGGTTTGCTGTAGTCTCAATCTGTTTTGCATGCACCAATTATAGCATACAGCGTGGGGTGACGTTGTGCTACAGCTCTTAGCCTTTTGCGTGACTGATGGACTGGGTGCAGTGTTAATCCCTGTAAGGAGTCTGGTGCTCTCCACTGAACCTGCATGTCAATTTAAACCTTACTATATAATTTCAATTTAACATAGAGAACCCATTTGGCTCTACAAGAATGATAGACAGAGAAGTCTTAACCCTAAACATTTTATTTTCAGTGTTTTGTCATACAGAAATCAATTGCAATAGTCCAGATTGGTTAATCAATAAATCAGAGTGCAAAACTCAGTTACAGTACAGAAATCAAGCAAAGGACTCAGTAAAGTTCATGTCAGTGAATTACAAAGTCTAGAATGTAGAGAAGTTCTGCTCGGGTATCCATCCAAGAATTGGTAAGGAAAAGGCTCTCCTCTACACTTGAAAGATTTCACTTTTATAGGTTTCTGAGCAAAGGATTTCATACATTTACTATGGTTGTACATGGTTGTCACAAACTAAACCAGTCAGAATTAAGTAGAGTGAAATGGTTGCAAATTAATACATTTAGAAAATCTCTCTTATTTCTACAACATGGTGCAATTGTGGAATTTTGCTAAGACAGCTAGGTGCAACCTTGAATGAATAAAAATGTTTATTCAGAATAAAATAGCCTGTGAAGGTCGCTGTCCCCGCCCATTAAACACATCTAAACTTTATTCTACTGAGACATGAAAATAAGAGTTTAACCACGTGGTGCAGGGAAACATCACAAACAAGATGAAACCTGAGGCCTAGAAAATCTGTTAACCAGAGTTAACCAGAGTTCGAGTTTTCATTCGTGCAAGCCTATTTCAAGCTATCATAGCTCTCATGGCAAGCAATTCCTTATTAGCAACAGTAAGTGCACCTGCGTTGTGATGACTAGTCTGCTTCAGGGGTGTGGAATTTATTAAGATATCTACAGGTCCATGGGACAGGTTGCTTTATAAATCTACTTGTCCTGTAACAAAATCCACTTGTCCCTTTGTTGCCTTGTAGTGCAGTGCCAAATTATGGCAGCAATCTAATTATATAATGGCTCTCAAAATAGCCTCTCTGATTATGCCACGGCTCATACTATAGTAGGGTTTGAATGCTAGCAAATCCCTTATTTTGCAACCTTTCCACAGATGTACATACTGGGGTTGTAGGTAGCAATAAGCAATAGTTTTAGTGGTGGAATTACCTTTTGAGTCTGTGCATACCTACAAACTTGGATGTTCCAGGGTTTTTTGCCCGCTCTTCTCTAATCTTTTCCCACACTGAGAAAGCTTGGAAATATATTCCTAATAGTTGGGAATAAAGTACTTGAAGGGAAAGTGAACTTGTACATCCTCAACAGATTTTCACATGAGCAAATCTACAGATACATATTTGCTTGAGCTAAAATGCAGTTCATAATTGTTTTTAGAAATTTCCATTTCCTGGCCTACTTCCGTAAATATACACTAATGCAAGAATGTATACCATGGGTGCACTTTTGGGACCGCCTTTAAGAATTGGGCCCCTAATTAGGCCTGGCATTAACCAAGACCTTTTGTTTTATTAATATTCTCCTTTGTTGTCCATTGGCTGGCTTCACCATGAGTGACAGCTTTGTGCTTTTTCACAAGACGCATATTGGCACACAAAGTAGTTTTTGTTCAATTGTGATGGCAATGTGCACTTTTTAGGACCATAATTTTTTTTGTGCTTTTTGCTAGTGTTAACTATAACAGTGAGGGCCCAAAAGCTCCCACAACAATAATGTTTTACAAAAACCATGTCAAAATGAAACACGCATTGACAAAACCAAAAGGCTGACGACTAAGGTCAAACCTCCTGGCTTTGCCAATGCTTGTTTATTTTTATGTTTGCCATAATATTGTTGAAACTGGTTACACTGATTTTTTTCATTATGGTTATATTTTTTGGAAAAACTAGCATGCAACAGCACATTTACTAAATTATACTTCAAAGATATGGTACCTAAACTTTCGCAGTAGTTTAGCAAATCGTTTCTTTCCTAGTTTTTTAATGAACGTTTTGATTTTGAAAGCAAAGACTCCTCAATATTGCTTTCAGGCTTTTGCAAATATTTGTATCTAATTAAAGAGCATTCAGGGAGTATTATACCTAGCCTTATACTGTTAAACTTTGAAAATGTGTGCACACATTTATATACTGGAACTACTATCATTAGTGCAGTCCAAGCTTACAGCATTTCTTTAGTCCACTAATAATAAAGGCTTTGCATTGATGAACCATAAATCCAAGTTCGTACAGCATTAACATACAGACAGAAAAGTTGCTTTTACTGTAGACAATGCCCTTCCCTGATCCTTAATGTTGTACTCCATACTGGCAGCGAAAGGGTTTGTGCTGCAGGGGTTTGGGCCTACATCTCTCAAGGACAAAATAAATATGAAAAGTTGTTGCCCTTGACTGCAAACAATATTTCCTGGGCATTGGGCTATAGGAATTACACATCTCTGCTGTCTACTGAAGTGGACAGTTTTATAATCTTCACATTATTTAAAGTTATTCTCCAAAAGGCTTTAAAGCACCAAAGATATCTCCTAGTACTTGTTCAAAACGACACCAACCTCTCCTAAGGTACGGATCTTCCCCTCTCTTCAGGTTATCTGTATGATATGCCCTTCTGAATACCAAGCTGCATAGCAAATTCCCACCCAGTTATGTGGCAATTGGCAATAAGTGGATTGCCACACATATCATATAATCACTTTATACATGCCTCTGGTCCTCTTGGTACTGGCTGCTTCACCAAGTAGTTCCGATTATAGTCACTCCTACACACCATTTCTACCATCTCATCCCCTTCCCTTTCACAACTGATACATAGTTTTCCTCTCTTTGCAAGATCCAAAGATAACTTTGGATGTAATTCAGTTTTTTCTCCCTTCTCTTTACCTTGTTTAGGTTCCTTTTTTGCTCCTTTCTTCAAACGCTCATTCTCAGTCCTTATTTTCTCATTAACATAATCTATAAAGACCCTCTCAGCATGATTCGTTTTGCATGAAAGATCACTTACATCTGGGTTAGTCAAATTAAAATGTGCCAAAGGTAGGAACTATTTCATCATGCACTCGTTTTTATTCACCTGTTACAAAGTTGGGTTTGTCGTCTGTATGTAAAGGTTTGAAGAGGGTGCTTTTTCTAATGGAGATTTGTTGTCAGAATAAAACTGCTTAATCGTGTCTCAATGATAGATCAGAATCGGGAACAGACTGCACAAGAACAGGTATGGTAAAGGAAGATGTAAATACAATGAACCCTCAGTTGCGAAATAAGGCAAATAAGAGCAGCCAAAACAGTTTTCCACATGCATAAGAATCACATAGCTAATATTTTATAATAAACATTGAGCGGATCTCTCCAGTACTGATTAAAAAAATATGAGGTGGCTATTCACCTCACCAACTACCTGTCCTATCTCCTGAATTGGGCCAAGTGGGCAATCCTCTTCCATCCTCGAGCACTGTCATTGGGACCAATGTAGTCCAATGGAACTCTAGAACATTATAGAGAACTGGGACACATGATCAGTAACTATGAACATGTTCTGTTGGACTCTGGGTCGGGGCTGAAAGTTTGGGCCTCTGTTCTGCATCTGCAGTTGCATCATAGGGGTCTGTGGCACATGTAACCTCGTATATCACTTGTTCTGCAAATTGTGCATAGGAGGCTTCGGCTTCACGGTTTCTACCTCCTCTTGTGACATGGCTTCTGTATTTGAGCATCAAATTGCACTCTTTCAGGATAGTATCTATATTTCCTCTTCAAATAGATGTTCTTGTTACAAATATGGCAAGGAACATCTTTCTTTAAAGTAATAATATTTGTTCCACTGACATTTCCTAAGCCTCTCCCTTGCAGGACCACATTCCCTGCTTGATGCTTACTGAATGACAATCTGCTTATTTGCACCAGCAACAAGAGCAGGGTCCAGGCCTTAACCTACCCCAACAGAACCTCTAGGAACGTCATTCTGTGCCAAGTTTGTCTGTGCATGTATGAATGTCCCTTTCATATTTCTCTACTTTTAGAATCATGAGTGTCACTACAATACTTTGCATCCTGAAGGATATCATTGAGGGGTTTTGTCCACCAACAAATCACACTCTGCTGTACCTGAGAGCTAATCTAAGGGTACAAACCAAGAACAAAACTTGAGACAAACCCACTTTATTTCTCAGCAGTCGAGTAATCAATTTCACTGTGCTTTGTGTAAACCTGCTTTAGCCTCTTGAAGAAAGCATGCACTGGCTTTTCCAGTTCCTGTATCATCCTCAAAAATTTGGGCAAGGTCACCTCCTTCATTAGTACCTTTGTTTTCAAATGTGCAGTCACTGAATTATATTTAGCCTTAACCAAGGTAGAAGACTCATTGATGCTTCTCACCCTCAGAGGCTTTTGGAGAGTCCCTCAGAACCACCACCTGAAAGAACGTGTCTAAATCCTCCACAAAACCTATGAGATAGTAACAGTTTTATCCTCTTTAATGTACCATTTAGTCTGGGTTTGCTCTCAGCTCTCAGAAGACTGTTGGTGACTGCTGTAGTAAAGGGGACTGGAATGTATGCTCGTCCCTGTACCTCTCTTAACGGGTACTCTTCGCTTCTGCCCATCAATATTCTTGTCCACCTTGCCATCTGACACTACTCTTTTCTTTCTCACCTTCAACCTTTCCTTCTTTGACTTTTGTTCCCTGAATTTTCCCAGCTCTCTGATCAATCCACCATTTCCTTGAAATGCTTTTTCAATCCTCACAACTCACTGCTTTTAGACCCTTATCACTCACTGAAATTCTTTTGGAATTCAGTTAGACTGTGGCAAAGGTTCAGAGACTGGTGCCGTAGTGACCCCTTCTGTTTTAAGCACATTAGTAAAGGTGGGCATGCTAGGAATGGGGTGCTTATTTGTTTTGTCAATCTTTACAAAACCAAATTAAAATCACTAGCATTTAATGGGTCACCCTGAGAGTAACATCTAAAATGTAACTGGCGGCAAGGGAGACCAGGTACAAACGTCATACTTCGGGCAAGAATCACACAATTAGGTATTAAAATCGTCCGCTGACACTGCTGCTTTGCCCTTATCCCCAGCAGTGCCATCAACATAAGGGGTACGTTGGGGTAGTCAATCATTATCATTGAGTGAACTCAGAGGATTGGATCTTTTAAAGGTGGAAATACCTTGGGATACGTTTCTAGCAACAGCACTCACCTGAAGGGTGGTAAGATATTGATGGGACATAGGAGGAATGGGTGGATTAGACAGACTAGAAATAGCCCAAAGGGAAAGGTAAATCATGAACACAAGGTAAACATGGGTTGGAAAGCTCCATCAGCAGGTGACCAGCAATTTTAGAGTTGTTAAAGTTCACAACTATGCAATACCCAAACATAGTCTTGGGTTTTTTTGCCTAGTCAATTGACTCTTCGTGCCATAATAATGGAATTATACAAGTTCAAGTTTTTTTTCTAGAGCAACCCTTTAATCAATGAACTATTTTGTTTTTAAGTTGTGGGAAATCTTCCCAGGTATGAGGGGGGTCATATTGGCAAGGACAATTACAAAAGTGTGGCAGCATGTGGTAAATTAAAATGATGGTGATTGGGCCTAGGATCTCCTCTGCTATTAGTTAAATAAGGTGACCTCCTCTTTGCCAAGACTTGTGTTAGACCTGTCAGCTCTTTACGTTGTTTCCCCTTTATTTTTGCTTCTGACCTCCTGTTTTTGATCCTGTGCTGATTTTCGTTTTTGCTGACTTTATCACGCTGGACACTACTACTGCTGACCAGTGCTAGAGTGCATGTGCTCTCTCTATATATTTTATTGGTGATTGGTTTATCCATGGTTGACATATTTGATTTACCAGTACGTCCATAGTGTAGTGCAACATGTGTGCTCAGGGCCTGTAAATCGAATGCTACTAGTGGGCCTGCAGCACTGATCGTGCATTCCCTCTAGACAGTCACACAAAGGGAGCTGAGGTTTGCCCTGCATATCCTGATGGCCCATCACCAGGTCTTCATGAGCTAGAGTGGTGGGAGGAGCTGATACTTGCACCAGAATAGGGGTCTGCCTATCCTTACACAGTGCAGTTTCCAACCCCCTGGTGTGTCTGAGGCAAGGGCAGGGAAAAGCAGGGGTTTCTAATGCCTTCTTCAAATACAGAAGTGGATATAAGTATTAGACCTCTGACAGCAAATATTTATAACGCTTCTGTACTGAGAACATTCTGCCGGTAAGAGCTAGATGCTGTAGGAGGGACTGCTACTCTGCCTGTTTCTTTGCTGTGCTGGCCTGCTGATTGCTGCTCCTGTCCTGGGAGTGAAAGGAGTGGACTTGGCTGCCTACGTCCTGCTTTCCACGGTTCTCCAAGGGCTTGAACTGAGCTTGCTGCCTGTTAAGAAGTCTCAGGGCCATGAAAGGCTTCATCTGTCAGTGCCTGGGCTCTCCTGATCAGATTACTGACTTGCCAAGTGGTGCCAAATCCAGTTCCTGGGCCCCTGGAAGTGAGCTCTGGTGCACCCAAGAAGAAACTAAGCATATCCACTACAGAGCGAATTTGGAACCAGCGCTGCTGTCTCACTCCACGCTGCTAACTGCACCAGAACTGTGGTCCCCACTGAATGCAACAGCCGCAACCTGCAACCCAGGCCTGACGCTGCCATAGCGCCTCAGAAGTCCAGCCACAGCGTGAGTCCTGAGTGCTGCATCAACGACACCTGTGGCACCCGACAATGACTCTGCCGCAGCACCTGTGGCCCGGTGGTGCGATCACTACACCTCAAAGTCAACACCTCGCATCTTGACCTGCTGGATTCATCGGCCCCACCTTGTTGTAAGGAACCAACGCCTCGTCACCAATGCTGCATCACTTCCCCTGCACCTGTAAGGAACCTCCCTTGCCTAGCAGGAAGGAACCGACGTCTCACCTCCCCAACTACATGAAATGTCTTTATTTCCTCATTGTTTTTCAAGGTACTGTACCTGGGGTCCGTGCAACTCCGTGACTGGCCCGTACTCCCTCGTAAGTGGCATCAGACTGTTGGAAGCTATTCCATCAAGAAACTGTGATAGACCGCGTCGGAACGTGTCACGTCAGCTCTCCTTATCCTAATTAGGCTGCTGGATTCGGGTGAGAGCATCACCTGAATTGTGGGGAACTGAGTCCAAACTCACGCCATGTGACAACTGTCGACCTAATCCATATCTGGCCAAATAGCAGCGCCTCAACTCCGCCCAACAGCAGGGAAGATTTGTGGCAACCAAGCACATGACCTAATGACTTCTCAGGGAAATTGTGGTGTATTGATCTCATCCTTTTCTCTCAGTTACATTGGTCTCACACATGCAAAGACAAACAGAGGCAGAAAATGGTTCAATAAGATTTATTGAAATAGCTGCATCTTAGATAAAATGGCATGAATTGCAATAATCAGAATGATGAAACATGCTAGAAGCAAAATGGTGACAAGAAAAGTGAAACACAAGAAAAGTCCCACCATACTGTCACTATGCGTAATATATGCAGTTTCTACGTAGCTATGTTAGAGCATAGCATGATAAGCCCTAATCCGCCATTCAGGTCTTCCCACCCGGGAAGACATCAATCCCCAGATCTGAGCAAGGAAGCCTGTTGTCTAGACACCATCTCTATGTAGGCCAGGGAACTGGTAGTTTCAGCAAGCAGCTGTAGCAACGTCAATCAGCATGCAGTCGTGGTCATGTGGCTGGAATCTCCCATTAACATGAATGGGACAGGGAAGTGTTTTTCTAACAAACAGCTGATGTTCTGAGAAAATGTCCCCATGTAAGAATGTGAATGTTTCTGTGAATGTAGGAGATGCAGTGAACCACTTTGCCGGTAACCCTATCTTGCTGCAGCATTGAGGAAAGCACAAAGGGAAAAGAATGTCTTGCTAAGAAACACAATGCTTTCCTAGGTGAACAAACAACTAGATAAAGAAAATAAAACAGCACCACAAATGTGGCAGATTCTGAAATAGTAAAAATGAAGCAGAATAAAATGTAACTGGGCTAAAGGGCGCTAGTGCGAGGCCTAGTTGCTAAAATAACGTGGCTAGAGACATTACTAAAATGGCTATACAACAAGCTATTGTGTTTCTAAGCACTATACTAAAATGTAATCTTTGAAAACTCCTATCTTTCCTTGTGTGTGTTGGATTTTTGTTGTTTTGGGTTTGTTTTACTCAGATAAATATTGTCTATTTTTCTAAACTGGTGTGGAGTACTCTTATGGTGTCTTCACTGTGTTACTGTGTGTACAAATTCTTTACACATTGCTTCTGAGATAAGCCTAACTGCTTGAGCCAAGCTATCAACGGGGTGAGCAGGGGTTACCTTAGCTGTGTGACCCCCCTTACCCTGATTAGAGTGAGGGTCCCTACTTGGACAGGTTACAAACCACTGCCAAATCGAGACCCTATTTCTAACAGCTCCTTTGCAAGAACTCTGTCCCAAAGTGAAAGCACCACCCCTTCTGATAGAACCATGCACAGTCCAATTTAAAACAGAAGTGGAATCAGGAAAAAAGATGGTTTTTCATCCCTTTTCCACCCTAATCCGCGTAGTCAGATTTGGAGGTCGGACCGCCACTTTTTCCTTGGCGGAAAGGCAGATTCAAATCTGCTTGGTGGTAAGTGTAGATAGTGTCCCTCTGTCAGCCACTATTTCCTATGGCACTGTAGATGGCAGCTGGAATTCCTTGGTGGACACAGCAGTTCGAAGCAGTAAGGTGGAGTGAAGTAGGCTTATGACTATGAGACCACCAACAACTAAATACGGCGGGCAGACCATCATGGCGGCGAATGGGTTTTCAGTTGAAAGGTCGAGGCAGGACCATTACCACCAACATCTAAATCAGGCTCTCAGTGAGGTACTGCAAAGGGTACCCCAGAAAACCCACACTTACCTGTTGCTGAGCAGTAGATATCCCAGCCCAGCCTCCTAGGGGCATGGACAGGCTCACCCTTGCCCTGGGCTTTGCCCAGGCACTTCTTACATGCACACGGCACCACATTGGGTCAAGGTCTGCCTTTATGGTGCTGCTGCTCTTCTTCAGACACACTTGTGACTGGGACTTGCAGTCCCTAAGTCAAATCCCACTTCCTGTGCCTCAGGGGACAAGGTGCAATTTTATGGTACTGCTGATGCTCTCTTGCCCCTCCTCCTTAGGCACACTGGTGACTGGGGCTTGCAGTCCCCAAGTTCAATAACATCATTTCATTTTAGAAATGACTTTTGAAATAGGAAAGAAAAAACACTTAATTCAAGCAATGTTGATTTCAGGGCCACAGTTAATTTTGTGGACCTGGGCATGGCCATTAGCTTACAGATTTCCACACAAAAGAAACCTCAGCTCGAATCTGTACAGGTTGTGCATGGGAAGCCCCTCTTTTCAGGGACTGTAGTAGCCCACACCATTCATTTCTCTCAGTGTATCTGAAGCATCTCCATTTAAAAACAGCTTATTGGTCACAGAACTGTTTCAAATCTTTCTTGGGACCTGAATTAGCCTTAGCTTCTGCCCATCAGGTAGCCAAAGCAGAGGAAAAAGAAATTATCCTATCCAAGATATATCGGCGGTCCCAAGATGTTTTTAGTGGGAAAAAGGCTGAGGTTTTTCCCTCAAAGAATCTATGACTACCAAATTGAGCTGATCCCGGGGCACACCAAGTTGTAGAATATATGCATTGTCTGAGAAAGAAACCCAGAATTTTAGAGACTACCTTGACAAATACCTGGCCAGTGGGTTTATCCACCCGCCTTGCTTGCCTGTGGCCTCGCCTTTATTTTTTGTGTCAAAGGCCAATCACAAACTCAGAACCTGCATGTAGTCTTAAATAAAGACACTGTAAAAAATTATTACCCTCTTCCGCTCATTCTTGCCCAGTTGGACCAAATCACGGCTGCCGCAGTCTGTATGAAGTAAGACCTCCATGGGGCTTACCATTTGGTAAGGATGCGAAAAGGTGATGAGTGGAAAACAGCTTTTAAGACTTGGTTTGTGCTATGGGAATATACCATCATGCCTTGTGGACTGTGTAACACCATTGCAGCATTCCAAGTCTCCATAAACAATGTCTTTAAAGATTTTCTGAACTGATTCATTATTGCATATATCAATGACATCCTTGTTTATTCTGGTGATGAAAAAATCCATGCTCACCATGTCTCCTTTCTCTTGCTAGCCTTGAGAACGAATCCTATATTTTGTAACTTAGGCAAGTGTGAGCTTCATGTGGCAGCGGTGGAGTTCCTGATTGTCATTCTATCCCCCTCAGTACTAAAAATGGCAGACCGAGAAGTCAAAGTGGATCAGGAATGGCCTAAGCCTAAAAAATGTTCATGATGCCCATTGTTTTCTTGGGTTTTCCAATTATGACTGCTGGCTCATTGCCCATTTTCGCATGTTGTAGCACCCATTACGCATCTGTTGAGAAAAAATATTCCTTTGTTCGGTTTCAAAATGCTCAAACGACATTCACATTTTTAAGGAAGGCTTTTCACCACTGCCCCTTGTCTGGCCCACCCAAGTCCTGAAGAGCCATTCATTGTCGAGGCTGATACCTCTGAATTGTCTATAGTAGCAATCCTATTACAAAGTGTGACAACAGGTCAAATGTTTTGCTCTCTCATGATTCACATCCTCACTCAACTATTGACCTGCATAACGTAGTTTGCATTATACAGGCTGACAACTTCCTAAGTTCTGTCAAGCAAGCCTTTCAATTCTCAAAGTAGAAATAATGGGTTAAGCATGATCCAATTGCTTCTACCCACTAAAGCACTTCTGGACTGTCTTTCATTAAAGCCATAACAGAATGATGGTAGGTCAACTAGGAATAGAATAAACAATAAGACTAATTCTGAGACAATTCTGGTGGCCTACCCTATGGGCATACATTCAAGCATTAGCTAAAAGATGTCAAACGTGCTTGGGCTAAGACTGATCATTCAGGTCAAAGAGGACTTTTACAGCCAATAAGTGTTCCTGAAGAACCTTGGAAAGAACATTGTCTTCTTTACTGCCCTTCCTAGTGATCAAGTGAATACTGTTAAATTGGTGGTAACAAGCAGTTTGACCAGGTTCAGCCATTTCTTTCCTTGTAAACAACTACATACTTTCAATCAATTGACCCAACTACTACAGCTAAATGTTGTTTGATTGCATGGAATCCCAAGTTCAACTTTGTCTGATAGTCTCTCAATTCATTGCACGCTTTTGGCATATGTAGTGTACTATGTTCCAAACTACATCAACTTTATCCACCAGTTACCACCCACAATATGATGGGCAGACAGAGCTCTTAAACCCAAACTTTAAACAGTTTTTACCATGCTATGCTTCTGAAGCGTCCAAATCATTGGCCAGTTTATTGTGGTTAGCAGAATCTGCCTCCAAAACATGGTTCATAGAAATACTGGAAAAAACATCTTTCCTTAGCTGATAGTTATTGCAAAGAAGGTCACACAGATCATGATGGGAGCAGGGGGTGGCTGTCAACCAAAATATAAATTTCAAGCTAAAGAGTCCATTTCATCACAAAATTAATTAGCACCTTTGAAGTGATCTGTCAAGTGAATCTAGTAAAATACAAGTTGAAACTTCCACCCTCCTTAAAAATTAATCCGGCATTCGATACCCACTTGTGGAGCCAGCTTTGAACACCACTTTTAAGAGATCTCCTTGGGTTTTGGTGAAATTAAAATGAGAGTATGAGATCTGTAAATTCAATGATACCAAGAGACAATGATTGCATCTATGGTATTCGATATTCTGAAAGGCCTATGTTACCGGGAATGATTCTAAGGATACTTCAACACGTGTAAATGCCCTGCAACTGGTGGCTCAAGTTCATCGCCTTTTCCCTCAGAAACCTTGCCCTCAAAGGTGCTTGGGAGAGGCAAATACGGTCAGAGATCACAACAGTGACACCTTCTAATTTTCATGGTGTGGGCAAGACCAGTTTGTAAGGAAATTCCAGACACATGAGAACAAATGCTCCATGCCCTAAACATAGACTACCGGACATGCTTATTGTACCTTGCTCCCTTACACATGCTTTAGACTTGTTTGCACATCTGACTAAAAGGTATACGTACCCCAGGAGGCCCATCAAAAGGTCATCTTGGGTGGAGGCTTGCTAAAAATGCCTGGCCCACCCTAGGCTCCTTGCACTTTATCCTTAGTCATTCAAACAGGTGGCAAGCTCCAATAAAACTCCAGTCTTCAAAGGAAGGTTTTCAGTGTAATTAAGAGATTTGACTGCTCTCCAGGCATGAGCACGCCTGTTCTACCTTTTGCTTACAAAATTCTGAGGAATATTCAAGCCAAGGCAAGTTTATTTTGAAAACAAAATCAGTTGTTTTAGTGCTGTAAGGTGGAGTGAAGCTCAAGAAAGACTTTGTATTGTGGATAGTGAACTGATAAATCAAAGTTTGAAGTTTGACACTAATTAGCTTGAGTAAAGAAAATAATTGTTCAACATTGCATTTAAGGTTTTGTTTAAATAAAAATAAACATTATGTAAAAACGCTCTGAAAGAAGGTCTCCAGAGCAAGATTCCGATAACTTCAGAGAGTCATTTTCTGCAGAGAGTCCAAATACAGGCAAGAAAATCAAATCAAATAAGTTTTTGTTTTAATTTGTGGGAGGTCAAAAGTCTCTATCTTGTGAATGTGAACGGAACAAAGGACAAAAAAAGAAATAACATTCAAGACTGATTCATTTTAATTTATTGGAGATCTAAATACCTTGCTCTGCTCTGAACTGTAGCACTCCTTGGAACAGTCTTTGTGATGTCATCCAAAGTGTTTTTACCTGCAGATGTGGCTGGAATTAAAAAGAGAACCAGTTAGCCTTCTTGTTTTTACAGGTGAAGATTAGTCTGGGTAAAGATAGGAAGAGTGGGTGGGTTTCTTAAAGAGATGACATTTATTCTTTATTTTTCTACAAGTCTCCTACCATGCTTTCCCTTCTCAATCACCTTCTCTCACCTGGCCACACTAATGAGTTAAGCTACAATAGCATACAGACTTGGTGCTGCCTGGAGCTGGACCTTAAAAGCACTGCATTGTCCCTGAGAGTTCGAGGACCGTGACAACTGCTTTCAGAATTAAGTGAAAAACATTGGCATAACAATATCCACAGGCCCTACAAGCCCATAAATCACAGTCACATTATATGTAGTTTCAAAAACCAACAAATTCCCTCTCGAATTACAGGTCCCAACATGCACCCTTTTTGTCTACCTTCTCTTATACACACATGCAATGCTGTTTCCTATTGATATTTACACAAGCCCATTTCTGGAGTCCTAGGACAGTTGCCACATATCCATTAGATGGTCCGGAATCGGGAAAACAGACTGGATCATAGTCCATTTAAATCTTGGGGCAAGGCCCACTGAATCATAAAGTTTCAGTTTTCGTTCTCTAAGATCACTTTACCCATGTAAGTCCAATTGGAACCACACAGGTCCAGTTGGAACCGTTCGTCTGCTACCAGAATTTAACATTGAAATACAACTCTTACCCTTTTGCGAGACTGACTGATAGAGGTGTTAATCCCTTTAAAGATTTTGAAGCTCCTTGCTGAATCAAGATCTCAATTAAATCTTACAGGATGATGATTTCAGTGTAACATATGTAACCCATTTGGGTCAACAAGAATGACAGACGGAGGACACTTAGGCCCTCATTACAACCCTGGTGGTAAATCCCACTTTCCGCCATGCAGAAGACCTCCAACATACCGTTGCGGCAGCTGAATTCCGCTACAGGTATTACGACTCACAGCTCGGAATCCGCCACAATACAGACACCCACACAAGTCCGCCTCACCAAAGGTCAGTGATAAACTGGCGATCCCAAAACCTACACCGTCCCGCCAACAGGAATATAACCACAGTATCACGACCCACGAATCAACGAGGCGGTCTTTCAACCGCGGTAATCCATTGGCGGTACACACCGCCGCGCTCAAAATACACACACATTTACAAAACACAACCACATTGGACAATTCAAAATACACACACCTGATACACATACACACACCACACCCAAACACCCAATCCAATATAAAGCACACACCCACATCACCCACAAACTTACAACCAAAATTCTGAAAGAAGGCCAGAGAGAGAGACTACCTAACACAACACCAGGATCCACAGACACACAACACCATCACTTAAACAACATCCGCACACCTCAGACAACACACACCAACACATCCCCTCACACATCACAACAGACAGCACCTCACACATCACCCACACCATATCATGGCACCTCAAAGACACCCCAGGTTCTCTGAGGAGGAGCTCAGGGTCATGGTGGAGGAAATCGTCTGGGTAGAGCCACAGCTATTCGGATCAAAGGTGCAGCAGACATCCATTGCAAGGAAGATGGAGCTATGGTGGAGAATTGTCGACAGGGTCAACGCAGTGGGACAGCATCCAAGAACACGGGATGACATCAGGAAGAGGTGGAACGATCTACGGGGGAAGGTACGTTCCGTGGTATCTAGGCACCAGATTACTGTACAGAGGACTGGCGGTGGACCCCCGCCTCCTCCCCCACAATTAACAACATGGGAGGAGCTAGTCTTGGCAATAATGCATCCTGAGAGCCTTGCAGGAGTAGCAGGAGGACTGGACTCTGGTAAGGCAAATCTTTACTACTTTATCCCCCCACCTGCATGCCATCACATACTCCTCACCCTCACACCCATCACCCCAACAACCCACAGATACCCCACTAACACAACCCACACATCCCAAAATCAAGCCCTGCATGTAACACCAGCGTATGAACACCCATCACCAAAGCACATCCAGTAGAGAGACTCACTCATGCCCCAAAATCACCAATCACACAAGGGCCACAGCAATAATGCACGCACAGGAGTAGAGGGTAACTTACCCGTTACACAAGATGGCACACACAAATACAATAACTATGCATTTACACCCCAACAGGACCGATACCCAACATCACCGGACAGGAGTTGCCAGACATATCCAGTCCCCCCACAGAAGAGGCCCACAGTGATGACAGCAGCTCTGCACGCCTGGATCAAGATGACCAGACGGGCCCATCAGGGACCTCGGGACAGTCGGTTCCCCTGACACAGTCACAAACCACTACTGAACTCCCCCAGGAAACACCACCACAGCACCCACCGAGCGGGCCTATCCCTCTGTCCCCAAGACACGTCAATCAGCAGTGTGTCCACCACTACAGGGAACCCAGGCAACCCCACTAACACAGGATGATCAGGGACTTGGGGGCAGTGGCAGTGGGCGCACGGTTCAGGGGACAGAGGCGCAGGATAACAGGGAAGCTGGGAGGACTGCTGTGCGACAGGGGGAGGACAGGCCCAGGGAACCCACTCTCCACGAGGCACTCTCCAACATCATGGGAGCTTACCACCATTCCCAGGAGACCATGGGCACGGTACTGGCCAAGTTTCAGGAGACCCAACGGCTGCAGGAGGAACACTACCTGGGGATCAGGGAGGACTTGAAGTCCATCAACACAACCCTGGTCACTATTGCAGGGGTGCTGGAAGACATGGCCAACACCAGGAGGGACACAGTGGCACAACAACGGGCCCCTGACACTAGCCTGGACGGTGAACAGCTCTCCACCTCCGCCGGCGCTAGTGGACAGGAGGCACCGCCACAGGAACAACAGGCCACCAGCACCCCACCCCCTGCAGAAGGAGAACTACCCCACAAACGGTCCCTAAGATCCAGGAACAAGACAGAGAACATTCTCAAGACCCTGCCAGGAAATAAGACCCCCCTGAATGTCACCCTTCTGTCCCACTTTGTCACCCTGTCCACCTTAAACTGCCATCGCTCCACTTTCTACGCCCCATTGGACAATGCACCTGTGAAACAAATAGACTGGACTCTGCCATGGACATTCCTCCACCATCACCCCAGCCCATTTCACACTCCCCTCCACTTATTTGCGCAGAAATAAACACACTTGAATCACAAAACAATCTGGAGTCTGTCTGTGATTTCACTAATGTGTAATTGCAAAACCTCTGGAATATAGCAATGTTAATGTACTTGTTCACATACTGATGTAACACAGCTGTAGGCCAGCAGTAAACGTAGCAGAGGGCACAAAGTGGGAGCCAGATCTGTGAAATGGAAAAGCAAAATAACAAATCAGGGTCCATACACGGAGTGAATATGACAGACTTATGCTAGCTCCAACAATAGTATGAGATGTGGGAAGCAGTTACATCTTCCTACCTGTGTCTCACTGGAAGTATTGCATGATGATGTTCTTTCGGTTGTCGACATCTTCTTCTTCTGCCTTCTCTTCTTCACTGTCCACAGGCTCCACAGCTGCCACAAGACCACCATCTGGACAACCCTCCTGCAGAAAAGGCACCTGGCGTCACAAAGCCAGGTTGTGCAGCATACAGCAGGCCACGATTATCTAGCACACCTTTTTCGGTGAGTAGTGTAGGGAGCTACCTTTCAGATGGAGGCACCAGAATCTGGCCTTCAGGAGGCCGAAGGTGCATTCTATAATCCTCCTAGTTTGCCGATGTGCCTCATTGTAGTGTTCCTCTACCCTTGTCCTGGAATTCCTCACTGGGGTCGGTAGCCATGACAGGTTGGGGTAACCAGAGTCACCTGCAAATGTCGAGGGACAACTGTTAGACAGACGCTAACCCTTAGGGACAACCCCATACCCAGACACCTATGTCAACTGTGTTGGGACCTTGGCCTCACCTGTTAGCCACACACGGTGCCTCAGGAGTTGCCCCATCACATAAGGGATGCTGCTATTCCTCAAAATATAAGCGTCATGCACAGAGCCAGGATACTTGGCATTCACATGGGAGATGTACCGGTCTGCCAAACACACCATCTGCGCATTCATGGAATGGTAGCTTTTCCGGTTTCTGTACACCTGTTCATTCCTGCGGGGGGGGAGGCCAAATGCCACATGTGTACCATTAATGGCACCAATGATGTTGGGGATATGTCCCAGGGCATAGAAGTCACCTTTCACTGTGGGCAAATCCTCCACCTGAGGGAAAACAATGTAGCTGCACATGTGATTCAGCAGGGCAGATAACACTCTGAACAACACGTTAGAGAACATTGGCTGGGACATCCCTGATGCCATGGCCACTGTTGTTTGAAAAGACCCACTGGCCAGGAAATGGAGTACAGACACAGAACCTGCACAAGAGGAGGGATTCCTGTGGGATGGCGGATATCTGAAATCAGGTTTGGCTCCAACTGGGCACACAGATCAAGGATTGTTGCACGATCAAGTCTGTATGTGATAATGATGTGTCTCTCTTCCATTGTTGACAGGTCCACCAGGGGTCTGTACACCGGAGGATGCTGCCATCTCATCACCTGCCCCAGCAGACGTGCCCTATGGAGGAGAACAGCGAGCAGAGGGTCATCCAACACTTAGGTATCACAATGTGTTATTTGCTAAAACGTTGGAAAATCGGAACGTGCTGGTATCTGTCTGTATTCCAGGCCTAGATGGGTGTGACGCAGTTTTTTCCCATCTCATGTGGCCTCCTGACCTGTAAGGTGGGACAAGGGGAAATGAGGTAGCTGCGCTGGCGTTGTACACTGTCGCGGTGGGCGGTCGAAGACTGTGGCGCTATTCTGCATTGGTTAACATTAGGCCCTATGGTCCCAGGAGCCAATGACGATGTATGCCGGCGGTGACGGTACGCACCGCCGCGGACGTGGCCGCCATTTGCTTACTGTTCACTCACTTGATACCTGACCTTCAACAGGAGAGAACCTACACTGCAAGTGCTGCTGTGACCTGTGTCTGGAAGCGACGATAGCTACAGTGTCTGGGGAAAGGGCCCCTACCTTCACTTTGGAGGAGGTGGAGAAACTGGTGGATGGGGTCCTCCCCCAGTACTCACAACTGTACGGTCCTCCAGACAAACAGGTGAGTACATTGTGATCATGGTGGATGGCACCTGAGTGTATGAAGTGTCGTGGATGGAAGAGGGTGGGGAGGGGGACAGGCCAGCATGTCAGGATTGTGTGTGTATGTATGGCTGGGCCAGGGTGGGAGGTGTTTGGCAATGCGTGAGATGAAATGTACGGGCTAGAAACATTCATTTTTACTTCACTTTTCCTCTAGGTCAGTGCCCACCAGAAGAAGGGTATTTGGGGTGCCATCGCCAAGAACGTCCGGACCCTGGAGGTCTACCATAGACGGAGCACCCACTGCCTTAAAAGATGGGAGGACCTGCGCCGCTGGAGCAAGAAGACGGCGGAGGCCCAGCTGGGGATGGCCTCCCAACGTGGAAGGGGTGCCCGTCACACCATGACCCCCCTGATGTACCGGATCCTGGGGGTTGCCTATCCGGAGTTGGATGGGCGCTTGAGGGCATCACAGCAGCCACAGTGGGTTGAGTACACTCTAATTCAGCTGACTCTGCTCGCTTTATGAGGTGTCTGGGTGGTTAAAGTTGGCTGTGGGTTCCCCTAGGCCAGGGCGAACTTGGTAGGCTAGGTCCCTTGTTAGGCAGGCTCTGTGGCATCCCAAACCCACTACTGGTAATAGCCATCTACACCTAGTCAGGCTCCTGTGACTTACAGGTGTGCAGCAATTGGGCTTAGGCCTTGTCCCCCATGGGCATGTGAATTTGCTAGGAACTGTTAGTGCATAGCTTAGTGCAGAGGGCTGCTCCCTGTGTGTTTTGTCTGCCAACGGTAGTGGTGTTGCATGCACTGAACATGTGTTTCTTCTGACTCCCCCCCCCCCTTTTTGTTTTGTCTCCCTGTTCTTGCGTGCAATAGCATCATCTGGAGGAGGAGCAGTGGCACTGGAGCAGGAGGGCTCTGCAATCCACTTGGCCCTGGAGGGTGAAGCATCGGAGTCTGAAGCCACCAGATGGATGGAGGGCAAGGGGAGCTCCACGACGGGGACAGGAGCATACACCAGCGGCAGCCACTCCTCCTCTGATGGGAGCTCCCTTGCGGTGGCAGGCACCTCTGTGCCCACCGCATCAACAGGTACGGCCACCACCCCCCCACCAGCACTGCCCTCCCCAGCAGCCCCTCAGTGTGTGTCCCGTGCCCGCTCACCCAGGAAGGTGGGCATCTCCTTCGCCCCAGGCACTTCAGCCCCTGCCCCAGTCAGCCCTGCTGCCCTCAGTGAGGACGCTATTGACCTCCTGAGATCCCTTACTGTTGGGCAATCTACCACTTTGAATGCCATCCAGGGTGTTGAGAGGCATTTGCAACAAACAAATGCACACCTGGAGGGCATTCATTCTGGGCAGGCAGCCCAACAGAGAGCATTTCAGGCTCTGGCCTCAGCACTGGTGGCAGCCATTGTCCCTGTGTCCAGCCTCCCCCCTCCTACTTTCTCCACCCAGACCCAATCCCCTGTACCTCGGCCTACCCCAAGCACACCATCAGACCAGCATGTACACTCATCAACACACAAGAGAGGACTTGGCAAACATAAGCAGCACACATCCCACAGGCACTCACACAAGCACCATCCCCATGCAGACACAGCAACATCCACTGCCTCCGCTGTGTCCCCCTCCTCAACGTCCTCCTCCTCCCTCCCTGTCTCGTCTCCACTCATACCTGCATGCACTACATCCTCAGCCACTACCTCCATCACCAGCACGCCCATCACCACACACCGCTCATGTGCAATCACCACCCCCACTACCATTCACACATCCCCAGTGTCCTCTCCCAGTGTGTTTGTGAGCCCTCCTCCCAAAGTACACAAACGCAGACACACACCCACCCAACAGCCATCCACCTCACATCAGCCTCCGGCCCATGGAACTTCACCCAAATTAAGCAAACGTACACCTCCTACAACCACTACCTCTTCCTCCACTCCCAAACCCCCTCCATCTTCCTGTCCCAGTGTGTCTAAGAAGCTTTTCCTGGCTAACATTGACCTCTTCCCTACACCTCCCCCCCTGCCCTCCCCCTAGGGCCAGGCTTTCCAGGTCCCAGCCCAGCACCTCAGCCACCAAATTCCCAGGCACAGTGGTGCCAGCAACTGTGGGGTCATCAAGTGCGCCGCCCATCAGGGCTGCCAGTGTGCCACCTTGCGAGGCCAAGGACATTCCGCCACCTGCCAAGGTGAAGAAGGTGGCCACATCCCAGAGGGAGAAGCCGCACCTACCAGCCACCAAGGACTCCGCCAAAACAAAAAGGTACAGTGGCAAGACACCTGCGGCACCATCAAAGGTGAGGAAGGAACAAAAGCAGAAGAGCAGGTCAGGATAGGGCATGGTGGCACCGACTGAGGGACTAGTGTCACCCCTTCTGTCAATGACTACACCAACCTGTACGTCAGCGAACACCGCAACTTGCCCCGCCACCAGCACTGCCACCTGCACAGCCACCTACACCACCACCTACATGTCTGCAGCCTCAGTAATAGTCCCCAGCATCTTCCCCAGTGGGCAGCCGTCCGAGGCTGCAGGAGATGTCCTGCTGTGTCCCTCAACAGGTGCTGACACATGCACCACTGCCAGCACCGCCGCCACAGACACTGCCGCAAGCACCGCCACCAGCCCTGCGACGTGCTCAGACAGTGGCACCACAGCTGACATGGCTACCATCCCCAATGGTCAGCCGTCCGAGGCTGGAAGAGACTTCCTGGACCCTGCCCAGCTTCCATGAGGCATGACTTTCATCACTGTTTGCACCTGCAGGTGGAAGGCAAAGCCGCAGCAGCGGGGGTATGTTTCTGCCTCCATGGCTTATCATGCTACCTGTTCCTAGGCAACCTCGTGGCACACACACCCAGGTGAGGGAATGGGACTGGCCACACTGCATGTGGAGCACTCTGGGCACAAGGCCCCCTCCAGAACCAGTGGAGAATCACATCCACTACCTCAGTCCTTGGCAGGATGAAGCACTCTGGGCACAAGGCCCCCTCCAGAACCAGTGAAGAATCACATCCACTACCTCAGTCCTTGGCAGAATGAAGCACTCTGGGCACCAAGCCCCCTCCAGAACCAGTGGAGACTATTATCCACTTGAGAGACTTTGTCTTTGCACTCCCCAGGATAAAGCAGTGGGCAAACGACCCACTGGAAAGACTTGAGAGACTGTGGCTTTGCACTCCCCAGGATAAAGCAGTGGGCAAACCACCCACTGGAAAGACTTGAGAGACTGTGGCTTTGCACTCCCCAGGACACAGCAGGTGGCAAACCACCCACTGGAAAGACTTGAGAGACTGTGGCTTTGCACTCCCCCGGATAAAGCAGTGGGCAAACCACCCACTGGAAAGACTTGAGAGACTGTGGCTTTGTACTCCCCAGGATACAGCAGTGGACAAACCACCCATTGGAAAGACTTGAGAGACTGTGGCTTTGCACTCCCCAGGATACAGCAATGGGCATGGAGCCCCCTCGAGGAGCAGTGGCGTTGTGCAGTCATCCGGCTGAGATGCCCCCCTCCCCTTCCCCCTGAGGTGCCTGTTTATTTTTGATCTGATGCCCCTGCAGTGTTCGCTCCGTTTCGAGTCAGGTATCTTGTGTGGGCTTCGCCCATGCATTTTGGGACCACTGGTCCACGGACAATGACTGGTACTCTATCCAGACTTGTGTAGTTGGTGTACATATTTGTATATACTGATTTTTAAACTTTCACTATCTTATTTTTCATGATTACAATAGTTACAATCATTTAATTTTGTCCTTGTGTTCTTCCAGGAGGTTGGGGGGTGTATATGTAATGTTGCAGCATGTATTTGTGTGTATGGTGTTGTGGGTGAGGGTGGGGGTATTGCGTGTTGCGTGCGTGTGTCACTCTCTACCCCCGTGTTGTAGGTGCAGTACTCACCGTGGTCGTTGACGGCGTCTGTCCTGCTCCTGATACAGCAGGAGGAAGACCAGCATGTACAGTACGTGTAACTCGGGCTCCATGGCATCCTGGTTCCTCACTGGGTGTCGAGAGGTGAGTGTTTTCCCTTCTGTGTACTGTTTCCACCGTGCTTTTGAGAGCGTTGGTTCCGCCCCGGAAAAGGTGGCGGATAGGCCTGTTGTAATACAGAGGGCGGCACTTTGTCCTCCGCCTGTCTGTTGGCGGTTACCGCCACGGTGTTTGTTTCCACTGCCGTGGTGGTCGGAGTGTTAAAGTGGCTGTCTATGTTGGCGGTTTCCGCCATGGTCGTGATTCCATTTTTTTTTCTGCCGGCATGTTGCCGGTATTACCGCTGCTTTACCACCATTCGGCAGGGTTGTAATGAGGGCCTTAAACCTTAAAGGTTTTGTTTCAGCATTTTATCATACAGAGATCAATTAGAATAATCAAGATTTATTAATCAGAGTGCAAAGCGCATTGAAAATACAGAAATCAATGAAAAACCTCAGTAACTCAGTAAAGTTCAGGTCAGGGAATTACAAATTCTAGAGAGGGAGAAAAATCTGGCATACATTTGCCTCCAAGGTTCGAAAAGAAAAAAGGCTGTACTCTACATGTAAAATAACACACTTTTACAGAGCTCTGAGCAAAGTATTTAATAAATTTACTACGGTTGAAAATGGTTCCAATGAAATAGCCACCTACAGTGCTAGACACTAGTGGTGTAACACGTGCTTTTAAATAAAAAATATATTTATATGTTTTGGGTTTTAGAGTATGCTTGTTTTTATACAATGTATGTCATCAAGCAAAAGCTTTCAATGCCTCACATATTGATTGGCATTGCCAATGACTATTATTTTTAGGTCTGGCATTAGCCACACCTTTTGACTTTTATGAATATCTATCTATCTATCTATCTATCTATCCATCCATCCATCCATCCATCCATCCATCCATCCATCCATCCATCCATCCATCCATCCATCCATCCATCTACCACCACCTCCATGGGGCAAAAGATAAAAATATAATAGGGGCCCGCTTGGACCCCAGGTCCACAGGGACCACCACCTCCCCGGGGCCAGACACATAATACAAACTGGGAGGGGGGCTGTGTTGCCCCCCCAGACCATATACAGCCTAAAGGAGGAGGACCATTAACGGCCCTGTAGACTGCCACCCCCCAGGGCCTGCTCCCGCAATCTCCTGAGGTGCCCACTGTCGGGAGACAGCTGTTTACTTTCGCTTGGTGGGAGCTCTACCAGCTCCCTCTAAGTGAGAGCATACACTAACTCCACTCCCAGCAAGCAGGAGCTGTGAAACTGCTCCGCTTGCTGGGAGTGGAGTTTTCATTTCTTTCCATGCTTGCTGCCATGAAGGCAGGGAAACATGTGTAAGATTGCTCCCGCACGCAAGGAGCTGCATATTTAGAAGCTCACTGCATTCTGAAGCAATGATGGCTCCTGCAGAACGGAGGGTGCTGGCTGGGACTGAAGGGACCGAAGGCCATGCATGGCGCTGGCTCATGTGCTTATATATGTTTGGGCACAGGGCCTGGCGTGCGGCCAGGCCTGCGGTCGACCCCCGCAATGGACAGCCAAAGGCCATGGGTGGCATGGCCTTGGGTGTGTGTAGAGGGTAGGACGCAGAGCCTGGCCTGCGTTCAGGACCTGCGGCTGACCCCCTGCTGCACATGGATAAAGGCTGTGGATGGCGTGGGTTTGGGTGCTTATAGGGGTAGGTGTGGGTGGCGCGGTGTTGGATTAGCGGAAAGTAATTTAAATTGCTTAACATAAAAAAAACATAGAAACTCACTGAAAAAAACAAATGTTACCAGGATGTTATACTTAGGAAATAGAATTTAAAAAAACAAAGGTTACAGGGATGGTATATTTAGGTTCACATTTTACTCTCACAAAACCAAAGAAATTCAGCAATTATAGTCATGGTTATCCCAAATAACTATAATTCGCGCCCCAAGGTAACTATGCCTCATGCCTCACCATGCACTGCTAATTATCCCAGATAATACACCATTGATCTTCCATAACATCATTGATAATATCACTGTTGCATTTGCTGTAACATTATTCAGGAGACAACTATGCATTGTGGGTCACGAGTTATAGTTACCTTAGGATGCGAGATATAGTTATTTGAGATATCCATAACTATAACTGCTGAATTTCCATGGTTTTGTGTGAGTAAAATATAAACCTAACCATAATGTCCCTGTAACCTTTGTTTTTTTAAGTGAATTCAAAAAAATTCTTTATTCGTCAACTTGCCATAAAAGCACAGGTCCATTTTATACAGATACAAATGATTAAAATGCATTATAGAATATATAGGGGATTAATTACCTAACTTTTTATAGACATAACCCAACTCTGAACCTAATTACGTTACTATGTCGGTACTATGCAGATTCATATTGATTCCTACTAACAATAACAGAACTAACAGATTTTAAACCATTATAGATATGCA
The DNA here is from genome assembly GCF_031143425.1 of Pleurodeles waltl. Classification (NCBI taxonomy): domain Eukaryota; kingdom Metazoa; phylum Chordata; class Amphibia; order Caudata; family Salamandridae; genus Pleurodeles; species Pleurodeles waltl. Next base: position 574,925,464 of record NC_090449.1, on the reverse strand, counting down.
AAAAGATAAACTATAACAGTTGCTTATTTATGTTAAAAAAATCACAAGTTCATTTTAAAATCTTATCTGTATCCAAGTTGAACTAATATACAGCTGCATCAACCAGTTCATATTGTTTCCTGATAGCAAAGGCAGACCTAATAAAATTTAATATTTAATACAGAGAAACAGATTTGAATTGTTGGCAGTTTTTGAACGTAAGTCAATGCATACTTATGGAGTATGAATTTTAGTTTACGTAGACAGGGCAGAATAAAACATGTCTAGGGACAGTATATAACGTACAAAATAGAAAGAAGTGGCATGTGCTCTGCTTAGATCTGGCATCAAAGGGGCAGCTTGGAAGCTCTTTTTGCCAAATACATTGTCTAGAGAAGGCCACTCTAAAATGCATTAAATTTATTCTAAATGAAGATAAGAAAGAGCATAATAAAGAGCATAATAGTGGGCTTGAAAACCAAGATAAATAGCGTTCCATAGTAACCGTAGTTGAAATTTGGGCATAGGGGTCAAATGTTTTCAATTTCAAAGCCCCATGCTCCTTTCCATTTATAGGTAGGGTCTTTGGATCAGTAATCATATGCTCAAGCCCCAGATTTTTAAAAGATGTTTGCAAATATGAAAACCAAGGAATTCTATTTGTTTTGGCCATTTGTATACAATTAGTCATACTTTCTTGTACCAAGCTAGCCTCAAACTTACTCCAACATCTAAGCCACAATAAAAGAGGGGCAACAGCAATCCAAGTCCTCTATGTGCCGTAAACCCAATTCCTCATGGCAGATGACATTTGCTACATTCTTGGGTACCTGTAATAATCTAGGAGCAAATTTGTTCTCAACACGTTGAAACAGGCCTACTTTAGCATAACCCCACAGAGCCACCCCATGTATGGCTGCTGATACACATTTAAAGTTATAAAGCAAAATGATCTGGTGTATTGGTCTATGACCCAGTTTGCGAGCAAAGCGAAAAATCGCTTCTACGTTTCTCACCATTTGCTGAGTCTTGAATTTAAGATGAGAATTCCATAACATGGAGGAACTTACATACATTCCTAAATAATAAAAGTCTCTCACTTTGTTAATGGTATTTCCTCCCATGGTAAATCGTTTCGACTTTGTGTTTCGAGGGCCGCAGGTCATAACATACGTCTTTGTGAAGTTTACTTTCAGATCAAGATAGAAGAAGGCCCAACATGCCTTGAAGACCATTGGCTGTGCGCGCAATTAATACTGCGCCATCAGCATACAATAAGACGGGGAGCTTGTCTCTGTCCCATCCTAGGAAAGTCCTTCCCATTTTTTGCTAGGAAGACATAAAGCCCATTAATATATAACAGAAATAGGAATGGCGCTAGGATACAGCCCTGTCTTACTCCTCGCCTTGATGGAAAAGGATGAGTTCTCTTACCATGCAGACCAAACTGCACTGAAACCATTAGGTCAGTATGTAAGCGCTTTATTAACTCCAGCAAATTCGGATCGATCCCCAGGGTTTCCATGATTTGCCAAATATTGTGTCTGTTTACCAGATCAAAGGCACTTGAGAGATCAACAAATGCCATATGGAAGGATTCTTTTCTAACAGTGACATATTTACTAAGAATAAAATGCAAATGTATTGCTTGTTCTACAGTACCTAGGGCAGGTCTAATACCATATTGAATCAGGGAAAGAATCTTTGCCTTCATCACCCAATCCTTCAACTGTGACAGGATCACACTCCCCAAAATCTTGGTAGTAGAGTCCCTTTTTAAATATAGGGATAATTATGGCCAACTTCCATGAGGAAACAATATTGCTCTTTACTACAATTCTTAGAACATTTGTAACTAGAGGACCCCAGAAATGTGGCATAGATTTAAAAAGGTCAACAGGAACCCCATCAGGACTGGGAGCCTTTGCTGGTCTCGAACGGTTGATTGCTGTGATGACCTCATGAAACTCAAAAGATATATCTATTATATTCGGGTTAGATTCCACAGACTTCTTGATATTACTATCTACCCCCTCCAGTTGGTAATCGTATCCAGGCTGAAATACCCTTGTAAAGTGATTTACCCATACAGCTTCTGAGATTAGGTAATCATCATCCTGGATAACATGTTCAGAGAAGTATGGGCGATTTACCACCGTCAAAAATTTTGATGTATCCTTCAATTCAGTAGTCTACAGGACTTCACAGGATTAAATGATCCTTTGATTGTTTGAGATATCATACTTATCATATTAGTATGAAAATGATCCAATCTCTTATTTATCAGATTAATGAGTTTCTCCTCCAAAGCTACGCAGAAAGATTTGAGTATGGAGTCAATTGTATAGGCTGGGTCATTCAAAAGAACTTCCTTCTCTCTACATTCGTTTGTCGTGTCAAGGGCTACCAATTGGCTTACAGGTTTTCCCAAAAGAATATAACTTTTCCTTTTAGTCCCTGGAACTCACTTTGGGTTTTTGGCCTTTCCTTCCTCTTTTCTCTTTTTCAGAGGTGGGGAATCCACCTGCAGGTGATCTATATTTATGACCTCACATTCACTTGAGACTTGCAAGGGTGTAGCACAAGTTCCAGATTGTGGAATGTCAGAAATGGGGGCCTTCAGATATGACTGAGCCCCTTGCATGGGCTTTATAAAAACAGTAGGCTCCAGGGGCGGCCTCTGAGTAGGTTTCTGAAAGGCCCCAATCTTTTCCTCTACTTGTTCTAGTTGGGACTCTATGGCCCCTATGACAAATGATAAGTAACAAGTATTAGACGGTTGAGCTAAAGGGCCTGGTCCACCCTCCACCCTTTTGTGTACTATTTTTCCTTTTCCCCATTATAATCAGTAATTCACATACCTTAAGGATTCTTCGTATAGCAAGGCAATTAATCACTTCTCTAAGAGAGGGGGAGGAGAGGGCTCAGTCTTGGCCCAGTCTTCACCCAGGCGCTGCAGGAATACTAGGACGTGCTGATACCTGTCTCCTCCTCTGCACTTCTCGTTACTACATGGGGCTTAGAGACCGTCCCCACCGTGAACTGCTTGCCTCACGTACCTCTACTATCCCAGTACTCTGAGGGGTGGCCCAGCCCTGCCTCTTCCGGTCGCTGGCGGGCAAAGGACAGGCCTACCCTTGGCCTGGGCATTGCCCAGGCGTGGCCCAAGTAGCTCCGCCCCCTTGCTACGGTAGGCTTCTAGGATTGCGAGTCCCCAGAGATGCAGTCTTTCCCGCATTGCGGGGAATCCGTCGGCGCTTTAAAGCGCCCGCAGTGGTTGGCTCCACCCCCCTTGCCTTGGTAGGCTTCTGGGATGCGGGTCCCCAGAGATGCAGAAGTGAATTAAAAAACAAATATATGTATGTGTTACCTAGTGGCGGTCGCCTCTATGTAGTTAGTCAGTCAGTCAAATACTCTTTATTCGGTTAATTATAAGCATAAAAGACACAAACAATATTAACAATACATGACATCCATTAATGTTACAAAGTGCTTCCAGTGTATCAGTAAAATTTGAAAACAAACGCATGCAGGGAGCTGTGAATCCAATTAATGTTCTTTATAGTATTATGCTCTCTATAGTATTAATACAGAACCTAAACCACATAATATCAATTCATCACAAGACCCAACACCGGTGCAAGTCATCTCTTTCTGTATCTGACAGCCCTATCTAAAATCCTAGCTACATTAAAACATAAAAATGCACTTGAGAGCATCTGTAGATATATTAGGGCAGGTCTCGTGAAATATATTTCCCTCTTAACAGTGGTAATGTGTAAAGTTGTCTTAACAAACAATAATGATCACAAAACATAACAAAATGCATGGTGTCTTGCACTGAAAAACTGTCCCAACTACAGAGGACCAAATGTCCAACATTGTTCAACCCCTGCAGTTCCATAAGCAATCAATGCAGAAGATTTAACATAAATCGTGTTAGGAGGAAATAATGATGAGGATTTGTGACCACTCCTAGGAAAGGCTCTGTTGCGGGACAAGACTTTAATATGATATATACATGAACTGAAGATTTACAGCGCTCGCTATCTTATCTCTCAGACTGCACCACCGAGAGTGAAATGTTTCTTGACCCAGCTTACATTTTTCCTTGTAATCCTTTCTGTTGACCTATATAATTCTGAACATCCCAACTTTCCCATTATAGACTTAGGCCCTCAATACAACCCTGGCGGTCGGTGATAAAGCAGCGGTAATACCCCCAACAGGCCAGCGGTAAAAAAAATGGAATTATGACCACAGCGGAAACCGCTCAGACAGGCAACCACTTTAACACACCAACGGCCACGGCGGTAGCAACAAGCACCACAGTGGTAACCGCCAACAGCCAGCCAGAAGACAATGTACCGCCCACTGTTTACCAACAGGCCTATCCGCCTTCTTTTCCGGGGTGGTACCAATGACATCAAAAGCACAGCAGAAACACTGCATAGAAGGCAAAAGACTCACCTCTGGAGACTCAAGGAAGAACCGCGATTTCATGGAGCCGGAGTTGCACATCTTCCCCATGATTGTATACCTTCTCATACACAACGAACAGCAACGCCGGTGAAGACGACCACGGTGAGTTCTGCTGCCTAGCACACAAGGGAGGGGGGAGGAAAAAGAGAGTGAAACACGCAACACCAACACTCCCACCCCCAACACCATACACACAAACAGATGCAGTAACATTAAATATACACCCCGTACTCCTCAGGAATTATGCAAGGCAAAATTAAGTGATTAAAGTGAGTGTAATAAGATAAAATATGAGCAAATCGTGATTCAAAATCATAACAGTATATACATATATACACATGGAGGGACACTGTCCAGTCTTCAATGTCCGTGGGCCACAGGGCCACATCACATAGGCCAAGGCCTCTCTTGACTCCTGCAACAATACAGAGAGAACACTGCAGGGGCATCAGGTCGAAAATACACAGGCACCTCAGGGGGACGGGAAATGGGGGCACCTCAGCCGGAAAATGGTACAACACCACTGGTCCTGGAGGGGGCCGCATGCCCTGTGCGATGTCCTGGGGAGTACAAGGCCACAGTCTCTCAAGTGGGTGGTTTGCCCACTGCTTGGTCCTGGGGAATGCAAAACCACAGTATCTCAAGTGGGTGGTTTTCCTACTGGTTCTGGAGGGGGCCTTGTGCCCAGTGTGCTTCATCCTGGCAAGGAGGGGGTGAGTGAATGGTTTCTTCCACTGGTTCTGGTGGGGGCCCTGTGCCCAGTGTGCTTCATTCTGGTACGGAGGGGGTGAGTTGATGGCTTCTTCCACTGGTTCTGGAGGGGGCCTTATGCCCAGTGTGCTTCATCCTGGCAAGGTTGCTGGTGTGGGCTCAGAATCAGTCCCAGCACCAGGCTTCATTACCTTCCCCTTGGCAGCTGGTGGTGCCTCTTTGCCCTTCCCCTTGGCAGCTGCTGGTGCCTCCTTGCCCTTCCCCTTGGCAGCTGCTGGTGCCTCCTTGCCTTTCCCCTTGGCAGCTGGTAGTGCCTCCTTGCCTTCCCCTTGGCAGCTGGTGCAGGCACACTGTCAGTGCTGATGGCTGGTTCCCTGGAGCCTCTCCCACCTGCAGGAGCTGCCGACACTACTGTGGCCGTGGACTGGGTGGCTGAGGTGCTAGCCTGGGTTCTGACCACCCTGGGCCGACGTGAAGAATGAGGGGGAGGGGTAGGGAAGAGATCAATGGCAGAGAGGAAAAGATACTTATGGACACTGGGGCGGGAAGAGGGTGGAGGTTTGGGAGTGGAGGAAGAGGGAGTGGTTGTTGGAGGTGTCTGTCTGCTGTATTTGGGTGCAGGTGCATGGGCTGGATGCTGTTGTGAGGTGGATGGCTGTTGGGTGTCTGAGTGCTTGCGTTTGTGTACTTTGGGAGGGATGGGCACAGACACAGTGGGAGAGGACACAGGGGACGTGTAAGGGGTGTGTAGTGATAGGTGTGATGCTGATGGGGTAGTGGATGAGGATGTAGTGCATGCAAGTGCGAGTGGAGATGCAACTGGGAGGGTGGTGCGTGAGGAGGAGGAGGGGGACACAGTGGAGGCAGTGGATGTTGGTATGTTTGCTTCTGGATGGTGCTTGTGTGAGTGCCTGTGGGATGATGTGTGGTGCTTGTGTTTGCCTGAGCCACTACTGTGTGTTGTCTTGGGTGCATGCTCATCTGAATGTGTGCTTGGGATAGGTTGGGGTTGAGGGGAATGGGACTGATAAGATGAAGAGGAAGCTGGAGGGGGGAGGATACAGACAGGGACAATGGCTGCTATCAGGGAGGAGGCCAGAGCCTGCACTGATCTCTGTTGGGACTCCATGCCAGAGTGAATGCCCTCCAAGAATGCATTTGTTTGTTGCAAATGGGCGGCCAGCCCCTGGATGGCATTCACTATGGTTGACTGCCCAATACAAATGGATCGCAGGAGGTCAATAGCCTCCTCACTCAGGGCAGCAGGACTAACTGGGGCAGGGTCTGAGGTGCCTGGGGCGAAGGAGATACCCACCCTCCTGGGTGAGCGGACACAGGAAACACACTGAGGGGCTGCTGGGAGGGCGGTGCTGGTACAGGGGGTGGCAGCTGTAGTTGGGGTGGGCACAGAGGTGTCCGCCACCACCAGGGAGCTTCCATTGGAGGAGGTATCACTGTCTGAACTGTCCCCTCCTGTCGCTGCTGTGGTGCTCCCCTCGCCCTCCGTCCCAGTGGTGCCCTCACCATCAGTAGCTTCGGCCTCCTGGGCCATGTGGGATGCAGCTCCCTTGGTCACTGGTGCCTCTGCTCCTCCGCTAGATTATGCTAATGCACAGAAGGACAGGGTGACAAAACAAAAAGGTGGGGTGAAGAGACAAAGGATACACTTGGTCAATGGCAGCAACTACACCACTGTTGGACACACACACACACACACACACACACACACACACACACACACACACACACACACACACACACACACACACACACACACACACACACACACACACACACACACACACACACACACACACACACATACACACACACACACACACACACACACACACACACACACACACACTCCCCCCCCGTAGCTGCTGTGATGACCTCAAGTGCCCATCTAGCTCCATATAGGCCACCGCCAGTATGCAGGCCATCAGGGGGTCAGGGTTCGACGGGCACCCCTTCCTTGTTGGGAGGCCATCCCCAGCTGGACCTCTGCTGTCTTCCTTGCCCAGCGTCTGAGGTCTTCCCACCGTTTCCGACAGTGGGTGCTCTGCCTGCCGTAGAGCCCCAGGGTCCGCACGTCCTTGGGGATGGCACACCATATACCCTTTTTCTGATGGGTGCTGACCTGCAGAAAAAGATACATAGAAAAAGGTATTAGTCATACCGTCCGGCCTGTTACACTCATGGCCCACCATAGCCCTCACATCCCCTTACGCACAGACATTGCCCACCATACATGCAGCACACTGCCCAGAACCCTTCCACCAACCCCCCCTACACGAGGCCCTTACACACAGCACTCCATGCATCCATGCCTCTTGCATCGTGCTCACAGTGTACTCACCTGTTGATCTGGAGGCCCATACAGCATTCCGTACTGGGGTAGGACCCCATCCACCAGTTTCTCCAACTCCACAGCGGTGAAGGCAGGCGCCCTTTCCCCAGTGACACGGGCCATGGTCGATTCCAGACACAGGTCACAGCAGCACTTGCAGTCTAGATCCTCTCCTGTTGAAGGTCAGGTAGCAAGTGAGTTAAGAGATAGAAAATGGCGGTTACATCTGTGGCGGAGTGTACCGTCACCGCTGGCGTACATCACCATTGGCCACTGTAAACCATAGGGCCCAATGATAACCAATGAGGAGTCGCACAGCAGTACTCGACCGCCTCCCTCAACGGCGCACAACGCCAGCAGAATTACCTCATTTCCACCTGTCCCTCCAAACAGGACAGGCAGATGCTATTTCACGGGGGGATGGCCATGGCACCTAACTCCCTCACAGTACACATAGGCACCATTTGGGCCTATCCAGCAACATACTGTTACTGTCACAACCTGCAGTGCAGTGTAGTGTTTGGAAATGTGGAATACTGACCAGCTGCTCACCATTTTGTCCCCTAGATTACAACCGCTGCTGATGAATAGGAGATGGAGACATCCCCCGTGTACAGACCACTAGTGGACTTGGCAACACTGGAGGACAGGCACATTATCCTCACCTATGGACTTGGCAGGGCCACAATCACAGAGCTGTGTACCCAATTGGAGCCTGACCTGATATCTGCTATCTGTCACCCCAGCGGGATCCCCCCTCTTGTGCAAGTCCTATCTGTGCTCCATTTCTTGGCAACTGGCTCCTTCCAAGTGACAGTGAGCTTGGCAGCAGGAATGTCACAGCCAATGTTCTCAATAGTGCTAACTAGAGTGTTGTCTGCCCTGATTAAATACATGCACAGCTACATCATTTTCCCCCAGGTGGAGGATTTGGCCACAGTGAAAGATGACTTCTATGCAATAGGACTTATCCCCAACATTATTCAGGCTATTGATGGTACACATATTGCATTTGCCCCCCCCCCCCCCAGAGAAATGGACAGGTGTTCAGAAATCGAAAGAGCTTTCACTCAATGAATGTGCAGATAGTGTGCCTGGCGGGCCAGTACATCTCCCAGGTCATTGCAAAGTATCCTGGCTCTGTGCATGATGCCTGTATCCTGATGAAAACAGCATTCCATATGTGATGGCTCAACTCCAGAGGCACCTGGTGTGGCTAATAGGTGAGCCCATGGTTCCCACCCAGTGGATGTTGATGTATGGGTATGGGTATGGTGTGTCTACCAGGTGTCCCTCGATATTTGCAGGTGACTCTGGTTACCCCAGCCTCTCATGGCTACTGACCCCTATGAGGAATCCAAGGACAAGGTCAGAGGAACGTTATATTGAGGCACATGGGCGAACAAGGAGAATAATAGAGAGGACATTCGGCCTCCTGTAAGCCAGGTTTCGGTGCCTGCATCTAACAGGTGGACCCCTGTGCTACACACCCAAGAAGGTGTGCCAGATAATCGTGGCATGCTGCATGTTGCATAACCTTGCCTTGAGGCGCCAGGTGCCTTTTCTGCAGGAGGATGAGTCTGGAGATGGTTGTGTGGCAGTAGTGGACCCTGTGGACAGTGAAGATGAGGAGGCAGAGGATGAGGATGAGGATGAGGACAACAGAACAGCTACTATACAACTGTACTTCCAGTGACACACAGGTAAGACAATGTAACTTCACTTTGCATTGACAGTTTTGTATTTGACATTGTACATGGCATGCAGATTCTCCCAATTCTATGGCCACCTACTGTACCCTTTGGCATCTCTATTTTCAGATATCTGTGCCCCACTCTGGCACCTGGTGTGTTGACTGCAGACAACTACAGGTCATTCCTATGTATACATTACTGTTCAGGTGTATTGCAGTGTTTAAACCTTGTTAAACAAAAACATAGTATAATCATTTGACATACTCCATAATTGTATTTTTTCAAAGGGTGTTTATTTAAGTGCTAAGAGGTACACGGGGATGTGCAATGGGCAGGGGGGATGATGGAGGTAAGTCCAGGTTAGAGTCCAGTCTATTTGTATCACAGGTGCATTGTCCTGAGAAAATGTACATACAGTTAATCATACACCATAGCTGCAAGGCATCTGTTTATCTTGATTATGTTGCCATGTGCTCGACAAACCTCCTGAAGTTTGATGATTGACCTTGTGTTCACAGCCTTGGGCTGCAATCTGCTTATCGCTGTAATTTACTTGATCTAACCGTAGTTCCGAGAATGTTTGTGCTTAATTAGTAACTGCCAGAACAGGTTCGTACAGGTCGTTGCCACCTCCTGCCAGCTGCATCTGTACTTTCTCCCACCACACGTGTATCCCTGAAATATTCTGAAGGCCGCAGAGGACCTTGAATACACTAGGGGTGGAGTTGTCCTCTGACTAAGCAGTTTTGTGTGTATATAAGGTTGGGGGCCCCAGAGTGAAGGGGCAGCCTGCGTAGGAAAGTCTCTATGACTGTCCTGGGACTCTGTACTGGCTCAGGCTAGTAAACCATCTAATAAAACTTATCTGTTCTCCTACAGTTGGTGACTCCGTCTGGTTTGTGTAATGTATGACTATATACCCTGAGGACTTTGGGTGTCCCTCCACCGCTGAGAGAGAGAATTAGCGACATTTTCTCCCGGTTCCTCCTTCCAAGGGGGCATAGGAAGGGGAACAATGGCAGTACAAGGTGGACAGGGTGACAGAGTGGGACACATGGGTGACAATCAGGAGAGTCTTCTTTCCTGGCGGGGGTCTTGGCAATGTTCTCTGGCTTCTGGCTGGATCACAGGGACCGTTTGCGGGGTGGTTCTCCTTCTGCAGGGGAAGAGCTGCTGGTGGCCTGTTGTTCCTGTGGCCGGGCCTCCTGTCCACTAGCGTCAGCGGAGGTGGAGGGCTGTTCATCGGTGTGGCTAGTGTCAGGGGCCCAATGGTGTGCCACTGCCACCCTCATGGTGTTGGCCATGTCTGCCAGCACCCCTGCAAAGGTGACCAGGGTGGTGTGGATGTCCTCCAGGTCCTCACTGATCCCCAGGTATTGTCCCTCCTGCAACCGTTGGGTCTCCTGCAACTTGTGCAGTATCTGGCCCATCGTCTCCTGGGAATGGTGGTATGCTCCCAGGATGTTGGTGAGTGCCTCATGGAGAGTCGTTTCCTGGGCCTGTCCTTCCCCTGTCGCACAGCAGTCTTTCCAGCTTCCCTGTTGTCCTGTGCCTCTGTCCCCTGAACCGTGTGCCCACTGCCACTGATTACAGTCCCTGATCGTCCTGTGTTTGTGGGGTGTCTTGGGATCCCTGCAGGGGTGGACACACTGCTGATTGACGTGTCCATGGGTCCATGGGACAGAGGTATGGGCCCGTTGGCTGGGTGCTCTGGTGGTGTTTCCTGAGGGGGGACTCTGTGGTGGTATGGGACTGTGCCTGGGTAACCGACTGTCTGGAGATCCCTGATGGGCCAGGTTGGTCATACTGATCCAGGCAAGCAGATCTGCTGCCATCACTGTGGGCCTCATCTGGGAGGGGGACCCGATGTTGCTGGCACCTCCTCTCCGGTGACGTTGTGTGGGGGACCTGTGGGGATGTAAATGCAGTGTTATAGTTTCTGCGTGTGACATCTTGAGCATGGGTGTGTTGCCCTGTATGGTTGTGATTGCCCTGTCTACTTGGCCTTGTGTGAGTAGTGATTTTGTGGGCTAGGTGATTCTCTCTAATGTGCATGCTTTAAGGATGGGTGTCCATGCAGGTCTGTGATGGGTGTCCATGCATTGGTGTTGCATGCAGGGTTTGTTATAGGGATGGGCGGGTTGTGGTGGTGGTGTGTGTGTGAGGTGGTGGAGTGATGGGAGTGAGGGTAAGGATAGGGGTATGTGATGGCATGCAGGTAGGGGGGTGAAAGTAGTATAGAGTTGACTTACCAGAGTCCAGTTCTCCTGCTACTCCTGCCAGGCCCTCAGGATGCATGATTGCCAAGACTTGCTCTTCCCATGTTGTTAGTTGTGGGGGAGGAGGTGGGGGTCCACCGCCAGTCCTCGGTACAGCTATCTGGTGTCTTGGACCCACGGAATGCACCTTCCCCCGTAGGTCGTTCCACCTCTTCCTGATGTCATCCCTAGTTCCTGGGTGCTGACCCACGGCGTTGACCCTGTCCACGATTCTACGCCATAGCTCCATCTTCCTAGCAATGGATATCTGCTGCACCTGTGCTCCAAATAGCTGTGGCTCTACCCGGATGATTTCTTCCACCATGACCCTTAGCTCCTCCTCAGAGATCCTGGGGTGACTTTGTGGTGCCATGGGTGTAGTGTGTGTGGTGTGTGTGAGGGTGTGTGGGGTGATGTGTTGGGGTGTGTGCTGTGAGGTGCGTGGATGGTGTATAGGTGATGGTGGTGTGTGGCTGTGGTCTTGTCTGTGGTCTTGCTATCTCTCTTGTGGCAATTGTTTGTAGTCATAAAGGGTTGTGGGTATTGTGGGTGTATGTTTTATAGTGGTGTGGGTGTGGTGTGTGTATGTGTGTCAGGTGTGTGTAGTTTGAATTGTCCAATGTAGTGTTGTTTTGTATGTGTGTGTGTATTTTGAGCGCGGCGGTATGTAGCGCCAATGTTTTAGCGTGGTTGAATGTCCACCACAGTGATTTGTGGGTCATAATTTTGTGGGTGTTGTTCTGTTGGCGAAATGGTGTGGGTTTTGCTACTGTCAGTTTATCACTGACCTTTGGTCTGAGGGACTTGTGTGTGTGCCTGTATAGTGACGGATTGCTATGTGTGGGTCATAATATGGGTAGCGGTAAACCGCCAATGTCATAATGAGGGCATTAATGTAGCTGAGCCATGGAATGCTATTATCCTCCTCCTCCAAAGACAGACAATCTTTCATAATTATCTGGTTTATTTCAAGGTCAGGGTTATTACAGATCCTAATCCACCTTAGTACTGGAAAAAGTGCCAATAGATCTGAGATATACCCAGTACCTAGCTCTTCATGAACTATTAAGGAAGCTGTGGATTGTGGAACTGACAGCAGCCATCTCAAAAAAATATTTTCAACTGTCTGTAACTCAGTGGCCTCCTTGTATCCCCAGATTTCACACCCATTACTGGCTATGGAGATATATTTTGCTTGGTAAACTTTAACAAGAACCTCTATAGGTTTAGCACCCAGTCTGCCTGCAAAGTAAAAAATCACCACTACGGCTCTAGCTATCATATTCCTTTAAGCTCTCCTTTACGGAGTCCAAGAGCCCCTTTCATTGAAAAGGACCCCCAGGTAGGAAAAGGCATTAACCCTGGTAACTTCTATAACTTCCTCAAAACATTTCTTATGGCTTTTATTTACTAGGTAGTTATAGTTAGGTCTGCTTTTCCATATAAAGAGTGTTTTTTGGTTTGCTAAAAACTTTGGCCCTCTATGATGAATATTCATGAAACCTTCCCAAAAAACATAAGTTAATCCACCTCAGTTCCTTCTTGGACAGTTTTGGGGTGATCCGTCCAATCTGGAGCTGAGAAAAAAGGACATCCCCAGACATAAAATCTCAATGCATTTTCCACAGACTTCCTTCCTAATTTGGCAGTAGACTAGATCTCGGTCCTCAGATTTGGTGATTTGGTGTACATTCTTTCAATAGTTTTTGAAAACTAAGGGGTCAAAAATAATTGTATATTTTGGCAGGTAGGCTCACAAGAGTCTTGTGAGTCTTCCACTAGAGCGCAAATTTAAAAATGGAGCCATGTGATTGATTGAGAGGCCTGTTTTTCCTGTGAGCCTTCTCACGAGTAACAAGAGGCTTCTGCAAGTCTCACAAAAGCAAGCGCTCTGAATGGCTGGCTGTTGAAATAATACAAATGAAATGGCTGCCATTACCGTTTACTGTGAAAAATTGAAGGTGTTGTGGAAATGAAGTAAAAAGGCCATGTAAGAGGGCAGCAGAAAACCATGCTGTCCCCTAGATTTAGAGAGGACGTGTCTAAGGGATAACTACTGTGAAAGAAAAAAATGTATATTGTTTTGACTGATTTTTATGATCTCGAAGGAATTTTGACTGCTTTTTATGATCTTGCAGAACTCTCATGGGATTGTGAATAGTAAAAATCAGTAGATGAGTTCTCTATACAGTCCAGTAGTAGGAATGCATATTGTGGTACCTATTTGTAAGAGGAAATGTGTAAGAGATAAGTACTGTAATGAGTAGATGGCTAATTGTTATTTAAAAAAAAGTTATAGTCTTGCAAGAGTCTTGTAGGATTGTGAAAAACAGAAAGGAGTAGGTGATATTTGAATACACTGTAGTACGCACACTTGCTCCTGTAGGAAGGAGTCTTACTGGAGATAGTGTTTATCAAAGTCTACTCTTTCCGCCCAATCACATTATTTCCTTAGGGTGTAGGGTTAGAATGCATCGCTGTCCAGCACTCCCATCCTTTTGAAAAATACTTAACTGTGGGGGGCAGTACATCCTTGAGGTTTGGACCTACGTAACCTCTTTGCAGTCAATTGAGAGAAAATATTGAGTGTGTCCAAACGATAAAGTACAGAGAAACACAGATTGGTCAAAATTTTATTTTTATTCTTTCATTTTTCCTTAGTGATAGTATAATCCATTTAATGCTTTATAGCATATAACTTTGCAGAGAAGTCCAATGTTTTAATGTATTTTATACAGTATATTTCAAACAGCCGATACATGTTTCACCCCCTGCATAGATGTTGAAGGTCAGCGGTATCTATCAACACATGCCTGAAGCATGCCTCAACCTTGTGATGTTTTTAGTACTGCTGGTCAGCAGCATGTCAGGCTCCCTTGCACCATGATACATGGGTGAAAACATTGGCCTTACACAGAACTAAGTATAGGTATACACTGTATGTGGCATTGTAAGGGCCATATCAGAGTTTTCATTGCACTGGTGCACAGTGTGCTTACTAGGCTGCATGCCTTGTCTGCAGGTTTGTTTTGTGTTGTCCTGTAAGACCTACATTCCTGCACATTTACGTTTGTCTGAGGCATATTAATCTGTGTCTGCATGCTGCACAATGCAGCACACACACACATGGAATGTTTAATATATATGGAGGTTAAACATATATTTCCTGCTCAGTCATCAACTGTGGAGCTCTGGTATTTTCTGAGCATTCCCTGGACATTCATGTAATTAAATCAAGGAATGCTCATAATTCCATGCATGGTAATTGTATACAACCACCCACAACCCATTGATCAGCCACTTGGGCTATGGTATGGCAACAAAGGTATTGCTGCATTGCTTTATGTTAGCTCTGAGGCACACAATTTGCCCTTAGGTATCTTTATAGTTTTTACTTTATTCATTGCAATGCACATGTTGCAAGGTGCATAATGCAATGTAAAACTACAACATTTCAAATTATGTCCCTTAATTGTTTAGGTTTCGCATGGCTGCTATAGCTACATTACTACATGCAGATGGCACATACGTACATAACTACAGGGTCTCCTATCTCCAGTCGAAAGCAGGTCCACCAGATCTGCCTCCTTTGCCACTACATCAGCCCAACAATGTTCGATTTGGGTGACAGTACGATCCACTCCAAAATACTTGGTGAGATGCCAATGCACACGCTCTCACCTGTCCTTCCTGTCCTTGGAAGGGTACCCCTGGGTAACCCTACCACCAGAGGACATTAACCTGGGCAGGTAGTGAACTATTAGCCATAGGAGGCCCCAACTCTCCTTTGTAAAAATATTTACACTCACACCTTCCAGACATGTCCCTATCCCTTCCATACATGCACCAGCCCAAACAAATACCAATTAAACCTATACCTATCCCTAATTTATAAAACTCCTAAAAAGACATACACACAATACAACAACAAGTATTTATACTATACAAAAAGACACAAAATGTATAAAATTCACACAAGACAGGGACAGATCAGAGACTGACAAGACCAAAAATCACTCCAAACAACCAGACACTCTCCAAAACACCTCCAACACCCAGCACAAACTAACAGACTGTAAGAGAAAGTGGACCTTCATATTTCCTAGAAGGCGGCCTGCCACACCCATTGTGTCGTTTCCTGAGTGTATCCTGCATGTTTCCGAAAATTGTGTTGATTTGTCTGATGCATTGCTACGCAACTGGACATTGCGCGATCGATCCAATGCACAGTAGCATTTCTGCAATACAGTCAGTTACACACAAGCTGAGCAGGTTTCAGACCCGTGCAACAGGGAAGATGTGTGAGTTCCAAAATATGCAACAAGGGCAAACTGCGGATTCAGAGCCGCACAACAGGGAGAATGAGCAGGATGTAGAGTAGAAGCATAGCATCTGCTGGATTAAGCAGTTTAGGATCTCTTCCTTAGTTCATGGACTGGGATGTCCCCACTTGGGAGGTCAGAGTGACAGATAGCAGTGTTCAGGTGCTGAAGCAGGTTGATATGTCATCTTTCCTGTCCCTCACACTTTGGGGTCCAATTACAAGTAGATTAGTGTTGCTCTTGCACCATGCAAGTTGGTGCAATAGCAACACAAGTCCTAAAAGAGATTTATGAAAGCACACTTTTCGTGGCCTTGTGTGGCGCCATAATCAGGAGTAAAGCAACACAGTGCAAATCATGGTGCTGCCTTGCTCTGCCCTGGGAAGGAATTGCATGGGCGTTGCATGGGTGTTCATATGCAAATCCCATGGTTTTAGACACATTTCCCAGGTTACCCAGAACTGGTAGACATGGGAATGTGCTAGAAAGATACACCTTTCCATGAGAGGCCTAACAAGGAGTAATAAATGTAAACATTTGTGTTACTTTCTCTTTCAATGTGTACTGCATTCAGCGGCACATGTAGCTTAAGGAATATGCCTATCATGATTTCATATTTGTTTGAAGGTGCCCCTTCATGCACAAAAAGCATACCTGAATGCAAAACAAGCCCCATTGCCCATGGTGCAAGGGTGTCTGAGTTAGTGCTCGGCAGCCATAATGGCACAAGCGCAGGGAAAAAAGCAGGAATGCACAATCATATTTTAAAAACAGCACATTCCTGCCATTTCCCTGTCACACAGCAAGGTGACTTGCAGCACTGTGCTGCGTGACTAAGTTATACCACAGTTTAGTTCAACACTACCTTAGAACTGTCTTAGAATGTGCCACGTAGAACACAAAGTACCAGCAGACACACATTACACATGTGCACACTGTTTTACATTTCAAACTATGGTGGTCATTACAACATTGGCGGTAAAAGCTGCTTACCGCCGTGCAGAAGACCGCAAACACACCATTATGACCCAAAGGCCGGAATACACCAAAATCTAGACACCCACACAAGTCCACCACACCAAAGGTCAGTGATAAACTGGCGATAAGAAATCCTCCGCCATCACGCCAACAGGAATACGCCCACACTATCACGACCCACAAATCCACGTGGCAGTCTTTCAACCACGGTATTCCATTGGCGGTACACACCACCGCACTCAAAATATGCACACTTTTACAAAACACATCCACATTGGACAATTCGAAATACACACACCTGATACACATACACTAACCACTCCCATACACCCAATACAATATAAAACACACACCAACATCACCCACAAACCCCTACAACAACAATTGCGACTGAAGGCCAGAGAGAGACACCACCATCTACAAACGAGCATCCACAGGCACTCAACACCATCACCCACATAACATCCGCGCACCTCACACAACATACCACTAAATATCACCCCACACATCACAGCACACACCACCTCACACATCACCCACACCACTCCATGTCACCGCAAAGACATCCCAGGTTCTCTGAGGAGTAGCTCAGGGTCATGGTGGAGGAAATCATCCAGGTAGAGCCACAGCTATTCAGATCACAGGTGCAGCACACCACCATAGCTAGGAAGATGGAGCTATGGCGAAGAATCGTGGACAGGGTCAACGCAGTGGGACAGCACCCAAGAACTAGGGATGACATCAGGAAGAGGTGGAACGGCCTACGGGGGAAGGTGCGTTCCGTGGTCTCAAGACACCACATCGCGGTACAGAGGACTGACGGAGGACACCCACCTCTTCCCCCACAACTAACAACATGGGAGGAGCAGGTCTTGGCTATTCTGCATCCTGAGGGCCTCGCAGGAGTAGCTGGAGGAATGGACTCTGGTAAGTCAAATCTTTCACTACTTCATCCCCCACCCTACCTGCATGCCAGCACATACCCCCACCCTCGCCCTCAACCCCATCACTCCTACTCCTCACACATGTCCCAATATCACAAACCACCCATCCCAAACCCAAGCCCTGCATGCAACACCAAAGCATGGACACCCATCACCAAAGCATGGCCACTGCACATACCCATACAGCCCCCTAAACCATCATTACACAAGGTCCTACACAGGAATGCAAGCACTGGGGTACACGGTCACTACCCATTGCACACCATGGCACACACAGATGCAATAATCATGCTTTTATACCCCTGCAGGACCCCTACCCAACGTCACTGGACAGGAAGGTCCAGACATGTCCACTCCACCCACAGAAGAGGCCGACTGTGATGACAGCAGCTCTGTCCAACTGGATCTAGACTACCAGCGGGCCCATCTGGGACCTCGGGACAGTTGGTTCCCCTCACACTGGCACAAGCCACTACAGGGCTTCCCCCCTCTGGAAACACCAGCACAGCACCCACCCAGCGGGCCCATCCCTCTGTCCCCAGGACACGTCAACCAGCAGTGTGTCCACCACTACAGGGAACCCAGGCTAACCCACCACCCCAACAACAACAGGGACCTGGGGGCAGTGGCAGTGGGCACACGGTCCAGGGGACGGAGGCCCAGGAACACAGGGGAACTGGGAGGGCTGCTGTGTGACAGGGGGCGGACAGGCCAAGGGAACCCACTCTCCACGAGGCCCTCTCCTCCATCATGGGAGCCTACACCACTCCCAGGAGACGATGGCAATGGTACTGGCCAAGTTTCAGGAGACCCAGCACCTGCAGGAGGAACAGTATATGGGTTTCATGGAGGAACTCAGAACCATCAGCTCCACCCTGGGAACCATCGTAGGGGTGCTGAAGGAAGTACTCAACACCAGGAGAGAAACTGAGGCACCTCAAGGGGCCCCTGACACTAGCCTGGACGATGAACTGCCCACCACTTCTGCCGGCGCTAGTGGACAGGAGGCACCGCCACAAGACCACCACACCAGCACCCCACCCCCTGCAGAGGGAGAACCACCCCGCAAACGGTCCCTGAGATCCAGGACAAAGACAAAGAACGATGCAAAAACCCCCGCCAAGAAATGAGACCACCCTGATTGTCATCCATTTGTCCCACCTTGTCACCCTGTCCATCCTTAAACTGCCCCAGCTCCACTTCCTATGCCCCTTTGGACAATGCACCTGTGAGACTAATAGACTGGACTCTGCCATGGACATTCCTCCACCATCACCCCTCACCATTTTACACCCCCTCCAATATTGAGCACTTAAATAAACACCCTTACAGCACAAAACAATCTGGAGTCTGTCTGCGAATTCGAAATAGTGTATTAGCAATTACAGTGCCAACATGCTCTTTCAAATGTAATGTCAACAAACCTATGTCACACAGCTCTAGTCCATGAGGAAACAAAGCAGATGTCACACAGTGGGACCCACATCTGTGAAATCGTGAGGGAAAGTGACAACTCAGTGACCATACACTGGGTGAAAATGACAGACAGTAGAGAGGTATTAGATTTAAATTAGATGTAGCAGGCAAGTTTGTCTTCTTACCTGTGTCTCACTTGAAGTATTGCAGGATCACCGTGTTCCTGTTGTCGATGTCCTCTTCTTCTGCATCCTCGTCTTCACTGTCCACAGGCTCCACAGCTGCCACAACACCTCCATCCTCCTGCAGAAAAGGCACCTGTTGTCGCAAAGCCAAGTTGTGAAGAATACAGCAGGCCACGATGATCTGGCATACCTTCTTTGGTAAGTAGAATAGGGAACCACCTGTCATACGGAGGCACCGGAACCTGGCCTTCAGGAGGCCAAAGGTCCACTCTATAATCCTCCTAGTTTTCCCATGGGCCTCATTGTAGAGTTCCTCTGCCCTTGTCCTGGGATTCCTCACTGGGGTCAGTAGCCATGATAGGCTGGGGTAACCAGAGTCACCTGCAAATGGTGAGGGACAACTGTTAGACACACACTAACTCATAGGGACATCCACAGACCCAGACAACTATTCCCACTGATTTGGGTCCATGTGCTCACCTAATAGCCACACCCGGTGCCTCTGGAGTTGCCCTATCACATAAGGGATGCTGCTATTCTGCAGGATGTAAGCGTCATGCACTGAGCCAGGGAATTTGGCATTAACATGGGAGATGTACTGGTCTGCCAAACACACCATCTGCACATTCATGGGATGGTAACTCTTCTGGTTTCTGTACACCTGTTCACTCCTGCGTGGGGGGACCAAGGCCACATGTGTCTCATCAATGGCACCTATGATGTTGGGGATATGTTCCAGGGCATAGAAATCACCTTTCACTGTAGGCAAATCCTCCACCTGAGGGAAAACGATGTAGCTCCGCATGTTTTTTCAGCAGGGCAGACAACACTCTGGACAACACGTTGGAAAACATAGGCTGGGACATCCCTGATGCTATGGCCACTGTTGTTTGAAAAGACCCAAAAAAGTACTGACAGCCCCTGCACTTGAGGGGGGACTCCTGTGGGATGGCGGATAGCTGACATCAGGTCTGGCTCTAGCTGAGCACACAGTTCCTGGATTGTGGGACGATCAAGCCTGTAGGTGATGATCACATGTCTTTCCTCCATTGTCGACAGGTCCACCAGCAGTCTGTACACCGGAGGATGCCGCCATCTCCTCACATGCCCCAGCGGACGGTGCCTATGGAGGAGAACAGCAAGCAGAGAGTCAACCAACTCTGAGGTACGTAAAGACAGCTTACTCTGAAAATATTCATAAATCGAATTTTGCCTGTAATAGTGTTTAGGCAAGGCCTAGGTATGTGTGACACAGTCAAAAATAAAGACATGTGGGCCCCGAAATGGCGGCTGCCTGACCTGTAAGGTGGGACAAGGGGATATGAGGTAAATGCGCTGGCGTTGTACACCATCACGGTAGGCGGTCGAAGACTGTGGTGCAATTCTGCATTGGTTAACATTGGACCCTATGGGTCCCAGGACCCAATGACGATGTACGCTGGTGGTGACGGTACACACCGCCGTGGACGTGACCGCCATTTTCTCACTGTTCAATCACTCGATACCTGATCTTCGACAGGAGAGGACCTACACTGCAAGTGCTGCTGTGACCTCAGTCTGGAAGAGACAATGGCTTGTGTGTCTGGGGAAAGGGCTCTTGCCTTCAGCACGGAGGAGTTGGAGAAACTCGTGGATGGGGTCCTCCTCCAGTACACGCTACTCTGTGGTCCTCCAGACAAACAGGTAAGTACACTGTGAGCATGCTGTATGGGCAATGCCTGTGTTGAGTGGGGTGGATGAAAGATAGGGGGGGTGAGAATGAGGTGTGCATGAAACAATGGTAAGTGCATGTGCGTCATGGCAAGGGTAGGAATGTGGGCCAATGACTGTGACGGTGCAGTTGGTAATTACTACTCTTTTTCCCCTGTACAATTCCCGTAGGTCAGCGCCCACCAGAAGAAGGACATCTGGCGTGCCATCGCCAAGGAAGTCCAGACCCTGGGGGTCTACCACAGACGGAGCACCCACTGCCGGAAAAGATGGTAGGACATTCGCCGCTGGAGCAAGAAGACGGCGGAGACCCAGCTGGGGATGGCCTCCCAATGTGGGAGGGGTGCCCGTCGCACCATGACCCCCTGATGTTCAGGATCCTGGTGGTGGCGTACCCGGAGTTGGATGGGCACTTGAGGGCATCACAGCAGCAACAAGGGGGTGAGTACACTCTCATTCTGCTGATTCAGCGCGCATTGTAGGTGTCTGGGTGGGGGAGGTGGGCTGTGGGTTCCCTTAGGCCAGGGCGAGTTTGGTAGTTAAGTTCCCTTCTTCAGGCAGGCCCTGTGGCACCCCACCCCACCTGTGTACAGTGCCAACTACACCTAGTCAGGCTCCTGTGACATCCATGTGTGCAGAAATCGGCCATAGCCCTGTAAGCCATGTCCCAGGGATTGAATAGTGGACCCCAAATGCGTGGCGTAGTGCAGGGGGCTTCTGTGTCTGTTGTGTCCGCCAACGGTAGCGGTCTTGCATGCACTGAACATGTCTTTCTTCTGTCACCCCCCAACCTTTTTGTGGTCTCTCTGTTCTTGTGTGCATTAGCATAATCAGGCAGAGGAGCAGTGGCACCGGAGCAGGAGGGAGCTGCATCCCACATGGCCCTGGAAGGCGAAACTACAGACTCCGAATTCACCAGTGGGACGGAGGGTGAGGGGAGCTCCACAGCGGGGCAGGAGCTGACACCAGCGAGACGGACTCCTCCTCTGATGGGAGCTCCCTTGCGGGGCGGCCCCATCTGTGCCCCCGCATCTACAGGTACAGCTGCCACCCCCTCTACCAGCACCGCCCTCCCAGCAGCCCCTCACCTTTTGCCCCGTGCCCGCTCACCCAGGAGGGTGGACATCACCTTCGCCCCATGCACCTCAGGCCCTGCCCCAGTCACCCCTGCTGTCCTCAGTGAGGAGGCCATTGATCTCCCCAGGTCCCTCACTGTTGGGCAGTCTACCAATTTGAATAACATCCAGGGTGTAGAGAGGCAGTTGCAACAAACCAATGCATACCTGGAGGGCATTCACTCTGGTCAGGCAGCCCTTCAGCAAGCTTTTCAGACTCCGGCCTCAGCACTGATGGCAGCCATTGTCACTGTCTCTAGCCTCCCCCCTCCAACTTCCTCCACCCAGACCCACACCCCTGTACCTCAGCCTATCCCAAGCACACCATCAGACCGTCATGCACACACCTCAACACACAAGGGAAGCTCTGGCAAACAAAACACCACACATCCCACAGGCACTCACGCAAGCATCACACACATGCAGACACACCAACATCCACTGCTTCCACTGTGTCCCCCTCCTCTTTGTCTCCCTCCTCCCTCCCTGTCTCGTCTCCACTCACACCTGCATGCACTACATCCTCAGCCACTACGTCCATCACCAGCACACACACACCACCACACCCCGCTCACATGCAGTCACCACCCCCACTACCATTCACACATCCCCTGTGTCCTCTCCCAGTGTGTCTGTGAGGCCACCTCCCAAGGTACACAAACGCAGCCACACACCCACCCAACAGCCATCCACCTAACGACAGCCTCCAGCCCATGCACCTTCACCCAAAGTAAGCAAACGTACAGCTCCTACAACCACTACCTCTTCCTCCAAACCCCCTCCATCTACCCGTCCCAGTGTTCCTAAGAAACTTTTCCTGTCCAACCTTGACCTCTTTCCCTCACCTCCCCCACCCCTTCAGTCTCCTAGGGCCCGACTCTCCAGGTCCCAACCTAGCACCTCAGCCACAACATTGGCGGGACCAGTGGTGCCAGTAGTCACCGGATTATGGAGTGCACCAGGCAGCAGGGCAGCCAGTGTGGCAAGGAGCCACAGCACGGACAGTCCCCCACCTGTCAAGAATCAAAAGTTGGCCAGTGCCCGGCAGGAGAGGGGAAAGAAATCAGCCACCAAAGCCACTCCCAGGGGTCCAGTTGGGAGTGTGGAGACAGCTGCGACACCATCCAAGGTGGGAAAGGGGCACAGTAAAACCGGCAAGTCTTGGAAGATCAGCACGGCGGACAAGACCACCAGCAGCCCCACTGCCCAAGGGAAGACCGCCAACAGCAGCCCCGCTGCCCAGGAGGTGACCGCCGGAAGCCCTGCTGCCAAAGACATGACCGCCAGCAGCAGCCCTGCTGCCCAAGACAAGACCGCCAGCAGCAGCCCCGCTGCCCAGGAGGCGACTGCCAGCAGCCCTGCTGCCAAAGACAGGACCGCCAGCAGCAGCCCCGCTGCCCAAGACAGGACCACCAGCAGAAGCCCCGCTGCCCAAGAGGCGACCGCCAGCAGCCCCGCTGCCCAAGACAGGACCGCCAGCAGCAGCCTTGCTGCCTAGGAGGCGACCGCCAGCAGCCCCGCTGCCAAAGACAGGACTGCCAGCAGCAGCCCCGCTGCCAAAGACAGTACCACCAGCAGCAGCCCCGCTGCCAAAGACAGGACTGCCAGCAGCAGCCCCGCTGCCCAGGAGATGACCACCAGCAGCCCCGCTGCCAAAGACATGACCGCCAGCAGCAGCCCTGCTGCCAAAGACATGACCGCCAGCAGCAGCCCTGCTGCCCAAGACAGGACTGCCAGCAGCAGCCCCGCTGCCCAGGAGGCGACTGCCAGCAGCCCTGCTGCCAAAGACAGGACCGCCAGCAGCAGCCCCGCTGCCCAGGAGGCAACCACCAGCAGCCCCGCTGCCAAGGACAGGACCGCCAGCAGCTGAACTGCTGCCAGCAGCACCGCAGGCCAGGACAAGACTGCCACCAGCTGAACCGCTGCCCAGGACACCGCCGCCAGCAGCTCCGCAGGCCAGGACAAGACCGCCACCAGCTGAACCGCTGCCCAGGACACCACCGCAAGCAGCACCGCAGGCCAGTGAATGCTAATGATTCTGACGCTACTGAGTCAGCCCCGGGCAGGATGAAGCACTCTGGGCGCAAGCCCCCCTCCAGAAACAAGTGGAGAATGTTATCCACTTGAGAGACTGTGGCTTTGCACTCCCCAGGATGCAGCACTGGGCAAACAACCCACTGTAGAGACTTGAGAGACTGTGGCTTTGCACTCCCCAGGATTGAACAGTGGGCAAACCACCCACTGTAGAGACTTGAGAGACTGTGGCTTTGCACTCCCCAGGATTGAACAGTGGCCAAACCACCCACTGTAGAGACTTGAGAGACTGTGGCTTTGCACTCCCCAGGAATGAACAGTGGGCATGGAGCCCCCTTGTGGATCTGGCATCGTGCACTCAACCGGCTGAGG
Organism: Pleurodeles waltl; assembly: GCF_031143425.1. NCBI lineage: Eukaryota > Metazoa > Chordata > Amphibia > Caudata > Salamandridae > Pleurodeles > Pleurodeles waltl. The sequence goes on along the minus strand of NC_090449.1, from coordinate 574,900,914 downwards.
TGCCCCCGCTTCCCTTCCCCCTGAGGTGCCTGTTTTATTTCTATCTGATGCCCCTGCAGTGTTCTCTCCGTCTTGTTTGGGTATTGGGTGTGGGCCTCGCCCATGCCTTTTGGGCCCAGTGATCCACGGACTATGATGGTGGAATCCCTTGGACTTGTGTTCTTGGTGTATATAATTGTATATAGTATAAATGTATATATTTGTAAATATTTATGATGTATGTATTTGAATATATCACAATTATTCGACTCATTTCCTTTTGTCCTTGAATTCCTCAAGGGGGGGTGTAACTGTTATGTATCAATATGTATTTGTGTGTGTGTTGTAGTGGGTGCGGGTGGGGGCGGGGGTGTTGCATGTGTGTGTCACTGTTTTTCCCTCCCCCCTCCATGTGTCGGAGGTGCAGTACTCACCGTTGTCTTCGCCGCCGGCGTTCGTGCTCCTGGTAGAGGAGGAGGAAGATAAAGGCTGGCAGAAGCTGGAGCTCAGGCTCCATGGCGTCCTGATTCCTCGTGGGGTATGTAGAGGTGAGCGTTTTCCCTTCCAATTCCTGTTTCCACCGTGTTTTTGTTCGCGGTGAATCCGCCCTGGAAAAGGTGGCAGATTGGTGGGTTGTAATTGTGTGGGCGGTACATTGTGTTCCGCCTGTCTGTTGGCGGTTACCGCCGCGGTGTTTGTTTGTACTGCTGTGGCGGTCGGAGTGTTAAAGTGGCTGTCTATGTTGGCAGTTTCCGCCACGGTCGTGATTCCATTTTTTTTTTACCACCGGCCTGTTGCCGATTTTACCGCTGCTTTAACACCAACCGCCAGGGTTGTAATGACCCCCTATGTGTTGTGTATGTCTTGCACAGGCACATGCATTCTGCACATGTTTTTGTCATGGTCGCATTTCCTGAACAACCTGCTGTAGTGCAGGGGTGAGTGTAACACACAGCACCAGACCTTTTGAAGAGGTGTTCGATAATGTAGGGTTCACTGCAGTGAACCAGGGTTGAATGCTAATTTTCACTACTACTATCACTACACAACATGCTACTATCCACACATGAGCTGACTACCTCTGTAACATTTGTCTGCAGGCATTATGATATACATTTTAATTTCATTGATATGGGTATTTTTAAGTTACTGTTGTACATTGCTTCCCACATGTGTGTTGTTATGTTTTGGATTACTTTATCATGTTGAAAAGCATGGAAGGGATACAACACATCAACATGAAAGTTCATGTGTTTAGACAGAAGATTGGCCAGATAAGCTAATTTGACTATTTGTATCTGCTAATCGTGTAAGTTGTGGATTAAGTGTGTGACGTGTCTCCAACTTTAGAAGGAAGTCACTTGTAACCATATTGAGATCTATGGGTTGGAATGGTGACAGTAAGTTTGCCAATCACTAATTTATTTGAAATTATTTTAGCTCTGATGTGCTTGGCTGCGTACATGGTATGACAGGCCCTTACATTGTTTGTTAGACATTTCCATGTGCAGTTGCTTTTTGGAAGATACCATCGTTTGTCATCTAAAGTGGATGTTTTAGTTTTAAATGAACATCATTCAGTGATTATATTTACCATGGCAAGTTGTCTACATGTACTTATACTTACACAGTGGAATTGAAAAGTTGGAGTATTTAGTATGAGGCCTAATTGTATTGTGAACACTGACTTGGTCGAACAGACACTGTGGTACACTTCCATCATCACTATGTGACCTAGGTTTGTTCCTACTGTATGACTTCTGTATGGCATATGTGAGCAATGTTTGTCAATACTTTGATTAGGTGAGATGCTGCAAATGTAGGCAACTTGTGGCATGTATGTACTCATCTATTAAATTGAAGAAGAATGTTGATGTGCCTTATTCTGAGTTAGGATGGTGTGACTTTGAATGTTGTAATAGCATACAGCCATTTGCTCTTTTAGTGTGACTCATGTACCTAGATTACACACTGTTCCTTTTTTGATCCAGCACTTTCAGTGCAAGAATGTTATTGATATTTGAGGGTCCGACAGTATGTGGGGAAGGCTTTTGGAAAGCAAGATGGCGGCCGCGTAATTCGGGCGCGAACGTCTGCTCCGGCCAGAACCCTCCAGTGCGGCGGGAGCTTTTCTGTGAGCCAGAGGCTCTCTTGGCGGCGATGGCGTCCTCGCGCGTCCTCGCGCCAGATACAATGTAGCGGCTTCATTTCTGGCGGTCGTACTGGATACTTTACTACGGCGGTTTGTTACTTTTGGAAAAAACTAAATTGTGGATACTGTTGCTAATACTAAGGATTACATACCACCTTCATGGGAAGTGCTCTAGCTCGTTCTGCTCTTGGTCCTGCTCGAGGGCAATAAAACAGCGTGGATATTGCTGTTGGAGTCAAAGGACTATACACTGTCTTCGAGGAATGCGTTCTGGTTCGCTCCTGTTTCTGCCTGAGGGCGACGGCTGGTTTGCGCTCCCGAACGCTAATTGGGGAAAGCTTCAGACGTGGCTCCAGAAAACGGTCGGAATCTTTTTTTATTACAGACGCTTGGCATTGGGTATATACTACAATAACGCATCTGTGCTTCAGAAAGCGAAGAAAGTAAAAATGCCGCCAAAGGGGGCGAAAAATATGACTTTGTCTGGATGGGGTAAACCGTTAAGGGTCAGTTTGTCAACTCGGCAGGGGGCAACTATGGATACAAAGCATGGCTCGGGTGAAAAGATTGTCTCTAAAATTAAGAACACCTCGTTGGACAGGTTTCTTGAGAGAGGGAAGGATATACCGGCGGGGGGTATAGATACCCCCTCCGTTGCGGTGGTGGCTGATCAATTAGCAACCATTGAGATGGTGGATGCGGAAGGACCCCCCACCGGAAGAAGGGGGTAGGCAGAGTGGTGTTTTAGACGTGGCGGCCTTAGAAAAGCAGGTTGCTGGGAGTCAGGTGGAGCAGAGGAAGAACTTTCAAGATGATATGATACTGCCACAGGTAGATGTGGGAGGTCAACAACAACCACAACAAAAATTTCTTGGCAGTAACGGAGAGTCGTCACATCTTGCCGGAATAAGTTTGTTAAAGCAGGGGCCTATGGTGTTACGTGATAATGAGACAATGCAAGGAGATACGTTTTTTTCATTATGGGATCATTCAAGCTGGTCAAGCAATGAGCAGCTGGACTTAGAGGCGGATAAGACTTCTTCAGAGTTTGATTCCGAGGTATCCTCCTTGGCACTGGGGAAGGAAACAAATGAAAGTAGGAAGAATGCCACGGTTAGGAAAAAACAGAGGAAGAGAAGCGAGCAAGTAGGACCTAACAAGCACTCTATTAACTCGCTGGATACTAAGGGTCTTCAGGGTCTTCAGTGGTAGTATTCTAAGGATGACTTAGCTCTATATGACAATGTCGAAAAACAGCCTAATCCTGTGTCGCTGGAAACCATATATCAAAGTATTATGGAACATCGAGAAGAATCTAAATCTGAGAGCCGTAGGACTCAATTAGCTTGCCGAAAGATGCAAATCCAAATTCGTCGGGTGGTGAAGACATGTTCGGAGTTTGCTACACGGATGGAAGAAGTGGAGACTCGTATCTCTCATCTGGAGGATGAGGCCGGATCTCACCAAGTGACTCGAGAATCTATGGAGAAACAACTTGAGGATACTCAGTGGAAATTGACAGATTTGGAGGACAGATTAAGGAGGAATAATTTGCGCGTACTGGGTATACCAGAGGGACTTGAAGGATCAGATACACATAGCTTTATGGTCGCACTTTTTAAGGAGGCCTTTCCGGACTTACATCAGTGGGATTGGGATAGAGAGATTCAAAGAGCCCACCGATTTCCCTTTAGTAGAACAGGGTCAAACTCAGTAGGAGGAAGTGGGAGACCCAGAGCAATGTTAATCTCTCTGCTTAATTTTCAGGCAAGACAGGCCGTATATGACCGTGCCCGACCCAATTCTAGAAGTAAGGCTAAGGGACGCAAGTTTTTTGTGAGGCCAGATTTTTGCCACACTACTGTTGAAAAAAGATGGAGGCTCTGTCAGTTAATTCAACCACTCCAAAATAAGGGGGCACAGGCTTTTTTATTAAACCCAGCTAAATTGAAAGTAGTAATGGATAATAGGACCCAGTACTTCACATCAGAGGTGAAAGCAAGAGCTTTTATGGGTGGACTCAGTGGTCTGGGTTCTTAAGGTAGAGTTCTGTGATTAAGGTAGGGTGTGGGGAAAGCAGAAAGGGTAAGGAGTTGAGAGTTGAGAAGATGAGGTGGTGGTAAATAACCCCTTTGTGCTCCCCCCTCACGATTATAGATAGAGATAGAGATAAAGAAAAGGAAAAAAGAGAGAAAAATTCTAAAAACAGGCACTGGGTGGGACGGTCGGAGCGGATGTTCTACCATCATTAGGGATAGTGGGATCCAATACTTTCCATAAACTGGGTGTAAGGGTAAGGTAATGGGGGGGTGTAGGTGGGCAGGGGGTGCGATTGGTAGTAGGGTTGGGTAGTAAGGGGTGGGTGGGTGGGAGAGGGGTTGTGGGGAGCGGGGGGTGCTAATATAGGTAGGAATGTTCGGAATAAGGTAATGAAGACATGTCAGAAGAGGAGGATTAATATGGCTCAAAGTCAACAAGTAGGTGGGCTCAGAGGAAGAAGTAGTGATGCAAGATTCGTACCACAAATTGAGCGATATGGCAAATAGATTAAGGATATGTACGGTGAATATTTGCGGTCTTAATAGCCCTCAAAAAAGGAAAAGAGTGGCAGCTGGGCTTAAACTTATTAAATCGGATTTATACTGCTTACAAGAAACACACATTCCGTGGAGCAAGCGTGAGCTCTTGCGAGAGCTTGGGCTAACGCCTTTGGTTTGTACCCGGCAGGAGGTGGCGACACGTGGTGTGGCAATATTCGCTAGAATGAGTAATGTTCATGTTTGTTGATCTCGAGCAAGCAGCGATGGGTGCTGGGCTCTCGCAGAGCTCTCTGTGAACACATTTAAATTGACTCTTTGCACTATATATGGATCAGTTTTTGACGAGGTTGAGCCTCTGGACACATTGAATGTAGAATTAGCCAGATGGCCCTTACCAATAATTGTATGTGGTGATTTAAATATTCACTTAGAGGTAGGTAGTAATAGTGTGGGTGCTCAGAGCTTATATCAGGGCCGAAAGCCCAAAGTATGGAAAGCTTTAAGGAGGTTAGTGATGGATCATGGGTTGACGGACGTTTGGGAAAATACTAAAACTCCAAATCCAGGGTATACCTATTACTCTTTCCCACACGCAAAATTAGTAAGGTTGGATTACTTTTTTATCTCACAAAGTTTAATTCGAGGGGTTGGAATAGAATGTAAGCCCAGATTTTTATCAGATCATAATCCGTTAATCTTGTCTATAGTAGTAAGGGGGCCATCTAGTCCACGGCGCGTGTGGACATTTGATAGGAAATTGTTGGTTTACCCAGGATATATATCCTACATGAGAGTGTGGATTCACCAATTTTTTTAAATTAACAGGAATACGGCAGATCCTGGGATGGTATGGGACTCATTTAAAGCTGCTGTAAGGGGTGAAACCCTCAGTTATAGTTTGGGAGTGCAGACAGCTAGGGGGAAGGAAATCGCAGAGCTTCAGCAGAGATTAATAACAAAAGAAAAGGGAATTAGCCCTTAAAATTGTTAGTAAGGAAGATGTTACTTTCACACAGACCCAGACAATGATTCTTAAGGCTAAAATAAATGCTCACCTGAACAAAACAGTTGCAGCTGACTATCAAAGTCATCGATCTGAACATTATGAATATGGCGAAACAACAGGAAAAGTTCTAGCTAGGCGGGTTAGACAAAAGGCTGTTAAACAGAATATTTTGAACATAACTGATAGTAACGGGCAAAAACATGCAGAGTTAGAAGGAATTCTAGAGGTTTTCAAGGGCTATTATCAGGATTTGTATAGAGAGGATATAATTTACTCTGAACAGCTTCATAAAAGAGGTCAGCGGATTTTTGGGGGAATTAAAAAGCACAAGGCTCTCTCCTGAGGAACAAATTATATTAGATGCACCAAATTCAGATTGAAGAGATAATTGGGGCAGTGAGTTCCCTGGCAACAGGGAAAGCCGCTGGGCCGGATGCTATACCACTCGAGTTCTATAAGTTTTTTTTTAGCAGATATAAAAAGGGACATGCATAGTATTTTTTGTATAGCGCAGACAGGTCATGCCCCCCCATCGTGGGAATGCGCAAGTATTATAGTGTTAAAAAAAAGGATAAATCAGCAGAGCTCCCCAGTTCATATAGATCTATCTCCTTGTTGAATGTAGACGGAAAGATTTATGCAAAGGTTTTGGCTAGTAGATTGGCAAATGTAATAGTCAGTTTGGTAAGGAAACAACAACATGGATTTATGCCTGGAAGAGATACAATTGATCATATAAGAAGAAGAATATCCATATTTGATCTTGCAGATTTGCATCAAACAACTCTTGGGCTACTACTTTTAGACGCCGAGAAGGCATTTGACCGTGTATCATGGAAGTTTTTATGGGAAACTATGCGGTGGAAGGGCATTGGGAGTGGGTATATCACAGCCATAAAAGCCTTATATGCAGCTCCAAAAGCTGGAATATGCATTGCAGGTTTGGAATCAGGTATTATTTCAATTTCAAGGGGGACCAGACAGGGATGTCCCTGCTCCCCCTTGCTCTTTGCTTTATACATTGATTCTTTCTTGCTAAGATTAGAAGAATGCAAAAATATAAAACCTTTAATATTTCATGGAGAAGCATATAAGGTGTTCGCATATGATGATGATGTAGCTATAGTGACAAGCAACCCGGAGGAAGCTATTAAGGCAGTAGAAATGGAGGCAAGAGAGTTTGGAAGATACTCTGGATATAAGCTGAATTCTGATAAGACACAGTATTTTCTGAACATGTTTCGTTAATAGACAGGTGGCTGGTATCTGAAGCGGTGTATCTGGGGGTTAAAATCACTCCTGTGGTTATTCGTCTGGTGGAAATTAATTTTGTTCCACTGTTAAGCAGAATAAAGAAGGATTTAGATAGAATGCATAATTTGCACTTATCATTAGAGGGTCGCTGCAATGTATTGAAAATGATGGTTCTTCCGAAAATTCTATACTTATTTCGGGCTATTCCCCTCGAGGTTACCAAAAAGTGGCTTAAGAGATTGGAAAAAATGGGGAATAACTTCTTGTGGGGTTATGCTAAAACGAGAAGGGCAATGAAGTATATGACACTTCCCAAGGACCGAGATGGCTGATCAGTCCCTAACTTCACACTGTACTATTATGCTTGTTGTCTTCAACATATGGATGAACTTATAAGGGGAAGCTCCAGAGGAGATGTAGAAGTAAATCAAACCCCTAGCTATGTTATGATGGCGGGTGGGATGGCAAGAGGATGGTTATCGAAATTTGAGGAACCAAGCTATTTAAAAAAAGTAAGATTTAAGCCTTTCTTAGCCGCCTTCAAGGTTTGGGCTCAGGTAAAACGGAGTATGGGATTGGGAAAGATTACGTCTTACACACCAATGAATTTTTCGGCTATTCCGAATTATATCTTTAGGGAACCCATACTAGTGTTTTGGCGTTCTAGGGGAATAAATAAAGTTGGAGACTTGAATTGTAAATCTGGATGTAAATCTTTTATGGAGTGCAGTCCCAATACGGTTTACCTAGGACCCATTTTTTAAAGTTTTTGCAAATACGAAACTTTCTTCATTCTCAGAAGTACGATAGGTCAGGAATGACGGAGATTACAATAGTTGAGGCTGTTAAACGTGGCGCAAAGATTGGCAAGATATATACTTTACTAACTGAGTTACAATCAGATGATATGGTACATTAGAATGGACTGTACGGTTTGGTTTGGCTGGGGAATGGATGGACCAATCTTTATTTATGGCTGATACAACACTTCTCTCAGCTAATCTGAAAACCCAGCACTACCAGACATTGATGGACCTATATTACACACCTGCATAGTTGAAAAAGTGGGGGAAATCCTCTGGAATTTGTACTCGTTGCGGGGAAGCTGAAGCTGAGATAACGCATATGTTTTATGCATGTCCAATGCTGCAGGGAATTTTGAATGAGATAGAGGTATTCCTCAAGAAGATTACGGGTTGCAATGTTCAGGTAACTGTTATGCTGGTAGTACTTGGGGTTACGGATTCATCTGAAAGAATGGAGCCTGCACTGTATAAAATAAGGCGATTTTTATTTTTAACAATGGCAATATATCGTCTTTGTATTGCTACAGACTGGATTAAAAAATAACCCCCTACGTTTGAGGGATGGCGTTCTAGATTGCTTGCCATCTATAATATTGAATTAAGTCTTTACGAACTAAAGGGTCATAAGAAGAGGCATAGGGGGAACGAATTTGGGCACCTCTGACTAAATGGCTGGAAAATCAAGACACATTGTAGAGGATGTTAACTGCTTTGATATGCAATGTATATAACTGTCCTCTTCCAGGCCCTCTTTCTCTTCCTTGTTTCTTTTTTTTGTGGATATATTATGTCTTTTTTTTTTGTATAGTCCTCCCCCTCTGACATATTAAATAAAAAATAATAATAATAAATACATTAAAAATATATATATATATATATATATATATTTGAGGGTCCATTCATATTTGAGGTCCTAGGAAAAGAATCAGGCAACAGATATACTGTCATGCGTGAAATAGATACCTTGCATGTGAACATTTAGCCAAGACAATTTTCGTATCCAAAGTTTTACATAAAGCCATTGTTAATACACAACCACACACACACATCCCATAAAAATTAGAGGTTGTTCCTTTCATGTTTGTTTCTGAAGAAGTGTGAAGCCCATGTTTATTTTATTGCTGTTACTTCAATTACACTACCTTGGATCCTGGCAGTGCACACAGTCTGACAGGCTACAACACCTAGCACTGTGTATTTTAACATCCTTCTATTTCTGAATCTGTGAAGTAATCACACATTGAGACACTATTGGCTACATGTTGGTGTGACATACTACCGCTAGGTGCACAACACACAGAATCCAAACATGAACACACAGATTGGTGTTCAGTCATTCATTTAAATTTAGGTGAAGTAAGGATTAATCTGCTTTCCTTACCATTTAGCAGTCCATTCCTTAATGGCCATTCTCCAACTACTCATTGATAAGACTGTGGTGGAATATGTAGGCATCATGGGCGACACTTCCAGGGTATTTTTCCAGAATATTTTTGCATAGTCCCTGATGGTCTACTATTGCCTGGACATTGATTGAATCCTGATGTTTGCAGTTCCTGTAGAGGTGTGCTGCGTGCAGTAGGCACACATTGCCCTTGTGTGCAATCTATGGCACCAAACACATGAGGGAATCCTGCTATGTTGTAAATCCCTTGCTTGATCTCCAGTTGCTGTTCATTAGTTTTAAGGAAGAGTAAGTACAGTGAGGTCAGTTTGATTATGGCATACAAGGCAGATGGGAGAAAGGCAGATAATGCTCCCTGTGGTATACCTACTAATCTTGCTGCTGTGATTTGGAATGATCCAGAGGACAAGATGTGTAGCACAGTCATCAATTTGACATATGCAGGAATAGTATGCCTCTTTGTAGCTGCTGTCTGAAGATTGTCCCTATCTTCTGCAGCAAGTCCATGATGGACTCCCTCTTCAAACTGTAAAACTAGATGACCTCCTTCTCCCTGAGGTCAATGAGGGATATGTGCTTCTGGAACACGGGCTCCCTTCTCCTTCACTGCCCATGTGGTGGTGGTCTTTTTGCTACTCCAAGTTGTAGATTGATGACCTACATGGCATAGTTGAGCTTGCCAAGTGTGTTGTGATGTTCAGGTCTATATACCACAGCCACTGCGTCATTTGTACACCTGGTTTGCAGATGCACAGCAATTATGGTGCATTTCATGCTTTGTGTTGTGTTCCCTGGAGATGTGTGACACAGTGGTAAACCCATAAATACGACTGCGTTACAGTTGAGTCGGATTTTGCGGGGAGCAACTACACTGCATATATTAAATGTTGTGTAACGAAGCTGCTTTTGGCACAACTTTTGCCCCATGCAACATCTGAAAAATGAAACATTTTTGTTAAAGTGTTATTTTATAAATTTGACTAAAGACTTTCACATCTGTTGTGTTACAATTCGTGGCAGTGCAAGCCTCTCATAAATATGCTCCATAGTACATGCTAACATTAAGGTATGATATAGATGCCAACTTCCCATCATTGGTGACACCCTCAGGGAGTACTTGTTTTCATGTCTAACAAAGGCAAACCCTTGTTTGTTATACACAGAGAGTAAGCTTTAGATTGGTTGAGCCTCCTTCACCCATTGTTCTGAGACAGTGTGAGTTACATCTATGATCAGCCTAGAGGGGTATGTCTCTTTAACCATCATGCTGTTGACTATTAGATGTTATATTCAACCTCCTGTGGAGTGTTGCCATTGCAAAGCATGAATTGCATTGTATTGAGCGTATGATGGGGACTATTCATTGAGCACAGAAACCATCTTGGAAAAGATTACTTTCTCCTATAAAAAAGCAGCACATTCTACATTGCAAATCATGCCTACCTGAACAATCGTGTGAATAAGTAAATAAATGCTCTGTAATATTTATCAGGTGTTGCGTCTGAAGAAAATCTTTTTGTTTGCAAACAAGCTACACAAAAATAAAGGAAAATAATTTTCCTTCAATGTAACGCTAAACAAATATCCTAAAGCGTTTAGATACTTTTCTTGTTCATGGTTCAAGTGAGCTATTTTTGATGTTAGTGGTTTTCCTGGGATTGCCTGCTTTGTTAACAAAAACCTAAAAGAGGCAGCACTTACTGCCTCAAGGAAAGGAACAGGTCAGTTTCAGTTCCTTCTAATATAAATTTTGGGATGTTAGCATGTTGCTCAAAGGCTTCGTAAGAGTGATAGATATTTGCATACATAGTACCTTCAGATAGAGAAGCAAGGCTCTGAAGTGGTGGCAAATATTTGTTAACATAGCATTTTAGAAGATACTTCACATATATTGTTAAAGGAAAGCAATTAAGTTTAATTTTGTTCGTCAAAACATATTTGGAAAGAGCCATGGGAGAAAGGTTTTGCACAGGAAATACCATTCAGCTGGGGAGTTACCATCATATCCATGTTAGCCTTACATTAGTTGCCGGTTTACAGGCTGTTAAAATTGTTATGCCTGATGACATTTTCGACCCTCCTTGTTTAGCTTAAAAACAAGAAACAATGAAAAGGGAAAAATAGTGCCATATTGGAGCATCTTCGCCTCCCTACCTATAACTATCCTTTGTTCCACGTAAGCCTCCTTCCTAAGACCTTTGACCTTTTAGTATTGTTGCTGGGTCAAAGAACTACAGGCAGTCTTTTTACAATCGTACTTGATCATACCCATTCCACTGTCCCTCTAAAGTTCATGGCCTACCAGACTTCTTTCCAGCCTATGTATCCATGCCTTATCAATCCCTTTTCCTAGTTGCCCATCATAGGCATCCAGTTAAACCGAGGAAAGGTTAAGACATATTGCTGCTGCAGCTTTCCAGTTTATGTCCACCTGGCTTGTCAGGGCTCACTACCGCACCTCATTCTGAGAAACCCTCTCCCAGAGGATGTTCAACTCATCCTCCCAGGTTACACAGTTTTCAAATAATATGCTCCTTAGCGTTTGCTGAGGTTCCTACAGATCATGAACTAACTAGATCCAATGGGTAGCTGTATCTTTCAGTAGATGGCAATTGAGATATTATTAGGTGGACCCAATGGAATTGTAATTAATATGTGGCACTCAGAGCCTGTTTCGCCTTGCCACTGCAAGTTGGCAGTGCTTAATTTGTAAATAAAAGCATGCCTGTGCCCAAAGCTCTCCTCTGAAACAAGTGTCTGCTGCAATTAAATGTGCGAGCACGGAATACTGAGGCAACTTAATTTTGAAGCTATCTCGGGCCTCTTGAATCCATTTAGGGTCACTCCATGCCCCTTTAGCTCACTATTGCTGCTTTCTCTCCCTTTGTGATGCCTTTTCTTTGTTTCTCTTCCTCCGTCTTTCCATATGAATCTTTCATCCGCAGTAAATGCTTGAGGCAGAAAAATAAGTGCCTGGTGGTACGCACCGGAAGCCACCAGCACAAATTAAACACTGTAGATTAAACTCATAACTCACTAGTTAACTATTGGTTTTAGGAAGCTGCACTTTCCGGCAGTTTGCATCGGTGCTTCTCCCAGGAGGACCCCATACATTCTTATTTACAGGTGATAATGGAATGCTGCATCTTCCAGATTTTTCACCTCCACCCCTCCTAAGTGGATCCCATAGACAGTTTGCTGTTCGTTTTGGGAAATGTACAAACTCTATATTGATTGCATTATGCTGAATGATAGATATGTTTCCAGTGCCTAGCACATATATCTTAACACTGTCACTTTGATAGTCTACCATACGGTGGTGCTGTCTGAATATTTTTAGAATGAGCACATCAAGAGAGTACTTAGCAATTTAATACATTAAAAAATAATAATACCAGCACATCCAGGTAATTTTTACAGATTTGGGTAAACCCCCAATTTGAAAGAGTGTGATGGTTAGTGGATTGCACTGATAGCGGCATTGACCAGCACTGGCAGGGGCAGAAGCCTTCTGAGAAATGCCTAGGGCCCTGGCACTTCCTTTCTTTTTATATATTAAGCACTGATATTTGCAGCGTTCGTGAAAATGTGCAAATCGATCTTGAAGTGTGCAGTGTTGAAATTGTATGATGATACCTGAAAGCGTTTTTTGTTAGTGAAATAGTTCAAAGCCATCCCAAAAAGTACACTATTGAAGCAGTATGGAGATACCACAAAACATAAGGTATTGAAATGGCTTGAAACTTCTCAGATGTTAGTGAAATTACCTAATGTTGTCCCGTAGTGTGCAGTACTTTGAAATAATTTTAAAGGAACAGCAAAGCATGTAGTGTAGAAAGTGTATGAAGATACATTAAAGCATGGGGTGTTGGGGAAAAGACGTACAGCTTTCCTAAATCATGCTGTGTTGAAGTTATCCGAAGATACTGTGGACTGTCAAATGTTTTTGAAGAAATATGAAGATACTTCAAGCATGCAGTTTTGGTCAAATTTACATCGCTATCTTAAAGCAAGCAGAATGTTACACTGAATTGTGCTGTTTTAAAATTGTACAAAATTACCCTAAGTGTTTCCTACTACACGCATTATTTGTCCTGGTAATTAATGACTGGTGGTACTGACCCCCGAGTGACCCCTCTTATGCGCTGGAGAGGTGGTCGATGAACGCTATGTCCTTACTCACCTATCTTTACAATGGGGGTGGTGTGGGATCCCTTCCACCTGCTACCTGGGTAGTTCTTGGTCTCCGGAGAAGTTATTTATAGGACATGAAGTGGTGAGGGAAGCTGACATAGCAGACACCACACTGGCAGGGACGGCTGTTGCATCAGGTGTCTCGCTGAAAGGTGTTTGGTCTTTGGACATCATTGGGATCTCCATACTGGATGAATACCAACTGCATCACAGCCAATTCCATCACTATCTTCAGCTTCGGCATGCCCTCCATCCGTACATATGGCACATCACCGCCCTCCCAAACTTTAAACCCCTTGAGGGCAGACTCCTTTTGGGTGACCTTGAGTCTTATAAAATTACCAAATCTACCAAACCCTGGTTATCCACACCACCAATAAACTGCACACCCTCCGGGCAGCCTGGGAGCAGGAATTAGACACATTAGACAATGATGATTGGACAGGGGCCCTGGGAGCACCCAGGGAGGCTGCAGTTTTGGCCCACCTCCGACTCATTCAATTTAAATACCTACACAGGGCTTACTATATGCATAACTGATTGTGGCATTCGGGGTTGGTGGCTTCCCCTCCATTGTCTCCGCTGCCAGGTAGTGTCACGACTTACGCGCTGCTTTAACCTGGAGTCCACAGAATGAGTGGCGAGGATCTTGGTCCTGAATGTTCGGCTTTGGCCCAGGTTGGGGCGATTCTTTCTGGTAGCCACGGTGCTGCAGACAATGGAAACACCAAGAAGTAGTGCCAGAGGGAAAAAACCCGGGTAAGGGGAAAAAACCTCCAGAAAGGAAAAATTCCTGAAACAGGAGCAAAAAAGAAAGGTAAATACAAGAGTAAAAAGAACAGGAAACAACATTGGAACGGACGTGAACCAGTATCGAATACGAGGGAACAGGAGCGAAGACACCATCCAAACAGAGAGTGTTGCAGCGCAAGGAGAGAAAGAAGCACAGTCCTTATATACCAAAAAACAGGAAGCGACCCACAGGAAGTTCAAGGATGCCATCTTAGGGAAAAACACATAGAACATAATGGACTAGGAGCCATATAGAGTAGGGAACTAAAGCATGCTGTGAAGAGAGGGGTAATATGGGAAAAAGCAAAAACATAAAGGAAGGCACAATGAAAAAAGGAAGAAAAGAAGAAGAAGACAAGAACAGGTGAGTCGGGGAGGGTTAGACCTGCCTGTGAGAGCGTTGCGCTATGTAGGAACGAGGCCCCATGCCCAATTTGGGCCTTGTAGAGTGCAGAGCAGGATGGGGGTGCGTCGCATCTCCATGCTGCGCGCCGCGGCACGAGCCGAATATTTGGCTCGCGCCTCGCGCCGTGGCATGACAGGTAGTGGAGGGTACATTCTTCCATTTGGTGTGAGATTGTATGTGCTGGATAGTTTCTGCAAAATGTTCCCTCCTGTCTGAGTGAGATCCTCTCCTGGGTTATACCCAGAGATTCCACAATTATTCTCCTTCATATCACAGTGGGCATTAGGGTAAATTATACCAAGCTAGTCTGAAGTGCACAGTGTTGAAGAAACAATACCAAGATAACCTTAAGTATGTATTGTTGGTGAAGTAGTTTGAGGATTCACTTAAGCGTGCAACTTTCAGTGGTCTAAAGAAAACCTGGAGCGTACAATGTTATTAAATTATACAACGATATCCTTAAGTGTGCCATCTCAGTGAAGTGATACAAAGATACTTTGAAGAGGAAAGTGTCATCAAATGATGCAGTAATACCCCACAGGATGCAATAGTAACAAACGGTACAAAGATTCCAAGAACTCCACTGTGATACTGAAGTGATATGAAGATAAGCCAGGTCATCTAAATGATTTGAAGATACTCTGAAATGCGTACAGAGTTAAAAGATAGGACTATACCACACAGCACGAGTGTTAATGAAACGATACTAAGATAATCCAATCCAATCCAATCCAATCATGGAATGTTAATAAAATGATGCAAATGTATATCAGGCTTACGGTGTTAACAGAAAATACAGAGATGCCCAAAGCAGGCATAGTTAATACAAAGGATATGAAAATACAAGCGTGCAGTGTTAATTAAAAGATACAAAGCTACCCAAAGTGTGCAGTGTTCACAAAAGAATGTGAAGGTACCCCAAGTGTGTAATGTATACGGCGATACCCCAGGTGTGCTGGGGTAATAGGAGCATACAAAGATACCCTGAGCCTGCAATGTTTGCTAATGGGTCACAGATATTGCGATGTGTGTAATGTTATTAAACAGCCGCAGATAAATTGAAACGTGGGCCGTTATTAAATGGCACAAAGCTAACCAACGTGTTATTAAGTGGTAAGGAGATGCCATGAGGCTAGAAACTTTGTTAAATGGTTAGCTGATACCACGAAGAGTGCCAAGTCATTGTATTGACTTAAAGGTGCTCTGAAGTGCACAGTCTCATTGAAGTACAGACAACCTGTCACATACAGAGGATGTGACAAGAAAAGGCTTGACAAGGACTGCAACAATCACAATACTTCAAAAATGTTGGCCAACCCTCATTTTCTGTATAATTTAGGAGAAACTTTTTTAAAGAAAGTAATATTTAAAATACAAAAACTGATTTTTGGAAAATGCATCTTGAGCCAGAGTGGGTCATTTTTGGCCTCCTTTGGGTGAGGGAGGAAATGACAAGTGTTCATGGTATAATGAATTCTCACCACACGACTGGAGAGTGTGAGGTTGGAATCAGTGCTCGTGAAGTGTGCTGAGTTGAAAAATATTCTTGCCTAGTATGTAACATATGACCAAATGTGTTGCTCTCTCTACACACATGCAGAGACGTGCAGTGCTAACCCTGCATGCAGCATACTGATTCCCAGCTCCCTCTGGTAATCAAAACAATCACTGCAAGAGACAAAGTTAGAAGTCAGTGTTGTGTAACAAGCCACGCCCACCAGAGACCATGATGAAGACAGTCAACATGTATCAAGATGAGTAACTGCGATTTACTAATATATGAACATTTTAAATTTAAATTAGCGATTCCTAGTGGGTCTCACATCAACCTACCCAATGCGTTTTAATGAGATCATCAAGAATCAGAGCCATCAGGGGGATGCGGCCCGTTTGGGTTAGCAGAACAACTTGTGTGCGATTGCTGTTTATTAAAGCAATCTTTTCTTTTTAAATGCAGCTCGTTTCCCTTAATGGAACCAGGACTGTGTTTAAGAAGAACATTTTCTTTCTTTGTTTTTCTTTGTTTAAGAAGACGAAGTGATCTGGTGGGGCACTCCCTTCACTTAAAAATTTTTTTGGACATAGATGTATTTTTATTTCTTGGCAGGGTTTAGGCCCGGTGATGATCTTTTAGCTTGTGTATGACTTCAGTTAATAAGGACTGTAGAGAGAAATACCGAGTTACTTACGTGTAATCTTCATTTTAGAGCCTGCTCAGAAAAACACACTTGGCCTGAGCAGATGTTCCTCACACTTATGCACAAAAATTCTCATGTTGGTGTCAGCATCCCTGAAAAAACACACAGGAAGCATGAAGTTATCTGAAGGACTAACTTTTTGTAGATTTTGGCAGTGAAATAAATGTCACCATAAAACGAAAAGTACATCATTCTGATAAAAAAGGGGGTGAAAAACGTTCTTAGCCCTAGGACATAACATCAACTCTTCTGCAAAGTCATTTTAAATCCACTTTATTGTTATCAGCAGAAATGTAAACACAAAGTTTTCTGGCAAACATTAAAAGTTCTCATTCACATGTTGGATTTAGCATATGCATGTAAAAATATTTACGTATTTTCAGATATGTGGCACGTTATCTTTCTTAATACAAAAGTGGGTTAGTATAAATACATTCCACCCCTAAAACATCGCAGGCAGGCTTTCCAGCCTTTAATTAGAAGTTCAAGTCTTTCCAGTCAAGTGGAATGTGGGCGACAACGAAGTGGGCCTTTACACTTAAATAGGAAACGTCCCGTTGTAAGAGGAAAGCGGGCACACCTTGTTAAATTGCTTAGTTTTGATATTTGTTCAGCTTATATTAAGTGTATACACATACTTAAGTCTCAAATTCTGGAATATAACGAGAATCGCAGAGGTATTGTTAGAATGCAAACGACCCATGGCAGAGATCTAAACCATACAAAATCCCACTGGTATTGATCCCTTTCTTTCAAATGAACACATTTCAAGTCATCGGTAATAAATATTAGCCTTATTTAGAAGTGACTGGGCATAAAACATCTTGCGAAAAAACGCAGATTCACCATTACCAGTGAAAGCCATGATTTACGTGGGCTGATTGATGGGACTTCCGATGAGGCGATTCTGCTGTGGAGCAGGTGAGGTGTGTGAAACCTGACAATTTTCCTCTCTCTGCAAGTTCATTTCCTGCGCCTGCATATACTGGTGGGAGCTCTGGTTGCCTCTCCGGACATTGCAGGAATATCTGAGGCGGATTCATAGCCATTGCTTGTTTGGCGCCCTTAAATCTTTTTTTTTTTGGCAACATGTCTGCTAAAAGATTTAGCACACATAGTGGTACTGCTGTACAACTAGGTGAATTATTGCCCTCGCCAGTGGCACAGGCGGCACATCTGCCAGTGGTTTGAAAAGATCCTCTGCCTGCCAAATGCTGTATCAGGCTGTGCCTGTGGGCAAGAGACTGCATACTTGAAGGAGATAGATACGTGCATTAGGTTACGTGATAGTGAACGTCAGGAATGTAGCTTGGTCAATAGGATTGGGGTGGTGTGAGCTTCAGATTTTCTGACAATCAGACTGGTATATAATGTTTAAGTACTTTATACAACAAGCAGGATGTATGAGAGGGGCCTATAAGGATAGTGGAAAGGGAGAGAAACGCCAACTGGTTTGAGTACTAAAAGAAAAAACACAATATTTTGTAAAATAACCAATATGTTTTAGGACTTACAGAACAGAGAGTAAGAGAGTGTGTGTGTGTATGTAAAAATGCCAGCTGAAATCCAATGCCTGGTGAAATCTGACTAACATCTCACAATGCCCGACTCAAAGCACCTGTACCCAACTATTTATCAGAAAATACATTTATTAAGGGGAATGGGGGTGTAACACCCCAAACACCCCCCATGAAGCTACGCCGCAGGGGTACTTACTTATAACTCCCAACATGAGTGCAAAAAAGGAGGGGCACATGACTCAGAAGAAGAGGCTGAATCTACCACCCTACTGGCTTACGTTGAGCAGTATGGATTTGCAGGGATATAGCACAACAATAGTAGGAAACAAATAGTCTTTGTCTTTACGAGTTCTTTTAATGAACACAGTGAGTACAAAGTTATCTAGAACTACCAGATTACGGGCACACTAAAGACTGCAGTATTTTATCATGTACGTTTTGTAGGCAGGCAACAGGATGGAGTGAAACATCTGAGGACTTCCTCTTACTTAAAATCGTATTTTTTAGGACTGACTTTCAAGTGGCATAGCATCTCCCCTGTGTTGCCCAACTTAATACCTTACCATCAAGCTGTCTGCGGGAGCTAAACTAAAATGCCTTCTAGTCAGGCGCAGAAATAAATTAAAAAACAAGGAGAAAATCCAGGTTTCAAATTCAGGGCTATTGTTTTCCTAAGAAGAGAAAGTTTGTGGTATGGTTACCTACATTTCTTTTCTGTGTTTCAAACTTTTACACAATACTTTAAATACTTCATGGATGTTAGGTAGATATATGCATATAAATGGAGAAATTACATTAAACACCTTATGTCGACCACCATGGCGTTTAAGTAAGTGGCATTCTATGACCTTTGACACTTTTAATATCATAAGGCATGACACCAAACAGACTCAAAAGCACAAGAAGTAACTCAAAATTCTAAAACAAATGGACAACTAATAAATAAACTAAACATTATACAGAAGCAAATAAAAACAGATGTGAAAGTAGCAAAGAAGAGTGCAATATCATGTGATCTATAACAACAGCTTTGCTCATTCTCTTTGTCACCCACAGAGTACCTGATGATCAGCTCTGTGGGAGTGGGGGGCACAAAGTGTGTGGCTCTCAGGAGCACAGGCCTCATGAAGGAACCCTACAGATTAAAACTGCTCCTGCTGGCAAGCCCTAACCGACGTTGGTAAGTTAAGTCCATGTGTTCATTGAGAAATATTATCAGTGGAATCCTCCACTCTAGGAATGGGCAGGCCAGATGGGACAGGAGTCTAATGACTGAGATGCAGTCCTTGGAAAAGGGTTCTGAAGCCAGCCTCAGCACCTGACAAAAACAAGCAATTTTTGATATATTGCTTCATCTAAGCACACAAAAAAGTGATGGATGAAATGCTTGAATTACTCTCAGCCACTGGTAATCAATCGGCCCACATGCCAGTCCATCATTGTTTTGCACACTATGCCACCTCGGTTTGGACACAGTCACATGCAAATCAATCTTGACCCTGCTTCAATAGGAGCAATCCATCCCGAACTGTAAGGTCAGGTCCCACCTGAATTGGAATACAAGCAACCCAGGAATGTTTTCACTCTAGTTAGAGCTCATAAGCCAGACATAGGTGGTCATTACATACATGGCAGTCTGGACTGCCATGCTGGCGGTGGTGGTAACTTCCGCCAACGACATGGCGGTCCAGACCGCCATAAAATGAACGTGGCAGAACCGCCACAGATAAAATTTCGCCACTCCCAGGCTCTTGCCACCAGGCAGCTTGGCGATGGTGGAGTTTCTGATCCGACAGGGTGGCGCTGCAAGCCGGATAATGAGTCTGATTCCACCAGCCTTTCACTGGCGGTTTACACCGCCAGGGAAAGACTCGCGGAATGAGTGACTCAGGCCCCCATGCACAGCCCTGTCACGCATTTCACTGCCCAATTTATGGACAGAGAAATGCACGACAGGTGCTGCTGCATCCGCCGCGCTGCCACATTGCCGAAACACTGTTTCTGCCCGCTTGCCCAGCTGAATGTTCGTAATGTGGCCGGCGGGGAGTCCTGTGCACTGGCGGTCTTCTGTCGACCCATCAGCGCCAATCTCAGCAGGGAAACCCACCGAGATCGTAATGAGGGGAATAGCTTGGTTCCATTGACACAGTGTGCATGGGGCCTACTTCTGGGCATACCCATCACACTTAGGGTGACATACGAAAGCACACAAAAAAGTGACGGAATGCTTGAATTTAATCTCAGCCACTGGTAATCACTCGGGCCACATCCTAGTCCATTGATATTTTGCACACCAATGCACCTCAGTTTGAACCCACCCAAAAGTGGGACGGGGATTCCCAGATGTGGGTTCTGTGCACACTGTCATATTTTTACATTTTTATTATCAATTTCTTGGAAGAAAATGAGGCTGGAAAATCAGCTTAAGCTATCTCTTGGCCATCCCTAATAAGCATTGGCAATACATTTAGCCTTTTGGACCTATTAGGTTTGCCAATAGTGTTCAGCCATGCTTTACGGCATCCTCAGTGCTGTACAGCATTGCTAAAGAAAACAAAGGAAAAGGTACTATGATGTGGTGGCTGCATCATTTTGTAAGCATGCACACCACATATGCAAAATGACACAAGCAAGTGTTTCTTTTTATTTATCAAGTTGAATAGATAAGTAAAAAAGTAAGTAGCACAAGAGTGTTTTATTTTTAAGTGTGGTAGGGAAGCAACATGGAGGGCACTGGTGTGAAGGGGCAATAGAGTGGGCCTGGGTGTAGGAAGCAAAATAGAGGATGTGGGTAGGGCCAAGAAACGTGGGTGGGGGAATGCGGGGTGGGCAGAAGTAGCAATGGGCAAGAGAGAAGGTGGACATAGGTGGGGAAACCAACACAGAGGGTGGACAAAGGAGAAGCAATCGTGTGAAAGAAGGAGGGCATGGGTAGGATGAAGCACTACAGATGGAGAGGAGGCAACGCAAAGTTTGAGAGAGGAACATGACATATGTGAGGAAGAAACACATGGGCAAGAAAGCAATGTGGGATGTAGATAAGGGTCAGTGCAACATGGAAGGTGGTGGGAGAAGCGCACTTCTGACAGAGAGCAATATGGAGTGGAAGTGAAGAGACATACACTAAGGAGACAGTTGGAAAACACATACACTCTGATAGAGTGTGTAACCCAAAAAACGTAGTGCTTGAAAGGCAAGGAGTGGAAGCATAGAAGCCAGACAATGGAAAGAGTTGGTAAAGAGGCCATGCTGCATGGAAGGGACAAACACAAGACTGGCAAGCTGGGGCCCAAATAAAAAGCAGGCAAATGAGAGAGACAGGTAATCCAACCAATGGCAAGCAATGGATGGATTCCAAGCCACAATATGTTCTTGGTAAGCCCACATTATGTTTTAGACTGACATCCTTAGGGTGGTCTTCCCCCAACGTTTTGCCTGCCTCCCTCCATTTTTCTGACCTTGTTTTTGCTATTTTTAGGACTCTGTGCACTTTAACACTGCTGACCAGTGCTAATGTACTTGAGCTCTCTCCCCTAAACATGGTACTAGTGGCTTATACTCAATAGGCATATTTAATTAATTTGTAAGTCACTTGTAAAGTGGTACATCATATACTCAGGGCCTGTAAATTAAATGCTGCTAGTGGGCTGCAGCGGTGATTGTGCTCTCCACACAAGTAGCCTCTTAGACCTGTCCCAGACCTGCCATTGCAAGGCCTGTGTGTGCAGTTTACTGCCACTTTGACCTGGCATTTAAAACCCCTTGCCAAGCCTTAAACTCCCCTCCCCTTTTGTTGCATGTACGTAATTCCTAAGGTAGGCCTTAGGTAGCCCATAGGGCAGGGTGCTGTGAAAGTGAAAGGTAGGGCATGTACTTTTAAGTTTTACATGTCCTGGTAGTGAAAAACTCCCAAAGTAAATTTTCACTACTGTAAGGCCTACTCCTCTCATAGGCTAATATTGGGAATTCCTTCCTTAATACACTTTTAAGCTGTAATTCTTGATCAGAAAGGAGTAGTTGAATCATGTTTTATATCTTTGGAATGGTAGTGATAAATCCTCTCTAAAGGCAAAGTCAGATTTAACATTACTATTTTAGAAATTATACTTTTAGAAGTGGGCATTTCTCTGCTCTTACAGCTCTGTGTGCCTGCAGCATGTCTCCAGGACATGTCTGGGGTGGGTGACAGCCACACTTTGTGCATTCCCTCTAGACAACCCCAAACACAGGAAAGTTAAATGTGTCTGAGCGCACATCTGCATTCATCTGCATTCTGATGGCACTTCCTGGGCAGTAAGGGTGGGGGGGGGGAAGCTGACACACCTGAACAGGGTATAAGTACTGGGTCTCTGACCCCACCAAATAAGACACCCCTGGACCTACAACTGGACTCTGTCAGAAGAACTGCTGTGCTGCAACAAGGACTGTTACTCTGCTGGACAGCTGACCTGGAAGGACTGCTTCTCTGCTGTATTGCCCTGCTGCTTCCTGACCCTGATGAGGGAGAGTTGGACTCTTCCTTGCACCACAAGTGTTCTCCAAGATCTTGTTGGCTCGCCTTCTGTTGCTTGAGACTCTGGGACAGCAAAATCTCATTCCCTGCTCCTGTGCCTGACTCCCTGAAAGTGTACCAAGAGACTTGAAACACAGAAATAGATGCACTGCGATGAGAGTCTAATGCATGGGAATTGTGCTTCACTGCCGCAGCAGTCTATGGAGATCGACTTATCCCTAAACCACATTGGGAAAATATGGTGCATCGTACTTTGGAACCAATGCGTCTTGGCTCCAGCGCTTGTCTTTGGAACCGACACATAGCCATCACTGCGAGGGACAGATTGACGCATCGCCATCCCTGCGAGGACCTGATTGACACATCTCACCACTCATCTTGCTGCTGTGACCAGGAAATGTAATTTTTTCCCCAGGGCCTGTGCGGGTCCTGTAGCTGGCCTGTGCTCCATCGCGATCAGCTCAAACATTGACTTTGCCCCTGTCCAGCGCAACCTAAAGTAACACCTAAGAAAACTATTTGATTCTAAGCACTATTTTGGATTTATTCTTTGAAAGTTCATCTCTCGACTTCTACACAGTGGATTTTTGTCAGTCTGGTCTTAATTTATTGATAAAATCATAATCTACATAACCTGATGTGGAGTCTTTTTGTGGTGTTTTCACTGTGTTACTGTATGAGTTATTGTGCAAACACTTTACACATTGCCTTCTAAGTAAAGCCTGATTGCTCTGTGCCATTCTACCAGAGGGTGAGCACAGGATAATTAGACTTACCCTGATTAGAGTTGTGGTCCCTTCTTGGACAAAATGCATACATCAGCCAACTTGAGTCCGAATTTCTAACAATATGTCTTTCATAACCGGACTTCTGTTTTGTCTGGTAGGCTCTACCTAAAATTGACCATGGAAGTTTCAGTAAATGCAGTCACAGTAGTTTGGAAATAACTAGTCACTCAGCAACTGTTTGAGAAAGTTGTACCTGTTGATGTAGTCATTTAATATAATGCCTTCTTGCTATCCAATTTTCAGTGGTGCAGAACAAACAAAATTCAAGGCACATTTAATTATGTTTAGCTAAATGCTGTAAGGAGGCAATTTAAGAAAAATAAAAATATATCTTTTGGAGCTGTGCATAGCATTAACCATGTAACATAAAATTTGTTTAAGCATTTATCAAATATTTCTGACTGTTGCAATTTAAAAGTATACACAAATAACTGGATGTTCCCAGATATACGAGTCATTCACATACTGAGTTCAGCTTAAAACGTGCCATGTTTTGTAAACAGGAAACTGTGCAACAACAGTGATAATTTGTATACTCAGAACTAAAGGATGCAGCCCTGATATATTTGTTAATTTGTCATTTTCTAAAGCAGGCCCATAATCAAAGCAGATAAGGAGGGTCCTTTGTTAAGTGAAGTTGATTGGCAAATTACACTGGTGCATCCAACTATTCAGTCTGAAAACATGGATTACTATTTGGGATATTGAAATGGCAATGGTGTGAATGGTTCAACTATAACCTCAAGACAGTGAACTACAGTTGAGTGCTTCTTAATGGTGGATTGTGGTGATGTAGTCCTAGATCCACATTGTCAACTGTTAGCAGGGAAGACCTGCTTTGCTAAACCTAGCTTCTTCACTCGTACACCATATGTGACTGCATACTCTGAAATGGAAAGCAATGAATGTCAATGTGACTCTACATGGCTAACTCAGTTTTAGTAGCCAATGCCTCTAGATCATTGCAGGCTATATTAAAAGCCATAGAAGCCTATGACATTGAAAATGAGATGAAAGTGAAGAGGCAAAAAGTCATCTTCTGGAACAGAAAGAATAGACAGAGCTGATCACGAAACATCTCAATGAATGGAACAATCTTTGAAGATGTCACAAATGTCTCGTTCATGGTCATGACAATGAACAGCAGGTCAAGGTGGCTAGCCCATGATGCACAATGTCAGAAAACAGATTACACAGCAGGTGTGAGAGATAATCCCACCAAATTTGGGACACAATTCCGGGTGTGTGCTTAGAATCAAAGATGCCAACAAATGTTACGACAATTTCAAGTCGAAATCACAGGGCTCAACATTGCTTGAGAAAAAAGGGCAAATAGGAAATTACGCCTTGAATGTTCCTATTATACATCCCCCAGAGTCTCACTTTGACTAGATGACTATGAAGTATTGCATTCAAAATGGACCTTTTTTACATTCTCCAGAAACAAATTTCAAGGGCACAATGTATTAACCAAGGAATAATGAAAACCTGATGTCCCAACAAAAAGGAAAAATCATATCGGTGAAACAGTGCAAAGTGGCATCAATGCTTGAATTTGTTCCATTTTTAAACTGTTTTTAAAACTCCAGAAGCCAAAGAATCAACTCTGAGAATCGAGGTGATCTGGTTCTCCTAAACAGTGAGGTTTGAAAAACAGAAGTTGTAATCTAAATGGAACAGGGGAGCTATTAATAAATATAATCAAGAAGAAACAGTAAAACGTTAAACTATTTAAGACAGGCAAACCAGTTCCCTTGATATGTACATACAGTTGAAATTGGCCTTTTTGCAACAAGGGACAATCTTTGAGAATGTTTTAGAGAAACGTTAGGACCTGTGTCAGCCAAAGATGATATTGACACACAAAAGACACACAAAAGAGGGAGCTTTACCAGTATGTTGAGGCAATAGTAGTGCAGGCAATTATCCAGATGAGCTCTAGTTCAGAAAAGTACTTCTTTTCCCAAAGGCATGTACATCACTCTTGTGTGAGTCTCCAAAACTGGGAGCAGTATGCCCAACATGGGTCTCAAGCTCACAGTCCCATATGACTCAAGCTGTGCCTCACTGACAGTGTTCATGATATTCAAAATGACCAAAACATGTCTAGTGCGGCTTTTGTTTTCATTCAGAGGGGACCTGCAATTAGAGTATTCATTGTCTTACGAACTGTAATAATTAATGCTGGGATTTGTCAGGATTAGATTTGCTTCTGGATAGTTTTTCATTACAGGGAAGTTTTTCTTAGTGACCAGTAGTCCCACAGATTTCTTATTGAATGGTGACCGAGCCAAGATGGTGGGTTTTAATGTCTAAACTGATCATGATCCTTCAAAATAGTTTGATGTGCCTCCAGACAGAGATACATGATTAGTAAGGCAGAGGTTAAGACACAAATGTAAATTCCAGTGCCATTCTACATGAATTAAAACTAACTGCACAAGTGCTATTTCGACTGGTGATAATATATCAGCTTTGAAAGTGCTCAGTAACAGATCAGTGAGACAATTTAACCCTACTTCTTCACTAGTAGTCACCCATATTGACACTTGTTGGTTATACATGCATTTTTGCTCTAATGATGTGCAATACCTTCGTGTACAATTCAGTGATCCTGGAAGAGGACAGATGGACAGCACCAGCACTCAATTATTATATTAATGTACAGGGCATTTAGAGCGCTTACAACTGCCTATTCCTCTCTTCTATGGAACCTTAAAATTGCTGATGCATCTCTTAAAGGTGATGGAGATCAGTCAGGGTTCAATGCAACACGCCATCTTGGCTCCCTGACCATACTACTAAAGAGGCCCTCTGGTGGAACATTCTGTGATGTGAGTAAAGGCTCTTTTCAAAATGGGACAAGAGCACCCAGTCTTGTGAATTTGTTTCTTTATTCATTTGTTTTATTTCCAGATTTTTGATTACTTTCTGTCTCTGCAATTGTAAGGCAGATCTGAACCCCCGTCCTTCACCTAGAATGGACAAGCTGCCATAAAACCTGTGGCAAACCATTCGAAAACATTATGAATAACATATCATGCATGCCCCTCGAAATATTACCCCCAATAAGCTCTCTTTGTATGTCCACAGTCTTCTTGGATTTTGGTTACAATGAAAATTCGATGCTTTTTTGGGATATGTAACAACCACTTGAACATCTATCTCACATCAAGTAGTCCCAGCAAAAGTTGTAAAGACAATTTGTGACAGGCTCTCTTGTTACAAAAATGGAAAACTGATTTCTAATCATCGTTCCCATGTTGCCTGGCCAGGAATTAATCTCACTGATGATGATATCCCTGTTCTTCCACAAGAGTCAACAGGGCCTTCTACATCAACAAACATTTTCTGAAAAACAGCACCACAATCGCACGATCATATCCAAACAGATATCTTGCCATCTTTACTGTTGGAACTGTCTTTCTCAGAACTGGCTTTTGGCTTAGCACCTTGTTTTTCATGTGCAGTATTCACCCGATTCTGTTCCACCACCGTCCCCCCAGAAGCGGGACTACTTGTTCGGGATGGAAGTGCATTAACATGACTGTTGTAACTCTGGAATGCAATGTCCAACTGCTCTTGAGCCACCCTTAAATGCTTATGGAGTGTGGACAAATCTTGGGGGATGTTATCATCGGGGCTTGTACACTGTTTTTCATGATCATTGCACTTTAAGCTTTGCTCATTGGCCATTAAGCTAATTGGCATCTTGGTGGGTTTCTCTGATTTTACTACTAAGTTATATTCAGGAGGGCAGGCAATGTTCTTTGGATAGGAATAGTTGTAGGGAGGCTGTCTAAGGATATTCATCTTTCTGTTGTGAACAGCATCTCTAATGGTCCCGAAACCCAAGTGGAACATCTCACACAAATTAAGCAAAAGGCACATACAGCTCACTACATACATCACCAGAAGGAATATTGTCTTCTCTGTGGGTCTCGACACAAAGCAGTCCACATTATGGGGACAGGGGTCTCGGTTGCACACATAGAAGGCTTCAACTTCAAAGCCATATAACAAATATTGTCCAACCAAGAAGCCAACTTCAAAGGCCGCACGAGCAATCAGCTGGAAGACATACATCTTCATAAGTCCTTCAGCCTTGATGTGTCTCCTGCCATCGTGCTTTTGATGCTCTTTACCCTTCTCCTGGTTTCCAGCATTGTCTGTGTCTGCTTTGTCATCATAGATCATGGGCTCCCCTTCTTCTTCTTCTCCGGGGTCCTCCGAGTTCCGATGAGCGCGCCACTTCTGCATAAAATGCTTTTTCTTTCGAAACGCTTTGTGTCTCTTCTCTTCCTCCGAAGACCTGGCTATCCTGTGTATTGCATAACCTAGGTACATGATAGCAGGGGTGCAGATCATAATGATCTGGAAGACCCAAAATCTCACGTGGGAGAGAGGGGCGAAGGCATCATAGCAGACGTTGTCGCAGCCAGGCTGCTTAGTGTTACATGTGAACTTGCTCTGTTCATCAGAGTAGATGGACTCCCCTCCAACAGCAGTCAGTACAATCCGAAAAATTATCAGTACAGTGAGCCAGACTTTCCCCACAAAGGTGGAATGATTGTGGATTTCTTCTAGAAGGCGCGTTAAAAAGCTCCAGCTCATGTTGGTCATAAGTGCTATTCATTTATGATCTAGAAAAAATAGAGAAAAAAAACATTGTTTGTAGAATCTGAAGCTTTTAACAAACTCAGTTTTTTTACACTAATATTGTGAACTCATAAAGAAACGGCTAAATTCCTGTAAAAAGGCAGAGAGACAAATAATTTTGTGGCCTCAGATCAGACGATTTTTGCCACTGTTACTGGCGATGTTTTAAGGTGGGTCTCATTTTTAAACAATGGGAAACAATGAATTGCATTTTTGTAAGGAAACTCATGTTTTATAAGATAATGAAGTACCAAGAGTACTGGAATAAAAATGTTCTGTGGACTGAAAACAAACCCCATCTCTCTGGGCAAGCCCCTAGTCTGTCCTCTTACATAGTCTACATGCAAGCATCAGAAGCAGACCCATCTCATCCATTTCTATACATTACTAGGTTCAGGTAAACCAAAACCATATGATATCCTTAGATTTAAAGGCAATCTAGAAAACCGCTTATAATGCATGACTCGAAAAAATACAATATAAAGCTGGTGTCCACCCATCTCTCTCTCTCACACACATGTGGCGCCCACATACACACAATTAATTTAAGATTAACATTTTTATCATGAGCACAACATATCTGAATTAAGATTAGAAGATAATTGAGCACAGATCAGAAATAAAATGTAAAACATGGCACTCTCTGAACGACAGATTTTCTTTTCTACAAGACAAAATCAAGCCATTGAAAAGGTGGAGACCACATCACTGATTGCTGTCACCACAGACAAGTTAAATAGATGGGAACAGACGCTTGCATAGCCACCGGTAGACAGCATTGAAAAGGCAATGTTCTGGGTCAGCCAGGTTTAGACTAACGAGCTGGTCAGTGCTACAATGACCACTGCTCCCAGAAATTTACCCCACATTCAATACTTCATTAGAGACAATTAAAAGATGATTGACCCATTTTGACCCATTTTGTGTTTTAGAAGAATTAAGGGCCATATGTACGAACACATTTTCCCATTGACACAGAAAGGGAAAAACCCTTTGATACATCTGGCCCTTAATTCCGCAATGCTGTATTCAAAGGCAGTGACACCTAACCCCTTTTCAACATAAAATAAGATTAACATTTTTATCACGAGCACAACATATTTGTATTAAGATTAGTATATAGTTAAGCACACACAGATCAGAAGTAAAGTTAATTATCCCACATTCAATGCTTCATTAAATAAGGCAATCAAGAGATGATTGACCTATTTTAAGTCTTACGATGGTTTAATTGTGTGACGCTGTATTCAAAGGCAGTGACATTTAGCCCCTTTTCAACATAACATAACATAACATAACATAACATAACATAACAATTGTTTGCCTGTTGCATGAACTCAAAGGAAACCATTGAAACAAGAAACTTTTTTCTTTCCTTCTGACTTGTTCTCATTAGGATACACAATGTCACATTTACCATTTTTTCATGCAGTGCAGCTCAGCAACCACATTGCAGTATTGCATTGCTCAAGGGCGAAAAGACCATGCCGCACTATATCTACAAAGATAGGCCTGTTGCCGCTGTCATTCCTTATGCTGGCACACAAACAGACCACCTTTTGCAACGCACGGCCTCGCACCATTGTGCAGAGGTAAGTGTGTGCTATCTAACATAGGATGAGTACTAGAAGAATATCCTGCTAAAGGATCCCACACACGGAATGTTTGTGTGCACTTAAGCACACATGCAATATGTGTTTTTCTTTTTAAGAAAACAGGCACAAGCTCAAGGAGTCATTAGTTTATGACGCAAAGCCCAATGGGGCCTCAGTGGCGACTCGCACAAATAGATATACAGGCTACTCAGAAGAAAAGGAGGAACACGAATGACAAGGTCAGACGGGCCCATTGAGCAACAACCCATGACCTAGTCATAATGCTGGACCATCACAATGGGATGGGAGTTCTGCGCACCTTTAGGGAGAGAGGCCTGGAATGTTGTGGGCATACAAGGAACCATGGTCATGGTACAGCAGGGCCACACGACGGTGGCCAAGCAATGTGTCCTGTTTCATGCGAGTATCATCCCCGGTCGGGGGTCCAGAGGAGAACCAAGAAGGAGAAGATGAAGATATCACTCCTGATACAGCTGGACCTAAGCAATACCCGAAGCCACAGAGGAAGAAAAATGCATGCCTACCGAGCCATTCACACCATCAGAAGGGTGCGTAGGAGAATCCCATGGGGTCAGTTCATCAGCGGTGAGGCGAGATGGAGAAAGTCAAAGCCAGTATGGTCTTTGCTCGAATTCTGCACCAAGTCAGAGACTGAAAGATTATGGGGCTCATCTACAAGCCCCTTGTTCCACCATAGCATCATTTTTCTTGATGCTACAGCGGCTCAGAACAGTCCCCCACCCCGCACCATATTTACAAACTGGTACAATGGGATAATTGCGCCAATTTGTAAACCCTTGCACCACATTATATCTGTGTCAGGTATAATGTATGCAAGGGAGGTGTTCCCCCGCTAGGAGGCCCACAGGAATGGCGCAGTAAAATCTACAAGATTTCAATGCATCATTTTAGCATAAATTTAAGACGCTAGGCTATTTTAAATGGGCCTACCCGAGCTTTGATGGACTAGCCTCACATTTTTTGATGTTAGTCCAGCAAAGAGCCACATCTGCATCAGAAATTCTGACACAGCTGTGCTAACGAGTTCCATGGTGCACTGTATTGTAAATACAGCGCTACAATGGTGTTATTAGGGGGGTGCAGGTCGACCCATGCAAACGGACACATCGTGATCGATGCACCAGATTGTTATAAATGAGACCCTTTGTGTTTACCGAATAAATATTGCATGTTTGTTTTAAGATAATAAAAGTTGGAAGGGATGTACAGTGCCAACTGGCCTGTACTCTACACTGTTGTACATAGCTCACCCTGAGGGCTCAGCGCCACTGGAGGGTTTAAAAAAAGGAGGAGCAACTGCTGGGTCGCTCCTCATAACCGCTAACACAGTATGTGTTTCTCCCCATTATTGTTGACTGCAGTCTGCGACAAAGGTGGCCTCCTTAACCTACTTTACAGTAATGGGACAATTGTTTCATCTCTTTCCTCATTTCTAGTTTGTGCGATGCAGGATTTTGCAACAGCAGCTCAGGTAGTGGTCTAGGTTGGACAGGGCCTAACAAAAAACATAGACACTGAACCAGTGGGCTCCAAAGGGGTTATCCATTCTGTCATTCGTGATAAAAACTACATTTCTGCTTGTCACAAGCTAGTCCTGCAGAGGTGTCACCAGAAGTCCATTTTTCGACACATGGAGTAAGTGACAGATGGCTACTGTTGTTTAGCGCTGGTGTTTCATGCCCTAAAACATTATTTTATTCTAAACGAATAACTAATATATTGCCACTTAGTTTTAAACCTTCCTTGTCTATTTTTTATACTTTTTGGCCATGCATAAAGGTGCCATTTAAACTGTTGAATAAAAAAGTCTCTTGATTCTGAAGTGGTTAGTGCAATGAGACCCTATTTATGAATTTGTCAAATACAGATTGCTGTTTCATAGTCATTAATTACACTGGCCTCACCTCATGTAAAGGCTTCTCGAGCAATGGTCATTTTAGGAAATCATCACTTGTGTCCCACCCTAGCGGGAAATAGGCTACAGCATTGTCTCCGGCTCGTAATCGAGCTGGCGGCAATGCTGTAGCCAGCAGGGTGCACAAGCACCCTCACAATATTCCCTATCAGCAAAGCAGACAGTGAACATTGCGAGGGTGCTGGGAAGGGGGGCCCCTGCACTGCCTATGACAAGTGCACAGGCAGTGCAGGAGCCCCCCTGTGGCCCCCTCCACCTGTTCTCTGCCAGCCGAAATAGCTGGTGTGGAACGAGGGTGTAATCTGCAGGGCAGCACTGCATGCAGAGCTGCCCTGGCGGATTAGGATCTCCGCCACCGCCGGGATCCAAGATCCTGGCAGAGCTGGCAGTTCCAAGGTGATCGGAATGCCAGGATTATGTGGCGGTTGACCGCTGCATAGGCGGCGGTCCAGACCACCACTGCGAGCGGCCCATAATGTTGGAAGGTCTGCCTTACTTAAGGTGGCCTTTCAAATACTACGTCAGCTGTTTTTATTATCCTGTCAGCGATTGCCATACCACGTGCTGTGGTTCTGGACATAAACATGCTAATAATGTCCCTGACTGCCCAGCTGGAAATCTTAAACGTCGTCCTTAACAGTGCTTTTTTACCTTCCAAAAACAAGGCCTACTCCTGCCATGACAAAGAGAGCAGTTCTGGCGAACAAAAACCAACCAGGCCAGTGGTTATGTCAAAATATGGTGGTTTACTGCCTCTGGTCCAGCAGAGGTGATACCTGCACTATCCTAGCCTTTTGAAGGCCAGTGCGCCACAGGCTAATTAAAGAGCTAGGACATGAAGAAGAAATGTAAGATAGCACTCCTTTTTATTTTTTATGAGCCTAATGTTGTTAATAGACTTTTTTAATTTAAAACAAAGATACATTTTAATTATATGATTCTTATTTTATCTGACCCTGTCACTGCCCATTCATATATAATGGCATGTATGTAGGAAAAATCTCACTTGAAGGCACTTCAACGTATGATGCAATGGGAAGTTATAACAAAATGCCTAGTTATGTTCACAAATAGGCAATTAGCGTCAGTTCAAGTGAGTTAACAAAAGGCAACATTCTAGACAATTTAAATAAACTTACGGTGGATTATTACTATTCTACATACCCATTAGGCTAAGTGAACCCCAGGGTATCAGCACCTGTTTGAAATAATTATATCTGTAGCTAGCATCCAAATGAAAGTACCCTTTTGTGCTGGATCTAGACCTCACTGGAGACCCATTGTTGTTGTCAGCTAACCTTGAGGCTGGACAACCTTACATCCAGGAGCACGGAAAACATGCTTGCCCTTTAACTTCATACACTACATTAGGCTAGACAGTTAGCACTTCATTAAATACATTAACTGGTAATACCGCCTGGCATGCTTTTCCAATCTGTTGCACCCAATAAAAAATATACAAGTATTAAAAAAATAACAATGTCCTATTGTCGTTAGATTTGTTTTTGTCCCAGGAATGGGCAGCATTGACTTTGCATTGCTTCCTGTTCCAACGGAATATATAATTGCTGTAATGGAGCAACCAACCTTTTTAAGTAGAAAGATAATGAGGTATGTTGTACATCTTGGACTTCTTCCATATCCTGTATTTTAAATTTCATTATGTTTCAGAAAGCTTTTCCAAAAGGAAAGGATTCCTGGCAAGTGCAGACAAGACCTTTGACAAGTGAAAATATTTTTCTAGGAATGGGAGGCATGCAGCCCTTTGGTCGAACAGGTAACAGCTGTAATGTTTTTCTGTCTTTCAAGCTGTAGGATATCCTCTGCACCTTTGCACAGGGGACCTAATTTATTCTCCACAGTTATTATATGCCTTGGTTCCATTCCAGCTGCAGAATCCTATTTGATTGTTTGGAAGATGGAAATTGTGCAAGATTAAGACATGAGGTAAACTAAGCCACCAAGGAACCTCATCTTCCTAAATTGGTAGAAGGACTTCTTTTGGAAATAACCAGGTACTTTAGGGAAGACCTCAAATAATTTATTTGATCAGGAATAAAAATGTACATTTTATATCAATGTGTGGTAAACACTGACTGCAAATTGGGTCCCAATGAGTTGGTGTTAAGTCTTATGTTTTGCTATGAGGGCGGTGTTCTGGGGTACTGTGATATGTATGGGGGCCACCTTTATACATGAAAGTGGGACAGTTAAGAATGTTGGGGGCAGTAGGGGAAAGAGAAACCTATGCTCACAGGGCATGTTCTACCTTACTGTGGGTTGTTAATAACGATTTGTACCTTCAACAACTATCAACTGTCAACTTGAACACCTGCATGATGAGCATCTGTTATTCCAGCAACAACACTTTCATGAGATTGTTTTCTGTGCTGCACAATCATATTATTGATAAAAAAATAATATTCTTAGATGCACAGGGGAATAAAGAGAAAAGTGAGCCACGTAAAAAATTGTTGGACAACTTCCCTTAACACGCAGCCATTGAAGAGCACATAAGAATCACATATTTGAGATTCCCACATTTTTAATTGGAAACAAGCACTAGCAAAAACAGTATGCAAATAGCCTCTGTTCATGCATGCGTTTTGTACATTAACACATTAAGGGCCAGATGTTGCAAGGCTTTTGCGCCTCACAAACAGCGAAAATCGTCTGTTTGCGAGGCGCAAAAGCCACATCGCAATGCCCATTCCCATTTTGCAAGTCTGTAACCTGGTTATCGACTCGCAAAATGGGAATGCGAGTCGCAAATAGGGAGGGGTATACCCATTCCTATTTGCGAGTCGCATCGCAATGCAGAATTGCTTTGTGACCGCGAACACGGTCGCAAAGCAATTTGCAGTTACCACCAGTGTCACACTGGTGGTAAGCCATTTGCAAAAGGGTAGGGGTCCCCATGGGAACCCTTCCCCTTTGTGATTGGCCCTGAAAACATTTTTTCAGAGCAGGCAGTGGTCTATGGACCACTGCCTGCTCTAACAAAATGAAACTGACATGTTTCATTTTTTCGTGTGTAATGCAACTCGTTTTCCTTTAAGGAAAACGGGCTGCATTACAAAAAAAAAAAAAACTGCTTTATTTAAAAGCAGTCACAGACATTGTGGTCTGCTGTCTCCAGCAGGCCACCATCCCTTTGAGTGCTGCAACTCGCAAGGGGGTCGCAAATTGCGACCAACCTCATTAATATTAGTGAGGTGGGCCTTTGCGATGCCTTGCGACTCGCAGATGGTGTCAGGGACACCACCCTGCATCCGGCATTGCGACTCGCAATTTGCGAGTCGCAATGCCGGAATTTGCTGCATCTGGCCCTAAATTCGGATCTATTAACTTTGCCAATGCTTGTTAATACAAGTGTCATTTCTCTTCCACATCGGTTTGTGAACAGTGAACACTATAGCCTTTTCAACTTGTATTTTGCTTTCTGCAAATGTTCATACTACGGAAATTAACTTTGTGATGTAACAGGAAGGAAAGAAAAAAAACAGACTAATAGAGGAAAAATGTGGGCCTGACTCACCTACTGTCATCTATGTAATAAATGATTAAAAAAAAGATATTACACCAGTTCACATATGGCCATAATATAAACCACAGACGCATATTGTAAATTCCTCATTGTAATTTGGTGTAGCAAACTGCAGGTAATTGTTGTAATGTGACCAAGCACTCCTGACCTGCTGAGGCAGTACAAAGTACATGGTTTCATCCATTTCTCCTTGGAAATTTCAGTAAAATTAGCACATGTCCTGTTTTTGAGAAATGAATGACTAAACATAGAGGGAGGCACATTTTCACGTGTTCCAGTGCAGCTCTTATCTGTAAAAAACTTAATTAAAACAGTTAACACTGTCAGTACAAGTTGCATTTAATTACCCCTAGTGCCTAATTGTTTGAGTTTTTATATTGATCAGCACTGCCAATTAGATCATTCAGAGACCCTGGTTGCTGCGTTCCTTGAATGTCCCGGATTTTAGAGGCTTATTTGTAGATGCATGTGTGTCACTGGAAAATCACTTTTTTGACGCTTCTATGGTGCGCACTGCAGCTCCATATCTACAAGGCCACATAAAGGCACCCTGCGTGGCTTTTCATGGCCTTGTAGGTATGGAAAGAGGCAACACAGCGCAAGTCGCTATGCTGCCTCTTATTGCAATAGGGAGGCGTGCCATGGGTGTTACGGTGGGTGTTCCCACATAATGCCCCTGGCATTTGACACATTCCCAGTTTTACAACATGTGTAAACCTGGGAATGCGTCAAAAGCCCATGCTTGCCCAGGGGATGTGTAAGAGAGGCGCAACGAGGAAAAATAACATTATTTCTCCTCATTTTTCACAGATGCATCACACCCAGAAGATGAAAATGTCTCCTTTGATTGTTTTTGTGCAGGAAGGTGTCCCTTCTGGCACAAAATCAATCATCCCTACAGCGCAGACACCCCTGTACCATGGTACAAGAGTGAGACTGTTGGCGCATGGCAGTCCACTGTGAGCCAGCACAGGGGAAAAGGACAGGAAAGCACTGCATCTCATAGATAAGGCACATTTATGCCCGTTTCTTTTGACGCAGGGCAGCACAGCAGGAATCCTTGCGGCGCTGCCCTGTGCCAAAATCTCGTAAATTAGGTGATTAGTCTTCAGACTCTAGTCACTCTAGTCACTCAACTTGGTGCAACTTTCACGATGCAGTCCTATATCAATTAAGACCTGCAGTACAAAATATCGAACATCTCATCATTCTAAATACATTTTGTCTCAAGTGGCATCCACACACCCACTAAAGTGCATGTGGATCTGAGCTCTGGCCTCATTACCATGTTCACTGCCTGTCCCCCGAAGTAACTCTTGGTAAATTTGTGCTGGGCCGCATCGAATCATTAAATTCATGTTCAGCGGCAATTTTCGAATTTGCATCCAGTGTTCGTTCTTGGCGCTATGAGCTAAAACCCAATTGTCTCTTGACACACAGCACAGCGGTATGAATATAATAAAATAAGCCCCGGCTATTTTGCACACCTCGAACATGTTCTGCATTGGGCTGTAGGAACTGCAGAATAGCCCACTGCAAAAATGTTATCCTACTCACAGCTGTATTAATTGCTAATTTATGTACCACAAAGTAGCCAATCGCAGAGCAGCCTTGTACTTTCCTCCGCTAAATGGAAAGCCCCCTCATCTTGAAATGCAAGCCTTTGTAAACTGAAGCTAACTCACATTTCAAACAACCTTATATTTTTGTGTTTTATGTTATGGTTTTTCCAAAATAGTTTTCCTGATTCAAAAAGTGCTTATGTGTTTTTAAGGAGCAAAGTAGCTAGTGTTCGGAATCACGCGACAGCAATCTGTTTTCTATGGCCTTTACATTTTATCGTAAGACAGTTAAGTCTTTAATGTGAACAAAAGTGGTTCATCTTCGGAGACAATGACCCTGTTGGTTTGGAACAGCAGCAGAGGCATTGAGGCTCTGTGGGCATCAGTAGTCGGCAGCATCTCTCCCAGCTTGGTATTAGTAGTGTATTAAGGAAGCCATGGACCCTGGTGCACATGGGAAATGGAAAGTTTGACTGCAGCTGGGGTACTAAAATACAGCAATTGTCAGGGTTCAGTAGGACCCTCAGGACTCTGGGCCCCGGTGCCATTGCTATGTTTCTGAAAGGGTGGAGCATTTGGCCCTTCCCCAAGCAGACTTCGATACAAAACAGGCAAAATGCTATCACTCTCACAACCACACAGCGCAAACAATGATGTAACTGACACTGGAAGCAAACCAATGGCTGAAGGTGGCTGATCCTTTGCCCTCACATATGCTGGTCTGTCTGCTGATCAAAAATATGTATGGAACCCCAACAGAGCAATGGCTGGAAAGGGGTTGACCCAAGAGCCCTCTGAGTATTAGTTTTTGCATTACTAAAATAGTGTTTGAAAAATATCAGAAACGCTCTGGGCATCTGTTTAGAGACAAGTATTTCCTGTATGATGCTATTATGGCTCTGAAGGCAATGCATAAGACAAATGTCTCACGTCTGATGTAATGAATTATGGGTGCCACAATTTACAAAACTCAATACTCCCAGTATGAAAACGATTATGGCTTTGACATTGTCAAATTAACTCTCTCACATCCAGGGTAGTTTCGAGAGGGGAGGTTTGGATATTCAGTCTCCTCATACTATATTCGATATGAGTGGCATGCTTCCAGAGCTTCATAGTCACAAGCAAATCATGTATGAAGTGCTGGGTGCTAAACGAAGGATCATTTCATTTTAAACCTATGTTTAAACCTCCTGGTAAAAAGACACAGTGTGAGAGAACAGGGCTGTTTGCAGAGGCCCCTTAACTTTTTGCCCCCATTTTCCACTTTTTGCTGGTGTTTTCCTGACTCTGATGGTGCCCTGGGTACTGTTAACCAGTCGCAGGGCCTGTGCTCTGTGTAAAACCAGTATGCAAATTAGGCTAATTATAATTGGCTAAGTCAACCTACCTATAAGTCCCTAGTATATGGTAGGGCATGTAGGTTTAGGGACCCCAGCATAGGTAGTGCACCCATAGGTGCACTGCTGAAGTGCCCAGTGCCATTTTAAAGGCAGGCCTGCCTTGCTGGCTGCTTTTAAATGAAAGTTATATGCAAATTCGACTTTGAAATTAAAAGTAGTTCCAAAGTCTTAAACTACCTTATTTGTACATATAAGCCACCCCTAAGGCGTGCCCTATGTGCCCCTAAGGCTGGGTGCCATGTAACTATGAGCAGGGACCTTATAAAAATAGTTTTATAAGCCCTGGTGAGGTAAAACAGCCACATTCGTTTTTCCCTCATTGTAGTGAATGGCCTCCATAGGCTAGAATGGGGAGACTTTATTTTAATTTTTAAAGTCCCCTTAAGTAACAGATACCAGACATTTGGTATCAAATTAATTGTTATAATAAATCCCACAACTTCCAGTTGTGGGATTTAATATAACTTGTTCAGGTAAAGAGTTTTAAACTTTACCTGAAAAGTTGCCATCTTCAGCCCTGCAGTGTTTTTGCTGCTGTGCTCTGATTGGCCAGCCTCTGGAAGCCTGGTCAGGCTGCCTTGATGAGATGTGAAGTGGCCTGGCTTCACACAAAGAGATGTGCCTGTGGGAGGAGATCTCCCCTCCGCAGATGGTGAGGCAGGAAGTGGGAGGGCTGCCAAATTGGTCTTCAAAGGCAGAGAAGGACATTTGGAGCAACCCAGCAACAACCCCACATCCTGAAAACCCAGACAATTAGGTGCCCCCTTGATTAGATTAGGAGAGGGCAGGAGAGGGGTGTGTTTAGGATTTGTAGCCACACCAGTGGGTGGGCTCAGCCAGATGTAACTTCCAAAAATCACTTTCAGCCATGATGGATTTTTGAGGAATGTTGCTCCCTGGGATTGACTTTTGCCACACTTTCCATGAAGTGGTCATCACAGAGGGAAGGACCCTGCACCTGATTGGAGAACCAGAACCCCCCTGTTTTTCACCCAGGAGCAGGGATAAAACTGGCAGACCTGCACACACACCTCAGTTCCCTACCAGTTCCCTACAAGGAAGAACTACAGAAGAAGAAGGACTGCCCTGCTGGACCCCTGGCCTGCACCTGGACCCTGCACTCTGAAGGACTGCACCAGCTGCACTCTTGGGCTTCACTACAAGAAGGACTTTGCCTGGCTTCAACTGGTTCAAGGAGGGACTCCCTGCTTGCTGCAGGTGAAAAATTGCTAACCAGAGTCCCCTGCATCAACTCCTGAAGAAACCAACCATCTGACCACTGGCCAGTGGCCAAAAAGGAGTTTGTGCCAGGTGCATTCTGGGAGTTGTAGTCCACACCCCCAAGGATCATCTCAGAGCTTCTGGAACCTTGGGGTGAGTTGTGGACCCCCAAAGAACCTTAAAGGAACATCTGGAAGAAGATCCAGAAGTTTGGAGAACTTTTGAAAAAAGCTCCATAGAGGAACCAACCCGCCGCGGTAACTCTAGCCAGCTTGCCTCAACCACGACCCGGCCTGACATGCAGGTTCGTCCCGGTGAAGAAAATCTCCAAAAAAGAGACTAAGGGCCTGATTACAACTTTGGGGGAGGTGTTAATCCGTCCTAAATGTGACGGATATACCACCAGCCGTATTACGAGTTCCATAGGATATAATGGACTCGTAATACGGCTGGTGGTATATCCGTCACTTTACCGTCACTTTTGGGACGGATTAACACCTCCTCCAAAGTTGTAATCAGGCCCTAAGTCCGAACGTGGGAAGTTGACCGGGACCTCCCAGCCAGTGTTTCCGTGGATGGCTCCAAGGACATCGGAACAAGATCCAGGTTTGACCCGGTCGAAGGATTTTCACCTTGAAAAAACTACTAAGTCTGAAGGTAAAAATCTCCACCGAGGGCTCCCGCAACACGTATCCGAAGAAGAGTTCCAGGAGGTCGGATTGGACTGGCAGGTTCGTCCCGCTGAAGAAAATCTTCAGGAAAACGACTAAGTCCTAAGGTAAACTTTTGACCGAGGCCTCCCGTGGCCTGTAGCCGAGCTGGGCTCCATCGCTGTAGGCCTTAAACTTTGACTTTGCCCCGGTCGAGGTTCGACCAGATGACCAGATTGGCGCTTTTTGTTTCTAGGCGCTAGAAAACAATAATTCTTTAAAAATTCATATCTCCGGTTCCCCTTATCCGATTTTATTCATTTTTGTGTAATTTTAAAGATAAAAATATAATCTATTGTTATAGATTGATTTTGGATTTTTAAACTGTTTCCTGTGTTTTATTTAATTACTGTTTTGTGATATTTGAATGCTTTATACTCTGTCTCCTAAGTTAAGCCTTGTTGCTCATTGCCAAGCTACCAAGGGTTGAGCTGGGTTTAATTTACTGAGACCTGACTGGACCTAAGTGGAGGTTAGTGGCCTATTGCTAAGTGTAGGTACTCACCTGCCCTTACCAATAGCCCATTTTCCAACATACAGTTTGAAAATAATGCGGGGTACTGTGTAAAGATTAAAAAAGAAAACTGGTGGGTAGACATCTTTGGAACATGCAAATTGTATGCATTTTATTATCTTTTTAATCATGTGTGCATGAAATTGGGTTACTGGTTGAGGGGGTGAAACCCTATTCAAGCAGCAACCATGGTTCTTGTCAGGGTGGAATCACAAGCAACCTCAAATTAACCTGTGATGCTCTCTCTGGTAGCTTGGCACAAAAATAGACAGGCTTACTTAGAAGCAATGTTTAAAGTATTTATGCAGCACTTCAAACAGTAATAAAGTGAAAACACAAGACGAGAAAAATCTTACAGCAATTTAAATTGAGTAAAATGTCATATATTTTTTGACACTAAAACAACAAAATTCAGTAGAACCAGAGATATACAATTTTAAAGATTTAAGTAAAATTAGTGTTTAGAAGCAGAAAGTATCAACTATAGTTATCTAGACATGCCGGACCAGGATTATGTCACAAGTCCAGGCCATCAAAGATGAAGCTCGGGTTGGATCCAGGGAAGAAGTTAGGCATTCTAAACAAGGAACCATAAAGCCTGGTTGCAGAGCGTTGCGAGATCCTACTTTAAGGATGCGTCACACAGCAGCGGTTCCAAAGAAGCTGCGGGCTGCGATGCACTGGAAGTTTGTAACACAATGGTAGTTCAAAAGAAGCCATCGATCAGGCATGCGTTGCGAGGTTTTGTGTTGTCGAGGATGCTATAGATGAAGGCTTGTGATGCGAAGTCCTGCATTGGGGATGCATCGCACAGCTTTCAGGAGAGGCGCCCTGCTGCATCAGTTCTGTCTAAGATATCGCAGGTGAGCTATTAGAGCACCTTCAGGCCCACATCAAAGGGTCCAGGACTGTGGTGGCAGCACTTAGGGGGCAAGCCGCACAATAGGCAGAATCCAGGTGCTGGGTTCAAGGTA
Organism: Pleurodeles waltl; assembly: GCF_031143425.1. Classification (NCBI taxonomy): domain Eukaryota; kingdom Metazoa; phylum Chordata; class Amphibia; order Caudata; family Salamandridae; genus Pleurodeles; species Pleurodeles waltl. The sequence continues at coordinate 574,859,219 of NC_090449.1, read as the reverse complement.
GTTCGAGCCTTTTCTGTCCCTGAGGCTAGGCCAGTCTGCCAGTCAACAAGCCCTTGGATGCACTCTAGTCGCATTGGGTTCAAGATGGAGGTCCAGTCATTTTTTCTCAGGCAGCATGGCAGTAGGCAGGAGGGCAGCAGAGTAGCAGTCCTTCTTCCAGCAGAGAAGCACAGCAGTACCTCTGAGTCTTCAATTGCTCCAGAGGTGCACTGAAGAGTTAAGTTGGAAGGTCCAAAAGTTATATGTTTTGCCATCTTTGAAGTCGGAGAAGGTTTTGGAAGTTTCAACCCCAGAGGTGTTTGGAATGTCCTGCCTCCCTGCCCTGGGTCAAGCTTGCCTTTGGACACAAAAGACTAGTGTGAAAACCTTTGTGAGCCAGCTGAGGCAGAACCTTGTGATGTGCAAGTGTGATAGGTGATAGGTGATACCTTCACCCCTACTATCAAGTCAAAGATGAGTTATCTTGCCAGCATATATTCCCCCTTTGTTTCACTGTCTGGGGGTAATACACAAAGGCCACCTGTCAGCTTCACCTAGCCATGTGGCCCATGATACAGGCTCTAAATGATTGGGTCAAGAAAATCTAAACTTTCTAAAAGTGGCATTTTTAGTTTTTGTTTTTGTCCAGCTAAAGCTGTCTGTAGTTGAGACCTAAAAATACTTGCTGTCTTTGTTGCCTTAAGTTAACACCTACCATTGGACAGGAAACAAACCCATTCAAGGTAGGTGTTGCTGCAGGAGACTGAACAGGATGTTATTTTAGGGCACCAGGTTGACTTTTGTGGGAATAAACTGGGCATTATGCCAAAACATGGTTCGACCTGCATATTGTGGAAGTTCTCTGCACAGGACTATATATAAGGCTCCCAGCTCTTTTAAAATGTACCTATGAATATAGATGAAAATAATCTACCTGTTTGCAATTATTTATAAAAATTGAAGCAATGGAGGATGGTACTTTTAATAAGTTCCTCAAGCTGTCACTAAGCACTCAAGGCCAATGGCTATGCAGACTGACATCATGGAAAGTGTGAAAAGAAAGTCAGAAGATACAGCCAGGCTCTGCAGTCATTGCATCCCCTCTTCAGTGATCTTTCAGACCTAATCAAAAACACCCCTCATTTTAACTGACCTCGGAGACTGCCCTATTTTGGAGTTTGTGGCTGAGGCTTGAGTTAAAAATATTTAACAAAAACAACCTTCCTGGTTTTTGTATACTCGTGATTATTTCAATGAGTGGGTGGATCAAACGTTTTGCACATTTATAACTAAACAGGCTTCTCAGGTTTCATAAAAAATGTAAACTATAAAAAAGTATTGTTGTATTCTATTTTGCATATTAGTATAACACAAAAAAACCTACAGGTAGCTTAGCACAAGTTTACATTTTTGTATTATAAATAAATGTGGAAAAATACTAGTTAAGATTTCATTTCCACAAAACAAATATAATTGTGGATAGTTACCATTGAAAAGATGAAACATACTACACAATTGTGAGCCTTAATTATACCAAGCATTGACAATGCAATCGGTCTCGCATTTGCTCCAGTTAAAGCTATTCGTGTTGTAAATTCCTAACTAGACCTTTCTTGCCAGATAAATTGAAAATGAAAAGTAAAGCATTAGTTGACAAAAGTGAGTATGAGCGCGAATGAGAGACACAAAAGGAAAAAGAAGTTCGCTCACAGTCAAACATATTGGCAATTGTGCAATTATCCATGTAACGGGGCAGTCTGCAAGGCGGTAACAAAACCTCCCCAAGGAGGGACAAACATAAAGCATTTACGAATGAAAACAAATGATTTTTGAAAGGCAAGCCCTGGAACTTGTGTAAGTGATATGTAAGTGATGTGAGTGAGGTGGGCGTGGTTAAAAGCCCACAATACTAACAACAGGTCAAAGCACTTGTGTGCTTGACCTAAAAAGGTAGGTCCTTTCTGGATGCTCTGGTAGTGAGTTTGGCAACATACTCTTTCCTCAGGCTATATTTGGCAGTATACTGGACAGTATGTTGTACCCGGAAGGCAGTGTGAGTGTTGTGGCAGTATACTGGAGAGGATGCCCTGCAAGAAGGCAACATGGATGCTGTGGAAGAAAGATGGATAAGATGCTATACCAGTGGGTTCTTCAAGAGAGTATACCTCAACCGACCCTGGGCTGGATATTTTGCCACTTTGATGGGCAGAACACTGTAACAGGAAGGCAATGTAAATATTGTCACATCAGGCTGTGTTAGGTGGTTTGGCACAAAAGTGGGCATGATGCATAAAGAGGAGCCCGGTCTAAGCGTTATGTAATCATGCTGGGAAAAGAGAACAGAGTTGATTTTGTGGCAGTAGGATAGTAGAATGCTGTAGAATGAGGCAGGGTTCTAGCTTCTTGCAGTAGTTTGAGCACGAGACAGCGGCATAGCAAGGGCACTATGGACCCTACTGCTTGGAACAAAAAGGGGTCCCCATTCTAGTGGTTAGTAGAAAAAGCAGCAAGGGTGCCGTGGACCCAGCACACCTGAGGCTCCACTGCCTCTGCTACACCAATGATATCTACGACCCGGGTACATGGTCTGACTGGCTCTTGTGGCAGCAGTTTCTGCGCGATACTGTTCTAGGAACAAGGCTGGATGTTGTGGTACTAGGATAAGCAAGACGCTAAACCAAGTAAATACGTTGGGTGATCTTCTAGCAGGCTAGATAATAAACTAGTTCAGGAGACCAGGCGTTATATTGTGCCACAATAGTTGACAGGATTCTGTACCCAGAGGCCAGAGTGGATGCTTTAACAGTTGCCTAGGGTGTAAGTATGCCTGTATACCAGGTCTGATGCTGTTGTGTGATGCCATGGTACAGTTGCACACTAGTGATGGTATGCTCTGTTACCAGTGTTTGGCAAATGTATTCAATCAATGAACCAGTACTGTTGTAGTGCCCAAGCCTGACTTTTTAACAGATTGCCTTTTTTTGTCTTTGACAGTGCATAATTTGTAAAAAAAAAAAAAAAAAAGTAATGATAATTATTAATAATACAGGAAACCACAGTTTTTTCCTAGAAGGCAGTGTCTGATAATGGCCACTGACAGAGGTATCAAGGTATCAAATACCACGGTGCCTAGTCCTGAGCCAAGCATGTGCTTCTTTCTTCCATCACCCTTCTGTTCCTGTATCTGTGTTTCCCTCTTGCAAACTTTTTCATTCCTGCTTTCTCCCTCCGTCACTGTTTTCTTGTCTTTCTCTTCCTCTTATGCTAACATTGTATGTATGTATGTATGTAGATGAGACTTGTAAAGCGCGTTCCGGCTCAGAAATGAGCATTGAAGTGCTAAAAACAAAGATGAGAAGAGAGAGAGCTGAAACACGGTGCTAGAGGAAGAAGAAAATAAGAAGAAAAGTCAAGATAAGAGAACATAAATTAGCACGGGAAGATATGAGTTTTAATCAATTTGCGAAAGCTCAGGTAGCTGGGTTCCTTTCTGATGTGGATAGGAAGATCATTCCAGTGTCTAGCCGCGACCGCAGTAAATGCCTTATCCCCCCACTTGACTTTCCTAGTACGTGGGCCCTGGATCCTAAAAGCATTGCGAGACCTTAAAATATGTCTGGCAGCGTACCTGCAGAGCTGGGAGACCAAATGGCGGGGTCCAGTACCATGTAGTGCTTTGTGGGTCAAGCACAAAATTTTAAAAATTACTCGTTGAGCCACTGAGAGCCAGTGCAAATGTTTAAGGCTACCAGTGGCTGAGGCAGAACGAGGAAGATTTAAAATGGATTTAGTGGCATTATTCTGGACCAATTGGAGTTTTTTCATCGAAACATAATCCAAATTAGATAGTAAAGCATTACAGTAGTCCATCCTAGAAATAATCAGGGCCAGAGTAACTGTAACTTTCCACTCTAGTTTCAAATATGGAAAAATTTTCCTCAACATTTTCAGAATCCATAAATATGTTGCCATAGTCTGGTTAACTTGAGCTGATCATCGAAGATGACCCCTACATTTCTGCTAGAGGTAATGGTAATGGGGAGGGCTCCGCACTCAGCAGGCCACCAGCAAGCATTCCAGCACTCTATCCCAGATCCAAAGCAAATTATTTCGTTTTTTGTCCCATTCAATTTCAGCCAATTTTTGCCCATCCAATTATTAATAGCTGACATGCAATTATAGCAGCGATCTGCTGCTTCCTCCCAATTCTTTTCCACAGGTATAATAAGCTGAGTGTCATCAGCATAGGACATTGCTATAACGCCAAATGACTGTATAAGGTTGGCCAGGGGAGACATGTACACATTGAATAGGGTAGGGCTCAGAGAAGAGCCCTGAGGAACCCCACACAGAAGTAGATAGGCAGCTGATCTAAAATCACCACCTTTGACTGTCGTCCATCTATCCATCAAAAATGATTTCAGCCGTGCTAAAGCTTGGTCTCTGATGTCTGCCCGGAATAGACGGGTAAGTAGGATTTGGGGTGAGATGGTGTCAAAGGCTGCAGATAGATCAAGTAGTACCAAAATGCCCCCTTTTCCACCATCTACCATCTTACGTATGAGGTCCGAGGATGTAATAAGAGCAGACTCAGTGCTGTGACATTTTCGGAAGCCATGTTGTGAGGGGTCTAATACGCACTTCTTTGTTAAAAAAGACATTATCTCCTTGTTCATATGCTTTTCGCATATTTTAGCTAAAAATGGAAGGAGGGCGATCGGGCGTAAATTGCTAAGGTCAGAGTGGTCACCATTAGCCTTCTTCTTCAGAGGGATCACCATTGTCTCCTTCCAGGCAGTAGGATATCTTCTGGACAATAACACTTCTTGTAAAATGGGAACTATTGCATGAAAAAAGAATTCAGGAGCTAATTGCAAAATGGACCGGGGGCAAGGGTCTAGGGGAGAGCCTGACTTAGTCTCCAAGATTCATTTTTGAATATCATCTTGTGAGGGAGGTGAGGACTCAGATAGGGTCAAGCTGCTGATGTTCACTGCTTCATCAGATAAAATAATCTGATCGTCATCGCACAAAATGGATTGAGTATTAATGTCTCCAGAGGAGGTAAAGTTGGAGTGAATATTTAAAATTTTGTTACGAAAATAAGTGGCCACCTTATTGCAGAAATCTTGGGAGTTTTCCATTTCAGATGATTTGGAGGAGGAGGTCAGAGCCTTGACTACTTTAAAAAGCTCACGGGGCACATTAGCCGCTTCTTTAATCTTCATAGAATAGTAGTCAGATTTAGCTTTAAAGCAAGCGCTTTTGTAAGTTTTAAGTGCCAGCTTCACTTTCACTTTTACAGCTGGAAAGGGATTAAGCTTCCAATACCACTCCTGTTGGCGGTATCTTCTCTGGAGAAGTTTAAGCTCCTTAGTGAACCAAGGTTGGCTCGGTTTATTAGTTTTATGATTCGTTAGTCATTTGGGGGGGCAAGTTACTTCATAGCACTTGTAATCCCAAGACTGAAACTCTCCAATAAGGACACATGCCTCTCATTGGTCCTGTTCCATTCTTTTTCCAGAATAGGGACCAGTTTCGTTGGCTTGACCCGTTTCCATGACCTGACAATCTTACTATCGGGCCCAGGAGCAAAGGATAACAGAGCAGGAGTGACCGCAAAGATCAGTAGGTGATGGTCTGTCCAACTCTGTGGGATATTGATGAGCTCTAATGGAGTTTTTGAACTGGCAAAAACCCCATCTAATAGATGACCCGCTGTGTGAGTGGCGGTGGTGACCTTGAGGGTCCAGCCGAATATCGACATAAGATCCAGGAATTCTTTAGCAATGAGATTGTTAGGTTCGTCAAAATGGATGTCAAAGTCCCCCAATATAATTGCTTTGGGGGACACAACCAGAGGCTTGATCAGTTCAGTCCAGGTTTGGACAAAGCTGAAGCAAGAGCCAGGGGGGTGATAAATTAAAAGGCATTCCAAAAGAATGACATTATTCATAAAAAATTTAAAATTCATGGCTTCACATGATGTGGATGACAAATTCTTCCACGTACATGTAAGTGTGGAGCTACAAATGATAGCCAGTCCTCCACCTCTTTTAGAGGGTCTGTCTGCTCTAACACAGGAGTAACCTGAGGGGGTAGAATCTTAAAAATCAGGCTCAAATTCAGGTTTTCCCCAGGTTTCAGTTAAAAATAGACAGTCTAAATTGAAAGTTTCAATCATCTCTCTTATTTCTATTTTATGTTTGGGGAGAGAGCGGGCGTTGATAAGAGCGAATTGAAGATTATTACTGGTACCGCCCTTCACATTCTTGGTCGGTTTCACAGTGGTGTAAGGACACTCTGACTGAGCTCTGGCTTCTTGCAGGGTTAAAGGAGGGTGTAGTGTCCAGCTACAGAGCCTGCGGGAGCGGCGGAATGAACAATTCGGTGACATGTAGTGACTGCAGCCCCTGCCTTCCAGGGTTCTTAGGAACAGTGGCGATAGGGAGCCCTCTTTGTTGGATGGAGCAGGGGTCCTGGCCCCTGGCCCCGTATGGACGTGGACGGACGCAAAGGAGTGCCGCTTGCTCGCAGGCATAAATACTGCCGGGTCTCCAAACAACACGGAGACACCGGACAACTAGCCCGCTAAAAGATTAAACCGGAAGTGAGGCGAAAAGAAATCCTCACTTCCAAAGATGCAAAACAGAGCAACCCTTCAAAAGGTTTAAAAATCACAAAATGTAAATGAATATCCCTCACAGCCCCCCCAGCAGCTAAATATACAAAACAATTGTCAGCACAGTCTAAAAAATACAGGTTACAAATTCATAAGCGATTTATAAAAGGAATTAAACAACTCGTAGCAGCGCGCTCACTAACGTCAGGTGCTGCCGCTTGCTCGCAGGCATAAATAGTGCCGCGTCTCCAAACAACACGGAGACACCGGACAACTAGCCCGCTAAAAGATTAAACCGGAAGTGAGGCGAAAAGAAATCCGCACTTCCGGGAAAGATGCAAAACAGAGCAACCCTTCAAAAGGTTTAAAAATCACAAAATTTAAATGAATATCCCTCACAGCCCCCCAGCAGCTAAATATACATAAAAATTGTCAGCACAGTCTAAAAAATACAGGTTACAAATTCATAAGCGATTTTTAAAAGGAATTAAACAACTCGTAGCAGCGCGCTCACCAACGTCAGGAGCGGCTGCTTGCTCACAGGCATAAATAGTGCCGGGTCTCCAAACAACACAGAGAAACCGGACAACTAGCCCACTAAAAGATTAAACCAGAAGTGAGGCGAAAAGAAATCCTCACTTCCGGGAAAGATGCAAAACAGAGCAACCCTTCAAAAGGTTTAAAAATCACAAAATGTAAATGAATATCCCTCACAGCCCCCCAGCAGCTAAATATACATAAAAATTGTCAGCACAGTCTAAAAAATACAGGTTACAAATTCATTAATTGTCCTATCTAAAGTCAGGTGTGGCTCTTCTGCTATCGAGGAGGAGCGTACCCCCCACGCCAGCAGCAGCAGCTGCAAACCTTTTAGTACAAAACTATAATAAACTAGGTTTATTATCCTTTTGTAGTGAAGGGGCTTGACATTAGGGATGACCAGAACTGAGGGGGAGGGCACAACATGAATGTTTGGCTGGCTGTTTCCGGCCGGCCAAACATACAAGCGGAGTAGGCTCTCTTGTGTTGCTGGGCTGGAGAGAGCAATCACAGGCTTTCAGTCTGCCTGGGAGCGCCCTAGCTGGGCACTCCCAGCCAATCCGAAAACTGCTTTGAGCAGCGCCAGGATTGGCTGTAGGGCAGGCTAGGAGCCTGTGCCTGCAGTGCAGGAGAGGAGCTACACGGCGGCTGCAGCAGAGAAGCAGGTACGTGATTTTTTTATGAAAAATTAATTGGCCCCCACGCCGTGCGCCCCCCTCAACCGCCCTGCACCGCTCCGCCTCAGTAAAGCCCCGCGAGTCTCTCCTTTCTAAAGTTGATACTGAGGTTGTTAATTGCTGTTCATAAACACGGGTAAAGTATCTATTGGAATTTTTTACAAATTATTGTATAAAGACCTCATACCCGGAACCTATGTTTATCAGACATTCCTCTTCACCTGTTCCTTGTGGAACAATATTACATATGTGGTGCATTGAAGGAGACTCCAGCCACAGAGCTAAAGAAGAAGAAGGCTTCTCTGCAGGCTGCCTGCTGTCTGAAAAACATGTTAATGTGTGCAACTGGTTAATTAGCAAATCTGAAGGCCGCTTGGGAGCTGATGTAGGGAACCTAAAAAAAAGGTTTGCACTAGCTGAAATCTGCGCAATACATGTTCCTATTATCCCAGGGCACCGGCCAGGATTCAAATCAGTGACAGTCTGGGTATACTCACAGATATCTGAAGTGACTGCATCAACCAATCAAACTTTCCTAGCACAAAAATTCATTCCCAAAATGTAATTAAGTTGCTCCTATGTTTAATTTGAGGTGTGTGCATTATATAGGGGCGTAGCTTCCGCGGGGTGTTTGGGTTCTACACCCCTGTAATAAGTGTATTTTCTGATACGTAGTTGGGTGCAGGTACTTTCAGTCGGGTTATGGTGAGATGTCAGTCAGATTTCAGCAGGAATTTTTACATAAACCCAGACAAATCGCACACATACTCTCTTCCGCTTTGTTGTGAAAGTCCTCAAAAATATTGGTTATTTTCCAAAATATTGAGTTTTCTCTCTTATTACTGCTACCAATCCGCATTCCTCTCCCTTTCCATTACCCCTAAGCCCCTCTCATGCACCCTGCTTGTTGTATAATATATTTAAATATTATACACCAGCTTGATTGTCAGAAAATCTGAAGCTTCTCTCCTCCCAATCATCTTGACCAATCTACGCCCCTGGCATTATATTTTAAATGCAGTTACCAATAAGTCAAAGACTAACAAAATATTTACAGAACATTTTGTTCTTTAAGCAACGTCTCTGCCCCCCCCCCACTTGCTAGCCACGACCCCATTGTACTCAGAGTCAGGAGTAAAGATGAAGAGGACAAGTGGGTAGTAACAGTGTCCAGGGGCCTGGAATAAGAAAGGAAAATGGTTCACTGCAATTTCAGTAGACAAATACAGCAGTAATTAGAATTTAGTGAGGTCTATAGGTCTCTGGACCCCGCTGCCACTGCACCAGTTGCTCCATTGATAACTAGGCCTCAGGAGAGAAAGCGCATGGGGCAGAAAAAGAGAAGCGAAAGGAATACAACAGACAAAAGGAAGAAAGAGAAGGGGTCGCAAAGAAATAAAAGAAAGAAGGGAAAGAAAGATCGAGAAAATGAAAACACAACTAAGGGAAAAAATAGAGCAAATGTGTGAGTCAAAAAAGGAAAGAAAGCTGGCGGATGAAAGATAAAGAGAAAAAATAATGAAAGAAGTGTGAAAAGAAAGAGAAAAATGAACATTAGAGAAAAAAAGAGTGATGGTGAAAGAAACAAGCAGCGAAAGAACCAAGGCATGTATGTACTGACACATTTCCCACAGACACAGAATGGGAAAACCACTTTGACACTTCGGGTCCTGACAAGTCACTTGTGGCTTCCGCATACAGATGGGAAAAAGAGGGATTTATAGTAATACGTGAATTGACAGATAAAGATAAGAAAAACACCAAAGAAAGATAAAAAAGTGAAAGGATGCATACCGAGTCAAAGGAAAGGAAAGAGGAAACGAAAAAAGACAAAAAAGAATGAAGGGAAGAGAAAAAATAGTGAAAGAGTGAACGCCTGATAAAGAAAATAGAGAGGAACGAAACAAGGAAAGAAATAACCAAGTTTTTGCAAGTTTGAAAGTGGAGGTAGCAAGAGGAAGGGAGAAATAAAAAAAGGGAGCAGAGTAGAAATAAACAGTTGAAAGAAATAGCAAAACTGTCAACATATGTATTTTAAGCTGGAAAGAGAAAAGTGGGGAAGAAAGAAAACATTGAGAGTAAACAGAGTAAAGGAAAGAACGGAGTGAAATAGGTGAAACACACACTCCCAAACAAAGATGGCACCTAAGAATAGATTTAATTGGCTCCCCACGCCCTCAAACAGAAGTCGGAGTGTGGAACAGCAGGGAGCACTGCAGAACAGCAAGAGGTGCATTAGCAGAGTTGTATGTGAACCCCAATACAGCAATATTGGGACGCTTCAGATCAGGATTGGGGGTATAGACAAAGCTATGTCCTTCCCCAGTGTTGGAATAACAGAAAGGTAGTGGGTGAGAAATGAGAAAGGGAGTGCTGTGTAATTCCTTGTATTGGAATAATGGGGTGCTGCAGGTTGGGGTTGAGGTGCATTACAGAGTTGTATGGGGCTGCAGTACTGGAATAGTTATGGGTACATAAGGTCAGAAGTGAGGTATGTTAATGGAGCTATGTGTGGAACCTAGTATTGGCGTGCCAGTGTTGCAGAGTGTTAATCTGGAGGTGCCCTGATGAAGCTGCGAATAGGGCCCAGGAATGGAATGGCATTGCCTCTGAACTACAGAAGCAAGGTGACCCTTAGGGTTCAGTATTGGCTTGGCAGTGGGACTATATATTAGAATTGAGATGCTCTGATGGAACTGTATGTGAGCAGGGTCCCAGTATTGGAAACGAAGTGACCTCACCTGGGTGGAACTGAGGTGCACTGATGGAGCTGCGTCCGAGGTCCTAGTACTGGAACCGTAGTGTGTACTCACAGTAAGAACTGAGGTGCTCTGGCAGTCATCGTGTATGGAGTTCTGGCAGGGGCACAGCTGAGGGTCTTGGAGTGTGTGAATTGAAGTGCACTGATGGAGCTGCGCCCGAGGTCCCAGTACTGGAGCAGAGAAGTGTAGAGACTGCGAGAACTGAGGTGCTCTGGCAGGCAGTGTGTGTGGGGTTCCTTGCCCTGGCATGGCTGAGGGCTTGGATTGTGTGAACTGTGGTGCGATGATGCGAGAACTGAGGTGCTCTGGCAGGCAGTGTGTGTGGGGTTACTTGCCCTGGCATGGCTGAGGGCTTGGATTGTGTGAACTGCGGTGCACTGATGGAGCTGCGTCTGAGGTCCCAGTACTGGAGCAGCAGAGTGTACTGACTGTAAGAACTGAGGTGCTCTGGAAGACAGCATGTGTGGGGTTCCTGGACTGCAGTGCACTGATGGAGCTCCACCCCAGGTCCCAGTACTGGAGCAGCAGAGTGTACTGACTGTGAGAACTGAGGTGCTCTAGAAGGCAGTGTTTGTGGGGTTCCCTGCACTGGCAGGGCTGATGGCTTAGAGTGTGTGAACTGAGGTGCACTGATGGAGCTGCGAGTGGGATCCCAGTATGGAGCAGATGTGGGCACTGTCTCTAAGGATTGTGGAGCCCTGATAGAGCTGGGTGCCTCGGCTATAAGCAATTACAAGTGATCCTCCCTTTCTATCAGCACACAGGCAGGCACACTTGGTAAAGATAATTCATGCCAAGGAAGGTCGGGAGCCAGGCAGCTGAGAAAAGGTGCACAGTGCCCACAAAGACCAAACGTGACCAAGATAGCCTGATTTATAGCCTTGTTTACAGCTAAGCTCAGAGGAAGAATGCTCTGCAAATGAAAAGGGAAGCGTCCCTGGACAGGAGCGGGAAACGAAATGAAAAAAGTCCGCTACAGACCAGATAAACATGAAAAAGCATAATTATACAGTAGTTGGTCCCTGCTCCCACACAGAAGAAGGCGGGACAAAGAGGCATGACTGGCCACTAGGAATCAAGGATTTTTAAATGACACTGAAACTAACAAGTTAAATAGCTGGAAGCCCACTGAAGAAGCATATTTAAAAGTACACAAGAGGATGTACACTTACGCTTGAACTAAAAAGTTGGCAGTACAAGGACACAAGTAAAGAGGCTATGCTCCATAGGAGAAGCAAGTACAAGATGATCAAGGTTAGCCATTGAATCAGAATCAAGCACATGTGACTGAAAATAAAGCCAATCAATGGTAAGAAAAGGGCTGGCGTTCTGTAAATCTGTACATTTTTGTAAGCTGGCTATAGGTCTTGTGTAGCCACACAGCTCGCACAGTCTGGTAGGCTCGACCTAAAAGGGGAATTTTTTTCCAGTGTCGCTCTGGTGCTCACACCCACTTGGCCAGTAATCCAAACCATCAATTTTCCTCATGCAATCTACAATACAGTACTTATTATTGTCAGAAGCACAAAACTTCTAAATATACATTCTTAAAAAAAAATCCAACTACAATTATTTGTGTCCCAAAAAAACCATTTAGAATATATAAACATGTCTGCATTTTTTTGACATTTACATAACAGTTCTACATTTTAACCATCACACTTCGACACAATTATAATATAGTTCATAAATAAGAGAGTATTGGTGAATGTTCAGCCCACTAGATCATCATTCGTTTTGTGCTCCCCTCCATACGAAGAAACTTAGTGTATATTGCTTGAAAACAGATATTTCACGTTGTCATGTCAAGTTTGAGTTGCCTGTGATGTCCAGTTGCGCTTGCGAGTCTTTGGTATTCACCAGAAAAGCAAAACTACAAGCACCACAACTAAAAGAGGAAAAACAGACTGCTAGCTAATGACACGTTGCTCGGGCCACAATCAATGATGTGTTTAAAATCGCAGAACCGTATTATTGCGCCAAGTATACAACTAAATATATTTGCACAAAATAAATATAATGTTGCTTGATGCGGAGATCCAGTTAGATTCGACCCCTTCTGCTAAAAAAAAACTCAAGGTAGGTCCATCATGTGCTACAGGATTCACACACAGCTAGCATAAGCTATCCATTTTAAAAGCCATTTTGCACACTCGTGCCTGCCAACTCACACGCGGCTGCTGTCGTCTGGCTCACGATTTCACACGAGATCACCGAGGGCAAACCCCGTAAGATGCACTATCACGAGGGGATTTAGTACACTTTTCATTGAGTAGCTTTCCGTGCCAGGTGTGAAAGATGTGCACAGCAGGGCTCTATTTTATAGTCCCCCCCCGATGTTGCTTTTAGGGATGGGGGGGCATTTAGGCGTAGAAGCAGTGCTTTAAATTGTCAAGTACTGATTACCTGCACTTCTTTAATTTGAAAGGCAGGGTACCTTCAAGTTACAGCACTGCTGCGATACATCTCATTATACAGCGCAGGCTCTTCTCAGCAGCAAACGAGTACTGTAGAGTAGGTACTTGTACGTCTATATTTCAATCTAAACCACTGCATAGAAGGAGGTCCAAAGGCCCACTCCTATGTCCCCGCTCGGTTTCTAAACAATCGCACAGTGAAACTTTCTTGAGGTTCGGAGGTCTGCACACAGCTTGTCATGTGAGGATTGGCGCGAAAAAGGTTTCTGCACGCTACCTTCCTCCAACATAAATACCCAGCCGCACATCTGGCTAGTGACTCCATGCCATATCAAGTGAACACTTAACGCTGGTCCCGGCTTTTCAGCTAACAGCACTTTGCATGCAGAAAATTTTAAAGCCCATGGGTGCCCTATTAAAATTGAAAATCAAATTCCCAGAATGCAAAGTGTTTGTTGGCTGGAAAGGAGCGACTGGCTGGTGGTGACTATCACATGACACAAGATCACTTGGCAGCTAGACACCCCCTGTTAGTCGACCCAGAGCAAGCTAACCTGATCAGATATAAAAATGAGTTTGAGCTATTAGGATTTTAAACTCCTGACCGGATTTTTCTTGTCACATAAACTGAAAATGAAAAGTAATACAATTTCACATAAGGGAACCGATTTGAAGGTGACTAATCAGAACAAAAAGATCGGTATGGTTTCGACTTTGCATAGTAATAAAAAAAAAAGGAGCGTGATTGCGCTGTGTAAAACCTTAAATTCGTCAAGGAGTGCATGGATAAATAATAGAAGTAAACTAGTAGTTATGCAAACCGCTTGATTACTGCCCATCGAGATTACACTGCCTACAAAATAAAAAGAAAAGAGTAGTCCAGAAACTATATGGAAAACATGGGGCCTCGTATGTTTTCAGTAGTTTACTAGTGCACTCTAGGAGGCCCAAACACCAAAAAAGGCATGATTTATGCATGCCTTTCACAAATGAAATCAATTGAATTTTAAAAGGCAAGCCCACGAACCAATGAAAGTGATGGGCATGACATCACAGAGAGATTACAACAGGGGCCAGAGCACTTGCGCGCTCGACCCTAAAAACGGGCACACCATCACCCAGTTTGTTATTAAAAGACTGGCAAAACTGAAATGGACCTGGGCCCCAACACCCTTGCACCTGCTGCAACAAAGATGGTTACACTCCTGTGTCAGAAGGGAAGGTGGCCCTTAGCTGTCAAATTCGATTTCTTCCCTAAAGAATTCAACATTTATTAAAAAGTGAGATTTCATCTAAAGCCTTGAGAACATTATTCATTTTCACATCCAGCCTCCCACTACAGCTCACGAGTAAGTTTTCTGCCTGACAAAGGAATGTTGTGGGTCAAGTCCAATAAGGGAGTGTGAGGTAAGCTTCACTGAGCAAGAGGCAATATTTAGATACATTCAAGCAGCATGCAATTTCACGGCGTGATGACATCAGCACTAAAACGCTATGAAAAAGGCACAGACCCGACTAAAACAGTTGTGCTGAGCAAAGGTGGCTTTGGCAAATCTTTGGTTGAGATCCTCCTCACTCTATGCTCAAAAAACTTTGCAAACAATAACTTAACCCTGGTTGACCATATACCAAAAAAACACCAAAATATTGGCTGTAATTTGAACATGTATTCCCTCTCTCCAGCATCTTTCATAATATCTTCTGACATGACCTAATATTCTGTGCAGCTTTAGGAAATTCCAACAAGAATTAGTATATATTAGACCACCGTCTATGCTATGATCCCTTCATTGGTTTTCTATAGCTATAGACAAGAGTGAAACCAAGTCAATGGCTCACTAAATTAAGTTTTGGGCCCACCCAAATGCAGTTCTGCTGCCCCTTTTTCTTCTCTTCATTACCGCAGGCAGAGTGAGTGAAGCAACAACCACATACCATGTTCATGTACTGTGCAGCCTGCCACATTAACTCTGTTTGAAGTGGTTTTCAGCCTGACTTTCTCTTTAGCATGTCAGCCAAAGTGGAGGGCTGGGATGTAGCCTTATGTAATGGCCGAGATTAATTCAAGCATTCCATCCATCACTTTTTTGTATATTTCTGTGAGATGGGTATGCCTACATGTAGGTCCCATGTGCACTGTGCAGTGGAACTAAGCTATACCCAACTGATGAGCGTTTGCAAAACATGTCTTGGGTGCAGTTCAGGGAGTACTTGGCCTGACTGTTTACGATGGACTGTTCCCATGAGAGCAGGATCAAGACTGATTTACATATGGCTAGGTCCAACCTGAGTTTGCATGGTGTGCAAAATAATGATGAACTGGAATGCAGCGTATTTAATTACCAGTGAAGGATCAGCCAGTCAATCCATCACATTTGTTTATGTATACTTTTTAAAAATATTTCCGTATGTAGCCTAGTACTGTTGTCTGACAAGCTGGGAGCGTTTCCATCGGTCTGTCTTAGCTGCAAAATTCACTTGAGGGAAGGTGGATTCGAAAAAGAACCTTCTACTTACCCTGTCCATTTCTGTACAGGAGCCAGGCCCTGCCTGCCTAGCCTGGAACCAACACCTAGCTGTTACACAACTTCAGCCAGATCTACAGTTATAGCAGTGGTGCTTATGCACACTCTACACTCTGATTGGCATGGCAGTCACGAACACCAATGTGCATGGAGATGAGATGCCTTGCAAAGTCATCAAGATGGCATGTACCACAGTTCTGTTTTCTATTAAAGGATCCGAGAATTTGCACTCTTCTGCAGTCCCTGACTCATGCATAAACCAATAATGTATTAATATTGTGCGGCACCAACCACTGACGTTGGACACCCACGCTGTCCCACATTGATCCTGGACAGCAAGGAACTAGTCCTAAAAATAGAAAGGGACTAATTAAACTAATTATGCTAGACAATGTGCAATTATATTGCTTTGGCACAGGAAGAAATGTTACAACCCTCACTTGAATGGGACTGGATCTCTTTTTCAGTCAAAGATGAGGCACACCTTTTGCTATATATTAATTGTGTATCCAGGTAAATATATGTTTATGGCACAACATCAGTGCTTAATTTGTACTTGTTGTTTCCGGTGCTTAGCACCGCTACTTATTTTTGAGGGCCGGGGCGTATTCTTCTGCCTCAAGCATTTGCTGCGAGCAAAAGACACATATGGGAAAGGCGGAGGAAGGGAAATGCGAAAACGCGTCACAAAGGGAGAAAGTAGAAAGCTGCAAGAGTGGTCTGAAGGGGCAGGGAGTGGCTTTATATGGATTGAAGAGGCCCGAGATGGTTTCAGGATTACACCTCCTCAGTATTCCGTGTTCACCCATTTAATTGCAGCAGCCACGTGTTTAAGAGGAGGGCTTTGGGCACTGGCACCTTTTTATTTACAAATTAAACACTGCACAACATACTTTTTCCCTAAATAAACCATATATTTTCTCCACTATGTTTTTGTATGTCGCCACAAAGCAGCAATGAGTGGTAGAGGTGGTGGATGAGCTTAAACTTAAACACTATGCACACATTTATTAACATTCAGCCACACCAGTCGTGCAGGATTTTTCAACGGCTTCTGTTTTAATCAGGTCACAGTTGGGTCCTCTTCACGGGTAGAAGTATGAAAAACACGTTTAAAAGTAAGTGCATCTATTTTAAAGTTACTTGTACATTTTTCTCATATGGAAGGGTAATTCACCTTTAATTGACCCTCAAGTGTTGAATGTTAAAACAAAGGAAAAATATATTTGCCTGGTACATTTAAAATTGTATGTTTTCAAGGAGTAAGCCAAATATATTGAGCATATTTTAAAGGGATAATGCTGATGCTTTCATATGTGCAGGGGTTGGCCTCAAGTTGCAGCCATGCTGTATAGGTAGGTAGGTGTCTCCACTGGAGCTTTTTGGCAGGTTAATCCACCTAACTCTTTCTAAGCACTTTAAAAAACACAGCTGGTGGCAGTAGTGAGCAAAGCCTAGTACTGAAAAGTTCTCCTTTTGTTTGCCTGAGGTGTCCCGTCTCGTCTCTTTGGAGGGGGGCACTTACCCAAAGACACGATCGTCTTCGCTCTCAGCCTTTGGCAGTTTAGGCCAGGCCAGATTAAACAAGGCCGATTCATGATTTATTGGCACTAACCAGGCTCTTATGGTAGCAACACTAAACTGTATTCTAACTTGCATTATGTCAGAGAGATCACACTTTAGATCACGTTGTACATTTAGTGCCACACTGCTCGCATCAGTAAATGAAGTAGAGTACATGAGGTTATTTCACCTCCATATATGACAGTAATTGATACTTATGAGCTTATAATGCTAACACATACACTCACCACAGTCAGGGCACTAAATCCTGTTCAGACAGAAAACTTTGTTATACATGCTTTTAAAACCTGTCCCATAGCCCCAACCTTTTAGATGTGAAGGTCCTTGATTATAAAAGTATCCCATCTCTAATCAGAAAATGAGAATCGTTAGTGCGAGATGCATATGTGAAAAAAAACCTTGCACAGGTCCCAATGACTGCTGGTTTGTTGGACCTAACGCAATAAAAATATTTAATGTGGTGATTTGAGTATTCCCCTTTTACGGATCTAATGCCTTTTAAGCATATGTGTAGAGAAAAGCTACCATGTAAAACCTTTATCAGTAGGAACCACCAAATATTCTATGGCCCTCATTACGAGCCGCCCATCTCTAGACGGAGACCTGTCTTATGGAAATCAGTCTTGGTTTTACTCCAATGGAACATTCCAACATGAACGGCCAGGCCAAGTCCCCTCCGGGCAGGAACACATGCAACAACATAGCCATGTGCAACACAGCCTTCCTATGGGTACTGACTGGCGGCTAGGATGTGACTTCCTCAGGTGGCAAGATAAAGAGTTGGGCTCCTGCCACAAATGCTTCATTGGGGTGGGAGTGGACTCCTCCAAATTAGTGGCACCAGGGTGAATGTGACTGCACCCCACATCCTGGAATGGGGGCATATGTTGAAGAGGTCTGGGCGAATGGTGGGGCTTCTTACAAAAAGGTAGCTTGGTGAGATGTTGAGGGGCAGCACATCTTTCAGGAAGGAAGTGGTATACCCACCCGTCACTTTTGAGTTGATCAGTGATATGGGTTAAACCTTGTACTGTCTACCTTGTTGCTCTTTTAAAACTGAAGTATCAGGTAAGAGAGAGTGCCTTCCAGTGCTCCTAGTGTAAAGTTTGCCTTTTGGACTGGCACTCCAAACCCTTTGTAAACAGGCTTTGAAATCGTGTTCTTATCTTATGACATTTTTTGCTGTGCATTCAAAGGCAGAGGTCAAATGTCAGGCTCTGTCTTTCTCCAAGAGAGCTTGGTGTTTTCTTTCTCTGACTTTAAAGTGAAAGGATTTACGTGGCAATCCTGCTGGATACCCATGTAAGAGGAAAGGCTGTAGGATGTTATTTTTAATACCACACAACAACAATGGAATGCCTGTAAATGAACTGTGCAAGTATTTCAGAATATATCATAATTAGGAAAGCACAAATGAAGCACTTTTTTTGTATTTCTGAACCGTAGTGGAAATAAATATTTTATTACACTAAAAAAAAATCAGTACACATGGTAATTCTATTATCTGTGTGCTGTATAGTTTCATCAGCAATACTGTGTCTGTACAAAAGTAATGGTCATTTCAAATGAAACTGTGTTGTCTGTAATGGCAGTGGGCCTACCACACCATGCAGCCACCACATTACGACACTCTACTCCACTCTATACCAGTCCACTCTACAACACTCTACTCCACGACACACTATGACACTCTATGCCACTCCACTCTGCACCACTCCGCTCTACTCTACTCCATACCACTCTACTCCACTCTAAGCCACTCAGCGCCACTCCACTCTGTGCCACCCCACCCTATGCCACTGTAGGCCATGCCACTCTACAACACTCCACTCTATGACAGTCTATGCCTCACCACTCTATGACACTCCACAACACTTTACTCCACTCTATGCCCCACCACTCTAGGACACTCCTCTCTATGACACTCTACTCCACACTACACCACTCAATGGCACTCTATGACATGCCACTCCTCTTCCCTCTGCACCCCTCCACTCTATGCCCCTCTGCTCTATGAAACTATACTCCAAGCCACACTACACCACTACACTTTAGGTCACTTCACTCTACACCACTCCATGCCACTCTATGACACTCTGCTGCACTCCACACTACTGTACTCTCTGCCACTCTTCTTTACACCATGCTACTCCCCTCTACTCTGCACCATTCCAGTACACTCTATGCCCCTCCACTTCACACCACTCTATGCCACTCAACTCTAGGCCACCCTACTCCACTCTATGCCGCTTCACTTTGGGTCACTCTAGTCCACTCTATGCTACTTCACTCTATAACACTCCACTCTGCGACACTTCACTCCACTCTATGAAATTCTACTCCATTTCACTGTACTCCACTTTATGACACTCTACTCCACTCTATGCCATGCCACTCTAGACCATCCTTTCTGTGACACTCCACTGAAAGACACTCTATGCCACTCTACAACACTGCACCTTATGCCACTTTACTCCACTCTATGCCAATCCACTCTGACACTTTACTCCACTCTACAGCTCTCCACTCCACGGCACTCCACTTTACTCCTCTCTATGCTATGCCACTCTATGTCTCTCCTCTCTATATCACTCCACTTTATGCCACTCCACTATATGACACTCTACTCCATCCTAGGATGCTTCTATAGAGTTGTAAATAGTCATACCCACATCAGACAAGAATTCCTCCAAATTTGGGCAGATAGCAAACATATGGACATTATCGGCGTCCCTGCAGCCACATCTCTTGCACATTGATTCCTCACTCCCCCTTATCTTCACCAATTTTTCGGGGACCAATATATTCTATGGAGAGTGAAGAAGTGATTTTTCCTTAGTGCAGAAGATTTAACCACCGAGTAAAGTGTAGACAGAGATACTTGCCATATATTTTCCATATCTTTTCCAGCTCCATGGCCGACAAGTCTCCGTCCCATACGCTATGTGGAGGTTTCATCTTTTCCTCTGCTGCCACCAACAGATATTGTTACCAGCATGCCACTTCCTTCTTTGCAGCGCAAGGATCTTGGAGTTCTATTTCCATCAGTATCAGACCAACCCTAGCCCTTAGGCCATTCATTTACTTGATGCATTTTATGTCTGGAGAGGGAACCGTTTGTCTTACTATTCCAGTAGTCCCAGGACAATCTTGACCCTTCATTCACCAGCTGACCCCAACTTTTAATGCCAGTCCGTATCATAGGCTTCATGAGACTGTTGAGCAGACACTGCAGTGTCCCCGGAAATTCCCATGGGGGGACAGTTTATGGTAGTAGCCAATATCTAAGAGTGAGATTACTTCGTACCAAGTTTTAGCTGCTGCCTTTGGGCATTTCAGGCTAATCTGTTTAAAAAATGTAGGTGCCTCAATTGTGTATGAGAAACCCTCTTCTGGCAATCCTAATAGCATGGAACATTACCCCGCTGCCATCTCATCTGGACAAAGGAGAAGGATTCTGTTGTTTTTTTATTGGAAAGCCCCGCAGTAAAGTTGTAAATATGGAAGCCCAATCCTCCTGCCCCAATTCTCCATCTCAGTTTTTTCCAGGAGAGTCGAATTCCCCTACTAGCCCAAATAAAAGATGTTATTTTCCCTTGTTTTTTCAGGAGAGTCTTCTTATCACTCTGCTTACCTCCAGTCTGTGCCCCTCCACTCTACACCCCTCTCCTGTTCGACACACTACTCCACTATATGCCACTCCACTCTACAATACTTTACTCTGCTCTCTGCGACTCACTGCTACTTCACTCTATGCCACTCTATGCAACTTCACTGTTGGCCACTCTTCTCCACTCTACAACACTCCACTCTATGACACCCCACTCTATTATACTGTACTCCACTCTATGTCACTTCACTGTAGGCCACTCTACCCCACTCTATACTACTCAACTGTACAACCCTTCACTCTGCAACTCTCTGTGACCCTCTACAATGGCCTGCTCTGTGCTACTGTACTCTATGACACTCCACTACACTCTACACCACTCCACGCCCTCTATGACACTCTATGCCAGTCTGCCAATCCACTCTATGACAATACATAAGACTTTACTCCATTCAACGCCACTCCACTCTACCCTAAGCCACTCCACTCTATGGTATTCCACTCTGTACCACTCTATACAATTGTAATCCACTCTATTCTATGTTACTATATGCCCCTTCACTCTACATCACTCCACTTTGGCACTTTACTCCACTCTACTCAGCTCTACACCACTCTCCTCTATATGCCACTCCACTCCACCTTATGACACTCCACTATGACACTCCACTCCACCCTGTGCCCCTCCACTCTATGCCCCTCCACTCTACACCACTCCACTCTACAACACTATACTTCATTCCACTCTATGACTCTGTTCCACTCCAATACTCTACTCCACTCTAACTCACTTCACCCTACTCCTGTCTGCACCACTCCACTACACAATACTCGAAGGCCCTCCACTCTATGACTCTCTACAGTACTCTACACTATGGGTACTCACAAACATTTTCCTAGGGGCCAAAAGATGTGGTGTGTGATATGTCTGAGGCTGCATTAATGCCAGCGGGGTGTGGTCATGCCAGGTGGGGGGTGTGTGGGGAGGCATTGGTAGTAAGGTGGGTGTAGGTGAAGCAAAGCATAAACATATGTTTGCTGAATTTCACAATGTGAAACCAGAAAACCTGGGATTAATCCCAGCTTCTCCACTTTACCAAATTGCGGGATCCTAGGCCTGAGGTCTTCGATCTGTGGGGTGCGATCCCCATGGTGGGGGCATGAAGTCCTGGGTAGGGGGCACACATTCACCCAACCTGACTTCTTCCCATCGTTAAAATGCTTCAGCTGAACTTTGATTCAATGACTCTCCTGTGCTATGAAACGGATAAAGATGCCTTTGTGCCAGGGCACCTGCTTCCTGAATTAAATGTGCACTACGAGTTAATTTGCACATTTAAAGGATGCTTTGGAGCTTTGGTACTGGCTTTAATTGACGTAATCACTTGAAGCTTTGTTATGATAAACATTTATTATTTTTGCATGGTAGCGCAAAGAGTTAACAACTGCGTTATGAAGTGTGTGCTTTTAATTGTAATTGTATTTACATAGCAGTAACTACTCCTGGAGCTGCTGAAGGGACAGCTATTTAAAAATTATATTGCATGTGCTCTGGTATTACTTAAATCTACATTTTGGAAGCACTGTTTTATCCTATAAATTTTTTGTAGTGGCCTGTCTTATACTGTGTATAATGCAAGTATAAAATAATGCCTTTAAGATTCACAGTGCTTTCTGTCACAGGCTGTGACTTTGTGGCACTTAAAATACACAAGTCACTATTCTCCACTGCACCAACCAAGATTTAATTCTGTTACCCTCCAGTTACACACAGACCTCTGCAGTGAATTAACTAATAGAGGTTCCATAATACACTACAGTGCATTTCCCAATGAGTAACCACTTTCTTTTATTTATTTTTCATTTAAACTGTCTTTTATTTTATATGTAGCTACCTGACGGTGTAAGACCTAAAAAACATACAGAATATTTTGGGGCTTATTTATGAGAGGCTTGGGCCACCGAAGCATCGCTTTTTTGATGCTCCAGCGGTACAAGACTCTCAATCATACCTATGAGGGGACGCAAAGCCAATCTGCGTGGCTTTGCATGGCCTCATACATATGAGTAAGGCAAAGCAGTGCAAGCCGCTGTGTTACCTTACCATGCGTCAAGGAGGCGTTCCATGGGCGTTGTTGTGGGTGTTCCCACTCCACACCCATGGATTTTGACACTGCCCAAGATTTATAAAATCACGTAAACTGGAGCAGTGCTAAAATCGTTCATTCCTCTTTCTGTGTGTTGCATTTTGCAGCACATATAGAAAGAGGAAAATGCTTCTCAGGATTGTTTTTGTGCAGGAAAGTGCCCCCTCCTGCACAAACACAATCCAGCCTGTGTTGGTGCTAGGCAGCAATTTGTGCAACAGGGCAGGGAGAAAGGACAGGAATGCACTGTATTCTTGCCCTTTTATACTGGCATAGGACAGTGTAGCAAGAAGACTTGCATCACTACCCTACGCCAATTCCTCAAAAATCAGGACCTTTGTTTTTTAGCCACACCTTTGACCACGCCCCCCACACTCACTGACCTTTGGTTTGCTAAACACTGTTTAATATTATTTCCTTACCTTAAAAATGATGAGGAATTAGGGAACTTTTATGATTGTTGATGATGAGGAGTACCAGGTTGGAGAAATTTTTGTCAGGAGTGGGTCTCGGTATCAAAAAGTTTGAAGACCTCTGTCCTAGTCAATAGTTTTATTTCACTTCCCTTCATTGTCACACAGACAGGATCTAAAGAATACATGCCTTCAGGAAGTCCGCTGTACAAAACCTTCTCCCATGTTTGAGTTAAAAAACAATGTTTTACTTGTATAATAGGAACCCAGGTCGCCCAACGGGTGCACATGACAACCTATTTGCCACATTTCAATATTGGCATTGTTGTCAGGGTAGGGGGAAGAATGATGTTTCTAAATTCATGTCTGAAAACTATCACTTTTGAAATAATACTTCTCAATACGCTGGTATAATCTGATGCTCTAAAGTGAAAAGGTTTGCATGTGAATTAAATACACTTTTAGAATTTTGAAAAGACTTTATTATATGTTTACACATTGCTGCAAGATGGCTTTAAAAATGAAGGTGCTCCTAAAGTTAAGAGATGCAGAACTCAACAGTTACTTCCTTTATTTAACACTAATTATCCTTTTAATAAAGGTGTGTCTGTTTCTTTAATGTCTTTATTATTGCCAGCATCTCTCTGAGTAAACAGCAGCAGAGTGGTACTGTACACCAGGGGGCCACATGTAAAGGTCAGGAAGGCCTCATTCGGTCCTCGGGCCATACTTTGAGTATCAGGGGTCTACACCATGCCACTCTGTGCCACTCCACTCTATGCCACATAGGGGCACTCCATGCTGCTCCACTCCACGCATCGCCACTCTACGCACTCCACAACACTTTATACCACTCCACTCTATGATATTCTATTCCAGTCTACTCCACTTTACTCCATTCTGTGCCGAAACACTCTATGCTCCTCTGCTCCACTCTATGCCCCTTCACTTTATGTTCCCATGGCTATATGCCCCTTCACTCCATGCCACTCCACTCAACTCTACGAC
The DNA here is from genome assembly GCF_031143425.1 of Pleurodeles waltl. Lineage (NCBI taxonomy): Eukaryota > Metazoa > Chordata > Amphibia > Caudata > Salamandridae > Pleurodeles > Pleurodeles waltl. The sequence continues at coordinate 574,834,935 of NC_090449.1, read as the reverse complement.
ACTCGACTCTGACACTCTGACACCTCACCCCACTCCAATATGCCTCTCCACTCTACGCCACTTCACCCCACACTCCTTTACGCCAAAAACATTTAGCTATGCTGAACAGCAGCCACGCTGCTACACAGCATGTCTAAAACACATTGGCAAAGCAATAGCTTGGGTAGAGGCAAGACCTACTGTCTTTGTCAATGCTTGTTAACCCCGCTATAATTGCAGCTTATTTCCAGGAGGATTCATCAGTTACTATTTATTTGAAGACCTGAACACAGTTTCCGCTGTACAGTTACTGTATCTCGGGGACAGACGCCTGCACCCTCTAACCGCCATTGTTGTTTTAACAATAGGCAGACACTTTAAGATGCCAGGCCGCTGTCTGTCCAGACCCACAGAACATCCCCCTGGGTGGGGTGCCCTGGGGATAGGAGCATAAGATGGCAAGCTGCAGCTCTTTTCGCTGCTTAAACTCTCCCCGGCAATGGTATGACGAAAGAATGCCATCCGGAATGCGCCCCTGGTAGATGTTTCTGCCATGTACAAGCAGGACTACTGATCGAAGAACGATAAAATGCATTCCTTTCCCGCCACCATACTGCTAAGTTCCAAACACATTTTGCATGCGCACGTTCTTACACATAATGCTAGGGGGTGATTCAGCTCTCAGCATATTATAACGGTTCACGATCCCTCTATTCTACATCCAAAGTCTGTCCGTCCGCCCGTCTGTCCATCCAGTCATTCATCATTCCCTTCACCCGTGCATGCATGCTTTCATCCGTCAACCGACCGCTCTGACATAGACAAGCCCTTTCTCGCTCAAACTTTCTGTCTCTCTCTCTCTCACTATATTTCATTGTGATTAATGTTTAAGAAAAATAAAAATAAAGTACTCACAGGAACATGTTGCATCTAGGCCGAACACCGCAGAGCTAGAGCTAGATAGAACACCGATTCACATTTTGAGCAGGAAAGCAATGTATCTCCGGTCTGGTCTGCAGGGAGACTTTCCACAGTGAGGATTTAAACATCCTGTCTAGCTCCACCCCTGGGCCCAGTGATAGCTCTCCACGCATCCTCTGAAAGCTGCCCGAACAAGTTTACTTGTCTTCTTCGCCCCTCTTTCAACCAAAAAACATTTTTCCAATTTTAAATAACCAAATCTACATGAACGAAGCAGGCTTTCCCTCTGCCCACTATGCCGCATGTGACACACGGAAGGAATAAGGGTTCCCATTCCCTTCAGCGTGGGATTATCCTACAATAACAAAGAAGCTGGTTGCCCAGAGCACAGGCCTGGAATCCAGCAGACTTCTTCTCCAGGACGGGCAATGATTAAACAGCCTCATGCAGGGGCACCCAGTGCTAGGGTACTTACTGAGGCTAACTGAAGCATGCAAGAATAAAAACTGTGCACGTGGCAAACACACGCACACACACACATATTAGCACATACAAATGTGCACACGTGTGCACACACACATTCCTTGTTGACGCTACAGGTAGCATTTAGGCAGGTCTGTTCGCAAAAGATATGCATGTTACAGAGAACAACGGCAGAGCATGCTTCCCGTACAAGCACACCGAGCACCCCACCCCACATACAGCATGGCAAGCATCACCCAAAGCGTCCTTAAAACCCACATGGTAGGTTCAACACAGGTAGTATTCCAAGCTTCCCTACTGCCCTTGTGCAGGTTTTGCTGTGGCTTACTTATTCAAACTACTGAAGTTTGGCAACAACATGCTTGTGTAACCCTATTATGCTGTCAAACTAAGCCAGGATCTGGCAAACACAGCATATCTCTAATATTATGTACAATAGGTCACCAATACAAAACCACTGGTATGGTACAACTAAAACGCTTCTTTATGCACTACGTGTTCCAGTGTTACAATGTCACACTTGTAACCATGTTGTCTGCCTGGTGTCTCTCTTGTGCCTCATTTAAGGTTTCCACTTTCTCTACCTAGGCCAGGATGAATGTTGTAATTAGTGTAGGCATTTAGGAACAACCAATACATAGAATATGGTCACTCTTCTCAAAGGAATGTTGAAGCAATCTGTAAAAAATGTTGCATTTTATAATGCCTATTGTGATTGCAGGATTAAAAAAAAAACACCATTGATTTTGTGTGGATTTGACAATTTTTGTGCTGTGGGCTTCAGAACATAACTGAAAGGATCATAGTTGTTATTATAACTCATCCTATTAACAGGCACTATTTCTGTTTCTACTGCAGTGACCTCTTTGCAGGACGTTTCTCATCAGCCACACACTGTATATGTTTTGGCGCTTGAAGAAGTACTTGGATCTTGGGCATTTGAGATTACAATTTGTTGCAAAGTTATTTCAAGGCAACTACTTTTTTTAGCAGTCCTTTAGACTTGGTGACTTACTGCATGGAAATAGCGAAGTCATGCTGTCATGGCATAATTGAACTTGATGGGGGTGCTAAAAAGACTATTATATTTTGATTTAGATTAGCGCAGATTCCTGGCAGAGTAGTAATTAACACGTAGGAATATTGCCAACGGATTAGCACTGATTTATTCAACTGTTCAATCTCAGGGGTTTTAGAAGATGCAAGAGGAATCAAATCTGAGGCTTGCCAATCACACATCCCGAAATCTAGTGCATTAAGACAGTAAACTCAATATTCTGAGCCTGGTACATATGTGTGGCCTCAAACAAGCCTGTTGCAATGTTTCATTGAGCAGAGTGAAAACATACCTTTGGTCAACAGTCAGTCAGAAGCATCTTTTGGAAGATGGAATTACAAATATTTCATGAGATCACTGTCATTTCATAGAAGTAATTTTCAGAGCATTGCCAAAGAAGGTCATTTTCTTGAACTAACCTTGCAATAACTGGTTCTAAAGTGCTTTGTATTGAAATCTGTAGAAAATGCTTTTTAAAGATCTCTGTCAGTTTATAAAGATTGTCAAATTCACTAACAACTGTTTGCCGTAATCTGACTGGTTTTGATCTATATATTTAAAATACACAATTTATTAATCTATGTTCTTGTATTGGCTCGGACCGCTTCACCCCATTATATGAAGTAGTGGCCCACCTCCTTTGGTTGACCTGTTAGCCCTCCACACTCAGCATTGCGGTATGGGTGTACCCCTCACCCCCCCACATTAAACAAGTACAGCAGGGCAGCAGCAATGAAATCTTTCCTCACACAGAACAGTTGTGAAAAAGACTGCACAGACCCCAGAAGTACAAGTGATCCTCATACAGAAAATAGGTCCATCACATGGAACAGCTGTGCACACTTCACTCTCAGACAGAAGAGGTAAACCATGAGCAGCAGCATTGCACACAGAGTAACAGTCATTCCAACTTACCTCATACACAGAGGTTATTACCAAAATATACTCAATGGTAGAAACACGTCAGGTCTACATGCAGATTTTTTTTTTTTTTTAAATAATGTTAGTTTCAAGTTTATTATATATTTCAGTTACTGTATAGTACAATATAACAAGTGCAATTAAAAGTAACCGGCCTTGATTAAATCAAAACCATCCACAAATTGTTTGCACAGCTAATTTGCCAATATTCAAGTGATAGTGAATGTGACTCTTCAGACATAATTACTATGACATATAACTACACTATCCACATAATTTAATTTTATCTGCAAACCACAAGATAAAAATGATTTATTTCATTTTTAGGTGCACAACAGACAACCATTGTTTTGTCCTTTCCCTAGTACTTTCAAGGTTATTCAGGATGCTTCTAATATCTTTCTGGAGTTCCCTGTTACCTCCTCAAATTAGGGCATCGGGGCAAGTGGTTTTGATTAGGCAGCTCAGCAATATTTGCATTTTCTAAAACGCTCACTTTCTTCTTCATCTTTTCTAATCTTATGCACAGGTTCTGCTGTTCACAGGATGTGGCCTACTGGCCAGAGCTGTTGACTTTGAAACAGTGGAACTAGGCTCCAGACCTGAAGTTGGCTCAACATCCTGTGATTCTGGACAAATCACTTAATCTCCTTGTGCCTAAACAACGTGACTTTATGTAATCTGGTGCACATTTAAAGTGCTGCAGTGTGCTTGGGCTAAGTTTGTGCTATATAAAACTGCACAAAATACTCTCAACTTGTTCTTCCTTACTTTATATTGCTCCCTTTTCTAGAGTTTAGACTCTAGGACCCATCCTGCCCCTTTGTTCAGAGGATGCAGCCAGACATTCTACATTTGCGGTGTGGTGATGTCAGTCAGTAAGTCAAGTAACATATGCAAGGCATCCATGTAGGAAAGTACCATCTTGCCTGGCATGTTACCCCCATTTTTCACTGTATATATGTTGTTTTAGTTGTATGTGTCACTGGGACCCTGTTCACCAGGGCCCCAGTGCTCATAAGTGTGCCTGAATGTGTTACCTGTGTAGTGACTAACTGTCTCACTGAGGCTCTGCTAATCAGAACCTCAGTGGTTATGCTCTCTCATTTCTTTCTAAATTGTCACTAACAGGCTAGTGACCAATTTTACCAATTTACATTGGCTTACTGGAACACCCTTATAATTCCCTAGTATATGGTACTGAGGTACCCAGGGTATTGGGGTTCCAGGAGATCCCTATGGGCTGCAGCATTTCTTTTGCCACCCATAGGGAGCTCTGACAATTCTTACACAGGCCTGCCACTGCAGCCTGAGTGAAATAACGTCCACGTTATTTCACAGCCATTTTACACTGCACTTAAGTAACTTATAAGTCACCTATATGTCTAACCTTTACCTGGTAAAGGTTAGGTGCAAAGTTACTTAGTGTGAGGGCACCCTGGCACTAGCCAAGGTGCCCCCACATTGTTCAGAGCCAATTCCCTGAACTTTGTGAGTGCGGGGACACCATTACACGCGTGCACTACATATAGGTCAATACCTATATGTAGCTTCACAATGGTAACTCCGAATATGGCCATGTAACATGTCTAAGATCATGGAATTGCCCCCTCTATGCCATCCTGGCATTGTTGGCACAATTCGATGATCCCAGTGGTCTGTAGCACAGACCCTGGCACTGCCAAACTGCCTTTCCTGGGGTTTCACTGCAGCTGCTGCTGCTGCCAACCCCTCAGACAGGTTTCTGCCCTCCTGGGGTCAAGCCAGGCTTGTCCCAGGATGGCAGAACAAAGGACTTCCTCTGAGAGAGGGTGTTACACCCTCTCCCTTTGGAAAATGGTGTGAAGGCAGGGGAGGGGTAGCCTCCCCCAGCCTCTGGAAATGCTTTCTTGGGCACAGATGTGCCCAATTCTGCATAAGCCAGTCTACACCGGTTCAGGGACCCCTTAGCCCCTGCTCTGGCGCGAAACTGGACAAAGGAAAGGGGAGTGACCACTCCCCTGACCTGCACCTCCCCTGGGAGGTGGCCAGAGCTCCTCCAGTGTGCTCCAGACCTCTGCCATCTTGGAAACAGAGGTGCTGCTGGCACACTGGACTGCTCTGAGTGGCCAGTGCCACCAGGTGACGTCAGAGACTCCTTGTGATAGGCTCCTTCAGGTGTTGCTAGCCTATCCTCTCTCCTAGGTAGCCAAACCCTCTTTTCTGGCTATTTAGGGTCTCTGTCTCTGGGGAAACTTTAGATAACGAATGCAAGAGCTCAGCCGAGTTCCTCTGCATCTCTCTCTTCACCTTCTGATAAGGAATCGACTGCTGACCGCGCTGGAAGCCTGCAAACCTGCAACAAAGTAGCTAAGACGACTACTGCAACTCTGTAACGCTGATCCTGCCGCCTTCTCGACTGTTTTCCTGTCTGTGCATGCTGTGGGGGTAGTCTGCCTCCTCTCTGCACCAGAAGTTCCGAAGAAATCTCCCGTGGGTCGACGGAATCTTCCCCCTGCAACCGCAGGCACCAAAAAGCTGCATTACCGGTCCCTTGGGTCTCCTCTCAGCACGACGAGCGAGGTCCCTCGAATCCAGCAACTCTGTCCAAGTGGTCCACACAGTCCAGTGACTCTTCAGTCCAAGTTTGGTGGAGGTAAGTCCTTGCCTCACCTCGCTGGGCTGCATTGCTGGGAACCGCGACTTTTGCAGCTACTCCGGCCTCTGTGCACTTCCGGTGGAAATCCTTTGTGCACAGCCAAGCCTGGGTCCACGTCACTCTAACCTGCATTGCACGACTTTCTAAGTTGGTCTCCGGCGACGTGGGACTCCTTTGTGTAACTTCGGGTGACCACTGTTTCACGCATCCTCGTAGTGCCTGTTTCTGGCACTTCTCCGGGTGCTACCTGCTGCTGAGAGGGCTTGTTGTCTTGCTAGACGTCCCCTCTCTCTCCTGGTCCAATTTGCGACCTCCTGGTCCCTCCAGGGCCACAGCAGCGTCCAAAAACGCTAACCGCACGATTTGCAGCTAGCAAGGCTTGTTGGCGTTCTTTCGGCGGGAAAACACTTCTGCACGACTCTCCACGGCGAGAGGGATCCGTCCACCAAAGGGAAAGTCTCTAGCCCTTTTCGTTCCTGCAGAAACCTCAGCTTCTTCTGTCCAGTAGAAGCTTCTTTGCACCCACAGCTGGCATTTCCTGGGCATATGCCCATCTCCGACTTACTTGTGACTTTTGGACTTGGTCCCCTTGTTCCACAGGTACCCTAGATTGGAAATCCACAGTTGTTGCATTGTTGGTTTGTGTCTTTCCTGCATTATTCCTCTATCACGACTTCTTTGTTCTTAGGGGAACTTTAGTGCACTTTGCACTCACTTTTCAGGGTCTTGGGGAGGGCTAATTTTCTAACTCTCACTATTTTCTAATAGTCCCAGCGACCCTCTACAAGGTCACATAGGTTTGGGGTCCATTCGTGGTTCGCATTCCACTTTTGGAGTATATGGTTTGTGTTGCCCCTATCCCTATGTTTCCCCATTGCATCCTATTGTAACTATACATTGTTTGCACTGTTTTCTAAGACTATACTGCATATTTTTGCTATTGTGTATATATATCTTGTGTATATTTCCTATCCTCTCACTGAGGGTACACTCTAAGATACTTTGGCATATTGTCATAAAAATAAAGTACCTTTATTTTTAGTATAACTGTGTATTGTGTTTTCTTATGATATTGTGCAAGTGACACTTGTGGTACTGTAGTAGCTTCACACGTCTCCTAGTTCAGCCTAAGCTGCTCTGCTAAGCTACCATTATCTATCAGCCTAAGCTGCTAGACACCCTATACACTAATAAGGGATAACTGGGCCTGGTGCAAGGTGCAAGTACCCCTTGGTACTCACTACAAGCCAGTCCAGCCTCCTACAATCCAGCACTACAATGTTTTCAGGAACTTGGTAACTCTTTTCCTGCTTAGGGATCATGGTTTCACCTTTTACAATATCAACACAGCAGTTTCCTTGTAAGCTGTAGGATGGCCCAGAAGAATATGTAGGCTGGAGGTCTGCTAAAAAAGCAATAGCCTACCTTTTAACCCCTTCGCTGCCAGGCCTTTTCCCCCTCCTGTGCCGAGCCTTTTTTTTGCTATTTGGGGCAGTTCGCGCTTAGGCCCTCATAACTTTTTGTTCACATAAGCTACCCACGCCAAATTTGCGTCCTTTTTTTCCAACATCTTAGGGATTCTAGAGGTACCCAGACTTTGTGGGTTCCCCAGAAGGAGGCCAAGAAATTAGCCAAAATACAGTGAAAATTTTGTTTTTTTAAAGAAAATGGGAAAAGGGGGCTGCAGAAGAAGGCTTGTGGTTTTTCCCTGAAAATGGCATCAACAAAGGGTTTGAATCAGAAAACCCAATTTTTCAACACAATTTTGGCATTTTACTGGGACATACCCCATTTTTATGATTTTGTGTGCTTTCAGCCTCCTTCCAGTCAGTGACAGAAATGGGCGTGAAACCAATGCTGGATCCCAGAAACCGAAACATTTCTGAAAAGTAGACAAAATTCCCAATTCAGCAAGGGGTAATTTGTTTAGATCCTACAAGGGTTTCCTACAGAAAATAACAACTGAAAAAAAATAATATTGAAATTGAGGTAAAAAAACAGCAATTTTTCTCTACGTTTTACTCTGTAACTTTTTCCTGTAATGTCAGATTTTTGAAAGCAATATACCGTTATGTCTGCTCGACTCTTCTGGTTGTGGGGATATATAGGGCTTGTAGGTTCATCAAGAACTCTAGGTACCCAGAGCCAATAAATGACCTGCACCCCGAAGTGAGTTTTCATTCTATACCGGGTGTACAGCAATTCATTTGTTGAAATATACAGAGTAAAAAATAGCTATCAAGAAAACCTTTGTATTTCCAAAATGGGCACAAGATAAGGTGTTAAGGAGCAGTGGTTATTTGCACACCTCTGAATTCCGGGGTGACCATACTAGCATGTGAATTACAGGGCATATCTCAAATAGACGTCTTTTTTACACACTCTCTGATATTTGGAAGGAAAAAATGTAGAGAAAGACAAATGGCAATAACACCCGTTTTCCTATTCTAGGTTCCCCTAAGTCTCCCGATAAAAATGATACCTCACTTGTGTGGGTAGGCCTAGTGCCCGCGACAGGAAATGCCCCAAAACACAACGTGTACACATCCCATTTTTTGACAGAAAACAGAGGTGTTTTTTTGCAAAGTGCCTACCTGTAGATTTTGTCCTCTAGCTCAGCTGGCACCTAGGGAAACCTACCAAACCTGTGTATTTTTGAAAACTAGAGACCTAGGGGAATCCAAGATGGGGTGACTTGTGGGGCTCTGACCAGGTTCTGTTACCCAGAATCCTTTGCAAACCTCAAAATTTGGCAAAAAACCCACATTTTCCTCACATTTCGGTGACAGAAAGTTCTGGAATCTGAGAGGAGCCACAAATTTCCTTCCACCCAGTGTTCCCCCAAGTCTCCCTATAAAAATGGTACCTCACTTGTGTGGGTAGGCCTAGCGCCCACGAAAAGAAATGGCCCAAAAACACAACATGGACACATCCCATTTTTTCACAGAAAACAGTGCCTACCTGTGGATTTTGGCCTCTAGCTCAGCCGGCACCTGGGGTAACCTAGCAAACCAGCACATTTGTGAAAACTAGACACCTAGGGGAATCCACGATGGGGTGACTTGTGGGGCTCTGACCAGGTTCTGTTACCCAGAATCCTTTGCAAACCTCAAAATGTGGCCAAAAAAACACTTTTTCCTCTCATTTCGGTGACAGAAAGTTCTGGAATCTGAGAGGAGCCACAAATGTCCTTCCACCCAGCGTTCCCCCAAGTCTCCCGATAAAAATGGTACCTCACTTGTGTGGGTGGGCCTAGTGCCCACAAAAGGAAATGGCCCAAAACACAACGTGGACACATCACATTTTTTCACAGAAAACAGAGGTGTTTTTTGCAAAGTGCCTACCTGTGGATTTTGGCCTCTAGCTCAGCCGGCCCCAGGGGGGGCAGAAATGGCCTAAAATAAATTTGCCCCCCAATCTCCCTGGGGAGCGACCCTTGCCTACGGGGTCGCTCCCCTTGCGTGACGGCACAAAAAAAAAGATCCCCGGTGCCTAGTGGTTTCTGCCCCCCTTGGGGGTAGATTGACCTACAATCGGCCGATTTGCCCCCAAGGGGGGCAGAAATGGTCTAAATACAATTTGCCCCTCCAGGGAGGTGACCCTTGCCTAAGGGGACGCTCCCCATCTCTAAAAAAAACAAACAAACAAAAAACAAAAAAACAAAAAAAAATAGCCCTGGCGCCTAGAGGTTTCTGCCCCCGGGGCAGATCGCCTAATAACAATAGGCCGATCTGCCCCCAGGGGGGGCAGAAATGGGCTATAATAAATGTGCACCCCCACCCCCCCACGGGGATCGTCCCTTGCCTACGGGGTCGCTCCCCTTGCATGACGGCGCAAAAAAAAAGACCCCTGGTGCCTACTGGTTTCTGCCCCCCTTGGGGGCAGATTGACCTAAAGTCGGCCGATCTGACCCCAAAGTGGGCAGAAATGGCCTAAATACAATTTGCCCCTCCAGGGGAGCGACCCTTGCCTAAGCGGTTGCTCCCCATCTCTAAAAAAAATAAAAAAAAAATAGCCCTGGCGCATAGAGGTTTCTGCCCCCCGGAGGCAGATCGGCCTAATAACAATAGGCCGATCTGCCCCCAAGGGGGCAGAAATGGCCTAAAATAAATTTTACCCCCTCGGCCCCCCCCGGGGAGCGACCCTTGCCTACGGGGTCGCTCCCCTTGCGTGACGGCGCAAAAAAAAAAGATCCCTGGTGCCTAGTGGTTTCTGGCAGATTGACCTAAAATCGGCTGATCTGCCCCCAAAGTGGGCAGAAATGGCCTAAATACAATTTGCCCCTCCAGGGGAGCGACCCTTGCCTAAGGGGTCGCTCCACATCTCTAAAAAAACCAAACAAACAAAAAATAAAAAACACGATTTCTTTTTTAGCCCTGGCGCCTAGAGGTTTCTGCCCCCCCGGGGGCAGATCGGCCTAATAACAATAAGCCGATCTGCCCCCAGGGGGGGGCAGAAATGGCCTAAAATAAATTTGCCTCCCCCCCGGGGAGCGACCCTTGCCTACGGGGTCGCTCCCCTTGCGTGACGGTGCAAAAAAAAAGATCCCTGGTGCCTAGTGGTTTCTGGCAGATTGACCTAAAATCGACTGATCTGCCCCCAAAGTGGGCAGAAATGGCCTAAATACAATTTGCCCCTCCAGGGGAGCGACCCTTGCCTAAGGGGTCGCTCCCCATCTTTAAAAAAAAAACAAAAAAAAAACACACAAAAAAAACTAGCCCTTGCGCCTAGAGGTTTCTGCCCCCCCTGGGGGCTGATTGGCCTAATAACAAATGGCCTAAAATAAATTTTCCTCCCCCCCCCTCGGGGAGGGACCCTTGCCTACGGGGTCGCTCCCCTTGCGTGACGGCGGCAGATTGACCTAAAATCGGCCGATCTGCCCCCAAAGTGGGCAGAAATGGCCTAAATACAATTTGCCCCTCCAGGGGAGCGACCCTCGCTTAAGGGGTTGCTCAACATCTGTAAAACAACAACAACAAAAAAAATCCCCGGTGCCTAGTGGTTTCAATCGGCCTAATTAAAATAGGCTGATCTGCCCCCCTGGGGGGCAGAAATGGCCTAAAATAAATTTGACCCCCAGGGGAACCACCCTTGCCTAAGGCGTCGCTCCCCTTACGTGAAATTCACGAGAAAAAAAAACTTCCCTGGTATCTAGTGGTTTCTGTCCCCCTTGGGGGCAGATTGGCCTCATAAAAATAGGCCAATCTGCCCCCAAGGGGGGCAGAAATGGCCTAAATATAATTTGCCCCCTATGGGAGCGACCCTTGCCTAAGGGGTCGCTCCCCACCTCTAAAACAAAAACAAAACAAAATAAAAAAAAAATAAAAAATTATCCCTGGTGCCTAGAGGTTTAAAGGCCTTAAAAAAAAATGCCCCCCCTGAGAGCGACCCTTGACCAAGGGGTCGCTCCCTCATACCAGTTTTCTTTTTAAAATAAAATCCCTGGTGTCTAGTGGGCGTTTGACAGCCGGATTGCTTTCAATCCGGCTGCCAAAACGCAGAGAGAGACTTCAAAGGGAAGAAAATAACTTTCCTTCCCTTTGAAGCCTCTCTCGGTCTCCCCCACGTGATCGGAAGAGAAATGCAAAGCATTTCTCTTCCGATCGCGCTGGAAGCTGAGCTTCCAGCACGATGGGAGGAGGCCCTGTGACACGTCACAAGGGGGGTGGGGGGATTGGGGTGGAAGGGGAAGGGCTTCCCCTTTTATCCCTGCCTTGGGGGGGTGGGGGGGAACCCCACAGAGGGAGCGCTAGCGCTCCCTATGGGCTGTGTGCCCAGGACGTAATGGTTATGTACTGGGCACAGCAGCACTGTGCCTCAGGACGCAACCATTACGTCTTGGGCACAGAAGGGGTTAAATCAGTGGAGCTGGCAAGTACATGCAACAGGGAGCATCCAGGGCTTCATTAAAGTAATGTTTCAAAAAATAAAAGGTGCCAGTGCCATCGAGCTACACAGTGCCACAGGGCAGTAATTCAGTTTATACATTAGTTCTGTTTCTCCAAAATGCACAATTTTGCTTTTGGTATAAGCACCCTATAATGACCTAAGCATATTTGCTTTATCAGCTGATAGCGTATGATATGGATGTGTAACATTCAATTCCCTACGAATTAAACAATTTACCAAAGCGCAAACATACCAATACTAAAACCAGCTATGTGTGCCAACTATATAAGTAGTCACCATGGCACATTTATATTAAATGGGTGAATCCATTAGTTCACTTGAACCAAACAGAGGCTACAGCACCCAGAATGCAACGGGCTAGAACCATAGTGTCCTGTCAACATGGGAGATCTGAAAACCCTAGACCAGATAATTCTCCACATGCCCAGAGCAGTGCAAAGCTTGTTTCAAACACTCAAGTATACAATCAAGTGATGGATGGAATGCTTGAATTAATCTCAGCTACCAGTAATTACTTGTGCTGCATCCCAGTTCAATATTGTTTTGTACAACATTCCACGATTGTTTGTCCCAGCTGGTTACATACGCAGCACAAGGACAGCACAGGCAGTGGAAATGTCTGTTACACTCATAACAAGTACAGCACACCAAGCAGTGGTCACAGCTCCATAACACACACAAAACTAGTCAGGCTAGGCATCGTATATAAAGCAGATACATCATTGGAAGAAGCCATGTAACCCTCCCGATCACAGATTCAGGTTCAACATATACAACAGTGGCACAAACTTCTGTCTTGCACAGAGCAGATATGGCATAGACATCGACATTTATAAGCATACAGTCAAAATGTTAAAGAAATTAGCACCATGTGTAAGCATATGGTTTATGAAAAGGGACTATATTAAAAAAATTGAGGTATGGTGACCAATGTTAGTAATTAAAGAGTACTGGATTATTGTTATGTTCTAAAAATACACAAAGAGGAAAGAGTATGTTTTAAAAATAGCAAATAAAGAGAACAGCTTTTTCCCAGTGATGTACTATCAGATTAATACATTTTAATATCGACCTTAAGAAATATCAAATCCAGAATACTGACTACTACATTATTGCTAAGTATTTATGGATAAGCTTAGATTTACTATTCTGAACTTTACATCTACCTCTACGTATCTGTGATTTTTTTAATGTAAAGCAAACGTTTATTAACATATATAAAGCCAACACCTCTGCGGCCCCTGTGGCTCTGCACAAGCAGCCAACCCCACGCCATGCACAGCTTTCTGATATGCTGGTCTTGCAGATCCTGGCCACACTCAAGCAGACTTACAGGCTTTGTCAAACAGTCAACAAACATAAAATGTGAGCCTATTGGCTTTCCCAACGGTTGAGCACATCAATAAATATATAATAAATAAATAAATATATATATATATGTATAAAGCTGATCTTTCATATTTCTCCAGAAATCAATAATATATTTAATCTAATGTATATTTCAGTACTTCACACAATGCAATCTTTATTAAAAAAGTATTATTATAAAAAGGTTTAATACAATTTCATAAAAATTTCAGTAAGTCGTTTGTTTAACATAATTTGTAGTATCTCATTTTGTAAGCTATAAAAATGTTAAAAGAAATACTCGGACATATTGCTTTTAAAAAACAAAGGAAAACTAACATGTGCCTGAGTCTTATTTTTAACATTTGTCTACCACAAAATGCAATCATAAAAACAACACAAAGGATTCTTGCATTCCAGTTGAAGAGCATAGAGCTCCAGCTAGGAGTGATACTTCTCAACTTATGGATTTAATGACCCAGGAGACTTACTTTAATGTTACTGGGGAGCTGCTACACTCCTTGCAGCCCCCACAAGATTAATAAAATGGTTGGTGGAGCCCCTGTCCCTCGTAAGGACACCACCAAGTTAAATAGAAAAATATAAATAGCTTTTGCAGGGTATTATGGGCCACTCCTTCACGGAGGAGTGAATAATAAATGAGCGGCTCCCGATTTTTTATTTATAATTCAATATTTTCCATTTATTACAACATTTTCTTGCGAGTCCCAGTGCCCACCGAGGACACCCACATCTTTTATTTTATTAGGGAGACACAGGAGGACACCCATGGTCCCTATGGCCCCAACTGACTCCCCTAGAGGGGCCAGGCATTTTTATGAGTGCAGGTGGATACCATCATGCTCACACGGGGCACCCACAATGTAGGGGGTCATTTGGGGTGACAGGGGGGGCCCCTGTGTCCCCAGCCAGCACCATAGTGGGTGCTGGTGAGAGTCTGTACCCTCCCTTTGCTTCCGCCTGGGCGGGAACAGCATTTTGTTTTGCTGCTCTTGCTGGGCTAAAGCAAAGTTGAGTTCCCTGCAGAGAAGATTGTGGGCAGGGTATGCCCACACTCTCCCTGGCAGAGAACAACAGTGTCTAGGGGGTAGGCTGCCCAGACATTTGTGTAGTATCAAGCCCTCGTGGATGGGGTGCCCAAGGTGGATACCTGGAAGGCCAAGGGTGCAAGGCCACTGCCCCTTTTTTTGGAAATGTGGCCCCAGAGAATGGGGTTCCCAGGACCAATAACGGCTTGGGGAGGGAGGTAGTGTGCCACCCCTCCCCTTTTTTTGAGGCAATCCGGCCTGGGGGATGAGATCCCTGAGCCTTAATGTTTTTTGGGGAGGGTGGCCACATGTCCCACTCCTGCCCCCTTCCCAAATATATTGAAATGAAGACCTTCAGGCCCTGGACCCCCCAGGAGTCTAACATTTAAAATTAAAAAGAAAGCCAACCAGTTTTTCCGGGACCACAAGATAAAAATATTGTTTTCTGTTTTGGCCCCAGGTGGTCCCTCTGGGACCTCCCTCCAAACACACACATACACACACAAGGGCTAGGGTGGCAGAGTATCCCTAGCCTGCCACGTTGTATATCTTTTTTAAAACTGTCTCAGGACAGGGGACTATAGCCGCATGTCCCCCTCCCCGAGCCACAATAGGGGAGCTATTACCTATAGGGCTATTTTATACTTACTTTCAGACTTCTAATAACATACTAATTTATAGGCTAATGTGTACAAAAGAAGCTTGGATGATGCCATCAGTGATGTCATCAATGATGTCATTTGAGATGCCATCAGCGATGTCATGGAACTTGTCATGAGTGATATATTATGTGAGGTCATAAGCAGTACATGGCCGGGGCACAAGTTATAGTTAGCTCCGCTAACCATGACTGGTGAATTTCTGTGGTCTTTTGAGTTCAAAAGGTTATGTTGGCACAGACATATTCACCCAACTATACAACTATAACATCACTTTGAGCTTTGTTTTTTTCAGAGTGTGTATATATATTACCTGGAAAGAAATAATTGCAGGTTAGTTAGGAAGCTCACTGTTGTGCTACATATTCTTGTTCTTAGAGCTGGTTGCCTATGTTCACCAAACCAATGTTTTTACAACAGTGTATAATCTCCCAGTACAATGATGTCTGTCGTTTCTATGCTCTTGTCTACTTTCCTTTCATATTTATGCATAAAGAATAGCACAAATCACCAAGATAGCATTCAACACGAAAGGTCAGCGCTATGGTAGTGTTCAACAATATTCACAGAGGTAGTGTTCACAGGACATGCAGTAACGTTCAAACAAGGCCAGCATTTGAGTTCTCACATCCAGAAAAGCCCATATATATATATATATATATATATATACTGAAAAAACTAAGGTTACAGGGATGTTATAGTTAGGTTCTGAATTTACTAATACAAAACCATAGAAATTCAGCAGTTTTAGTTAGAGTTCTTTCAAGTAACTAGAACTCACGCCCTAAGGTAACTATAATTTGCGCCCTTGCCATGCACAGTTTTCTTATCAATAATTGTATTGCAAATGTTACAGTGATAGTATCAAATATGCCATACAAGAGCTCATCAGTGATATAATATGTGGAGTAAATAGCTGTGAATTGAGAAGATATATATATATATATATATATATAGTTATAGATATTGACATAGATATGTATGCAAGGCAAGCCGGAGTTTGAGCATTGGCGCTCACACACCATTCTCATACATGCCATAAATAGTGACCCGTTTGGTCTCTATTTTCGCATTTCTTTCGTAGCGTCCTATTTAGAGCTTCATGAGGGTAAGGGGGCAAGTGGACCTTGTAGTCACAATTTCATCAAAGGTCTCTTCCTGGACGTAAACCTGTTTTTTTTCTCCTTCCCCTGCATCTTGATGAGTTGGTATGTTTGGCATATATGAGTATGGTGAATGGAAGATTCACATTTCAGTGCACACAAATAGGATACTAACATGATCCCTGTGAGATTCTGATGAAAGCCAGTTAGCCCAGTGAGGCATTGGTGTGACTTCTGAAACATTGTGAACTAGGGATACAGAGGATGATAATTTCCTTGGTGCATCATTAACTGTTTTTAACTCCATCAGGCTGCCCTTTGAAAATAAAATTAACCCTCGGGACATCCTAGACTATTTTAAATGTAGGATACCACCCGATAACCAAAGCGCTCCATTAGCTACCAAGGTTAAGCCCATCCAGCTACACTAGGTATATGGATGAGTACTCTATGACGAAGCATGCCACTTGGAATGCCAGTGAGTGATAGTCCTTTTAATACCATAGGTTGATCTCCTTGGGCTAGTATGGAGAGATAGGTTAAGCACGGAAGGGGTTTCCTCCTGTTAGTTTTCTCTTTGGAAATACATGGTATTCCTCCTCATTGTCAATTCTCCTAATTAACCATTTGTACACCCAAAGCTATTTTGCTTGTATTTCCATTCAAGAGGTGGCTTTATGCACTACAATCATAAATATACTGGGAAACCTATGGATACTGGTTTGCTTAATGGAACATCAGAAGACTATTTGTTTGTATTGTAACACACACAGTTCTAGCTAGACATTTTGTTAAGTGCTTTCACTTTTTAGTGACTGCTTCAAGCCTTGTTTAATCCCATATAATGTTTAGTTTTCAGAAAACTAGGATTTTGATCATAAGTTTTGTACTGATCGAAGTCCAATGTGCCCAGAGTCTGGATTGTCTTTCTCTACTGAGAATCAGAATTTTATGCATTCTCTGCAACTCACATAAGGTGTGCTCAGTGATAAATTTAATGAACCAGTTCTTACTGGTCTGTTATAGCCAGGAAATAAGGCACTGATGTACAAAGGTATTTTAGGTGGGACAAATTCCACTTTGACAATTGTTTTGTGTGGCCTCAGAGGGAGGCAAGGACCACTACCTACTCCCCCTGATGTCTTCCCAAATGGGAATACTTTTTTAAAATGAGCAGTTGTTGCTTTAATGGACATGAGCTACTTTAAGAAACAAAATTCTCATTTGCACTGAAAATGTTGGGAAGGGAGTATGTATTCATACCCAATTGCAGTGGATTGCAAATAATGACCATGCTAGTCAAAATTCATGAGGCAAAATGCTTTCACGCCCACTTGAATAGACAAAGTTGGGTCCTGTTGTACAACAACCTAGACATCCACAAACCACTGAAAATTGCACATTGGCCTATGGGTTACTTACCATTTTAACTTCAATCTGTTGCTCTATGCATCAATTTCTATTCACCCATTCACTTGCAGCCACTTCTTAGCTGAATCCATTAATTATTCTATGAGTATTTCGTCTGCCTGCTTGCTTTATTCCTAGCCTGACTGCTTTAGTATATGCCTCTTGACTTACTTGAGTGCATATTTATGTCCTGTTCTAGCTATACATCTATGTATTGATAGAGTATATCCATATTTGCATATCTATTTTTGTGTGCTGTATTAATATATAGCACTCTATACCATAGCTTTTGCCATGTCTAAGAATTGTTAATTGGAGGATTTACTATTGCTCTGTATAATGGCACTCATTTTACTAACTTCTGTGGAACAGGTTTCTGAGTTACCCTGACAGGATTCAAATTCAGAAGCTGTGGATCGCAGTAGACTTCAGGTATGAGTGTTTAATTAATCTAGCCATCCTGCCCGCATATTTTATATCCTTCTTTTAATGAATACTGTAGCAAGAAAACTTTGATAAACTAGAAAAGCCAGCAATACTTGTAGCAGTTCATTCTATGTTCCTGGTATCTAATTGCTGTTGAGAAATAAGACCACTTTTTACTGATGCTAACTAAAACTAAATACATCTTTCATATTACAAATTAGAATATAAATCTCTACACTGCAAATTAGGATGAAATCAAAATGACATTTAAACAGACCTAATGTTGAGTAAGGCCACATAAAAGGAAATATGTTACTTGAAACTTGTTAATCCACCAATTGATAGATGTAATATAAGAGCTATAAGGATGGATTAGGAGCAATCATAATATAAAAAGATTTGGGAACATTACTATTATGGGGTTACAACACTGTTCCTCTTCTATCTGTAATGCAATGTTGTTTGTGAGGAATAATTGTTGAACCACTTTCACACTTTATTAACCTCTGCAACCGAATACAGAGTTTGTCTCCTGATTATAAGAATGTCAGCTGAATTAGTTATTCTTCCCCAATTCCTGGTGTTTTTTAATGTGTTTAGAGTGTATCACTAAATAGCAATCTCACACAGTCACTCACCCCCACAGTAGCTCTTTATGCTGCGTGGAAGGAAGGGATGACGTGGAGTGTGATTTGTCATGCAGATGGTTTGTTTTCCACCACCCGTTACAGTGAATGTTTTTGCTAATTTCTTTACTCGCCTTAACGCTGAAACTGTTTACAATCTGCTTTGGACAGACGTACAGTGTGAGCCAGATTATACCTGTTTATTTTCACAACAAGGCTCCATTCAATAGTTTTACCAGCATGCTGGTGGGACTGTTCACTGACAAGCGGACTCCAAACGTACTGACCGAATGTTTAAAACATAAGCTAATAAGCAGTAAGCTAAAAATGATCTGCACTTGGAGTATGTTTCTTAATCATCTTTTGAGAATTTTTTTCAAACATGTGTAATCCGATGAGGTAGAGTCCTAGATGCCTTTAAACATATAGTTTTACTTTTGTCTGTTCTTCATATATTGGGAGTATTGTATGCAGTGTTTGTGGAGAACATTTACTTGGCCAATTAAATCATCCTTTGTGCTGTATTTTAAATTCAGGCTGGATGCCTACATAAACTCAAATCAGGTATTTTAGGAAATTAAGACAAAACTACTAGTGCTTCATTATTAACGTGTTTTTTACCGAGTGTCAACAAAGGAGGTTTGTAGAGCATAAAGATATATGGATAGTGAAAAAATTGGCATTTTTTCTACGTAAAATATATTAGTCTCCCTTTTGTTTCTGAACACTGAACGAATGAAGCACCTGCAGATTAAGTGATAAACCTTTGATCACACAAAGTTGGTCAAGTGATAAAGTGAGAATTAAAAACTACCTGGTCTCGTTGGTCCAAAGTTAGAAACTTAACAAAGTAACTGAATTGTCCTGCATAGTGACCCTGGCTGGGGTTTGGCTGAGAGACTGGAGATGCTACTGAGCTGGGTTTGTTCTTGGGAGATTGAGGTGTCAGTAGCACACCACAATTACTGTATCTGTGGACTCGCCTTACAATGCCTTTGATAGAAACATTGCACGCAGACTGGAGAGAAGATGTTTCTCCTTGCTGATATCAGTAATAATAGCTTCACAGAACCTGTGATACCCACGAATGACTCACAACAATATCGACAGAGTTAAGAAAACTTTAAGAGAGGTTTGAGATGTATCAATTAAGAAACAAGGAAGATGTGTTTGTTGAAAGAGACCGTGGTGAGCAGAACAGGATGGAAAACAGCGTATAGGAAGCTGTCAATGTGGAGTAGGGATTTTGGTGTCATTCCATGCAACTACCTGTAAATGTTCTAGGCTTCCAGAGAAATAATTGTTCGACTGGAAACAGTCTGGAAGGAAGGTGGCATGATGCTGTAAAGTCAGCATCACACATTTCAGTAAAAGAGATGCACAACCTTACATTGAAATAATCTTGAACAGAGACTGGAAAGGGTAGATATGATACAGACACATTCCAGAGGGATGTAAATAGGAGTTTTGGCATTTGTTTGATAGTAAGTATTTAATTGATGTCAATGTGGTAGACAGGGTGGGCATATTCTACTCAAAGTCTGGTTCTGGATCAGGAGGCCATGAAATAAGACTCATTAATGAAACTCTAAGGAACTAAACAATAAAGATTTTCACAGAACCTATGAAAAATACATAAGAATGCCTTCAACGGTGGTGGGTGGGGGTCGCCTGCAACAGAATTCAAACCCCTTAAAAAGCAACATGGGTAACTGTAGTTTCGGAGCAAATAGAGAACTGGAGATCATGTGAAGCCTAGTTCTTTGATATTACAGCTGGCAAGATATGGAAGTACTACGCAAATGGATGTTTCTTATCTGATGATTATGGCCCTCATTACAACCCTGGCGGTCGGTGTTAAAGCAGCGGTAATACCGCCAACAGGCCAGCGGTAATAAAAACGGGATTTGGATCATGGAGGTTACCGCCATCCAAAATCGCCACTTTAACACCGACCGCCAGGGTGGTAACGGCCGCTGGGCTGGAGACTTCGGTCTCCAGCACGGCAGCCGCCACAATCCTACCCTCGGGATTATGACCCTGCCTACCGCCATGGTTTTCATGACAAACATACCGCTACGAAATCCATGGCGGTAGGCACTATCAGTGCTAGGGAATCCCTTCCCTGGCACTGATAGGGGTCTCCCCCGGCCCCTTCCCCCTCCCCAGAGTCCTCCCCAACCCTCCTCCTCCCGCTCCTGCCCCCGCACATATACACACCCACACGCGCACCCATATACACACATGCACACACGCATACCCATCACCACCCATGCATGCACGCATACATACCAACACACCGCAACACACACCAACATACCTTGTCACACACATGCATTCACAACACACAACACTCACAATCACTCATTCATGCATGCATCCTACTCAACTCACACCAGCATGCACGCATACCACTACATACATAAACATCCCCCACATACACAAAACACCCCCACCCCCCTCTCCGGTCGGAGAACCCGACTTACCTGCTTGCAGGGGGTCCTCCGGCTGGAGACGGTCCACGGCGCTGCTGTCATCAGTAACATCCGCCAGCAAAACACCGCCAGGCCGTATCCTTGCTCCTGATACGGTCGGTGGTGTTTTGCTGGTGTGGCGGTGCTGCTGTCAGTAGCGCCGCCTTACCGCCATCCGCCGCCATGACCGATGGCGGTGTTCCGCCAGCATTCTGGCGGAATACAGTCGGCGGTCATGATACCCGTAGACGGCTGGTAGCCATGGCAGCGGTATGTTGGCGGCCGTCGCCGTGGTGGTAGGCGGCCGATACCGCCAATGTTGAAATGAGGGCCTATGTCTAATAGAAATATGATACAAAAACTTCCAGTGACAACTGAGCTTTCTTTGATATTCATCTTAGATACTGTTAGACTCAATTATTTCTATGTAGTCTATTTTAACATTCATGGTCACAACAGTCAACTCTCGGGTTACAAGTGGCAAACACAACATGCTGCACAATAAACTCCTCACTGAGTGTGCTCAGTCACGTCATAACAAAGACACCCCTGCAGAACACCAGCTACCAAAAAACGACACTCTTTTCCAAAACCTCAAAGATCATCTTCTCACAGAAAGCAATCAATTTCAGCGTGGTATACCAAGGCTTTGCATAACATACATAGAAAAAGGGGGTGGGAGGAGATAACACTTGCCACTACACTCTCACTTACAAATCTCTACCTCACAATCAGTATAGTCAGCTATAATTACTTTTCGATAGTCTATGTTTTAGATACTCCCAGGAAAAAATGTTTCTTTTTTAAAGTATTTGCTGCATGCTTCATCTTCAGTCTGCATGTCCTTTCTGTTGGGATGAGCTAGACCACATGGGAGCTCTTAGCAAGTTGCTTTGGCCCATATTTATACTTTTTGCCGCAAAACTGCGCAACCACAGTTTTGCGACAAAAAGTACAGCACCGAATTGCGTTATTCCAAAGTGCCAGCCGGGCGCCAAATTTGTGGGATGCCGCAAGCCATTGCTCAGGTTGGGCTTGCGTCAGAAAACATTACGTTAGCCGGGTGGGGGTGGCGGTACAGGTGAAGGGGGTTTTGCCTCAAAAAAAGATACTAGGCTGATTAGGGGCAAAAAAATGCCACTAACCAGCCTAGTGTCATTTCCTGATGCAAAACCATCCATACCACATGTCTCCTGTCTTATAAAAGACAGAAGTCAGGCCCACCACCCCGATGGCCAGGACAGGGGACCAGGGTCCCCTGGGCATGGCCATTGCACCCAGTGCCATGCAGGGGGGCCCATGTCAGGGCACCCAGTGGCACTTAGGGGGTTATTCTAACTTTGGAGGAGGTGTTAATCCGTCCCAAAAGTGACGGAAAAGTGACGGATTTACCACCAGCCGTATTACGAGTCCATTATATCCTATGGAACTCGTAATACGGCTGGTGGTATATCCGTCACTTTACCGTCACTTTTGGGACGGATTAACACTCCTCCAAAGTTAGAATAACCCCCTTAATTTCTTTTTTTTAAATACCTATACTTACCCTACTTACCTGCGATGGGGTCCACCATTTTTGATGTCCCTCTGGTGTGGGTGGGGGTGTTCCTGGGGCTTGAGGTGGACACCTGTGGGCCCATTCCATGGTATTTAACCATGGAAAGGGTTCCAGAGAGGGGAACAGCCAGAACGACGATGAGCAGAACCACGCTTGCATTAACAACGACTCCCTTTTTCTCTGCCTTAACCACGCATGTGCTGAACAACGCACATGTGTGGTTAAGGCAGAGAAAAAGGGAGTCACCATCGCGAGAGGAAGTGGTCAGGTAGGTGGGGCTGGGTTGGGGGTAGTTTTTAGAGGTGGGGGTGGATTAAGGACTTGGGGTGGGGGAGGTTGGGGTAGTTTGTTTTTTTATGGGTGGGGGATCAGGGTAGTTCTGGTTTTCAAGGGAGGGGATTGGGGCAGTTCTGTTTTTAGGGATAGGGGTCAGGTTACTTTTGTTTTTGGGCTGGGGGTCAGGGTACTTTTGTTTTTGGGGGTAGGAGGTGGGGGATTGGTGTAATTTGTTTTTAGGGGTGGGGTTGGGGAAATTTGGTTTTTGGGGGTGGGCGGTCAGGGTAGTTAGTGTTTTTGGGGGGTTCTGGGTAGTTTGGTTTTTAGGGTGGGGGATCGGGGTAGTTTGTTTTTTGGGGTGGGGGTTGGTGTAGTTTGGTTTTTGGGGTGGTGGGCAGGGGAGTTTGGTTTTTGGGGGTGGGGTTTTTTGTTTTTAGGGGCGGAGTAGTTTTATTTTTGGGGATGGGGTCAGTTGTTTTTAGGGTGGGTGGGGGTTGGGGTATGTTTTAGGGCTCAAGGTGGGTTGGGGTATTGGGTTAGTTTTTAGGGGTGGGTTAGGGGTCAGGGTCGTTTTATTTTGTGGGTGGGTGGGTCGGTAGTTTTATTTTTAAGGCGGGTGGGGGGTCCGGGTAGTTTTATTTTTAGGGCTGGGGTGGGGGTTGGGGTAATTTTGTTTTTAGGGGCGGGTAGTTTTATTTTTGGGATGGGGTCAGTTTTTAGGGCGGGTGGGGGGACGAGGTAGGTTTTAGGGGCAGATAGGGGGGTCTGGGTAGTTTTATTTTTATGGCAGGTTGGGAGATCACTGTAGTTTTATTTTTAGGGTGCGTTGGAGGGATCGGGGTAGTTTTATTTTTAGGGTGGGTTGGGGGATCGGGGTAGTTTAATTTTTAGGGTGGATGGGGGGCAGGGTAGTTGTATTTTTACGGCAGTAGTGAACGGGATTGCAGCAGAAAACCATGCATGCCATTCCACACATGCCTTTACTAGGCATACCTTTACAAAGACATGCGTGGTAAAGACATTTGTGGAAACAAGGCGGTCGTTGCTCTGACCCCTTTGTTCAGGCATGCGTGGTTGGCGCATGCGTTGTTCCATCATACATTTGTCCACAGGTCCCCTAACGCCTGGTCTGACCCAGGCGTTAAATAAGCCCCTCCTCCCACCAGGCGTTAAATTAGCCCCTCTTGCTACCAGTGCATCTTTTTAGCAGAGGGAACAAAAAGGGGCTATGGGGTTAGCACCATTTTTTAGATGGGAACACCTACCTTTCATCTTATTGACGCAAGGTAGGTGCACGCATCCAAAAAATGCTGCTAACTCCAATATTTTGACGCTTAACTGTTTTGATTGAGTTGAGTTTGCTCCGAATTTGTGTAAAACAATTTATGCAGATTCGGTGCTAACATTGTATAAATATGTCCCTTAGTTTTTCCATTGGGACGTGAACTTTTATGGGAGTAAAACTGCCATGCTCAATAATTTATTGTGTTCTTTTTCAGGCAAGGTGAAAATAACATGGTCCGATGGAAAGAGAAACATGGCGTGATTCAGTGAACCCTATCTACTTACCCCGAGGGCCTGTGCCATGAATCTCAAAGGGGAAGCTGTCCCACATAGATATCAATATAGTAGGATATTACTGTCAGTTGAGTATATGCTTGTGATGACTCTATTTGGCCCTGATTAAAAAATTAAGCAGAAGTCCATGCAGAGATGCTGAGTGCCCTGAATTACTTTTACTAGATGGTATCTCCAATTGGACTTCAGCCTTTTATGAGTTAAACCGCTCAGAATGGGGAATATCTATGCAGATACTGAATAACTGCAGAATTCCTCATGGTATTTCCAGTTCTGAGGGGTATAATGCACACATTTAGCTCCTGCACTGATCAGATGGTAAATGTTTGCAGGGGCTAGGTCCCCACACAGAAGTCCCCTCACAAGTAGGTAAATGTATCAACACCAGGAAGAGGCACTGCATGACCATCAATGGCACATCGGATGTGAAAAGACCGACTTACACTTTCCATTTGTCGATCTGTGATTGGGGCAAAAAATATGCTCAATCACTAGTGAGGATGCTTTATGTGCTTCACCAAACTTGTTCACTCCTAGGGCCTGATTACAAGTAGCCCAGCTTGGATATGATAATTATCACATCTGATAAAAATCTGACACAAGGCTATTTCTTATTTATCGGATGTGAGAATTAGAACGTATTATGATATGGATACGTATGGATAATAACACGCAGATCCACATGTTATGGTATATACCATACATGTTTCCCCATCTAAAGTTTCACTGGTTCAAGCTTGAATTATGTAATGAAGGGTGAGGTCTTTTTCATACCCTGTAATTAATTGGTGCAGTAACTACCATATAATGCAGTATTCTGACCATGTTAAAACAGGGGTTTGCATAGGGATCTGAAAATAAAGACCTACTCTGAATCAGGGCCATTGCCATTTTGTTTCCATTTGCCCAGTGGTGATAATAGCTGGACTTACTACACAGGATGCGAGGATGTTTGTGGGTGTGCAACTACTCTGCAGACAATATACATGGAAATTATGAATACATAATATGCTTACACAGGTATACCATAACACATACAATTTCAGTAATAAACACCTATCACCCCCACTGTTTCAAGCCTACCTCTCAAAAGCCATCTCCTGTTTGATATGGCTAAACTAACAAGATAAAATAATACACTGAGGGGTATGTTGGAAATGGCCCTTTTGCAGGGTTATCCCAAACTGTTTGCCCATGAGCTCCTGTTTTTTACTGCATGCTGCATTTAATTGTTTCTAGCTTTAGGACTCTGGTCACTTTACCACTGATGACCAGTGCTAAAGTGAAAGTGCTCCTTGTCTAAATTGCATTTGTGATTGGTTTATCTATGAATTGTATATTTTATTTACTAGTAAGTCCCTAGTAGAGTGCACTATGTGTGTCCAGGGCCTGTAAATCAATGCTACTAATGGGCCTGCAGCACTGATTGTGCCATTCACATGAGCAGCCTTGTAAACATGCCTCAGACCTGCCACTGCAGTGTCTGTGCGGGCAGTTTTAAACTGTCATTTCAACCTTTCATGTGCACCCACTTGCCAGGCCCAAACTTTCCCTTTTACTACATGTAAGTTACCCCTAAGGTAGGCCCAAGGCTGCCCCATGGGTAGGGTGAAGTGTATTTAAAAGGTAGGACATCTACTGGTGTGCTTTACATGTCCTGATAGTGAAATACTGCTAAACTCAGTTTTCAATATTGCTAGACGTGTCTCTCCCATAGGGTAACACATGGATTGCAGTGAAATACCTTTTAAGTGTAACTTCCTATTAAGAGCAGATAGATATTTGGAGTTTGGGGTCTCTGAACTCACAATTTAGAAATACGTCTTTTGGTAAAGTTTGTTTTTGAATTGTAAGTTCGAAAATGCCACTTTTAGGAAGTGGATATTTCCTTGCTTAACCATTCTGTGCCTCTGCTTGTCTGTGGAATACATGTCTGGGTAAGGATGACAGTTGCACTGTTTGTGAATTCTAGACAGGTACGCAAAGGGAGATGAGATGTGCCCTGTATTTCCTGATGAGCCTTACTGAGCTAGAGTGGTGGGAGGAGGTGACACCTGCACTTGAATAGAGCTGTGTCTGTTCTCACACAAAGCAGTCTCCAACCCCCTGGTGTGTATCTGGGACCAGGGCAGGGAAAGGCAGGGTCTTGTCCATTACAGAGGCTTCTCTTTGAAGTTTGCCTACTACAAAGACAGAAATGGGTTAAAGTAGTGGACCTCTGACACCATAGTTAGAATCCTTCTGGAATGAGGATATTCTGACTTGCATTCAGATTTGTGCTGGCGGTCGCACCGCCAACAGGCTGGCGGTGCGACTGCCATATTATGACCGTGGCGGAGCCGCCACAGTCATACCGCTGACACTGCCAGGCTGCCGCCAGCCTGCAGCCTGGTGGTTCAGGAGGTTGTAATCCGCCAGGGCAGCGCTGGGGATTACGAGTCCCCATCTGCCAGCTGTTCCATGGCAGTAAATACCGAATTATGGGCAGTGGATTGCTGCTGCACCTGCCGCACTGCCACATTGCCGCCGGCTCCATTAGGAACCGGCTGCAATGATATGGGCGTATTCCCCACTGGGCCGGCGGACAGAAACTCTGTTTCCGCCCGCCGGCCCAGCGGGAATGTCAAATTACGGCCGGCGGATTTCATGCCGCATGGGCAGCCTGCTGGCGGTACAATATTGGCGGGTGGCTTCCGCCGCCCGCCAATGTTGTAATGAGGGCCTTGGGGCCTTATTTATACTTTTTGGTGCAAAACTGAACTAACACAGTTTTGCACCAAAATGTTTTGCACAGGCTTGCACCATTTTTTAGCACCAGCTAGGCACCATATTTATGGAACGGTGCAAGCCGGTGCAAACGGTAGGCTTGCGTAAAAAAAAATGACGTTAGGCAGGTTAGGGTAAAAATAAATGACTCTAACCAGATTAGCGTCATTTTTTGACACTAATGGGCATATTTATATTCTGTTTGCACTGAATTAGCGTCATTTTTTTTTACTCCAATTCGGTGCAAAACTAACTCCATATTTATACTTTGGTGCTAGACCCGTCTAGCGCCAAATTTATGGAGTTAAAGTCATTTTTTGGAAGTGAAAACCTACCTTGCCTTAATGAGATGCAAGGTAGGAGTTCCCGTCCAAAATATGACTCTATGGCCTTAACGCCATATTTATACTCCCTTGCAAAAATGGTGCAAGGGAGGGAGGAGGGGTCAAAAAATGGGGCAAAGCTTGCTTTGCCCCATTTTTTAAAGCCTGGGTCAGGGCAGGTGTTAGGGGACCTGTGGGCCTATCTCCATGGTGGAACACCATGGAATAAGCCCACAGGTGCCCTCCCCAAGCCCCAGGGGCACCCCCACCCACACCAGAGGGACTGCGGAGGATGGGGGACCCCATCCCAGGTAAGTACAGGTAAAATTGCATTTTATTTTTTAAAGTGCCATAGGGGGCCCTGAAATCTGCCCCCATACATGGCACAGGTTGTAATGGCCATGCTCAGGGGACCCTTGTCCTCTGTGCTGGTCATTGGAGTGGTGGCCATGACTCCTGCCTTTTCTAAGAAAGGAGTCATGTGGCATGGTAGGATTAGTACCATAAAATGAAGCTAATCTGGTTAGAGTCATTTTTTTTTACTCTAACCTGCCTAAAGTCATTTTTTGGTGCTAAACCCACTTCTTCTATACTGCCAGCCCCACCCGACTAAAGTTTTTTTTTTTTACTCTAGCCTACCCTTTGCACCGGCTTGCACCATTCCATAAATATGGTGCCCGGCTGGTGCACAGAAATGGTGCAAGCCGGTGCTAAACATTTTGGTGCAAAACGGAGTTAGTGCAGTTTTGCAGCTAAAAGTATAAATAAGGGCCAATATTTTGTAAGTTTGTGCCACTTTTTGTCAAAAAATTACGTTAATGTGGCACAAAAAAAGTATAAATCAGGGCCTTGGTGCTAGACGGGTCTAGCACCAAATTATAAATATGGAGTTAGTTTTGCACCAAATTAGAGTAAAAATAATGACGCTAATTCAGTGCAAACATAGTATAAATATGCTGCAGAGTATATATATACCCCTAAATATGGCGTTAAGGCCATAGAGTCATTTTTTGCACGGGAACGCCTACCTTGCAACTCATTAAGGCAAGGTAGGTCTCCACATCAAAAAAATGACTTTAACTCCATAAATTTTGCGCTAGACGGGTCTAGCACCAAAGTATAAATATGGAGTTCGTTTTGCACCTAATTAGAGTTAAAAAAAAATGACGCTAATTCGGTGCAAACAGAGTATAAATATGCCCCTTAATCTTTAAACATTTGTACCTTTGCTTGTGTATTTTGGATTTTTTTGGTCTTGTATTGCTCAGGTAAATATTTGCTATTTTTCTAAACTTATGTAGAGTACTTTTGTGGTGTTTTCACTGTGTTACTGTGTGTATACAAATACTTTACACATTTCCTCTGAGATAAGCCGTACCGCTGGAGCCAAGCTACCAAGGGGGTGAGCAGCGGTTATCTTAGCTGTTTGACTCCCATACCTTGATTACAGTGAGGGTCCCTCCTTGACCAGGGTGGAAATCACTACAAACTAGAGACCCCATTTCTAACTGGGTATATTTACTAAGATTTTATGCTGTGTTTGCCTCACAAAAATGATGCAAATCGATGCAAAATCTTTTTTAATCTATTTACTTTGCAGCACAAAACTTGTTGTGCTCTGGAAAAAATCACTTAAAAATAAAGCAAAGCAGTGCAAAGTGGGAGAGATAGTGAGATCAAGGGTTCAAAATATGTTTAGCATGTAGGTTTTCCAAACTCAAATTACGCATTCAGTGCTAGAATGATCAGTGTTGGTACACAAGTGAAATTAAATGTCAAGTGTTTTATAGGCAATGCCCCCTTGTTGTGGGTGGTAACATTAGCCATGTAAATACGTAGGTGTGATATTTATTAGGTTCACATATTAGCAACCTACTCAATGTTTCTAAATTTGGCAAATGTGATATTGGAGTTTGGATACTTGATTACTACATGTTCTGCCTCTTTCTGACCCTTTTTCCTCAGACAGTTTTACCTGGGGAAATGCAGAAATAGTGGATGGGGTGTAATTTCTGCAAAACTCAGAATCCTGTTTCAGGTGTTGAATCAAGATCTATGCGGTCACTCAGAATATGTACTTATATTGTTAAAGTAGCTGATTGTTACTGTCTACGACTCAGAACTTAACGCTGCCTGCTGTACATACTATAAGGGAAGAGGGAAGCCTGCAGCCACATGATTTGCCTGTCTAAAGTACCACTACATTATGTCAGTCAAAGCAAGAAGTGTGTATGAGCTCCCCAGCACAACAAACAGCTAAATTGTTATCTATTACCATCAACGTTCTACTCGTCCTAAAAGTGATCTGAGAGACTTTATGTAGATACTTGTTGAGTATCCCATCTATCTGGAGACTATGCCAATTCCTTTTGAATACTTTTCTCACCTGATTCGCCTGGTTGGAGAAAGTAGTTATAAATCTCACTTGCTCACCAGTTTCCTTTCCTGCTTCTTGTCTAGAGTGTAACAGACATGTTCTCAAGACCTGATCTGCCTTGATACAGACTTGGACTACAACCTTCTTACTGTACCCCCTTTCTGAGCATCTTTTCCTCATAATAACCTTTTCTCTTTCGTATGCCTTATTAGTACTGCAATTGTGCTTAGCACATAACAGCTCCCTATAAGGGATGCTGTAAATCAGACTGGATGGATGGGCACTGAAGGCGCTAAGTAAACTATTGCCTGCTGTTAGTTTACGGTGTAGGTTAGTGTGTAGTTGTCTGTCCATGACCTCTACTTCCACTTTCAAAAACAAAATATTTGTTTTATTTGTGGATGCTGTAAGTTGAATGTTATAAGGGTTCGTATAGGGGTATTTGACAAAATTCTCAACCGATTTCTCATCCCCTCTCCAGATCACAAAAATATCATCAACAAATCTGATCTCATTTTCAAAATCTTCCACCTCTGTGGACACATGCTCCTCCCACCAGCCAACCCAACAGATTTGCATAGCAGGTGCCCATCGCGGTTCCCTGCATTTGTTTGAACGCCTGTCCCTCAGAAATGAATAAAATGTTTTTAAAACAATACACGATCATATCTGCCAGCATCTATGTGTGAAGCAGAAGTGAAAGTGGTCTGGCTCTCAAAAATGCCAGATTGCCTGAATACCTAAATCATGGATTATCCTGGTATACAGGTTGCTCACATCAAGAGTTAATATAATGTAAACATTCTCAATCAATGTCAGAAAATGTGTAGTGTCCTTTATATTTGCTGGTAGAGTGCCCACAAATGGTCTAAGATAGTTGTCTATGTATTTAGAAGTGTTCTCGAATGCAGACTCAATAGCTGACACAATAGGCCTCCCCGGTGGTTTAACTGTGTCTCTGTGGAGTTTAGGTAGAAGGTACAAAACAGGAATTTTGGGGAAATCACATTTCAGAAGATTGATGACATACACCCCAATATTATGGGAGGGAACAGAGAACATAAACTGAGGGTGCTGAAGTCAAAATATATAGTGGATTTTGAAACATTGACACCGGTGGGTTAAATTCCAGTGAGGAGATGTCAGTATATCTAGGCTGAATGTGTTGAATTAGGCAGATCTGCTGCTCTCTTTCTTTTTGTGCTTCTTAGCGGGAATGTGGTACATTGAACTGATTTTATTCACAGCACCAATTTTATTTTTACTTGTATCTCTGTTTTCTTTCTCTTTTTTTTACATAGGGACCCACACTGTATGTGTTCTGAAGTTAGTCAGGCGGCCTTTGTACACTCTAGTATATAACATTTGGAAAGAAATACCGCATGTACTGGGCAGTAGAGTCTGGTGTGAGCAGTATCAGGAACACTGGTATTTAAATCTGTGGTAGTATTGCAGATGGTACCAGGATAACACACATGGGCAAGGCTTTATGTGTTATATTGTTTGTTTAGTCAATATACAATGACAAGACGTTCTATGTTATGCTGCTTGTTCACACCTGTGGAACTGATCTGCACTCTCTAACCCCCTGGAACTTTAGAGGAGGAGGTAGACTTGAGTGGAGACAACATGCCTTTCTTTAAAATGAATATAGGATGTAACAATACCACTAGCCGGCATTACCAATCACAATAAATCAGTCCGCAACACAACAGGCATATAACATCCATTGTTACCCGTATAATCATTAATAGTGTCACTGAGGCAACAGCACACTTGGGCAGTATTGATCAGGACATAGGAATGTTTTATTCTTGTGAATGTTAATTGAACGTATCTAGAGTCAGAATGAGAACTTGCCTGGAATGAGGGTTGCATTGATCATTATCCAGGACATGAGGATTGTGAAATATGATGTCCAAATGGGCTAAATCATATATAGGCCAAAATGCAATAGGGCAAGCTTAGTATAATGCGGCTGATGAATATGGTTATACTGTTTATCTAGAGTTTGCACATTCCAGGGTGGTGGCCACTCTCGGGACAAGGGAGACATTAGCACTGTTTTGTGGTCCTTTGTTTGTGTCACTAATGAAACATGAAAATTGGTGTGGTTAGTTCCTCAACATACCTTTCTCAATGATATGACCAAAACGCATTGGTGAGGACCACTGTGTTGCTATTACACACATTCTACTGAATCCAGGTGTCCGAAATGTTCTTTGGTTGATCGGAAGAGTTCTAGTGTGATAACTGGAGACCTGAATTTTGCAGGCCCTGAACTCTAGGTGTGGTGTTTTGTGATATATCTATATCAATATCTATATATATATTCATATATTAAAATAGTTAAAACATAAACTATAATATAACATAAAATTCTATGAATATGAATAAATATAACAAAGTCTGGTAATAACAGCGTTAAATTTCATAGGGGTGAAATTTATTATTCCCACATCAATCAGTGCAAAATTTGGGATAGTATTGGACACCGAAGTATTACATTTACTATTTCCAATCCAGTTGGCGCTACACTAGGTAAAGCGTTGGACTCCAGAGGGGTGGAAAATACTATTCCCACTCCAATCTGTGCAACAGTACAGAAAGCGTTGGACTCCAGAGGGGTCAAATTTACTATTCCCACTCCAGTCTGTGCAACAGTGGTGAAAAAGTTTGACTTGAGAGGGGTAAAATATACTATTTCCACTCCAATCTGTGCAACAGTAGGGAAAGTGTTGAAATCCAGAGGGGTTAAATTTACTGTTCCTACTCCAGTCTGTACAACAGTAGAGAAATCTCAGGACTCCGGAGGAGTTAAAATTACTATTACCACTAAAGTTTGTGCAACAGTAGAGAAAGTGGTGGACTATTGAGGGGTAAAATTTACCACTCCTACTACAGTCTGTACAGCAACAAGGAAAGCGCTGGGCTCTGGAGGGGTAAAAATTACTATTCTCACTCCAGCCCGTGCAACAGTAATTAAAGCGTTGGACTAAGAAGGGGTAAAATGTATTATTTCCACTCCAGTCTGTGCAGCAGTAAAGAATGTAATTCATGTAAAACACATAACATATTTTAATAACTCAATGAATTCACGAAAAATAAAATATAGAAATGTTAATATAGAAATCATGCATATAAATTTAAAAAACAATTAAGCATTTTACATAATTATTATTTAAACATAAAGTTATTAATTGATTAGTTGATTAAATTCTCACACTATACTCCCACAAATGTAGCAGCCTAAATTAAAATCTATTTAAAGTTTAAAAAATCACATATTAAGTAATAAAAAATAATTATTAATAAATGAGTAGTTAATCATAATCATCATTCAAGCTTTATTTCGGCAACAAGTACCATAAACGCAGTACAAATACACACATAAAACCAAGTTCACAAGAGCATATATAAAAATAAAATAATGAATAATAAAAGCAAAAGTAGTAAGATCCTCAAGATAAAAGCATTTTACATTATCCAAATGTCCAGGGTGTGGGGATCACACGCCAAATGTCTCTGTCAGAATATATATGGATTATTCCCTTAAAGTTTGTAAGCCTATACTAAGTAATTGACCACGGTTGGTTTCCAGATCAAACAACAAAGATAAAACTTAAGCGAGTACATTTGGATTTCTAAAAACCTATGAATTCCCTCCCTACATTAAAAAAGTCTAGTATAATACAGACATATGTTCCAAATCTAAAATTTGGAATATTAAATCAATCAAAAACACACTCACAACCCTTAAATACATATTATATCAATTAATAAAACCTGCTCTATAATGCCAGATAGCTGCTAAAAACTTTGCCACAGCACGCACCACCAACCCATGGGTATTAGTACTACAAATCCTAAGGGCTGAATGGTGATCCCTAATACCCATGGTATTACAAAGGGCTCTTATCCAACGGGACCTTTGCTTTTTATATGCAGGGCAATGAAATAAGAGATGGCTAATTGTTTCCCTAGTATTACATCCCATCGGGCAAGAATCTGACAGGCTAGTAGATTGCTTCCACCTGGCGGTAAGATCACGCACTGGTAAAGATCCTAATCTGAATCTTAAGTAAAGTGCACGCACCACTGCATGTATAATAATATCCAAGAAGTGCTCAAACTCATAGTGGCACTTGAATGATAA
The DNA here is from genome assembly GCF_031143425.1 of Pleurodeles waltl. Classification (NCBI taxonomy): domain Eukaryota; kingdom Metazoa; phylum Chordata; class Amphibia; order Caudata; family Salamandridae; genus Pleurodeles; species Pleurodeles waltl. Next base: position 574,800,898 of record NC_090449.1, on the reverse strand, counting down.
GAAGCTGGCTGTCATACTACCCGACGGAACACCTGCTAGAGTTAATGTTTGTACATTCTCCCAATATGCATCCTTCAACGTCTGTGGGGCATTTTTTGGAAGGTGCACCCAGTAGAACCAAAACCAAGTTTAAGGAAACCCCTTTTTACATACTTGCACCATGGGATTTTCTCAACCTGAGTATCTCTTAAAAGCACTACTAACCATGTTCTATAAGATCTAACACTACTGAGGACCAAATCCGAATCCAATATTGGAGCGGTCTCAAGGTAGCAATATCAACAATAGAGTGCAGGTTTAGATCTATTCGGATAGGCAAAGTTGGAAAACTCAAGGGAACATTTAGCAGGGCCTTAATAAAGAGATTTTCTGCTCTTCCTATATCATGGAGTCTGCCATGGCCCCAAAGCATGGAGTTTGCCATGGCCCCACAGCTCAGCACCATATAGTGAGAGCCTCACCAGCAAGGACAATTTTTTTCCTTGATCTAAATTTTGGGTCACCAAATACCATTCATTTGGTTTTGGTGCAGTTTATTTGTAAACCGTAATCTTGCAAAAATCTGAAAAATTATCCAAAAGCCTAGATAATCCAGAGGCAGTTTGGGATAGAAGCAAGGTATTATCAGCAAACAACAGGCATGGTTTCTTGATACCACCCAATTTCGGAGCATCATTTTGGGTATCAAGCAAATACGGGATACTAGCATTTATAAAAAGCAAGCAAAGAGGTGGAGCCAACACAAATCCCTGTCTGACACCTTTCTGCAAGGGAAACTCATCAGATAGTTCTCCATCCTTCCCCCACCTTACTCTGGCAAAGCTATCTGAATACAGTTCCCTAATCAAATGTAGCAATAGGCCCGGGACTCCAATTTTGGCCAAAATCTCCCACAGCTTGGAATGGGAGACCAGATCGAAACAGATCTAAGATCAACAAAGGCGACAAAGAGCCTACCACAATTCAGGTCAACCACCTTCCATTTTATTGTGAGAAAGCGAAATACCTGGTCCACCATGGCAGTCCCTCGCCTGAAGCCCACCTGTAAATGGCTTAAGGCCCCATTTTCTTCGATCCAGGCTCTAAGCCTACCCAAAACCTGAAAGGAGAGGATTTTTTTGAGATTATCTAAAAGGCTAATCGGTCTATAGTTTCCCATAGCCGATTGGTCCTCTTTTTTGTAGTTGGGAACAATTATTGCACCCTTCCACCAGTAAGGAAAGATATTACTCTCCAGGATAGCGTTTGAAAGTCTATTAATATATTCCATAATTAACTATTACTTAAATAACTTCCTATTATACTATAAAAACAACAACCAACCAGTGATATGTAACATTAAAATATAATTATTAAACTGTTAACATAATTGCAATTCAATTAACTATTTTAATAAAAAATATTAATTAATTTATAATCAATTATTACTTAACTTCCGACCTTATACCCTTACAAACAAAACAACCTGTATCTACAATATAAATTAAAAATGATAATAATTACACAATTTCCATAATTAATTACCACTTAAGTAATTAATAACAATTCAAATGTAACTATTAATTAATTATACTTAATTAACTTCCCACCCTGTACTCCTTCAAGCCACTTAACCCGCTGGGACACTATAAATTACTATTAACAATTAAATAAAAAAATATAGCTACATTAAAATTACAAATTATATTTATAAACATTAACAACAATTATACAAGCAATATAAAACTTAAGGGCCGATTATGAGTTCAGCGGTTTTACCGCCAGAAGTCCAATATGGTGGTGGTGAGGCGGCTGTCAAGCTGGCGGCCTCACCACTGTTGTATTACGAGGTTTCCACTGTTTCCTGCCAGTCAGCCCTGCAAAAACAGTTCAGCAGCATTAGCCTCAGCTCCCTGAGGGAGCCGAGGCAAATGCAGTCACGCACAGCACCCTCAGAATGTGCAGACTGCCATAGCAGATAACGTGCATTCTGAGGGTTCTGACAGGGGTCATGTTCGTGGGCAGTGCAGGGGTCCACCTTTGGCCCCCATCTCTGCCTTTCCGCCAGCATTTTCATGGCAGGGACCCCACCTTCAAAGACTGGTGGAAAGAAAAGTTGTGATCAGCACAGCGCTGCCAAACTCGGCACCGCCGTAGCTGACCACAACTTTTACCGCCGCCAACCCATCAGGATCTATGATCCAGGCGGAGGTAGCGACCTTCTGGAGGTCTGACCACCAGGACTGTAATCAGCCCTCGGACTGCCAGGATTGTGGCAGATGGACCACCACCATGAGTTTGGCGGTCTCAGGACCACCAAACTCATAATGAGGCCCATATACAACTAAAATATGACTAAAACATACAAAGATAATTGAAAAACAATATTTTGTACAACTATATGATTGAAAACGATATTAACAATACAGATACTATTGACAACAATATTGACAACAGAGATAATACTGCAAACCAAATTACTTACCTAAAATCCGATATTTATGTTAATGATAGTCCTGCATCACAATATGTCTGAGTCACAACATTAAAAACTCAATGTTTCTGTGGCTTGATTTTTGTTGATTTGATATATTGTTCAATTACCCTTTCAATCAAGAAAACTCATTCCAACGTGAATGTGGCAGCAATCAGAAATTCAGTGTTCAATTACTTCCACAGACTCTAAGGTCTGATATACAAAACATGATTATGGTCATAAATAGCTATTTTGACTGCTTGCAATGTTAAAAATGCTTTTAATATATTCATACTCAATTTTAGGAGCCTACATTATTGACGACTACTTAAAAAGATTTGCTACACCATTAAGAATCTATATTTGCAAGGGGAGTTTTGTGACATCCCTTCCAAATAGCTATTCTTTAGGAGCCGTACCAAATATTTGCAGTTAGAGGTATTGCATGATGTTTTAAGTGTGGGGGCTACCACTGCATGACAAATAGGTATCTAAAATAGGCAAAACAAACAGAAAACAAAAAAGGGATGAGTGAAATCTCAGCCACCAGTAATTTCCATGCCAGTACATTATTGTTTGCCCACTGACCCACTCTAGACAGAAACCAGCTACATGCAATCAGTCTTGATCCTGCTCTAAATTGAATATAGCCCAAATTGCCAGGCTAGGTCACCTACAGAAGGCAATAAAGCAGTAGCAGAATGGATTTAGCCTTCTGTGCCTCATTATCAGTGAGGGGCAGCTTGAGTCCTATGGTAGGGGGAGCACATGACCTACATCTGGGCACACCAGTCACCTAGACATCACCCAACAAAGTAATGGGTGGAATACTTTGATTAATATCTGTCACAGGTAATTATTCAGGGCTCCATTCCTGTGCATTATTTTTATCCACTGTTCTACTCTAGAGAGAGACATGTCATGCACATGTCTTATTCTGGTGGGTCTGCAGTGCAGAGGAGAACATAGATCCAAGACAACTATAACAACCAAAGAACCAGGTTGGACTGGCGGTGGTCTGATAGTCCTTTGAAGTTAAAGAAGACTAGTAGGCTAGTAGCTTTGAGAAGAGAGACCAAACATGTTTTACGAGGTAGGAAGGTAGTGGAGCTCAATTCAATGGAACAAGTCTGAAGGGAAGGAAATTGTGAGGATGTTGATGCTATCTAGGAAGTGTGTTCAGGGTGAAGAGGGAGTTTGACACATTGGTTTCACTACGGAGCTGTATGCAGAAGAAAAAGATTAATACGGTTATGGACATTCTTTAGGATAGAGTTCCATGCCAGATGAGGAAGTAAACAGGTAAGTTGAGATAGTGGGGCAAAAATGGCATACATTAAATTGGAGTTTGGCAAGATATGGTGGCTGCTGCTGCAAGCTCCTTCTCTCGTTATTCAAATACTCCGCTTCGCCTCCCTTCTCCAATTTGGAATTACATAACCGGATCTGCCTCGCTATACCCTCCAATTGCTCCCTATACTGATTCCTTCTATAACTAGCAAGACTTATGATTGTCCCCCTCATTACAGCTTTAAAAGTATCCCAAACTATAGTTATAGGGGCTGAACCCTGATTGATCCTAAAACACTCCTCAGTGTCCTTTCGGAGGTGACCTATGACTTCTTCCTCCAATAACAATGCTCTATCCAGAGTCCATCTTTTCCCCCTACCTCCTAGGGACAACTCATTCTTAAGGTCACTGCTGCATGGTCAGACAAATTTGCAGGTGAGTAAACAATATCCTTTACCAAACCACACACGGACTTATCCACTTAAAAATAATCAATTTGTGATGCATGGCCGTACTTCTTGTTATAAAAAGAAAATCCCTGCTCCTCGCCTGTTCTTAATCTCCACAGGTCGCATAGCTGAAAATCTTTCATCATTAATTTAAGATACTGTTGGGATTTTGGCATACCCGCTGACCTACATCTAGCTGACCTGTCCAATTTATTGTCCAGGACCACATTAAAATCCCCGACCATAATAACAGTATCCGAAAACTCCAGGAGATATGCAAAAACCCTTCTCAGAGGTTCGATATCATCACAATGTGGTCCATAGAACCCTACCAGTGTAAATTTCCTTCCTTCCAGCAAGAGAGTAACTATAATGCATCTACCTAGTTTATCCACCGTAGCCCGTAGCAATGTTGCATTTACCTGCCGCTTAACTAGAATCGCTACCCCCCTAGTATTAAAATTTTGATCTGTACAAACATAGCACTGAATCCATTTGTGATTTTTAAACAAACTTAAAGATTCCTCTTTAGTCAAGAGCATCTCTTGCAGTATTATATGTGCTGGACACTCCCTGAGGAACAGCAAAATGTTCCTAGCCCTAGCCTTAACCCTTAAACCATTAACGTTCCAAGACATTATTTGCAGCAATCTTGCCCCATCCCCCTGACACCCTATAACCCTATCCAATTATACCTGAGTAGCCTGAGGTGCGTAAGGACATTTTATAGCTTCCTCCCCACCACCCCCCTCCATACAACCCCAATCCCCCCACCATAACCCCCACTGTGCCCCATAGCCCTCCCTCCCAACCAGGGGGAACCCCCCTCCTATTGACAGGCCCTTAGGTCTCATTTAGAGCTCCTTTGAGCTCCCCGGCGTGAACTGTACACTATCTCCCTTCTTTATGCCTTCTAATACTTCATCTGCTAAGGCCGGTTCCCTGATATTGTGCATTCTATTATTGTACATTACACGAAGAGTTGTTGGGAATTTGAGTTGGGCTACTGTACCAACACTTTTAAATTCTTCCGATCATTTTCCCAATTCCCACTGTCTATTTAATGTTGCACTGGAAAGGCCAGACCTGATCTCAAATGAAAACTTCTCAACTTTTAAGGGTCCCAGCCCAATGCTTTCACCTTTTCTCTTTCAACTGATATGTTTGAAAATATACCAACATCTTCTGCAGCTTTGTCTTATTAGGGTTCCTCCTTAATGGATCTCTATGGATCCTCTGAATATCTGTCATGATCTCAGCTTCAGTCTCCTCCAAAGGTATTGCTCTTTTAATAAGATAAACTCTATATTTTGTTTAATCATCTCCTTCCACACCTTCAGGCACTTTTAAAATTCTTAAATTATTCGTCCTTGAAGAACTTTCCAAATGTTCTAATTTTTCTTGTAGATTACATTGACTTTCCTTTAGAACTTTAATTTCCTCTTTGTTCTAACTTATTTTGCCTTTAATGGTCTCCACCGACTCCTCGAGGGCTTGAGTCCTAAGTGCCAGAAGATCGAACTTTTTCTCCAATGACTCACAAGCCATCCTTATCTCTCCTTGGTTAGCCTCTGAGCCCGCAAATACCTTAGATATATTTTCTGTAAGTGCCAAGAACATGTTCTCTAATTTATTAGGCTACGATAACACAACCAGCCCCTGATTATCCACAGGAGGGGAAGGTTCTGTAAACCCCAAAGGCCCCCCAGGATCAGGGGAATTAAGCATCACCAAGGCCTCCACACTCACTCTACCTTCGGCCTGACTATCACAATAGTCTCCAACCTGGGGTAGTTCCTCAAGTCCGGGGCGTGTAATCACCCCCCCCTCGCTGGTTCCCCATCCTGCGAGAGTGATACCCCCTGCTCCATCTGGGCGCTGAAAGCAGGGGTCATCAATGGGAGAGCCCTAAAATAAGCTTGAACAGAGGGAGTCACTTTGGCTTTGCCAATGCTTGTTTTGTGCTTTAATATAGCTTTCCTTGGATTATCCCGATCTCCTCACCAAAGAAACTTTCACCCTGAGTTTTTCCTTTCTCCTCCCCACCTTCCCCTCCTAGAGGAAAACTTATGCTTGTTATTCTGTTTGTTTTATTCGTTAAATCCACCTTTTCATGGCCTCCTCGCCTGCTTTTTCCCCAAATAGAGCCTCTTACTTCCTTTGTTGGGGAAAAACGCCTCCCTCTCCCTCCAGCCATCTTCAGAGGCTTGTCAAAGTGCAGCCTCGTGTCACATGCCAGAGCCAGCTGGACCCTACTGGTGCTGACTCTACCCACGCTCCTCCAGAGGGGAACGCGCAAAGCTGCCTGATGGCTCCTTCAGAGCTCCAGGGCAGCGCGCATCCAACATGTACCTAATACAGGTACCCTTCCGCACTTTGCCTCTGAAGCCGCAGCTAAAACTGAGCTGCGTCCACCGGGGAGCTCAGGTAGGACGCTCAGCGTGCAGCGATCCTGCCGCCCACCATGTTCCCATGGGTGAAGTTATTGGGTTAGAAATGTCCATGTGTGCATCTGACTGTAGATAAGGATACAAGCCAGGAGTGCCAATCTTCCCTGAGCTCACAGCTGTCACGATGAAAACAGCCTTTTTTCATACTATTTGTGCGCCTGTGGCCAGTTGTGCTGTTTTGCCAAAGCGCATGAACAAGTGAACCTTGTAACAATAAATTAAAAAAAAATGAAATTCGGGGGAAGGAGATGAGGCTTGCTCGATAGAAGGAGAACAGCAATACAAACTACAACTATTTTCCTAGAGTTGCAGAACCTTCTTTACTCACTTAGTACCCCTACCACTCCACATTCCTCTCGCTTTTCACTGTCCCTTAGGCCTGTCTCATGCAATCAACAATATGGTGGTCATTACAACCCTGGCGGACGGTGTTAAAGCGGCTGTAAGACCGCCAACAGGCCGGCGGTAAATAAAATGGAATTACGACCATGGTGGAAACCGCCAACAAAGACAGCCTCTTTAACGCTCCGACCGCCACGGCAGTACAAACAACTTGGCGGTCACCGCCAACAGACAGCGGATGACAACGTACCGCCCACAGTATCACAACCTACCAATCTGCCACCTTTTCCAAGGCGGATTCACCACGGACAAAAACACGGCGGAAACAGGACTCCAAAGGGAAAACGCTCACCTCTACACACCCCACGAGGAATCCGGATGCCATGGAACCCGAGCTCCACATCCTGCCAGCCCTCATCTTCTTGCTCCTCTACCAGGAGCACGAACGCCGGTGGCGAAGACAACGGTGAGTACTGCACCTACGACACAGGGGAGGGGGAGGGAAAAAACAGGGACACACAAACGCAACACCCCCACCCCCCCCCTCACCCACTACAACACACACACTAATACAGCATCATACAATACAGTTACACCCCCCAAGCCCCCCAGAAGAATGCAAAGACAAAAACAAATGAGTGTAACCAATGTAATCTATTAAAATCCAGGACGCAAAAATATATATACACTATTAACAAATATTTACACCAAGAATAGTAGTCCAGGTAGTGCTCCATTGAAGTCCGTGGAACACTGGGCCCACATGGCATGGGCGAGGCCCACACTCAATCCCCGACCATGACGGAGAGAACACTGCAGGGGCATCAGATAGCAATAAAACAGGCACCGCAGGTGGAAGGGAAAGGGGGGGCACCTCAGCCGGTTGAGTGCACGGCGCCAAATCCACAAGGGGGCCACATGCCCACTGTTCAATCCTTTGGAGTGCAAAGCCACAGTCTCTCAAGTCTCTACAGTGGGTGGGTTGCCCACTGCCATATCCTCAGGAGTGCAAAGCCACAGTCTCTCAAGTCTCTACAGTGGGTGGGTTGCCCACTGCCTTATCCTGGGGAGTGCAAAGTCACAGTCTCTCAAGTGGGTGCCTTTCCCCACTGGTTCTGGAGGGGGCTTTGTGCCCAGAGTGCTTCATCCTGCCAAGGACAGAGGTAGTGGATTCCTTTCTCCACTGGTTCTGGAGGGGCCTTGTGCCCACAGTGCTTCATCCTGCCAAGGACAGAGGTAGTGGATGTATCTCTCCACTGGTTCTGGAGGGGGTTTGTGCCCAGAGTGCTTCATCCTGCCAAGGACAGAGGTAGTGGATGCCTTTCTCCACTGGTTCTGGAGGGGGCTTTGTGCCCAGAGTGCCTCATCCTGCCAAGGACAGAGGTAGTGGGTGCCTGTCTCCACTGGTTCTGGAGGGGGCTTTGTGCCCAGAGTACTTCATCCTGCTCGTGACGGACTCAGTAGCGTCAGTGCCCTTGGCACACAAGGGCCAGCGGTGCTTGTTGCGGCGGTGTCCTGTTTAGCGGAGCTTGTGGCTGCGGTGTCCTGTTCAGCGGTGCTTGTGGCGGCGGGGTCCTGTTCAGTGGTGCTTGTGTCGGCGGTCCTTGCCAGTGACTCAGCTGCTGGCGGTCCTTCATGGCCCAGTGGGTCTGGTGCTGGCAGTCCTGTCTGTCCCAGCGGGGCTGATGCTGGCGGTCCTGTCTGTCCCAGCGGGGCTGGTGCTGGGGGAGGCCTCCTGGGCAGCAGGGCTGGTGCTGGCGGTGGCCTCCTGGGCAGCTGGGCTGGTGCTGGCAGTGGCCTCCTGGGCAGCAAGGCTTGTGCTGGCGAAGGCCTCCTGGACTGCTGGGCTGGTGCTGGCGGTGGCCTCCTGGGCAGCGGGGATGATGGCGGTGGCCTCCTGGGCAGCGGGGATGATGGTGGTGGCCTCCTGGGCAGCGGGGATGATGGTGGTCTTCTCCCCCGTGCTGCTCTTCCCAGACTTGCAGACTTTCTTGTGGCCCTTCCCCACCTTGGAAGGTGTCGCAGATGACTCCACACTCCCACCTGTACCCCTGGGAGCGACTTTGGTGGCTGGAGTCTTCCCCCTCTCCCGCCGGGCACTGGCCAACTTTTGATGTTTGACAGGTGGGGGACTGTCCGTGCTGTGGCTCCATGCCACACTGGCTGCTCTGGTGGCCGGTGCACTCCAGATTCCGGTGACTACAGGCACCACTGGTCCCGGAGATGTTGTGGCTGAGGTGCTAGGTTGGGACCTGGGGGAGTCGGGCCCTCCGGTGCCACTGCTCCTCCGCCTGATGATGCTAATGCACACAAGAACAGGGAGACCACAAAAAGGGGGGGGACGAAAGAAGAAAGACATGTTGAGTGCATGCATTACCGCTACCGTTGGCGGACACAACAGACACAGAAGCCCCCTGCACTACGCCGCGCACTTGGAGTCCACTGTTCAATCCCTGGGACATGGCCTACAAGGCTATGGCCGACATTTGCATACATGGATGACACAGGAGCCTGAATAGGTGTACTTGGCACTGTACACAGGTGGGGTGGGGTGCCACAGGGTCTGCCAGAACAAGGGGACATAACTAGCACACTCGCCCTGGCCTAGGGAAAGCCACAGCCCACCTCCCCCAGCCAGACACCTCCACTGCGCGCAAAATCAGCAGAATGAGAGTGTACTCACCCCCTTGTGGCTGCTGTGATGCCCTCAAGCACCCATTCAACTCTGGGTACGCCACCGCCAGGATCCTGAACATCAGGGGGGTCATGGTGCGACGGGCACCCCTCTAACGTTGTGAGGCCATCCCCAGCTGGGCCTCTGCCGTCTTCTTGCTCCAACTGCGATTGTCCTCCCATCTTTTACGGCAGTGGGTGCTCCGTCTGTGGTAGAACCCCAGGGTCTGGACGTCCTTGACGATGGCACGACAAATATCCTTTTTCTGGTGGGCGCTGACCTACATGAATTATACAGGGAGAAAGGAAAAGTTATTACCAACTGCACCATCACAGTCATTGGCCCCCATCCCTACCCCTGCCATGTGGCACATGCACTCACCGTCGTTTCATGCACGCCTCAATCTCCCCCCCCCCCAACTTTCATCCACCCCACTCCACACAGGCATAGCCCATACAGCATGCTTCCAGTGTACTTACCTGTTTGTCTGGAGGACCGTAGAGTAGCGTGTACTGGGGACAACCCCATCCACAAGTTTCTCCAACTCCTCTGATGTGAAGGCAGGGGCCCTTTCCCCAGACGCACAAGCCATTGTCTCTTCCAGACTGAGGTCACAGCAGCACTTGCAGTGTAGGTCCTCTCCTGTCGAAGATCAGGTATCGAGTGATTGAACAGATAGGAAATGGCGGTCACGTCCGCGGCGGGGCGTACCGTCACTGCCGGAGTACATTCTCATTGGACCCTGGGACACATAGGGTCCAATGTTAACTAATGCAGAATTGTGCGCGGTCTGCGACCGCCTACCGTGACGGTGTACAACGCCAGCGCAGTTACCTCACATCCCATTGTCCCACTTTACAGGTCAGGCAGCCGCCGTTTCAGGGGCCCACATGGCTTAATTTCTAACTGCGTCACACATACCTAGGCCTTGCCTCAACACTCATACAGGGCAAATTTCTGATTAGGATTCGTGTTCTGTGTAAGCTGTTGGTACGTACCTCTGAGTTGGTTGACTCTGTGCTCGCTGTTGTCCTTCATAAGCACCGTCCACTGGGACATGTGAGGAGATGGCGGCATCCTCCGGTGGACCTGAAGACAATGGAGGAAAGACATGTGATCATCACCTACAGGCTTGATCGTGCCACAATCCAGGAACTGTGTGCCCAGCTGGAGCCAGACCTGATGTCAGCTATCCGCCATCCCACAGGAATCCCCCCTCAAGTGCAGGTGCTGTCAGTACTCCATTTCCGTCAAGTGGGTCATTTCAAACAACAGTGGCCATAGCATAAGGGATGCCCCAGCCTATGTTTTCCAACGTGTTTTCCAGAGTGTTGTCTGCCCTGCTGAAACACATGCAGAGCTACATCATTTTCCCTCAGGTGGAGGATTTGCCTACAGTGAAAGATGACTTCTATGCCCTGGGACATATCCCCAACATCATAGGTGCCATTGATGGCACACATGTGGCCTTGGTCCCCCCCGCAGGAGTGAACAGGTGTACAGAAACCGGAAGAGTTATCATTCCATGAATGTGCAGATGTGTGTTTGGCCGACCAATACATCTCCCATGTGAATGCCAAATTCCCTGGCTCAGTGCATGATGCTTACATCCTGTGGAATAGCAGCATCCCTTATGTGATGGGTCAACTCCAGAGGCACCGTTTGTGGCTATTAGGTGAGCACCTGGAAGCAAGTCAGTGGGAATGGTTGTCTGGGTCTGGGGATATCCCTACAGGTTAGTGTGTGTCTAACAGTTGTCCCTCGCCATTTGCAGGTGACTCTGGTTACCCCAACTTGTCATGGCTACCGACCCCAGTGAGGAATCCCAGGACAAGGGCAGAGGAACGCTACAATGAGGCCCATGGGCATACTCGGCGGATTATAGAGCGGACCTTCGGCCTCCTGAAGGCAAGGTTCAGGTGCCTCCATATGACAGGTGGATCCCTATTCTACTCACAAAAGAAGGTGTGCCAGATCATCGTGGCCTGCTGTCTGCTTCACAACTTAGCTTTGCGATGACAGGTGCCTTTTCTGCAGGAGGATGGTCCAGATGGCGGTGTTGTTGCAGCTGTGGAGCCTGTGGACAGTGAAGACGAGGAAGCAGAAGAAGAGGACATGGACAACAGGAACTCAGTGATTCTGCAATATTTCCAGTGAGACACAGGTAACAATACAAACATGCTTACTACATGTACTTTAACACTACTACCTCTCTACTGTCTGTCGTTTTCACCCAGTGTATGGTCACTGAGTTGTCACTTTCCCTTACGATTTCACAGATGTGGGTCCCACTGTGTGACATCTGCTTTGTTTCCTCATAGACTAGAGCTGTGTGACATAGGTATGTTGACATTACATTTGAAACAGCATTTTGACACTGTAATTGCTAATACACTATTTCGAAATCACAGACTGACTCCAGATTGTTTTGTGCTTCAAGGGTGTTTATTTAAGTGCTCAATATTGGAGGGGGTTGTAAAATGGTGAGGGGTGATGGTGGAGGAATGTCCATGGCAGAGTCCAGTCTATTAGTCTCACAGGTGCATTGCCCAAATGGGCATAGGAAGTGGAGCTGGGGCAGTTTGAGGATGGACAGGGTGACAAAGTGGGACAGAAGAATGGCATTCAGGGTGGTCTCATTTCTTGGCGGGGGTCTTGGCATCGTTCTCTGTCTTTGTCCTGGATCTCAGGGACCGTTTGTGGGGTGGTTCACCCTCTGCATGGGGTGGGGTGCTGGTGTGGTGGTCCTGTGGCGGTGCCTCCTGTCCACTAGCGCCGGCGGAGGTTGTGGGCAGTTCAACGTCCAGGCTAGTGTCAGGGGCCCCTTGTTGTGCCACAGTATCCCTCCTGATGTTGAGTACTTCCTTCAGCACCCCTACGATGGTGCCCAGGGTGGAATTGATGGATCTGAGTTCCTCCCTGAAGCCCAAATACTGTTCCTCCTGCAGGCGCTGGGTCTCCTGAAATTTGGCCAGTACTGTTGCCATCATCTCCTGGGAATGGTGGTAGGCTCCCATGATGTTGGAGAGGGCCTCGTGGAGAGTGGGTTCCCTGGGCCTGTCCTCCCCCTGTCGCACAGCAGCCCTCCCAGTTCCCCTGTGTTCCTGGACCTCCGTCCCCTGGACCGTGTGTCCACTGCCCCCAGGTCCCTGTTTTTGTTGGGGTGGTGGGTTAGCCTGGGTTCCCAGTAGTGGTGGACACACTGCTGATTGACGTGTCCTGGGGACAGAGGTATGGGCCCGCTGGGTGGGTGCTGTGCTGGTATTTCCAGAGGGGGGTAGCTCTGTGGTGGCCTGTGACTGTGTGAGGGGAACCGACTGTCCAGAGGTCCCCGATGGGCTGGGCTGGTCATCTAGATCCAGTTGGACAGAGCTGCTGTCCTCACTGTGGGCCTCTTCTGTTGGTGGTGTGGACATGTGTGGACCCTCCTGTCCGGTGACGTTGGGTAGGGGTCCTGCAGGGGTATAAAAAGATGTTTATTACATCTGTGTGTGGCATGGTGTGCAATGGGTGGGTGACCGTGTACCCCAGTGCTTGCATTCTTGTGTGGCACCTTGTGTGATAATTGTTTAGGGGTGTGTGTGCATATGTGCAGTGGCCATGCATTGGTGATGGTTGTCCATGCTTTGTAGTTGCATGCAGGGCTTGGTATTGGGATGGGTGGGTTGTGATATTGGGACATTTGTGAGGAGTTGGAGTGATGGGGATGGGGGTGAGGGTGAGGTTATGTGATAGCATGCAGGTAGGGTGGGGGATGTAATAGTTAAGATTTGACTTACCAGAGTCCATTCCTCCATCTACTCCTGCGAGGCCCTCAGGATGCAGAATCGCCAAGACCTGCTCCTCCCATGTTGTTAATTGTGGGGGAGGAGGTGGGGGCCCGCCGCCAGTCCGCTGAACCGCAATGTGGTGTCTTGAGACCACGGAACGCACCTTCCCCCGTAGGTTGTTCCAGCTCTTCCTGATGTCATCCCTATTTCTTGGGTGCTGTCCCACTGCATTGACCCTGTCCACTATTCTTCGCCATAGCTCCATCTTCCTAGCTATAGAGGTGTGCTGCACCTGTGATCCGAATAGCTGTGGCTCTACCCGGACAATTTCCTCCACCATGACCCTGAGCTCCTTCTCCGAGAACCTGGGGTGTCTTTGCCGTGCCATGGGGTGGTGTGGGTGATGTGTGGGGTGGTATGTGTAGTGATAAGTGGGGTGATATGTAGTGGTGAGTTGTGTGAGGTGCATGGAAGTTATGTGGGTGATGGTATTGTGTGCCTGTGGATGCTATTGTTCTTTCTGGTGGTGTCTCTATCTGGCCTTCTGTCGCAATTGTTGACGTAAGGGTTTGTGGGTGATGTGGGTGTGTGTTTTATATTGTATTGAGTGTGTGGGTGTGGTGTGTGTATGTATATCAGGTGTGTGTATTTCGAATTGTCCAATGAGGTGGTGTTTTGGAGATGTATGTGTATTTTGAGCAAAGCGGGGTGTACCGCCAATGGAATACCGCGGTTGAAAGACCGCTGCGTGGATTCGTGGGTCATGATAGTGTGTGTCAGAGTCACCAGATCCTTGGGGTCTGTGCACGTTCCCAACACTTCCACCACAAGACAGCTCCAATACTCTGATTAGATTTATCACAGAGTCTAAGAGAGTCCAAGTGGGGAAAAGGGGATAAGGACGGGAACAGCTGGGAAGGAGACCTGTAGGAAGCAAAAGGTTAAAACACATCAAAATTATATCTCATTAAATCAGTACCATGCTACAACTCTAAGCTTCGTCGTTTCCGAAAAAACATGAACAACCCTAAAATAGTCCTAAAACTGACTAGGCTCTAGATGACCGAATGCCTGAGGAGGAAACAGGAAAAGTTAAATAGGACTTTCAGATTCCAGTACTTTCTTTAGCATGAGAATCAGGAAACACTCTGAGCAATTTCTAAACAACCATATAAATCGCCTTTTAAGAATATATACCAGGAACACACAGCATTACATCTAGAACTCTGGTATTGTTGTGTTCATCTCAGAAAAAACATTGGGAAGTGAATTGCGCACATTGCAGATTTTTATATGAGTATAAAACACCATAAAGGATTGTGCACCATGAAATCACACAACGTAGATTCAAGGAATAAATCACGCAACGTGTCAACTTGAAATGCTACCAAGAAAATGTCTTAGAATAGTAGCGCACAGTAATTTACATTATTTATACACGAGGAAAGAATTGTGCGTCTTGCCGATTCAAATGCCACCATGCAAATGCCAAGAAATGGTAGCACACAATGAATAACATGAAAAAACACTCAAGGAAAGAATCGCGCGTGTTGCCGATTCGACTGCCACCATGTAAATGCCAGAAAATGGTAGCTCATAATGAACAGCATGACTTACACACAAGAAGCGAATCACGCGTTTCGCCGATTCGAATGCCACCATGTAAATGTCAAGAAAAGGTAGCGCGCAATGAACAACAAAGTTAAATGCTCATGAAACGAGTTGCACGTCTTGCCAACTCGTAAAACATCATGTAAATGTCAAGAAATATCAGCGCGCAATGAACAACAATGTAATAACAAAGTCAAATCTTTATGGAATAAATTGCGCGTCCTCCCTATTTGCAAACCACCATACAAATGTCAAAAAATGGCAGCACACAAGTAATCTGTTATTCATATAAGAATTAAAATCAAGAATATGAAAATTCTCAATTACAGTGTTGGGAAATGTCCAAACACCGTCTTACCGCCTGGAAACAGTGATCACCAATGAGAGATGAGTGCAGAAGACTGGAAAATCCAAATAGGCCGCCGGGACAGGAGCTCAGGAAGAAGCTGCTGCTCTACACCGGGACCTCTGAATAGTGAGCACTGGAAGTTGGGCTGACTCTCTTTTATAGAGTCTTGGCCCAGCCTAGAACCACGCCCAGGCATGTTGCAGGGAAAGTTTCTAGAAGGCCCTGGAAAGGGGCCACACCCTAACACACTCTGAATGTCTGCAGCAATACATTGCAAATGTACAGTATTTATAAGCACCTTAAAAATGAATCTTTTGGATGGAATTCTCCAATGCAAAAGGTTAAACAATAACATATCATCACAATGCATAAATTACATTATCTTGCGAGTGTTGGGTTTTTGCATTCTAGATGCCCGTAGAGCGCGCACTATCCTGGTGTTGACAGTGTGGGCGTATTTCTGCGGGCGTGACGGTGGAGGTTTTGTTTTATGACCTCTTGTGTGGCGGACTTGTGTGGGTGTCTGAATTTTGGCGAATTCCGAGCAGTGGGTCATAATGACCGTGGCAGAATTCCGCTGCCGCAGCGGTGTGTTGGCAGGCTTCTGCACGGCGGTAAGCGGCTTTTACCGCCAATGTTGTAATGAGGGCCTATATGCCAGCCTGATTTTCTGAAAGTCTGAAGCTCACCCCCATCCCCCAATCTTACTGATAAAGCTATGCCCTCCTGACTACTTCGGTTGAGAGAAAAATCCTTTTTGGCAGCATTTTCACACTGCTGGGACAGAGCCCCTCATTACAACCCTGGCGGTTGGCGGAGAAGCGGCGGTCTTACCGCCAACAGGCTGGCGGTAAACAAAAATGGAATCATGACCATGGCGGTTACCGCCATGGTCATCCGCCACTTCTCCGAACCGACCGCCAGGGCGGAGAGGACCACTGGGCTGGAGACTTGGGTCTCCAGCCCGGCAGCCGTCACAAGACCGCTGGCGGTATCATGACCCAGCTGACCGCCATGGATTTCATGGGGTTGGGAATGGCCATGAAATCCATGGCGGTAAGCACTATCAGTGCCAGGGAATTCCTTCCCTGGCACTGATAGGGGTCTCCCCCACCCTCTCCCCTGAGTCCTTTCCCGACACCCCCCCACCCCCCTGCCACCCCTCAAAGGTGGCAGGTCCCCCCTCCCCACCCCTACCCCCAACATCACTATACAGACCCACACCCGACACGCATGCAGACACCACCAACACACATACCCGCACACACACCAACAAACATGCCAACAGCCACACACACAGTCATACACGCACACCCACATTCAGACACACGCACACATCCATACAGACATACATACAGACAGACACGCACACATTTCCAAACACACAACACCCCCCGCATGCATACACTCACTCACACACCCCCTCTACATACTCACACGCACACCCCCATGCACGCACATAACACACAACACCCCCTCACCCACCTCCCCTAACGGACGATCAACTTACCTAGTCCGTTGATCCTCTGGGAGGGAACGGGATCCATGGGGGCTGCTCCACTGCCAGCAACCCATCAACAGAACACCGCCACGCCGAATTATGTAACGTGATTCGGTGGGCGGTGTTCTGTTGACGGGGTAGTGGAGGTGGTGCAACCTCCACTTCCCTGCCGACCGCCAGTATGGCTGCTGGCAGCTCTCCGTCCGGAAAAGGACGGAGGGCTGCCAGAAGTCATAATTCGCTGGGCAGAAAACCGCCAGCACTGGCGGTCTTCAGCACGGCAATCCCTCGACGGTCTTGTGAAAAGTCCGCCGAGGTTGAAATGATCACCATAGTTTGGTGCAGCAGCTTCGGTCATGAATGGCTCCAGGCATCACAACACAGAAATTGTGAAATTCTTCTAGTGAAATCATACAAATACCAACAATAAATATGCCTTGTAACTTCTGATTAGGAATTATTGAAAAAACACTGTGCACCAACAAAAAATACCAGGCAAACACATGATCTATAAAATAAGCCACAATTTCTTTCACCATGTTATTTTATTAACTTAACAGGTAATTACAAACTATCAGGCAGGGACATATTTAAAATAGTAACACTGCATTTTCTACTGGTGACGCATGTGTGTCACTGTAATAATATAGATAATATTATTTTTATGGTTTGCATAGATCTAAAATCGGCTGGTAGTAGGACAGACGTGATGAGATTGGAGAGAAAGGAAAAGGATAAAGTAGGAGAGAGGAAAGGAGGGGGGAGAAAGGGTTAAAGATATCTTTGTAATCATTATCAGGAACC
This sequence comes from Pleurodeles waltl, assembly GCF_031143425.1. Lineage (NCBI taxonomy): Eukaryota > Metazoa > Chordata > Amphibia > Caudata > Salamandridae > Pleurodeles > Pleurodeles waltl. The sequence continues at coordinate 574,783,202 of NC_090449.1, read as the reverse complement.
ATTTTATTCAATACATGCCTCTGTTTAAGACACATAGCACAGTGCCATGCAATAGCAATAGTGGTATGCCAAATCACATATATTTTTCCACAAAATGTTGCCATGATTACACAGATCTATGTGAATAGCCAGCAAGGTGGTTTTCTCAGGCTGAAATAGCTGTCACTGGATTAGCAAAACATTATTATAAACATAGGGCCTCATTACGATTTCAGCGGATAGAAAAGCCTGTCCACGGAAATCTCTACGGGGAGGTTGCCGCCATTGTGGCTGCCTCTCTGCTGGGCCCATTGCGAGTTTCCCGCTGGGTCAGTGGCACTTGTTTGTAGTAGAAAAACAGAAAAAAATAAACAAATTAGCTGCAGAATAAAAAGACATCTGTGACATACAACTGTATAATAAAGAATCCACTGTGACATAAGTCTAGAGGGGTGAGAACATATTGTATTGAAGTGTATAGTATACATTATATTATTATCTAATCAACAATAAAACAGAATGCTACGTGAATAATTAGGGACATCAAATCAAGTATCCAAAAACAAATATATAATAGATATGAGTTCTAGTAAATCATAAAAGGAAGCAGGATCAATGAGTCTTTATTGGTTTCAATTAGTATGTATATTTGCTAGTAGAATTGTTAGTGCCCTGCCGGTACTACTGAGTCCAATTTCCCGAAATCCATAGGCCACAAGTGGATCCAACAGAAACCATTTGTAGCGCCTACAGTTGTATTAACACAATCACAGACGACATCTGTAGCTATGTGCAATATGATTTTTAAGTAGACAATCGCACTTGATTATCGAATATGGAACAAAGACTACCTAGCTTGATGTTCACTCCCTGCTGAACACTCGCCCACCCCACAACATCTTCGACACCACAAAAAATAATGGAGCAGAATAGTACACCCTTCTAAATGATGCGCCAAGCAAATTAACACCTTATGGGCAGTTTTTGGTATCCTGCTCCTCAAGACTTCTTCAGGGTTGGACTGGGACAGAAAATAAGCCCGGCACCAAAATAAAAGTGGCTCTTATTAGGGAATCAGCTAAAAATGTGGCCCATGGTTATAAATTGGGGCAGTTTTGTATTTGTAAAGACAGGCTGTATAAGGGCTTTGCAAGATATGGAGGACTGCATGGATTTGAGCTTGCTACAGGCAATGTGTGCTTTAATGTTAAGAATATTAAAGGTAGAAACCAGCCCAGCTGATGATCAAGCAGGCCCACAAACAGAACACCGGCCCACCCACTTACCTGACAGAGCAGCTCGTTGGCCACGGCCTGCTTGCCCTGTAGACCAGTCCGACACTGGTCTTAATGAAATCAATTTGTTACGCAATGCTTGCCCTACCCAAGTGCAAGTCTAATGTTGTGGACTAAATCTATTACTCTTTGTGCTGTTTTAAATGCTCCTTCCAGTTAGAGAAGTGTAGGGGGGAGGGAGAGAGGGGCTGTGTGATTTTGGGCAATTCTCTTCATCTGCCTGTGCCCCATCCAACTACCTGTAAAAAAACAGGATGGCTTAGAAATTAAGTTAACGAATTTATTAAGATCTGTGCTTTAAATGGGCCGGTACTTTCCGGTATGGAGTACCGGCACTTTTTTATTTTGAGAGGGAGAGTACCGAACTTTTCAAGAAAAACGTAATACTTTTAATTGGAGAGTACCGGCACTTCTACTTAATGGTGTGAATCGAACCAAAAACACTTTCCCTATATTTAAGGTTGCAAAATTTCCAGTTGTAGCTAACACAGGGGCAGGAAATTGGATCTGTTTAGTAAAATGCAAATTAGTGAATGAACAAGCTCAGGAATTTACGTTCCTGCCAAATGCTGATTTCCTGTATTCTGACCAGTGGCATGCATTAAACCCCACCATGTGTGCAGCAGCTGAAACATCTTTCCTTCAGAAAAGTACAGCACATGGCCGTTCTACTGTAGTTCTTTATTTTCTCTCTGAAGTAAATGGCCCTACAGCTTATAGCCGCTGGGCGCTGCCAGCCTGTACATGGGGAAGGAATCGTGTCAGAAGTTGAAACTGAAACAGGATTTGGTGGCCTTTAATCTCTGCTTGCTTGTGAGGTGTGTGTTTGTATGCCCTGTAGCTTTTACGTTTTATGCTGATTTATGTTTTATGCTGTGACAAGGATGTGCGTCACGCCTCAGAGGCTCACTACACAGGCCTCTTTCCTCCTTCAAGTGGTGTCTGTCTGCCGACTGCCCAGTCACAAGGCATCGGTATAAACGCCCACACACTCACAACACACCTTCCCTTGGCCAGTCCATGGGTGCGGACGCCCTAAATCCGTTACGGAAGATATAGTTCTAATCCAAAATAATCCCAGGTCTGCATATACAGTTTTTTAAAAAGATCTGTTTATTAGCATTTTCAGAAAAAAATATCAAAACATAAACATCATCACATGTGCAACCAATCTGCGATATTTGACTTTACAGTCACATCTGGTCACAATAGTTATGAGCGGCCGTGGTTCTGAGCTGTACTACATAATGCACGACAATTGTCATTACACACAGATGTCACAGTTGCATCGTTCAGCACGGTCTATTCTTAGGGGGCCCATTATTTTGGTAATCATCTCCCTTTGGGTAACCAAATTCTCTACAACTGTGTTATCCCCACGGGTGAGTTCAATTTATTGTTCGTCTGCCAGTGCACGCTTCAGTAAATCTCTCCTCCAAACTTTTACATGCTGGGCTTGCGGTGCAGACCAGTGAACGGCGACTCGGCATCTCACCAGTCAGTGCATACAATGTCTTTGACCCAAAAGAAACCACAGAACCAGCCGCCCACCCCCACCCACCTTTTGCCCCTCTTGAAGAGTGTCTGTCAGGCTAAACAAAGGTCAGCCTGACAGACACTCTTCATTTTCAGATCAGGCAGCCAGGAGTGATCCATGCGCGATGTGCGCAGACTCCTGGCTGCCTGAGCTGAACTTTGCTGGGCTGAGGAGGTCACAGCTCCTATGGGCGTGACCTCCTCAGCTCAGCAAAGGTGCCTCAAGGCCCTCCCCTGGGTGATGAGGAAAGCGTCACCCATTGACACTCGCCCTGGGCGCTTCAGGTTTAAGCCCTGAAGCGCCCAGGGTGAGTGTCAATCAGTGACACTTCGTCCTAGAGTGGGGTGGGGTCAGCAGTCTCACTGACCCCATCCCACTCTGTGACGAGGCTGGGACTTCGCCCTTCCCGAGGGAAGGCAACAGTCCCAACCTCCTGGGACCTGGATGCTGAAGGAAAGTGTGTGTGTGTGTGTGTATGTGTGTGATGTATTAAATTGAGTGTAATGAGTGTTTTTAATGGATGTGCGTGCGTGTGTGTGTGAAAGAATGAGTGTGTGCAATCTTTTAAAATGAATGTTTGGTGCATGCGTGTATGTTTGAATGGTATGAATGTTGTTAATGGATGTGTGTGCGTGCGTGTGTGAAAGAATGAGTGTGTGTGATGTTTTAAAATGAATGTTTGGTGCGTGCATGCATGTTTGAATGGTATGAGTGTTGTTAATGGATGTGCGTGCGTGCGTGTCTGTGTGTGAAAGAAAGTGTGTGTGTGTGCCCCACCCGCCCCCCTCCCTCCTAAAGCTGCTGTCCGCCACTGCACAGAACCCTCTGAATGACTGACCTCGCACTGATATGTTCTGCCAACTGAGTGAGCGAATGCACATGCATTCGAATAGCGCATCTTAAAAAGGTAAGTCACTGAGTCCTGTGAGGAGTGATAGATCATATTCACCGACACCTGATGGCTATTGTCTGTCTCCAATCACACTGTTTTGCGGCCACTTTATGTAGAGTTCTTACTGCAGATGTGGTCAATTTGAAAATATTACTGCAGACGTCCTTGTTATGTGTATAACGGAGTGCGATCAGCGCCAAATAAACACACCGCACACACTTGGTTCTGTTAGTTACTGCCTTCGTGCCAATACTCCGGCAACTTTATTTCCTCGGTCCTGACGTCAGGACCCAACCACACCAACCTCAGCGCACGGGGGTGTACATTTCCCTCGTGTGGTAGCTGACCCCGAAACACCCCTGTCACCATTGATCACATGGTGTCAACATAACATTCCTCCTTAACTTAAAACAAAATGAACAAAACGCAAAAAATGGAACCTAGTTATCAAAACACATGCATTGTCATAACTTCCTCAACCATGGAAAGCGAACACAGTTATTATCATGGGACTGTTAGGAACCCTATCAGAAGTTTACAGTTATCACCATACATAGTCCCTGAGCTTTATAGTGGCAGAAGGCCGGGGACATAAATTATATTGGCCCATTCCTTTTCGACATGCTGCATCTGTTGTCAAACCCGTAGGGAAAACATCTGGATTCGCTCCACGAGCATCGGAGTCATGATCCCGATTCGGAATTGCCCCCAGCACATCCTGTGCTTCCTTGGGGGATCTATCAAGACTAGGTAAGGATTTATCATTGACAGGAAAAGGCAGTTCCCCTTCCTCCTCATTACTGACACCACCCTCCAACATTCCATGTGACCCCTGATCTAGCCTATTTGGATAGTATCGCTTAAACCAGGAAACATTTCTCGTTACCTCTTCAGTACCTCTGTTCACCGTCACCAATGTCCCCTTTACTCAGACAACAGTCCACGGGAAGGGGTTCAAACGATAGTCTGAATTTCCCTCCCGGATTTCGATTCTTCATCAGCACCAATTCTCCTACTCGTAGATCTCTGATGTGAGCTCATCTCTTCTGAGACATTCGATCATTCTGTGTTTTGCGATGGCGTAGTCAGGTAGCCACTTGATCTTGGAGCGGAGTGGGAATGCTCACGTGTGGAACCATGTCTCTTATTTCTCTGCGCATGCAAACCACACTAGGAGCCACTCCCGTCATTTTCCCTTAGAAATTCAAAAATAGCACACTCCATGTTCCTACCCTGGATTACGGCGATCCTCAGTACTTTGTTTAATGTCCGCATAAAACATTCCACTTCCCCGTTGGCTTGGGGAGTGATTTTTCTGTGATGAATGGCATGCGAAGCTAGGTAGGAGGCAAACTCATGACTTGAAAAAGGGGGACCATTATCTGTCCTCAGTTCTTGCAAGATCCCATGGGTAGCCATTATCTTCTCCAGACAGGGTATCACTCTCTGTGTGATGGTGGACTCCAGAATTTCCACCTCAGGGTATTTTGAAAAGTCATCGATGACAACTAGCACATGTCGTCCATCGGGCAGGCTGCCTAGGTCTGCACTGGCCCTTAGCCAAGGAGTGGAGGGAATCAGCTCTGTGATGATGGGTGGGGGAGGTTCCGCTGGACTCAGGGTTTGACATACCAGACAGTGCTGTATTGTACATTTCCCTCGTGTGGTAGCTGACGCCGAAACACCCCTGTCACCATTGATCACATGGTGTCAACATAACAGTCCTAACATTAAAAATAATATCACCATGTGAGTCAGGAGGCGGGGCCTCGGAGGCGATAAGGCATTGACCTGGAGCAGGGCTTTCAGACCGCACAGCCATGGGTGGACATTGGAAGCCTTGAACTAGGCAAGGCATGTGGGGCTTCCAGGTCACAGTCATGGAGGGATATTGGAGGTGGTGGGACCTAGAGAGGGTGTGTGTTTTTACCCCTTGCCTTCATGTAACATCCACTCCTAATCATTCCAAACGGCTCTTCAATGATATCACATAGTGACTTAGGAGGACCAAATGAAGAATGCTTATATCGTCTAACGTATGGCAGCACCTTGTGAGTTAGCACCTCTGTTACTGCGGTTGTACCCCTCAGTCCATTGACCATTAAGGCCCAGTCTTATTTGAGGACAATGAATATGGATACAGCAACTTTACATTTAAACAAGGTAACTAGAATCATGCGGAAATGGAAGATTTAATTATGTGGCAGATTTGACAAAATTAGGTGGCAAGAAAAGGCAAACTGCAACATTATGTGGCACATTCTTTCCTAGTAATATCTCACTTTTTTGGACATCCATTGGTACAAAATGAATGCAAACTCCATGCAAATTACAAAGCTTTCTTAGGTATGGAAAGTATATACTATCACCACTTCCTATTGTAAACGAAATTAACCAATCAATAATTATTTTATCTTACATAGAAGCACAAGGTTATCATTTTATTAATTTAGCCCTCTTTTAACTACCAGAGTAAAATATTTAATGTAAATTATACAGTGCTGCCTTCATCAGAAAACAAGGTTACATATGCACACCTCTTATAATAAAAAATATGCCACATTTTATTCTCCACATTCCAGTTAGTTTTTAGAACTGGTCTGTAGAGTTGGGTTGGTCTAGGTCAAAACTATGCACCTCTAGGAATACCTCTTTCCATTAAAAAGCAGCAGTACAGATTGATACTGTACATTAGATGTGCATAAAAATGATGGTCTTGCAAGAATAACACGTAGGACTCTGGAAACTGGGGGCCCCATCACAAAACATTCTGACTGACACTATAAAATATTGAAATAATGTGTAATATTAAAAAATCGATATACTTACTAGTTTGTGACAATAATTTAGTCTTCTATATTTTTATAGTCAACATATACAATTTTGTTTTTTACATGCAATGTATAGGAAGACAATGTTTTTTCTCTGTTCTTCTAATACAGACGTCTAAAATCAGGTTTCTCACCTTCTGAATACATACCAAAGCAGCACCTATTTGGAGAGGGATCTTTGAATGGACTTAACCAGAAAATCATGTAGGACCGACCAGGTGAAATGCTATGCTCAGCAAACCTGGCTATCTAGACAGCAGTTCTTTGTGAACGTACAGAGTGACACCCACATAGCTGCCTGGCAGATGTCCAGGACAGGAACTCTGCATGCCAACACTGTGGTAGCAGCTTTGAGCTTGGTGGGTTAAGCACACAGTCATTCGGGACTGCTTCTTGGCCAATACATAGCAGATCTTAATACAGAGCATTATCCAGCAGGAGTTGGTTATTTTCTGTACAGCTTTGACTTTCCTTGTTCCAGCGAACCCCATAAGATCTGATCAACCAGTCAGTGCAATCTGGTATGATTGATTTAAAAGCTCAGTGCTCTATTGAGATCAAAGCAATTAAGTCTCTCCTCCTCCTCAGAGGGGTGAGGCAGGGCATAGAATGCCAGTAGAGTGATGGTTTTACTGATGTAGAATGGCATCACAAAATTTGGATGGAAAGATGTCTGCATCTGCAGAATCAGTTTGTCTGGGAAGATGTTGGTGCATGGTGGGCTGACGCAGAGAGCTTGAAGCTCACTGACTGCCATGCCGGGGTTATGGCAATGAGGAACACTGTCTTGAATGTGAGAAGGTGCAATGGACAGCTGTAAAGTGGCTCAAAGGAAGTGCACAACAAATATATAAGGAACAAGTTAAAGTCCTACTGTCACATGACAAAGGGAGAGGGAGGAAACAAAGGTAGGCTTTTCAAAAAATGCAACACAACTGGTGATTTAAATAATGAGAGCTGATCCAGTGACCACAAAAAGGCTGAAAGAGCCAAAAGATACCCTTTAAATGTGCCCGAAGCAAAGTTTTGCCATAGGAAAGACAAAACAAACAACAAAACATCAGATAACTTTGCCTAGAGGGTGTCAATCTACTGTGCTCTGTACCAAACCACAAAATTGTCTCAATGACAGGCATATACTATCTTTGCTGCAGGATGCCTGACTGCCAAGATGACATCAACCAACCCCGGCAGAAGGTCAAAGGTGTTTAGCTACTGCTGCTTAATCTAAAAGCATGAAGGTGGTGATTGCGGAAGGGCTGTTGGTGAACCCTCTCCTTTACTGCAACAGGAGATCCTCAGAGAGGAGCTGCCTGATGGGAGAACAGATATTCATGCGTCACTATGTTCAACATTTACATGACACCACTTGCTGATCCTCATCAGATCTCACTGCATCTTCATCATCTCCTATACCAATAACATGCTGCTTATCTTCTCTCTGTCAGGCAAGTCCCCCAGAACCAGACCCAACTTCACCAAATGCATGATCCGCATAGCATGATGGATGAGAACCAACAGCCTGAACCTTAACACAAACAAGACAGCAGCGCTGATCCACAGGAGCAAGAACTCCCCCAGGGACTCTCCCAGATGGCCATTGGAGCTCATCCAACACTATCTAACCATGCACCTAACCTGGGTATCATTTTAGATAACAAATTAAACATAGCCGCACAGGTGAACACAGTTAGTGCCTCCTGCTTTGACATGCTATGGATTCTCAAAAAAAATCTTCAGATGGATTCCCAAGAGCACCAAACGTACCTTCAGTATAGCCCTAGTCACCAGTAGACTGGACCACAGCAAAACAAACTATGCCGGAATCCAAAACTACTTCCCCACACGTCTTCAGACCACACAGAACGCTGCTGCTTGAATCGTCCTGAATCCCCTGTGGTGCACCCACATCACACCTCCCGTCAGAGATTTTCACTGGCTGCAGATACACAAATGCTACCAATTCAAACTCCTCACCAAGGCATACATGGCATTGCACAACATTGGATCAGCCTACCTCAGCTGCAGCCTCTACTTCCACCAGCCCACCAGACACCTATGCCCTACCTCACTATCTCTCAGCCACACACCCGGCATCTGAAAACCAGAACAGGAGACCTAGCCTTCTCCTACCTCACACCCAAAACGTGGAACAACCTCCCTATACACATAAGGGCCTCCTCCTTACTTCTGGAATTTCACAAGAAGCTGAAGAACTGGCTCTTCAGCTAACGCCCAACAGATGACCTTCATACCTGCTCCAGTGCCTGGATACCCCCAGATGTTAAGTTGGGCGTTACAAATCCTGATAACATAACATAACATAACATAACATAACATAACATAACATAACATAACATAACATGAGTTCTGGATACCATACTCTCCATGCTCAATTCGGAGCCACTAGGATGGCTTGGGCTGGGTCAGTCATGATCATCTTCAGAACTCAGGGCACAAGAGAAATCAGCCAGAAGGCATACGGGAGTCCCAAGTTTCACCTTAGGCAGAATGTGTCACCTAGTGAGAGATGCCTTGAAAAATCCAACATGCAGAACTGCTGACATTGTGGTTTTTTGATGGTGGTGAATATAACGACCCAAGGTTCTCCTTGTTCGCCGAAGAGACCTTGTGCCACCCCCAGGTGCAGTTGCCATTCGTGACCCGCTAGGCATGATCACTGAGTTTGTCCACCGTAGCATTCAAGGATCCTGTTAGGTGGTTCCCGCCAGGAAAATTCCTTGATGGTCCAGCCAGTTCCCAAGATGCAAGGCCCCCTGGCACGTGGTCGTCAACCCTACCCTGCTATTTTTCAGTACTACATGGCAGTTGTGTTGTCTGTTAGCACTTGAACCAACCTCCCAATGTTGGACTGAAGGAAGGTTTTCAACCCCAAGCGGATCACCATCAGCTCCAGAAGATTGATATGGAGGCAGGATTCTGCCAGAGAACAAAGGCCTCTGATCTCCACCTCTCTCAGGTGGCTGGCCCAACCCAGGAGTGACACATCGTCACCACTGTCAGTTCTGGGTGAGGCAGGTAGAGGGGTCTGCTGCTGGCCTAATCGCAGTCCAGTAGCCACTACTGCAGACCTTTTGCAATCTCCTCCAACACTTGGACATGGTCAGAGATCCCCCTGATGTTGGCCCCACTGGCTCTTCAAAGCCCACGCCAGAGCCCACATACCCCACTTGAGGTGCTTAACCAGCAGGATGCAGGAGGCCATCAAATCCAGCAGCCTCACAGTCCTTACTGAAATTCAGGACAGAGACTAAAAGAGCAGAATCATAGCTTGAATGCCCTGGACTCTCCTTTCCAGGAAAGAAGGCATGAAACCAAAACATGTCCAGAATGACTCCGATGAAGGGGAGCATCTGAGATAGTATCAGTTGTGAAACTGGCATGTTGATAGTGAACCTCGATGATGACAGGATTGCCATAGTCTGTAAGTGGTTGACAACCGTCTGGGGTGAGCCCGCCTTCAATAGCCAGTTATTGATATAGGGAAGGACTGGAACCCCTGACCTCCAAAGGTGTGCTTCTGCCACCACCATCCTTTTCATGAACACCGGAGAGACACTCTAGAGACTGAATGAAAGCACTGTGATCTGAAAATGCTCCTGTCCACCGTGAACTGAAGGTTGCACTGGTAGGTCTCCAGGATGTGGGCGAGGAAATATGTGTCCTGCAGATCCAAAACCACTATCCAGTGTTCAAGGCAGAGGGCAGATAAGATCAGAAGATCAGGGCCAGGATGAACATTCTGAATTTGTCCTCCTGGATGAAAACATTGATAAGACACAGGTATAATTTAGGACTAAGGCTCCATCCTTCTTTGGCACTAGACAATCGGAATAACAACCACCACCACTCCTGCCAGAGACACCCTTTCGATAACACCATTGTCCAAAAGGGCTTGCACTGCCTGTCATAAGAGAGACACATGGTCCTCCATCAGTCAGTCCTTGGGAGGTGGAAGGTGCAGCAGAGTGGCTATGAAGGGTAAGGAGTATCCCTTCTGGACAATCTGCAAGACCCACCTGTCTGATGTTATAGCTTGCCAACCAGGCAAGAATCTTTAGATTTGTCTTACAACTGGGTGGCTGTTCTCTACTAACAGCATGCTAAAGGGGTTTGGCATGAGGGCTGTAGGGGCGGGAGGCAGTAGGCTGACTGGCTCATTGACCCTGTGTGCGCAGTCAGTAGGTGCCACAGCCTCGGCCACGAAATTGCTGGGCACCTTGCTGAGGCTGAAGTGCCTGTCGGTATGGGGTAGCTCTGCCTAAACTGTGGCAAGAGCAGTAGGGTTGATGTGACTCGTGAGGGGGCAGAAAAGCCCATAGAGCATACTGCTGCTCTGATCCATTTGAAGCATTCCAGAGTGTAATCTGCCTTGACAACAAAGAGGTGGCTCCTGGCAAAGGGTATGTTCATAAGGAAAAACTATATATTGCCTGAAAAATCTGTCAACTGGTGCCAGGCGTAGTGAACAATGGTGACACTGGTACCAAAGGCTGGCCTGATTGAATTGGTGGTATCTAGGTCACAATGAATTGTAAATTTGGCCAGACCACAACTGTCCTGTAGAGCTTGGGGGAGAACAGTTCTTATGTCTTTGGGGACACCTGGGGGGACTTGAACCACCGAATCCCAAAGAGCAGGGAATAGCAGCATAGCAGACAACTGGCATCAACTAACCTGAGGGCCAAACTGGTAGAAGAAAATACCCTCTTCCTGAAGGTCTCCACTCTTTTGGACTCTCCATCGTGGGAAGTAGTCGGAAAAGTATTTGGGTTACTCTAGCTGGTAGATGCCTGTACCACTAAGCTCTCAAAAGAGGGTTATTGACTCAAAAAGCAGGAGCGCCCAGGGCAGGTAGGTTGCATCTCACAATCTGGCACTTTCTTTGGGGGCCAGAGCAAGGTCTGACCCATGCCCCTAGGACAGTATTGGTGAGTGCCTTGTTAAAAGGTTGTAGGGGCTCAGTAGAGGTTTGACCCAGTTAGAGTACTTCGGTCAGGAAATTGGTTTTGACCTCAAGGTGGGAAGCTGAAGCCACCGTCTGCATGACCACTACAAAGGAAGCACTCTCTTCAGTGGTAAGGCCAGGTGGCGCGAGAAGGCCAGAATCTGGAGAGGCGGCAAGGCCACTGGCCTCTTGGAGGCCATAATACCCTTTCGCCTCATGGTAGTGTTGGCTAATTTCATCAAATGCGTCATAGTCGTTGTTAGAATTCTTACCAAACAAGGGATGCAGTGTATAGGATTTTGAGCCCTGACAGGCTATGGTGGTTTTCTCCCAAACATTGTGCCTTACTCCTCCTGTTTCGCTGAATTTGTTTTTGTTGGCTTTAGGAATCTGGAACTTTGCCACTGTTAACTGGTCCTGAAGTGCTGGGGCTCTCTCCTTTAAACATAGTAAAATTGGCTTACACCCAATTAACACATTTAATTTAAACGTAAGTCCCTAGTAAAGTGGCAGTACATGTACACAGAGCCTGTAAATTAAATGCCACTAGTGAGGTTGCAGCTCTAATTTTGCTGTCCACTTAAGTAGCCCTTTAAACATGTCCCAGTTCTGCCATTTCAGCTTGTGTATGCAGTTTTAAACTGCCATTTTGGCCTAGAAAATAAATCCAATGCTAGGCCTCAACCTACCTTTTTAATACTTACAAGCCACCCCCAAATAGGCCATAGGGCAGGGTGCAGTATATTAAAAATGGTGGACACGTGCATTTAACTTTTACATGTCCTAGTAGTGAAAACACTTCAATTTGTTTTTTCACTATTGTGAGGCTTACCTCTCCCATAGGATAACACAGGGTTACCTTATTTCATGTAATAAGTGATAACTTTCAATTATAAGCATGTTGGAAAGATGAGTTTTGTCTCTAAACAACTGTAATTTAGAACCGTCTTTAACTGTAAAGTTGGATTTTAAGCCACAATTCTGAAAATGCCACTTTTAGAAAGTGGATGGTACCTGCAGCCTGTATCATGGGATACGTGACTAGGTGTATCTGGCAGTTGGTCTTGGTGTATTGCTCCCAGTCAGTGAGACAACAGGGGAATAGTTGTGTTGACAGAATAGGCCATCTCTGATTTGAAGGGGGGGGGAGTGGAGATGTCACATAACACACATGCACACCACAAAGACTCTATCTAACCACATTCACAAAGGGTTTCACTCTTGTTTTTTGTGCCCCCAGACAAGCTGGGGCCAAGCAAGGAGGCAGGAAATTTCTGGAGGTGGGACCCTCTGGAAAATTCTTCTGCTTCAAAGTTGGTACCAATGATAAATAGTGGACCCTCAGACTTGACTTTTTGGTACACATCTGGACCTCTGGAGACCCAGAAGGACTGCTCTACTGCTCTGCTGGAATAAGTACTGGTACTCTGCTGCCCTGTTGCCTGAGTGAGAAGGGATGGACCTGCATCTTGAACCCATGACCACTAGAGTGACACTACGGGCTAGTTTGCCGACCTCCCGATCAGATCCTCAGGGACAGGAAAGTCTCCAACCCAGCACCGGGACTCTGACTCATGGTAGTTGTGCCCCAGAAATTGTGCCACCTAGTCCTGAACCCCTGGAAGTGGGACTGAAGGTGCTCAGCTAGCCCAGCTGTGTCCCAAATAGAACAGACCCAGCGTGACACAGGGTGACATAGCGTCTCATACCTTTGTATAGGAACCGCTGCTACACGATGCAGCACTGATGCAGGACCACGCAGCTCCTCTTAACCACCATTGCATGACGCATTCTCGATACAGGACCTTGTATCACAGTCCCACACTTCCTTGGTACCACCTCTTTATGACGCATCCTCAACGAGGGACCTCACAATTCTCCACATGCAGGTTTTAAGGTCCTTTGTTCAGTGGGTCTAGCTTGGTCACTGTATCCAGCCCACGCTCTATCGCAGTCAGCCTGAATGTGTGACTTTGTATCGTTCCAGTGTGTGATCAGATAACCACAGTTGGCACTTTGTACTTTTAAGCACTATTGTTACCTAAATCTTTGAAATTGCATATTTCTGTTTCAACTGATTTTTTAAAAATGTTGTGTCAAATAATTTATTACATTGTACTCTATTTTTCTAAATTGGTGTAGGAATTTTCTTGTGTTGTGCTTTCACTTTATTACTGTTTAAGTGCTGTAAAACTACTTCACACATTTCTTCTATGTTAAGGCTGACTGCTTTTGCCAAACTACCATAAGGTTAAGCACTGGTTAATTTGAAGTTTGCCTGTGATTCACCCTGACAAGGATTGTGGTTGCTTCTTGAGTAGGTTTTCACCCCTCAACCAGTAACCAAATTTCTGACTGGGGTCTTTTTTGGAGAGGTGATGTCAAGCAGTGGAGGTTGCAGTTTGATGGAAATTGAGAGCAGCCTTTATCGAGGTCGGAGCGGTGCCGACTTGGAGTTGGAGATCACAATGAGCACCTCATTCTCCTGCATCGATGTATCCATCATCTGTACCAATGATCTGGGGACCAGCTTGTAATATGAGCCAGAGGTGGAGTTGGTGCAGGAGCAAGGGGTGATTTTGCAGGCTCAAGCTGGTGCTGAGGGTTATTTTGCTGGTGATATCCGAGGTGAAAGGCCTCTCGGCTCCTTGGGGTGGTCAGGCGCACTAGGGGGAGTCAGAAGAGATCTGAAGTGTCAGAGCATGACCTTCCCCAAGACTTGGAGCGCAACAATAATGAACCTCAGGATCACCTTCTGCAACTTCAGGACCAGGAACGGGACCAATACCGACCTTAGAACTTTGACAGATCTTGATGAGGAGTCTTCCGGTGCTTGGTGACTTATATTTTCATATAGCAGTCCCATATGGCCTTCAGGTTCATTGAAGCCGAGCCACTGCAGGCCTTAAGAATAAGGACTCGACCCCAGGCACCACGTTCAAACCTGAAGAGGATCTGTCATACACATTTGTTTGTGACAGTCCCTACAGGGTTTAAAACCTGCTGTTTTGGGATTTGACAAAAGAAGGTCTCAACGAGACAAGAGGTAGCTCTGTATCTGTATCAGGTGGCGGATAAAGAATGGAACTGATGTCTGTGTGCAGGAATGTGCCTATATAGACTGTGCATGCCAATTCCAGAGCAGATCAGCATCAGTGAGAGATGAACACTAAGGTACTACTGAAAAAAGGTTTCTTGATCCAGTCAGATTTCGTAGGAATATTTAAAAGGGTGAGTTATCGGTGGTTAGAAGTCTCTATCAGAAAGAATGATATTCTTACCTTCTATAATTTGTTCCACAATATTTTTGACATACACAAAGGTACTACTGAAAAAAGGTTTCTGGATCCAGTCAGATGTTGTAGGAATATTTAAAAGGGTGAGTTATCGGTGGTTAGAAGTCTCTATCAGAAAGAATGATATTCTTACCCTCTACAATTTGTTCCACAATATTTTTGACATAAGTATAGTTTTGAAACAATGGAGCAGATTTAAGAGCCCCTTGTGGCACATTACTGCAGCTTTGGCATCATTTGCTTATGCTAAGGTGGCGCTAATGTGGCCTTTTCCCTGCGACATATTTACAAAGTTTTGTAACCCCTTGCACCACATTATGCCTGTGTCAGGCATAATGTATGCAAGGGGGACCGTTCCCCTGAATCTAAGACATTTCACTGTGTCATTTTTTGCAGCTACTTTTAATGCCTGCACAGAGCAGGCGTTTAAAGGAGGCACACCATTGTTTTCAATGGGTGTCCATGTGCTTTGCAGGATGCAGCACCACTTTTCTTAAATCAGACACAATATTTCTGTAAAACTATTTTTCTGAAACAATATTTTGATTGAACACCCCTTGGTGGTAAGGCAGTGCTTGATGCAAACACCTCTTACCACTGTATTATGTAACCAGGGTTCTAGGGGTGGTATTGTCTGACAAGAACGTCTGTGCATATTTGTTCTGTGGCATTTTGTTGCAGTGGTAATTTGTTCTGTTGTTTATTTTCTGCTTTTGTGTTTTTTTTGGCTGCATTATCACAATGTGATGTTGATTTTTGCTGTGGCCGATGTGCTGCGTACACAGTTTGATTGTTTTGTGTTGTGCCTGTTATGTTTTAGTCTAGTTGTTGAGTTGCTTCCTGCCTCTTACTGTCTTATGCTTTAATGTTTACTTTTGTGACACCAACAACTGCTGCTACATTTCCAATCAAATGCAGCACGTGCTTTAAAGTTCTAGTGACAACCAATCAATTACCACTCTCTAAGGTGGTAAAATACGCTGCACAAGCTGTTCAACTATTGAAGACTTGAGTCAGTCCGAAACTGTGGCAGAGAACTGCCATAAAATTAACACTTCCAGTAATCGTTTTATGTGATACCGCTCCTGACTTTGAAAAGAGAGTAACATCTGGGATGTTTTTACATTGCCCTATGGTTGCCATTTGAAATCAACCGCTGAACTAAAAACAATGCCTGCTGTATCATATAAATTTGGATGAGTGATTGCACAAAACATAAGCCTGATAAATTATTTTTATTTCAACCTTTTTTTTTATTCCATTTCAACATCTAAGGATTTGATTCATGCTACAGACACAAGCCCTAACCCAGTTAATTGGTGGCATGAATACAGCCTGAGCAAAGGTTTCGCCTCATTAGTACCAGATAAATACCTGAAGACGGCAAAGAACAACTGAAAGGTAATCATCTAATATTTAAAAAGTTATGTCGCTGTGTTCTACCATGGACTACGTTCTTTTTGTAAACTTTTGCTCCGTTAGGACTAGAAACACATTTTTTAAAAATGTTACACTTATGTTGTAGATGGTGGAATATAGTGTAAGTGTGATAAATCCATGACTATAAAGAACATATTGTTGTCATCCAAGTGTGTAATTATAGTGCCCTGCATATAATATATTGTTATGGGGACTATTTGCAGAATAAACTGCATTTATTATCGTTGTATTGTAGAAGGTGCTCAGTACTTCCCCTCCATATGCATGTATGTTTGGCCGGCCGTCTTAGGCCGGCCAAACATACATGTGCACTAAGCTCTGTCCAATCTGGCAACGCAGTGCCGGGTTGGAGAGAGCAGGCAGACTCTCCTAGTCTGCCTGGGAGCACCCTGGCTGGGCGCTCCGACCAAGCCGAATGCTGCTGTCATTCTGCCAGCAGCATGACAGCAGTGTTCAGATTGGCTGCAGGGTAGGCTGGGAGCCTGTGCCTGCAGCAAACGAAAGAGGAGCTGTGCAGTGGTGGTGATGGTGGCGGAGGCGCATTCAGGAAAGTTTTTTTTATTTATTATTAATTTCCCAGTGAGCGGCCCCGCCCCCGCCACACACCATGAGGCACTGCTGGTTTGGAAGCCAGGAGGAAGAAGACTTCCAATGAATTGTTCTTTCCCCAAAGTGTTCTGACTACCAAAACGAGTTTCAATAATAAGAAGGGTATCAAAATATAAGTATCATTTGACAAATTGGAGAGAACTCGCCATATGGAGGGGGGAGGTGGAATATCTCGAAAAATACATTGACGTGGAGAGGGTCCCTAGGGGATCTAGAGTCTTTACAGTACCCACATATGATGAGCAGGACCGTGATATGCACCAGGAATGGGCAAACAGTTCAAAGGACTGTTTTATCACTATAATTCCAGTGAAGTATGCACTCAAAAACTGCATCAAAATACTAGGGGAGATCGATAGATTGACCGTGGGAACTAACCAACAGTGTGTCGAAGTATGTGATAAGGAATTTTAAAAGTAATTACAAGTGCAGTTAGCAAAAGCAGAAGAGATATCTACTAAGAAACAAAGGACATTTATTTGAGACTTCAAAGTCTATCAGTCAGGAAGAACCCTCACCTTTCATATAAAATATGATCATATGTTCAATGAAACACAATCTAGTAACTTGCCATCTGGGAGCAGAAGTGGTCGACATTTGGCTTCAGAACCAAAAGAGAGAGATGTCTCTGACAGTAATGTATCAGACGTCTCCGACACGAGTCTGGCATGTGGCCTACAGACAGACACTAACCAGAAGAATAGTTTTAAGTAGTTCCAATTATTAAATCAAGGAAGGACAGAACAAACCTTGGAACAGAATTTTCAGAGGGGCAGAGGAAGAGGCTTCAGACGGAAAACCAGAGAGACAAACAGGCCGAGGCAAGATCAGAGAAAAGAAAAAACAGCGCTCATGGGAATGAAGACGAGGGGTAGACTGCAGTGGCAGTTCCTTCATAGGAGTTAAGAAGTACCCCCCCCCCCCACACACACACTGCTGCAGAAGGTGTCAAAAATAAAATGGTAATAAAATCATTTTATTACCATTTTATTTTTTACTCTCTGTCGAACAGAGAGTGAGGGCGGGCAGGATCAGTGCGTCATTGCTGTTGATTGGCAGCAATGAGAAGTAGCCAATTCAGTTAGAAATGGTTATGTCAGCTTGGCCGGCTATCTTGCTACAGCCAGCCTGACATGCGCAATTCAAACCTCTCCAACCCAGATGTCTTAGACAGCTGGGTTGGAGAGCAGGCACAGGTCTCCAGTGACTTTAGGAGTGCTGAGCAGGCTTGTTGTAGCCGATCCAGATGCTTCACTTATGCTGATTACTATTATAAGAAGCATTATAGAAGCTCCTGGATTGGTTATGTTGGGAATTGAGTTCTGCTCTGGGACGCATCCTCGGAACCAAAACTGACGTCCGCATATATTTAGTTTTACCTACCGCCGTCCACGGCTAAGGCTTCCATCCTGTGCATGCAAGTCACAGTAAAACGCTGTCCATTCGAGAGGAGGGAAAATCAAGATCCAGGGACCAAGTCTTGCCTTGGGGACGCTGGAAACTTTTGCCAGCCTTAACACTGGGTGAGATCTCTGACTTTGTGCCTTCCACTTATCACCTCCATACAGTCTTATTTTCTGCTTGACTACGTCATATCTGTGCACAGTTCTACTTTCAAAAGGGTCAGAAAGGAGAACAGGGGCCACTGGTGTACGAGTTCTGAAGTCTGTAATCCTCGTGGGCAGTATGGAACAGGAGTGTGTGACACAATGGTCATTAGTAGATTGTAAACAGTGTAAAGATATTGCCAACTGTCTATGTGCTGCCTCAGGCCTGGTCTTCCTACAATAATGATCCTCCGAACAATCAGATTGTGAGGGTCTCCTGTCAGTTCCGTAGCCTCTACTAAGGGTGCAATGATTTATGGGGATGGAAAATTCTTAAATATCCTTCTGTACTTTATGCAACCAGCACGCAAACCATTTACTCCTAGTACCAATGAATCTTTCCTTGTATAATGAAAAATTAAATTCTGAAGCACTTTCCTTACTAGAGGATATCTTATTTGGCAAATGTGCTTTATTATTTAATATTCCTACTAGTTTATGGACCGTACAAATGAACTGGACCCTGGTGGCTCTCTTAACCCTGATTTACAAAATTAAGAACTGCCTCTTCATGTTGCTATCTTTTATTGTATTTGGGCTCACCAACAGAAACATTTTACACCCCTATGGGTCTCACGCACCCTGATACCAATGAATATTTACCTCAGTACTAAAGACTTATGGGCTCACACCGAGCGCTCATTAGTACAACAACCTTATGGGCCCCTGGCCTCCCAATCCTGGGCCTCTCTGCAGTCCGCACATGACAGTGGTCACATGTTCCAGTTGTAATTGTGAATATGGGCTTGACGGCGGTACTCGCTTGCTTCTTATAAGTCATCCCTAACTTTTACACCCAACCACTTTAAAATGTCACTAGCCCCACTGGCAGCCAGCCAGAACTATGAATGTGGCAAATTTATCAAAACTGCCACTTTCAAATGATGAGATTGAACTTCTCTTGTTGGGACTCACATTTTGTCCTTCATCTAACCTTGACTATGTACAAACTAGAATTGACTTTTTTGCTTTCAAGGAAACTGAAGCTTAAGCAATGCCTCTATACTCAACCGACTAGAAACAGTGGTAGTAGCACTTCTCCTACCCTACCTTGAACAGTTTATGTACAGATGATGTTGAAACCTTGCATGCTTTATCACCAATGGTTGATGCCCAGAGGAGCCATGAGGACCCTTTTCACAACCACATAAATTTAGACATTGACATAGGCCTCAGTTGCCTTAGTACATTCAAGCCTAAGTCTACATTTGTACTGTTGATACATTGTGATGCAGTTGAGATTTGTGAGAGCGGGGTTATTAATGAAGGAAATTAGGTATAAACACACTCATAGGACTAGAGACAACTTAAGTCCAAAACAGTTTGCTGCCCTTAAGGATTTCAATCAGACCCCCACAATTGTTATTCACCAATCGGACAAGGGAGATAATGTGGTAGCGCTATCAAAATGCAACTACTTAGCTGAGGGGAAAAGACAATTGAGCGATCCAGTATGTTATCATTTGTCCAACAATACAGAAGTAGCAACAGCTAACAAGAGTTACTAGGAAATACTATTGAATTGGAGAGAGAGAGGACTCCTGGAGTGGGAGGAATAGCTCTTCCTCAAATTTGATCATCCTAGAATACCCATCCTATATCTGTTGCCCAAACTGCATAACAATTCTGAAAGATCTTTGGTGCGGCCTATAGTTTCATCAATTGGGTTATTACTTGAGAATACATCTAAATATATCTACCTTTACATTAAGCCATTTGTATCAGCGCTATAAGCCTATTTAAAAGATACCACTTGTTTCTTGACAATCGTAGAGGGCATACTTTGGGATGATGAATTTACATTGATGACCCCTGATGTCAGTAGCCTGTACACCACCATTAACCATGACTTGGGTATTCGAGCATGCAAACATTTTTTGAGAGCCAGATATATCTCCCTCCTCTTACATTCTGAAATGTTACTCAGTATGATTTACCATTGCTTGTTTCACAACCTTTTCTTCTTTTATAATCAACTGTACAGATAGGCACAAGGAACTACCATGGGCACCTACTTTGCTCCCAGCTACGCAATATTGTTCATGGGCTGGTGGGAGGAGCAGGTGGCCAGTAGTTTGACAAGCTTTGAAGGGAAAGTTGTACTATGGGCCAGGTTCATAGATAACATATTCATCATCTGAAAGGGTGATGAGGTTTCTGGCATAGAATTTATATCTGAGTGGAAATGCGAATTAGTACAATCTGCACTTTATGGGGAAGACCAATAACAACAGAATTTAATTTCTTGATGTCGAGATTTTAGTACACAATGGTAAACCTGGCACAAGATTATTTTGCAAACAAACAGCTGGCAACAGTCTACTGTTCACAAGTAGTACACACACACTACTGGTTTACATTTACAGAATCCCCTATGGGGAACTCTTATGAGCCAAGTGGAACTGCAGTACCAATGCAAACTTTGAAATAGAAAGGGAGGTTATGAAAAACAGATTTAGAGAGAGGGGGTTTAGTCAGAAAGTCATCAAACAGGTGAGTGCAAGAGTAGACTTAGTTCCAAGGACACAACTTTTCCACCCCAGTGACAGACACAAGGATGATACAGATAACATGAGATTCATCACAACGTTTTCCAACCAGGCATTCAACATTAGGAGGATATTCAACATCATTGTCACATACTCAAGGCAGATGGAATATTGGCTAAGTATGTGCATACCACTTCTCAAATCACATTCAGGAAAAGTTGCTCTTTAGGTGATAGTCTCAGTCACAATCAAATAACACAGCACACAACGTCTAGTAAGAGACAGAAAGGGGTGGATTTTATTGTTGTATGAAATGCAAAGCCTGTAGTAGCAGCTCAAATTGCTGTCAGCTTCAGATCCCCAACACTGCCAGACATTACACCATCAGGAAGATTCTTACATGTACCACAGAATACTGTGTGTACTGCTTATTATGTCCATGTTGTCAAATGTATGTGGGCAGAATCATTAATAAGGCTAAAAAGTGTGTCCTAGAGCACATAAGGGCTATACGCCATAATGACAAGAAATACCCGGTGGCTCAGCACTTTGCTGAAACACATCTTCAGAATGAAAAATTCCTCAAGTTTGTAGTGATTGATGCAATTGAGCCTGATATAAGGAGTGGCAACAGGGAGAACTTGCACATCCTTGAATCCAGATTCATCCTTCATTTTGACACTCCGACTCCCAATGTCCTTAACTCTAGTTAGGAATTATTGGTACATTTGAGCTAATATTTGGATTTTCAGCATATTTCATTAATGTCTTCTTTCTTCTGACTTCTTCTGAGTGTAATACTGTGTTTGTTTATGCTGTACTATTTAATATATTTGAATTGAGTGTTTTGTCTTTTTTCACTCAGGTATCTGCAGTGTTAGAACAGAGCGTAATCAGCTATGCACTCCCATCCTCACCTTTTGCTTAACATTAACTATTCAGGAAGTGTTTTTACTTGAACAGTAGAACGAATGCCCACATGGGCTAGAGGGTTTTTGGTGATGGCTTTACTTTAACATTGACCTAAGGATACTATTGTTTTTCCAATCAGGCAAGTTCACATGTGGAAGCATGCTCCCTCATAGGTGCACCAAGATATTACAGCAACCTTACGGCTAGTACTGATATTGAATCAGGTCGATCACTACAAAGGTGCACGTAGATATTCCAACAAGCTCCTGAACAGTATGAGTGACTCAATGTCTGCACAATCACTAACTATGCACAGAAAAATGTGCCATAAGAAAACTAAATGAGTTTGCAATGCTGAAGCTATCTGGAGTGACCCTTTTTTTCCTGCAACAGACGAGAGATTTCATTTGAAAACAAATAGTGGTAGTGTCCTCAATGGGCCCGACTCATGAGACTGGGCATTTAGTGACCACCAAGGATCTGAGGAAATATATATGTGTATATACATATATATATATATATATATATATATATATATATATATATATATATATATATATAATAATAATAATGTGTCTATTCACATATGTGTATATGCATATATATATATATATATATATATATACACATACACACATACATATATATATATAAAATGCATACATATATATGTGTAAATAATGCACCAGCTTCATTTAAGTCATGATAAGTGTACTGATTGAACTATGTATAATAACACTATTTGAATAACAATAATTGAATAACTGAACACAAAGCACTGACCTTCGGTGATAAAGGGAATCCCAGCTTCAATACGACTATACGCTATGATCCACGGGCTATCACTTTACTTGCCTATGCCTTATTTTCCATAACTATCCAGGTTGAGAGCACTGATGTAATTCAGTATAGGATCTGAGCACTACAAAAACCTCACTTATATATGGTTAATAAAATAATCTTGCTTCACATTTAATAACAATACAGATATAAATAGAGAACATGAAAAAAATACACACTTTGGGTAACTTGTGGCATTGTCGTCGGGGCATAAGGGTATTGTTGAATGTTTCATGTTTAAAGATAATTACTTTCAATAAATGTAATTAAGTTCAGTGATATAAACATAAGTACTTAGTTGAGACAGTGAGAAATGTTGAAAAAATATTTTGTGTTCATTGTAAAGTCTTAATCACATTTGTTCATGACATTTGTTTCCTGTTTTATATCTTTTGATAGCTTGGCTCATGTTTTGGCTGTTGGAGACAAAGCAGACCCCTGGCTCGGTTCTATAGATGGGCGAGCCAACATTTGAACAGGGAGAGCCGAGCTAAGGGTCTGGCTTGAATCTCCGAGTCTCTACACGAGCCAAGGCCTGAAAATATTTCCTACGCAGATCAGAGACCAAACATCAAGTAAAATATAAAGGGCCAGGTTCAAGAAAAGTGGTGCTGCACCCAGTGGTGCAGCACTTTTCTTGTGCCCATTAGCGCCCCCCTAATGCCATCATGTGTGCCCTGTATAGGGAACTAGCGCCAACATTTTTGAAGCTAGTTTGGAGCTTTGCAGGATTAGCGTAAAAAATGTTGACGCTAATCCTGCAAAGCCCATTGTGAAAAATGGTGTGCCTCCTTTTAACACCTGCTCTGAGCAGGTGTTAAAAGTGACAAAAAAAATGACACCAAGAAATCTCTTAGATTTATTTCGTCACTTTTTCGGCACCCCTAATGGGGGAACTCTCCCTTTGCATACATAATGCCTGGTTCAGGCATAATGTGGCCCACAGGATTACAAAGTGGTGCAATGCATCCATTGCCCCACTTTGTAAATATGGTGAGGGAAAAAGGCCATCTTAGCGCTGCCTTAGTGCCACACAAATTATGCTAAGGCAGTGCTAAAGTGGCGCTAGGTCCTCTTAAATCAGGACCAAATTCTCTTGAAAATAGTGTGTTCTTTAGCTTGTGGAAGCCTTGACAGTAATATGTGACATTATAGTACTGCACCCAAAAGTACTTTAGTAAAAGTGAAAATTTCTAAACATGAACCCTTAGTGAACTAAGAGGCAAGGCGATTGTCATGAAAACTTTCTATCAGCCCAGATTATTAGAGGTACATTATGTTAAGGGTTTGTTTTTACCTCCTTGTGCACCTTTCAACAGTTTTAATATATCACGCAACTCGAAGATATTGTATCACTTTACATAAGCATTGGGATATTACACAAAGTCACCCACCATTCATTGGTGATAGGGATAGGGAAATTAAGTGATTTGCCCAGAATCAAGACTGTTGAGCCCACAACAAGACTTGAACCAGGTTCTCCAGCTCCAAAGTAGACAGTTCTGCAAATCTGCAACATTTCTCAGGTCCATGTGTGATGTGCTGCTCCAGTCTTGTTTTTTTTCCTTAAACTTCTGGGACTTGATGCCATATCTTATAATGGCATAAGCAAGTTCCAGAATTCAAATAAAAATTCTTGGCCTGACATGGACCTGGGAATCTTGGCAGGGTTGGCTCTGGCCCTAACGCCAAAACCAGAGTACGGAGCGAGCGGGAGGGAGGCAGGCAGAAGCCACATGAAAGCTCAGTTCGTTATGGGGTCGACGTTCCAACAGGACCGTGGTCTGAGCCACAGCCATGCCTCAGGCTTTCGGTGGCTGGCCCACCTCTACTCGGATCTCCCCAAGGCTGCCTGTGTACCCCACAGAAACTTATGATCTCCTAGGCCTTTACTGGGATGTTGCAGTGGCATGATATAGGCCCCCCACAGCTCCCGCGGTGTAAGTTAATGGGGGGCTGCGCTCCAGGGGGCCCCCTCAGCACAGTACCCTAGCCTAAGAGCTCCTGACTGAATCCGGAGGGAGGGGGAGGGCTGCATGTACTTTGCGGAGGGGGTGGGGGGTGTCCTCAAGTTTCGTATGGCACTGGGATTTTACAGATAATATCTGAAACAAATCATGCTGGCGCTTTAAGCTGACATACTTGTACCTCCACATCACGTTTGACATTCAACGCAAGGTGAAGAAAAATGATCTGTATGTAAAGTAGTGGATCGAAACAGGATAAGCCGACCGAGCTCATGCGCGCAACAAGTTTGGCACTCCAATCCTGATCTAGCACTATGCGGATATATGCAATATAAGCTACAATATAAATTTATATATCTTACCTTCACTGATGTAATGAATCCAAAATGTTTTACTGTAGCTGTGTCCGCACTCTGGCTCTTAGACAAAAAGGTTTTCAGTGGTGAGCTTGAAATCACTTGCTTTATTTCCTGAATTCTGTACGGAGCCAAGTCCCACCTGCGTTCGCTAGTTGACTGACACAGGAAACCCTAAAAGCTTTTATGCATTTGTGTTATTTTTTTCCAGTGTAATGTGTTCGCGTTTGTGCGTGTGGGAACGCCACTCCGGAAGCCTTCCTATAAGGCCACGAGTCCATCTAGCCGCTGGGATGCCGTCCAAAATAAAGAAAGACATGGCGATGGCACATGGGTGCCCAACGCCCCGTTACTTCTCCGTCTGAGGGGACAGGGTCACACAGCAGAGCTGCTCCCACACAATGGTCACAGGAAGAAGGAACATACAATTGATACCTCTAGGGGAATGACTCCTGCCCCTAAACACGTGGAACGAATAACAATGGGAAGGGAGGGGAGAGCCAAGGTCCAGTTTAGGACTCATTGGGACGGTGAAGTTCAGAAGCACAGAAGACATTTGGTCTATCAGTGAATACACCCACTTAGCAGCAGACAGCGCCATTTTGGCTGCTTATGTGTGAACCTGCTGTGAGAAAAGCACACTTTATTTTAAATCATCGGCAGAATTTAGGTTTTCATTCAGTGTGTCAAGCTCATACTTGGCGATAGACCCAATTCGGATGGGAGACTTCCGATTTTCTAAACCCAAACTTTTTTTTTTTGGCTGTCTCACGCCTACAATTGCCTCTTCTTCAATTGAAGTCAATGGGAGAAATCCATTAAGCCAATTATTCTTCTTAATTCTCCCACTTTCCTCTTCTAAAATGTTTGCATGTATGCAAGCTGTACAGGGACTGCTGCCAGCTTCTGAATTACATCTGAAAACAAGCACTGGCAAAGCGTTGTCGGCTGCTTTTGTTTCGTGATATCGTGTGTCACACTGTAGAGCCGTGTGAGTTGGCAGGTCTGCTCTAGGTAAATAATATTTATAAATCATTTTAGTTAAATCGAAAGACTTTGGGTAACACCCGACCTAAAAACAAATTTGGCTAACAGAAACAATATTTTTTTGGTTTAAGAAGGAGCACGTTATTGTGGTAGTCCCTGACAGTGAATTGAGCTACCTTGTGTGGAGATGTGCTCGTTTTGAAAGCGCAACATGCCCTCGCTGACAATGAAATTAGCAAATAGCTGAAATTGGCTGACCCACTGCGTCATGCTGCAAGTTATAGTAAGCGGTCGAAAAAAATGAATGACACAACAACAGACAAAGAGGGCTAGCTGAAAGCCCCTTCATGTAAATATATGATATATATAATTTTAGCAAAATCAAAATGTTTTGGATACCACCTGACCTAAAATGTCGATCTGGACATGGCCCACATCATTCTGTGGGAGGTGGGAGTTAGAATTTCAATATTTTACATTTTATTCTCAAAAGCAGGAAATAATAAATTTAAGCATCACGTAGCATGACCAGATTGCTACAAGTTCATCTCCATTTTAGGAAAACTGTTGGATAAACACATTTGCCTCAAAAGTTTCCAAACAATAATTAGATGTAGCACTGCAGTTCCCTTTTGGCGAAATGCTCTTCAACATGCCATGCCATGGACATTGTAGAGGAATTCTACCACTTAATGTGATGGAACGGCATGATACAGTGACATAAGTTGCTTAGCTATACAATCTTAGATATTTTTATGGGATGTGTACCATGCTTACATGAGGTACTCAGTTGTATTTCTAAAAAGCACCACAGAGTGCCTGTTCTCCTAAGACCCCTGGTGGAGCAAGAATATGAACAACTTAAAAAACTGGACGTCACAGAAAAGGTATCTGGTCCCATGCCATGGCTGAGAAGCCCCGCCACCAAGGAAAAATCCAGCTATGCATTGACATGCACTTACTCAACAAGGCTACCTGGAGAGAAAGACATTGAACCCCCACAATGGATGACATTATCACTTATCTGAATGGACCCAGGTGGTTCTCCAAACTCGATCTGAGTTCAGGATATCGTCAGTTACAAATGGATGAGGACAGCTGCTATATAACGGCTTTCTTGAGACACCTTGGACTGCGGTGCTGTTAGAAATGGGGTCTATGGTTGGAAGTCAGGTTACCCCCTGTCCAAGCAAGGACCCTCACTCTAGTCAGGGTAAATCACACACAATCCAAATTATCCTGTGCCCACCATCTGGTAGCTTGGCACTGAGCAGTCAGGCTTAACTTAGAAGGCAATGTGTAAAGTATTTGTGCAATAAATCATGCAATAAGACAGCAGAACACCACAAAAATACACCACACAGTGTTTAAAAAAAGGTATAATATTGATCCGATAAGAGGCAGGTCAAAACAATTAAGATGCAATAAGTATATTTTGAAATATCACTGTAAAAATAATATAGGCCCTCTTTTTGAACATGGCGGTTCGGCCCGCCATGTCGGCAGTGGCGGCTGAAGCTGCCAGTCGGCATGGCAGGCCGAACCGCCATATTATGGACATGGTGACGGCTGCCGCACCCACCGCCAGGCAGCCTGGCGGCAGGTTGAAACACCATCCGCCAGGGTAGCTGCGCTACCCTGCGGATAATGTTTCATTTCCCGCCAGCCTTTTCCTGGTGGGATATCCCACCAGGAAAAGGCTGGCGGAGGGGGTGCTCCGGGGCACCCTGGGGGCCCCTGCACTGCCCATGCACTTTGCCTGGGCAGTGCAGGGGCCCTGGTGCAGAGCCCTGTCACGCAGGTCATGATCTGCGTGAAGGGTGCAATTGCACCTGCCGCACAGAGGCATTGCCGTCAATGTCCCGGCCGAGCCTTTCTGTGAGCTGGCGGGCGGAAACAATGTTTCCGCCCGCCGGCTCTAAGAAGGGTTCATTATCTGGCTGGCGGGGTTCCGGGGTCGTTGGCGGTCAGTGTTTTGACCGCCACCATGAACACGGCGGTTGTTTCCGCCGTGTTGATAATGACCCCCATAAAGTGTCTTTAGTCTCTTAAAAGTAAAAAAATGTCTCTAAAGAGTCAAAGAGTGGCTTAGAAGTGCATGAGGTCCCCTTTCAGTTCTATCCTGTCTGACAGGGTCCCAGTAGGGGGCGTGGCAGTCCTTTGTGTGAGGGCAGGCTACTGGCCTTTGACATGCAAGTGTCAGGCCCTCCACCCTCCCAGTCCAGGAAGACCCATTCAATATGCAGATATATGCAAGTGTGGCTGAGCATCCTGTGTTTGGGGTTGTCTGAGTGAATGCACAATGGAGCTGTCAACTGAACCTAGCCAGATGTGGATTGTAAGGCACAGAAGGATTTAAGTGCAGAGAAATGCTCACTTTCTAAAAGTGGCATTTCTAAAATAGTAATATTAAATCCAACTTCACCAGTCAGCAGGATTTTGTATTACCATTCTGACCATACTAAATATGACCTTGTTACTCCTTTCAGATCCTCACAGTAGTGCAAAAACAAATTTAGGAGTTTTACACTACCAGGATATGTGAACTACACAGGTACATGTCCTGCCTTTTGTCTACACCGCACCCTGCCCTATGGGTTACCTAGGGCCTACCATTGGGGTGACTTATATGTAGAAAAAGGGGAGTTTTAGGTTTGGCAAGTACTTTTAAATACCAAGTCGAATTGGCAGTGAAACTGCACACTCAGTCCTTGCAATGGCAGGCCTGAGACATGGTTAAGGGGCTACCTAAGTGGGTGGCACAATCAGTGCTGCAGGTCCACTAGTAGCATTTAATCTACAGGTCCTGAGCACAAATAGTGCACTTTACTAGGGACTTACAAGTAAATTAAAAAATCCAGTTGGGTATGATCCAATTTCATCATGTTTAAAGGGAGAGAGCATATGCGCTTTAGTACTGGTTAGCAGTGGTAAAGTGCGCAGTCCTAAAACCAGCAAAAACAGTGTCCAAAAAGTGGAGGGAGGCAGGCACAAAGTTAGAGGTGACCACTCTAAGGCTGTCCGGTCTAACAGGCACTACAAGCTCCTATGTTTTGGGATTTCCTCCATGGCCGAGATGTTTCAAGACACCATCTAGGAAACATTGTATAGCCTTCAAGAAGTCATGAAAATAAGTGATGGCATCCTCATCTATTCACCAAGAACAGGAAGCCACCACCATCAGCTACAGGCGACCCTGAAGAGTATGAGTGAACATCGTTTGACCCTCTACCATGACAAGTGCTCATTGTTCAAGACAAAGATAGAGTTCTTTGAATATGTGTTCACAAAAGACGGCATTCGAGTAGACCCTCAGAAATCGAAGGTCATCCTATAGGCACCTGCTCCGTGGACCATCAGAGAGATCCGCATTTTCCTGGTGATGGCAACGCATTGCAGCAGGTTCATTTCCGGTCTGGCGATGTTCCCTGAGTTGCTCCGTGCCCTAATGAAGATGAAGATGACCTGGGTGTGGGGCCACATAGAAGTGCAAGTGTTTGAAGATATCAAGAAAGCCCTGTTGGATGGAGCCACCATGACCTACTTTGATCCAGCCAAAGCCACTGGCCTGGTGATGGGTGTCAGCCTTTTAGGGCTGGATGCAATGCTGACTCAGGAGAGGGAGCCAGGCCAGCAGTTGCCCATTGTATTCGCGATTCAAGTACTCACTGCCACAGAAGCTTGATACAACCAGATCGAAAGACAAGCTCTCGCAATCAAGTGGGTCTGCAAACACTTTCCCCTTTACTTACGTGGGCAAACATTCTGAATAATAATGGACCATCAGCCAGTAGTCCCCCTGTTCAAAGGAAGTGCACCACATCCACCACCTCAGATAGACTGGTGAGCCATAGAATTACAACTGTACCAGTTTGATGTCAATTATGGATCCTGAGCAAGAAACCCAGCAGACTTTCTATCGAGACACATAATAACGGATGAGAGCACACCAGCACCCACTGTTGACCACTCGCCCATGGAGGAATACATACAGATGGAGAGCCAAGGAGCATTCTCCAATGCACAAGCCATTCCAGCGATCAGCCAGGCGACTTCTGAGGATGAAGTACTCCAAAAGGTCACACAACCCTCTGAGAAGGAACACGGAAGATGTTCCTGGTGGATGCCAACAAGTGGGTAGGCGGTGACAAGACCAGATTGACCCAACTGTGGAGGTTCAGGAACGAGTTAAGCACCACCTCAGATGGACTAGTGCTGTGGGGCACCGCATAGTGTTGTTGTCCTGCTGTGTCATACAGCTTGCCAACCCCAATGATCATGGAAGAAGCATGCAATGTTCTATGGTCAAGTGTCACTCTAGACTTTGACAGCTTTTTGCGATGGGTGCCTTACAATGGTAATGGTGGATGGGCACTCCAAGTATCCTGCAGTTTAACTTACAGAGGCAATGGTATTGTCTAAGTCTGGCTCCTACTGGACAAAGTTTATGCCCTCCTCGGCGTTCCAGACGAAATATAAACAGAGATCAGACCACCCTTTTAAGGAACTGAATTCAAAGACTTTCTCTGCTTGACTGGGATCAAATACAGGAAAGTGATCCTGCTGGGGCTTCAGGCCAAAGGGGATGCCGAGTCCCAGGAGACTGAGTATTGATTTGTGACTGTCCTCCAAGTAGGAACTTCCACACATTGTACAAAAAGGGTCAGTAAATGGACACAGATGTACATAGCACCATGGTGACTACCACCAGAGGAAGAGAGAGGGTGGCCAGAAATGTGTCCTTGTCAATAAGGTGATGGCCCTACCTGAGGAAAAGCAGGAGGAGGAAGCAGGAGACAACAACATGGACCCTCCCGAGTGGGCATAAAACTCACCGGCAGTCTGGAGGGGTTCCTAGTGGAGACGGATTCCCATCGCAGCAGCAACACCCTCTCGGAATTGAAACCTGATTTGGTTGAATCAGCCCAAGGCACTCTGCCAGGACCCATGGAGGCACGGAATCACCAATACAACTTGCATCCCAACCGAAACCCGGGCCAGGGAATATGTGTGCACTGCACAGCACTATTCTATGAGATGTCAACAAAGACTAACATTGGGGGAGGTATGTAGTGAGTCACCCAGGCCACTCATGCATGACCTCTGACCCTATCATGGGCACACAACCCCACAGCCAGGTGGGGCTACAGGGTATAAATTAACAGGATTGAGACCGTTTGGGGTATCCTCCCTTATCATCCAGAGAGTGTGAGTGTTCTTATCATTGCTGCTTGCTTCCCCGCATGACCTACTTCCCCGCTCTCCTGTACCACATTACTGTCTATAATGACCAAAACACTACTTCATTTTGCCCGATTCATCTCCTAATGAAGTCACTGTGAAAAGACTGTGAAAAAGAAACACACAATCCAGGATTATTTTTTGGGGTCGCATCTTCTTCATGCCCAGCCACTGAATGTTAGCTAGCCAGTGTT
Organism: Pleurodeles waltl; assembly: GCF_031143425.1. NCBI lineage: Eukaryota > Metazoa > Chordata > Amphibia > Caudata > Salamandridae > Pleurodeles > Pleurodeles waltl. Next base: position 574,751,761 of record NC_090449.1, on the reverse strand, counting down.
TTAAAGGGGAAGGAAATGAGTGTAAGTACTCACTCCAATGAGCTGTGTTTTTTGGAGTGGGTCTAGTGGTAGGCTTAAGATTCAAGCAATTAATGGGCTGGAGATAGAATGTCATGGGTACCATCAAAACTAATAGTAGAATAGGTTATCTACAGTGCTTGTCTCAGAAGTGTGAATTTAAGTAGTATACATAAATAGCAAAGAAAATAAAGTGTATCATGCAAATAAGGATTATGCCTGCAATTCTATTATATGATATGTGCTAGATATATGCTGTTTATTTTGAAATAGAATAGATATATTATTGGTGCAGAATGCATTAATTCCCCCTCTTCCTTTCCCATCCTGCCGTGCTGTGTGCCATGCAACACACTTGTTGCACAAAGTACTGGCCTGGAAACCACAGCACTGAAATAATAAGGTGTGATTTCCCAAGAGACCTATTATTCCCCATCATTATAGAGTTTACAGACACACTGAGTACAATCAGAGAAACTGCAGGTAGCTTTTGAGTATGTGTTAAATCTGAAGGCCTTGGGTGGTCTCCCCCCACAATTTTTTGCCTACCTCCTCCATTTTACTGACCTTGTTTTTGCGGGTATTAGGACTTTGTGCACATTACTACTGTACATGGTAATACTGGCTTACCACCAATTGGCATATTTAATTTACTTATAAGTCCCTAGTAAAGTGCACTACATGCGCCCGGGGACTTTAAATTAAATGCTACTTGTGGGTGGCCTACAGCACTGATAGTGCCACCCACCTAAGTAGCCCTTTAACCATGTATCAGGCCTGCCAATTCCAGAGTCTGTGTGTACGATTTTCCACTGCCATGTCGACCTGGAAAAATAACCCTTTTGTCATGCCTAAACCTTCCCTTTTTATACACATAAGTCATCCCTAAGGTAGGCCCTGGACAACTTAGAGTGTAGAGTGCAGTGTATTTAAAATCCAGGACTTACTTTTAAGTTTTGCATGTCCTGGTAGTGAAAAGTTCCAAAAGTATTTTTTCCCTACAGCAAGGCATATTTCTCTAACAGGATACAATTGGGATTACCTTATTTCATCTTATAAGTGTAGTTCACAATTTGGAAGAGCTAAACATTTCAAGTTTGCACAATTTAAAATCACAGTTTTTGGTGAAGTTGGATTTTAAATTGCAATTCTTAAAATGCCACTTTTAGAAAGTTAGCATTTTCTTACTTTAGCCATTTAGTACCTGCTGCCTGTCTCTGATCACATGTCTCGGGTGGGTGACGACTGGGCTTTGTGTATTCCTCCTAAGCAGCCACACAAAATGGGAGCTTAGATGTGACTAGATGGGCCATCCTGGCAGGATGGGATGGAGAACCTGGACCCAGCTCACTTACACTGGAATAGGCTGTGTCCTGTCCCCACACAAAGGGCTTCATACTCCCCTGTATTGAGTCTGGAGCCAGGGCAGGAAGGGCAGGACCTCTATGCCCTTCAAGGGCCTGTCTTTGAAGTCTCCCCCACTTCAAAGGCACCGCTGGGTATAAGAACTGGACCACAGACCCCACCACTTCAGTATGCTTCTGGACCTGTGGATACTGTGCCAGGAAGGACTGCTGTGCTGCTGAAGGACTGCCTCTCTGCTAGACCGCACTCTGTTGGACTGCTGCTTTGTTGTGCTGACCTCCTCTCAGCTGCCCGCTGCCTGAGTGAAAAGGACTGGATCTGCATGACTTGAACCCAGAACCCAGAGTGACTGCAAGGGCTAGTTGACTGGCCTCCTGATCTGAAGTCTCAGGGACATAAAAGACTTCCAAAAAACTTGCTTCTTCACCAGGACTTTGCCATCTGTGACTCTACCCTGCCAAGTAGTGCCACCCCAGTCATCGACCCTTGGACGTGGGCTTAAGGCGTTTTCTCAGCAGATATGGCGCATCCTCTGCTGAGTAAATCACCCCGAAGCAGAATGATGCAGCTCCTCGACTGAGCAGCACATCTTGAAGCAGAACTGACACATCGCGGCTGTTGGGTGGATTGGATCCATCACAACAGACTTGCATCATCGCTGCATCCTGTGTCTTGGGTTTGACGCATCTCCTTTGGAACTGTCACTGCGTGACACTCTACCCGGTGTAAGCTCCTTGCATCTGTCGTCATCCGCAGCCTCAATGACGCATTGCAGCTCAGTCGCTCACAGAACCGGCACATCTCCTCAACTGCACAATGAATCCCCAACACCGACCTTTTCATTGCAAGCCCGCCAACAAGATCCTTGATGTTGACACAACAGGACTTCGCACCGCAGGCTCGCTGAATCTCAGAAATTATACATCGCCTCAGCCGCGCAACACATCTTTGATGCAGCTCCACACACAGCTCCGCAACCATGAATTAAGGTACTTTGGTTCAGCAGGCCTAAATGGGTCCCTGTAGCCAGCCTGCGCACCATTGTGGTTGGCCTAAAGTTTTGACTTTGCCCCAGTCTGGCGTGACCAGATATCCCCAATAGGGCGTCTTGCTTCTTTTGCTATTTTTACCTAAAACTTTGAAAGTCAATATCTCCAGTTCTACTTACCAGATTTGTCATTCTGGTCTTGTTCTATTTGTTAATTTCAGATCTATTTTTCTGACCGGGTGTGGAATCTTTTTTTGTGTTGTTCTTGCTTTCTTACTTTTTGAAGTATTGCACAAATGCTTTACACATTGCCTCTAAGTTAAGCATGACTGCTGTGGGCATAGCTGCCAGACGGTGAGTATGTGTTAATTTAGGGTTTGCTTGTGCCTTAACCTGACTAAAATTGTGATTGCTGCTTGACCAGGGCTTAGACCTCAGTCAACCAACAACCCATGTACAACCCAATATGTACCTGAAATGTTCTGTGTGATGTATGATCCTTTACTTCAAAAATGACAATGCTAGCTGATTTCTACTTTGGTGAGCAGATGAAGTCATTCCCAGGACCCAGGCTATAACTACATCAAAGCACAATAGAATACATGCCAAATATGCATGATGTACATAAGGAACTCACTCCGCACTGTTGGACCTATAAGCATGCTTGTCATGGATGGAATGGAGGTTTGGAGCTATCCTTAAAGCTACTTGTGACGGGACCTTCAACACAATGGCTATTGCAGATGTTGGAGTGTGCCCCAGGGGAACCCCATAGAATATGGGGCTAAGAAAGTGTACAGAGATGAAGAGAGCTACTCGTTATGAGACCCTGGAGTGCATGCAACTAAAACAGCCTCTGTGGAAGAAAAAAGCCATATGAACTTCACAGGACAAAAGGGCCTACAACTCCCGCAATGCACTTTACTTAAGACAACAATTACCAGGGATCAGGAAAACTGACTGACTTTGGAGGGTTGGAGCATTTTTAAGAATTACTGCTAAAACGAGTTGATGAACTATACAATATTTTCGTTCTGTTTCTTTTTCAGTTGTGCCTGATGTTATAAATAGTGTCAAAGCATTAAGAAAACTAAAACAAACAAGTGTTTCTTTAATGTCTGTTCTTTGGGACTCTCAAGGTTTAGAAAAGTTCTATACAAATTCAATACAGTTCAATATAACTGCCTCTATTGCATTATGATGGAATTTTGCATTTTCAGTCTTTTATTGAAGTTAAAGTGTGGTGAAATGCCCCTGCGTGTACTTGTCATGGGATGTGATAATTGAGATTTTTATCCAAGTTGATGTCTCCAGTAGCACTTTAAGTAGCCCACCATGGCCCTGATTACATGTTGCACAGTACCGGTGAGGTGCAAACTCTGCACCAGTAATTACCACCTGTACTGTGTAGTAATGAGTTAAACCCCTGGCAATGGGGAATTAATCTGTAGACCTAGACTTATCAGATGGTATTCTCCTTTTCGGGGATTTAATGAGCACATTTACCACCTCATCTGAGCAGGTTGCAAAAGTATGCAGGGGACTGTAGTAAAAGGGTGACGGGGTTGAAAGGCAGGGGGAGGGGATGAGGATGATGAATGAACTCTGGAGGACGTTGTCTGGCGGGGGGTAAAATGAATTCCCCCTCCAAGCCTTGTCTGAGGTTCGGACAGGAGTTATGGAAGCAGTTGTGGAAGCTGTTCAGGATAAAATGCAGCCATTCACCACAGTGATTTGAACTGATGGATTTTCTGGCCAGTGAAGTTGGGCTTTTTGTTCCCACACCCAGTAAGTTGGGGTGCAGGAACACCAGACCTCTTATAATTTGGTGGAATTGATTCCACACTGGAAATTATCTCTGCATAGTTCTCAAATGGGCCCTTGTCTTTTATGTGCACCTTGCAATCGGGCTGCTTATGTAGAGAGAGCATGACACCATAAGGCACGAGAAGCAATGAAAAAACAAACAATGCCTATTCTAGCTGTAAATGGCTTTTTGATGACCTCTGTGGCTGACATGGGATGGATCTATTGGGAACAACAATCCCAATCTTTTTAACTTTCCAGAACAGATATTACTGATCCTCAGGAGCCTTTGGCTCAAAGGGGACGGATGGTGAAGAGAAGTAGATTATTAGTAGGTGGAAGTATTCACCCTCAGCTAGTAATAATACCACAATCACCAATAGGTTCCGTCAAGTCTCAGGAAATTAGTCCTTGCTCAACCCTTGGTAGCTTAGCAAACATGCAGTCAGGCTTAACTTAGGAGACAGGTCTGTATAAAGCATTTAATTCCACCAAAACAGTAAATAAGTAAAAGACACAGCATAATAAAAACACCAATTTATAAAAGAAGAAAATACTTTTATCTTTTAAATGGCACCAAACTGACAAAAATCCAAAGTAGAGAACTGGAGACATGAATTTTCAAAGATGAAATTAAAAATTGTGCATTCTGGGGCAAAAAAGCATAAACCACCACTCACAGCTATCTGATCATACTAGCCTGTGACAAAGTCAGTGTTTTAGGCCGACCATGGTGCAGCGCAGGTCAGATAGGTTGAGAGCTAGGCCCTGGTCAAAACATTCTCTTTGGGCTTTGGGTCTGATTTAGATACTGGCTGAGAGAATATTCCGTCACAAACGTGACGGATATCTTGTACCCCGAATTACGATCTCCATAGGATATAATGGGATCATAATATGGCCCGTGGGACTTACATCACTTTTGTGACAGGGTATTCCCCTCCGCCAAGATTTAAATCAGACCCTTAGTCTTTTTCTTGGAGCTTTTCCCTCCACAAGTCCTCGGGTTCCTTGGATCCAGAGTTTGATTAGACTAAAGCAGCCTATTTCAGTGCAATGCCTCATTGAGCCTCTGGAAGTCTTTGTCCTCAACGTTGACAACAAGGAGGTCCAAAACTTTTAGTGGGACAAACCAGTATGATCAGGCTGATTTGCCAGTTGATGACAGTGGCTTGGCTCTCAAAATCAAGCCGGTCTCCTCCTGGAGCTTCTCTGCAAAACTTTGTAGAAAATTTCCAAACTTTCAGATCTTGTTACTTGTTGGTTCCTTTGGGGAAATATAAATCCGGGAGCACCAGTCAAGGCTTCACAGACTCTGAATTGCATCTTGAGGCTGGAACCCTATCCCCCATAATGTACCTGCACAGTCCAGGAAAAATCCAGTTGTAACTGTCAGCTGGGGTGATCCTCCCTTTGGCTTGGCAGATAACTTCTTCCAGCTTTGTTGTACCTGAGCTGATCAGGGAGTCCACTCCTTTTCCTAAGAGTCAGGCACAGTCCTTTCTTTGTGGAGCCTTGTAAATGCAGCAGTTGCGGTCCTTCTGAGTGCAAGCCTACTGTGGTGCAGTCCAAGGGTCAGCAGAGTAGTCCTTCTGATGTTCCAGGCAGTGATCGGACGAGCTCCTTCAGCTCTTGCATATTTATCTTTCCTTCTGGGCTGGCAGGAGGGGGGACACTCTACCCAAAAGGAATAAATATACCCCCTCCGCTATAACCACTTTCTGCGAAGGGTGACATATTTGTGACCCAAAATTCACTGTTAGCTCAAAAATCAAGATAGAGAAATTCTCTCCTTGGTGTGTGTATCTGTGTAACCCAAACAGAGGTGTGGCTAACATCTGACTACACTCCTCTTCCAGCCCCTCTCCTAATCTGATTAGTGGGGGTCTCATCTGGTGGGAGATCAAGGGAGTGGGTGCTGGCCTGGGTCCCATGACATCTGTTCTCCTGCCTTTGGATTCCAGCTTATTTCACCAGACCCCTTCCTTTTCCTGGCTTCTACAGGAAGCAAATCTCCTCCCACCAAATTAAGTGCATTGTTTCAGCCCCAAGCCTCCTCACACCTACTCAGATGACAGCTTGGCTCAGGCTGTAAAAGGCTGACCAATCAGAAGAGGCTACTACTGGGCTCCTTTAGGTAACTTCACAATAGTAAGTTGTAAAACTACTTTCCTGTAATATTTATAATACATGTGACCTAAACAAGTTGTTGGATTTATTGTAACCATTATTCTGATCCTTTGACATGTCTAGCTAGCTCTAAACAAAAATTAGAGCTTAGTAATTTAACAAAGCCTTTCCATGTTAGTCTATGAGTCTAGCAGCACTACAATAGGGCAAAACTACTTAGGCTATTTTCCCCTACTAGGGCATATAAAACATCTTTTTATACTTTCCCTGCTTTTTATTACAATGTAACCTACCCTAGGGGCACCCAATAAGTTATAAAAAGGTAGTTTGGGACTTTGGAAGTACTTTTAATTCCAAAGTCGGGTCTGGACATATTTTATATTAAAACCAGCCTGCAAGGCAGGCCTGGCTTTAGAATGACGCTAGATACCACAGCAGTGCACATGTAAGTAGTTTAAGTCCACTGTAGTCTCTAAAACTACATGCCCTTCCATATATTAGGGACTTACAGGTAGTTTGTCTTTGCCAATTAGAATTATATCAATTACCAAATACCTTTAGAGGACAGAACACTAGCTCTGGCCCTGGTGAGTAGAACACAGGGCACTTTCAGAGTCAGTAACCACAAGCACAAGTCATAAAATGGGGGTGACCAGTGCAAAAAGGATGGCTTTCCTACAGAGGGGGTCTCCTGTTCTGTGAAGCCAAGTGAGAGAAAATAAGAGAAAGAAGAAACAAGCCTTCTCACCAGGTTGCATGCTACCTGAAAGTATTTTAGAAGTGTGAAATTGTTGAATCATCAAATCTAAAGACTGTATAGGAGATAGTATGTGGCTTTCATTGATGAAGTCGTTTGAGGCTTACAGTGACCAATATGTATTCTCTTTCAGATGTAATGTAAGAGTGTTAGCTGAGTTTTGGAGTGCAACCTTCTAATGAAACATATCAAAAAAGGTTTGCATTAGGTGCAGTTTGATTATGTATTACTAAAAATGAAGATGTTTAACTCACATTTGTTGTGTTAAACTCTTTGTACATTTTGCAGCAGCTTAGCTTGTACCATGTGTAAAACAATTTTCAAATAATTGCTTGCATATTCACAGTGTTTTTGGTCACTCGATGGGAGGTCATAGTATTAAAAATACACGTCCCTGTGCCGCAGTGAAGCAACCAGGATTCAGTTCCATGACTGTCTGGTTACAGACAAAGGACTTGATTTAGAGTTTAGCGGACAGGTTCCTCTGTCACAAATGTGACAGATATCCTGTCCGCTGCATTATGATTTCTATAAGATATTATGGAATCTTAATTACATGGATGGGATATCTGTCTGGTCGGGCAGCCAGGCACTGTACTTGTGCTAAATGTGCAGGCATCTGGCTGACTGAGTAGATCTTTGTTGGACTGAAGATGTCACATCCCTGTGGGCGTGACCACCTGAGTCCGGCAAAGAACTTGGTGGTCCTCCCCTCATGATGACCAAGACCTGGGTGCTTCAGTTTTAAGCCCTTAAGGGCCCAGTGCTAAGTTTAAGTGTTATTTTTTTAATGTTTTGTGACCATCGGTAACATAACAAAATAGAAGTGGTAGCCAATAACCGGTAATCCAAATCCAAATCCAAAAATCTTTATTTTAGAACTATATGATAGGCCATAAAAGCAAAGTTATCTTAAAATACAATACATCATAAAACAATTAAAAAAAAACATTGATTTATACATTCAAAGAACATTTATAAGCCATTTATAGTGTAAGAATTATTAAGATATTCTTTTCCTGGAGCATATTGCTTCACAGATATAAGTAGCAACATTAAAGCATATGGTACGGGACTCCAAAGTGCACAACAGGCACATAGTAGCCTTGTGGTCCCTGATATCATATTCGATAAAAAATAGGTTTTAAAAAGTGCTTCCTTAAGTACAGATAAAACTGGCAAAAAAGCATAAAGTACAGAGTGCTCTGTTTCGAGGTACTGTCACACGGGCAGGGGAGGCTCCTCCATTAGGGCGGGGGGAGCTGCAAACCTTTCACCACGAAGGGATAATAAACTATGTTTATTATCCCTTTGTAGTGGAAGGGGCGGGCACCAGGGGCAACGAGCACCGAGGGGAGTGCCCTGTGCAGTCCCCTCAGAGCGCATGTGTGTTTGGCCAGCTGTCTCGGGCCGGCCAAAGACACATGCGCTGTAGGCTCTCTGGCTGGACAGAGCATGCACAGGCTCCCAGTCTGCCTGGGAGCACCCAGCCAGGGCATTCCTAGGCAATCCTGACGCTGCTCTGAGCAACATCAGGTTTGGCCACAGGGCAGGCTGGGAGCCTGTGTCTTCATGCAGCCTGAGGAGACGGAGGAAAGGTGCGGCGCGGTGAGGAGCAGGTACGTTTTTATTTTATTTTAATTCATTTTGTGACCAGCTCCCATGTGCTGCCTCCCCCCACCCCGCGCACCACCCCCTCCTCAATAACGATGCGAGCCGTGACTGCACACCGGCACAGGACGGACCTTACATCCTACTGACTAATACCGGGAAAAGAAACCAAGTGGTGTAGTATATTTAACCACAATCTACTCAAAACAAATCCGTGTTGCATATTTGTCACTCAGGATAAATAAGATTGAAGGCCCTCAGTTGGAGCATAAGACACGTATGCAACTACCGTTTGTTTCAACTATTGGCGCGTCAGCTTGTAAGGACGAAAGGGAATCATCAACCCCATTTACATTTAAAGAGAATAAAAAAGGGGCCAACACACACACCTGTCATATGCCCCATATAATTATAAAACTAGAAGAAAGTTCTCTATTCGGTCCATAACGTATTTTGCCTAAGAAGTGCAATAAGACAGACAATATTCGTGTGGGCTCCATAAGTAAGCAAAGTGAGCCACAAAATTGAATGGTCCACTAGGTCAAAGGCACTGGTTAGGTCTGCAAAGCACAGGTAAAGTGAACTTGGCTTGTCTCTTGTATATTTCTCAATCAAGAGCCCACAATTCAGACACTGTTCCACCATTCCAAGTCCCTTTCTGAATCCGTACTGGACCTCTGACAGAATGAAATTGTCAGTTGCCCAGTCCTCTAGTCTCCGTAAAACAATCCTACCCAGGATCTTTGTAGATGAATCTAGGAGGGAAATGGAATGGTAGCACTTCGAGTCTGATCTAGCACCCTTCTTATATGTTGGTACAGTAATGGATTTGGCCCATGAAGGAGGTACAGTACCCAATACTGCTGCAATAAAAACTCGAGTACGTATTGGGGCCCACAGCTCATGCAAATCTATATCAGATTCAAACTGAACGCCATTGGGTCCGGGAGCTTTCCCTTTAGCGCAGTTGTGAATTGCTTCTGAGATCTCATCTAACATAAAGACCGATGGTGAACCACTTTCAGCAACGATACTTCTTTCTAGTCCATTTGTAACCAAAGGGAAAGGCCTTGATTAACTGTTAATTAAAGGATCAAAAGTCTCTTCAGAATCGTCTACTCATACTTGTAGAGAAACAAAACATGTGATGTTAAATCAGGGCACAAATCTATTTTCAAGAATGGGGCATTTATGGTGTTAAAAAAAGGATTGCCATTTGTCTCAGGAGCCTGAACCAAGTTCAGCCAAGCCTCTTCCCTTAACTACTTTTTCCTGTCTGCTAAGGCTTTCCTATACTGTTTCCTTAAGTATTATTAGTAGCAGTCTCTTGGGACATGGTGTATAGCAGCCCTCAGTCTTTAAGAAGCCTGTGTACGTGTGCGATTGAACCAGCCACGTCTCACAGAATGCCCTTTTTTCACCGGGTGAACCAGGAAGGGGTTAAGGGCCACCATAATGAGCTCATAAGCAGAGACCATGTCCTCATTAACAATGACAACGGCTAAACAAGTATCAAACTCATGCCATTTGGATCAACAACCTCCGCAACATGCATGTTGGGTCGATTCCTGACCATCTGATATGTAAATGATTTGATCTAACAAGAGCAATATGTGAAATCTTGGTGTGGTTACTGAGTAGTCAGCATGTAAAGTCATAGATAACACTAACTGATTAGGATCACTGAATGCTGTTCGTAGGACTCTGAGATTAGAAAGTAAGTGAACAAAGTTACAACTTAGCAAAAGATGATGAATTGTAGAATGTGCACCCCTTTCCACAAACGTATGAGTCTGGGAAGTATCTAGTCGAGTATGCTCTTCCAGTAGTGTTGAATCGTATTTATAAAATAAGGTGTTTAAAGACTTTCCATACTCACTATGTTGGAAATGTAGGGTGCCCTCCATGGCCCATTTAGTGAAACCACACATCCATCTTGTCAGAAGGCTACACTTTTGGATATTAAAATCCTCAGCCCATACAATAGAACAAACATGCTTAGATTGAAAAAGGAACGCATGAAGGTCCCCTCTCACGGCGCTGCCGACCTTGCATCGAGTAGATTCAAGCACATTATTATAATAGTTGATTATAATCACATCAACCCCCCCGTAAAGGTCAACTACACAAATTGATAATAAGGAGAGGGAGTGACAGATCTTCTGATGATGACAGGTAGTAAGTTGGAGATCACCATCTGTAAACCACCCTTAGCATGGCCAGCCAGGGTTGGGGTTACTGCTGCAAACAGGGAGGGGAAACCCTCAACATGTGAAGGAGAGACCTGCCAGGATTTTTGAATTCAGATTATATGAATGGTAAAGTAATATTGAGGCAGTCCAGTGAGATTAGCTTATTCTTGAGCCCTAAAATGTTCCAATAAACAAAATAACATACCCCTTGGTAACATGGTTGAGCTGAGGCAAAATCTGAATTAGCCTGACTTAGACTCTTCTCCAGTGCCCCACTACTAGATAAGAGGTGGTTAAATAAGATGGGGGCATCAGTAGAAGCTTGGGGCACATTATCATGGCAGTGAGAAGGATTAATAGAGACTGAAAGGTTATCTGAACCATCCAAATGGGTATGGACCTGACCACAGTACCCTCTCCGAGCTAGCAAAATCCCTGTGCAGGCCAGAAGACTGACCTCCAGGGGGAAGGTCAGAGAGTCAGTCAGCCTCAGATAGAAAATCAAACCAATTCCGCACAGGCAAGTTAAACTGTACGTTACCAGGGGCAGATGGGGGAACAGAAAGAACATGCTGTACAATATCTTGAGTCATCCCTAGAGTAGCTACAGCCCCGTTCATGGCTGGCAATCTACAAGGGGGTACAGACATAAAGCGAGGCTTATAAAAATAACCAAGTGGGAAAGTGACAATAGAGCTCCCAAACTGCTCATACCCATCTTACAGCACAATAATGACTGAGCAACAGCAGGAGTTTTAGAATTAATAATAATATGCCCCTTGAGCAGTGATGGGGCCAGGGCCAAAATAACCGATCCTTCTTGTAAACAGAATCTCCTCGGAAAGAGGGAAGGGGAACCAGTTAAACACTTTATTTTGCAGTTTCACATAAGGCTCCACATGATTTTTCAGTAGAGGAGGAACACCAGTTAAAACCATGACAAAAGGGCAAACATCAGGGGTGAGGTTTAAAGTAGTCTTATTCGGGCTTGCGTTAATGTCCTTAACCTGAAGTTACCCAATCTAGGGGGCAGCCAGCACTTTGTGAACTGCCTGCATAGTCTGCGTGGTTGAGGGATGAGGAGCATTGCCCCCTCCAGACAACAACAGAGGTCAATCACCGAGCTGTTTTGAGTGCAATGTGGCACCACCAGAGCTAGATAAATTGGTTAACTCAGTAGACACAGTGGAGTTCTTAGCACAATGAGGGTGGCGTGACAAGAAAGACTCAGGATGGGATTCAATAGCGCTCAGGTGCTCTAAAAGAAGAGAGAGTTCATCCCGTAGAACATCTTCGAATGCAGTAACACAGTCAATCAAGAGGCGCTCACTACCACAGGTGGTCAAAGAGGGTGCTGATGCGTCTGTCATTAACTGACAGAACAGTTAAATACTTTCAACTGGCTTTGGCAAAGATCTTTGGCAAAGATTCCATCTGAATGGCTACATCAGTCAAATTGCACCTGAGTCCCCGCTTTGTTTCCTTGGTAAGCACCTGAAATCTGGTTATAAAGGGAGGAGCAGTCTTTACCACCTCTTGTGAATCCCCTAAAGGGTCCAAAACTCCACCAGCAACAGAGCGCCTAACAGGTGAACTGAGTTGAGAGTACAACATAGTGTCATTGACAGGCTCTGGAATTATGCCAGAGTTAAGGGACAGCCATCTCTCGGTGAGGGCTATTTCAGTATTAATGACCCCCACAGCCTTCTCCAGCATCCATTCTATTGATGTTCATTTTGGGCAGGGCCGGAAGCTGGCAACACTCCAGATGTTTTCCTTTTGTCCATAGCTGGCTTACTGGTAGTGAAACACCCATACAGTGCCTCTTATGAAGCAATCTAAAGTAATAGAACTTGGCCACAGTTAAACAAAATTCAGAAGGAACAAACAAAGGGGAATAGTACCTGTAAAACAGTTGACGAAAGAGGGCTGGCCCTGCCCAACCTCCTTCGGGCTCAGACAGACGCAGACAGGCCCACTCTTGGCCTGAGTCATGGAAAGGGGTGCCTTTTTCAGCAGGGGGGAAGTTTCCGGCTTCTCCTGCTTCAGCCAGTGGTGAATTAAGGGGGCTGAAGTCCTTGACTGCACTGCCAGCTCTCCTATGCCCATGAAAAAATTCCTCCGATCACTGCAAGGGGTGTGCTTTTCAGCATGGCTGAGTGTTTCCGGCCCCTTCTCCTCCTGCAGCCAATGGTGAACTATGGCAGCTGAAGTCCCCTCCTGCACTGCTGGCCCTCCTGTGCCTGCGACAAAGTGATGTAATCTGCACACATCGTGAGGCGCCCGCCTCACTTACCTGGTCTTGGTCAACACACAGTGCCAGCAGGTCTCCCAGCAATGACCCAAGGGGTGCTTAGGGGGTGCTGCTGGGACCCTTTTGCAGATTATGGAAGGGGGCAGCTGGCCTCCGGTGGGCACTGAAATGCTGCTTGTGCAATGCTCCTCTGAGCTGTCCTCTGTAGGGTCAAAGAGTAGCATGTTATGGTGATGCTGGTTCAGTGAATCAGTCTTATGAAATGTCAGGAGCCCTTCACTTTCAGTGCTAATCAGAAGCCATTCCAAAAAAGTCTAAAAACTTTTTCCGTGAAGATTTGTAAAATGTTTTGCCACTCTCTGTTAAGCAAAAAAATGTTATTGTCCTTTCCGAAGATTTTTTACGCTTGTAATGATTTCTGGCATCTATAGGGTGTTTGCGTTATAGAACTAAAGGAGAATAATAGGTGGCTTGTTAGGGTGGCAGATGGCTGATGACCTTGCCCTAACATTCAAAGATAGCCACCTTTACTAAATGTGTGCTCGCTCATCCGTTGTGTGTGCACAAGTGCTCCCGATGCCCACGCTTGTGCTGACTGAGAGTATTGCTCAAAGCCCAGGATGTGCAGGTGCGTAGTCTGCACAGTGTGGCCCAGGAGGGCGGTGACTGTACAGAAATCATAGGCCACGTTAAAGAAAAGTGGTGCTGCACCCAGTGCAGTGCCACTTTTCTTGCGCCCCTTATTGCCCCCCAACGCCACCATGTGTGCGCCGTATCTTAGATGCCATGGCAGTAGTTAGGGAACTAGCATCAGAATTTTTTACGTTAGTTCTTAGCTTTGCAGGAGTAGAATAAAAAATGTTTATGCTAATTCTGCAAAGTCCATTGAGACCCATTGTAAACAATGCTGTGGCTTCTTTTAACGCCTGCTCTGAGCAGGCGTTAAAAGTGCTGAAACAAATGATGCAAAGAAATCTCTTGGATTTCTTTGTGCCATTTTTTCACCCCTCGCCTAAAAGGGGAGTGCCCTCTTTGTATAGGCATAATGTGCAGGCATAATGTAGCACAAAGGGTTACAAAGTGGTTCAATGCATGCATTGTGCCACTTTGTAAATTTGGCAGAGCGATTTTGGTCTCGTTGGGCCACATTACCATAAAACAAAATAATGCTAATGTGGCGCAAGGAGGCGCTAGGGGCTCTTAACTCGGCCCCATATTTGCTGATTCTATTTCAGGACCAGAGGCGAGGAATGTGCATTTCTTTCTTCACTTTATTAAAGTATCAGTTTTCAAAGGTGTATGAAAAGAAAATATATCACAACTACATATCCCATGAAACACTAGGATTAAGAGTCCATTATAACCACAGTCCAATAATAACCTGTTCCCCTTTATATAACTGTATGAAGTCCATTCTTATTCCTCTTTCTTCACTGCTAATCAATTAAATCATTGTGTTTCTTAAGTTCTCCCCACTTCATTGTTAATTACCACACATTGCGCTTGTTTAAATATATACTTGTGGTTTCAGAGGCCCGTGTTTTCTCACACGCGGTTGGCATTCTGCCTGAGCGAGCTTTTTTCCTTATTTAATGTGAGTCCTGAGTAGGTGCTCTCGCGTGCTGACAATGGTCCTGTCAGGCATGTCGCACCCTCATAGTCCTGCTTCTGTTCAGTGCTCTTACAAAGCCTGCTTGCATGTTAGGGTATTTTTGTGTGGGGAATTCCTTTGCTTTTCTCACATTTTATCCCCTGCCAACCCTCGCATTGACACTGTTACAGCAGTTGTTTTCCCTATAATATAAAGTCGCGCAATACTTCTATATCGCCACCTAGTGGCCATATTTATTTTTAATATCTGCTTACATGTTTGATAGCACCGGCACGGGGGCTGCCCTGTGTAAGTTTTGGGCATGTTATTAATATATTGGTGCAATCGCTACATTATCAAGGATCACTTTAGTGATCATGAATACTCATCCCTCCAGGATGCTGAAGAAGAATGGCCTCCCCAGAGATTACCTGCTGGAGTGAAACAAGCGCTTTCTTTAGATATTTCTAGAACGCTTGCCCTCCTACAAGACCAAGTAGATAAATTGGCCAAAAGTATTCCGGGGTTTTTTAGTGACCCTTCAGCTCAAGAACTAGGCTAGTACTAGTGTTAAAGGGGGGAAGAAGGCTCCTAAGCATGACGCAGGGCACCTGAAAGGTGTCGATAAATTGACTGAAACCTTCTGTAAGAGTGCGCGCATGCTTAAACATTTGCCCTACTGGGAGAGACATCAGCCTGGAGAAATTTGCGACGCAGTCGCCCAAAATTCAGACCCCCAAGGTAGGTTTCCCTAAAGAGGGAAGGGTGACTTAGAGGGTGACATCTCATTGGATGATGAGCAAGGATCTAGTAGACCATTGCACCCGGGGTCACATATTTCTGATTCCCCTGATGGGGACACAAGTCAATCTGATATGTTTGATCTCTCTTGTATCTACCATCCACTCTCGTCTGAATGGACACCTGACCAAAAAGTGGCGGATTACATGAGTAGTAAAATTTACCAGCTTTTAGAAAAGAAGGTGAGAGCAAGACTAAGGGCAGTCTGACCCAGACCCTCACTGCAAGGGAAAGTGGGGGCCACTCTGGATATTAATGCGAAGCTAGGTACATTCTTCAATAAATATATGAAGGACCCTAAAAAGAGCATAGGTCGATCCTGGAGGAATTGCTAGGATAAACTTCTGGACATGGTGGTCCCTCTTACTCAGATCATCCAGGTGGTGGAACACACAAAGCAATCAAGCGTTCCCATGTCCACTAAAATTGTAGCTGGTTGGGTGTAGAAAGCTATATGTTTACTGGGAAACACAAACTGTGTGCTAGCAGAAGAATGCAGGAGATCGCTTCTTATTAAAATCAACCCCAAGCTCGGGGACTTAGCAACTTCTGAGGCAGGGGCGATCGCCCAGGGTAACTTCTCTAGGGATCCCTTTGTAAAGGAGTTATGGAAATTCATGGCAACATTTTCTACCCCTTGACAAGGCACAATCTTCAATTAAAAAGATTATCCCAGGGAAGGTTTTTGCAGGGGCCCGAAGAGGGAGGGGCTGCTCCTTCCAGCAAGATACCTCTAGAACCCAGTTCAAAAGCAACGGTTGGAATGATGGAAGACAGGGAACCTTCTATCCCACCAGACGTTAAGGCAGAGAAAGAAACTACTCAGCCGGCAAAGGAGGCACTAACAGGGCAGGAGGAAACATAGAGAAGCAGTACCCTTTCTTTCCATCAAAACCTAGAGGGGAGACTCCGAAAGTGTGCTCACAATTGGTAGAAGATTGAAATGGACCCTTCGGTCCTTCAAACTGTTTGAGGTTTTTACATCGAGTTTTACGGATCTCCAATTCAGAGAACTTGATCAAGACCTCTGGTCTTTTTGAACGGAGAGATGTTTCTCATCAATTCAGAGGTGGTGGAGTTGCTACAAAAAGGCGCCATTTAGAGGTCAGTATTTCACCTTCCAGGGTTCTTAAGCAACTTTTGTTTGGTTAAAAAGAATGACAAAGGATTCAGACCAGTAATAAATCAGAGAGAATTCAACGAGTGTTTGATTTGCGCCACTTCAAGATGGAGGGTATTCATCTTCTAAGAGACATCCTTTTAACAAACGATTGGATGGTCAGGTTGGATCTCAAGGATGCCTACCTTATGATTCCCACCTTCCCTGCTCATCAGAGATTTCGCCAGTTCTCTTGGTCTATCCCGTGGTGTTTTACAATGCTCCTACGGCCAGTAGCAGAGATTCTTTGCACAAGTGGAGTATGAATGATCATCTATGTGGACAACATCCTTTTGATGGACCAATCTTTTTTTTTGTATATGTTTATTGAGAAGTACAAGTCAATATATAAGCCATGTGTTACAAAGAGAATCAATAAATCGAATTATGATCACATAGTAAAAAGATTAGGAATTATTAACTTCTGAGATTTCTAAACACAAAAAACCATAATACAGATATCAATAAATGCAATATATGAGATTATTCATAAGGCATCCATCTGTGAATTATCGCTTAAAAGTAGACCTATAAAAGAAAATCTGGAAAGAAAGAATTATGCAATATGTATTAAACCATATATTGCAGGTAGTTAGAAGATAGTGGAGATAGTAATATCATACAAATCCATATATATAGCATTTCAAATGAAAATATTCCTGCCAATTCAACAGCGTTGAATAGGTGAGCAGTAAGTCCTACTTAAAATAACAATGTTAATGGGTGAAGTGTCAATTGTCTTAATAATAACAGCATGACTCAAAACAATAATAAAAATGTCTTAAGTATAGGTGACAAAGAAGGAGAAAATATGAATACTAATAGAATATGTATTAGCTAGAAAGGGTTTCCAAATTTGGATGCAAATCACAAGATTATCTCGCAATCCATAAATCAGCTTTTCATGTGATGCCATTTTATACATTTCAATAAGCCATTCATCATGTGTAGGACATTGTGGTGTTCTCCAATGTTGTAATATACATATTTTTGCTACAGTGAGTGTGATAGCCATTAATCGTCTTGTATGATTTCTTAGATTTGGGAGATCAGTAACATAATGTGTAATATAACTAATTTTTCTGTTAAAGGAATGGGCACATGTATAGCTCTGTGTAGAGAGAAAGTTATAAAAGACCAGTGTTCCGTCAAAACTGGACATCGAAATAAAATGTGTAGTATATCACAATCCTCATGGGGACACCTCCAACAGGTAGAATGGTGTAGTGAACCTGCTATCTTGAGTTTTTGTGGTGACCAGTACCAGTTATGAAGAATTTTGAAAAGAGTGAATTTCATTTGTGCCTCTCTGATTCCTTTGTCCCTATTCATAACAACATCCGTCTAGTCCTCATTGGAATACGCTACATTAAGTAAACCTTGCCATTTGATGTAGAGTTGTGCTAGCAATGGTGATGAGTGTAGTTTATGCACTATCAGATTATAAAATCCAGAGACAGCTCCTTTCAATTTCCCCCAAGTTTTTAAGTATTGTAAGACTGGGGAATCCTAAGGTAGCCACGGAAATGGTCCTAGTCTACTAAGTAGAGCTTTTTTCAATTGTAAGTATTTCCCCTTTTGAGAGCTAGGGAGTTGAAATTCTATTTGAAGCATTGTAAAGGTTTTAAGCTCGCCTTCTAAAGTGAATAAATGATCCAACATTAGAATACCTGCTCTCTCCCGTATATCCCAGGAAATGGTCTGTTTCCCTATTCTAATATCAGAGTTATGCCATATGGGAGCCATATTATGTAGCCTCGGATTACTTGTAAGGAGTTTGTGGGAGTGTATTCAAATCTTTAGCATAGACTGAATAATAGGGTTAGAAGTTTGTAGAGCAGGTGATTTATGAGTATATAACATTTGCAAACTTGAAGATGCCTGTAAAGATTGTCTTTCAATAAGAAATCATAGTGGGGAGTCATCCTGTCTTGGCCAAAAATAAACTAATGGAGATAAATGGAGGGCTGCATAGTACTGTTCAACACATGGTAAACTAAGACCACCATATCCCCTGTGAGCAATCAATTTGGAGATTTTGAGTCTAAGTCTCAGAGATCCCCAAATAAAGGTTTTAATACCTTTCTCAATGTCTTGCATTATTGATATTTTAACTGTCAAATGTAACATACCTAAAACATAAGTGAAACGAGGCACTATAATCATTTTCACTGCCTGGACTCTACCCTAAAAAGACAGGCTAAGATGGGACCGTTTTCCATATTCTGACTTTGTTTTCGCAGTAAGTGGATCTAAGTTATCTTGAATCATACGTTCTAAACGTGTGTTGATATAAATACCTAGATACTTCCGGCGATCCGCTTTCCATTGAAAATTGTAGCCTAAGATAGCTGCTTCTGTTGTACCCCGGGATAATGGGAGAGCTTCACTCTTATCCCAATTGACTTTGTATCCAGAAATGTTTGAGAAGCAAGAAATAGTATCCATGAGTCCCGAGAGTGAAGTAGGTAGATCAGTAAGTGTGAGTAATATGTTGTTCACGTATAGAAGTAGTTTTGGGATGCCTGCTGATGTGGGAATGCCTGCTATTTGTGAACACTGTCTTATTGCTGCAGCCAGTGGTTCAAGTGCAGGAAGAAATAAGAGGGGCGATAAAGGGCAACCCTGGCGGGTACCTCTTTGCACTAAAAAGGTTTTTGAAAGGAAACCCCCACAATTCACTTGTGGAGATGGTGTCTCGTATAACTATTTAACCGTAGAGATATAATCATTACCTAATCCCAACCTATGCAATGTACGGAACATATAGCTCCATTCAGTGCGGTCAAATGCCTTCTTGGCATCTAAGGATAACGCTACCCTGTCTTCTCTAACATCCTTGGAAAACCAAAGTATGTGAGCCAAAGTGTGGAGATGGCTACAAAAGCTTCTGCCTGGCATGAATCCAACTTGAGAATTTTATATGAGTTTATAGATAACTTGCTTAAGTCTTTTGGCATGAATGGTGTCTAATAGCTTCAAATCTGTATTCAGAAGAGAAATCGGACGATAGTTACCACAGTATAATGGATCTTTCTCAGGTTTGGGAAGGACAGTTATGATAGCTTTATTTGAGAGTGAGGACAGACTACCAGTTTCCTCTGCTTCTTTATAAACCTCATAAAGGGCATCTATTGCTTCTGGTTTTACCCAATGGTAAAATTCCCTAGGAAAACCATCTTCTCCCGGTACTATACTGTATGGGAGACTGGAGACTGCTTGCGCAATTTCATCCTTTGTTATTTCGTCCGCCTATATGAGCCGGGCCTGTTCATTGAGACAGGGGAGTGTTATTTTATTAAAGAATTACTGTTCTTTGAGGAGGTCATCGTCAACTTCTGAACTATATAACTTGGAATAATAATCTGCAAATGTCTTAGCTATTGCTTGAGTCTCAGTTATTATCTTACCCTCAGAGTTATATATAGTTGGAATAACTGTCATAGCTTCTAGCTGTTTTAATCGTGCCGCTAGTAAACGCCTGCTTTTTCTCCTTGTTCGTAATTGCAAGCCTTAAGTCTGTATAGCATATATTCTGCTTTGGAAGTATATAGTGTATTAAATTCCATCTTAGCTTTTCCCAATCTACATCTGGAAGTTTGGGTTGGATTACTAACATAGTATGTGCCAGTGTTTTACTTTCGTTTTCCAAAATGGCCTGTTATTCTATTCTGCATTTATTTGTTATGGCAGAATCCCTCATAACTTGCCCCCATAAGATTTGTGAAGAAGAAACTGAACCTTTGTTATCTTTCATATAGGTAGTCAAATGTGATTGTAATTGTGACATTTCTGCCAGTAGTTTGTAGAGAGATATGTTTAATCGCCGTGGTTTCCTACAAGGGCGTTTCAGTCCCCAATCAAGCTGGAGACTGATAGGAGAGTGATCTGACAGTGCAATTTCTAAATTATCACAATCTAGTACTTGTGGTGTACTAGAATGTGAAATAAGTAAGTAATCTATTCTAGAATGGGAATCATGTACTGCCTAGTGATATGTAAACCCCTTATCTGATGGATGTAGTAAATGCCAGATATCGATCAAACCATCATCTTCTCGGACGTCTCCCAGTATGGCTCTATCTCTACCATGTGTTGTGTCCAGGGGACCCGTTCTGTCTCAGATCACATCTGGGGCGAGATTCCAATCACCTCCCAGAACTATTCTGGAAATTCCCATTTCTGTCAGAATTCTAATTAGATGAAGGAAAAAGGGTGCTTTAGTCCCAACAGGGGCATAAATGGAACCCACTCCTAATATATTATCACCAACTTTAAGCTCGGCTAAAACAAACCTACCATCTTCATCTGACCATGACTATAGTATTTGGCATTGCAGTGTTTTCCGTATTAGAATGGCTACACCACTTTTCCTAGTAGCAGTATGGGATGTAGGATTCCCATATAGGTGAGAAGGGAATTTGCAGCTGTAAAGAATCTGGCCTACCCAATCTCGTTTTAATTTTTCTGATTCTATATCAGATAGATGTGTCTCCTGGATGAGAGCAATATCAGTATGTTTAGAGGCTAAATAGGAAAGATTTTTTTCCTTTTAATTTAATTAGTAAAGCCATTGACATTGATAGAGACAATTTGCATAGGACTTGTTGTCATGATGCTGACTGGAAATGTTAGAGTATATTTGTACTGTGTGAAACTAGGTCAAAATGCTAAAAAGGGAAAAGGAGGTAGATAAATTATATGGTAATGTGATAATGGAAAATTACTGGAGAAAACAATTAATATATCTGGAGTATAGTAAACCTGAAACCAATATGTGGAACTATAATCATAAAATATTATTAACACTAAACTCTAAATGGTGTAAGTACACCGTTCTAAATGCTAGCATGTAAAAGAACACTACAGATCAAACAATGTGTATCTTTTGTCGGTTGGTCTATACCTCGATTTGAGACCCAGACTCTAAAGGAGAGGAAAGAAAACAACTCATGGTAAATAGGTTATAAGAAAAAATACACACTCCACAGAGTTATAAAGTCTATCCGAGAGAAAATCTAAACATACAAATACTATATGAAATGTACATGGTCATTGAACAATAATATATGAGAAAAGGAAATGAATCATATCCATAAAAATGAATAACTGTAGTAAAACAGTAATAACATTACACTAATACATAGCATGTATAGATATACTCATTTATCTGGAAGAAGTGATAGTGTAAGGTTGAGCATCAGTTACTTTATCAAAAGACGTGGATGACTTTAGAGTTGTTCTCTATTTGTCTCTGGAATTTTCCTGCATGAGTACCTCTATGCAGTGGGCAGCTTTATCTCTGTCAGACTGTTTCTTAAAGGTACGGACGTGTAATCTACCAGTACGATGGCTTTGTGGATCATTCTGTAATTGAAGTGGACTATTCATAGATGTTTTGTTCAGGGATGGTGGTGGTGGTGTTGGTGTTGAGTCCATATGTTGGTCATCCAAACTTTCCAGGAAGCATAACGGATCCTCAGGCTCTGTGTAATCCCTTGATTTCCGATTTATTGTGATCCACATTGTGGCAGGTTTTAAAAGACAATATTTGATATCCCATTTGCGAAGTCTTGGCCTGATGTTGCAGGAACGCTTTTTTTTGGCATTGGTTTCAGTGGAGAAGTCCACAGCAATAAATACTTTATGGCCTTCCAAGTCATACGGATCATCTTTACGAGCAGCTGTTAATATTTGGCAGACCTGTTCATGACGTAAGAGGCATGCTATAATCGGTCTAGGTCTAGATTCAAGATTTGAAGTTGAAGTTCTTGACTGAATTCTGTGAGCTCTCTGGAACTCAAGGTGATGCTCAAAAGATATGTTCAGTAGCCGCAGTATTAACATTAGTAGCAAGTTCTTCACATCATTATTGACTTCAATTTTTTTTTGTTTTTTATTCCATAAAAACAAATGTTATTTCTTCAGGTCCTATCTTCCAAATCTATAACTTTTTGTTTTAGGTGCCAGATATCCGAGCCCCAATACTCCGCACTATCTAATTTGTCTTTCAAAAAGGTGGTTCTTTTATCTAGAATTTCCACTTTGGTATGAAAAGAGTTTAGATCCATCGGTATTGTCTACGTTTCTGTTGAGAGATCTGAAATATTGACATCCATAGATCCCAATCTTTGCCCAACGACAGAGATCTCTTTTAAAATAAGGTCCATAGAAGCAATGTCTTTGTGGGACAATAGTAGAATTGCATGGATGTACAGTGTTCCCTACTACTTGTGTAAACAAAGGCTTTCTATTAGATTTGCCACTGGCCATACTGTTATACTTTAATGTTAGAGGAGACAATAAATAAGTACAGCTTAGTAATCAAACATGATATCCAATTGATTCACAAAGTAAGCAGATATTAACACTGTAAATGTAGCTACATGTTTAGAGGGTGACAGACATCTGTGATTTTAAGATTATGGCTATATGTTTTCAAGCGGGCGTCGCTGAAAAACAGTGCATCAGAAATGTGTTAGTGCGTCTGACCTTAATAAGTAAACGTACAAGGGGACACGAATAGGTCGATTAACCTTTTGACTCGCAATTAAAATGTTCTTACCATACACAATAGTCAATAATCAACAACTATCAATAACTAATAATCAAAGGAGTAAGTAATTGTCAGACAACATGACCTTTCAGTTGTGAATAACCACACTTTTTAGTAAAACTTAGAATATTTATTTCCCTATATTAACAACGCTAAGGTCATGTACATTAATCTCAAAATCAAATGAAACACATACAGAAACAATACTGGCTGTCCAAAGCGGTGGAGGAAATGTAATCTAATCTAAGCTTGAACTGCAACACATTCTAAAGTTATGGTGCAAATCAGTAACAAAGTCAACTGCATCAAAGTAATCACATACATTAAGTTTAGCAGAGGAATTAATCAAGCATTAATCCCTGTTAGTGTAATTTTATTAGTGAGTATGCGTAACTAACACCAGATTACCATCAGCATGTTGGGCTTCATGCAAATAATTTAGTAACACAAATTTGGAAAAACATCTAACTATGGCTCTATCAAAACAATGCAGTTGGTACCTAGAATGGAAGAGCAAATCTTCATAATAATCAACAGTCTAGCTCATAATACCTATTCTCAATGTGGATCAGCAAGCAGAGTCAGTCTTCATCCTCAGGACATCAGTCGATCAGCAAGGCATCAGGATTCAGCCTCAAAGTTCAGAAAAGGCAAAGTCTTTAACCATTAAAGTTAAACACGTGTCTTGTCAAGACACACAAGAAATATTGACTTTTTGGCCAGCAAGAAAATGTGCAATGACGATGTCTTCTCTCAGTGCAGTCTCGTTCAGTTAAAACTCCTAAAACTACTTCCCAAATCCCTATTGGTCAATGAATTGCATGTTCACACTTTGTCCAATAAAACTAAAACTCCAAATCTATTAATTCCACTATTAATCCGTTACATGTCGTTGATTGGTTTGTCCTTTAGTGTCCTCATCATCCGGCTTGTCAGGTAACAATATTGTTGCAGCTTCCACTCAAGTCAGTATCCCCATTGTTCTTCTCCTGAGAAAGTCAGTCTCACACGCATTACACACAAAATGTTACAATAACGAGAACAGCATCTTCTAGCAGTCGGTTCTCATGGGAAAGGTTTCTCAGCTGCGAGCACATAATGCAAAATGGAAAATCACAGTTTAACTCTCCAAGACAGTCATTTATTAAACGTTAAGAAATACAGCTTTAACATGAGGCCTGGAAACTAGGACAAGACATTTGCTAAATTAAGACCTACAATTAATAAAGCTAAAGCATAATGCACAACACTTAATATGACATACTACTACATTGCACAAACATATATTCAACATTTCACAATATTAATTCATTAGTAAGTACACTTTGTGAACATTGACGGCCACTCATCGTAATCACATTTTCAAATGCGTGCGTTATTTTTCTATGTTATTATATTTTCTACACAAATCACTTATTCAGAATACATGATCACTCATTAATAATTTTTATTAAATGACCTCCGCTAGCAAATGTTGTACAGTTTTCGCCTGCCTATCCAAATTCACTCTACCCCCTCTGCTGATAGGAATTCTGGCGTTTACTTAATTTCTTATTAGAGTCTGAATTGTCAAATGGAAGTGAAAGTTTATATGCTTCTACTACAGCAGCCTTTTGACATTCAAGGAAAGGAATTTCACTTATCTCTTCAGAAACTCTCTGTGTTTCCTGACATAATGAGTAATTTTCACAAACTCTCTCAGCCGTAGGAATGGTGTAGAACACTCACTTTCCAAACTGTATTTATGCCACACACTCTGTAGACAAGAAATGTATGCGCTTATATCATCACGTAATGGAATCTGAACAGTTAAGTGAAGAGAAAGACCTCAGAGTTGAGAGTTCTCATATGCTTCTCTTACAGCAGCCTTGTCACTTATCTCATTAGCAGCTGGCTGTGTTTCCTGACAGAATTAGTCTTTTTCACAGACTTCTAGATTTTTTTTTTTTAAATGACTGAATGCATTCAGACAGGTGCCTCTGAAAACCAGTGCATCAGAAATAGCTCACATCTTTTGCCTGCCTATCCAAATTCACTTTACACCCTCTGCTGATAGGAATTCCAGCATTTACTTAATTGCGTAGCAGACTCTAAACTGATGGACCAATTTCAAGCACAACTCATATTCAATCTGAACATGACTATTGCTCTCCTCCAGGAACTGGGGTCTGTCATCAACAAATGGAAATCAGAACTTATTCCAACCCAACAGATGACTTTCATAGGAATCCTCATCGACTCAGTGATGGTTTCACTGAGTCTTCCCTCTTCAAATATCACAAAGATACAGAAGGAGCTCTGAACTGTCCTTTGACGGGATAGAATATCTACTTCAGGTCAGCCATATCTTCAGGACATAACTCCATTGATAAGAAACCCATTGGTGAACATCCATGGATTTGCAAATTGATGAGAGCTATTCATCTCTCTAGACCTCCAGAGCCCAGATATTCGGACCTCTGGGACGTTTATATGGTTTTGAGGTTTTTGTTGAGTTGGCAAGATATTTGTCTAGGAAGAAGCTTTCAGCAAAATTAGAAATCCTGCTTTGTCTCATATCATGCAGAAGATTCTCAGATGTACGAGCTTTTAATACTTTAGCCAGGGTTTTCACCTCAGAAGGGGTCACATTTATTATATCCAGGAGGACCAAGACTTATACCAGCTCAGTACCCTACACTGTTTTTTCTGAACAACCTAAGCTATGTGTGTTTAGATGCATTAAAGCATATTAGGACATGACTGCTGAGGTAAGACCACCAGGGGAGAGGCAGCTTCTCATTGCTATGCAGAAAACTTTTAAGGTAGTATCTTCTCCCTCCATTGGCAGATGAGTACAATGGATCATGGTGGAAGCTGGGGTGGATATTAATAGGTTTGGTGCTCACTCATTGAGGGGGGCCATGGCATCTAAAGCCTTGTCAGCAGGCTTGAAGACATTATGAATGCAACGGATAGGTCATCCAACTCAATATTTAAGAAGTTCTATTGCTAACAAATCTCAGAGGCTGCATCTCTGGTGGTAAGTAAGCTTTGAACATGCATAATCCTCGCCGCCGGTCCTGACATAGAATAAAAAAAATCCTAGCTAACGAGAAGAAAGGTTTAAATTCTATTAAGGACAAGAAGGTGAGAATTATCCCACCCAGGGACATCAAACCATGTCATTGTGACCCTCCCTATGGGACTTCTTTTTCTGTAAGTAAAAAGTCACTTTTTATTCTCAACATGTAAAAGGTTATCAGATTATTTGAATCGTACTGTTTTCTCATTTTAATATAAAGATTCATACTTTGGACTCCTTGTTTTACAAAGACGGTTGTTTCCTAATTACAAGTTTTTTAACATGCATTACTTCTATGTTTGATAGGTAATGATCAACGGTTCGATTAGGGCAATCACTCAAGATTACTTTCCTCCAGCGAAGAAGAGGAACAGGAAGGGACGTAATACACTTAAATACGGCAGACCGAGTTATGAATGGCTGTGGTTACTATGAACACTTATTCCCAGTGTCTCATGGGATATGTAGTTGTGATATTTTTTCTTTTCATACGTCTTTGAAAACTGCTTTTTTAGTAAAGTGAAGAAAGAAATGCATAATCTTCTCCTCCTTGTCCTTAATGGAATTGAAACTTTTCTTCTTATTAGTTAGGAAATGTTCATTCAGTTCTAACTGACTCAAAAATTAAAGAGGTTAGCAATCAATTGTTAAAATCTTTATTACAATGGTACCAAGACACATGGATTAGAGTTCAGATGTGTTCTAGTAATGAGTATTTGGCTATTATTCAAGTGAAAAACAGCCTCATAACAGGGATGTGGTTTGAAACCTCTGTTTTCTCTTCATTTAGTAGACTTACCAGCAGCTATATGATCGATCACCACTCTCCATCAAAGCAAGCCAGATAGGGCATCATTTATTGATGTCTGCAGATGAGACACTTTTATTTGATCATACCTCGACTCTGGTTATCCGAACAGTTCAGGGACATAAAAACTTTTCCTGGAAAATGGATGTTAATCCTTTTGACATTGTAAACCAGAATAAATATTTAGGTACATGGTTTGATGCAAGGTTATCCACCCATGAACAAATCTCTGCTCAAATGAATAAATATGCTTTAGTAGGTTCTGGGCAATTGTTTTAAAATAAGGGTTGGTCAGCATTTCACGTTGTGGTTTGGCTCAAATTACATGAACTTGGTATAAACTACCATTAGCAAAACAAGTGACCTAGAAACATTTGTTACACTTAGAAGTAACCTCCTCAATGCATGAGTATATTTTCCAAAATGGTGGCGTATGCAATGGAGCCTCTGAGCAAATCTCAAAAAGAATGTGTAACTGCCGCCACCAGATCAAACGATGGCTTAAGCTCTGGGAACAAGTGTTAATTAAAAGTTTTGAATCAGGTCATTTGCTTTGTACTATATAGACACAATTTACCTGCCTGTATGTTATCTAAGCAGAATAAGTGCAGTTTTGATGTCAGTCAATTTAGGCCCCATGATCAGCTGATTTTTTAAATACATTTTAAACGGAGGGGGATTAAAAGTTGCTTTTACTGCCTGATTTTACCCGAAAGCTCGTGGGTGTTCATATTATGCTTCAATGCATGAGATAATGCATGTCATTTTATTGTCCTAAATTTCCCATTTAACTATAAAAAAATCTGTTTTCTTCTATAAATATTGTTCCATTACTGATGCAGCAGTATGTTTCTTCTACTGTGACCATCTGTTAGAGTTTTTTTTTTAGATGTGTAATACTTGCATACTCTGAAGGGTTTACATTAATAAAACGAGTGAATAAATACATAAATAGTTCTCCTAAATGTAAAGTCTGAACTAGCAAAATCTATTTTTTTCATTGTTATTTTCGCACTTGGATCTATATTTGTATTGGTTTTTGTGCGATAGATTTATTGATATGTTGCACTATTTATATAATTTGTTTAAATCTAAAACAATATATATTTGCAATTAAAGTATGTATTTAGGAAATCAAACTTTTTATATTATTTCACTATCCTAAACTCATAAATGACTATTCATTAAGATGTTGGAGGGAAGCACATGTGCTTTCAAAGCAGACCTTGATCTATGATGTAATTTACAGCCGCTAATGAAGAAAAACCCATTTGATATAGTTAGTCTACTATAAACAAGACTATCACAGAAGCTCACAAATGGTGAAAGGTTATTTAATCACTGAGAGACAAACACACTGAGTTACTACCAGTTGCGTCACAGATTAGCTGTCCACCTAAGTCATATCACAGGATGCAGAGGTCTCACTTTCCAGTAGCCTAATCAGGGACATTATGGGGGCTTGGCACCATTGTCTTGTTTTATAAGAGAAATGATGGTTCCTAGGTGCAAGACTCCATTAAGCCAATGAGTTTACTGAGAGTGGACAAGAGTTGGGTTCGGCATGTTTTTTTCAATTTTTCAACTTGCAGAAGATCTGTGTGGTACAATTCCGCAAAATTCGCTTTCCACCTAACAGAGATGGAATAAAGAGAAACAGCCCGACTGGCACCCTGTACACGAACCACCTGGCTTATAGGTTTCATGTATATATCCTTAGAGAAACAGTGTCCAGGGAGAGCCACAAGAACTTCCTGATATGTGCACAGTTTGGGTGGTTTTCCCTAGACCTAGTTTCTTAAGACATAACGGCACGAAGTGCATAAACTAAACAAAATGTCCGAAATCTTCTCATTTCTCGGGTTCAGCTGCAGACCAAACTTGGGTAGTTCTGTAGCCTAATATGTTTCTCTGCAGGTGAATTAAATAAACGGGTAGATTTTTCTTTTTTGAAAAGTTTTCATTTAGCCATAGTCAAGACAGAGACTGTTCCCTCGCCCTCACCCCATACAGAATGACTAAGCTCTTTATTAACTTCAAATGTAAATTATTTCGGTACTTCCACAAAGGGAGAGTTGATGGATACCAGTGACTGCCCTGGTGTGGAGAGGCTAGGATCAGTGAACACTCAAACTGATGACGGGTCGTCTTCTATCAGTGGTTGAACCACTGCTCCTTAGTTATCCCTCTGTTGCACGTTTGTCATTCTCTGTGGGCCATCCCTGGCAAAGCACAATCTTGTATTTGGAGATTTCTGGTAAACCTAAAAGACAAATCATCAAAAATACAACTTTTACTGCTCATTGTCAGAATGTGGAAGTGAGTTGTCTTTTTCTTTACCTGAAGAAGGGAAACTTTCCCATAGGGCACTTAACTAACCCCACCAAGGTCGTCACCTTCAACGCACCTGGTATACTAGGGTGCAGCCCTTCAAATGATTGACTTCTTTGTCTATTCAAGTTACTTCTGCTGTGCTAGAGATGGCAGTGCCTGTTAATCTAGTTTTATGACAAATGCTGAACCTTTCTATGATGCAACTTGTGACTAATGAAGGTAAAGAATGGAAGGTCACCTCGAATTATTCAAAGAGAGTGGATTTATAATTTATGAGATGCCTTCAATAATAACTCTCAGGAAAGGATAATAAGTGGATTCATGAGCTGAGCAATGACTGCCAGCAATGCGTAAGTAATGTTAACTTGACTAAGGGGGAAGGGGGTGGTGGCAGTGTTGCATTCTGCCTTTGTGCCAGAGTTAGAAGAGGGTGGACCATCATTGCAGAGAAAAATTGTGACAACCAGAAACCAGCCATGCTTAATTTGGGTAGGTGCTTGGCAATGACCCTCGTTGTTGTGAGGGTAGGTGCTGAAATAATTTGACCACCTCTTCCAAAAAGACCGTCAAAAACAAAAGGTGATGGAAGTGGAGCATGACCACACCCAAGATGGCAGCTCTCAAACTTTACTCTGTCAAGAGGTGCCTTCAGAGGTGTATATCTGACAGTGGAAGTGTCTTTGATATACCATTTATGTAGGATAGCACCTGACAGTAGTGGTGTGGATGGAAGTTACATTCCCATTAGCCTCTTGCAGCCATCTGAAGTACTCTCTCAACCTCTCATCTACACCAATGCAGCATGAAGAAACACCATGATGAGAGCATCTACATTTTTACTTAGTGTCTGGCTGTTACAACTGGGACAGAAAATAGAGAGTGTATGAAACCACTCCATGGAAGCTTTGATTCCACTTGCATTCAAGGCTCATCAGAGGTAAGAGGTGGCTACAGGAGGG
Source organism: Pleurodeles waltl (assembly GCF_031143425.1). Classification (NCBI taxonomy): domain Eukaryota; kingdom Metazoa; phylum Chordata; class Amphibia; order Caudata; family Salamandridae; genus Pleurodeles; species Pleurodeles waltl. Next base: position 574,721,368 of record NC_090449.1, on the reverse strand, counting down.
AGTGAACACTGATCAGGGAAGGTGTGTAGAATTCTGGGACAGTGGTCCCCGATATGTATGGCTACTGATGGGGGGACTGTATTACAAAACTGAGTAGATATGAACACCAATCTTTGGCTACTCGTGCTGTACTCAAATTTAGAGACTGAAGCTGAAATGGCACTGCAGGTTCTGGTGGTCGTCATGGGATATAGTTACACATTAGTCATACTAAATTTGCAGTCAATAATGTTACCACCAGTGGGTAAATGTGGCAGATACTTGAGTGAAATTCTTACCAGCACTGTAGGCCAGGTCCTGCGTGCTGTTACACTGGGGCGAAGAGTTTGCAATGGAAAATCAATTGGAGTTACAAGTGATCCTAGGTTTATGTTATACTTTTTATGCAATAGCAGATCACAAACATGCAGTGGGACTTGTCTTGTTCTAATTTTTTGCTCTATTTTTGCACAGCAGTGAGCGTTTCTTTAATATTTAATTTACTCACTTGTCTTCTCGGAATCCCATATACAGGGATGCCTAGTCGACCACTCCAAATGGTCATGTGATCCCCACATGTGCTCTGTAATACCCAACTGGAACTGGCGGGGGTGAGACAATAATCAATATAAATACCCCATATCAATAATTTATTGCCCTTTCTTTCCTTATGACCAGTCACCACACACATCAAATGTGGGCAAGATGCCTTCATGGCTTCCCTGAAACCAGCATGTCAGCTTATCTCATCTGTAGCTATACGTGGCCAACCTCCTCTATTGAGGTGATAATGGGTACAATGGATTTAGGAAAACAGACATGACATGATCTGGAAAGTCAGTCGTGGGCTCAAGGTTGACCAGGTGATGAGATACGGGCGTAGCTCACAGTCCATAGTTCTGCAAAGGGTTTCTGTCTCCCACAGATCCCTGTCGACGAAGGCGGAAATGCCAAAACACGTTTCTGTTGTTATTTCCAAATAAACTATATTGAATGCACTCCTTGGAGGGCTGATCCTCTAATTTATTGAAAGAGGAGAGTGCAAATTTATGAACACAGTGGCACATGTTAGGAGTCAAGCACCACCGGTGTTTAGGTGCGGAGCGACCACGACAAATTTGAGTCTATATATATTATATGAATATATACATATATTTTTATATTCACTTAAGGAAAACAAAGGTTAGAGGGATGTTATATTTAGGCTCACATTTAAAACCTACAAAACCATGGAAATATAGCTGTTATAGTTAAAGATATTTAAAGTAACTATAACTGTGCCCCCACAGTCCCAGCCGTCTCCCGTCTCCTGCAGGAGCTGGCATTGCTTCCAAACGCAGAAACTGCTCCCTGTGCCACTGGATTCAAGCTAGCCTGGCTGATGAATGGTGATACCCTAAACAGGTCCCAGGCTGCTTGTTTCCCTCCAGGGAGGACTTGGCCTGGCCTGGCAGTTTGGGTTGGACTGTTCTCATGGGGAACAGGGTCAAGACTGATTTGCATGTGGCGGGGTCCAAAATGGGGGGGCATTCTGAGCAAAAGAATTGATGGATTAAACCCAGATCTGTGACTGGGGGTGAATGTTTGGTTGGTTCTGCATTCTGTCCATCATTTGACTTTGTTTACTTTTAGAAAGTGGGCATTTTCTTTCGTAACAATTATGTGTTTCTGCCTGATTGTGTATAACACACCTGGGTCAGTATCACTCTAGACAGTCACACAAAGGGAGCTGAGGTGTGCACTGCATATCCTTATGGTTCTTTTAGGGCTAGATTGGTGGGAGGAGCTGACACTTGCACCTGAATAGGGCTGTGCCTGTCCTTACACAAAGCAGTCTCCATCCCCAGGGTGTTTGTCTGGGCCAGGGGAGGAAAGGCAGTACAGTACAAAGACTTTACTTTGAGGTTTGCCTACTTCAAAGACAGAAATGGGTATAAGTATTGGACCTCTGAGACCACGGCTTTAGAACACCTCTGGACTGAGGAAATTCTTCCAGGAAGGAGAGCTAGATGGCATAGGATGGACTGCCACTCTGCCTGTTGCTTTGCTGCGCTGACCTCCTGCTTGCTGCTTCTGTCCTGGGAGTGAAAGGACTGGACTTTGCTTTCTACATCCTGCTTCCAAAGGTTCTCCAAGGGCTTGGACTGAGCTTGCCTCCTGTTAGAAGTCTCAGGGACATGAAAGGCTTCATCTGCCAGCACCTGGGCTCTCTTGATAAGAGTGTCAAATCACCAAATGGTGCCAGATCCAGTTCTTGGGACCAATGGAGTGAGTTCTGGTGTAACCAAGAAGAAACCAGATACGTTGACTCCAGATCGACTTCCGAACTGGCGCAGCTGTCTGACTCCATACCACAGCCTGCACCGGCATGCAGCCTGGTCCCCGCTGAGTGCAATGACCTCAACCGACGCTGCAGGTACTATGCCGCTGCAGCGCCTCCGAAGTCCTGCCACTGTCCTGAGTGCTGTATCCCTGACGTATGGGACACTGAACTCCGCCGCAGCACCTGTGGCCCCGTGGTGTGATCACAACACCATGATGTCGACACCTCGCATTTTGACTTGCTGGATTCATTGACCCCGCTGGATCGTAAGGAACCAGTGCCTCACTAGCAACACTGCATCACCTCCCCTGCAACCATAAGAAACCGATGCCTTAACTTCCCTGCCTAGCAGTAAGATACTGATGCCTCACCCCCCCCCCCAGTAGCAGTAAGAAACGGATGCCACACTGGCTCCAGTGACGCCTCACCTCCCTGACTCAGTGCAACATCTGTGTTTCCTCATTTTCAAAGGTACTGTGCCCTGACCATCCCGCACTCCCTTGCAAGTGGCAATGAACTGTTGGAAACGACTCCGTCAAAGACGTTGTGATTGGAGCTATTGTGATTTTAAGAGCTATACTAAGATTTATTCTTTGAAAATTCGTATTGTTACTTGTGTATGTTGGATTTTGTTTCATTTTGGTCTTGTTTTACTCCGATAAATATTGGTTATTTTTCTAAACTGGTCTGGAGAACTTTTGAGGTGTTTTCACTGTGTTACTGTGTGTGTGTGTGTGTGTGTGTGTATACAAATACTTTACACATTGCCTCTGATATGTCTAACTCCTCATGCCAAGCTACCAAGGGGGTGAGCAGGGGTTATCTTAGCTGTGTGGCTCCCTTACCCTGACTAGAATGAGGGTTCCTACTTGCACAGTGTGCAAACCACTTCCAACTAGAGACCCCATTTCCAACAGATATTTTAGGGTTTAGGGGTGGGTAAGGTTATTTGAGTCGTAGGGGTATTTTTAGGTTTTAGGTTGGGCAAGGATAGTGAGTGGTTAGGGTGATCTTAGGGTTTAGAGTGGGTAATGGAATTGGGTGATAAATATGTTTTTATGGTTTAGGGGTGAGAAGGGGTGTTGAGTGGTAAGGGTATTTTTAGGGTTTTGGGGTGGGTAGAGGTATTGGGTGATAAAGGTGTTCTTAGGGTTTGGGGTGGTAAAGGGTATTGGGTAGTAAGAGTAGTTTTAGATTTTAGGAGTCTGTGAGTTTAGGGGTTAGGGGTCAATAAGTAAGGGAATATATATATATATATATATATATATATATATATATAGTCACTTAAAAAAACAAAGGTTACATGATTCTGAAATTTACTCGCACAAAAATAGAGAAATTCAGTGGTTATAGTTAGAGTTATTTCAAGTAACTATAACTAATGCCCTAAGGTAACTATAACTCGCACCTGCGCCAAGCACAGTTTTTTCTTCATTAATTTCACTGCTAATGCTTCATTTATATTTTTAATAATGTTATAGAAGTTTTAATGAGTGCTGTATTATCTGGGGAAATTATCAGGGCATGGCAAAAGCGTGAGTTATAGTTACCTTAAGGCGAGAGTTATAGTTACTTGAAATAACTCTAACTAAAACAGCTGAATTTCTCTGGTTTTGTGTGAGTAAATTCAGAACCTAACTAAAATGTCTCTGTAACTTTGTTTTTTTCAGTGAATTTCTATGGTTGTTTTAACGTAAAGTAATTTTACTTAGTATATGCTCATCCAACCACTGCTGCGTGTGGCCTTCGGCCGTGCACAGCGAAGGCTGACTGCAGAGCATGGTCTCTGGCCAGGTGATGCAACCAACCTCTATAACCACCAAACCCCGTGCCACACATGTCCTTCAGCCATGCACAACAGCGGGTGACTGCAGGGCCTGGCCTGTGGCCAGGCCCAGTGGCCAAGCTCCTATAACCCCCCAACACTGTGCCACGCACTTCTTTCAGCCATGCACGGCAGGGGTTGGCCACTAGCCAACCCTAGAGCCACCCAACCCCATGCCGCGCATGGCCTTCAGCCATGTGCAGCAGAGGTTGGCTGCAGGACCTGGCCTGCAGCCAAGCCCCTATAACCACCCAACCCTGCACCGCACACGGTCTTCGGCCGTGCACAGCAGAGGTTGGCTGCAGGGCCTGGCCTATATATATATATATATATATAGAGAGAGAGAGAGAGAGAGAGAGAGAGAAAGAGAGAGAGAGAGAGAGAGAGTTTTCACTTACTCGATATATACCTTTCACCTGCTGCAGGATGCGAGGTAAAGGTATATTTGATATTTGGTAAAGTCATTTGTTGTAATGCAATACACCCGTTGGCTAATGGAGGAGGCATGAGGCATCTTGTGACTGAAAACTGCTTTGATCAAAATCTATTTGAAAACATCCACACCCAACAGTAAGTGGCAGGAGAGTGCAGAGTGTGTATGTAGAGGAACACATTGCACAAACATACATTTCTTCTTCATCATGCCTCTCACAAGGAGGCATTACGTTTTTTACACAAAGCCAGCTTTCACAATCTTTGTAGATCTGGTTTTGCTTCAAAACCCATGGGTGGTAGCATTGAAACGTCTCAGTACCACCCACGGAACGTTCCCACCCCCGCCCGATGTACAATAGTGCAAAGCTGCATTACTTCAAGGGCAGCTTTACAGCACTAAAATGTTTTTGAAAGTTAATACTTTATAGAAATTGCACCAATGTGTTTTATGTAGTGCCCAGTCCTTCAACTCGGCCATCCCTGGGCCCGTGAATTTCAGGTTTTACTCAGTAGCGAGGCGTCTACGAATTAAACGTTCTTTGAATCTTTTGCTTAACTTCAGCCCTGAATTCACCCATGTCCCTTGATGCTGAAGATAAGACAGGAGACGCTGTGTACTCAATCTTCCTTTCAGCATGTTCTTTGTGGCTCAGTCGTGCGTGTTTTCCGATAGTCAGCATTTGCACATGATAAAAACATTTTGCGCAGCCTTCCCCATTCTGTTTCTTTATATTTTTTTACCAGACATGTGAATTGTCAGTTTGTGTCCTCGGCCTCCCATGGTCTTAACCAATTGGTATGATCTTTGAAAAATGTGCTGCTGTGCTCTCCACCCCCAGAAACGGCATTTACAACCAATAAACACTTCATAATAGGGCAAGCCAATTATAACTCGCACTTCCACAGTTGCACTATGAGCAGGAAAAACCACAACTGTAAAACCATAAAGATAAAATAAACATGGGTTGTTGGTTGGAGAGGGAAAACCTATGAGAGGGGATGGTAGTAGGAGATATGTGATGTAGATACAGATAAAAAAGAGATAGTTAGGAGAGTAGAAACTTTTTCATGCAGTTACTGCTTTTAGTACTTCACCAAAGTAGCTATGTGTACATCTGGCGCTTATTGTGTTAAAAAAAAGAACGCAACAAAAAAGTTCAGGACTCCAATGCCGTATGCTGGGGTTGCGGTTCCACGACAGTCACTTCCTGTCTCGGTATCTTACTCGTGGAGGCTATTTTACATCCCTCCTTTACCTGACATCCTGAACTAAATATAAGGGTGCGTTCTGCGCTTTTCAAACAATACTTTACAAATATACACAAATGCTTTTGTCACTATCATTGGGTGTTCATATTTTGTGTGAAAAGCCCTTTAAGAAGGTTTGGAAATTTCAAATGCTTTAAGTGGGTTTAAAGAAGTGCAGGTACTCATCACATCTCGTGGGGGCGGGCTCGCAGGTCAGGACAGCACCACGGAATGGTGTACGCCTCTGTGACTACAAAACAACAGCCATTAAAGCAGGTTCCCTAATTGAATTAACTGATTTCCTATGTGTGCGTACCCCTCCTGTTACATTTCCCCTGCCCTTGCATGTGCAGGTTCCTTTTTTCAGTTGCATGTACAATTGAAACAGTGTAATTGACCAATGATATCATCCCCGAATCTCATAGTAGGGTCCTTTGTCCTGACTTGCATCTTGCATTCGTGCATCAGTCCTGACACATCTACACATGTCTTGCAGCTGCCCTGACTTGCGCTGTATTCTGGGATGTCAGGCTTAAGACACTTACAATGGTCTTAAAAATAATTTGGCACACAGTTTTCCAGTACGGAGTAAAAGTAAACCCATCTTCTAGGTAAGAGAGCTCACATCTGCTACAGCGATTGCTCAACCAACAGGTGCCCACATTGGAACTCCACCGGACCGTCTTGTACTTCCTGAGTCAATTAAGATAGTACTGTTGAGTAAAGTGATAATGGCTCAACTGCCCCAAGGTTATTTACTGTTAATGTGCTACACAAATGCCGTTTGTTTCCTGCGTGTACTCAAATCCCTTAATACAGCACTGTACAAATTGAGTTAAAAGAAGTTACTTATCAAGGAACTGAGATCTTTGTGTGTTGCAAAGAGCTTAAAATAAGATCGGTGAGTTGGCTATTGTTTGTAGGTTCCGAACCCAATTGGATAGCTCATTGGGTTGAGTTTCTGCAGAAAAGACACGGGTTTAACCAACAAGTTTCAATGGTAGTTAGCTCCTGAATATGCTGTGTACAAATGTGTAACCCAAAGTGGCATATTCCGATCACTGTGGGACAGCAAGACAGGATAATGCTTCAGCTGTAGACATCTGAACTCGTATCCTGTAAGTTACGCAGTACCATGCCAATAAGACACGACAATGGAGTAATGTGTTCTCTGCATAGATGTTTGATGCTGCCTGACCAAAGTATATCCTGACCGCAGCAAGGCGGCTCAGGACTGGGCTGAATGTGGCTGCTACAGAATGGTTTGGGTGTGATGTGTAGAACACAGGCCCCCGATAAAATTTGTATAGCTCAACTTGTTACTGTGCCTCCTGGAAGGTCAGATTTACCTTTCAAGTAACATGCACCCTTACCTATAAGATTGCTTGGGTTAAAAGGCCTCGAGCACATTTCTTACTGCACCTGAAGGCTCAGTTCCTAGCAAGATTGCTCAGAGGGCTAGCATGCTGCGGATATTTTTGTTTAGTCTATAGATCACAGGCTTGGATACTTGCACAGCTACTCAGATTAAAATTCTTCTAATACTGGCAAACTTTAGCATGTGTCTCGAATTTGGAGGAAGACCTCCGGCACAGGTGGGAATTTAACCCCCTCTCTGTCCTCCAATAATTGTAGAAAGTACCTCCCTATCCATGGCAGGAAGGATTTTTATGAAAGAAGCTAAATACTTGCAAACTTCTCAAATACAAACGTGTGTGCAGGGCTATCAGGGTGCATTGGAGGATCAGACAAACACTACACTTCCAAAGTTGAGTGTTACTGTTCTCTGGTGGTTCCTAACCAGGCAGAGACATATATAAAATATACTCGAGACACCCACTAATAGCTGAGAATTCACCTCAGAGAGGGTACTCTCTCTTCAAAGATATGCCTCAGTACGTGACGTTTATGCTATATCTCAAGGAGACAGCCAAGCGAGGCCAGCTTTAGGTTGTTGGGACTGGTGCCACTGCACTGGGTGCCAGCCTTGAGGGGTGCAATGTTTTTAAATCTTTTGTGAGTTTAAAAGCACCTGCTGCAGAGTTGCTTATGTGCCCAGCAATTTTAAGACAACAATGAAAATATTTAGATAACTCTGATGATTAATATTTCTGCTGGAGATTGGAGTTTTTTTCCTAGTGGCAATTTTGACTCATCATAAAGCAACACAGAGAGTTAATATGCATGTTGCCTGTAAACATTTAACATTCAGATCACAGAATTGTAGTTTATGTACATAGTTCAGGGAGTTACTGCTCCTGTCACAGAGATCATTTTGCTTCTTGCAGTTCATAAAGTACGATCCTAATATAGCACAATTAGTTATGAACTGCCACCAAAGAGCTGTATGCAATCCTCAGGGTAGAGGTCAATACTCTGATGTTGCTAAAAATGGTTAGTTTGGGAAGAAATAAATTCTTATTATTAAAGAAAACCCCAACCACTGTGCCACGTTTTAAATTTTGTGTGTGCTTCTCCAGAAGAAGCACTCCTAAAATATACCACCTAACAGTATGGCTAATGTGAGACTCTTACACTGTGTAGCCCTCTTTTTCTTCAGTGATATTTCCTATACCCTAATTTACACATGTATGATTGATTACCTATATATAACGTGTGCATGATGTAAAGTACCCTGACACCTTACAGTGGAATGAGTAGCGCCGTAAAACAAATGAAATACATGTAGGAGAGGGGCTATGGAGAGATGAGGGGTACCCTTGGGGGATGGCAGTGAGGGAATCTGTGGAGAAGGAGGTCATTGTCGCTGGGGCTACGTAACCAGCCACGAAGCTGGCCCTGAATCCAGATATTCAAAATGGGCAAAAATGAGATACGCTGGCTCTGAGAGTTGATAAATATTAACCTACTAAATGTATTGTGAATACCAAGACAAGAAAGCTATGGGCTTGTGGGTGTTATCTGCCTTTCCCAATGCACCAGTGATTATTTGTAAAAAGAAAAGTGCCAAGTCCCTTACCTGGAGGCCACAGGAGCTTGCACCACCCATTGCCCCTGCCAGCGCAGCTAGTGCCAATAATAGCACAACCACTAACCATTGCCCTCCTACAAGTGTGACAATTTGGAATATTATAGACCACCCAAAGCTGGCAGGTATTTTTAATGTATATTGAATTAAAAAGTAAATTAAACAATTGAGTAGAACACTCTGTTGTGAAATTAGGCAAACAGCTTCTTCATGTGGTGGACTGTCATAGGTGCTGGTGTTTAGAAGTAAGTGATGGTGCCAAGCACCGGCAAATATTGCTCAAATTTAACACTACTAATTTACTACTCACTGTGAACAAAGTTGCCACATGATGTCCCATTGTAGATAATCTGCTATAATTGTGGGTTTAGCAGTATTGTAAATCCAATCTGAAGGTGTATTTGCTGATTCAAGTGATCCCTACCGTCTATGAACTAAGTTATGTACTGCTGTTCACTTTAGATACATCAACCAATGCTGCTACATTTTCAGCATAACAGCACACGTGTCATTTAGATTTCTGTGACAAACACCTAGTTACTACTGTCTAATGTGGTAAAATAGTGCTGCTCTTTCTCTACAGCCACTTAAAACACCAGCCAACCCCAAACCGTGGCAGAGTCTTAGTTTAGCACTCCTAATGCTCCCATTATGTGATACAGCCCTGGCTCTGAATTTAGTTCTCCCAGTGCTCACTATACTGGATACAGTCTCAGTGCCTCCAATGCTCACTTTATGTGATGTGTTCCTGAGTCTTAAGTGTGTGCTCCCAGTGCTCACTTTATGTGAAAGGATCCTGAATCTGAAATTGGAGTCACCTTATATGAAACAGTCCTGGGTCTGAACTTAGCGCTTCCAGTGCTCACTTTACGTAATATGACCTTAGTGCTTCTAGTGCTCACCTTATGTGATATGGTCCTGGGTCTCAACTTAGTGCTCCTAGTTCTTACTTTATGTGATATAGTCCCTAAGGTGTTCCCAGCCGTACGAGCTTTAAGAGGCCACTTACAATAATGTGTTTAAAGGTGACAATAACTATATAAAAAAGAGAGCAGAGGTGGGGAAGATGAGGCAGTATAATTATAAAATTATACTAGAATGTGCAACTGATGTAGAAATGAAGACACTTTAGAAGTCGGGCAACTACAAAGTGCTCTTTAGCATGCGGTGTGGAACAGACTTCTCTTGAAATAGACCTCGATGCTTAACAAAAGACACAAGGGGGCCAGAACGCATATGGAACGTAAGGGTAATCACAAAGCGGTAGAGCACGCATACGATTGAGAAGGCAATTACCAAGAGGTGAAAAGGATTCATGGAAATTGAGAAGGCAAATACCCAGGGGCGTAGGAGACAATACATTTCTGGGGGGGGGGGAAGGGACAGCCTTGGGGTCTTTCAATCAACCCTATACAAATCGCTTGTTGTTGACGACCTGCAGGCTCCGATAAATATACACAATCATATATATTGGACGTGAACTAGGGAGAAAGGAAGGCTTGTTTTCACAGTCTGAAAGTATCTTTTAGTGTTATTTACATTCACAAATGTCAAAATAACATGTTGATTAACCTTGCATCTTCATGCACCAAGCAAATAAAGGTAGGAGGGTAAAAAGGAAGAACATACCCTTTGCGCCCCACCACCCATCGTGCCCTTCGCCTCATGCAAATTGGAACCTCACTGGAGATATCAAAAGCAATTAGGTACAACAGCTGTCAACTGAAACCACAGTTCTAATAACACTTCTACTCCTGTGTGTGATCTTGGGCAGCTCAGCTCCACATCAGTCATAACTAGAAGCATTTCAACTGAAGACGCTCTTGGAGTTACAGGCAATATAAACATGGATTCTCTAATCTCTGTATAAACTGCAGTCACTAATTTCTTTAGAAACAGCTGTTTGTGATGCACCAAGTCACTGCGTATAAAGAAAAGGCATTCACTGATTATAAAGAAAAGACATCAGAAAATGACTATGATAGGGTTATTACTGTCGAGTTCTGACATTACAATGCCTTCTGCCAGAGCTAGCAGCCAAGGTAAAAGGCAGATCAGGACACAGAGCATAGTTAATGCAGCTGTTTAAAACAAAAACATTAATGTTGCTTTTCTTTCTTCTGCTCTACTTTAATAGCTTGGAATGACAGAAGCTATGCACTAAGGTTTTAAGTGGTTTATGGGAATGTTGGTAGTGTGACCATGTATTATATGTGGTAAAATACCTCATGCGTACATAACGATATTGCAAGTCACCTTGAAGTTCATACCTTATAAACAAGCATTGGCAAAGCCAATAGGTCTCGCCTATGCAAGTTCTATTGCCTTTGCCAATGTGTTTTATCCATGCTGTACACTAGTGAGACTACTATTCAGCATGGCTCAAAGATAATGGCATAAAGGAGAATGATGTGTCATCGACTGGTGTGGTGTAGTGTCATGGAGTAAGTAGAGTGTCCTAGAGTGGAGCAGTAAACTAACTTTAAAGGAACAGGGGTCCTTTGAATAAAATGCAACACCACTCCCATAAACAATGATAGTGAAGTAGTATGCAAATGGAATGTTTCATGCATTTATTCAATCAAAATATAAAAGATCATGTAGTGGGAAAACATCAACAGGGGAAATCGAGAAAGACTGGTATTCGGGCATTTCACAAGTTATCTGGATGACCCAATGCCACCAATTACAAGAAAAATCAAAAAAGTAACCTACATAGTACAGTGGTTTGGAGGAGGCTGCCCAGGTTTGTAGTGGGTACCTGTGGTACGTACACCTTATACCAGGTCCAGTTATCCCGTATTACGGAAATGTAGGCAGTGTCTAGAAGCCAGGCTCTCTAGGGGTAGTGTGAATGAGCAGCCAAGGCCTAACTAGGAGACATGCAAAGCTCATGCAATACCACTGTAGTCACACAGTACTCACACACATAAAAGAAAATACTCAGTGTTACAAAAATAAGGGTACTTTATTTTAGTGACACAAATGCCAAAAATACCATAGAGACTATACTCCCTTAGGAGGTAAGTAATACACAAATTATATACACTAGTATACAGAAATAGGCATAAAAACAGTTAGAAAACAGTGCAATTAGTGAAAATCACAATAGTTGGAAATGGGCCTGGGGGAAACACAAACTATGTACTAAGAAAGTGGAATGCGAATGTCGGTTTTCCACCTAGGCAAGTGTGGTGTGTAGAGGGTCGCTGGGAGTATTAGAAAACACCAAAGGTAAGTATTAGAACCCATCTCAGAGCCCAAGAAAGCAGGAGTAAATCACGGTAACTTTCCTAGAACACGAGAAAGACGATAATGAAAGACCCAGAAGATACTTCAAGACACAAAGGGTGGATTCCTGGACCTAAAGACCTGTGGAAGAAGCACAGAAGAGTCCAGGGAAGACAGGAACCCCTGCTAACCCGAATCAAGGTGCAAAAGAAGCACCACTGGTGAAGAACAACAGTCAGTACTGCACCCAAGAAAATGGTTTCGGGTTCCTGGTTGGTGCAGATGATATCCCACACCGGATGGATGATTGCAGTCTGGTTTGCATCTCTGGATTCCGCCAACAAGCCTTGGCACACGCAAAGCTCACAGTTAGCGGAAAATGGTACTGCCCGGGACAAGGAGGGACCTGGTGGACTCTATCCAGGAGGAGGAGTCAGAGGGGCTCTCAGCAACTCAGAGAGCCCACAGAAGACCAGCCAGCGCACACAGGAGTTACATTGCGCACAAAGAATTTCATAGAAGAATGCCAACAAGCCTTGGCAACTGAAAAACACGTGGGGCACATGGGTAGGGTCTTACGTGGGAAGGCAAGCTCTTACCTTCACCAAAGTTGGATAGTAGGACGTCAGGACCGTCGGGACCTCTTCAGTCCACCACCCGTGATGCAGGATCCATGCAACTCGTCAGGAGAGGGGACCCACGCAGATGGTAGTCGCTGCAGAGAGGTGCCTGCTGAAGCAGGGGAGTGACTCTTTCAGTCCAAGGGAGATTCATTCAGTCTTCTGGTGCAGGCTGACGACAGGCTGTCCTCTGAGGATGCACAACCGGGAAACAGTTGCATTTGCTGGCAAGAGCTGAAGATACAATGTAGCAGAAGTCGTCTTTGCTTTGTTGTTGCAGTTTGTGGAGTTCCTGGAGGGTCCAGATGCAGTTTTTTCGGTGAGAAGGTGAAGTAAAGGATGCAGAGGATTCCTGCTGAAGTCTTGCAATCTGAATCTGAGGAACCTCCCAAAGGACAGACCCTAAATAGCCCTGAAAAGGGGATTGGTCAGCTAAACAGGTAAGCACCTATCAGGGGACGGCTCTGACACCACCTGCTGGCACTGGCCACTCAGATGCTCCCAGAGTTCGCTGCCAACTTGGAATCCAAGATGGCAAAACCCAGGGACCCTCTGGAGGAGCTCTGAGCACCACACCTGGGGTGGTGATGGACAGGGGAGTGGTCACTCCTTTTTCCTTTGCCCAGTTTCGTGCCAGAGCAGGGACTGGGGGTACCTGAACCAGTGTAGACTGGATTATGCAAGGAAGGGCACGGAATGTGCCCTTCAAAGCTTTTCCAGTGGCCTGGGGAAGGAAGCTACCCCTCCCAAGCCTGTAACACCTATTTCCAAAGGGGGAGGGTGTAACACCCCTCTCCCAAAGGAAATCCTTTGTTCTGCCTTTCTGGGCTTGAGCTGCTCAAACAACAGGAGGGCAGAAACCTGTCTGAGAGGTGGCAGCAGCTGGGGCTGCCTGAAAAACCTCAGAAGGCTGGAATGGCAATACTGGGGGTCCTCTAAAGAGCCCCCAGAGTGCATGAAATCATACAACCAATGCTTGCAAAAGCCTAGGGGTATGATTCCAACATGTTTGATACCAAACATACCTATGTTCGGAGTTACCATTATGTAGCTGGGAATAGGTAGTGACCTATTTCCAGTACACATGTAAAATGACATCCCCGCACTCATGAAGTCTGGGAAAATGGTCTTGGAGGTTGTGGGGGCACCTCTGCTAGTGCAGGGGTGCCCTCACACACAGGTGCTCTGCACCCTGCCCTCAGGGCTGGAGGGCCTACCATAGGGGTGACTTATAAGTGACCTGGTGCAGTGTAACTGGCAGTGAAAGGGTGTATGCACCTTTCCTTTGCATGGGTTTCCTATGGGTGGCAAAAATAAATGCTGCAGCCCGTGGGGATCTCCTGGAACCCCAATGCCCTGGGTACCTAAGTACCATATACTAGGGACTTATAAGGGGCACCAGTATGCGAATTTTGGGTGGAATACTGGGTTACCAGTATGCAACAACCATAATTTAAGGGAGAGAGCATAACTACTGGGGTCCTGATTAGCAGGATCCCAGTAGACACACTCAAACACACTGGCAAACAGGCCAAATGAGGGGGTAACCAAGCTAGAAAGAGGCTACTTTCCTATAAGGTTAGCATCCACAATAATGATTTACAAGCTTTTATACACCGACTTTTACAAGAATGACTCAAATAGTGAATCAAGAAGTAATTAGCTCATAGTACCTATGCTTATGCCAACTTATGTACAATATCACAAATTCAAGTCAAGGTACTTTGGCCGACGATATTTCGATCCCCTAGACAAGTATCAGGATCATCGTAAGTCTTCGTTAAGCTTGAGTTAAAAGGGTTACAGAGTGCTTGTAACCAAAACGGCGAAGATAAATCTGACTCACGTCTCATATGAATGAGAAGGCAATCAATGGAAATCTGAATCTCTAATCAAGTGCAAATGCCATAAAGTAGTAGTAGAGTGGAGTAGTGTCACAGTGTAATAGAGTGTCACAGAGTGGAGTGGCAGAGTGTCGTAGAGTGGAAAGGCATAAAGAGGAGTGAACTGGAGTAGAGTGAAGTAAAGTAACGTGAACTGGCATTGAAAAAGTTGAGTAGAGTGTTGTTGAGCATAGTACATTGTATAGTGGAGTGGCATAGAGGGTTGTGCAGTGGCGTTGGATAGAGTATCATAGATTGAAGTGGCATAGAGTGGGGTGGAGTGGCATAGAGTGGAGTAAAGTGGAATGGAGTGGCATATAGGGAGTTGTGTAGGGAGTTACAGAGTGGAGAAAGTGTTAGTGTTTAATGGACTAGAGTGTCAGAGTCTTGTATCATGGAGTGTAATGTCAGCGTGAAGTGTCAGAGTGGAGTTGGGTGGTCTAGAGTGAAGTCGCATAGAGTACAGTGGTGCAAAGTAGATTGGTGTAGAGTGTAGTGGTATAGAGTGCATTGGTTTTGAGTAAATTGGTGTAGAGTGCATTGGTGAAGACTGCACTGGTTTAGCATACAGTGCAGTAGAGTAGAGTGGTGAAGAGTAGAGGGGAGCAGAGTGGAGTGGCACAGCATAGATTGCAGTGGTGCGGAGTGCAGTGGTTCAGAGTGTTGTGTCATAGAGTGATGCGGTGCATGGTAGAGTGGAGGGTGCAAGGTAGAGTAGACTGGTATAGAGTGCAGTGGTGGAGTGCAGTGATGCAGAGTAGAGTGGCATAGAGTGTAGTGGCATATGGTACATTGGTGTAAAGTGCAGTAGAGTGGCATATAGTTGAGCAGTGCAGAGTAGAGTGCCCGTGGTGCAGAGTAGAAAGGAGTATAGTTCAGTGGCAAAGTGCAGTGTTGCAGAGTAGAGTGTCATAAAAGGCAGTGGTGTAGAGTAGGGTGGCATAGAATGCATTGGTGTAGAGTGCAGTGATGTAGAGTGATGCAGAGTAGAATGCCGTGGTGCAGAGTAGAGAGGAGTATAGTTCAGTGGCAGGTTGCACAGTAGAGTGTCATAGAGTGTAGTGGCATATAGTACATTGGTGTATAGTGCAGTAGAGTGGCATATAGTTGAACAGTGCAGGGTAGAGTGCCGTGGTGTAGAGTAGAGAGGAGTATAGTTCAGTGGCAGAATGCAGTGTTGCAGAGTAGAGTGTCATAGAGTGTAGTGGCATATAGTACATTGGTGAAGAGTGCAGAAGAGTGGCATATAGTTGAGCGGTGCAGAGTAGAGTGCCGTGGTGCAGAGTAGAGAGGATTATAGTTCAGTGGCAGAGTGCAGTGTTGTAGAGTAGAGTGTCACAAAGGGCAGTGGTGTAGAGTAGAGTGGCATAGAATGCATTGGTGTAGAGTGAAGTGATGCAGAGTAGAGAAGAGTGGCTTAGAGTACAGTGGTGCAGAGTAGATTAGAGTTGCATAGAGTGTCCTGGCATAGAGTAGATTGCTGCATAGTACAGTATAGTGGTGAAGAGTAGATTGTTGCAGAGTGGAGCATAGTGATGTAGCGTGCAGTAGCATAGAGCAGTGCAGAGCAGATTGGAGTGGCGCAGGGTACATTGGAGTGGTGCAGGGTAGATTAGACTGGCATAGCACAGAGTGGAGTTGTGTAGATTGCAGTGGCATAGAGGAGATGATTTCAAAGTAGAGTGAAGTGTCCTACAGTAGAGTGGTGTAGAGTAGATTAGAGTGCAGTGATGCAGAAGAGAGTGCAGTGGGACAGAGTATAGTGGCATTGAGTGCAGTGGTGCAGAGTAGAGTGGCGTGGAGTTCAGTTGCAGAGAGTGCAATGTTGCAGATTAGAGGGTCGCAGAGTACAGTGGTGTATTGCAGAGCGGCATAGAGTGCAGTGGCATAGAGTGCTGTGGCGCAGAGTACAGTGGCATTGAAAGCAGTGGAATAGAGTGCTGTGGTGCAGAGTAGATTTGCATAGAGTGCAGTGACATAGAGTGCATTGGTTTTGAGTCAAGTGGTGAAGAGTGCAGTGGCAGAGTGCAGCGGTGTAGTGTACAATGGTTAGAGTAGAAAAGCAGAGATTGCAGTGGCGTAGTGTAGAGTGCTGCAGAGTAGAGTGGTGTAGAGTGGAGTGGTACAGCATAGTTTGCAGTGGCGTAGAGTAGCACAGAGTGGAGAAAAGTGGTGTAGGGTGCAGTGGCATAGGGTAGATTGTTTCAGAGTAGAGTGAAGAAAAGATAGAGAAAAGATAATATACTTCAATATGCTGAAGTATGTAACGATAACAACAACACAAATAATAACGCTAGGCATAACGGCTCAAAATGAAATATGGCTTCTCCCTGTTAGCCACACTGTAATCAAGCCCTTCATTACCTAGCTAACAAAACATTAAACATAAATGTTAGAAAAATATACCCTTCCAATAGCTACATTTGTGTGTGAAAAGGTCAAATCTGGGCTCAATCTCGACTTCACTGTTTCACCAACTGGTGTGATCTTAGTCAAATACATATATTATGTTTCATGTCTCCTTTCTAGCCTGCAGGCATCAGGGTGAGTGGGACTCTGTTTCCTCTTTAGATCTTCCTCATTGTCTTGAAGCTCCTCTTGAAGGCGGCAGGTGATGCAGACAGTAATCTTCCAAAACATTTTTCTCCTCCTGGTGCCCTTTGTTCTTATGAGCACCCTTAATGCCCACAGTTGTGAACAGGACAAACAAAAGGGCAGAGGGCGCAGGGGGCCTCTGGACTCACCTTCATTCTGTTCCCATCAGATTGGAGGATGGTCGGTATAAGGCTATTATAAGTAGTGCTTTTGTCCGCTCATGACCCTCTGAATCATAGATGTGAGAGGGGAAATTATTTTGTCCCCTTGTCCCCCCACCTTCGTACCCCGTGTCCCCACCCTCCAAAATCTGGGGGGGGATACATCCCCCGCGTCCCCCACACTTCCTACGCCCATGCAAATACCAAGCATGACAGACCATCAATGGAAACTGAGAAGGCAAATAACAGAAGGGCTAAAGCACCAATGGAAATTCAGAAGACAAATATCAGGAGGGACACAGCACCCGTGGAAATTCAGAATGTAATTACCAAGTGGATTAAACTCACGTGGAAATTCAGGATGCAGTTCCTAAGAGGCACAAAACACTCATGGGCATTCACAATTCAGTCAGCAACCAGGCAAAGCACACATGGAGATTCAGAAGGTAAGTACCACTATGTTAAAGGCACATATGGAAATACAAAAGGCAATTAACATGAATGGCAAGACATTACTGAAAAGTTAATGGTTAATCAAAAATAGAAATTAGGCGTTTGTAGAAACACCCACAATGTTTGAAAATAAAAGCAATGCACTTACGGAAACAAACAAACAAAAAAAAATAAGCAAGTAATAGAAGTAAAGACACAGAACAATTAAGCACAATTGTTAGGTACTTATGCAAGTATGCTACGTATTTAATACGAATAACATAATTAAAAAGCGGAGGAGGGCGTTTAGGAAAGTTTAAGAACACTTGTGGACATATGCAGGATGATTAAAAAAATGCGGTTACAGATAATATCGTTTGCTTTAGTTGGCATGGGAAGCTTGTTTGGCAACTATTGAAAACATTACACCCATACCCATCTTTGCCAACAAAACATTATAGGCTACTGAGTTCAAATGAAATGTTAAGAGAAAAAACTCCCTTAACTTCCGCAGGATTAGCAGCTCTGATCTTGAAGTGTTAGGGCAGCGACTGAAATAACATCCGAATGTTGGTGCTAATTCTGTCCTGTGATTTTAAGCACACCTATATTAACCTTATCTAAACCTTTTTATGCTTAGCATTATTTTTATTGCTGAATCCCAGACAGCACCAGCAGCCATATCTTTCTTTATAGACAGAAATTGCTGCTCCTCGAGGTGCATTATGTCCAGCAACACACTGAGGAAACAACAGACACCACTTCAAGATGTGTATATTTTCTAAATGTGAGGGACTGGTGGATTTCCATGTGTGCTAGAATCCACTCTGACCTAAACTGATTGCGGGAGATATCAAATTCTGAATCTAACTTTTGTATGGTGGTATCACCTATAGTATGATGGGTAAGGAGGATTGAAGGACCAAAAAAAGTTATCCCAATTTATGATCCATATAGGTGCGACAGTTTCCCATGCAAGAAACTATGAATGGTTATTTTTATTATGCATAGTAATCATTTGCCACAACGAACCTTGAGGAATGGTTAGTCACAGGTTTGTAGGGTCATCGGGCCAGGGTGGCAGCATGAATTGTGCATCCCAGTTATAGCTTTGGGTTTTTTGGGATGAGGAGTGACCTTACCTTTCTACTGTGTGCCTGACCTCACCACAGCAAGACAGTAGGAAACAGTGGCTCTGCCAAAGACCACTGGCAGCTGTGGCATTTGTGGTCCTATTAAACAGTGAGTCCTTCTATTTTTGATAAAACTCCACATATCCTTTTAGGCCAGTTTGCATGACACATAAATCCTTGTTCACAAACTAACAGACCATAGAGAAGTATGAAAAATAACTTCTCTAGTGACCTAGCAGTTTATTTTTGTGAGGGGGGTGGCAATTCTTCTATTAACATGCAGAGAGAATCTTTATTTCATTAAACACAACGGATTCTATCATTATGCATAAAACCCTTATTGCTGCCCCAAATATGCAGCCCTTTAAAGAACATAAACACATCACAAAGTAAAATATTCTATTTTAGAACCATACCACAGTATATATGTCCGTGGTGTTAACGCGTCCCTTTATGACTAATTTACTCACTTTGGGACTCGTTTTAGGCCAATTAATTTTTGACCCTGATTGAAGACACCTTAAGACGAGACAACTAATCAGCATGTCAATCAATATGTCAATAATGTCATCAAAGTTCACAGTAATACGACAATTCAAATTAGTCAAAGACATTTAATAAAACTCAGAAACCACCATGACCTTGCAGTCATGAATAATCACACCAGTTTAGTACTATTATATGAAGTTTATTCCCTATTGATTACAATTCTACTAGCAAGTTTATTAGTCTCAAAACCAAGAAACACATTAGCATAGTCACAATATGGCAACTCTGATAAGATTTAATCAAAGCAAGAATCACGAACATTAGAATATAACACAACGTCAGCATTGGTTATCCTTAGCAGAGTATCATCATCATCACGTTATTCAACAAAGCATAGATTTGGTCATTGTCTATTTGCGTCAGTTTAGTGAACCCCTCATCTAACCTCGAATCAGCATTGGCATGTTGGGCTTCATGCAAAACAATTTAGTAACATCAATTTAGAAAACATCTAACTATGGTCAAAAGTAGCAGTTGGTACCTAGAAAAGACAATTACAATTTCATTGTCATATAGTTACCCTCCGTATTGGGTCAGCACTCAGGTTCGGTCTTCGTCCTCAGGACATCAGTAAAAGGGGGCACTTACCTCATAAGGAGGTAAAGTGTAAACGGGCAATATAAGGCAAGAATGGTTTTAAGAACCAAACAGCAAAGTCTCTATGCAGAGTGACAAAGTGTCTGGGTCATAGCAAATCGCATCAGCATCTCCCTAACTCTCTCCCATTCTCTCCTGTTCTGATTTACTTCCTTGTGACAAGGGTTTTTATCCCCTTTCCTGTTGTACAATCCCCTAAAAGCTAATTGGCTGGGGTCAGTACCCCACTATCTCTATCCAATAGTTTTTCAATTACTTCATTAAATTTGTCACCCCATAACTGTTCTCACGTAGTTTATTGGTCTTCATGATTGACGTCTTCAGTGGGTAGAATGTCCAGTATGATTTCATACTCTTGTGGTCTTCTTTGCATCTTTTAGTCAGTGGCTCCATTGTCTGTACCGGCTCAGGCGACCTTGTACCTGCGAACAGTCTACACTGTTGCGTTCAGCAAAAATGTTTCACTAAGCAAGTCGAATTTCATGGGAACGGATCTACTACAGTTACATTGATCTTCTAGTTTGGAGAAAACAAGAGTTCATGTCCTTCAGCAAGTCAGCACGCTGCACGTTAGAAAAATACATTTAATATGAAAGCCAGGCAGCTAGGCCTCGACTCATGCTAACTAAGGCCTAAGGATTTATTAGCAAAACTTTTACTTATAACCTATTATTATTAGTGCAAAATCATATCATAATATAACATTTCAACATTACTAGTCAGTTTCATTAGTCATTGTATATGTTGGAGGCCACTTCCCGTGGGCACATTTCAAGCGCACGTTTAGCAAAATACATTAATACGTTTTCTGTGCAGCATTATTACACGTTAGTTCATAAACATTTCATACTAATATAAGCTACGCTCTCCCAGTCCCTCCTCTGATGACACTTGACATCACACATAATCTTTCGCTTCACAACTTCTCATTTTCATTAATTTTCTCATCTCAGTTTCTTCCTTTCTATGGGACCTTTCCCAAATTTCTTTGAACATTTCTTCTTTTTCTTTTTCTTCTATTCTTTTATTACATTTTGCCAAATCTCTTGTAATCCTTTTATTAATTTTGCATGACAACCATAGTCCCAGTAGACAAATCAGGACAATCAATAGACCCCCTAATATTTTTGCAAGAACCCCGTTCCAAATACTACTAAACCAATTTCCTACTTTGGTAATTCCTTTCCCAACCTTTTCCCAAACTCCAGGTTCCTTAAACTCTTTCAAATCTGCACTATCTCTTGTTAAGTTAGTAAGCATACCTCTAATCTTTTTACTATTATCAGGAATGAACGTACAACAATGGCGCTCATTAAGCATTTTACAGACTCCGCCACTCTTCGCTAAAAGAATGTCTAAAGCAAGCCGGTTTTGAAGAGTCATAGCTCTTTCCACATCAAGTTCAGTATCCATCAGGAGTATAGCCCCTGTGAAGTTTGTCAGCATGTTATCCACAATAGTAGACAACTTTAAAATCTTTATGGAGTTTAAGATAACCCCTACTGAAGGGATTATGGCTCCAAATATGTCACCAACAACAGAAGCCGCTGTTTCTCACTTTTGTCTAGTATGTTGTAATTCAGACATTTTAGGAATTTGCTTTACGTCATCAATCTGGTAGATCTTTGGGAAAACTATTCCCAAATAACATGTCCCATACCATCCCTTTGGATGACGGTAATAAGCATTAAGCCCACATATATAATAGATCCCAGAGATCGCTGGATCCTGTCCATTTAACATGAGTGTCCATTTACTCTGAAACAAAAACACATGCCTGCACTCACTCGTTCCCACAAATAAAGTGTCATGCTCAGATTTCGGCCTATATATAGAAAGCCTTCCTATGTGTAATGCATCTATAGCTAAGTTGCCCTGTGTCTTTATAGCAGTGTAAGCATAATCATTTGCAAGCATGTGTTTTTTTAATCCCTTTTCTAGCCTTTCTTTTAATGCTTTTCGTCTATCATAAGTGTGATCTAAGAAGCTCTTTTCTACAGGTGTTAGTAAGCAGGTTAGATTATTGCGGTGTGCATAAGTTGTCCCAAATGTCAGTGTCGGCTCAAAGAAACCCCTAACTAATTTTATGCTGTGCTCTTTAGCTAGTTTATTTAGAAACTCAATTACGGGCACAAAGGAAAACACTACATCTAAGTTAATATAGAAGTATTGAACATGTTCTTGATCATAGAATCTTGTTAACAGCAAACTACAGCTTATCCCGTAGGTTAATGGCAGACTATGATAAGTAACCCCTTCTTGTACTGATGAAGGAATCTTTGTGCACACATAGCAATTTTGCGCGTCCATTGTGTCAACATACTCATTCAGCAAACGATAGAAAACATTAGTAGATAGTTCCCCTTTTGGATTAGTTCCCTCATGCAAGTATTTTGCATCCTGCTCAAACCTCTCCCATGGTGTTAGTGTAGCAGTCTCAGGATTTGAAGCATTGTTAGTCACTTACTTTCTTATCCACCAATGGCATTCCCACAATCACACCTATAATTATTATTGCACAAACAATACCCAGAATAGCACTCAACCAACCACACATTCTACCCTTATTACTATTATCTCTCTTGTAACTCATGATCTGTAAAGAATCAGGTAGCAGAATACAAAGCAAACAATCAACTTGAGGACGATATAAAAGCTCCTTTTTTTTTTCTAGTGCAAAGTCTCTCTCTCTCTCTCTGCGAGTATTTACAGCGTTTCACTCACTCCAGGACCCCTTTGTCAAATCAGGTTAGCAGCTTGTCATAATCGGTTTTTCAGAGTCAATTCAGGTTAACAGTGTCTCATCTGGTAATTTATCAGTCTCTTTTCTCAGCTTTTCAGCTTTCAATTTCAATTTCAATTTAACACAGTCTCTTTCTAAAGTTTAATTCAGGTGCAGTAGTATTGACCTGGTACCTCTCAATCAAAACAGAACGCCAAGAATTCTTGTTGCCATTCAGCTGATGTTGCATATGCCCATTCTGGACCTGTGTACCTTCTGTTTGCAACTCTTTTTCTTTTCAGTTTGCGTTCACCCTGCAACTCTCCTTCACTGAGATCTTCTTTCCTGGTTGTATCAACTTTGTCCTGTATTGCTTCATTAGGGGTTACTTTCTCTCTTGCAGCTTGTGGCTCCGCCAATTATCTCCTTTAAGTGTTTTCTTACTGTCTGGCCTTTCAGGATGTTGAACAATGCTCTCTTCTTGTGCTATGGTGTTTTCTCTTGATGGACCTGAAAGCGGCTCAGGGGGAGTCAGAACACCTCGACTTCCTTCTGCCTCACTCCCTTCACCTTCAGGGTCTGTTATGGGCTCAACTTCAAACCCGTATCCGTCTGCTTCTGGGAGAACCTCTCTTTGTGTCGGTTCCCCTGATGCCCCAGTTGAGATAAGCTCCCTATCACCCCTCTGGATCTCGTTTTGAGTGATTAAGCCGTCCTCAGCGGGCTCTCCTTCAGTCTCAGTTCCCCATTGAATACTCTCCGGCCCTGAGACTTCCTTCTCTGCAGCTGTTGTTTTGGACACTTCAAGTTCCTCATCAGTCGGAAACATCACTGTCTTTGTGTGACTGGCATGTATCCAATTCGGAAGACCTGCACATTTCACAGCAGTAGTTTTTGTCAGTATCACTTGATATGGCCCCTTCCAGCGTGGCTCCAGACACGATTTCCTCACGTGTTTCTTGACAACCACCCAGTCACCGGCTTTCAGGGTGTGACCTGGATCACTTATCGTGGCAATGTGGTATCCTCCACCTGGTGAGAAAAAGAGCGGACCACGTCAGCCAGACCCTTGCAGTAGTCCAACACCATATCATCCTTGATATTCACAAGAGCATTCGCAGGTACTGCGGGCAATCGCATAGCTCAGCCCATTAGAATTTCGTGGGGAGATAGTCCTGTTTTCTTGTCAGGTGTATTTCTTATTGACATCAGTACTAAGGGCAATGCATCTGGCCGCTTCAGATTGGTAGCTGCGCACATTTTTGCCATTCTCGACTTCAAGGTACCATTCATTTGCTCCACTAGTCCTGATGCTTCAGGGCGATAACTACAATGCAGCTTCTGCTCAAAGTTTAATGCGGCACACAAGAGCTTAATCACCTCATTGTCGAAGTGTCTGCCCCTATCTGATTCTAAAGAGATCGGGAATCCGAAACGTGGTATTAACTCTCTAAGCAGCAGCTTTGCTACTGTGAGACTGTCATTCCTACGTGTAGGGTAAGCTTCAGTCCAGTGGCTGAAAATGCACACAATCACCAACACGTACCTCAATCCTCCACAAACAGGCATTTCAATGAAGCCCATCTGCATCCTGCTAAGTGGACCTCCAGCTCTCCCAACATGGCTCATATTCACCACAGTCCCTTTTCCTGCATTCATCTGCTGACAGATGATGCACCTGTGACAGATAACCTCTGCAGCTTGTCTGAATTTTGGATTGAACCAATCGATTTTGAACAACCTGATTATTGCGTCTCTCCCTACATGAGCTTGGCCATGGTAAAACCTCGCAAACTGTGACAAAAGACTGTTTGGCAAAACCATTTTCCCCTCCTCTGAAACCCATAAGTCATCAGAACTCTGTACACATTGCATTCTCTGCCAGGAGCATTTCTCCTCTTTGCTGGCACGTCCCTGCAGTGATTGTAGTTCATCTAATGTGTCAACCACCCTTAAGGCAAAGTTTAAGCATGTTTCATTTTCAGTTTCAGGTAACAATTCCCACTGATCTCGAAACGATATACAGTTCAGTGCACAAAACCTTGCGACTTGATCTGCATAGCCGTTTCCCATTGACACAAAGGCCCTCATTCTGACCTTGGCGGGCGGCGGAGGCCGCCCGCCAAAGTCCCGCCGTCAGATTACCGTTCCGCGGTCGAAAGACCGCGGCGGTAATTCTGACTTTCCCGCTGGGCTGGCGGGCGGTCGCCTTCAGACCGCCCGCCAGCCCAGCGGGAAAGAGGCTTCCACGATGAAGCCGGCTCGGAATCGAGCCGGCGGAGTGGAAGCTGTGCGACGGGTGCAGTTGCACCCGTCGCGTATTTCACTGTCTGCGCAGCAGACAGTGAAATACATGTAGGGGCCCTCTTACGGGGGCCCCTGCAATGCCCATGCCAGTGGCATGGGCACTGCAGGGGCCCCCAGGGGCCCCGCGACCCCCCCTACCGCCATCCGGATCCCGGCGGTCCGACCGCCGGGATCTGGATGGCGGTAGGGGGGGTCGGAATCCCCGCGGCGGTGCAGCAAGCTGCGCCGCCGCGGAGGACTCAATGGGGCGGCGGTACACTGGCGGGACCCCGCCAGTGGTGCCGGTCTGACCGCGGCTTTACCGCCGCAGTCGGAATCCCCATTGGAGCACCGCCGGCCTGTCGGCGGTGCTCCCGCGGTCCTCCGCCCTGGCGGTCAAAGACCGCCAGGGTCAGAATGACCACCAAAGTCTTGTGACTTAACATGAGCATTGCATTTCACCACAGCAATTTCAAGAGGTAACTGAATCGCGTGCAACAAATCCTTAATCTTTTCTCCATTTTTCACTGGAGAACCAGAAGAGGTCATGAAACCCATCTGTGACCATAACTGGCCAAAATCATGTACAATTCCAAATCCGTATCTGCTGTCAGTAGAGATAGTGACTTTCAGGTTTTCAGCTGCGTGGCATGCCCTTGTAAGAAAAATTAATTCTGCCACTTGAACAGAGTACACTCTTTCGAGCCAGGAAGCTTCTAAGATACCGGAGATTGTACACACAGCATATCCAGCTCTCAGTACTCCTACTGAGTCTCTCAAGCATGAACCATCAACAAAGATAATGTAATCATTCTCTTCAAGTTGGGTATCTTTGATATCAGGCCTTGGTTTGGAGCACAGATCTGTTACCTCAAGACAATCATGTTCTACTTCCTCAGCATCATCAATGTTTGCATTATCAATAGGAAGTAAAGTTGCCGGGTTCAATACAGTACATCTCTTAAGGGACACATTCGGAGACCCCAGTATAATGGTCTCATATTTTGTAAGGCGTGCATTTGTCATGTGTTGTGTCTTGGTTCGGGTTAACAAGATTTCAACTGAATGGGGAACCATTTAAAGGATGTCCCATCACTATTCCTTCACACTGTGTGAGGCTTTGACCAACTGCTGCAACTGCACGCAAACAACCCGGTAAGGCTGCTGTGACTGGGTCCAAAGTAGCTGAAAAATATGCTACTGGGCGGTTTGTACATCCATGGACCTGTGTCAGGACAGACAAAGAACAAGCATCACGTTCATGACAAAACAGTACAAAAGGCTTAGTGTAATCAGGCATACCTAAAGCTGGTGCCCTGCACATACTTTCCCTCAATTCCATGAATGCCTTCATCTCTTTCTCGGACATGGTTATAGCACCCGGGCCTTCCTGAACTTCTTTGACAGTCAGTCTTATCAGGGGCTTTGAGATGATCGAGAAGTTGGGAATCCAGTGACGACAGTAGCCCACCATTCCCAAAAATATCCTAACATCTCTTTTTGTTGTCAGGGGATTCATCTGCAATATGGCTGTCACTCTCTCTTTGGATATTTTTCTCGACCCTTTCTCAATAAGGTGACCTAAGTATTTCACCTCTCTCTGACAGTATTGCAGCTTCTTTGGGGACACTTTATGTCCGTTCTTTCCCAAATGGTTCAATAAGGCAATTGTGTTGTACCTGTTGTATCTTTTGTCCTGGACGCAATTAACAAATCATCAATGTACTGCACTAGGGTTGAACTGAAAGGCAGTTCTAATGACTCCAAGTCTTTCTTCAATATCTGATTGAAGATGGAAGGCGACTCAGAAAACCCTTGAAGAATTCTGCACCAACTGTACACCTTATCCAGGAATTTGAAACTGAAGAGAAATTGGCTATCCTCATGAAGAGGCACCGAAAAGAATGTTTGAGACAAGTCCACAACTGTGAACCACTCTGCATCACACGGAACCTGAAACATGATCACTGCTAGATTTGGCACTAGAGGGCAACACTTAACCACAATCTAATTTATTTTCCTAAAGCCTTGAACAATTCGAACTTTCCCACAAGGCTTTTTCAGACCCAGTGTGAATTACACGGGCTACTCAGCACTTCTTTCAGAACTCCTTGCTTCACAAAGTCTGCAATTATCTGTGCTACTTGGATGAGGACATCTTGTGCCATGTGGTACTGCGGTACCTGGGGAAACACAGCATTCGGCTTCACTTCTACTTTAACTGGTTCTACTCCTTTTATCAGTCCTACTTCCTTTCCTGTCAGGTCCCACACTGTCTCTGTCACTGTTCCCTGCAACTCAGGTGGTAAGTCAGTCACTGTAAGCATTGGGAATAGGGTTATCAAAGGGTATTTCTCATTTGCGGCCTCAGTCTCTAATTCTGGAAACTGACCATCATCCCCTTCATCATCACTGTTCGTCTGCACCTCAATTCCTTCATTGGAACAGGTAATCAAACACCTCATTTTGCACAGTAAGTCTCTTCCCAGTAGGGATAAGGGACTAGAATCACAGACTACAAATTTGTGTAGTCCCTGGAAGTTGCCAATCTCAACTTGGACCGGATCTGTAATTGGGTTTGTCAGGAACTGATTTGCTACTCCTACCACCCTTATGGTACGCCCCGAAAGTGGTAATTTCGCAACCTCTGCACTTCTGACTGTAGAGCATGTAGCTCCTGTATCAACAAAGAATGAAACCTTATAACCCATCACCTTTCCCTCTACATTGGGTCCCCTCTGATCTACTTCTAGGGATGCTGCAAGCCTGCACTCCTCACTGTGTGAACAATCATCCGACCATTCATCGTTTATTCCATCCTCACCACGCAATGGGAACTGTTGTACTGTGTTATTTTGACTCATTGTTTGACCTGTGGCCTGTTGAGGAAGCATCACCTGTTGTTGTCCCATTGGAGCTAATGGTATCTGCATTTGCTGTTTAGGTACCATGGGAATTTGCTGTTGTGCCTGTTGCATCTGTGCTTGTTGGACACGCAGCATTTGCATCTGCTGCATGGGCTGTAACCCCTGCATCTGTGTCAGAAGTTGGAGGAAACCCCAACCCGTTAAGCCATGGCACAGTCTCAATCCACTTTCCGCCCGTCCTCTTTGCGGCAAGATTCATATGCCTGGAGGCAGCGCCCGATGGTGGCTCCATTGCCCTCATCCAACACACACAGTATCATTGGGACTTCATGTCCCAGCAACCTTCAGTGGAGCCAACTTTAGGGTGTGGCTTTTCTATAAACGCCAGCCACACCCAAGTTCCAGTGCTCACTATTTTGGAACTCAGCCTTCGAGAGGTTTATCCCTGGAGCCTCCCGACCCTTGAGATTTGGAGACAAGCGAGTGGTCGAACTCGCTCCTGGTAAGCTCGTTCCGGCGGGGCTTTTCCCCGCCAGTGTTTATTTTGGCTACAACTTTGCTACAGTGTTTCTTAATTGGATTCAGGGGGAATCGAGCGTTCGCTCGTTTCTGAGTTTCCGATGGGATTTTCCCTGCCGATGCTTATTTGAATACAACTGTTACTTTGTTTCTTTGTACAGGCCAGCAGGAACCGAGTGGGTGTTTGTGTATCTTAACAAACAGTAGCGTGTTCTGAAGAATTCGTTTGATACTTTGTAATGCTTTGACAATCTTGCTGAGAAAGTTATAAACAGAGCTTTGATGTTTTGATGATAGAAATACTGTATGCAACATTATATATTTTTTGGGAAACATTTTAATTATGAAAGCGAGTTCTCATTGAGTTATATCTTGAGCTTCTGGCATACGCTCGTTTTTGGTGAACATTTTTATTATGAAAGCGAGTTCACATTGAGTCATATCTTGAGCTTCTGGCATACGCTCGTTTTTGGTGAACATTTGAATAATGAAAGTTAATTCTCATTGAGTTATAGTTTGAGCTCCTGCCATATGCTCTCTGATGGCGTTTTGGTCTGGAGTGCCATTCTTGTGGATTCTGCGCCACCTTTGAGAATGTTCATTAGAAGGAAAGAATGCAATATACAGTAGCATAACATGTTTGATTGATGATTAATGCTCTTGGTGTTTTTTCCTGTCTCTAACCTTTTTCCTTTTCAGATCTCCCTCCAAGCTGTTCCTATCCTGCTCACCCTTCCCCCTGCCTGGCCTCTCCAACTATCAGTGTTATTTAAACCACTGAGTCGGTGCTGCCTGGAGGTGGGCCTCTAATCAGCAACGCACAGTTCCCGAGGAATTGGGCCTTGACAATTTGTACCATGTTATTCTGGAAGTTCTGATTCTGCCCTCTCATTTTTGGACCTCTCACATTCTGAAAGGTACCAACATCATTGCTTTGTTGAACAACACCATCCTGCACCACCATTGGGCATTCCCGCTTCCAATGCCCCATGCCCCTGCACGAGTGACATGGTGACATCTTTTTCATCCCCTGCACATCATTTTGAACCACAACAGTATTCAAGTCTGGACCACGGTTCACAAAACCTCCTCGTCCTCGGCCTCTCGGCTGTGCCTGAAACACTCCATTCCACTGCGGTTGCTGCTGTATCACCTGCTGTACTCCATTTTGCTGCATCCCTGCTTGTGCTGCTTTAATCTGCATCACCATCACCTTCTCCTTCAACTTTCTCTGCTTTAACTCAATCTCGTCACTACAATATTTCGCATACTGCAACACCTCATCAATCGGCTTCGCTTGCCAACAGATCAAATGATTCTTAATCATCTGGCTAATTTCTGGTCTCAACCCTTCAACAAACCTGAACACAAGATGATGCATGTCTTTCGGCTCAATGACCTCAGTGCCACTGTAATGTTTGAACGCTTTCAACAATCTCTCATAGTAAGCATGAATCGACTCTTTGGCCTCCTGGGACGTTCGATCGATTTCCTGCCAATCAGTTACTTTCGGCAACACTTTCTGCTTCAAAAACTCAGTCACTTTATGATAATATTTCATCACCTCTTCAGATGGTGCTCCAGTAACCTTTCCCTTGCCGGCTCCTCTGTTGGCCAGTCTACGCCCCTCTTGCACACAAGCCATAAGTCAGGTGGAACTATAATCTCAAACAGGGTATTCAAGTCCTCCCAGAGACATTTTGCAAGCTTCACAAACCTGTCCGTCTGCTGGTACCACTCTATCGGCTTCTCCCTCAACCTGGGGTAGTCATTTGTGAATGACAGGATGTCACCTCTAGACCACGGTACATGGACTAGAACCCCTCCAGCTGTCTCTCTCATTGGTAACATTTTTATTGTCCCCGTGCCCGGTGCGGCTTTAGCCTGCTTTGGTTCCAGACCATCACCTTTCTCTTTATCTCTTTTCTTTGCCCATCTGCCTTCCCATTTCTCTAAGGCTCCCCAAATTTGAGCACTCTGCAGTATTTCTTTAAGATGGGTCTTCATTCCGGTAGACCTCATGTGCTCGAAATCTTTTGGCTCGAAGTCTAGTCTGTAGCTTCTTTTCAAATGTTTAGTACTGTCAATGTCTATGTTGTATTTATCTGCCAGGTTTGCCAACCTCTGATGCACCTTGCTCACTTCTCTAGTTATTTTGGGGCACACATACCTCAATTCTGCTTCCGTGTATGACTCTAGTCTGTTTACCCCCATTGTTCCTTGCACTAATTCCGTAGCTTCTACACCCAGCCTCACAAAATTCTGGTATTCTTCCCTTTCTGACCTCTCTGCGGTCATTGTAGTAGTCTGCAGAATGTTGAGTTTGTCCAACCACTCGTTCAATTGTTGCGCTGTTAAGCCCTACAACAAAATGTTTCCAGATTGCACCAATGGTGTCTGTGTCGTATTTGTACTCATTATCTGTTGGGTTAGCATTCCCAACCCTGCGTGCCTCATTGTCTCCAAAGGAACCCCAATTGGACTAAAGTCTAACAAAGACCTAGACCTTTTGACTGTCTGTTCTATCTGCAGGTGTCCTATGGACCCTCCTCTTATTGCCCCTTGGGTCATTACTCCTTGATCACATACGCCAGGCTTACCTTGCGCATACAGCGGTACTGGTGGACCAACAGTAATTGGCAATGATATGGCAGCTAGTGTCTGACCTGGTCCCAAACCCTGTGGAGCATTAATTCCCATAGCTTGATTCATCATTGGTGCTGTAGCTACTGACTGCGGTCCTGCAAATGAAGTGTAACTCGGAACCAGCTGTTGCTGCAGCTGGGGCAGCAATTGCAGAGATGGCTCAATCTGCACTAACTTTGATCTCGTATATCGGATCAGGCGGCACCATCAGACTCGTAGTTGTTTCCAATACTGGAACATCAAGATAAATCCTCTGAATCTGTGGTGGCTGCAACTGTATCTGTGTGTCTGGCGCAGTGGGTACACTGACACCATTCTGTATCAAAACTGTATCACTTGTCTGCACTGCACTTGTGATGCCCTTATTTTGTGCCGGGTTTTCAGAACCCCCACTTGTACTCTGTACGTTATCATTTATGGCATATGGTGGCGGGCGATCATGTAACAACTGATTAAGAAACTCTTCATCGTCTGAGTCATCTGCGTCTGCCCAAGACCTCTGTGTCTCCTTTCGTTTATCAGAACCCTTATCTGTCTTACAAGTAGCTTTCTTTCCCTGTGTCTCGTCTTCTTGTGTTATGGCCGGGAACATTTTAAGTCTGTCAACTATTCCCCTTCTCCACATCCTTTTATCATTATCCCATCTAGCCTCGGCTAAAGTCTTTTCTGCTTTCCTCATTCTCCTCTCAAATTTCTGCTGTCTCTGTCGTATGGCCATCAATTCCCAGATTGCTAATGCCTCATACTGAGCTGGTCTCGGAGGCAGTTTGTGTACACTTAACATCATTCGCAAGTTCTCTAAAATTCTGGTATTAAACGTTCCGTATTCTGGAAATGCTAAACATCCCTCCTTTTCTGTCAATTTGCACTATTGCTTCATCCAAAGACATGTCGTGACTCCCTTCTCTTCCATTATAATATAAGCTGGAGTACCCTCAGGCGGTGTAGGCTCCCCCACACTCGCTCTAATATATACGTCTCCCTTCAAAGCACACTTTAGAGCCTTGAAAAACTTCATTTTTGCATCTTTTATTTTATTTAGAATCTAATCAGGAAGTGACTTTAATTCCCAGAACACTCTTCACCCACCTTTCTCAACTTAATTCCTCTCACGGACGGCTGCCAATCCGTGCGCGACCCCTCTCAGCAACTGACCTATCCCAGCACGGCACCACTGACGTCACACTCACACACACTGCAGCTGACAAAGTCTTGCGGCTTGTCCTCCTCACACAAAACTAATGCAATATATTGCGAGCACCTTTAGCAACAAAAACCCCAAATTTGCCGGTTTTCTACTTGAAGGGTAACACATTCGCTTCAGAACTTTACAGAGATTTCACTTGAAGCCTTGGCCGCTACTCTCTCCTTCTCAGCTCCCGCACTCGCAAGCAGAATTCGACCCGCAAATCCTACTCTCGACTTGTCAATGGTTTATTCTAGTGTACTTTAGAACTTGCCAAATCTCCATCGAAGGGTTCACTCACACAATTTGACTCAAACTCGACTTGTCAACCACGCCCGATTGACCTATAAAACCACACAAATTACAACATAAACCCAAGTGTCTCCTACACTTGTCAATATACTCCGGAGTCTTAGACCACGATGGGTCCGTACATCACCAACAACCACATGGATAATTTTTTTAGCACAATGCGCCACACTCACATGAAGTTCACTGACTTCCCTACTCTCATACTGCGGAGTACGCCCACTCCTACTAAAACAACATTACCTGACCTAAATTCACACAAACTTCACAATTCACCTGGAATATGCATAAGCTGAGCACGCTCAATTTCTACACCACACGTGCTAAAGCGCCGAGAACATACCCAACTCACTTAGGCTAGCTCGGAGATTCTGGGAAAGTCATGGGGAATTTAGAAACACATCATACCTCCAATTTGCATTATCTCGAAAAACACTTTTAAACAATGGTCCCTCGTCCTAGGGCCCCAAAAGGCCTAAACCGTCGCTCTGCTACCAGAACTGTTAATGCGTCCCTTTATGACTAATTTACTCACTTTGGGACTCATTTTAGGCCAATTAATCTTTTGACCCTGATTGAAGACACCTTAGGACGAGACAACTAATCAGCATGTCAATCAATATGTCAATAATGCCATCAAAGTTCACAGTAATACCACAATTCAAATTAGTCAAAGACATTTAATAAAACTCAGAAACCACCATGACCTTGCAGTCATGAATAACCATGCCAGTTTAGTACTATTATATGAAGTTTATTCCCTATTGATTACAATTCTACTAGCAAGTTTATTAGTCTCAAAACCAAGAAACACATTAGCATAGTCACAATATGGCAACTCTGATAAGATTTCATCGAAGCAAGAATCACGAACATTAGAATATAACACGACGTAAGCATAGGTTATCCTTAGAGAGTATCATCATCATCATGTTATTCAACAAAGCATAGATTTGGTCATTGTCTATTTGCGTCAGTTTAGTGAACCCCTCATCTAACCTCGAATCAGCATTGGCATGTTGGGCTTCATGCAAAACAATTTGGTAACATCAATTTAGAAAACATCTAACTATGGTTTCCGTCAAAAGTAGCAGTTAGTACCTAGAAAGGAATAGCAAACAGACAATTACAATTTCATTGTCATATAGTTACCCTCCGTGTTGGGTCAGCACTCAGGTTCGGTCTTCGTCCTCAGGACATCGGTTGATTCGCCATCAGGAATTCAGCAATTGGGTAAAAGGGGGCACTTCCCTCATAAGGAGGTAAAGTGTAAACAGGCAATATAAGGCAAGAATGGTTTTAAGAACCAAACAGCAAAGTCTCTATGCAGAGTGACAAAGTGTCTGGGTCATAGCAAATCGCATCAGCATCTCCCTAACTCTCTCCCATTCTCTCCTGTTCTGATTTACTTCCTTGTGACAAGGGTTTTTATCCCCTTTACTGTTGTACAATCACCCAAAAAGCTAATTGGCTGGGGTCAGTACCCCACTATCTCTATCCAATAGTTTTTCAATTACTTCATTAAATTTGTCACCCCATAACTGTTCTCACGTAGTTTATTGGTCCTCATGATTGACGTCTTCAGTGGGTAGAATGTCCGGTATGATTTCATACTCTTGTGGTCTTCTTTGCATCTTTTAGTCAGTGGCTCCATTGTCTGTACCGGCTCAGGCGACCTTGTACCTGCGAACAGTCTACACGGTTGCGTTCATCAAAAATGTTTCACTAAGCAAGTCGAATTTCATGGGAACGGATCTACTACAGTTACATTCATCTTCTAGTTTGGAGAAAAACAAGTGTTCATGTCCTTCAGCAAGTCAGCACACTGCACGTTAGAAAAATACATTTAATATGAAAGCCAGGCAGCTAGGCCTCGACTCATGCTAACTAAGGCCTAATGATTTATTAGCAAAACTTTTACATATAACCTATTATTATTAGTGCAAAATCATATCATAATATAACATATCAACATTATTAGTCATTGTATATGTTGGCGGCAACTCTCCGTGGGTACATTTCAAGCGCACGTTTAGCAAAATACATTAATACGTTTTCTATGCAGCATTATTACACGTTAGTTCATAAACATTTCATAATAATATAAGCTACGCTCTCCCTGTGGCAACAGCTGTATTCTTCCATTTGGGTGAAAACTGACGACGATAACTTGAACTTGAAACAAATCCTAACATCTGAAACAAAGTAGTCAAGAATCCCCTCAATCCTTTGTGATCTGGTCCAATCACAAACTGTTTTCTACGGAAAAAACTATAAAAATTTACAACATTCCCACAAGAATAATATTCTCCAATGAATGGGTTTACTAAAGTAGGTTATTCTTCATACATCTTCACTCTTTATCAAATAATGTTTAATATTATTCTGTGTTTTATATATATATATAGAAGGTGAGGTGGGTGGGATAATGATAGTCTATGTTGTCTTTAATAAAATCAGCATTCTCTCTGCATGTTAATTGGAGAATCATCATTTCATTACAAGATCGGAGGCTATCACTATGCATGTTTAAAGCCTTCCATAACAATGCTACTTACATGCTTCACTGGTCTCAAATAAAAATTTGCGAAGGTAGTGGCATTCTACCAATCCTACGCATTTAAGATCTCAGAAAGAGTGCCTATGGCCCAGAAAACGTTGCTGGCCATTGCACCTCTGACAGAATGTGCACCAGAGTTTGACAGATCTATGCCTGCCTCACTCATAATTGCTTTAACCCATCTAGTTCTTGTCGCTGCAGATACTGATTTATGTGGTTTAACATAAGATATTAAAAGTTGAGATTCACCATCATGATGTAAATTCTAAGATTCTTTGCTCATAAACATACATGCAACATACCACAGTTTCAGACAATCCTGAAATGAAGACTAGAATACATGACCATACATATGTTTGGTTTTCTTCCAAATATCAATGCGAACACCATCTGATGAGTAAATTCTGTTGCAAATCTCTAAAACTTTAATATCAGAAACCCTTCTGAAAGATACTAAACATAGAAGTGTTGCTAATGTTTGAGAAATCTGTCTCAAAGAAAGATAACTATTTCCTGCCCACAAGTCGAAAGGTTTGACAATCAAGTGTACGTCCCATAAAGAAGTGAAACAAACTGTAGGTGGTCTCTTAAGTCATATTTCTTTCATCATTCTACATAGAAGTGGTTCATATCCAACTGCGATGTCACCCACCAGAGCATGGCCAACTGAAACATCAGACCAGTGAAAGTTAGTAGTCCTGTAAGAAAAACCTGACTGGAATAGCTGGGCTAAATAATTTGCCAAATCCATCACAGAAGCCTCCATGGGATTCAAATTCCTTTCAATGCACCAACTACAACATCTACACCAAACCCCTTGATATCTCTTCCTAGGACCTGGTGCCCATGATTTGTCCAGTAAATCTTTAGCCTTTCCCAAAAGGCCAGAGAGTCTTCTGAAGCCCCTCCTATCTTCCAGACAAGAAGGTTCAGTTTTCCATCTAACACCAAAGGATGCTCCTCTCCATCTTGGCCCACTAGCAAACCCAGATGAACCAGAATGAGAAAAGGCTCTTTTACTGCAAGTTCCATTATCGCTGGGAACATTACTTGCGAAGTCCAAAATGAGGTCACCAGAACCAACTTGCAACCTTCTTTCCTGACCTTCCATAATACCTTCTGAATCTGATTGCAAATGTCGGGAAAGCATAAGCGTTTTCCCTTCACCAATCCTGTCCAAAGGCATCCACAGTCAAGGCCCCCGGGTCCAGTCTCCAACTGAAATACCTTGGAACTTGACAAGTTAGTCTGCTGACAAACAAATCTAATTCTATTGGCCCCCAAGATTCTTGGACCTTCCTGAAAATCATTGGGTTCAATTGCCAATCGCTGAAATCTCTGAGATGATGTGAATTCCAATCTGCCCTCAGATTCTGTTCTCCTGGAATGTGGCCTGCTGACAAAATAATCATGTGTTCCCAACAAAAATACCTTATCTCCTTTGCTGATATGGAACCTCCCAGGCAATTGATATAAGAAACCGCCGAAACATTGTCCTGGCAAATCAGCACTACACTGTTCATCAAACATTTTTTGAAGTTCTTCAAACCATTCAGACCTGCCATCAATTCTAGGCAATTTATCTGGACCAAATAATTCTGACTCGACCATCTTCCTCCTTTATCTAAGTTGTTCAGACGGGTCCCACAGCTCAAAGAACTGGCATCTGTTTCTAAAATAAACTCTGGCACATTTCCAAATATAGCTTTGCCATTCCAACTCTCTACGCTGTTCAACCACCACTCCAGATCTTTTTGAGCTTCTGGAGATAAACTTGCAGAATCCGCATACAATAGACCTTTTCTCAACCCAACTGTCTTCAACCTTTGAAGAGCTCTGCAATGCAAGGGGCCTAGTGAAATTGCGTAGAAAATTGAGGACAAGAGATCGATAGTTATTGGTAAGTCCCTGAGAGTTACTACTTCTTTTCCTAATATATATCTTACTTCCTTTCTTATTTTCTTTATCTTTTTCTGAGTTAAAAGTAACTGAGTCCCTAGAGTATCTACGTGAAAACCTAGGAATTCTTAAGACTGACTTGGTATCAAGACTGATTTTTCCACGTTCACAATGAATCCCAGGTTTTTGCAGATGCTCCCTTGTTAAAATTATGTGATCCAGAAGTTCTGATCTTACCTGGCTCATCAACAGAATGTTGTCCAAATAAAAAACAAATTGAATTCCTCTCTCAGAAGGCCTACCACTGGTCTTAAGACCTCGGTAAAGTACCATTGAGTGGAGGACAGATCAAAACCACACCTCTCTATTTGAATCTAAGGTATTTTTGCAAATCCATTTCCATAGGAATCATGAAATATGCATCCTTTAAATCTAGTTTTACTAACCAGTCTTTTTCCTGTAGTACATCTTGTAAAAGATGTATGCCTTTCATCTTGAAGTGTCTGTAAACCAAGTATTTGTTTACTTCTCTTATCGTTAGCCCAGTGTGCCACCCTTTGTCTTTTTTTTCACCAAGGAAATTGTGCTCACAACACCATCGTTTGAGTCTACAACCTGTATTATTGTGTCTTTCTACAACATTTGAAAAACACCAAACCCAACAAATCTATCTTTTCTTTGTTGAAGACAATCCCTTGGCATTGAGAGACCTAAATAGGGGTATCCCTGAAATCTATGTTGAAACCTCATATAGTCTCCCGAATCCAAGGATCGCTTGTCACTTCTTCCCATTTCTGAACAAAAAGTTTTAGCATTCTGGCTACTTTTACTTGGGAAGCCCAGGACAAGATGTTCCACTTACCTTCAACTCCTATACATTGAGATCGTTCTTCCTCCTCTGGTTCTAGATCTTCCTCTTTGTAGGTAGGACCCTGATGAGGTTTGGAAACTTCTGCCATAACCCCATGAACTCTGGGAGTATTGGATTTGAGAGGAAAACTGGGACTGTCTAACTCTTCAGCCAGCCCCCTCCTGTCGGCCCTTGCAAAAACATGTGTGCCGAACGCACACCTCATGTTGCTTTGTCCTTTGCTCACGGACATGGAAGTGTTTTTACCCAAAGACTTTAAAAAACTGTCTGAAGAGTAGGCCCCCAAGGTTGCCCTCTGATTCTTTATTAGCCAACTCAGTGAGTTTACGGCTTATCCTCCTAAGAACGGCCTTCTTTCTTTCAGGTATTAAGCCTGTGTTGGCATTGCCTAGCACAGAGACTGCCCTTTGACTCCAACCTCTTAATAATTACATGTCTAACTCAGTGTCATTATTATATCCTTCTTCAACCATATCTAGAAGACATTGGGTATTTACCAGATCTAAATAGGAATGTTATTAATTCAGGATCTAGGTTTGGTGTATGACATGCCTTGGCATCTATTATGGCCTAGGGCATTCTGCACGCACTAAACTACGGTGCTGCCTCGTAAGAGGCCTTCTCACCCACTATTTAATAAATCTTGATACATGTGCTAGAGGTGACCAATCAGAACTAGGTGGGTGTTTAATTGTTCCTGGGCTAAACATCTCATTTCCCAAACGATCTTTAATGGGCCTAAGAGATGAAGACGAGGTTCCCTGTAGATCATCATCTAGACTCCCTAAGGTGTCTAACCCTTCATCAGGGTCAAACACAAACTCATCAAACCCTTTGCTGTTACTATCAAGATTGAACATTTCATCCAGGCTAACTGAGCCCTGGTTGTCTTTTGTGCCTCTGAGGACACCATTGCCTTTTGTGCATCAATGGACACCATTATGTCTTGTAGCACTAAGGCTGCCCCAGTCTTTTGCGGCACTAAGTCTACCAGACAAAGAGGAAAGAGGTTCATCCCATTGTGTTCTTGCCCATTGGTTATGGGTCTGTTCACATGTTTTGTCTTTTTTAGGGTGTTACCACCCTTTGGGTTTGCAGGTATAACCTTGTTAGAGACAGAGAAGTACTCCTCCTCTGAAGGAGTGGTTCTCTTCCTTTTAGACATAGTGGCCTCCACTGCTTCTCATTATAGAGGTCTTCAATTCCTCCTCAAAATACTTTCTAAACATCTCCTCATTACATCAAGTTGAGAAGACTCTCTTTCCTCAGCCATGGTACTTAAAACACATAATAATTTTAAGACTAAAAAACTAAACTCTTAATGATAACTATAATGACTATTAATTATCTTTAAAAAAACAAACTCTTTTATATATGACTTGAACACAAATTGCTGGTATAGTTCTAATAGTACTATCTCTCTTTTTTGGTTATAAATCCTCTTGATAAAGGTAGAAAGCAAAGAGAAATATTACAATAATCAAGACGACATTAGAAATCAGCTGAGGGTCGAGTGGGGCAAGCCAGTTAAAAGTAACCAGCGTTTTCCTTCTAACTAGGTGTTGCTATAGCAACAGCCAATTAATATAACCCAACTGCTAATAGCAGCTGAAATTGTAGTCCGCTTTCTACTTCCACGTATAATTTCACCAACGTGACAGGGGTCGCTAATTTATATAGCTGCTCACCACCACCACTGCCCCCTCCACTAGAGAAGCATATGCAAGATCATTATGGTCAAGAATGTGTGAGCAACAGCTCCCTACTCCCATCTGAGTCCCCAAACACCTCCGGCACTCACGAGGTTGGGCGAAACAGAAGAGAACAGGGGACTAGCACAGAGGCAAGGGAGAGCTCTCACTAAGTCACCAGTACAGTTGTTTGATAATGCAAGAAGTGTGAAAGGCATGGAAGAGAGAGGCCCAACGTTTTTTTTGCTCCCAGCTGTGTCCCTTCGATGCTTGTGGATATCAGCCAGGTGTGAGGGCCCGCAGAAGAGAAAGAGTGGGGGAGACTCCCCACATTAGGTCAATACCATTACACCATTGACAGGCATGGCAAAAGCGGTAAGTTCATGCTTCAAAAGTACATATTCAGTTTACTAATTACTATTTACCCTATTGAAAAATAAGCATAGTTAAAATTAGTCTAATTAGAAGCAAGAAATAAAAGAGTTTATTCCATATATTGGAACAGCTCTGAGGTACCCAAAATACCTAAAGCGAATACTTAGAGATAAGTAATTGAAAAGATATACAAGAACAATAGTTAGTAATATACTTATCTGTTCAGTGGAGCAGCTAATGAAAGAGGAAGAGAGATGTTGCCATGGACATATATACTATACTATGGTTCTGAAATAGAATTTTACTTTTGAGGTGTTTATGTTATTTAAAGGGCTGCATGTTTGGGAGACCAATAAAGGTTTTATGCATAATAATAGCCTCCGGTTTAGTAATGAAATTGGGGATTCCGCCTTCTGTTTACTGTGGGGCTTTTTTGGGGAAAGTGGTTATGTAATTTAGCAGTCTCTAGTGTACTGAGGTGTGGCTTGAAACTCAATGTTTACAATATACATAAAATAAGCTTCCAGTCAGTCCACCTGAACCAGTGGCTTATTAGCGACCACATTCAGCTTCGAGCTGCTTTTACGATTCATTGGGACCCCATCTTTGGTCTGGCTTATAATTCAAAATGTAACCCAGCTACATAGTCTTTGCTAATATTTCCTCTGCACTGTGCAGATATCCGTTGTATTACCATTGAGTTTCTTTTTTTTTATTCACTCTAGGACCTTCGTACTACACCTTCCATTGATGTGATTTAAAGTTCTGTAGTCTCTGTCTATGGCAGAGGTATCTTTAACCCGTATGAACAGTTTTTAATTCATGTGATTTGAACAAGGAGGGTGTGATTGCACTGAAGCGAGCACAGTGCTGGACCATTCAGGGACCCTTCTGAACCTTTGGACCACAGTGGGCAGGTCATGAACTAAGGTCATCAGAGGGGACCCAGGCAAGAAAGTTATTCATGTCTATGTTCAATGATTCAGGGCCATGCAGTGCCAATGTTTGTTGTCCGCGTTCAACCTGAGAGAATGCTTTGTTATTTGTGAGGTAGGTGCTTTCCTAGTAACTTGGAGATATTACTCTACCTTGGTCACAGCTAGTTACCTTTCAGCTGATGAATCATTGGTTACACGTGGACTAGTGATGGATATCAACTGAAACAGCAAACTCTTAATTTCCATTCGCAATTTACCAGAAGAACAGGAGGTAAACTGGGCGGCACCACTTGATGACTTCATTGTGTAAGCAATTGTAGTTATTGGACACTACGGGAAGTGCCCGTTGCAGATGGGTGGAGCCATCTAGGAGTTCACTGATGCTTGCACAGGGAAGAATGGCATGCGGATTTGTGCAAAGCTGAATAGATATTAATGCGACCGTGAGCTTTCTGATGCATTTATAACACTTTTAAAATAATCAAGGTGGTAATTGTCCTAAAAGCCTGGGTAACGATTTTTGGGTGTTTAAAAACAGTAGACCAAATGGTGACTGCAAAATCTGACGTTGCTGCGCCTAAGAAAACAGGAAGGTATTTGAGATTTAGGACAGAAGCCACTCTATCCCTGCTCACAGGGCATATTAGGCCATACTTGACAACTACTGTTCAGGAAACTGAAAGGGTTTGATGGCTGTGCCCAAGAGCCAAAGACTAATACGGTAATTTAAAAAAGAACCTGTCCAGTCAAGGATATACAGGCTGGAAAATGTACATTTCAAACACTCTTATGGGAAGGGGATTTATAATAAACACTGTTTTTCTGATACATTTTAATGGTGAACGGCTGTGATACTAAGATCCTACTCAAATATTTGCTAAGGGGTGATCTGCGAACTATTCTGATCCTCCTTGGGGATGGGGGGATGGGGATCATACTTTCTGCATTATTTTGTGTTATGTTACATTATTTGTAAGATGGAGAAATAAACAGTGGCATTTTATGTTATGTAGTATGGTTTGTTTCACAATGTTATAAATGTTTAGTTAATGGGGCGTTCATGCTGCCATATGGCACCTTCAGCAGAAATACGAATTCATTAGCGTGAATATCGAATGCAAAATCTGTCTATCCACAAGTATTTAGCCACAGTAGTGAAACAAAAAGTTATTTTGCAGCCTAACATGGAGAAGCAGATGTTTCCCCAGGCTTCTATTACCACGCCACGGTCTCTTGGGATCAAGGCAAAGCGATGGAAGTGCAAGTGGCAAATTGTCACCTAATCCACCTGGTTCCCCAGAAAGCCAATGGAGGCCGTGGAATGATGTTACAGTCCTTCCTCCCCTCGGACAGAAGAGCACTGAGGCTCTGTAGAATGATGATGCTAAAGTGCACAAGCCACCATCACCCCTGCCAGCCGCTGCCCCCATGTAGCGGGCTCCCCAATCCCCCCACTCTCTCATTGACAATAGAGAGCACAATTCTGGCATGTGAGGTAGAGGGAAGGTCCAGCGAGATATGGTGGAGGGTCGCAGGGAAAAAGGAATGTTAAAACCTGGCTGGGTTTTTACCAGCATGACCAGATTTTCACTGTACCAGCAGGTACAAACAAGCATTTGCAATGCAATGGGTCTCGCGTTTTCTCGAGTTAGAGATATTAGTGTTCTAAACTCCTAACCAGACTTTTCTTGCCACATAAACTGAAAATGAAAAGTAAAACAGTTTCACATAAGCGAGCCGACGGTCGCCATGAGCGTGAAGGAGACACAGAAAAGGAAACAGAAGTACGCTCGCTGTGAAACGTATAGGCAAAAGTGCAATTATCCATGTAACCGTCAAAAGGGCAATTATCTATGTAACCAGCAAAAGTGCAATTATCTATGTAACAGGGTCAATGTCATGCAAAGCGCTCGACTACTGCCCAGCGAGATCGCGTTGCCTATGAATTAAATGGAAAAAGTAGTCCAGAAACCATACGGAAAACATCGAGCCTTGTATGTTTTCAGTAGTTGGCTGGTGCACTGGAGGAGGGCTAAACACCGGAAAAGGCATGACGTATGCATGCCTTTCACTAATCAAATCAAGTGAATTTTAAATGGCAAGCCCACGAACCAACCAAACAAATTGGCTTGGTTACAAACCCTTAGAGAGATAACAGGGACAGAGCGCTTTGCGTGCTCGACCCTAAAAAGTAGGAAATCAACAAAAGCCCGTGTTTCTATACTGTACTCTTATTAATAAATAATAAAAACAAACAAATATGACGAGAAAGCACTTTAAAATGTGCTCTAGAGCTGCCTTAATGACCCACGACTACAAGTCGTACAGTACACAAAGACAGAAAAGACATAAACTATTTTATATAAAGTCATATTTAAGTGTCTGGTCTGGGCCTTTGCAAAATCTTTAAACATGAAGAAATGGCTGGTGTTTTTCTTTAGGAAAAGTGGTAACCTTAGATGTTATAGAGAGGTGTGGGAAAGGGTGGAAAGATGCCACATATTGCTCTTTTTTTATATTTGGCGGAAAAGAGTTGAAAGGGGAGTAAACAGGGCTAAGAAAGACAGCCTGAGGCAGGTGCGGGCAAGGAAGGTTTTTTTCATGC
Organism: Pleurodeles waltl; assembly: GCF_031143425.1. Lineage (NCBI taxonomy): Eukaryota > Metazoa > Chordata > Amphibia > Caudata > Salamandridae > Pleurodeles > Pleurodeles waltl. Next base: position 574,677,894 of record NC_090449.1, on the reverse strand, counting down.
ATTGATGCCGCGTGAGTCCACACACTAGCACAACTGATGCACAGGATCATCTTTGGGGTGGAACTCACAGGAAGCATACAAAATCTAATAAGCATTTGCAAATCTAATAGCTCGTGTTAGTGATGTGGAGTGTCAAAGTGGAGTGGGGGAGTAGAGTGTTGTAGAGTGGGTTTGTTGGAATGCCGTAAGGTGGAGTAGGAGGAGTGGAGTGTCTCAGATTTGAGTAGAGGGGAGTAGAGATCAGTGGTTCAGTGGCAGAGAGTGTCGTAGATTGGAGTGGGGTGGATAAGCATGGAGGGGGTTGGAGTGGATTAAGGTAGTGGGGTGAATTGGATGTAAGTACAGTGGTCTGTACTGGATTGGGGTTGACTGGGGTGGATTGATTGAAGTGGGACGGATTGATGTGAGGGGCTTTGATTGGAGTGGGCTGGATGGAAATGGGAGACGGTGGATGGGATTGAGGTGGATATGAGTGGGGTGGATTACATTGGGGTGGATTGGGTTGATATGTGGAGGGTGGACTGGAGTGTGTGGATTGAATTAGGGTGGGTGGATTGGATTGAGGTGGGTTGGATTATGGTGGGGTGGATTGAGTTGGGGTGGATTGGACTAGGGTGGGCTGCATTGTGGTGAGGTAGATTGGACTGGTGTGGGCTGGACTGGAGTGGGGTGGACTTGTGTGGGTGGACTGAAGTGCGGTGGATCAGATTGGGGTGTATCTGACTGGGGTGGGTGGAGTAGAATGGAATGGATTGAGTGGGGTGGATTGGGTTAAGTAGGATGGATTTTTTGGAGTGTGGTGAATTGGATTGGGGTGGATTAGATGGGGTGGGGTGGGGTGGATTGGATTTGGGTGGGATGGGGTGGGGTAGATTGGATTGGAGGGGGTTGGACTAGATTGGATTGGAGTGGGGTGGACTGGATTTGTGTGGGTTGGATTGGATTGGAGAGGGGTGGACTGGAATGAAATGGGGTACATTAAGGTGATTTGGAGTGGGGTGGGTTGGACTGGAGTAATTTAGAATAAAGAAGACACTGTCACTTTACACAGAAAACCAAAGTCTTATTCTCCACCGAGCTTTATTTTATCAACTACAATGTTTTATTTAGGATTCACCTTCCACCCTGTCATTAGAATTTCACTACTCATCCCATGTTATATTGTGGACTCACATGCAGTCCTACCTTTTTTACTTTCCTCACAATCGATCCATAAGTATCCTATGAGAGCATTAATCCATCATCTCCAACTTTATCTTTAAGCCCTCACCACCCATCTTACGTTTATGACCTTGACTTCCACCCTATTTTTAGTGATTCGGGTTGTTTGCTCTCTTTAACATTTTGCTTGCCATCATCTCTTTAGGAGTTACCACTCTAATGATCTTTACTGACCACCTTCCATTCTATCATATGGACTTTTCTCACCAGCTTCAACCCCTTATCCTATCTTCCTTATTTCACCTCCCATCTTTTCTTCAGTACCTCATGTGCCATCATATCTTTAGGACCCACCCCATCATATTTTTGTACATTTCCTCCTAACTCACTCAACTTTACTGAGTAGCCTTTCATTTTGTCTTTATAACCCATGACTCCCCTCTTTTCAACACATCTCACATATCATCTTATCGTTATAACCTCACATTTCGTTGTATCTTTATGACATCAGCTGACATCTTATGAGTCAGGGTCAAATCCCATCTTAGATTCATTCATCTTTTTATCAAGCTTACCTTCAATCGCCTGAAACTTCCATGTCCTGCTCAACCAAGAGCCTTGGAGTTCTCATAAATCTTTACGATATTTTTAGCGCAATTCGCCTACAGATTACTATTGAGAAAACTGTGCTTTAACTCGGGTGGAGCCTCGTCCACAAATGGCAAGCTTGGAAGTACTCAGCTCTGATTGAGAGGCAAAAGGCGGAATACCTCCTCAGGCCAAAAAAGTCACCAGGGCCTTCTATGCAAGTAGTGTTGTGAATGACTACAGCATCAAAATAAAATACACCATTAAAATAATATACACAAGAGACGGGCTTGAGATTGACTCTTTCTGGACGTTAGCAGCTTTTCAGAGTCAGAGGCCTGGTGGGAAAATGTCCCCATTACCACAACGACCAGTCCGACTCAAGCAAAATGTCCTGATGCCTTGAAAAGGGTACAAAATATTCTCTGGTAATACACAATCACATAGGCACTTACAAATTTTAAGTACGTTCTTGCTGAAACGTCGCAGGTATTCATATTTGTATTAGTGTTCGGAACACTGAAAGACATATGCTGAACAGAACACCCATGGAAATGCAATGGACAAACTGCCAACCCTTCAAAAAAACGGTCACAGCATAAGGTGACTTGGAAGGCCACAGCACAAGTGCAAAAAAACACACTCCACCCTCAGCCCAACTTTTCAATTAATGCTTACTCTGTACGGATGGTGGGCAGACACATTCATTTTTGGACACTATGACCATTCCTGGAAATGAATGGGATCATCTCTGATCTGGCAGCTATTATAGAGCAAAATCTGGGCCAGCCTCCAGGGAATGTCCTGCATTTACCCTGGTGCAGTTTTCCAACACTTGGACAAAGTCAATGCTGCAGGCTCTTCACCTGGTTTGCATTCAGAAGAGGAGCCTGCAGGGGCTGAAGGAGACCTCTTGTTTTGGTTCCAGACTGGTCCAACACAAATGCCTCACTGAAAGGGCCTTCAGCACTCCTTTTGTTCGAGTTTCATCGTTTCTGGGGGCTAGCTGGATCTTTAATGCCGTTTTGGGTGCTATCAAAGGCATTCACCTTGCCACTTCATAAGTGCTTGAAATAAACTATGATCGAGGATAGTTGTTAGACTGTTAACTTTGTAGGTTAGAGATATGCATGCGCTGAAATAAGGCAGTGGCATAATGCAAAATGATACGGTCCCCCTGCTGAATATCTTGAGAGGCGACTGAGTCTCACATGTCTCACAGATATTCATTAGCACTGAGCTGCAGAGAGGGGGGCTGAAGTGTTATTGGAGGGATCCCTGAAGGGTTGCGTCATCCCTGCACTACAGAGGCTGCAGGAGCCTGTGTTATGTCCCTCCAGGAAGGTGAAAAGTATTTATTACTACCCAAAGGAATCCTACTTGCAAACTTAAAATAAGAAAAGGTTGAAAAAAACGTAAAGTTCTAAACTTATTTCTTGCAGTTTGAACGCAGCTCCTTGGTGCAGGTTCCTAACTCACTGAACTATACGAAAAATATTATAACTTGTGATCTACAGGTAACAAAAGGATCTCTGCTGCAAAAGCAGTAACTGAGTGAGTTGTCAATATAAAATACAAAATTGTGACATGCATGTTACAAGTTGTGCTTTGCAGCAGGCACGGTAACCCTTTCTGCTCAGTCAAACCACTTACGAGAGGGGGCAGAGGTGTCTGCAACAAGGGCATTAAGCACCAGAATTTTTTTACAGTGTTATACCCTGGAAATTACTGGGTACACAAAGATGTTTGCGGCAGGCGCCTTAACGCATTGGAGACCTATTAAGTAAGCCAGAACAAATTTACTCACACAGTTGTCCTTTGTTGCCAATCTATCAGTGGTATTAAAAATAACTGTCATGCGTAGCTCCTCTTGACTTCAGTCCTCGTGACTCCACCCAGTTTTTGCTAAACTCCCCATGACCTCTAATATATGCGGTCTTATAATATATATTTTTAATTTGCAATACTGACCATGGCTTAATTTGTCATCATCATACTTTGACCCTGAACTAGAAAGAAAAACACAGAAAGGGATTCTAGAAGAGCGCAGAAATCAATGACAAAGGGAGAAAGCTGGGGTGAAAAGGAACCTGGACGGGTTTGCGAGGTAGGGAAGAAAGAGGCAGGAGGTGGGATGGAGCTAAGCTCGTCTTTGCAAAGGGCAACAGCGGAACTCGCTAGCGCCTCCGCAAACTCCTGAGAAAACTTTTGGTGCCCTGCACCTACTTTTTTTAACCCAAAAAAAATTAAGCACTAGCTTGTTTCCAACTAAATGTCTCAGCCGCTAAGAGTTTGGAAAGTAAAAACGTATTGTCCGCTATGCACATCCAGTAACTCGGCTGAAGCGAGAAGCGCTCGCGCACAGTTAGACAAAATATAAATCGCACATAGCATGCCTTCTTCACGCTGCACGCTACACTTACTTTGAGGAAGACCATGGTGAGGGCTTCAAACCGTCACGGGAGACCATTTTACGACCCAACCTTAGGATGCTTTCCTGAGTCTGTATTTAGACATAGTTGTGGAAAGTTGCGCGGAGCAAGAAACCTTTTACACTGCAGCTCCTGTCATGTGGGTACGCTCTCTTTTGGGGAGAACCACCGTAGAAAGGACCGCACATGATCGTCTGCTGATTGCAAACTGGTTTCATTCAGTCAGGAAAATACAACACAGCCGTATAGCCCAGGGTGGTGCAGTCTCTTCGACCACATGCACATGATTCATGCACCACTACAGGCTTCCCAAGGCTCGTTCTAAGCCTGAAGCTGTATTTCCCTCAAGGACGCGGTGTTTTCCTCAAGGATCTATTTGTGGCAATTGGGATACTGTAGCCTTTCTGGGAGGTATCGCCATCTAGTGGTCACTTTTATTGGAAGCAGTGGAGCATTGATTTGTTCAAAGTGTAGCATAAGCAGCAAGCTGCTGTAATTTACAAGACTACAATGCCAACAATAGGTTTTGGTAACATTATAAAACCACTATATCAAAAAGCATTGGCAAAGCCAATTGGTCTTACCCATATAGGAGCTATTGACTTTGGCAATGTGTTTTGCAATGTTGTACACAAGTGTGGCTGCTGTTCAGCATGGCTAAAAGTTAGTGGCTAAAAGTTAGTGGCATGGAGTGTCAGAGTGAAGTGGTGTCATAGAGTGGATTTGTTGGAATACCGTAGAGTGGAGTAGTAGGAGTAGAGTGTCATAGAGTTGAATAGAGAGGATTGGAGTGGGGTGAGGTGTGGTGGATTGGACTGAGGTTGGCTGGATGGATTGAAGTGGGGTGGGTTGAATGGATTGGAGTGGGGCGGAGTGGACTGAAATGGGGTGGGTGGATTGGATTGGGATAAAGTCGGTGGATTGGGGTGAGTGTGGTGGAGTGGATTGGATTGTGGTGTGGTAGGCTGCAGTAGGATGGATTGGATTGGAGTGGTGTGGGGTGGATTGGATTGGGGTGGGATGTATTGAATTTGATTGCGTGGATTGGATTGGGGTGGCTTGGAGTGCAGTGAGGTGGATGGATTAAAGTTGGAAAGACTGAACTGGGATTAGGTGGGGTGGATTGAATGGGGTGGGGTGGACTGTAGTGGGGTAGGCTTGATGGATTGGATTGTTGTGGTGTAGACTGAAATGGAATGGGGTGGGTGGATTGGACTAGAGTGGCTGCATTTGAATGGGGTGGATTGGATTGCAATGAGGTGAATTGGGGTGAGGTGTGCTGGAGGGGGTAGATTGGATTGGGGTGGGGTGGATTTGATTGGGTTAGATAGGATTGGGGTGGGGTGCATTGGATTGGGGTAGATTGGCCTGAGGTGAATTGCATTGAATTAGATTGGTTTGGCATGGGGTGAACTGGATTGGCGTGGGGTGAATTGGAGTTAGGTGGACAGGAGTGGGTAGACTGTAGTGGGATAGACTTGATTGGGGTGGATTGGATTGGAGTGGGGTGGATTGGACAGAGTGAGGTGGACTGGATTGAATGGGGTGGATTGGATTAAGTGGATTATGGTGTGGTGGAGTAGGGTAGGTGGGGTGGATTGGGGTGGGGTGGATTGGCATGGAATGGATTGTGGTGGACTGGACTAGAGGGGGGTGGATTGAATTGGAGTGGATTGTATTTGATTGGTGTGGGATGTATTGGGTTGGTGTGGGGTGAATTGAATGGAGAGGGGGGACTGGAGTGAAGGTGGGGTAAATTAAGGTGGATTGGAGTGGGGTGGATTGGATTGGAGTATGGTGAATTAATGTGGACTGAGTTAGACTGGAGGGGGGTGGATTAATGCGGATTGTATTGGAGTGGGATGGACTTGGATGGTGTTGGTGGACTGGATTGGAGTGAGGTGGATTGGGTAGTGGTGGACTTGATTGTGCGGGATGTATTGGATTGGATTGGTGTGGGGTGGGGTCGACTGGAGTAGGGTGGGTTGGATTAGAGTGGGGTGGGGTGGGATGTATTGGAGTGTGGTGGATTGGATTAGAGTAGCTTGCATTGGAGTGGGGTGGATTGGATGGGAGTGGTTTGGATTGGTGTGAGGTGAGGTGTACTGGATTGGAGTGGGGAGATTGGACTGGGCTGGATTGGGGTGATTTGGATTGGTGTGGGGTGGATTGGATAGGTGTGGGGTGGACTGGATTGTGGTGTATTGGAGTGGGATGAATTGGGATGGAGTAGGGTGGATTGGATTTGGGTGAAGTGAGGTGGATTGGATTGGATTGGAGTTTGGCAGATTGTTTTGGATTAGAGTGTGTTGTTAAGGATTGGAGTGGAGCAGGTTGGAGTGTGGCAGGTTGTTTTGGATGAAGGTGGGGCAGATTGGGGTGGGGCAGATTGAAATGGATTGGAGGAGGGCAGGTTATTTTGGATTGAAATGGGGCAGATTGGAGTGAGGTGGATTGTTTTGGATTGGAGTGGGCCAGATTGGAGTGGGGCAGATTATTTTGGATTGGAGTGGGGCAAAATGTTTTGGATTAGAGTGGGCCAGATTGGGGTGGGGCAGATTGAAACGGATTGGAGCAAGGCAGGTTATTTTGGATTGAAATGGGGCAGAGGAGTGAGGTGGATTGTTTTGGATTGGAGTGGGCCAGATTGGAGTGGGGCAGATTATTTTGGTTTGGAGTGGGGCAAATTGTTTTGGATTAGAGTGGGGCAGATTAAAATGGATTGGAGTGGGGCAAAATTGGAGTAGGGCAGAATGGAGTGGGGAACATTATATTAGAGTGAATCGGGGCAGGTGGATTGGATTGCAGTGGGGTGGATTGGGTTGCTGTGGGGTGGATTGGATGGGAGTGGGTTGTACTGAATGGGGTTGAGGTGGATTGGAGTGGGGTGAATTGGGATGTGGTGGATTGGATTTGGGTGAGGTGGACTGGATTGGAATGGCGCATATTGTTTTGGATTGAAGTGGAGCAGATTGGAGTGCGGAAGATTGAAGTGGGACAAATTGTTATGGATTGAAGTGGGGCAGACTGGAGTGGGGCGGATTAACCCCTTTGTCGCCATGGACGTAATGGTTACGTCCATGGCAGCGCCCGTGTGGCGCCATGGACGTAACCATTACGTCCTGGGACCGGCCCTCGGGGGAAGCCCTAGCGCTCCCCCCGAGGGCCTCCCCCCCACACCCACCAGGCCAGGACTGAAAGGGGAATCCCTTCCCCTTCCACCCCTGTAGGAGGCTGGACTGGCCTGTAGTGAGTACCTAGGGGTACTTGCACCTTGCACCAGGCCCAGTTATCCCTTATTAGTGTATAGGGTGTCTAGCAGCTTAGGCTGATAGATAATGGTAGCTTAGCAGAGCAGCTTAGGCTGAACTAGGAGACGTGTGAAGCTACTACAGTACCACTTAGTGTCATATGCACAATATCATAAGAAAACACAATACACAGTTATACTAAACATAAAGGTACTTTATTTTTATGACAATATGCCAAAGTATCTTAGAGTGTACCCTCAGTGAGAGGATAGGAAATATACACAAGATATATATACACAATAGCAAAAATATGCAGTATAGTCTTAGAAAACAGTGCAAACAATGTATAGTTACAATAGGATGCAATGGGGAAACATAGGGATAGGGGCAACACAAACCATATACTCCAAAAGTGGAATGCAAACCACGAATGGACCCCAAACCTATGTGACCTTGTAGAGGGTCGCTGGGACTATTAGAAAATAGTGAGAGTTAGAAAAATAACCCTCCCCAAGACCCTGAAAAGTGAGTGCAAAGTGCACTAAAGTTCCCCTAAGGACAAAGAAGTCGTGTTAGAGGAATAATGCAGGAAAGACACAAACAAACAATGCAACAACTGTGGATTTCCAATCTAGGGTACCTGTGGAACAAGGGGACCAAGTCCAAAAGTCACAAGCAAGTCGGAGATGGGCAGATGCCCAGGAAATGCCAGCTGCAGGTGCAAAGAAGCTTCTACTGGACAGAAGAAGCTGAGGTTTCTGCAGGAACAAAAAGGGCTAGAGACTTCCCCTTTGGTGGACGGATCCCGCTTGCCGTGGAGAGTCGTGCAGAAGTGTTTTCCCGCCGAAAGAATGCCAACAAGCCTTGCTAGCTGCAAATCGTGCGGTTAGCGTTTTTGGATGCTGCTGTGGCCCAGGAGGGACCAGGAGGTCGCAAATTGGACCAGGAGGTAGAGGGGACGTAGAGCAAGACAAGGAGTCCTATCAGCAGCAGGTAGCACCCGGAGAAGTGCCAGAAACAGGCACTACAAGGATGCGTGAAACGGTGCTCACCCGAGGTTACACAAAGGAGTCCCACGTCGCCGGAGACCAACTTAGAAAGTTGTGCAATGCAGGTTAGAGTGCCGTGGACCCAGGCTGGACTGTGCACAAAGGATTTCTGCCAAAAGTGCACGGAGGCCGGAGTAGCTGCAAAAGTCGCGGTTCCCAGCAATGCAGTCTAGCGAGGTGAGGCAAGGACTTACCTCCACCAAACTTGGACTGAAGAGTCACTGGACTGTGGGGGTCACTTGGACAGAGTTGCTGGATTCGAGGGACCTCGCTCGTCGTGCTGAGAGGAGACCCAAGGGACCGGTAATGCAGCTTTTTGGTGCCTGCGGTTGCAGGGGGAAGATTCCGTCGACCCACGGGAGATTTCTTCGGAGCTTCTAGTGCAGAGAGGAGGCAGACTACCCCCACAGCATGCACCACCAGGAAAACAGTCGAGAAGGCGGCAGGATCAGCGTTACAGAGTTGCAGTAGTCGTCTTTGCTACTATGTTGCAGTTTTGCAGGCTTCCAGCGCGGTCAGCAGTCGATTCCTTGGCAGAAGGTGAAGAGAGAGATGCAGAGGAACTCGGCTGAGCTCTTGCATTCGTTATCTAAAGTTTCCCCAGAGACAGAGACCCTAAATAGCCAGAAAAGAGGGTTTGGCTATTAAGGAGAGAGGATAGGCTACTAACACCTGAAGGAGCCTATCAGAAGGAGTCTCTGACGGCACCTGGTGGCACTGGCCACTCAGAGCAGTCCAGTGTGCCAGCAGCACCTCTGTTTCCAAGATGGCAGAGGTCTGGAGCACACTGGAGGAGCTCTGGACACCTCCCAGGGGAGGTGCAGGTCAGGGGAGTGGTCACTCCCCTTTCCTTTGTCCAGTTTCGCGCCAGAGCAGGGCTAAGGGGTCCCCTGAACCGGTGTAGACTGGCTTATGCAGAATTGGGCACATCTGTGCCCAACAAAGCATTTCCAGAGGCTGGGGGAGGCTACTCCTCCCCTGCCTTCACACCATTTTCCAAAGGGAGAGGGTGTAACACCCTCTCTCAGAGGAAGTCCTTTGTTCTGCCATCCTGGGCCAGGCCTGGCTGGACCCCAGGAGGGCAGATGCCTGTCTGAGGGGTTGGCAGCAGCAGCAGCTGCAGTGAAACCCCAGGAAGAGCAGTTTGGCAGTACCAGGGTCTGTGCTACAGACCACTGGGATCATGGGATTGTGCCAACTATGCCAGGATGGCATAGAGGGGGCAATTCCATGATCATAGACATGTTACATGGCCATATTCGGAGTTACCATTGTGAAGCTACATATAGGTAGTGACCTATATGTAGTGCACGCGTGTAATGGTGTCCCCGCACTCACAAAGTCCGGGGAATTGGCCCTGAACAATGTGGGGGCACCTTGGCTAGTGCCAGGGTGTCCTCACACTAAGTAACTTTGCACCTAACCTTTACTAGGTAAAGGTTAGACATATAGGTGACTTATAAGTTACTTAAGTGCAGTGTAAAATGGCTGTGAAATAACGTGGACGTTATTTCACTCAGGCTGCAGTGGCAGGCCTGTGTAAGAATTGTCAGAGCTCCCTATGGGTGGCAAAAGAAATGCTGCAGCCCATAGGGATCTCCTGGAACCCCAATACCCTGGGTATCTCAGTACCATATACTAGGGAATTATAAGGGTGTTCCAGTAAGCCAATGTAAATTGGTAAAATTGGTCACTAGCCTGTCAGTGACAATTTGAAAGAAATGAGAGAGCATAACCACTGAGGTTCTGATTAGCAGAGCCTCAGTGAGACAGTTAGTCACTACACAGGTAACACATTCAGGCACACTTATTAGCACTGGGGCCCTGGTGAACAGGGTCCCAGTGACACATACAACTAAAACAACATATATACAGTGAAAAATGGGGGTAACATGCCAGGCAAGATGGTACTTTCCTACACAACCCCCCCCCCAAACGAAGGACAATAAGACTAGCCATGACCTGATGAGTCTTCATTGTCTAAGTGGAAATATCTGGAGAGTCCATCTGCATTGGAGTGGCTACTCCCAGGTCTATGTTCCACTGTATAGTCCATTCCCTGTAGGGATATGGACCACCTCAACAATTTAGGATTTTCACCTTTCATTTGTTTTAGCCAAAGTAGAGGTTTGTGGTCTGTCTGAACAATGAAGTGAGTGCCAAACAGGTATGGCCTCAACTTCTTCAGAGCCCAGACCACAGCAAAGGCCTCCCTCTCTATGGCAGACCAACGCTTTTCTCTAGGGGTCAACCTCCTACTAATAAAAGCAACAGGTTGATCCTGGCCCTCAGAATTAAGTTGTGATAGGACTGCCCCTACTCCTAATTCAGATGCATCAGTTTGGACATAGAATTTTTTAGAGTAACAAGGGCTTTTCAGGACAGGTGCAGAGCACATGGCCTGCTTCAGCTCCTCAAAAGCTTTCTGACAGTTTGCTGTCCATAATACCTTTTTAGGTATTTTCTTGGATGTGAGGTCATTAAGAGGGGCTGCAATGGAGCCATAGTTCTTAATGAACCTCCTGTAATACCCAGTGAGGCCTAGGAAGGCTCTCACCTGAGTCTGAGTGGTAGGGGGAACCCAATCAATAATTGTTTGGATGTTCCCCTGAAGTGGTGCAATCTGTTCCCCACCAACAAGGTGTCCCAGGTAAACCACCTTCCCCTGCCCTATCTGGCACTTTGAAGCCTTGATAGTGAGGCCTGCCTTCTGCAGGGCCTCCAACACTTTCCATAGGTGGACCAGGTGATCATCCCAGCTGGAGCTAAAGACAGCTATATCGTCCAAATATGCTGCACTGAAAGCTTCCAGCCCTTGCAGGACTGTGTTCACCAACCTTTGAAAAGTGGCAGGTGCATTTTTCAAACCAAAAGGCATTACAGTAAACTGGTAATGTCCTCCAATGGTTGAAAATGCAGTCTTAGGTTTAGCATCTTCTGACAATTTGATCTGCCAATACCCTGCAGTCAAATCAAAAGTGCTTAGATACTTGGCAGATGCCAGTGTATCTATGAGCTCATCTGCCCTGGGTATAGGGTGAGCATCAGTTTTGGTTACCAAGTTGAGACCTCTATAGTCTACACAAAACCGCATTTCCTTCTTTCCATCTTTGGAATGGGGTTTTGGTACAAGTACCACAGGAGAAGCCCATGGACTTTCAGAGTGCTCAACCACTCCTAGTTCTAAAATTTTCTGCCCTTCTTGCTTTATGCAGTCCCTGACATGGTCAGGCTGCTTATAGATCTTACTTTTGACAGGTAAACTGTCTCCAGTATCTATAGTGTGCTCACACCAAGAAGTGGTACCTGGCACAGTAGAGAAGAGTTCAGAGAATTGATCTAGGAGATTTATGCAATGGTCTTTCTGCTCAGCAGTAAGACAATCAGCCAAAACTACACCTTCCACAAGAGCATCTTGTTCTGTGGAAGAGAAGAGATCAGGTAGAGGATCACTGTCTTCTTCCTGTCCCTCATCAGTTGCCATGAGCAGGGTGAGATCAGCCCTGTCATAGTAGGGTTTCAGGCGGTTTACATGGAGTACCCTAAGGGGACTCCTTGCAGTGCCTAAGTCAACTAAATAGGTGACTTCACCCTTTTTCTCAACAATTGTGTGGGGTCCACTCCATTTATCTTGGAGTGCTCTTGGGGCCACAGGCTCCAAGACCCACACTTTCTGCCCTGGTTGGTACTGAACCAAAACAGCCTTCTGATCATGCCATTGCTTCTGGAGCTCTTGGCTGGCCTGAAGGTTTTTACTGGCCTTTTTCATATACTCAGCCATCCTTGATCTGAGGCCAAGTACATAATCCACAATATCTTGCTTAGGAGCTTTTAAAGGTTGTTCCTAACCCTCCTTTACAAGTGTGAGTGGACCCCTAACAGGGTGTCCAAAAATAAGTTCAAAGGGGCTGAAGCCCACTCCTTTCTGAGGGTACCTCCCTGTAGGCAAAAAGGAGGCATGGTAACAGGATATCCCATCTCCTGCGGAGTTTTTCAGGGAGACCCATAATCATGCCTTTGAGAGTTTTGTTAAATCTCTCCACCAGTCCATTTGTTTGTGGATGATAGGGTGTAGTGAACTTGTAAGTTACACCACACTCCTTCCACATGGCCTTTAAGTATGCAGACATGAAATTGCTTCCCCTGTCTGATACTACTTCCTTTGGGAAGCCCACCCTAGAAAATATTCACAGGAGGGCCTTTGCCACTGCAGGTGCTGTAGTGGTCCTTAAATGAATTGCTTCAGGGTATCTTGTGGCATGGTCCACTACCACCAAGATAAACCTATTGCCTGAAGCAGTAGGAGGGTCAAGGGGGCCAACTGTGTCAACCCCTACCCTTTCAAAGGGAACCCCAACCACAGGCAGTGGAATAAGGGGTGCCTTTGGGGTGCCACCTGTCTTGCCACTGGCTTGACAGGTTTCACAGGACTTACAAAAATCTTTTGTGTCCTCAGACATTCTAGGCCAATGAAACAAGGGAACAAGTCTGTCCCAAGTTTTCATTTGTCCCAGATGCCCAGCTAGGGGAATGTCGTGTGCAAGAGTTAGGAGGAACTTTCTGTACTCCTGAGGAATCACTAATCTCCTGGCAGCTCCAGGTTTAGGATCCCTGTGCTCAGTGTACAAGAGGTTGTCCTCCCAGTAAACTCTGTGAGAGTCACTGACATCCCCATTAGCCTGTTTGACAGCTTGCTGTCTTAGACCCTCTAATGTGGGACAGGTTTGCTGTGCCACACTCAGCTCCTCCCTGGCAGGCCCCCCTTCACCCAAAAGCTCATCAGTATCTGCTTGAAGCTCCTCTGGTGTAGGTTCTGCACAGGGAGGGAATTCTTCTTCCTCAGAAGTAGAATCCACTGTAGAGGGAGGGATAGTAGGAAGTGGTTTGCTTCTACTAGCCCTAGCTTTAGGGAGCACTTGGTCCATTGTTCCAGGATCCAAGCTTCCCTGTCCTTTTTGCTTTTTGGCCTGAGCCCTTGTCAAAGCAAAAATATGCCCTGGGATGCCCAGCATTGCTGCATGGGCCTCCAACTCCACATCTGACCAAGCTGATGTCTCCAAATCATTTCCTAGTAGACAGTCTACAGGTAAATCTGTGGCTACCACAACTTTCTTTGGACCAGTAACCCCCCCCCAGTTGAGATTAACAACAGCCATGGGGTGGCTAAGTGTGTTGTTGTGAGCATCGGTTACTTGGTACTGGTGACCAAGTAGGTGTTGTTCAGGGTGGACCAGTTTCTCTATGACCATAGTCACACTGGCTCCAGTGTCCCTGTAGGCCTGAACCTCAACACCATTTATTAGGGATAGCTGCTTGTACTTATCCATATTAAGGGGACAAGCAACTAAGGTGGCTAAATCAATAGCCCCCTCAGAGACTAACACAGCCTCTGTGGCCTCCCTAACAAGGCCAACCCCAACTAAGTTACCAATAGTGAGCCCAGCTACTCCCTTGGATTGGCTATTAGTAGGTTTGCTCCCACAACCACTGCTATTAGTAGGGACACTAGGGGTAGCAGTAGGGGTTGTAGTGGTAGGAGGCTTGGTGCTTTTCTTTGGACAACTGGGATCTGTTGTCCAATGGCCTTTTACTTTACATAAATAGCACCATGGTTTCTTTTCTTTGTTTTGATTAAAGGAGGATTTGGACCCACCACCCCCACCAGAGTGTTTTTGTGGGCCTGATGAAGACTCATTTTTAGATTTGTCCCCACCCTTGTCAGAAGACTTCCCATCCTTCTTTTTCTTGCCATCTTTGTCACCCCCTGTATGAACTTTTCTGTTCACCCTTGTTCTGACCCATTTGTCTGCCTTCTTTCCCAATTCTTGGGGAGAGGTCAGATCAGAGTCCACCAAGTACTGGTGCAACAAATCAGACACACAATTATTAAGAATATGCTCTCTCAGGATCAAGTTATACAGGCTGTCATAATCAGTAACTTTACTGCCATGTAACCACCCCTCCAAGGCCTTCACTGAATGGTCAATGAAATCAACCCAGTCTTGTGAAGACTCCTTTTTGGTCTCTCTGAACTTTATCCTGTATTGTTCAGTGGTTAAGCCATAACCACTCAGGAGTGCATTCTTAAGAACTTTGTAATCATTAGCTTCATTTTCTTTTACAGTAAGGAGCCTATCCCTACCTTTTCCACTAAATGATAGCCATAGGATAGCAGCCCACTGCCTTTGAGGGACATCCTGTACAGCACAGGCCCTCTCAAGTGCAGCAAACCACTTGTTAATGTCATCCCCCTCCTTATAAGGGGGAACTATCTTCTGCAGATTCCTGGAATCATGCTCTTTTGCAGGATGACTATGGGGAATACTGCTGCTGCCACCATGGGTTTCTAAACCCAGTTTCTGTCTCTCCTTCTCTACTTCTAAAGTCTGTCTATCCAAATCCAGCTGTTGCTTCTTGAGCTTCAGTCTGGTTTGTTCCACTTTCAATCTATTGAGCTCCCTTTCTAACAATCTGTCATCAGGGTGGGTGGGAGGGACATGCCTTGAAACAGAAGTATGGTGAGAATGGACAGAAGGAGACCTGTCCCTTACAGAGGGCACCCTAACAGCTTGGCTAACAGAAACATCAGTACCACTGTGGTGAGAATAAATGCTTTTGCTATGATGTGAGACAACACTATTTGTACGGTGTGACCCAACATCATTACCAACTATGCTAGACTGTCTAGTAATGGGCAGGCTAGGAAGTTTCTTTCCTGAATCTTTTCCTGGGGGAGTCCCTGGATCAGATTGGGAACCATTAGCTACTTTTTCAACAGATGGGGCACTTCTTGCCTTATCTTGTTCTCTAAGCATGTTAAGTAACAATTCCAAGGAAGGATTCTTCCCTACACTCAAACCTCTCTCTATGCAGAGACTCCTTGCTCCTTTCCAGCTAAGGTGATCATATGCAAGTTTGGACAGATCAACATTTTGGCCTGTGCCAGACATTTTTAGAGAGAGTTAAAGTGATAGCAAAAGATAAAAAGTTTGTCAGAGCTTTTAGAAAGACAGAGAAAAAAACTTTTAAAACTTTTTAGAACTTTTTAGAAAGTTAGAAGTACTTTTCAGCACTTAGAAAAGAGTGAAAAGAGGAAATGCAAAACTTTTTGGCTATGTGTATATACACTGACCTTGTTTTGTATATTTTTCTCTTATGAAAAGTACAATGACAAGAGTGGTAAGTAGTCTCAAAGCACTTATCCCACCGCTGCACAACCAATGTAGGAGGCTGGACTGGCTTGTAGTGAGTACCTAGGGGTACTTGCACCTTGCACCAGGCCCAGTTATCCCTTATTAGTGTATAGGGTGTCTAGCAGCTTAGGCTGATAGATAATGGTAGCTTAGCAGAGCAGCTTAGGCTGAACTAGGAGACGTGTGAAGCTACTACAGTACCACTTAGTGTCATATGCACAATATCATAAGAAAACACAATACACAGTTATACTAAAAATAAAGGTACTTTATTTTTATGACAATATGCCAAAGTATCTTAGAGTGTACCCTCAGTGAGAGGATAGGAAATATACACAAGATATATATGCACAATAGCAAAAATATGCAGTATAGTCTTAGAAAACAGTGCAAACAATGTATAGTTACAATAGGATGCAATGGGGAAACATAGGGATAGGGGCAACACAAACCATATACTCCAAAAGTGGAATGCGAACCACGAATGGACCCCAAACCTATGTGACCTTGTAGAGGGTCGCTGGGACTATTAGAAAATAGTTAGAGTTAGAAAAATAACCCTCCCCAAGACCCTGAAAAGTGAGTGCAAAGTGCACTAAAGTTCCCCTAAGGACAAAGAAGTCGTGTTAGAGGAATAATGCAGGAAAGACACAAACCAACAATGCAACAACTGTGGATTTCCAATCTAGGGTACCTGTGGAACAAGGGGACCAAGTCCAAAAGTCACAAGCAAGTCGGAGATGGGCAGATGCCCAGGAAATGCCAGCTGCGGGTGCAAAGAAGCTTCTACTGGACAGAAGAAGCTGAGGTTTCTGCAGGAACGAAAAGGGCTAGAGACTTCCCCTTTGGTGGACGGATCCCTCTCGCTGTGGAAAGTTGTGCAGAAGTATTTTCCCGCCGAAAGAATGCCAACAAGCCTTGCTAGCTGCAAATCGTGCAGTTAGCGTTTTTGGACGCTGCTGTGGTCCAGGAGGGACCAGGAGGTCGCAAATTGGACCAGGAGGTAGAGGGAACGTCGAGCAAGACAAGGAGCCCTCTCAGCAGCAGGTACCACCCAGAGAAGTGCCAGAAACAGACACTACAAGGATGCGTGAAACAGTGCTCACCCGAAGTTACACAAAGGAGTCCCACGTCGCCGGAGACCAACTTAGAAAGTCGTGCAATGCAGGTTAGAGTGCTGTGGACCCAGGCTGGACTGTGCACAAAGGATTTCTGCCGGAAGTGCACGGAGGCCGGAGTAGCTGCAAAAGTCGCGGTTCCCAGCAATGCAGTCTAGCGAGGTGAGGCAAGGACTTACCTCCACCAAACTTGGACTGAAGAGTCACTTGGAGAGAGTTGCTGGATTCGAGGGACCTCGCTCGTCGTGCTGAGAGGAGACCCAAGGGACCGGTAATGCAGCTTTTTGGTGCCTGCGGTTGCAGGGGGAAGATTCTGTCGACCCACGGGAGATTTCTTCGGAGCTTCTAGTGCAGAGAGGAGGCAGACTACCCCCACAGCATGCACCACCAGGAAAACAGTTGAGAAGGCGGCAGGATCAGCGTTACAGAGTTGCAGTAGCCGTCTTTGCTACTATGTTGCAGTTTTGCAGGCTTCCAGCGCGGTCAGCAGTCGATTCCTTGGCAGAAGGTGAAGAGAGAGATGCAGAGGAACTCGGCTGAGCTCTTGCATTCGTTATCTAAAGTTTCCCCAGAGACAGAGACCCTAAATAGCCAGAAAAGAGGGTTTGGCTACTTAGGAGAGAGGATAGGCTACTAACACCTGAAGGAGCCTATCAGAAGGAGTCTCTGACGTCACCTGGTGGCACTGGCCACTCAGAGCAGTCCAGTGTGCCAGCAGCACCTCTGTTTCCAAGATGGCAGAGGTCTGGAGCACACTGGAGGAGCTCTGGACACCTCCCAGGGGAGGTGCAGGTCAGGGGAGTGGTCACTCCCCTTTCCTTTGTCCAGTTTCGCGCCAGAGCAGGGCTAAGGGGTCCCCTGAACCGGTGTAGACTGGCTTATGCAGAATTGGGCACATCTGTGCCCAACAAAGCATTTCCAGAGGCTGGGGGAGGCTACTCCTCCCCTGCCTTCACACCATTTTCCAAAGGGAGAGGGTGTAACACCCTCTCTCAGAGGAAGTCCTTTGTTCTGCCATCCTGGGCCAGGCCTGGCTGGACTCCAGGAGGGCAGATGCCGGTCTGAGGGGTTGGCAGCAGCAGCAGCTGCAGTGAAACCCCAGGAAGAGCAGTTTGGCAGTACCAGGGTCTGTGCTACAGACCACTGGGATCATGGGATTGTGCCAACTATGCCAGGATGGCATAGAGGGGGCAATTCCATGATCATAGACATGTTACATGGCCATATTCGGAGTTACCATTGTGAAGCTACATATAGGTAGTGACCTATATGTAGTGCACGCGTGTAATGGTGTCCCCGCACTCACAAAGTCCGGGGAATTGGCCCTGAACAATGTGGGGGCACCTTGGCTAGTGCCAGGGTGCCCTCACACTAAGTAACTTTGCACCTAACCTTTACTAGGTAAAGGTTAGACATATAGGTGACTTATAAGTTACTTAAGTGCAGTGTAAAATGGCTGTGAAATAACGTGGATGTTATTTCACTCAGGCTGCAGTGGCAGGCCTGTGTAAGAATTGTCAGAGCTCCCTGTGGGTGGCAAAAGAAATGCTGCAGCCCATAGGGATCTCCTGGAACCCCAATACCCTGGGTACCTCAGTACCATATACTAGGGAATTATAAGGGTGTTCCAGTAAGCCAATGTAAATTGGTAAAATTGGTCACTAGCCTGTCAGTGACAATTTGAAAGAAATGAGAGAGCATAACCACTGAGGTTCTGATTAGCAGAGCCTCAGTGAGACAGTTAGTCACTACACAGGTAACACATTCAGGCACACTTATGAGCACTGGGGCCCTGGTGAACAGGGTCCCAGTGACACATACAACTAAAACAACATATATACAGTGAAAAATGGGGGTAACATGCCAGGCAAGATGCTACTTTCCTACAACCCCCGACCCCCCCACACCCCTGTGACGTCAGCGCGCGAAGCTCAGCTTCCAGCGCGATCGGAAGAGAAATGCTTTGCATTTCTCTTCCGATTACGTGGGGGAGGCCGAGAGAGGCTTCAAAGAGAAGGAAATGTATTTCCTTCCCTTTGAAGTCTCTCTCTGCGTTTTGGCAGCCGGATTGAAAGCAATCCGGCTGTCAAAACGCCCACTAGACACCAGGGATGTCTTTTTTTATAAATGAAATTGGCATAAGGAGCGACCCCTTGGGCAAGGGTCGCTCCCAGGGGGGGCATTTTTTTGAAGGCTTTTTCTGCCCCCCCTGGGGGGCAGAAACCTCTAGGCACCGGGGATAATATATATATATATTTTTTTGTTTTTGTTTAGTTTTTTGTTTTAGGTGTGGGGCTCGACCCCTTAGGCAAGGGTCGCTCCCATAGGGGGCAAATTATATTTAGGCCATTTCTGCCCTCCTTGGGGGCAGATTGGCCTATTTTTATGAGGCCAATCTGCCCCCAAGGGGGGCAGAAACCATTAGACACCAGGGAGTTTTTTTTTTGTTCGTGAATTTCACGTAAGGGGAGCGACCCCTTAGGCAAGGGTCGTTCCCCTGGGGGGCAAATTTATTTTAGGCCATTTCTTCCCCCCAGGGGGGGCAGATCAGCCTATTTTAATTAGGCCGATCTGACCCCAAGGGGGGCAGAAACCACTAGGCACCGGGGATTTTTGTTGTTGTTTTACAGATGGGGAGCGACCCCTTAGGCAAGGGTCGCCCCCCCTGGAGGGGCAAATTGTATTTAGGCCAGTTCTGCCCGCTTTGGGGGCAGATCAGCCGATTTTAGGCCAATCTGCCCCCAAGGGGGGCAGAAACCACTAGGCACCAGGGATCTTTTTTTTTGCGCCGTCAGGCAAGGGGAGCGACCCCGTAGGCAAGGGGAGATCGGCCTATTGTTATTAGGCCGATCTGCCCCCGGGGGGGGGGCAGAAACCTCTAGGCGCCAGTGTGTTTTTTTTTGTTTGTTTTTTTTTTTTTTTTTAGAGATGGGTCGCTCCCCTGGAGGGGCAAATTGTATTTAGGCCATTTCTGCCCGCTTTGGGTGCAGATCAGCCGATTTTAGGTCAACCTGCACCCAAGGGGGGCAGAAACCACTAGGCACCAGGGATCTTTTTTTTTGCGCCGTCACACAAGGGCAGCGACCTTGTAGGCAAGGGTCGCTCCCCGGGGGGGGGGGGGTGAGGGGCAAATTTATTTTAGGCCATTTCTGCAGATCGGCCTATTGGTATTAAGCCAATCTGCCCCCAGGGGGGGCAGAAACCTCTAGGCGCCAGGGCAAATTTTTTTATTTTTTTTTAATTTTTTAGAGATGGGGAGCGACCCCTTAGGCAAGGGTCGCTCCACTGGAGGGGCAAATTGTATTTAGACCATTTCTGCCCCCCTTGGGGGCAAATCGGCCGATTTTAGGTGAATCTGCCCCCAAGGGGGGCAGAAACCACTAGGCACTGGGGATCTTTTTTTTTTGCGCAGTCACGCAAGGGGAGCGACCCCGTAGGCAAGAGTCGCTCCCCGGTAGGGGGTGGGGGGGCAAATTTATTTTAGGCCATTTCTGCCCCCCCTGGAGCCGGCTGAGCTAGAGCCCAAAATCCACAGGTAGGCACATTGCAAAAAACACCTCTGTTTTCTGTGAAAAAATGTGATGTGTCCACGTTGTGTTTTGGGCCATTTCCTTTCGTGCGCGCTAGGCCCACCCACACAAGTGAGGTACCATTTTTATCGGGAGACGTGGGGGAACGCTGGGTGGAAGGACATTTGTGGCTCCTCTCAGATTCCAAAACTTTCTGTCACCGAAATGAGAGGAAAAAGTGTTTGTTTTTTTGGCCAAATTTTGAGGTTTGCAAAGGATTACGGGTAACAGAACCTGGTCAGAGCCCCACAAGTCACCCCATCTTGGATTCCCCTAGGTGTCTAGTTTTCATAAATGTGCTGGTTTGCTAGGTTTCCCCAGGTGCCGGCTGAGCTAGAGGCCAAAATTCACAGGTAGGCACTGTTTTCTGTGAAACAATTTGATGTGTCCACGTTGTGTTTTGGGCCATTTCCTTTCGTGGGCGCTAGGCCCACCCACACAAGTGAGGTACCATTTTTATAGGGAGACTTGGGGGAACGCTGGGTGGAAGGAAATTTGTGGCTCCTCTCAGATTCCAGAACTTTCTGTCACCGAAATGTGAGGAAAATGTGTTTTTTTTAGCCAACTTTTGAGGTTTGCAAAAGATTCTGGGTAACAGAACCTGGTCAGAGCCCCACAAGTCACCCCATCTTGGATTCCCCTAGGTCTCTAGTTTAAAAAAATGCACAGGTTTGGTAGGTTTCCCTAGGTGCCGGCTGAGCTAGGGGCCAAAATCTATAGGTAGGCACTTTGCAAAAAACACCTCTGTTTTCTGTAAAAAAATTGGGATGTGTCCACGTTGCGTTTTGGGCCATTTCCTTTCGTGGGCGCTAGGCCTACCCACACAAGTGAGGTACCATTTTTATCGGGAGACTTGGGGGAACGCTGGGTGGAAGGAAATTTGTGGCTCCTCTCAGATTCCAGAACTTTCTGTCACTGAAATGTGAGGAAAATTTGTATTTTTAGCCAAATTTTGAGGTTTGCAATGGATTCTGGGAAACAGAACCCGGTCAGAGCCCCACAAGTCACCCCATCTTGGATTCCCCAGGTCTCTAGTTTTCAAAAATGCACAGGTTTGGTAGGTTTCCCTAGGTGCCGGCTGAGCTAGGGGCCAAAATCTACAGGTAGGCACTTTGCAAAAAACACCTCTGTTTTCTGTAAAAAAAATGGGATGTGTCCACGTTGTGTTTATGGCCATTTCCTTTCGTGGGCGCTAGGCCTACCTACACAAGTGAGGTACCATTTTTATCGGGAAACTTGGGGGAACGCTGGGTGGAAGGAAATTTGTGGCTCCTCTCAGATTCCAGAAATTTCTGTCACCGAAACGTGAGGAAAATGTGTTTTTTTAGCCAAATTGTGAGGTTTGCAAAGGATTCTGGGTAACAGAACCTGGTCAGAGCCCCACAAGTCACCCCATCTTGGATTCCCCTAGGTCTCTAGTTTTCACAAATGCACAGGTTTGGTAGGTTTCCCTAGGTGCCGGCTGAGCAAGGGGCCAAAATCTACAGGTAGGCACTTTGCAAGAAACACCTCTGTTTTCTGTAAAAAAAATGTGATGTTGTGTTTTGGGCCATTTCCTTTTGTGGGCGCTAGGCCTACCCACACAAGTGAGGTACCATTTTTATCATGGGGGAACGCTGGGTGGAAGGAAATTTGTGGCTCCTCTCAGATTCCAGAACTTTCTGTCACCGAAATGTGAGGAAAATGTGTTTTTTTAGCTATATTTTGAGGTTTGCAAAGGATTCTGGGTAACAGAACCTGGTCAGAGCCCCACAAGTCACCCCATCTTGGATTCCCCTAGGACTCTAGTTTTCAAAAATGTGCTGGTTTGGTAGGTTTCCGTAGGTGCCGGCTGAGCTAGGGGCCAAAATCTACAGGTAGGCACTTTGCAAAAAACACCTCTGTTTTCTGTAAAAAAATGGGATGTGTCCACGTTGTGTTTTGGGCCATTTCCTTTCGTGGGCGCTAGGCCTACCCACACAAGTGAGGTACCATTTTTATCAGGAGACTTGGGGGAACAATGGGTGGAAGGAAATTTGTGGCTCCTAATAGATTCCAGAACTTTCTGTCACCGAAATGTGAGGAAAATGTGTTTTTTTAGCCAACTTTTGAGGTTTGCAAAAGATTCTGGGTAACAGAACCTGGTCAGAGCCCCACAAGTCACCCATCTTGGATTCCCCTAGGTCTGTAGTTTTCAAAAATGCACAGGTTTGGTAGGTTTCCCTAGGTGCCGGCTGAGCAAGGGGCCAAAATCTACAGGTAGGCACTTTGCAAAAAACACCTCTGTTTTCTGTAAAACAAATGTGATGTGTCCACGTTGTGTTTTGGGCCATTTCCTTTCGTGGGTGCTAGGCCTACCCACACAAGTGAGGTACCATTTTTATCATGGGGGAACGCTGGGTGGAAGGAAATTTGTGGCTCCTCTCAGATTCCAGAACTTTCTGTCACCGAAATGTGTGTTTTTTTAGCCAAATTTTGAGGTTTGCAAAGGATTCTAGGTAACAGAACCTGGTCAGAGCCCCAAAAGTCACCCCATCTTGGATTCCTCTAGGTCTCTAGTTTTCAAAAATGTGCTGGTTTGGTAGGTTTCCGTAGGTGCCGGCTGAGCTAGGGGCCAAAATCTACAGGTAGGCACTTCGCAAAAAACACCTCTGTTTTCTGTAAAAAAATGGGATGTGTCCACGTTGTGTTTTGGGCCATTTCCTTTCGTGGACGCTAGGCCTACCCACACAAGTGAGGTACCATTTATATCGGGAGACTTGGGGGAACGCTGGGTGGAAGGAAATTCGTGGCTCCTCTCAGATTCCAGAACTTTCTGTCACCGAAATGTGAGGAAAATGTGTTTTTTTAGCCAAATTTTGAGGTTTGCAAAGGATTCTGGGTAACAGAACCTGGTCAGAGCCCCACAAGTCACCCCATCTTGGATTCCCCTAGGTCTCTAGTTTTCAAAAATGCAAAGTTTGGTAGGTTTCCCTAGGTGCCGGTTGAGCTAGAGGCCAAAATCTACAGGTAGGCACTTTGCAAAAAACACCTCTGTTTAGGCGCTAGGCCTACCCACACAAGTGAGGTATCATTTTTATCGGGAGACTTGGGGGAACATAGAATAGCAAAACAAGTGTTATTGCCCCTTGTCTTTCTCTACATTTTTTCCTTCCAAATATAAGAGAGTGTGTAAAAAAGACGTCTATTTGAGAAATGCCCTGTAATTCACATGCTAGTATGGGCACCCCGGAATTCAGAGATGTGCAAATAACCACTGCTCCTCAACACCTTATCTTGTGCCCATTTTGGAAATACAAAGGTTTTCTTGATAGCTATTTTTTACTCTTTATATTTAAGCAAATGAATTGCTGTATACCCGGTATAGAATGAAAACCCAAGGCAGGGTGCAGGTCATTTATTGGCTCTGGGTACCTAGAGTTCTTGATGAACCTATAAGCCCTATATATCCCTGCAACCAGAAGAGTCCAGCAGACGTAACGGTATATTGCTTTAAAAAATCTGCAGGAAAAAGTTACAGAGTAAAACGTAGAGAAAAATTGCAGATTTGATCACCTCAATTTCAATATCTTTTTTTTTCAGTTGTTATTTTCTGTAGGAAACCCTTGTAGGATCTACACAAATTACCCCTTGCTGAATTCAGAATTTTGTCTACTTTTCAGAAATGTTTCGGTTTCTGGGATCCAGCATTGGTTTCATGCCCATTTCTGCCACTGACTGGAAGGAGGCTGAAAGCACAAAAAATCGTAAAAATGGGGTATGTCCCAGTAAAATGGCAAAATTGTGTTGAAAAATTGGGTTTTCTGATTCAAGTCTGCCTGTTCCTGAAAGCTGGGAAGCTGGTGGTTTTAGCACTGCAAACCCTTTGTTGATGCCATTTTCAGGGGAAAAACCACAAGCCTTCTTCTGCAGCCCCTTTTTCCATTTTTTTAAAAAAAACGAAATTTTCACTGTATTTTGGCTAATTTCTTGGCCTCCTTCTAGGAAACTCACAAAGTCTGGGTACCTCTAGAATCCCTAGGATGTTGGAAAAAAATGACGCAAATTTGGCGTGGGTAGCTTATGTGAACAAAAAGTTATGAGGGCCTAAGCGCGAACTGCCCCAAATAGCCAAAAAAAGTCTTGGCACCTGAGGGGGAAAAGGCCTGGAGGCGAAGGGGTTAAAGTGGGGCCAATTGTTTTGATTTGGAGTCGGGCTGATTGGAGTGAGGTGGACTGGAATGGGCATATTGTTTTGGATTGCAGTGGGGCATATTGTTTTGGATTGGAATAGAGCAGATTGGAGTGGGGCAGATTGTTTTGGATTAGAGTGAGGCAAATTGAAGTGGGGCAGATTAGATTGGAGTGATTTAGGAGGATTTGAGTTTATAGTAGGGTAAATTGGGGTGGGGTGGGGTGGACTGGATTGGAGTGGGGTGGATTGGGTTGGGGCTAATTGAGATGGGGTGGGTTGGATTGGGGAGGTGGACTGGGGCATATTGTTTTGGATTGAAGTGGGGCAGATTGGAGTGGGGCAGATTAAAGTGGGGCCGGTTGTTTTGGATTGGAGTGGGGCAGACTGGAGTGAGCAGATTGTTTTGGATTAGAGTGGGGAAGATTATTTTGGATTGGAGTGGGGCAGATTGCAGTGGGGTAGATTGTTTTGGATTGGTGTGAGACAGATTGTTTTGGATTACAGTGAGGCAAATTGAAGTGGGGCAGATTTGATTGGAGTGGTTTGGGAGGGCTGGAGTTGGGTGGTTGGAGTGGATTGGATTGGGATGAGTGGTTTGGATTGGAGTGGGGTGGACTGGTGTGGGGTAAAGAGGGATGAATTGGGGTGGATTGCAGTGGGCGGATTGTTTTGGGGTTGATTGGGATGTACTGCATGATTATATGTTAAGGCATCATTTCAGAAATTACACATAATAAAGAAACAATGTCGCTTTGCAATATTTCGAAAGAGATAATCGTCATCTTTTGAGAACAGCAACCATGAGCAAAACAAAAGAACATGAGTGGGAAAAGACGACTTAGCAAAATTAAAGAAAGTTAGGTACATTAAAAAAATTACTTTGCAATTTTGTTTGTCCTGCTAGGCATGTTTTTAAAAGTCATAAATCCTCTGTTTGCAGTGCACTAGAAGTTAAAAAGGACAAAATAGTACCTCAATCACATCGGAAGCAGCGGACAGGCACTGATTACATTGAATCAATCAGTGCTTGGTCCCTGCTCCACCGAAGGAATGGAAATGATGTTTGCCCTATAGTGACGAATTATGAGGCTGTAAAGAAGAGTGCCACGCAAGCCAACAAATGGTAAGTGGCAGGCAGACTCCAAGCCCTTTACTGTACACCACAGAGTCTCGCAATCTAGACACATGAGCTTGTGCATGCACTTGCATGCTTGACCCTGAAAGCTAACTGGATACCCGGACCCCTCGAAAGCACTGTAGGATCGTAAAGCACCACTATTTGGACGGTATATGGTGGTTTGAATTATGGGATAAAACACATATTCATAATTAAGTATTAAAAAAATACAGTTTTTTTTCCAAACAGAAAAATGCTGCCTTAAAGCAGTAAATGGAATAGTTTCATAAGAATCTATCTGTTGCAGGCAGGGATGGCGTCCGTCTATGACGCTCAGCGAGAGCGTTAATGGAACCTGTGTAACAAATCTTTCACCCTGTACCTATTGTTTCAATTTATTTTCTTATCCTTCTGTAAGTACGGCCTTGCTAGTTATGAACTTTCCTTAAAAACCTTTCAGAAACGACAGTCCCCTAGAGATAGGGATTACTTTCTGTGCGATCTTCACAAAATATTCGATTCTATTTAGTGTGTCTTGTTCAGTGCCTGAAAACATGTTTTTTATTAATTTGTTGGTGCATTTCTATATTGCTTCTTACTTCTGACGAGGCGCAGTGCTTTAGCCATGCAGCACGCTACTCCATTGGTAATTAACTATGTAATTGGTATTATTGATTTCTGTTCAACGCACAGTTTGCAACTGTTCTGGCTTTGTGGTGTTGCTTGTTATTTAGGGGTTCTTATTAAAATGTTTTCAAAGTTTTCATTACAGACTAATTGGAACCATCGTACCATGGTATAAATTAGGTAGCCTGGTGTGGTTGTTCTTCAGGAAAGTGTGAGATTAGAGGCTGGATTCAAATGAAAAAGAATCGTCTGTGGTCAAATCATAGTGGTGGTTGGGTGGCGATGCCTCATCCAATGATATGTGGGTTCAAAAATCAGGCCTCTACCGAGTGTCAAACTGCAAATCATCTTCGTTTATATTCTTAGCTTGCCACGGTATTTCTTCTCACTCCCTTTTTATACAATTCCAAGGCCCATATTCAAGTAAAAGTTTTCTGCGCCACCACCACCCTACCAGCACCTAACAACACCATGGTTGTGGCGTATTCATAATACGGCGCACCAGCACAATAGCGTCAACATTTTTGATGCTATTGTGGCGCATTGCTACACTAGCATCAAAAATTGTGACGCTAGTGTAGCAAAGTGCCAGGAGGCCCATAGGTTTCTAAGGGAGCGTCATTTAACACCTGCTCTGAGCAGGTATTAAAAATTATACCAGAAATGCAGTAAAATTTGTTATATTTCACTGCGCCTTTTTTGCGGGCCTCCTAGCGAAGGAATGCCCCTTTGCATACATTATGCCTTGTGTAGGCATAATGTGGTGCCAAAGTTTACAAAGTGGGGAAATGCATGCACTGCACCACTTTGTAAATATGGCATGTGGAAAAAGCCACTTTAGTGCTGCCTCAGCGTAAAAATAACTGATGCTATGGCGGCTCCAAGGTGGCGCTAGGGGGCTCTAAAATATGCCCCATGTGTAATTGCTACGTAATGCTGCATCTGGTCTGGAACACCTCTCTGGTCCTCAACCACTTCATCAAAAAGTGCCACATCAACCAACACCCTTCTTTGACAGTAAACAACAAACATAATAGTACTGCACAGCCAACCGTAAAGCACTTTGAGGCTTCCTCAAGGAGCAGGAAAACACTATAAAAATCCTAAAACACAATACAATACCTCTGCCCATACTTCCTGGAACTTATCTTCAATATATTTAATTTATTGGTTCTATATAGGTGGCACTGGTGAATTCCGTCCTTTCATTTTCGTTTAAGGTATGCATTGCTGAGGGAGCAGTAAAACATGAAATTACTACGAAATATGCAAATTATTTCTACGATCCATTTCTTGTTAGCTTAAGGTGTCTGGCTTTTTAGCGTTGCGCTTTCGAACAATGGTCTGTCGTGGTCTAGGGGAAGTAATGTTTTAAATATTTCTAAATAAACCAATACATTAAAACAAATAAGGGATAGAATGCCTCTGTGTTTGCATAGTATTCCAGAGGTCCTTCACTACCCAGTGCTTAATTTGTAAAAAAAAAAAAAAAAACCTCCAGCTCATTGCTTGTGCATGCGCTGCCAATGATAGTACCTGCACAACTACTAACCATCATGCTTTTACACATTTGACAAATCATACTATTTCAGCCCCAAAAGCAATATGAATGGCTTGGTTGTCAGTTGTTAGTTTGTATTAATTTATATTGAATTAATAAACAACTGTTGTTCTGCTAATCTCTAACAGTGCCACAATGTGGCAGCTCTCATAAGTGTGGTGTTGACAATTAAGTGCTGGTGCCGAGCACCATAAACCACCGGCTCAAATTAAGCACTGTCACTACCTCACTTAAGAATGCATTCAGCTACTACTTCATTAGCTACTGTATGAACAACAGAGGCACCGGGTGGCTAGTGGGAAAGACCAGTGACTAGCCCAGACATTCTGAGTGATGATAGCACAGACTGTATTCTGATGACTCCAGAAAAAGACAGCACCAGCAGAGGGTGAACTTTTATCATTACTGGTCTATATTGTGCTTGAGACAACTTTGTGACACCTGGAAAATGGATATTAATTTTATTAACATAATCTGTTGAATTGGGCCCCATGATGGCACATTTACCCTTACAGAAAAAGGCAAAGGTAACCTTATATTTACGTCGAGCTTACAGACAGCACTGTGAGACCTTTTTCTACCAATCGTTCATACAATAAAAAATACAATATAGGAAGCAAGCTATTGGTCAGCCTCCTACAGCCATTAGTTCTGGTGGTTACATGCCTCTCCCTCTGCTATTTGCCATTATAGTTTGTGGTAGATATGTAGTCCCAATGTGGTTGGGCTATGCATCCATAAAAACCTTTTTCATGCTGTTAATGTGTTTCCTACCCTCGTCTCAGTGTTGCTGCTTCCCCACACCATGCAGGCTCTGGCAACGCTGCCACCTGCTCACATCCTCTGCCAATCATGCATGCTTGCTCAGTAGCTATCTTGTAATGGTGTTTAAAAAAAACATAAGAAAATCCATTACATTATGGCCACTGTGCCTATGCAAAAAAAGTTTCCAAGACCAATATGTCGCCACCCAGTACCAAAGGGCTGACTGATTGGCTTTGCCAGTGCTTGTTATACACTGTTTCATTAGACTTATCTTTCCACCTGCTCTGCTGAAACGTTCAACAATATTGGATTTTTTCAATATCCTCACACATTTCTGATTTTGGTGTCTTCCCGGTATCTAACTAACAATTTCTGGTCAAGGTGTGAGACACTGATTGAGGGTGGAATAATGCCATGGATTCTTGGAACATAAGTTACGTCCGTCAGAGGTTTCAATGCATAAGCACTGAGCAATCATTCTAAAGGTGACAGAAGACTTTCAGGCACTTCAGCTCTAGTTCTTGAGGGAGCAGATCTACCTTCAATCAACAAGCAGCACCCGCAAATATTAGGCCAGTTTACACGCAAGGACCTCTTCTGCCTACATCTCAAATATCCAACATAGCAAGAAGCGTGCATGTCTTCTTGGGCATGACCCTTCTGATCTCTGTGGTATCAATGAAGAAGGTTAGAGCACTGTTTGGCTTGACAGGGTTGTGTTCCATGTGTCATGACCAATTTCTATACTCCTTGAGGCCTTGTAGAAGATAGCTCCCAGCGCTCCCTTGGAAATATTCTTAGAAACACTTTTTTTTCATCAACTCTTGGCTTTTAGCAACTTGTATGCTGGGGCACTTAGACACGTAGAAATCTTTGTGGTTTCTGGTCTGCAGCTCAATCGTCAGGTGAAGGTGAACTGTAGCTGGACCAAGATTTAGGTGGTCATTCTGACCCTGGCGGTCTTTGACTGCCAGGGCGGAGGACCGCGGGAGCACCGCCGACAGGCCGGCGGTGCTCCAATGGGGATTCCGACCGCGGCGGTAAAGCCGCGGTCGGACCGGCACCACTGGCGGAGTCCCGCCAGTGTACCGCGGCCCCATTGAATCCTCCGCGGCGGCGCAGCTTGCTGCACCGCCGCGGGGATTCCGACCCCCCCTACCGCCATCCAGATCCCGGCGGTCGGACCGCCGAGATCCGGATGGCGGTAGGGGGGGTCGCGGGGCCCCTGGGGGCCCCTGCAGTGCCCATGCCACTGGCATGGGCACTGCAGGGGCCCCCGTAAGAGGGCCCCTAAATGTATTTCACTGTCTGCTGCGCAGACAGTGAAATACGCGACGGGTGCAACTGCACCCATCGCACAGCTTCCACTCCGCCGGCTCGATTCCGAGCCGGCTTCATCGTGGAAGCCTCTTTCCCGCTGGGCTGGCTGGCGGTCTGAAGGCGACCGCCCGCCAGCCCAGCGGGAAAGTCAGAATTACCGCCGCGGTCTTTCGACCGCGGAACGGTAACCTGACGGCGGGACTTTGGCGGTCGGCCTCCGCCGCCCGCCAAGGTCAGAATGAGGGCCTTAATGTGTTAATTACCTTGCCTCAAAAGCTATCTGACCCTTTCTTCCCCAATTTTCAGATTTTTCAGATTTTTTTTGTATTTGTTCACAATGGACGTAATTTGCACAGCACTGTTTTACATACATCGTATGTGCTAGAATGAAAATCATGATGGTAAAAAATACTCTCAAAGCCCGACTTTCAAAGCATTTGGTGAAGGCAACTGTGCCTCACTCATGTCTTAAATACGAATAATCCTTGAATAGCCAGGTCTCATGCAAAAACATTTCATGTGTGTAGTTTTGTCTTGGTCCAGATAAAGGTGAGATTGACTCATTGCTGACTGACTGAAAAAAGTTTTGTGACTCACAAATATTTTTCTTGAGTAAATACATCTTCGCTTGAAACTATGTAAGCAAGTTAAGCCTGGAGTAAATATACCTACTCAAGAAAATGCTTTATGATTCTGGAAAAACACCTGACTCATAAATGTCATTTGAGAGGAAGTTGTTGAAAACTGCCCATTTTACTTCATTAGCTGCAGAAGACAAACCAAGTCAAAAACATACATCTGAAAAAAACCTTGACTTGAATCTAAATGTGCTAACGAACCCGCAGGGAAGATCCGTGAAGAGTTGCTAAATCCAGAAAAGGTAATCCAAAAGTGTGCACATAACCTCACTCAGATGGTGAAACCACTCCACAGTGTTCAGCTCCAGAACATCAGAAGTAATTATTTGTCCAGAGTTCTGCTCATTTCTTTTTCATCTTTGCCAGAAATGAAATAGCAGCTGCATTACCTAGATAATTTTCTAGCTCCTTGGAGGTGGGTTGGCACAGACGTGTTCTGAACATTGTGCTCTCTTTGCCGCTCTCGCTTTCTGGTCCTTGAGGTCTTGGCTCCTCACACACTTTACCGTGTGAACCGTTCCTTCGTGGATAAAAGGATGTTATAATATTGAATTGTTTAGTTAGTTTGTTTCTAAAGCGCTTGTGAACGGGCAAGCCAGCTGTTCCCAACCCTCCAAATCGCAATCGAAACATTTTATTTTTCACCCCAGGGCCCAGAAAAAAAGACAGAAGAGAGAGATGGAGGTGGGATCTTGCTCTTAACGGCATCCACAGGCGGACGACCACTAAGGCCAGGCCATGCTGAAGAGTTGGGCAGAGAGGAAACACCCCATGTCCTCAACCACTACATTTTGCCTGCGGACAAACCATTGTTTTCTCAATAAAAACACCGGCTGTGCTTTCTGATTTCTGCAATGAAACGCTATGATCGACCTAAAAAATATCCCAGATAAGTCACAGATTCCTTTACAATTGCACTAGTGGCATGCAAGCATTAATAGTACTACGTCGAAATTCCATACTTTTTTAAAGCAGTGATTATTGCATTCATCTCCAAGGACAAAAAAAAGCTGTAAGAAACATCAGTTCTCTTTGCATTCCAGAGAACCCCTGTGTGATTTTTCACTGATAATAGACTGAGCACGACCGGGCCTAAAACACCATTATTTCAAGCCTGCAAAATATCTTCCAGGCCCTGCTACCGCACACTAGAGCGCTTGAGAGATGCGAAACCACTCCACCCATCAATTAATGTCTGAACCTTTATGATCACCAGGCTTGGGCATTCAAGCACCATCTTCATAGGCCTCACAGAGTCGGACTCTCAAACCCCTCAAGTGCCAGAAAACAAGGCGGCCTGACTAAATACAGCGATAAGGAGGAAGGATCACACCTGCCTGACCAGTGGTGCTGGAACAATGTTCTGAGTGAGGGTGCTGCCATCGGTGGTACATTTACACACAGCACGTTTTTCATTGAAAATGCCCTAAAATTCGCACTGACTTGCGGTTTGACAGTAAAAACCATAGTTTATGAACAATAATGTGCTAAAATCAGCTTTTGGCAATATTTATCAATTGCAGATCACTAAGTAAAGTTTCTTGATTTGTTGTGATCCTATGAAAATCTCTATATCCAACACCCTACAGAAATGCAAACAAAAGGTGCTTCACTTGTGCCTTTTAACTGCCTATTTATTCTGAAATGTTTATAAAGTTCATTTACAGGTATTCACATTTTGTTGTTGTGTTAGAAAGAAACCTAAATCACACAGCCTTTCCTTTCCTATTGGCTCCCTAGCAAGATTGTCTGATGGATCACTTTACAAAATCCTTTAACTTTGCTTTTAAAGAAAAGAAAACACAATTTCCACAGTAAAAGAATAAGCAGCAATTTGTCATAAGACATAGGTTGCATTTAACCTCTGTTTTTCAACAAAGGCATCGTTATTGCTCTTCAACTTCTGAACTCAGCACAGGTATTCTGGGAGTGCTGCAGCACCCCTCCCCGGCACCTCTAATTCCAGTGTCTATGCATCTGACCCACTTTTCTTTGTCTCCCCATTTGTTACAGATTCACTTCATTAACCCATGAGTCATTTCAAAGGGGTTACACACTGAACAAATAACTCAACTTGCCTCATGAGAAAACCAACTCTTTTTCAGTCAAAACAGAGCTATCACTTCACGTCATTCACCCTTGTGACCAATCATAAACACGACGTCACTCGTTTAAGAAGCCCATTACTCACAGCAGCAGCTTGTTGGCCATTGAACCATTTATCTCACTTGTCTGCCCTAAGCCATCAATCTGTGCTACAACAATCAGACTAAACCAACCAACATTTTCAAATCAGGCCAGTTTTGAACTTGTAAAGACACGGTGTATAAGTGTTTAGCAAGGTATGGGACTCTGAATGCATTTTTAGTTGCTGCTAGCAATATTTACACAAAATCAGCAGCAAAAACTGGCATTGTACACCATAAAACAGACCCATAAAGAGCCAAAAAATGGGCCACATACTGACCTGTCAACCTGTCAGACCAGTCTGTCTGGCACTGCCAGATTCCTGTGTAATCCGGTCCGATCGTGGACAACTCCTTCATCCATGCAAATGGCAGCATCACCTTCCTCACTGTCCCCACTGCACTCACAAAGACACTTTCCCTCCCTCCTTAGTATGAGCCTGATTCAACAAGTGACCAGAAGTTGTGCTGAGTCCTCATGCCTGCAGCACATCCTTTCTGTGCATTACAAGGGAAATTGAATGGACCATTGAGGGCCCCGTTATGGGGTGCCCTCTGAAAATCAAAACAACAATATCGAGAGCCAGAAGAAGAGGCCAGAATATTGAAAATAAAATATTGACATTCAAGTCTAGATCTTCTATACCTAACTACACATATATGTACCTACAGAGCACATATAGCTTTAACATATATAAATGTGGGGTTAGGCACAGTAAATCTATACTTCCTTATATGCACTGAAATTTAGTTATTTGGTCCCTCAATATTCTGTCCTCGATATTAGTATGTGTTAGAAATTGGGTTTTTTATTGGCAGAGGTATGCAACCTGTCGATGCATGAACCATAATCCTAGTCAGGGCAAGTCAGATATACATTGGAAGTTAACTTGGGCTCAGCCTCTGGAAGCTTGGCACAGAGCAGCCAGGCTTAACTGAAGAGGCAATGTGTAAAGTATTTGTGCAACACTTCAAACAGTAAAACAGTGAAACCACATACAAAAATAACAGACTGGTTAGAAAAATAGAGCTTAATTAAATAAATAAAACAAAACCAAACAACGAAAACCCATTCAGTAGAATTTGAGATTTGAATTTTTATAGAATAAATGCAAAAATAGCACTTAGAAGCAAGTAGCGCCTAAAGATTAGATTGGTTGCACTGGAATTGGACTAAGTCAAGACTTCAGGCTGACCATGATGGAGTGCAGGGAGGATGAAGGTCCCATGCATGGCCTGCTGAGCAAAATTGCCTTGATCCTGCTCGCAACAGTGAGATGCATTGGTGCTTTCCACACAGTTGAGATGTTGCAGGAAATTTCTCCACACAACTGCGGTGATACTTTGATGCGTCAGTTCTGTGAGCAAAGCATCGGTTCTAAAGTGCGGCGTTCCTGAATGGGATGTGCTGGGTTTCTCCATGCTATAGACGAGTTGTGTCATTCTTCTCCACACAGTGGCAGTGATGCATCAGTTCCGCAGCGGTGGTTTCGAGTGCCATGCACCAGTCCAGTTCCCGCAACAGTGGCTATGTGTTGATTCTGCTCTCCCAGCAGAGGATGCCTCAGTACCACTGCAGCAAACCCCGAGGTCCACTTCCAAGGGCCCAGGACTGAGGTGGCACCACTTGGCAGGACAGGCCCACAAGCAGATGAACCCAATGGTTGGAACAGAGGGGTTCTAAGTCTTTTGTGTCCCTGAGACTTAGGCAACAGAAGGCAAGACAGCAAGCCCTTGGAGTCACTTTGGGCTCAAGTGATGCAGATCCAGTCCTTCTCAGCCAGGCAGAGAGAGCAGCAGGCAGCAGGGCAACACAGCAAGTCAGAAGTTCAGCAAACAGCAGTTCCAGCAGAGTGGCAGTTCTTGAGCAGCACAGCAGATACTCTTCTTCGTGGCAGAATGGTCATAGTTCCAGACGTTTACTGAGTTGGTGATGTCGGAGGTCCAGAACTTATACCAGTTGTGCCTTTGAAGTGGGAGAGACTTAAAAGACGGGACTTTGGAGTGCACAGAGGCCCTCCCTTCCTGCCCTTTCTATAGACTCACTATGAGAGAAGTGGTGGTATGCAGCTCTTTGTGTGTGACAGGACACTGCTCTTTCAGGTGTGTCAGCCCCTCCCACACATCCTGCCCAGGATAGCCCATCAGGATGTTGATGGCTTATCTGTCACACCTAGGATCTCTTTGTGTGTTGCTGCCTAGAGGGAATGCACAAGCCAGCTGTCACCCCACCCCAGTCGTGTATTGGAGACAGGTGGTAGACACCAAATGGGTAAAATAACAAAATTCCAACTTTCTAAAAGTGACATTTTCAGAACTACAATTTAAAATCCAAGTTCAGAGACACCAAACTTGAGAAACCTATTTCTTCCACATTGGGAATTGCATTTATAAGATGTAACAAGGTAATCCCATTGTTATCCTCATGGGAAAGATGGACCTTGCAGAAGTGAAAAACACACTTGGGAGTTGAAAACTCCCAGGGTGTGTAAAACTTAAAAGTACATGTCCTGCCTTGTAAATACATTGCACCCTGCTCTGTGTGTCAAATACGGGCTACCCTAGGGTTGGCTTATATGTGCAAAAAGGGAAGGTTTAGGCCTGGTAAGAGGTCTACTTTGCTAGGTGAACATGGCAGTTTACAACTCCACACACAGGCTGCAATGGCAGGCCTAAGACATGGCTAAGGAGGTACGTAGGTGGGTGGCACAATCAATGCTGGATGCCCACTAGTAGAATTTAATGAACAGACCTTGGTCACATGTTGTGCACTTTACTAGGGACTTATAGATACATTAAATATGCCAAATGGGTATGAGCCAATGTTACCATGTTTTAGGGTAAAAAGCAAAATCATGTTAGCATTGATTAGCAGTGGTAAAGTGCCC
The DNA here is from genome assembly GCF_031143425.1 of Pleurodeles waltl. NCBI lineage: Eukaryota > Metazoa > Chordata > Amphibia > Caudata > Salamandridae > Pleurodeles > Pleurodeles waltl. The sequence goes on along the minus strand of NC_090449.1, from coordinate 574,642,278 downwards.
GGAGTCCTAATACCCTCAAACTAGTATAGAAAATGGAAGGAGGCAGGCAAAAAGTTGGGGGGAGATCACCCTAAGGGTTTCTGGTCTATCGGTGTGCTACAATATTTTTGGTGTTGATATCCAGGAGTACAATCCACCATTATAAGTTCCTGGTTAACTCAGTAGGGAAATGCTGTGGAAAATAACGGTTTGCTGCTCCAAGAATTACCAGGTTCATTTGCATAGATTTTCCCTGAATCCAGGAGGTTTATGCAGACATTAGCCACCTCCTCTGAGCATGTGTTAAATAACTGGAGTTGCGGGATAGAAGCAGTGCGGGTCATGGTATGGAGGCAGAGAGTTGTGGTGGGCATTTGAGAGGCTGTAGTTTCTCTGGGGCAACAATTATCTATATTTCCTGTAGTGCTGGTGGGTCCGCATGGGCTAGGCTTGCCTCTGACTGCATTTCCTGCCCCTCTCCCAGCCACTGTTTTTCTAGGTACAGAACTGCCCCATAAAACCGGGTCTGTGTTTCCTGACCAAGAAACTACAGGCCCAGAAACTCCATATCACTCAGAGTCAGTGCATAACGGGCATGCTGCAGCCCCCGCAGTGCAGGGGTGGAGGGCCAAGTCTTGAGAACATTAAGTGGGCCCCATAAGCTTGTCTGTGCTGTGTATCTCTCTAATGCAACTGCTGTGAGCAGCAGCTCTGAGCTGACACAGAGAAGACCAATGACTGAAATGAATGAATGAAGAAAATGATTAATTTGTTTCTCTTTCAGGCAAGGTATGCAAGGTTCCTTTCAAGTTAGGGTGGGGGTTCCTTCTAGAGAGAGTGTCATTCATCCAGCACTAGGGAGGTGAGGTAGGTCTCTGCAGGGGCACAGCTTTTGGGGGAGGCATTTGGGGTGTTACACACCCCTAATAAATGTATTTTCTTATAAATAGTTGGGTACAGGTGCTTTCAGTCGGGTATGGTGTGATGTCTGTCGGATTTTGCCATGAATTGTTTACATTAACACAGACAAAAACACATACACTCTCTCCCTCTCTATTTTGAAAGTCCTCAAAAATGTTGGTTATTTTTCAATATATCTGTTAGTACCTCTACCATCGTCATTCCTCTCCCTTTCTACTGCCCCGTAGCCCCTGCTCATGCATCCTGCTTGTCATATTATGTATTTTGACATTAAATGCCAGCCTGATTGTTGGAAAATATGAAGCTCAACCCACCCCATTCCACTCTTACTGACCCAGCTATGCCTCTGGGCCTTTGCAGTCCATGTGGCACAGGGGGCAAGTGGTGGGCAAACCTTCAGGTCTCCCCCAATACGTAAGGGATCTTTAAGGGAGGACAATCTGCCCCAAGGCCAGTGAATATATGTGATGTGTGGTAAACCAACTTCTGCGGAAGGGCACCATCTTTTTATATTACGTTACTGCTCAGAGATGATTGGAATAGTATCCCTTCTGGGTATACCAGTCCAGGCAACTCATAATAGTGGCTTAAGTGCTAAAAATGCAGCAAAACCTGCATAGTAGCACCACTCACAGAGCATGTAATTCTGGAAAACACACACAAGTTTGCACAAATTGAAAACTAGTTTTTCTCTTCCAGTCCAACACTGTAAAATGCTTTCTTTATTATTATCTACTTAGAAGAATCTTTGCACTTTAAGGAGGTGCCTAATTAACCAGGAGCACAATATCACCATGCAGACTTTTTCTAAACGATGTATAAAAAATGAAACTGAAAAGCGAAATAGGCTTATTTTCATAATTTTTCAAGTTTCGCGAAATAACAGTTAAAAAACACCTGATAAATATCCAGCAATTTTTTTACTGTGTTAATTGCAGATTGAAATTTCAACAGAAAGATTAGAAGTATTTTACTGGTTCCAGTTGTGTAAGTGGAGTTTTGAAATATTGCATAATATAATTATATAACTATCAAAATGTAAGAGAGAGCTGTTGATAATGGAAACCAAAGAAAACACATTACTAGTCATCAGTAGACATTTACACGATGCAAAATGACTCAACTGGAATTCTCGTCATGGACATTTATCAGATGTTCAAAACTGATATGCCGTCAACTGGACCGAGTATTAACCTTCTGTAACTGATTAATAACGTTTTTCGTGTGGAGTAATGACATACTTTATGCCATAACTCAATAAACGAGTCAGCATTGCTGCCTTGTAAGGATATGGTGCATGAACTGAGGCCATGCCCTTTGCCGTGTATACCATTTCTCACTGCATGTGGCCCAAATGTGCCCAGAACTAGTGCTTGAAATCAATAAGAATTAGTTGGAACTGAGTGAAAACATTGAAGTTCTATTGAATCTTGTTGCAACCATCAGGAACTAGTTGAAACTAGTCAAGACCAGCAGGGACCAGACCTCATTTATTAAGTTGTGATAGGTGGAAATATTCGGTACAATGGGTGAGAACCAGATTTAACTGATGAAACTGGAAAGGAACAACTTGTTGAATCCAGTCAGTAAATATTGAAACTGGCTAAAATCATAATAATTATTTGTAGCTCGTCAAAAGTAGTAAGAATTACTAGTAACTTGCTGTAACCAGTAGGAATCAGCCAGAACCAGATAAAACTGTAAGACATCTGTCAGAACCACGAAAACGGTTAAAATCAGAAAGAACCAGTTGCAACTGGCTGAATCTAATAAGAACTCAATACAACTGGTTTAAACCAAAAGAACCAACAAGCAGCATGATGAAATAAGAAGAAACTAATGATACCCAGTCCAGGTGAGTAAAAACAGCTGTAACTCTAGTGAGAATCAGTTACCACTGGTACAAACCTGGAAGAACTACATGAATCTGGTTGAGACCACCAAGAAGCATGTGTAACTGGATAAAGCCAGTAGAAAATGTTGAACATCAGTTGAAATCGATCGATGCAAGGATAAACCACTTATAACTATGAAATCAAGTTAGTACCAGTTGTCACTGATCAAAATCCCTAAGGACTAGATTAAATTGGTTGAAACTAGTAACAAATAAAAAGAACCAGTCTAAATTGGTTGCAGCCAATGGGCATTAGGTGTGAGTGCTTAAAACCAATGATATCCCGTAGCTGAATAAAACTAGTAACTTGCAACCGATAAAGAAGAATAGGATCCAGTTGAACTGATGGAAACCAGTATAAAGAAGTTAAATTGGTTGAAACCACTAAAATACAGATGTATCTAGCTGAAACCAAACAAATGAAAGTGTAACTGACTGAAAATAATAAGATCCAGTTTAAACTAACTTAAGGCAGTTAATACAGATAAGACCTAGATAAGACTGGATGAAACCAGTAAGAGCATACTAGTTATAATCAGTGTCTACGTGGAAATTGGTAAAACTCAGCAAGATGATTATAATTGAAATCAGCTGGAACCAACTGAATCTCGATTATTAATCACAGAGTGCTTTTGGCTTGCGCCTAGTAACCCTGTCTACAGTACCCACCATGCGTAACACGATCATGCCCTATACACTCTACCACTGCTGGTGCTATCATAATTCCATATTAATGTTAGAGTCAAACGGATGTATGTGAGCTACACATCAATTCATTATCTTGTGTTTGGGAAAATTAATATGCTAAGAGCTGCAGAGCCAAGTGTGATATGGTCCAATGATTTTGCTAGCTTCTTGTCTGCATTTTCTCCCTAATATGTGTTTTCCAATCCCACTGTATCAGGTAATTAAAATGATTTAATGCTTAAGAACTAGGATTATAATTATCCTTCAATCTAGATGTGATAATTATTTCTCAGCATTGTACTGGCAGTATGAATATGCTCAGTCTTCCTTCTGAGCCATAATCAGGGCCACTGAATTTATGCAGGAAGAGAGGACCAAATTATGTGGCAGAGTTGACTATATTATGCAGCATGGAAATGCGAATTATGTGGCTTAAGGTGGTACGTTCTGTGATAGTATAAGTTCGCCAAGTTTTCATTTGTGCATATATTGACTCTGTCCGGTCAAATACTTCACCTCATTAGTATCTATTTAACACCAAAATACAAAATGAGCATCTGAAAGGTGGCTAGTCTACTCTTGAAAATTACCTTCCGCTGTACGCAACATGAGCCGCCCCATTTTCAGTAAGTTTTGAGCCGTCCGATCTAGGAAAAAAATATTTTGCTAAAATCTGCAAATTATGAAGCTGATGATAGATTATGTGGCAAAACTGGTAAGTCACAATTGTGTGAAAAATACAACGGTCGCAAAATCGCATAATTCCAGTGGCCCTGGCCATAACGCTTCAATATCATATGTGTGTGGCTCTGTCTGTTACATTTAGTTGATAATGAAGAAAGGTATGTTTTTTTCCCACTTATGACCCAAATATGGTTCCTTTTCAGGCTTTCAAGGCCACAGTTGAACTATGTAAGTGTGTATAAAATTAGTTGCATGTCCTTAGGAGGAACTTTGCCTTGACTTGCCAAGTCGAACATACGTGCCTTTCTTTTGCTTTGCTTGTCTATTAGTAACGTTTCTATAAATGAACTCTTACCTGTTTTAGTTTGGGGTCCAATGGATTTAAAATAATCTACTTTTTGTGCTGTTTTTATGGCATCTTTAACCTGATGGACTAAAAGACAGGTCACAAAGTTGCTCATTTACATCTTGGGACCAGTATTTAATTTTGCAGTGCGACTTATGAACTAATTAGGTTGCACAGCAAAATCTCCTGTCACAGGAGATTGCAGAACGATCTGAACAAAGACTGGTCGCTGCTTAAGATCTCCTGTGATTGGCTGCAAGCACAGTGCTGGTAGCCCTCAACACACTGTTTACGAGTTTGCATTCCTAAAGAGGATTTTTTTTAAGTACTCCGTGCGACTTAAAGGTACCAATGCTGCTCAAAAACATGATATTTCTGAAGACATTGGCAGAGCAAGCAGAGGACCCTTAGACCACTCCGTGCTGCGCCCTGAGGTCACCCAGCATCATTAACAAAGGGGAAGCTGTCCAACAAGGAAGCTTGCCCTGTGTCAATCAAATATCACCTTCTTTGAGGTGTTGGTAACTGATCTCAGTTGCAAAAATCCTTGATTTTCGTAGCAGCTACTTGGATAAATAATTCCTCAGGCAAGAACCTGAGTGCATTTAGTTTGCGATATCCTGGGCCTCTAGATGATCTAGTGAATCTTCTCTCCCCACGACATTTAATGGTAATGTTTGCTAACCTTTGAGGTCTAATTTGCCTCAATGGGTCAGTGGTGTTACGTTGAGCGACCAGGTCAGGGACAGATCAAGAGCTACCCGTGATACCAAGATATCGAAAGCTGAGACATTTGATCAGAATGTTGGATTGACAGTCAGTGGCATCACATGTTCTGGTCATGACACCAACAGAGATTTGGTAGGGCTGATCATCAGTTCGGAGGCTTCCGCGAAAAGCCAAAGAAGATGGAGACATCAAGGACCATTATTCGCTGGATTTGACACATATACAGGGAGTGCAGAATTATTAGGCAAATGAGTATTTTGACCACATCATCCTCTTTATGCATGTTGTCTTACTCCAAGCTGTATAGGCTCAAAAGCCTACTACCAATTAAGCATATTAGGTGATGTGCATCTCTGTAATGAGAAGGGGTGTGGTCTAATGACATCAACACCCTATATCAGGTGTGCATAATTATTAAGCAACTTCCTTTCCTTTGGCAAAATGGGTCAAAAGAAGGACTTGACAGGCTCAGAAAAGTCAAAAATAGTGAGATATCTTGAAGAGGGATGCAGCACTCTTAAAATTGCAAAGCTTCTGAAGCGTGATCATCGAACAATCAAGCGTTTCATTCAAAATAGTCAACAGGGTCGCAAGAAGGGTGTGGAAAAACCAAGGCGCAAAATAACTGCCCATGAACTGAGAAAAGTCAAGCGTGCAGCTGCCACGATGCCACTTGCCACCAGTTTGGCCATATTTCAGAGCTGCAACATCACTGGAGTGCCCAAAAGCACAAGGTGTGCAATACTCCGAGACATGGCCAAGGTAAGAAAGGCTGAAAGACGACCACCACTGAACAAGACACACAAGCTGAAACGTCAAGACTGGGCCAATAAATATCTCAAGACTGATTTTTCTAAGGTTTTATGGACTGATGAAATGAGAGTGAGTCTTGATGGGCCAGATGGATGGGCCCGTGGCTGGATTGGTAAAGGGCAGAGAGCTCCAGTCCGACTCAGACGCCAGCAAGGTGGAGGTGGAGTACTGGTTTGGGCTGGTATCATCAAAGATGAGCTTGTGGGGCCTTTTCGGGTTGAGGATGGAGTCAAGCTCAACTCCCAGTCCTACTGCCAGTTCCTGGAAGACACCTTCTTCAAGCAGTGGTACAGGAAGAAGTCTGCATCCTTCAAGAAAAACATGATTTTCATGCAGGACAATGCTCCATCACACGCGTCCAAGTACTCCACAGCGTGGCTGGCAAGAAAGGGTATAAAAGAAGGAAATCTAATGACATGGCCTCCTTGTTCACCTGATCTGAACCCCATTGAGAACCTGTGGTCCATCATCAAATGTGAGATTTACAAGGAGGGAAAACAGTACACCTCTCTGAACAGTGTCTGGGAGGCTGTGGTTGCTGCTGCACGCAATGTTGATGGTGAACAGATCAAAACACTGACAGAATCCATGGATGGCAGGCTTTTGAGTGTCCTTGCAAAGAAAGGTGGCTATATTGGTCACTGATTTGTTTTTGTTTTGTTTTTGAATGTCAGAAATGTATATTTGTGAATGTTGAGATGTTATATTGGTTTCACTGGTAATAATAAATAATTGAAATGGGTATATATATTTTTTTTTGTTAAGTTGCCTAATAATTATGCACAGTAATAGTCACCTGCACACACAGATATCCCCCTAACATAGCTAAAACTAAAAACAAACTAAAAACTACTTCCAAAAATATTCAGCTTTGATATTAATGAGTTTTTTGGGTTCATTGAGAACATGGTTGTTGTTCAATAATAAAATTAATCCTCAAAAATACAACTTGCCTAATAATTCTGCACTCCCTGTAGTAGAACATCATCTGCATAAAGCGTGATTCAGTCCTCGTGATTGGACCCTCATCTCCATCCCATCAGCACTGGGTTGCCTCGGATTAAATATGCAAGGGGTCCTATGGCCAATGCAAACAGGAATCGTGATAGAGGGCATCCCTGTCGGGTGTCACGGCGTATAGTGAAGGCCTTCAACATCACTCCATTGACACGCACCTGGACTGTGGGTGTCATATATAGCAGGCAAACCATGGGCTGGAAGTTGATTCCCACACCAGCCTTTACCACCAGTACATAGAATAAATGATCCCAATCTACTGTGTCAAATGCCTTTTGGAAGTCCACTAACAATAGGGCTAGAGGCATGGGAACTGAATGTTGTTGGGCAAGGGCAACATAGGGGCAGTGTGGACAGTGTCTAGTGCTTCGTGCCGGCATGAAACCGCATTGGTCCAGGTGCATGAGGATCACAATCACTTGCAGCAGCCTACTGGCCAGGATGGTAGAGTAGATTTTATTCTGTGTATTAATTAAAGCAATAGGCCTATAATTGGCACACAACGTGGAGGGTGTGTGTGTCTTTGGTAAGGCTACTACTGTGACCTAGTTAAGGCCTCTGGGGAAGGCGCCTCGCTCTATCGCCTCTGCATACATATTTATCAGATGCAGAATAAGGATGTCTAGATATTTGAAGCAGAATTCAGTTGGGTAGCCATCAGAGCCTGTTTTTTTTCCAGGCTTCAAGGATACGTGTGCATCCCCAATTTAGGCCACTGTGATGGTTTGATGCAGGATACATCATACTGGAGTGGACAAGGAAGGCATAGATATTTCCTCAATAAGAGGAGTAGACTTCTCAGCCACAGAGCGAGGGATGGCCTTGTACAGTGCTGCATAATAGTCAGAGAAAGTGGCTGCTGTACCAACCAAGGCAGCATGTGCCATGCCCTGCTAGCCCCTAATCTCAGGTATGGTCCATCCCACCAATGGTTTGCATGCTAGCCAATATAATAATGTACTATTTTTGTCTCCTCAACCATACAGGGAGTGCAGAATTATTAGGCAAATGAGTATTTTGACCACATCATCCTCTTTATGCATGTTGTCTTACTCCAAGCTGTATAGGCTCGAAAGCCTACTACCAATTAAGCATATTAGGTGATGTGCATCTCTGTAATGAGAAGGGGTGTGGTCTAATGACATCAACACCCTATATCAGGTGTGCATAATTATTAGGCAACTTCCTTTCCTTTGGCAAAATGGGTCAAAAGAAGGACTTGACAGGCTCAGAAAAGTCAAAAATAGTGAGATATCTTGCAGAGGGATGCAGCACTCTTAAAATTGCAAAGCTTCTGAAGCGTGATCATCGAACAATCAAGCGTTTCATTCAAAATAGTTAACAGGGTCGCAAGAAGCGTGTGGAAAAACCAAGGCGCAAAATAACTGCCCATGAACTGAGAAAAGTCAAGCGTGCAGCTGCCACGATGCCACTTGCCACCAGTTTGGCCATATTTCAGAGCTGCAACATCACTGGAGTGCCCAAAAGCACAAGGTGTGCAATACTCAGAGACATGGCCAAGGTAAGAAAGGCTGAAAGACGACCACCACTGAACAAGACACACAAGCTGAAACGTCAAGACTGGGCCAAGAAATATCTCAAGACTGATTTTTCTAAGGTTTTATGGACTGATGAAATGAGAGTGAGTCTTGATGGGCCAGATGGATGGGCCCGTGGCTGGATTGGTAAAGGGCAGAGATCTCCAGTCCGACTCAGACGCCAGCAAGGTGGAGGTGGAGTACTGGTTTGGGCTGGTATCATCAAAGATGAGCTTGTGGGGCCTTTTCGGGTTGAGGATGGAGTCAAGCTCAACTCCCAGTCCTACTGCCAGTTCCTGGAAGACACCTTCTTCAAGCAGTGGTACAGGAAGAAGTCTGCATCCTTCAAGAAAAACATGGTTTTCATGCAGGACAATGCTCCATCACACGCGTCCAAGTACTCCACAGCGTGGCTGGCAAGAAAGGGTATAAAAGAAGGAAATCTAATGACATGGCCTCCTTGTTCACCTGATCTAAACCCCATTGAGAACCTGTGGTCCATCATCAAATGTGAGATTTACAAGGAGGGAAAACAGTACACCTCTCTGAACAGTGTCTGGGAGGCTGTGGTTGCTGCTGCACGCAATGTTGATGGTGAACAGATCAAAACACAGACAGAATCCATGGATGGCAGGCTTTTGAGTGTCCTTGCAAAGAAAGGTGGCTATATTGGTCACTGATTTGTTTTTGTTTTGTTTTTGAATGTCAGAAATGTATATTTGTGAATGTTGAGATGTTATATTGGTTTCACTGGTAATAATAAATAATTGAAATGGGTATATATTTTTTTTTGTTAAGTTGCCTAATAATTATGCACAGTAATAGTCACCTGCACACACAGATATCCCCCTAACATAGCTAAAACTAAAAACAAACTAAAAACTACTTCCAAAAATATTCAGCTTTGATATTAATGAGTTTTTTGGGTTCATTGAGAACATGGTTGTTGTTCAATAATAATATTAATCCTCAAAAATACAACTTGCCTAATAATTCTGCACTCCCTGTAGATTCGTGCCAAGGATGCTTGACAAATTTGTTTTGCTGCTTCCAAAGAGTGGCCACTAATTTCCTCTCTTACCAGTGCTAAGGCACCAGTAGTATCCACTTGATTAGTGAGATGCAGGTGTGTTTCCAGATAGAGTGCTCGGGCCTCTAGTTTGGTAATGTGGTCCTGCTGGGTGTTTTCTTTCTGCCTGAGGAGGGCTTTTGCAGGTCCCGTACTGTGGCTTTGCATGCTGCCCACAGGGTGCCGCTCAATAGATCTGAATCTGTATTGTCCTGGAAGTAAGCTTTCAGCTTTTGGCGAAGGTCCTGTATGTAGGACTTGTCCTGTAGATGCCAGGCATTAAGGCGCCACATTGGGCGAGTCTGAGGGTGAGGAGGACCTATGCCTAGGAGTAAGGGAGCATTGTCGGAAATACCACAGTCCAGGTTTTGAGTCTGAGTGACTGAGATAAGGTCCATTGCAAGCATAAGGAACAAGTCTATGCGCAAATGTGTGTGGTGCGCTGCAGAAGTGTGGGTGTATTGCTGTGTCTTAGGATGGCAGGTCATCCACACATCACAGAGACCAAGTTGTGCCAGCCAGCTGTGAAAGAAGGTAGATCGCTGCTGCCGGGTGGGAGACGGGGGCCCTGTGGAATCCATTCCAGGGTCCAGGATAGCATTCATATTGCCACCAACGATAGTAAGACCAGGGGGCAGGTGGGCCACAAGGTCGGTAAGGGTTGTGAGGAAGGGTTCTAGTGCCAGAGGGGGACAAACACACAAAGGAGGTTAAGAAGACCTCCCTCTAGTGTACCTGTGAGGGAGATGTAGAGGCCCTGAGGGTCTGTCCGGGTTTGGGTTACCACTAAGGCAAAGGTACGATGCAGGAGGATCACCACTCCCCAGGATCCTCGGACAAAGCCTGCATGATACACCCAGTCAAAACCATATCTGGTGAGAAAGGGGCAGGATGTGCCCAAGAGATATGTCTCTTGTAATAATAGAATGAATAAAAGGAGCTGTTGAGTATAACATAGAACTGCTGCACGCTTAATTCGATCCAGCATGCCAATAACATTCAATGACATCATGGTGTATGCCCCCATGTGGAGTATGTTAGTGTAAAAAGTGGTCGGGTGGATTGGTGTCAGTGCTGTCAAAGCACTGAGGTCATGTCTGTGGCTGGGTTATAAGTAAAATGGGGTAGATGGCTGCAGTCATGATGGACTTTGATCCATGTGACAACCTAAAAAACTACAAGGTTAGGTAATCAACAGAAAACAAGATAACTCCCCCCAACTGCCCCGCCATACTTCTGCTCCAGAACCATCTGTGTCCACATAATTACTCCCCCAAGAAAGAATCAATACGAATATTGTGGTATGGAGTGGTGGACCCCTCCCTAAAGTAGGATAAGAATTACAACATCTTCAATGCCATATCATGTATGTGTGATGATATCTCTCCCCAAGTTAGGTATGTGGTGCTCTGGCAGTCCCCCTATTTACATTTTGGTAACATTACAAAATTTCTGATGTCTGGCTCAGTCTCCCTCCCTCCAGGGCAGTCTCTCGTTTTCAATGTGTCTCCATGGTGTGCAGAAGTCGATGGAGGCAAGGATTCTGTGTTTGGTGAATGTGAATTTGGTCTTCCCCACCCCTTTGCCAGTGAGTTCTTGTTTGGGGCCACTGCAGGAGGCCCATCGCCGTCAGTGCAGCACTGGGTGCATGCTCAGAGGAGGGGGGAGGTCTGTCTCACATACAGAAGTCACCTTTCTTCAGCCAGCCATGTCCAGCCAACTCATGGGTGTAAAAAAAGTGAGTCTTATTCACATAGATCATCTTCAGGTGGGCTGCAAAGAGAATCATGTAGGACAGCCATAGTGCACACAGTTTTCTGTTTAATAGGTTCATAGGAGTGACGGCGTGCCTGGACCTCACATGTAGCAGAGTCCGTCTGGGAGAGCACCTCTCTCACAATGCAGTCCCAGTCCTTAAAATTGACAATGCGCGCCATCATGGGTCTAGGCAATGACCTGGGGGGGCTTGGTGTAAGCACCCGATGGTTGCGCTCCACTGTGAACCAGGGAGATAGTTTGTCTGAGGAGATCCACAATGTGATCCAGATCTCTAGGAATTCGCTGGTGCGTTTGCTCTTGTCATCCTCTGGAAATCCGATAAAGCACAAGTTATTGCACCAAGAGCAATTCTCTGCATCCTCAGCACGTTGTTGTAGATTGTGTGCATGTGTGAGCAGTTGGTTTACCTTGGTCTTGAGGTCAGTTATAGTGTCTTCCATCATAGAAATACATCTTTCTGCCTCCGTGATGTGACCTGTGGCATTTTTGAGGTCCTGGCGGAGGAGAGCCACATCTACTCATACCTCACCAATTTTGGTCCCTACTACCGACTGAGAGAGTTGAATAGCTTGCAGGATCTTGTCAGTATCACAGAGGTTGAGAGTTCCATAGAGCTACTCCCAGTTGGACCCCTCTGAGCTGTGAATTTGTTGATGCAAGATTCAGTAGGATGAGGCTTCACAGTCCTTTCTTTTCCCATGGCAGTGTGGCACGATGTTTCAACTATGTGGGGGTGCCCAACCTGCCCGCTGCAGCCAGTTGCAGTACGGGCAGTCAATAGTACAAGTGTTGGCACTCATCTGGGTACACCAGGGGAGCTAAAAAATATATGGTATAGGGCACTGTGGAGGATCAGCACCGCACGGTCGCGGATGGGGAATAAGAGGGGCCGCACAAGAAGAGTCCACAGTTGGGGCCCGGAGATCCCTTGGAGTGCAGACCTCGGGTTAGTGAATCAATATATGCTCTCTTCACTCACCGACCGCCGCCAGACCTGGCAGTCCCCCATGGCAATACCAGCCCCATAGAGCGCCCTTCTTGTGTGGGGCAGTGCCAATCTCTAATGTATTCTGATTTAGTTGTCTGTAGGTATCTAGGGAGCCACCACGGCCCTGCTGTATGAAGTCTAGGAACAGCCACATCTCCTGGTAAGTCTTGGGTTGGGGGACAGCAAAGTCACAGGCTGGTATCTGGAGGTGTGTAATCCGTAACGTGCCAGAATCTCCAGCTGGTTCGGTATATAGCTAAAGTACCTGTGTAGGCCCGTACAAGCTGACATTTGCGGCATCCCAGGATCCAGCTGCAACAGCCATTGAGCTGGTAGGCAAGGTGCCCTTCGCTGTGACCCTGCCGAAACCGCCCACTCAACAGGCATGGGGATGGATCAGCAGCTCCCCCTGTGGGCCGGAGCCGCCGTGGCCGTGGTCCAAATACAACAGCGACAGCCGGGAACATTTAATTCAAGTTGGAAGCCCACCCGCCGGTCCATGTTCTCAGCCCAGTGAGCAGGCAGGGAAGTGTTTCAGGAGCGGGACGGCTCCCGAAGCTCAGGCAGGGCCTCAGCACGCCGGGCCATGGAAGAGAGAGAGAGTGACAGGACCGTGGGTGCAGCATGAAGGCCCCTGTGGTCCTAGCCGGATTACCACATCCTGTGGGAGCCAGCATTGCTCTCCCCCAGCAGGGAGCTGCTTTTCATACCAGCTCACTGCTTGCGGGAGCAATGTTTTCACCTGTCTTTCCCACAAAAATATTTGCGAGTAGGGATGACAGATGAAAACTCTGCTTACTGCAATTGAGAGCTGTTTGACAGCTCTCACTTGCAGAAAGCGGACTTTGTTTGTTTTTGCTTGGTGGAAGCTGTCAGCTCCCACCAAGTAAAAGCAAACAGCCATGTCCCAGGGGTGGGCATCTCTGGACATAGTAGGAGCTGGCGGTCACCAGGGCAATCTGTGGCTCCTCGAGGGGGGCTGCCCGGGCAATAACCTTTGCCCTGGGGAGGTAGTGGTCCCCATGGCTTGGAGTTCTGAAACTGACCCCCTACACTTTTTTATTGTAGCCCTAAGGGGTGGCGGTCCCTGGGGCTGCGGGGGGGGGGGGGGGACGCAGCTCCCCCGCATTAAATTTGATAATAGCCCGGGGAGGTGGCAGTGCCTGGAGCTGGAAGGGGGGCACGCAGCCCAACACTTTAAATTTGATTTAAACACTTTTTTTATTGTAGCCCTGGGGAGGTGGCAGTCCCCGGGGCTGCGGGGGGCAGGTAGTCCCCTGTTACAATTCATGGAGCCAGGTGCCCCCGTGCACACATCATTGTTTTTACCCCTGGCAGAGCCCCCTGCATGAAAATGGCAATGCCCCTGGGACTTGGCCCACTTGGGGGGTACAGTTAAGGAAGCACAGGAGCTTCTACTTGTTTTTATTTTTTTTTACAATTTTTGCGGTATATGCCAGGAATCGTAGAAACATTTTACAAAAAAACAGCTCAGGGTGGGACCCCAGCACAAACACTTCCTTGTTGAAGTGTTGGCAGCCAATCAGATCTCAGCACGAGAGCAGGAGGGCTTGCGGAGGCTTTGTGTCCCTATATAGGGGATGTGGATTTCCATTAATTTCTCATAACTACTGAACAGATTTACACCAAATAACAAAAAGGTCACTTTTTGGACCAAGAGCTAACTTTCTGCCAAATTTGGTGTAATTCCGTCCAGTAGTTCGGGCGCTATCGCTGTTGAAATTTCCTATGGAAAAATGAAGGGGGAAAACACATTTTGGGACCCCGCTTTTTCTTGTTCCCCACTTGACGGATCACCCCAAAACGTTCCAGACATCAGCTGAAGTGAGCGTCATATTTCCTCGGAAAAGTTTGTGACGATTCTTCAAATATCAAATAGTGCCAAAATTATTAGCAAAACAAAAGATGCTTTTTCTATAGAAACTAGGTCATAACTATAAAAATATATATATATATATATATATATATATATATATATATATATATATATATATATACACATATATATATATATATATATATATATATATATATATATATATATATATATGTATATATATATATAACTATAACTATATATATATATAACTATATATATAGTTATAGTTAGGACCTAGTTGCTATAGAAAAAGCATATTTTGATATTTTGTTTCGCTAATAACTTTGGAGCCATTTGATATTTGATGAACCTTCACGAAATGTATACATATATTTTTCCCTGGACAAAGAGAGAGACTGAAATGTTAAATTTAAATTGCTAGGACAGTTGTTTGTTCCTCAAATCTCAAATATGTGTCACCTACATATTATGATAAGGAAAGGTGTAATGGTGATTCCTGGAAAATAATCTGAGCATTACATTAATCCAACATGAAAAAATCTGATTTAAATTCTCAATCTCTACCACCTTTCAAGCACATTAAAATTCTGGCAAAGATTGTCTTTATAACTACTTATTATTACTGCTGTGCTTTTTTTGCATACACAATCTTGCATTAATCCCAATCATTTGTTGCTTTCTTACCCTTGCACTTTTTGAATAATTTGAATTTGGGGAAGACCATTGTGAGTACAATATTTCACAGACCAAAGGCCAATAAATTGAGCAAGTATAATTTTATTTTTGTATCCAATGGCTTAACCCGAATACATATTTTTTACACAAACGTCTTTCCAAAACATTGACAGGCATGTAGCATCATCTTTGCATGGAAGGATATAGCTCCCATACAACTTCCCCAGACAATATTCACTCAGACAACTGCCCGTGTGTACTTCACATAATATGTGTAATGTGTCTGTATATTATGTGTGAAAAAAATTCAGTTTTTGCCTACCACTATTAGTTATCTTCTGATACAGTATTTGCAAGAGCATCCACTCTGCAGTCTTTGCTCAACCATTGCAAACTCTCATGCCTGTATTCCAGGTACCCCAACCCATGTCAAAACTTGCCTTTCATAATACAGAATCCTATATAGAGCATTTAATGAATATTGAGATGCAAATGGTGTTATGAGTGTCCTATGCTGTACAATCACTGCAGCTGTGTTACTAATGACGTAAGGAGAGAAAGTGCTCTCTACTCCTCAGCCTACTTTTCATGTTGACAGGTGAGTTTTCAACACTGATACACAAGGTTTTTCCTCCTCATCCACATAATCTCCCTGAGTACTGAGGGCACCTAACATTTAGAGTCCTACTTGCAGCTCAGCTAGCCAAGTGCTTTCCATAGAGAATAGTGCTCTGTGTCAAAGCATCAAGGAAGACATGTCTGGGAGGTGGGGGTGGGGTATTGCTGTATTGCTGTCACAACACTGACATACACAAATATTGAATCCACAATTTGGACTCCCACATTATTGTCTATGTACATAGATGTGGAGGTAGGAGTAGTTACCCCATATCTCCTCATATGTATTAACTATGATGATGTATTGTTGTAGCATATTTTTATATATGACTAGGTCCAAACTGAGGTGGCATAGTGTGCAAAATAGCTATGGATTGGGATCCAGCACAGTCTAATTACCAGTGGCTGAAATTATTTCATGCACTCCATCCATCACTTTTTGTATGCTTCAGTGTTGTAGCCTAAGTGAGACAGGTATGCCCAGATGTGGGTCTCGTGCACACTGTGCCACAGAAACTAAGCTATACTCATTTGATGAGCCCTAACAAATGCAAGACCACTCTTGGGTTGCTTATGTTCCTGTTCATGGAGGACCTGGCCAGGCAGGTCGGGCTGGTCTGTCCCGATGGAACAGGGTCAATACTGATTTGCATATGGCTGGGCCTAAACTGAGGTGGCGTGGTGTGCAAAATAACGATTGAACTGGGATGCACCCCAAGTAATTACCAATAACTGAGATTAGTTCAAGCATTCCATCCATTACTTTTTTGTATACTTCATATTTTTGTAGATTTACATTTCTGAACAAAATGTAGTGACGTGCAACTGAAACTACATTGACCCTCCACTGCAAACCCATAATCCATAATAAATCCATTAGAAGGACTATTAGACACAATATGCTCTCTTCTTTCTTGCAAAGTCTATCACTATTCTACTGTTTTTGCTTAAACAAATAAAGTCAAAAAATCCAAGCACCTTGTTGCGGCAAATGAACTTAAACCATATGTCAAAGCCTTCTTCCAATCTGCCTTGGGAAATCATGCAAATCCCTCAAATTCTCCTAATTTAAAACATATTTCATAATTGGTGTTTTCCACCACCCCTTGCCATGCCCTCACATCTCTACTGCACATGGTAAATATAAACAGACTTTACACCGCCCCTAAAGAATCGAATGGAACATTCCTCTCTCAGAGGCCTCTAGGGCCCAGATAAAAGGAAACCTTTTATCTCAATCTGGATTTTCCTGATCAAAACAAACAGCACAGCACAGCACAAAATAGCAAAAAACAACTCGGGGCTTGCAGATTAATTACATGGCACATTTGGAAAAAGAGACGAATTATTCTTCAGGAGGCAATGGTATTTAAAGATATTCTGCTATGTTTTTGTTTCAAGCACGGCTGGCTTCACTCAAGCAATAAAGAAGAAAAAAAGATGAACTGCTCACATGGAACCAAAATAAATGACCCGGTTTGCAGTGACGTCGACTGCTTTGGAGAGAAAGTGTGGGAATGTCCTGCTGGTAGAAATGTCTGCTAATCTGATTTGTGACTCTAAGAGATTTGTCCAGCTATTTTGGTCAGAGGATTTTAGTGGGCGACAGACCATTAAGATCCCGCCTCCAGATTGTGTCCCATGGTGGTGACTGATTCATCAAACAGAAACAGTTTGCTTGACCTACGGCTCAAACGACGAAATGGACGTCCCCTTTCCTTGTATTGCTTTGGGGTACGGTGGGAAAAACAATTCACGAGTCAGAATACGAGTGAGTGCGTGGATGAGTAGTTGAATGTCAGAATATTGAGGCCAGAGAGATTGTGATACAAAAATACTGGGATCTGAATACAGAGAACCAAAATACTGTGAAGATAAGTACATACATACATAACGGTAATTACAGATTTACTATTCTGAATTTTTCATCCACGACCTTGGCGATAAATGTATGTTCAAGGTAGAAATTTGTAGACTTCTGTTTAGTAAAGCTATTCTTACTTATGCATACTTATCTTCACGATATTTTAATGCTCTAGATTTTGGCTACAATATTTTGGTGTCATATTTCGGCCACAATATTCTGGTAGTATTTTGCGTGGGTGGGTGTTTGAGTGATTGCATTGGTGAGTGAGTGAGTGAGACGATGAATGAGTACATGTTGTATGAGTGAGTAAACATGAGAGTATGTACACTTATTCACAGGGTCACCTCTAGGTCAGAAGGGATGCTGTAATCCTTGCCAAGGGGTGGTGAACAAATGTTGTCTTAGTGTGGTTTTTCAGCTACCTCACTGTCTGCAGCATTCCCAACAATTCAGAGACAGAAATTTGGTAGTTGGTAACAGTATTTTGGAAGATTCTGTGAAGATAAATTAAGAATTTAAATTGGCCACTACTATAGAGTTTGAATTGATATTACAAAACAAGCCAAATAAAGGAAGCACAGTTGTACATTGCAATTAAATAAAGTTGTAATGACACAACTCTTCGTACATCCCTAAACTGTAAGGGTGCAGATTAATAGAGTGAGGGGTCTTGCTGTTGAATTTCCATCTGAAAGATTGACATCCTCCACCATACTTACAGATGAAAATGTGCATGATTTAATTTCTCTGACCTAGTAACAGAGGTTTTGCCTGCCCTTTAATGTTTCTACCTGTCATTGACGAGCACCTTTTGGGATGTGGCAGGAGGAATTGAGGAATTCTACCAGAAAATGCACACATTCTCATATTGGATCGTGCAATTTGTGCCACCAATGAGAGCATGAGAAAGTTAAATTTAAATCCAAGTGGGGATATATTGTCTCAAACAATATTGTCTCTCTAACATGCTGGGGTTGTGCTTCACTATGTCAGGGACACTATACCTACATTTCTATGAAAATATACAGCTCTTTCTTGGTGGTCTTTCATGGGCCTAAGTCCAGCAGGCATAGTGACATACATGAACACTGTGGATGGTGCCACAGAACTTCCAGCATTTTCAGAGGAGTTAGAAAAGCACCGTGGGAGACCTGATGGTGGGTACAGCCATGGTCCTGTAAATGAGAAATACGCAGTTGAGCCATTGGGGTGGTTGACTGCCGGTGGTGCAGACAGATGACCCACTTTTGGCATATCCACCTTTACCACTCACTCCTGTTATGAATAAAGCTGCTATGCGGTAATTAAAAGTTGGGTTGTAACTGATCATCTTCTGTTTTATAAAGGGCGTGCATAGTCAGTAAGTCTTTGTTTGCCTTAGTGGTAGAATGGCAGGGGTAAATCAACTTCAAGATTCACCTAAGGGTTTATTACTTCCTGCAGAGCTCGAAGTACAATCAGACTCTAAAAGTACCTCGAACATTTATTGGAAGTAGTGAGTAATAAAGACATTACTGAAAGCTATTGTTTAGGGGATCCAAATGATAGGCAGGCTGCAAGATGTTAAACCCCCGTCCTCTGTGAGTCGGTTGATGTTTCCTCATAGAGCCAGCAGAGCAAATATGAATGTGAAACAGTGTTTGTGTAAACAGTTACAAAGAGGTGAATGTAACAAGTGTTTACAAAGGCAGAAATTCTAGATTTTCCGAGGTGCAAACATGTGAAGTGAAGTGACGTGAAGTGACGTGACGTGAAGTGACGTGACGTGACGTGAAGTGAGGTAAAGTGAATATGGCCATGCTGGTCATAGCTATGCCCTGAATGCAAAGTGAGACATACATTTGAGTGCTAAAGTGCGGGCAGGGGGGTGATTTCTCCCTCAGTGTCATACCAGGTCATGGCTTTTGAGCAGGATGTTTTTGTCCTAGGTACTGTTTTTGTACGCTGGCATGTCGGTTCTGAGGTGTTCTGGGGTTTACCCGTTTGTATTTTAGGCTCTGTTCTGCTGCTTCTTGGGTGTCTGTTAGTTCTGCTTCTAGTTCCCCTCTTAGTCTTCCTGGCTTTGGCTGGTATCTGGCTCGCTCCAGTGTGCTCTTGCGCTCTGCTTTGGAAGTGGCATGGTGCCCGGTGAAGTGCCCACTGTCCGCTTTTTAAGGGTGCGTCTGGCTGGGTTTGTTTTGAATGCCTCACCGCCCTGTGCTGGATTCTGTTCTGCCCTTTTGGCATTTATTTTCCTGCACCCTGGGCTCTTTTTTCCTATGGCTGGAGTGTTTCTGCTTTGCTGAAGGGTCTTGATGCGGTTGCATTTAGGTCTCTTGCGACTGCTCCTCTATGTTTCTGGCTGTGGGTTTCTTGATAAGTGCGTGCCTTTGGCTTTCTTCGCTCTCATGTTGCTCTTTTGAGATGCTATTGTCAGCAACCCCTCTTTCCACAATGAAACAACATCCACAGTAAATGAGTGCTCTTGTGTACATTATCTGGTCCTCCAAATCTTCATAATGAAGACATCAAGGAAAACCCATATTGTAATTGTAATTGTAATTGTAATAGTATTTATATAGCGCTTACTACCCCTGACGAGGCGTCGAAGCGCTTTTCGATGAGTAGCACGCTACTCCGGTACCCAACAAGAATTAGTGATGGATTAGTATAATTTAAATAAGGAGTACAATTTTAGTATTATTATGAGTTAATTTGAGTTGCGGATATGAGAGTTTGTTAGTTAGATTGACTGGAGTAATGGAGGGGTGGAGGAGGAAAGAAATCCAGAAGTGTTAGTTGGGAGTTTATCCTTCATTTACTCAATCCAAAGGATTGAGATGAATAAAAGGGGAGCGGAGGAGAAAGAGGTTGTGGAAGGGTTAGGGAGAGCATAGTAGCAGGGTGAGATGAATGCAGGAGAATTTAGTAGGGTTGTGTGGGAGGTCACAGAGGTAGAGTGACGTTTGGTGAGTTAGATGTGGATGTGGAGGGAAGAGCTTAGGCAGAGATATTTAGGAGATGAAAGTGGTCGAAGGGATTTGGGATGAGTCCGAGTGAGAATGGAGGATAGTTTGATAGAGACATGACATAAGAGTGATGAGTAGATAAGTGTGATAAAAAGAGAGCAGAAATTCATAGATATCTAGTATAACAACCCATGCAATGATCCACAAACATGCCAGACACAGAAACAACATATACACATACATACACATATATATATATATATATATATATTTATACACACACACACACACATATGCACATACAATACATAATTAGAATCATGGGTAAAAAATACTTAGTCAGACAGGTTTAAAAGAGTGTGTGTGTATTTTATTGTTATTGGTTTAGTTTCTGTAAAATGAGCATCGTGGCCTACCAACCGGAGTATTTTCTACGAGTATGTCAGTAAGCGTTACCTAGCATGTTTTATATGCCCCGTTTATATTGTACACTAAGGGTACGTGATGGGCCACGGGGTAAGCGTCTCCAGCAACCTTGTGTGCCTTTGGCAATGTGATTGTTACTAGTGCGTCTTTGTGGAGATGTCCTTGTGCTTCTGAGCATCAACAACGCACCACCGGAATCGGCGGTAAACGCATTGGGGTCGTTTTGGAAAGCTGTCCATCATCCTGGTAAAAGGCGGGAATTCCTTTACCTACTTCGAGGGTGGACGGGGCGTGGCTCCACGGGCGGAGCTTACAGGTGCTTTATAAAGGGAGAACCTTCTACTCTGTGTCTCCAGCAGAGGAAGATAGAACCCGAGCGTCACAGTCAGATACAGATTACGCTCCAGTACATCATCAGTTCACCTCCAGGAAGGATTCTAGATCTTTTCTGCTATGGGATCTCTGAGCGTACAGCCTTGCTTTATCTTTGCCAAGCCCAAGAGTTAGGGTGGCTTGTCCTTTCCAGAGGCTGATCTTCAACTGCGGCACCTGCTACGTTTATATTTCTAAGTGCTTCCTGTTGCGGTTTAGTTTCTGTAAAATGAGCATCGTGGTCTACCCAACCGGAGTATTTTCTACGAGTATGTCAGTAATCGTTACCTATCATGTTTTATACGCCCTGTTTATATTGTACACTAGGGGTACGTGATGGGCCACGGGGTAAACGTCTCCAGCAACCTTGTGTGCCTTTGGCAATGTTATTGTTACTAGTGCGTCTTTGTGGAGATGTCCTCGTGCTTCTGAGCATCAACAACGCACCACCGGAATCGGCGGTAAACGCATTGGGGTCGTTTTGGAAAGCTGTCCATCATCCTGGTAAAAGGCGGGAATTCCTTTACCTACTTCGAGGGTGGACGGGGCGTGGCTCAGCGGGCGGAGCTTACAGGTGCTTTATAAAGGGAGAACCTTCTACTCTGTGTCTCCAGCAGAGGAAGATAGAACCCGCGCGTCACAGTCAGATACAGATTACACTCCAGTACATCATCAGTTCACCTCCAGGATGGATTCTAGATCTTTTCTGCTATGGGATCTCTGAGCGCACAGCCTTGCTTTATCTTTGCCAAGCCTAAGAGTTAGGGTGGCTTGTCCTTTCCAGAAGCTGTTGGCACTGCAAAGTGATGTTGGCGGGGTAAGCTGGAGTCCCCAAACTGCAGAGTGCTACCATGCAATATCTGGGGGTCAAATGGATGACTTGCATCAGTCAGTACAGGGGTGTTGTACAAATTGCATCAAAATAATTTCTGACCACTGTAGGTACACAGTGCTTGCGGTCTCATTTCTGAAGCATCTTTTTTGCGGTTTATCAGAGAACACAATAGGCGTCAAGTTAATGCCGCACTGTCAAACCTTGAGTAAGAAAGATTCTACACCAAGAACACAAAAACTGAACGTTACAAGATATTCATATAAATTCCCCAAGGAAACACTAATGCATGGGCTTACTAGGCAATACTGATGAATCGGTTACGCCTTGGTTCCAGGTTTTACGACTACAGAATGGCAAGACTAGAGGCTAAAGGAATGATGTCAGTTGACATTTCATGAAAAGAACTACAAAATCATGCCCTTTAAATTACAAAGAGAGTAACTACTGTGTTTAGATATCAGTATAATGCAGCCTACAGGAGACTTAAGTGCTCAGGCATAATTTCCTGTCCTTACATCTCTGCATCTCCATGCACACTGGCTTTAGTTCAGCAGTAGCAGTCTGCGCCGTAATGGATGGGCATCTCAACAATTATTTGGAAGCAGCTGGAACAAGCAGAGAGAAGAACTTCTCCAAGGCTCTGTGTTGGCAAGTGCTATACAGAGCAGCTGAATATCCCTTCCAACAGCAACATATTTTATCAAAGAGAGAAACCAGTCCAATACTATCACAGGCTAAATATAAAAACACTACTACTCTACACACCAAAACTGTGTACAATAAGATACACAAACTGCCAGCACAATATACATGCAGCTCATTAGTTCTTCTATACTCCATATCAACCTTGGATAATGTATGATAGAAGTGCAGCTGAATGCTACTGACAACTGGGAAAGTTGGTCATTTCTGTCCCCTGCGATCACTGCTTGGGCCAAAATCCTAAACTGGTGAAAAGAAATCTCAATCTTTTCTGGTACAAAGGCAAACAGGTTTCGCACAGCACTGTAAATGCAGTATAGGTTTTAGGAAAAACCTTAACCCCCCAGCACAGATCTAGGTCACATGTTTATAATATTTAGTGTCAAGGACTGACAGACTTCTGAAGCAAGGCTGTTTTGAATATCACACCATTGTTAGAAGGAGACTGTATGAAGTACACCTAATGCACTACTGCAGATCTCACTTCTATTAGAGATTAGCATCTTAATGTTCACCTCAAAGGTAGTAGTACCTCAGACAAGAAAAGGAGGTAACTGTGCCTCAGTAGAGTTGAGCAAACATCCTTGTTTCCTACAACGAAATCTGTGGTGTTCTCGTGTACATGCGTCTCGTATGTCACAAGATAGATGGAGCTGGGGTATTCTGGAATGTGGGAAACCGTGAGAGACAGTTGAGAAAGGCGGAACGAGTGAAGCAAGGCGGTCATGGTGGGGGTGTATATCAAATAAACAGGACATCCCGAAATACCTACTTGCTCCTGTGAGTTATCCAACGTCACATTTGGGGAAGAGCAAATCTATAACCCACTCACCTCAACATCTGCTACTGTTTAACAAGGAAGAAACTTACTTTGTGGCGGTGCAGTAGCAGCTTCATCTGGTCACGAGGAGAAGTAAGTGAAATGATGGCTGCATAGTATTTAACTAGGAAGTGAAACACTGAATAAGTAAGATAAGTGCAGGAGACATTGTCGGGAGTCTGGTGTGTTTCATTTATGAAGCGGCGGCCATTTTAGGAGTACTGAGGAAAAGCACAGAGGGGTTGGAATGCTAACAGATACAAGCCAAAGGCGGAGACGGCCATTTCAGGTGAAGAGCAAGTGAACTGTCAGTTTACATTATAATAGTTCACATATTTAGTCAACAACTTTAGAACAATGAGGGAAAAAAATTGAAACACAGCATATTTGCCTTCCCTGATTTTTTAGTTTTTTACTTAAAATGATAAACATTGAGACCTGATACCATACAAGGAAAAAAAATACAGTACCTAACGGTGCACACATATTTATACAACAGGGTTTGATGACTGTGATAATACTGGGGCTTATTCTGGATCTACTATACAGTGATAAGCACACTAGCCCCAAGTGAGGAAGACTGCATCTCAAAGTCATATGATCCTACGTTGCAGAACCGTCAAGGTCTTTTTCGAGTTCATACATCCTGTTAACACTTCGAATCTTATTTATAGTGAAAACTTATTGCCATATCAATGCATGCTGGGAGTTGTGGTTCAAATATAAATATGAAATGTTGAAACAATACTAATCAATGTAATTAATTTATAGAGAGATTCTCATGAGGTTAAACAAAACAATATCAAAAATATCGAAATAATCAAAATTCAAATACTTTGTGGGAAAACAGACCTATATCGGATTCACTTCATATACCATTCCCAACCTCACTATAATAACTATAATTCTAACAATATAATCACTTAAATAATTAACTGATTTTCTCTACAATTAATATCATTGCTGAATTTAAACAAAAAGATATATAAAAAAAAGATATATCTATGGCAAACATACAAGTAAATTCTATCCAAAATTTAAATATTGTGTACATCAGGACTAAACCATTCCAAATTCAATTGAAAAATGGCTATTACAAATACTCGCAAAGTAGTCAAGAGAATTTATGCAGCTCTTGTGATGAAAAGACATTATTTAGCAGCTCAAAATAAATGTGGAGTGTGGAAGAAGAAGGGAACATGAATGAATATGAAATATGTATAGAAAGGTTAGACACTATCTTCCTCGCATCAGTACAGTAATGGAGCATTATTATTTCGGTATGAGAGTGCAAGGTGACACAGAGACCATTGGGGAGTATGTAAGCAGTTTACGTTTAGTGATGCAACAGATGAGAGGATTAGGGGCCAGTTGGTCCAGGGGTGTAGCGGTAACAAAATTAGAGAAGAACTATGGATCAAAGATGAAGCTCCATTAGAAGAAGTTATACTTATAGCGAAACATGTTGAACACATGTTGAATTGTGTAAAAGAATTAGACAATATAAAAGATGAGTGCTGTAAAAACAAAAGAAGAATCTGTATGTGTGATAAAAATGGGTGAAACAGAAAAAAAGTGAGAAGAGTAATTTCAAGGGTGAGTGTTTCAGGTGTGGTAGACAAGGATTGTAGAGCTAATGATCTGGAGTGTCAAACAATAAAGGTAACCTGTCACATATGTGGGAAGAAAGGACATTTTGGAATGTTGTACGAGCATGGTGAAAAATAATGACAAAGAGAAAGCAGTACAAGTACAAAACATGCTTCAAATAAACAATACCATAGATCTGAACCAGAACTGTGAAAATACAGATCAGGGACACCCCTCTGCGTTGGTTGAGAATAATGTTGCGCTTATAATGAAATTTGACTTGTGCTCTCATCCTACTATAATCTGAAAAAGGGTATTTGATGAGTGTTTCATAAAACAAGAACTACTTGCAGAGTTAGATGTCCGACCAAGTGGTTATGGAGGCACACAGACTGAAATCGTAGGGTGATTCAAGGCTGATATTCAAAAGACATAAGTGAGAAGAAAAGATTTATGTTGCAAACAAGGGGGATACTTTTATTGGTTGGTTTCATCAGAAACAGGTAGGGGTCAAGTTGGATTCAAATGCAGTACCTCAAGTGATTCAAAGTCAACTGGCAAAGTTTGTTGAGGAATTTCTTCAATTATTTCAAGAAAAACTTAGCTGCTTAAAAGGTTATGAGAGCATCATATTCGATTGAAAAGAGATGCTGTACCTGTGGTGGCCAAGTTGAGAGGAATTCCTTTGAGCATACAAGAAAAAGTGAGCTGTGAGTTGCAGAAAGTAGTCGATCTGGATGTGATAAAGTCAATAGAGGCCACAGAATGGTTAGCGTCTGTGGTTGTGGACAAAAAGTAGAATGGGGACGATCAACTTTGTGTAGCTTTAAGAGCACTGAATTGGGAGGTTGTGGTCGATAAATTCCCACTTCCAAACATTGCAGGAGCAAGTATTTTTACTACAGTAGATATGACATCAGCATATCACCAGATCAAGTTAGACTTAGTCTCACAAGATCTTACTCTTATTACCTTTATAACACTGATGGAGGGTTACAGGTTCAAGAGATCACCTTTTAGACTTGTGTCTAGAGCATCAGTGTTTCAGAGAGTAAGGTCAGAAATTTCTAAAGACCAGCAAGGAGACAGATATTATCAGGATGATCTACTTATATATGAAAGTGGTGAGTGAGAACATAAGTGATGAGCAAGAGCATAACTTAAGAGTAAGGATGGTTTTGGAAAGATTAATGAGAGCTCGATTAACCCTGAGGGATGGAAAATGTACATTTTGATTGCATGAAGTGAAGTATCTGGGACATCTGATCACAGGGTCAGGAATCTTACCGAAAAAAAGATTTAGTGCAGACGATTACGAAATTAGAAAAGCCAAGAAATAGAGATGAGTTGGTGTCTTTTTTAAGCATGACAGAGTTTTATAACAAATGTCTCCCAAATTACGCAAGAAAGACAGTCCAATTAAGAGCTCTGTTGGGAAAGAAGGGAGATTTTATCTGGAATGAGATGCAAAAAATAATTTGAATTGGTAAAGAATGATTTAATGAAGGCACCTTGTTTGAAAGCATTTATCCCAGGAAATGACACCATAATAAGTACTGATGTGAGTCAAAAAGGTTTAGGGCAGTCTTGATGCAGAAAAGAAATGCGGTGGAAGAATTAATTGCTTGTGCTTCGAGAGGCTTGAAAGAGGCTGAGAAAATCTTTTCAGACATTGAGCGTGAGGCTCTATGTATTTATTGGGCATTGAACAAATAATTTTGTAAGGGGCACAAACTATAAAGTAAGATCAGGCCACAAAACACTAGAAGACGTTGTCTTAAAGGGCTCGGATGCAGTTTCTGCAGGGATAAGGAGGTGAATTATTTCTTTACAAGATTTTAACTTTACAGTAGAATATATACCGGGGTCAAAGAATTGCTCAGCAGACTATCTTTCTCGCTTAATCAAAACACGTGTTTATGATGAATAGGGTGATGATAATGTACGGGAAGAGTAAATCACTGTTTGTGAAATCAATGCAGGAACCATTTCAGAGATTGAATGGCTGAGTGAAGTAGAAAGAAGAGCACTTTAATGGAGGTTATTGATGCTATCAAAGTTCATAAACAGGGACCTATTGGTAAGCACTGGTCTTTGTTAAAAAATGAGCTGTTAGTGGACAAAGGGGTGCTACTGAGAGGAAGATGATTAGTGCCACCTGAAAGTTTAAAGAACAGACTAGCTTTTCTAGCACATGAAGGACACATGGAAATTGTTATTTATATTTTGAGAGAAAAAGGGTAAGGAAAATGTGATTCAGATTGGTGATATGGTAAAAATAAGATCACCAGTCGAATGAACACCCTGGTCAAAGTTTACATATGAAAAGAGACTAGTGACATCTTAAGAATGCAATCAAAACTAGTGATGGGATGATATGGAAACTTGAACAGAGTTGTAAAGGTGAGAGGGTCACAACAAAGCAAGGGATCTTGTGGTAAAGATTGAGATGGTGAAGGAGATGCCGAATGTGGATGATGAAAAAGCAAAGGATAATTCTCATCCTAAGTTCATGAAAGAGAACAGTAGGAGGATGAGTCTGAGAGAACACGACTCCATATCCTCAAGACTGTGTAGCAGGGAAGTGAAGTGTCAGTTTTTTTCAGGCTTCTTTTTGAAGTTTAATTTATGTAATGTCGGTTGATTTAAAAACAGGTTTGTTTACCTATGAGCTCAATTCAATCTCTCAAAAGAAAATTTTAAATATCATTCATGCTTATACAAATATAAGTTTGAATAATTTGTAGAGAAGGGAAAAGTGTGGTGTTCTCGTGTACATGTGTGCGGCATGTCACAAGATAGACTGAGCTGGGGATTTGAGCTGTGGATTCTGGAATGTGGGGAAACCGTGAGAGACTGTTGAGGAAAGCAGAGCAGGTAAAGCATGGCAGACTGGCTGAGGTGTATATCGAATAAACAGAAGATCCTGAAATACCTACTTGTTCCTATGAATTATTTAACGTCACAAAACTATGTTACAATAGGGAAAGGACAACTCAATTCCAATTAAGACACAATGATAATTATTTCCCCTTTGCCCAAGGCCACATTCACAGACCTCTCCTTTTATGATGTGATAAAAGAACCACTCCTTCCAATGTTTTCCAAGGCCAATTATTGTAATAATGACAGTTGGAGCTCCATAATCCTTGCGGCTTTGCCAGATATGGATATATTTTGCAAAAACACACAGATGACCAGCCTTAAAAAGTATTACTTTAGCTACCAATGCATACCAGCACCAATGTTCAAGGTATCGGTACCATGCAACCGATCTTCTGCAACAAGAGCCCACAATCAAGCATTTGGCAAATGATTTGTGTCACTTTGAATCCATGGGGATCAATCTTGTATCTTGGGTGGACTAACTGCCCATACCATATAACCTACTTTCCTGTCTCACTAACAACACCTTATACTTCCAACTTTGTTTGCCAAGGATAAGAAGTTTGACCAGCGACTGTGCAGGCCTCCTACCTTACCCAAGTAAAAAGAATTCAAATACATGCAAGGGTCAAAAAGAGCCCATAATGGTAACACGCTGAGTGCTTCATCAGTTCTTTCTTTCAAAATAAATACACAAATGCAGTTTAAGTAACAGTAGCACCATCTAACTTACTGTAAACACATCATCATCATCTCCAAGGTCTGTCTCATTATGGAGTGTGGAAGACGACGTTGTAGAGAACTGCAGGGGGTAGCAGCAGTGATCGAACAAGCCCCCATCACACAAGAACTGTAATTTTAGGTCTGCCCAAGAAAAGCTTTAGCTGTTTTGTTAGCCATTTATTTTTCCCCAAAAACAAATAATCAAAATGCATACATATTTTCATACAAACAAGGGCTTTTATCGTCCCTCTTTATCCATTGGTCCATTCAAAGTCATTCACCTTTTGTTTCCACCTATCACAGCAAAAAGAATGGGGCAATTGGTCAGTCCTTTCATCTGTAGGTTATCTTACATTGTTAGTGCCTGCATTTTTCCTGATCAAGTGTAAACAGCTGACTGAAAAGGAGTGCACTGCAGTGAAACGGCTGATGTGCGTTGACTGCTGCGTCATTCTTTTATTGTTACATTTTTGTGTGTTTGCAAACACATATTCCTGACCCCGTAAGACCAGACTTCAGATGTATTGGCTTTGCCAATGCTTGTTAGACAAGTGGCCATTCTGAAAAGAAACTTCACTCTAAGCTAAAACAGACAAAACGTATTTAAGGTATCTCAACCTCTTCCTCGGAATGCAGGGCTTTTCAATACAGAACAGGTGTTTTACAAGTTGCTTTCTTACAAACACATTCAGAGTTGTAGGAGAAAGGTAATGATATGTTATCATTGCCATTTTTGAATAGCTAAAAGCTCATGTAGGGAGAGAGAAGATGAAGGTATTGTTTAAATTACTATGCTGCATGGAAGTTGGAAGGAGTTTGCCAAGGTGGCACAAAGTGACTGAGTGATCAGGGATCCAACGCATGCCCTTCTGATCTCCTTCTCACCTTGACTTATAATATGTATATCATGCTCTGTAGTCTTTTGGCAACAGGACTACTTCCTCTGAGTGATTACAACCTCAGTAAATGACAAAAAACACGTAAAGCTTAAAAAGCCATAAAAAAGCTGGAGGCCATGTAGCATCCAAGCAGTAAAACGAGTTTTTGGTCTCAACAGATGCCCAAACCGCTCTCTAAACCAGGACAAACCACAGATCTTCACACAACACAACACACCCTTTAAATGCCCTTCATTAGAATGCATTCTCCCCTCTCCTCTCAAATACCCTTATATCGCAAACATAGTAATACAAAAACGAATCCTCAGTCCCTGATATCCCAAAATGACCACATACAAAACAAATTGCAATCTAAGATTAACTACAAAATGCCTCAACTTTACAAGCCCTCACAACAACCTAGTGCTGCTTGGGATAGAGTTCTATTTCAGTCAAACATCCTTTCTATGGAACTCAGTCCCTAAACACATTTGCAGCAAAAATACACTCTGGGCCTTATTATGAGTTTGGCGAGCGGTGGAAGCCACCCTCCAAACCCATTAGGTTCGAAGACCGTCAGTTCAGTCTTCCGCCCGCTGACCCTATTATGACTTTCCACTGGCCCAGCGGAAAACTACCTACAACTTTGTTGCCGGCGGCAATGTTGCGGTGTGTCGGGTGAGATAGCACATGTTGCACTTTTAAGTGCCTGTAATTCAGACAGTGAAAAGCAAAGCACAACAGGGCTGCCCAGGGGGACCCCTGCACTGCCCATGTCAAGTGCATGGGCAGTGCGGGGGGTGCCCAAGGGGTCCCCAGAACCCCGTCTCCACCAGCCTTTTGCATGGCAGTGGAACCGCCATGCAAAGCTGGCAGACATGGAAGTCATGATCCCAGCGCTGCCCTGGCGGATTAAGACCACCAGCACCACCAGGCTGTCAGGCTGTGAAAAAATGGCGGTGCCGGCGGTCGGACCATGGCGCTTTCGCACCGGTCATAATGTGGTGGTCTGACCGCCACCGTGAGTCTGGCGGTCCTAGGACCTCCAGACTCGTAATGAGGGCCACTGTCTTTTCTACATTGCGGCATATGCTCATTATGCCTCCAACTATTGAAGGAGCCAAAATACATTTACTCTGGCTTCTTTTCTTAGTAGGTATGCTGCAAAATGTGTGCTTGAGATATACTCAAATTATGGGATTATGCGGCAGGGGAGGACCAAATTCTATGGCAGGATTGACTAAATTATGCTGCAACATAGGCAAATTATGTGGCATAATGTAGCTCGTTTAGTGATAGCAGTACTGTGTTTTTTTGTAATTTCTTGGTCTCACCTGCAACAGTGCATGTGCTGCATGTGCTCTCACTTGTAAAATATATTGTATACAACAAGTAGCTAGCAGTTCACCCATTGCTTAACATTTGGTGGCTTCATTGTCTCTCT
This sequence comes from Pleurodeles waltl, assembly GCF_031143425.1. Classification (NCBI taxonomy): domain Eukaryota; kingdom Metazoa; phylum Chordata; class Amphibia; order Caudata; family Salamandridae; genus Pleurodeles; species Pleurodeles waltl. Next base: position 574,611,189 of record NC_090449.1, on the reverse strand, counting down.
TATTTGTGCCTTTTAATTGTCCATTCCATGCTGGATTAATTTAATCTTTTTTTGGCTGGAGCATGGACCTAGTACTGATTGCTTCAGCTTGATTGCTGTCCTTCCACTAATTGCGCTGCAATTGACATACTACTTTTATTTTTTCTTCTTTCTTGTTATTGTTGTTGAACCTCTTACCACTTATAGATATGATTACTATTCCACACACACTTGAAAGAATCCCTTTTCTCCTTTGAAATGGACGATCATTGTGACAACAGATGTTATCTGATTTTATTGTGACAACAGATGTTATCTGATTCCAAATACATTTTCACTAAGACATGGACTTGGGCATACCTGCTTATTTCTCTGATAGGATTTTTTGCCAAAAGTCTTTTTTTTCATGCATGAGGAGTTTAACTGATTGCTTAGAATCATGGGGCTCTTTGCCGAGACCTAACAAGCACTTGCAAATCCAGTAGGTCTTACCTTTGCGACCATTGTCTCCCCCACTGTCTTTTGCTCATGTTGTACAGCATGGGTGTTGCTGACTTTGACAATGACTCATAGCTATGCTGTATAGCAGCATGGATAAAAATAATAACAATAATAAATGAACTAGAATGCATCCAACACGGAACACTTAAAAAAAGAAAGCGCTTCAGCCCTGGCTGCATCATAATGTATTTTTAAATTATTTTTAGCTACACTGAAAAGCATCTGTGGTGGTGTACAGCATAGCTACAAAACATTGCCAAAGCTAATAGTTCTCATAGACGACACCTATTGGCTTTGCCAATGCTTATTACTTATGGTCACACTGTCTAAGCAAATGTTTCACCTCATTAGTACCTGTTTACCAACCAAATGCAGCAATAAGCAACTAAAAGCTGAGTGGTGAACTTTTGCGAAAGGGCCTTCCACTTCATGGGCACACGTCACCTCATTTTTAGTAAACTTTGGTTCATTTGAGCTGGAAACATTTTTTGTCAAAACATGCAGATTGTGCAGTAAATGATGGATTATGTGGCAAACTTGAGAAATCCTTAACTGTGTGGCAAAATGTAGCAGCCAGCAGAATCACATAATTCCAGAGGCCCGGTATATACTCGAAGGATCTAACCTGTGGTGCTTCTTTTAAAGCTTGAAGAACCAATCCCAACATAAAGATTAAGACTGACAAATCTAAACCCCTCATGAACTATAGATACTTATCCTTTCAGACGTTGCATAAAACCACTCTCTGCTGGAACCCTTAATAACGCTAATTTTTAGGTTTGAACATATAGAAATATGTATCAAAAAAGGATCTAACATCTCAACCGAATGTCCATTTTAGAAAATCTCACCTTCACTCATTTAGCCAAATAGGTTGGTTTTATGATAACCTTCTACCTAACAGTCCATCCATTTCTTATAAAGAAGCTGTAACCCTTACACCGCTAAGGTTCCTCTACATTCCTGGCATTTTCTGACATATTTATATGGCATAGGGACAGTGAAAGGATAAATGTATTGTTTACAATTTCCTAATTAAGCCTGCCATCTTCTTCCAGCATTACACCCGAACACTGGGCCAAGGGACTTAAATTCCCTTTTGTTTAATAGTTACAGACGCCAACCTTAAACCTTACAGATATAGGGCCTGATTCTAACTTTGGAGGACGGTGTTAAACTGTCCCAAAAGTGGCGGATATACCACCTACCGTATTACGAGTTCCATAGGATATAATGGACTCGTAATACGGTAGGTGGTATATCCGCCACTTTTGGGACGGTTTAACACCGTCCTCCAAAGTTAGAATCAGGCCCATAATGCCTTAAGCTTCCAGGAGGGCTCTGCTCTGACATGAGATCAATTGCTTACCGATTAATGTAAGAAATACAAGAGGCCTACAATAAAACTGCGGTACTGAGATGTCTCAGACAGTTCATTAGCAGATTCTTAGCTCACTCCTAAAATATGTTATACAACACTGCTGAAAGAGATCCGTGTGGGACATGCGGCTGCTCCAGGTAGTCCAAAAGTCTCATACCCAAACCTCTGCTGCTCTTGCCTTATTACCTTCAGTTGTGTGAAAGCATATTTAAGACTGAAAAGTGTGTCCTCCCACAATACAATCAAAACACAGCATGCATCCTGGTTCTAGGCTGCAAACCTCACCTTCCCACCATAACCCAGCCCAAAACGAAACGGCATAATAATTTGAACCACATGGAAGCTAAATCTCTGCCCTCAACAAGTAAATCCTAGACATTTGTCTTAACACTTTAAGATTGAAGACCTCACACACGCATGGTAAAGATATATTACCACAGACTCAAAACAGAACACTCTCTTGTAGCTGTTATTTGTCCTGTTGCACTGTTTTGTTGAACCGGATAAAATGTGTACTAGTTATAACGTCTGCACTGTTTAAACTGTTTACTTTACCACCTTTGTAGCTATGCAGGTATGGGCAGTTCTAAAATCTGCAGTGTTCTATATTTGCCGTCTTTCTTCTCTCCTATATGACAACTCCTCTAACAATACGCCACTCTAAACATAACACCCGCATGCATATAACAAGGCTCAGGATTGCAGCTTAGTCAAATATCACTAGGTGGAAAACATCATTAAACCCAATACACAACCACACTCCAAACGTACATTGGACACCGTCCTTAGAGCACACACATCCGATCTCCCATAACCACATTTCACTGGCTGGCCGATAGCTCTTTCCAGCCAAAAGCTTCCTCACCCACACCAACATTACAATCGCACATATTTTTGGCCTTTTGTGAAACAAAACATGTTGGGCCGGATGCCCTCATGTGTGCAAGCCATATAGTTGACAAAGTGTACAATCACTTTATAGCTAGGGGGGAGCAATATCTGTGCTGCCTGAATTAGCTTTCTACACCCAGTTCGGCATACTGCCCCTGAATGTCAAAGCTTAAACATGCATTTGCAATGCAATAGGTCTATCATTTGCTTAAGTTAGAGCTATTTGCATTGTAAATTCATACCTGGACTTTTCTTACCATATAAGTTGGTCGACCCTGCCTCATATCTGTGTCTTTTCCTACCATATAATTCCAATGGCCCTGCATATAACTAAAGCACTTCTATTTACCTTCTTCCTCTATCTGCAGAAAAAATTGAAAAGGTTGCCATTTAACATCCTAATTTAAATCTGCCATGCTAATTAAAAAGGAATACCACTTCGACCACTACATCATTAGAGTTGGCTAACTCAATTCACCCCAAAAAAGAGCCACATGAGAGTCACAGATGAGAAATAAAATAGAAGGGTCACCCAAACATATCAAGGCCCATATGTATACTTTTTGACGCAAATCAGCGCTAGCGCAGATTTGCATCAAAAAGTTTACTGCCGGCTAACGCCATTCCAACGTGCCAGCTGGGTGCCTTATTTTTGGAATGAAGTTAGCCGGCGCTGCGGCCTGGTTAGCTTCAAAATAAGTGATGGTAACCGGGCAGCGGAGGCAATGGGGAGGCTGAGGGTTGTGCTCCAAAGAATGGTGCAAGTCAGGTAAGAGTCAAAAATATTGGCTCTAACCTGCCTAGCTTAATTTTTTGACTTCTGTCCCCTGGGCATGGCCATTGGACCCCCTATGCCACTTAATAAAAATATATATATATATTCTTACCTGCACTCACCATGGGTGGGTCCCACCATCCATGGGTGTCCTCCAGGGGCGAGTGAGGGTGGCAGGGGGTGTCCCTGGGTGCAGGGAAGGGCACCTGTGGACTGCTTCCTTGTCGGAGACCATGGAAATGAGCCCAAAGGTACCCTAAAGCCTGCCCTGACCCAGGCGTTAAAAAACTGCACAAATCAGGCTGGGCACCTTGTTTTAAGGCCCGCCTCCTCCTGTGCGTCATTTTGACGCCGGTGGATAAATAAGGCACACATGCCTTAGAGTCATTTTTTGCACGGGAACGCCTACCTTGCATGTCATTAGAGCAAGGTAGGTTTTCACGTACAAAAATGACTCAAACTCCATTAGTTTGGAGCTAGACGGGTCTATCGTCAAAGTAGAAATATGAAGTTAAGTTTGTGCCAGATTTGCGTAAAAAAATGACGAAAATCTGGCACAAACAGAGTATAAATATGGGGCCAAGAGTGTTCAAACAGTTAAAATGTAATAAGGATATTAAGTTGGCCTGAATCATGATCATAGTTGTAACAAGGACAGATTGTTTAAATTATCATATAAACCTTTATCAGAAATAAAATTGGCTTTAGATTGTAGTGCTCAAAACAGCCCATAGAAGGCACCATAACAAAAATATCATTTTTAAGACACAATGTGGTCATTCTGACCCTGGCGGTCTTTGACCGCCAGGGCGGAGGACCGCGGGAGCACCGCCGACAGGCCGGCGGTGCTCCAATGGGGATTCCGACCGCGGCGGTAAAGCCGCGGTCGGACCGGCACCACTGGCGGGGTCCCGCCAGTGTACCGCGGCCCCATTGAATCCTCCGCGGCGGCGCAGCTTGCTGCACCGCCGCGGGGATTCCGACCCCCCCTACCGCCATCCAGATCCCGGCGGTCGGACCGCCGAGATCCGGATGGCGGTAGGGGGGGTCGCGGGGCCCCTGGGGGCCCCTGCAGTGCCCATGCCACTGGCATGGGCATTGCAGGGGCCCCCGTAAGAGGGCCCCTACATGTATTTCACTGTCTGCTGCGCAGACAGTGAAATACGCGACGGGTGCAACTGCACCCGTCGCACAGCTTCCACTCCGCCGGCTCGATTCCGAGCCGGCTTCATCGTGGAAGCCTCTTTCCCGCTGGGCTGGCTGGCGGTCTGAAGGCGACCGCCCGCCAGCCCAGCGGGAAAGTCAGAATTACCGCCGCGGTCTTTCGACCGCGGAACGGTAACCTGACGGCGGGACTTTGGCAGGCGGCCTCCGCCGCCCGCCAAGGTCAGAATGAGGGCCATGGTCATGTAACCATATTGTTAGCCCCTAGAAGACATAACTTCATGAAAAAAAGGAGAAAAGTAATGCAGTGTACCCAAATACGTAGCCCCTAGAGAGCATTTTAGGGCTAGCAGACCTACAGCAATGATATTACAAACATTATTCCAGCTGTAAAATCTTCTCCCAACTGTAAAACAAAAGTTCCAGCCATGAGAAAGCTTAAAAGACACTGAATGATGGGGGGTAATTATTTTGGGGGCCCCTCTAACCTAGTGTGGGGACCTGTAGGAGGCTGGCCTGGCTTATAGTGGGTACCTTGTGGTAGTTACACCTTGTGCCAGGTCCAGTTATCCCTTGTTAGTCGAATAGAGGTGTTTCTAGCAGCTAGGCTGTTAGAGGTAGCTATGGAAAAGCAGATTAGGCTAAACTAGGAGACATGCAAAGCTCCTACTATACCACTTATATCATATAACACAATATCACAAGAAAACACAATACTCAGAGTTACTAAAAATAAAGGTACTTTATTTTAGTGACAATATGCCAAAAGTATCTCAGGGGATACCTTCACTTAGGAGGTACGTAATACACACAAATTATATGTACCCAAACCCAAAACAGGTAAGTATCAGTAAGAAAAGCAGTGCAAACAATTTAGAATCACAATAGGATGCAATAGGTAGACATAGGTCTAGGGGCAACACAAACCATATACTCCAAAAGTGGAATGTGAATAACAAATGGACCCCAGACCTATGGGAGATTGTAGAGGGTTGCTGGGACTGTGAGAAAACAGTAAGGGTGTCCAAAATACCCCATCCCAAGACCCTGAAAAGTAGGAGTAAAGTTACCCTACTACCCCAGAAAGACACAATAGTCGTGATAGGGGATTCTGCAAGAACCACAAGCACCAGCAAAACACTGAAGACGGATTCCTGGACCTGAGGACCTGTAAAGGAAGGGGACCAAGTCCAAGAGTCACGAAAGTGTCCAGGGGGGCAGGAGCCCACTAAACCCCGGATGAAGGTGCAAAAGGGCTGCCTCTGGGTGGAAGAAGCCAAAGATTCTGAAACAATGAAAAGGGCTAGGAACTTCACCTTTGGAGGGAAGATGTGCCACGGCGTGCTGGAGGTTGCAGAAGTATTTTCAGGCAGAAATACTGCAAACAAGCCTTGCTAGCTGCAAGAGTTGCTGTTGAGGATTTTGGGTGCTGCTGGGGAGCAGGAAGAACCAGAATGTCGCCACTTGAAGGATAAGACAGAGAGGGTGCTCAGAAATACAGAGAGGCCCCGTAGAAGCAGGCAGCACCTACAGAAGTACCAGAACAGGCACTTAGAAGATCTGAGGACAGCAGTCAACTCAGAGTCACAAAGGAGGGTCCCACGACGTCGGAGTCCAACTCATCGAGTTGGGCAATGCAGGATGGAGTGCTGGGGACCCAGACTAGGCTGTGCACAAAGGAATCCTTGGAAAAGTACACAGAAGCCGGAGCAGCTACAGATCACGCAGTACACAGGATTACTGTCTGGCATGGGGAGGCAAGGACTTAACTCCACCAAATTTGGACAGAAGGGCCACTGGACAGTGGGAGACACATGGACACAGCTCCTGAGTTCCAGGGACCACGCTCGTCAGGATGAGAGGGGACCCAGAGGACCGGTGATGCAGAAGTTTGGTGCCTGCGTTAACAGGGGGAAGATTCCGTCGACCCACAGGAGATTTCTTCTTGCCTTTCAGTGCAGGGTGAAGGCAGACAGCCCTCAGAGCATGCACCACCAGGAAACAGTCAAGAAAGCCGGCAGGATGAGGCGCTACAATGTTGCTGGTAGTCGTCTTGTTACTTTGTTGCGGTTTTGCAGGCGTCCTGGAGCAGTCAGCGGTTGATCCTTGGCAGAAGTCAAAGAGGGAAGTGCAGAGGAACTCTGGTGAGCTCTTGCATTCGTTATCTGAGGAACAGCCCAGAGGAGAGACCCTAAATAGCCAGAAAAGGAGGTTTGGCTCCCAAGAAAGGAGGCTTGGCTACTGAAAGAGGTAAGCACCTATCAGGAGGGGTCTCTGACTTCACCTGCTGGCACTGGCCACTCAGAGCAGTCCATTGTGCCCCAACACCTCTGAATCCAAGATGGCAGAGGTCTGGGACACACTGGAGGAGCTCTGGGCACCTCCCCTGGGAGGTAATGGTCAGGGGAGTGGTCACTCCCCTTTCCTTTGTCCAGTTTTGCACCACAGCAGGGCTGGCGGAGGCCTGAACCGGTGTAGACTGGCTTATGCAGAGATGGGAACCATCTGTGCCCATTAAAGCATTTCCAGAGGCTGAGGGAGGCTACTCCTCCCCAGCCCTTGACACCTATTTCCAAAGGGAGAGGGTGTAACACCCTCTCTCAGAGGAAATCCTTTGTTCTGCCTTCCTGGGACTGGGCTGCCCAGACCCCAGGGGGGGCAGAAACCTGTCTGAGGGTTTGGCAGCAGCAGCTGCTGCAGTGGAGACCCCAGAAAGGCAGTTTGGCAGTACCCGGGTTCTGTGCTAGAGACCTGGGGATGCATGGAATTATCCCCCCAATGCCAGAATGGTATTGGGTGACAATTCCATGATCCTAGACATGTTACATGGCCATGTTCGGAGTTACCATTGTGACCGACACATAGGGCCTGATTCTAACTTTGGAGGACGGTGTTAAACCGTCCCAAAAGTGGCGGATATACCACCTACCGTATTACGAGTCCATTATATCCTATGGAACTCGTAATACGGTAGGTGGTATATCCGCCACTTTTGGGACGGTTTAACACCGTCCTCCAAAGTTAGAATCAGGCCCATAGTGACCTATGTGTAGTGCACACGTGTAATGGTGTCCCTGCACTCACAAAGTCCGGGGAATTTGCCATGAACCATGTGGGGGCACCTTGGCTAGTGCCAGGGTGCCCACACACTAAGTAACTTGGCACCTAACCTTCATCAAGTGAGGGTTAGACATATAGGTGACTTATAAGTTACTTAGGTGCAGTGAAAAATGGCTGTGAAATGACGTGGATTTTATTTCACTCAGGCTGCAGTGGCAGTCCTGTGTAAGAATTGTATGAGCTCCCTATGGGTGGCAAAAGAAATGCTGCAGCCCATAGGGATCTCCTGGACCCCAATACCCTGGGTACCTAGGTACCATATACAAGGGAATTATAAGGGTGTTCCAGTGTGCCAATGAGAATTGGTGAAGATAGTCACTAGCCTGCAGTGACAATTGTGAAAAGCAGGGAGAGCATAAACACTGAGGTTCTGGTTAGCAGAGCTTCGGTGATACAGTTAGGCACCACACCGGGAACACATACAGGGCATACATTATGAGCACTGGGGTCCTGCCTGACAGGATCCCAGTGACACATGGGCAAAAACAAACATACATACAGTGAAAATGGGGGTAACATGCCAGGCAAGATGGTCATTTCCTACAGGACCCAAAGATGATGTAGACAGAAAGCGAGTTGTTAAGGTGGTCCCATTGTCCTAGGACTACCACAGTATGACTTATGAGCAAAAATGTATTGTAAAAGTAATGCCTTGCAAAGCATCATGGGGTGATTTTTCGTGCCTCAAATATGATAGTATGTTGACTGCAATGCTCAGAACAGCCCCTAGAGGACACCACAATAAAAATAGCATTTGGAAGAAACATGGTCATGTAACCATACAGTTGGCCCTTAGAAAACATAACCACATGAAAAAAGAATGGGAGAAAGAAATGCAATTAATCCATATATGTAGCCCTTAGAGAACAAAGTACATTATACATTTTCAGGACTAGCAGGCTTATTGTAAAGATATTGCAAGCAAGGCCTGTAAAACATAACTTCTCCCAGTTATAAAACAAAAGCTCTAGCCATGAGAATGGTGGTACGGGTTATTATTTAGGACTCCCCAATAACATAGTGTGGGGACCCAGAGATGATGTAGACAAAGAACAGTTTGTGGTCAATGTTTTGAAGGTGGTCCCATTGTCCTAGCACCACCACAGGCTGAGTTATGAGCAAATGTGTTTTGTAAACGTAATGCCCTGCAAAGCACTACGGGGCAAGATTCCGTGCCACAAATATTTTAGTATGTTGATATGACTTTAATGCTTAGAGCAGCCCCTAGAGGACACCACAATAAAAATAGCATTTGTAAAAACACATGGTCATGTACCTATATAGTTAGCCCCAAGAGGACATCACCACACAAAAAATGGCACTAAATAATGCAGCAAAACAATATATTTAGCATTTAAAAAATATAGTAGATTACGCAATTTCAGGGGTCACAAGTCTACAGTAATTATATTACAAGCAGGGCCCTTAAAACACAAGCTTTCCCCAACTGTAAAACAAAAGTTCCAGCCATGAGAGCACTTAAAAAGACACTGAATGGTGAGAGGGGTTAATATTCTGGGGTCCCCACTAACCTCGTGTGGGGGATCCAGAGATGACCTAGACAGAAAGAGTGCATCGTGCTGAACGTTTTGGTGATGTTCCCATTGTCCTAGGACATCCACAGGCTTAGTTATCATCATAAATGTTTTGTAAAGTAATGACCTGCAAAACATTTGGCGTTTTTCCCGAGTGCAGTCAATATTTTAGTAGTGACTCTCCCGCTGTGCCAGGAGAGCCCCTTTCACTTTGAGGATTTCTGTTTGACATAAAGAATGCATTAAGTTTGAGTGTTTTAAAGGGAGAGCCACAAGAAATTACTCGAATTAGATAACTGTAAATAATGTGACCATCGCTCCAATACCGCCAATCAAGTTCACGCTGTTATGCCTGTTTGCGCTGTCCTCGCCATGACCACCATGCAGCACGAAGGGGAGAGACAAAAGGCAAAGATAGTTCACCCATGCTGAAGTATGTTGGCAATCATGCAATAATCCATATAACAGGGGCAGTCTGCAAGACATGGCAAAAAGCCTCAAGGCGGAACAAACATAAAGCAGTTTCCAGTGACATCAAGTGATTTTTTAAATGCAAGCCCAGCAACAAATGTATAGGCGTGAGATGGGTGTGGTTAAAAGCCCACAATACTTACAAGTCAAAGCGGTTTTGCACTCAACCTAAAAACAGGAGGCCCTTGGCATTTTCGTGTGCTTTCAGTAGTATCTGCTTTCTGCATGTTCAGGGACAGAGCTGTACTTGTTATCATGATTGTCTGTCTGCTCCTAAGGTGGGCAGGCCGTGGAGAGGTGCCATGACAGTCTCCTAGACAAGGACAGTGCTGTGCTCTATTTTAGGAAATTGCTAAAAATCCGTAATTTCTGCTAACCTCAGTTTTCTATTAGACTTTTTATGAAAATGCATAGAGCGTAATGTAGCGTAACATAACATAACATGACATAACAAAACAACATAACATAGCACAACATAACGTAATGTAACAAGATAAAATAACATAACATAGCGTAGCATAACAATAGAACATAACATAATAATGTAACATCTGATAGCATAATACAAAATAACATAACATAGCATAACATTACATTGCACAACGTGACATGACATGGTATGACATGACAGAACGTGACAATATAACATGACATGACACAACGTGACATACCATAATACAACCTGACATATAATAACAAAACATTCAAGTTAAAATAGAGTGGCTAAATAAACGTAGCCACTGAGGTGCTATTGTAAGAGTTTTTTTTTTTAAATGAGGAGATATTTTCCGGCTGGTCTGAACTTCTGTTAAAAGACAATGGCTAGATGGATTGTTTATATCTATTGGAGGAGTCTGGAAATGGTTGCGAGGTGATGTGTGGCATTTGTAAGCCCTCAGAGAATCCCTTTCCATCAGCTAATGAGGAAATAGAAGGAACTGACTCAAAAGAACCTTGCCGCTTAAGGAAATGCTATGGTTGCCAGAAACCACTGCTATAAAACCTTAGCACGGTCTGTCGCAGGGAGTTTTTCCATTATGTCTTCATAATTAGGAAACCACCTACCCTGTCTGGGTCATTAAGAATGTTATAGCACAGCATCACAGTATTGGATTCAAAGACATGTCTGCTTTTAATAGCCAAAGACTGCAAGTGAGAAAGATTTTATTTGGATGGAGAAGGCATTATTGGGCATGTAAGATGAGCAACTGTGACAATATATTCTGGTGTCTCAAAGAAAAAGGCAGAGACGTGTTGGTAAAGAAACGTAGCCTTGGAGTGGTCCTCTATGACCCTAGTGTACATTGTGTGCACAGACAGAGCTAAAGTGTCCGAAATAATCTTTGATTCATGGGCGCAAGAGATGATGTTTGGCTACTGTAATACCAAGATTAGTTCCAATACTGTGCCCTTTCTTGACCGCTAAAATAAGCCAGAGGCCTGCCACTTTGCCTTGATTAGCCCTTGATTTCCATAAGGCAATGTATGATTGAGCCTTCAGGCCACCACCAAAAGGTGGTGTCAAATCACAAGGAAAGGTCAGAAAGCAGCATTTTTCAATTAGGTGTCTTAAAAGAGAACCACAATGTGATACTTGTGAACAGGCATGGCTCGTCATTAAGGGCGGAGGGGCCACGCCCCCCCACCTTTACCCCTCATGAAGAGTGTCTGTTCTGCTGAACAAAGGTCAGCCTGACAGACACTCTTCATGTTCAGTCTGGGCAGCCAGGAGCAGACATGTGCGATTTGCACAGACTCCTGGTGCCTGAGCTGAACTTTGCTGGGCTGAGGAGGTCACAACTCCTATGGGAGTGACCTCCTCCGCTCTGCAAAGGTGCCTCGAGGCTCTCCCGTGGGTGACGAGAAAAGCGTCACCCATTGACTTTGACCTGGGCACTTCAGGTTTAAGCCCTGAAGCGCCCAGGGCGAGTGTCAATCAGTGACTTTTCGTCACAGAGTGGGGTGGGGTCAGCAGTCTCACTGACCCCATCCCACTCTGTGACGAGGCTGGGACTACTGCCTTCCCTCATTGGCAATGAGGGAAGGCAGCAGTCCCAACCCTCCTGGGACCTCCGAGGTTGAAGGTAAGTGTGTGTGTGAGATTTTTCAAAATGAATGTTTGGTGCGTGCATGCATGATTTGAATGTTATGAGTGTTGTTAATGGATGTGCGTGCGTGCGTGTGTGTGAAAGAATGAGTGTGTGTGTGCTTCCCGCCACCCTCCCTCCTAAAGCTGCCGGCTGCCACTGATTGTGAATGTGGGAGGAGGACACTTTCAGTCACTAAAAGTGAACCAGGGGACACATTTTCAACTTCTATTGTTGGTCTCAACTTACTTTCTCATGTCTGTAACTACTGTAATATTTTGTCAGTATTTTAAATATTTCACTCGCCTGCTTCTTTTCTCACTCTCCATGTCTAATAGTCTCGGTGTCTGAGTAGTCCGAATTTAAAGATGGTACATTCTGAACCTCCATTGTAACTTGTAGGCAGGAAACTTATGCAGTATGGTATCTGCTGCTTCCAGTTATAATACGACAAAAAAGTAGTATGGAAATATATCAGGGAGCAGTGGTCCTGAGCGGTCCACAACACTTAATTCAGGGGGTCCACTTCTGTTTTGAAAATGAAACAATATTAGAGATTAATAAAGTATACCAACATAAAGAAGTACAATGTAATGTTTGTAAATGTGAAGAATTTGACACTGGATACTAAAAATTAAGCTTGCATCCTTAGTTTGATTTGTGAGAGAAGCACACATAGAGCAAGTAGTCATCTAGTATGGACTATTGGTGGCCTCAATTGACGCACTGGGGCCGTATTACATAAGGTGCACCAGGAGAGCAATGGGCATTTGCTCCTGCTTTGCTTTCCCTGGGGGCACTGTGGTATTACAGAAGGGGCTGCAGATTCTTGTGCAGCCCTTTCTGTAATACTGATAGCAATGGCGCACATATAGTACCAGCGCTACCACCAGAGGGCGGCTCCTTCATTTGCATTGGGGCATGGCACCATGCAAATAAGGGAATCACTTTGCCTCTGCGCTCATGTTGTATTACTGATGCGGGTGCACTGTCATGCTTTTAGAAGTTGCAAATAAAGTGCATCACAAAAAGGTGGTGCAATTACAGTGCGCCTCCTAAAGGCAGCCCTCTGGAGGGGAGAAAAGGGGTCCATGTTCATACATCCCCTTGCAGGCGGGTGCAGTCACTCAACGCACCCGCCTGCAAGTGGATGTTTAATTCCCCTCAAAAGTGCAGGGGGGATGCCGCCCGCACAGAGAAACATGGAGAAGCTTGTAAACAGTGATACGCTAGAGTCTAGCATACTAACATATCGCTTTGTCATTTGCAAATATAACCAAATATTGAAAAGCTCAAACATTCTCCTTAAAAATAAAATTTCGATTTCTGTATCATTTGTGTAATAAACATCTCATACTCATGCATTTGTTTGATGTATTCTTGTTACTGTATTTCTATGCAAAGTTTTCCCAAATAGTATAAATTGCTCAGCCCTGGGTCCCCAGCATCTAACAGTGATTCATGAAAGCCATAGAAGGAAAAAGCTTAAGAACTGCTGGTTTGCGATATACATTGAAGCCAACAGTGATATTAATAAGCTTAATGTATCATCAATGTATCTTCTCTCTGATGCTATTGAAAGTATTGTTCTGACCGCAAGATTGAGTGTAGGTTATTGTCTTGTATGGGGTGACCAGACTTTGAACACCAAAAACCGGAACATTCCATGAACATAGAAGTAGGGCTACATGTTGCATCAACGTGGGGCAGAGATGAACAGCTGACAGGGCTCCCGAACACAGAAACACCGACAATGAAACACTAAGGGTAATTACTTTTACCCACAGAATCAACCGTGTTAAATGCATTGCTATTTGATAAAGGCTGATAACTAATGTAGTACGGGAGCACAAAAACGTGTCTTCCTCGTTCAATCGAAAGCAGGGGGTGTTGAATTTACTAAAATGTTCCAGGAGATAAGGTGATAAACCGGGACTGTTCAGCGTGGTTGCCTGCTCACCCTATCCTGGTAACAGAAAGTATTCATTTAAAATATTGCCCAGTCTTTACAAGTGAGAAATATTAAAAACTGTATTTGAAAACTAGTAGGACATATTTCCTCTTCATGTAAAATAAAATAAGAAGGAATATAAAACTGACATTAGAGCACAATCAGTATATTACATGCGCTAGCTAATGACGTTACAAATGGCCATCACAAAGCCCTGCTTGTTGTCCTAACCACCTAACATTCTCCTGACATGCACAGCTGGGCTATGCACACAAAGACCAAAACCCAGAACTGGAAACATGGGCCGGATTTATCAATGCTTAGTGTAATGCAGGGCAACAGAAGCTCCTATGCTGTGGTGCTTGAGAGGGAGACAGCATTGTAGAGCAACATCAAGTACAATATTTTGCTGTTGCTCTCTTTTCAAGCGTGGGTGCGTTGTTAGGCTGCCTTGTAGAGTGGTACACCATACACTGTGGTGCACATGTGTGTGTGTGATGTCTAGCATAGGTTTGCACTTACAGGGTACCCTTCCAGTAGAAAATACTATGCCCGGACATACTTTAAAACTTTCCCACTTTGTTCAGCTAACCATCCCCCGTGGAGCTGTCATGTGGCCTTGCAACATGTGTGACACTTTCAGTCAGCCCTGCCTTTTAACCAACATCATTTTGCATACTAGGATTTTTGAACCCATAGTTTTAAGGTTCGAAGTGAAACCACAAGTTCCAGAATGCAGTTTCTTGTTGAAGATGTCACACATGGCATGTGGAAACTTGGCAGCTATGGCTTTATAACAGTAAAGTACAGCATGCACACGGGTTGAATCCTTGAGGAATGAAAACTGCAGATGTCTTTTGGTTTAGTTTTCTTCCTTAGTTAAGTTTTACTACTTTACATCAGAATGCAACACTGTTCTGATTATAGAGCACTTGAGTCATTTCCTTAGACTCATTTATCATTCAACAGACAAAAAAAGTAATCCCTGCAATTGTTATTCAAAACAGTGGCTGACATTCAGAGCAGCGCTGCTCTTCCTTAAAGGGGCAGAAAATGACTGTGAGGCGGAAATGCAGCCAGATCTACCATCTGTATTGCTAAAGCGTCTGCGTCGCATTCGCTGTTTCGCAGACTACGATCAATAGCAACCTGGCCAGAAGTCTAAAAGGTTTGCCAAGCCATTAAGGCCCTCCTTATGAGCACCTTCATCATTCCTACTTGCCCCATCGGAATGATGAGGTTTGCAGTGTTTCTGTGGTAATGTTTATTTATCAGTAATTCCTCATTTCTAAAGGAACACTCAGGGCCCATCTTCCAGCGGCCTGGATTTTGTTCACCTCCAGTGTTACTGATAACCCCGGCATCTACAACTCCAGGTGTGGGGGAAACCCAAATCATTTTTCCTGGCCACTCGTAATGAGAGCCTAATGATGTGGACAGGAACATTGTAATACATAACAATAAAGAGCCCAGGAATCCTATATCCATGAAAAGTTGATCTAGTCCAGTTTTTTTTCCATTTTGCATTCAGGCATTTGCAGTCCTGATCTTATCATGGTATGTGCAGGACCACATCCCAAGAAGGCAAAGCCAGAAACTTGGACTTCGTGTCCTACTCACTCATGGACTTAGAACACTTAAGAGCTCAAAAAGAACTTAGCAGGCCTCCATGCATCTCACAATTCTCCATGCTGAGTGCAAGTTGGAGGGACATTCCTGGCTTTTTATCTCACATTGCTTTGCATTGTGGTCTTTGCAGATATGATTTTATCAATAAAATCATAACTTACTTTTATATTGCTTTTCATATTGTACTTCTGCCATTTCTAAGATCTGTAAATAGCACGTTACTATTACCAAATTTTGCTGGATGCAAACTGGTCATAAGCAAATGGTAGTGTAAGGCTTCAATGAGCAGTCAAGCTGGCCAATATAAAAATGCTGGACCACTGGATTTAGAAAGGACAGTGTCCACTTTCAACAGTGGCCAGTCACTTTTGAGTGTTTATAAGTTTTTTTCTGCAGGATCAGGGCAGAGCAGAAGCTGAGACTCGAAGTGGAGAGAGTAAGCACTATTGATGATAGGTCCACTTCTCCTGTTTGCAGTAAAACTGACTGCCACGTGCTGGAAAGCAAATCACAGGACTATATGAGTTGGTGGATACTCAGCTAACATGGAACTTCTGTCCATTTCTTTCTCGCTGTCAGATCAGTGCTTAATTTCTTCAGGCGGGTTGCAGGTGTGAGGCCCAGTACTTAATTGTGTGAACCGGAATTGACAATTAACAGAGAGAAAAACAGGAAAGGGAAAAAGATGGAGTGAGAGAAAAATAGAAAAACATTGACAAAGGGAGAAAGCAGAGATAAACAAACATTTGCAACGCAATTGGTCTCACATTTGCTCAAGTTCGAGCTGTTAAAATTGTAAATTCCTAACTGGACTTTTCTTGCCACTTAAATTGAAAATGAAAAGTAAAACAGTTGACATAAGTGAGCCAATTCAAAGCATAATGGCCGCCATCAGCATGAGCGCGAAGGAGAGACACAAAAAGGAATTTGCTCGCTGTCAAACGTATCAGCAGTTGTGCAATTATCCATGCAACGGGGTCGATGTCCAAGCTGGTTACCAGACTGCCGCAATGAGGGACAAATGTAAAGCATTTACCAGTGATAACAAAGAATTTTTGAAAGGCAAGCACACAAACGAGTGATAGTGATGGGCGTGTACGGTCGGCGTGGTTAAAAGCCCACAGATAGATTACAGCAGGTCAGAGTGCTTGCACGCTTGACCTGAAAAATAATCTGCAGGAACGCAATATAGAGGTGATATATGCATGGCAGTGAATGAAAAAGGGAAGAGCTGCAATCAAGAATGGGCAGCTTTGGTATTCGACAACACCGGCATTGACCAGTGCTGAAAATGGGTTCTCAAGAACAGATTTAGCACCTGCACTTTATTTATATATTTTTTTTCTTTACAAACTAAGCATTGTGTCTGATCAAATCAGGCCAGATTTACTATGGATACCAAGGCCTAAAACTCATTATGCCACAATCTCTATTTGAATTCTTAGTCACAATTTTATTTCCTCGGGATATCTTGAGGTCTTATCCACCTTTCACAATAGCTAAAAAGAAAAGAGCAGAAGCATTCAAATACAAACCATGTTTAACCTTGCACCATTTCCTGAATTAACCGTATCCTAGCATGTGCATTATAGCGCATCATAACATAACATAGCATAACCTTACATCACATCAGGGGTGGTTCTAGACAAGGCCCAGCAACACCACCCTAGACAAACCCTAGTGCCATTTTCTGAATTAACTTTACTGTAGCAAGCATATCCTAACATAGCATAATATAACATAATACACCATACAACATAGCATCACATCAAAGGTGACCTGTGCTTAATTTGAGCGGGTGGGTGCAGGGGGTGCCACCAGCATCTATATTTGAGGACAGGCACTTATTTTTCTGCAAGAGATGGAAAAACAAAGAAAGCAGAAAGATGGAAGAAGAGAAGGACAGAAAAACCATCATGTAGGGAGAAAGCAGGAGCCTGTTAGAGTAAGACAGAGACAGAGGGACAGGGAGTGTCTGTTGTGGATTAATGATGCAGGAGGTGGATTCAAGGCTACACATCCTTGGTTTTCTGTGGACCAACATTTAGTTGCACTGCTGGCAGGTTTCAGATAAGTGCTCTGGGCACTTGCACTCATTCCAATACAAATTAAGCTCTGGAGATGACCCTAGACTAGCTCTTACCAATTTACACTCTAGGCAAACCATACAGACCATTTTTACCCTAGTGCCATTCCGTGAATTGCCCTTACCATAGTATAACATAACCATATCCATAGTATAACACTTAACATCCCAACGGAGGCGGCCCTAGAACTGGCAGTAACTGGCACCCTAAGCCTACCACTCAGGCCATATTTACTGTAATGCTATTTATAAATTACCCTTGCCATAGCAGGCATTTCACAACACAGCATAACATACCATAACGTAACATACCATTACCTCGGGTGGAAACAGACTCGCTCCCAGCAACTTACATCCTATATGACGAATGAAAACCATGTTTACCCTAGTCCATTTATGAATTACTCTTGCCGTGGCATGCATATCACAACATAGTGTAACATAACAGACTACAACTTCACATCTCATCAGAGATAGACCCTGATTAGCTCAAAGCAACTGGAGCGCTAGGCAAACCACGCACGCCATGTTTACCCTAGTGCCATTTTATGAATAATCTTTACTGTAGAATGCATAACATAGCATATCGTAACATACCATATCAAAACATCACAACAGATATGGCCCTAGACTAGCTTCCAGCAACTGGCACCTTAGGCGAAGCATGCAATTAGGTTTGCCCTACTTACATTTGTGAATTCTACTTACCGTAGTAGGCAAGTCAAAATAATTGCATAACATAACACAACATAACACAAGATAACACCAGGGGAAGGTCTATAATAGTTCCAACAACTGGCACTCTAGGCAAACCACGCAACCACCCCCTACTTTTTTTTCATTTTCTTAACATTGTATTTTTATCCTCAATATGACACTCTAAGTTCTAAGTGACCATGCAGTTCATGTCACGTACCAGTTCTACATAACGTAAAGTGTAAAGTAACATGTTGCACAGCATAAGACCTAACACACAGATTGTCAGAACAAGCGTACTATGGCATAAAATATGGCATTCCTTTACAGGACACGATTCCTACCAGGGTTCCCTAAAAGAAGGAGGAGGGTGGGCATTTGAGAACAGTGATGTGCAGAGCGATTCTACGCCAATAAACACACAGAAAAGACTTCCTGAAAACAGAACGTAAAACCCACCAACATACTTGGCACTTGTGGTGACATCTCAGAGACAAATAATCCTCTGTTTACCGTTTCTGGGTCAACTTAGCATCGTTTTCACCGGGATCAGCCGAGAAACCTTCCCGCATGCTGGCCTAAGCTGGCCATGCCCTCTTGAGACCAGTTTAGAGATGCCACCACATGCGACCAGTCAGGGGCAATTGTAGAAGCGAAGAGATTTGTGTCTCTTCTGACTTCCCACACCGAGCCCTGGGTCCGCACGAGCCAGCTGTCTCTATCACAGAAGACTTGGCTCGGAAAGGCTTCCTTTGAGAAGCGGCCTCGATGCAAGGTCAGAGACTTCGGAAGTCTGACTCACAAACTCGCAAACTAAGAATTACTCCCAGTTCTTTCTTCAATCTGTCCCTTAAAATCCTGCAGGGGGACGGCGTGCCTGAATAAACCAAAGGCGTTACTCTGTTCACAGCATGGTTTAAAAAAGCACACATCCAATCAGGAAATCTTTTTGCAAATGTTTCAAAAATCGTGCATTTAACTTTTAATCCACATATTAAACACACATAAACTAAATACATTTTATTTAGCTGAATGTGTCATTATTGACACAAATGCTTGTATATGTGCGCTAGCTAAACTGTAAACCCAATAAAACAAAACAGTTAATCTAAATATACTTTAATGGCGTATTACTTCCAAGCACACCTTCCTCCGTACCTTCCTAGCAAGCTGAGCGCTTCCTGTGAGAACAACAGACTTTTTGCTGCCAGAGTAAAATTGAAAATCGAACTAACATCCACTGCACTGCATTAGGTGTAGATTTCCAATAAAAATGGTGGGCGTGGCCATCAGGCAATCGAGCCAGGTGCTCTCTGAGCAAGCTCCCACTCGACTCCAAGAACCAGCACAGCAATCCTGCTGCCTCGGAGCCCCCTCTGCGCTTTACTTCCTCAAAGGCACGTCGTTTGGACTACACAGTGACTGTATAATCAGAAAAGATGAATATTTGTTGGTTCTGAATTGTAAAGGAGTCCGACAGCTTCGTGTGTGTAGTATAATGGCTCTGCACAGAAAGTCGAGTAGGCGACCTTGGCACACTTTGCTCTTTCAATGCTTCAACAATCCAACTGACACTACAGTGTTCGGAATCCATTTTTCCAGGAATGTGGCCATGTCGCACACTTCAGTTCATTTTGGGAGGCCTACAGTTCATATGTTGTTGCGATGCAATCTTCTCTCTACATCTTCTCGCCTTGCTTCTAGCACTCACAACCGTTGCTGCAACCATGACATCTGCTGACCAGTATTTTCACCACATGGTTGTAATGCATCCAATGGCTTTTCTGTAGTTATGACCCTTTCTACTGTTTTCCGTTGATCAACTCACAGTAGTGTGCGACACGCTGCCAACACGTCAATCTTGGTTTCCTGGGCTTCCCTCAATTCTCTGACAGCAGTCAGTCTTGCTTGCAGTTTGTTCGTCCCTACCACCCCCTCATCTTGTGATGGGGTGATGCCTGTTGGGTCTTCCTTGCTTGCGGGTCCACCTGTTTTCAAAGTCCTGAGCCTGCCAATTTTTGTGGTTAAAGGGTATGCCTAGAGGGCCCAGGGATGCTGCAGTTAAATATATGGATGTGCTGGTAGGCTCTGCTGTCCAGTGTTTACGGAGTAACAACAATGCCAGTTGTATGGCATTCAAGTGTCCACAGAATTGTGGGAGAGTGATGTATATTACAGTAACTCATCCGAAACACTGCTTCAATCCTGCACACTGCTTCCAATTGCAGATCTAATTGTGGAGGAATGATGAACTAATTACAGTTATTCCCACTGCAGGAGAGATCTGAGGTGCAATCACTGCATCTGCTGTGGTTGAGCAGTTAATTTAGCATTAATCAAGGAAAAATTACATAATGATGGAATTAATACAAAACATGTCAGTGATAATATGTAGAATGGTGAAGAATCATAATTTGAAAGTACACTGTGTGCACGTATAAGCTCCGAGAAGCAAGTCGGGCAATCCTCCCAGGATCAGCTAAAATTTCAGCACTAAAGAGCTGCAGTCTCCGTCTCTGTGAATCCCAGCCTGAGGGCATCCCCTGCACTCACCTCTTTCTTAGTGCCTTGTGTCATTCAGTTGCTGGATTGTTGCAGGAAGTGGCAGGTACCACTCGCCCCCGCTTAAGAGGCAAAGAAAGGGCTCTTGCAGGTACTATCGGAACAGATCAATGCTCAACCACTGTATTGTAGTTGAGCACAAGCTACGCAGGCCATTCAGTGTGCCGCATATTGCAGAAACACTGCAATTCAGACAACACAGTAATTTTAGGCACTCCTGGGCCCCAGCAGGCCCAGTAAGGCCCAGTAATGAAATGAGAGTGGGCTCTGAGGCAAGACTAATGTGCTGGTTTGTGGAGTCAGATGGGAGCTTGCCTGTTGGCCACACTCTCCATTGTTATTGGACCCTTGTAAAGCAAAAGGACTGTAACTTGAGATCACCCAATCATATTTGGCCCAATGAGTTCCAACATCTCCAGCAGGGTCCAATTACATGATAAGAAGGAGCTATGAGACAGGATTAATGTGCTACAACATGGAGTTGGACGGAAACTTGCTCAGAGATCATCTGACTCCGGTGCCTATTGGCCATGCCCCCCCATTTTTATTGCAAGGTGGGAAGACATGGCTAACCTGACAAAATGACAAAGCTTGCATGCTTACATTAAGTGAAGAGGTTTCAAGGCGGTGTTCCTCCAGGAGACACATCTTGATGCAAATGAGAGAGGTAAACTGCAAAGTAAATGAACGGGAAGACTTTGTGGTACAACTTACTCCTCTTAAGCCAGAGGCACTTTGATCTGGTTGGACCCACCGTTTATTTTAGAGCTGTTAGAACTCAAGAATGACAGCAAACGTAGGTACACAGTTCTTAGGGGACAGTTGAAGGTTTACTCGATATATGGATGTATATGCAACTAATGCAGTGCAGTTGAACTTTCTTGAAGTACTTGTAGGGACCCTAGCAGGTGACGTGGATTGTGTCACTCTCTGGCGGAAAACTTTAACTAGCCTCCATTAGTGGACCTTGAGAGATTCCATCCTGCACTCCTGGGTATGCAGGCATTATTACTGATGGTTAAATGTAAAGGTTGACTACATAATTAGGAGCTCTCTGATGTATGGCACGCAATGCACCTTGGAGCAAGAGACTTCTCCTATTATTCGTATCAAAATATGCTTCACAATCAAATGGACTTGTTTTTGTATCACTCACGATTCCAAGAGGAAATGCTGCCTGCGGAATATCTTGGCAAGGCCTTTTCTCACCATAAGCCTTTGACACCTTGGATTGGGATTTTGTGTAAGCAGTGATGGCTCCACCCCCTCCACGTGGGATGGCTCCTGGTGGCCTGCTACTCTTGGAGCTGCTCCGACTCCCACCGACCACACACGCAACCTAGGATTCATCTTGGACTCCTCATTATCCATGGCCCAGCAAGTCAACGCCATCTCCTCCTCCTGCTTCAACACCCTCTGCATGCTCCGAAAGATCTACAAATTGATACCCACCGAAACCAGAAGAACAGTCACCCAACCCCTCGTAAGCAGCAAACTGGACTACAGCAATGCCCTCTATGCAGGAACCTCTGCCAAACTCCAGAAGAGGCTGCAACGCATCCAGAACGCCTCCGCACGCCTCATTCTGGACATCCCCACCACTGCCACATCACAGACCACCTGAGAAACCTGCACTGGCTCCCAGTCAACAAGAGAATCACCTTCAAAATCCTCGCCCATGTTCACACAGCACTGCACAACACCGGACCAGAATACCTCAACAGACGACTCTCCTTCTACACCCTCACCCAGCATCTCCGCTCCGCCGACCTCGCCCTCACAACCGTCCCCACACATCCGCAGAACTACAACCAGCGGTAGATCATTCTCGCACCTCGCCACCGAAATGTGGAACACTCTTCCCACCCACTTGCGCCAGACCAAAGACCTCCTTACCTTCAGGAAACTTCTCAAGACCTGGCTGTTTGAGCAGTAGCAGCACCTCCCGCCCCCTTTTTCCCTCCCTCCTCACAGCCTTGAGACCCTCATGGGTGAGTAGTGCGCTTTACAAATTTCTGATTGGTTGATGGAGGAGATAGGCTTTAGTGCAGCTATCAGGAATTGGGTATGTTTACTCTATACAAATCCCATGGCAAGAGTGTGAATTGGCATGACAGTGGAGTCGTTGAGGGTTCAGCAGGGCACATGGCAGGGATGCCTCCATCTCCAGTCCTGTTCACACTGGCTGTGGAACCCATGGCAACTACACTTAGGCTCAAGGAATTCCACAGATGACTAACCATGAAGAATCCTATGCACGTACTTTCCCTGTACTCAGATAATGTGTTGCTATATTTGATTAATCTTTTGGTGGATCTCCCTATGTTCCTGGGCCATCTATAATTTTTTTGGGCCCAATCCAGGCTTTTTGCGAAGAAAAAAAAGTCATGTGTGCTCCTTCTTAACCCCAAATGACAAACTGCTACAGCAGTGCTACCTACACTACCACTGTGATGGAGTCCAATGTCCGTTAGGTACCTGGGAATTCAGGTTTTCAATAAGAATAAAGACACACTAGAGGGAAGCTTTGGGAAAATGCTGGTTAAAACAAGGGAATCAGTTTGTCACTGGGGGAAACTCCCCCTATCCTAGATAGGCAGACTACTCCTACCTAAAACAATGCTATTGCTAAGATGGCTCTATTTTCCACTAATATCCCTTTGCTGTTATCTAACTGATATTTAAAGATACTAATAGACCATTGTTAGACCTGATTTGGAGGAATGGGAGTAGTAAAGTAGCCATGTGCAAACTGCAGCTATCAGCTAAGGAAGGTTTAGTTCCTCTAGATTACAAACTCTATTACTTGGCTGCAATGGGTCGCAGGCTGAATGCAGAAAACTAGTATATCTAGAAGAACTGGAATTGGTGGAAACACAATGACCCACGTAATGTGCACCTGAACCGGGCTGCACCTGATTGCTCACAGTGGCTAGATACTGCTCTGTTGGAAAAATGATTGACCCACACTGGAAAAATATCAGTGTACTCCAGAGGACATCTGCTACGGCCCTATTCTGGATTTGAGAACAAAGAAAATAAAACCGTCAGGGAATGCTGGTCTAACACCGGCCTGACTGTTTTGGGCGACTGTTGGAAATGGCCCTCACTGCAGGGTTATCCCCAAACTTTTTGCCTTTCTTCTCCTATTTTTCTGGCCCTCTTTTTGTTGGCCTAGGACTCTGGGCACTTTACCACTGCTAATCAGTGCTAAAATGCATGTACCCTCACCCCTATAACTTGGTATAATTTAATTAACCTGTAAGCCCCTTGTAAAGTGGGATGCCATATACCCAGGGCCTGTAAAATAAATGCTACTTGTGGGCCTGCAGCGCAGATTGCGCCACCCACAGGAGTAGCCTTTCAAACTTGTCTCAGGCCTGCCACTGCAGGGCCTGCGTACACAGTTTACTGTCACATTGACTTGGCAAGTCAAGCTACTTGCCAAGGCCTGAACTCCCTTTTTACTACCCTCGAGTCACCGCTAGGGTAGGCCCTAGATTACCCTATGGCCAGGATGCTGTGTATTTAGAAGGTAGGACATACATTCTTATGTGTTACATGTCCTAGTAGTGACAAACAGCCGACTTCGTTTTTTACTCCTGCAAGTGATGTTCCCCTCACAGGTTTGCATTGGGAATTCCCTTATGTATGACTAAGTGGTAATTTCTGATCTATAAGGAGTAGCATGGGCATGTTTAGTATGCTTGGAATGGTAGTGAGAAATCCCGCCTACTGGTGTAGGTGGATTTTTTTATTACTATTTTAGAAATGGCACTTTTAGAAAGTGGGCATTTCTCTGAGCGTATAACCATTGTGCTTTGCAGCCTGACTCCAATCCACGTCTGGGACAGAGTGACAGCTCCACTTGGTGCATACTTTCCAGACAGCCATAACACATGAAGGGCTGGGTGTGACAGAAGAGGCATCTGCATATTGATAGCCATGCTGGACTAGGGAGAGGGAGGGTCGTTCACACCTTACATGTCAATAGGCTGTGTCCTGCCCTCACCCAATGGACTGCTTACCCCCTAGTGATGCCTGGAAACAGGGATGAGTTGAAAGGGTGTTGTGCTTCACTTGAAAGGGTTGCTTTGAGGTTACCCCCTGAACAAAGGCATTTTTGAGTATAAGTAGAAGGGCTCTTGCCCCCTGTTTTGAGAGCACTTTTGGAACTAGGACCAAACCTCAGTCGGAAGGACTGCTGAGCTGCAAAAGGACTCTTCTGAACTGCTTAACTGTTTGTTGGCCTGCTGCCTAAAGGTCTCAACTGGACTGCTTTTCTTCTTCTTGCCCTGCTGCCAGCCTGTAGGCATTTCTGGACTGCCAGGAGGAACCACCACTACTTGCTTTGATGAGCTGGCCTACTGCCCCTTCAGTGCCCCGATCTAGGTGTTCTCCCACGGCTAGGTGGCCTGCCCTGTGTCTTTCCAATTAGCATGTGGAGTGCACTGACTTCAGCCCCTTGCCTGCCTCTTCTAGAGCAGCATGTGGTGAGTGCTTCCTTCACCCCGAGTAGATGAAGAGTGCCTTATTTCCCCTGTGAGTGCATGGGAAATTTGGGATTAGGCACATAGTGCATGTTGAGCACTTAATCCCTCCCTCCAGTGCAGGTGAAGTGCTTCCGTCATCCTACTGGTGGCCCGGCATGAGGAGACTGGCGGCAGCACCCAGCCACTGAAGGAAAATTCCCCAGGAGAGCCCCAGAGTGTTGTGGGCTCCATGCCCCCACTGGGCAAGATAGTGCTTACCCTTACCCAGAACGCCTGATAGAAGAGAATTTGTCACCGTGGGCCCTGCTCCTGAGGCCCGTCACCATAAAAACAATCAAGGCTCCAGCGACGAGACAGAGTAATCCACAAGGCCACCCCTGAGTGTTGGGCACCCCTCACACTCAACAACTGGGCTTGTGGGCGGAGGCGTGCTTCAATAGCTCATCTTTACTGCCCTGCGTGATCACGGGCAGTGGCCCGGCAGGTCGTTCTGTACATGAGAAGATGTGTTTTACCCGCTAAGGCTAGCGGTGTGTGCGTCCCCGGTGGGGCACACCTGGGGAAATCTATCCCATTCTTCTTTTCTCCTGCTGGGGTGAGTCCTCAAAAGATGCCCCCCTTTAAAAAACCCTTGTCACTCTTGGGAGACCCAGAGGTTACCATATTGACGGTAATAGTCATGCAGGTGCTGCTACGCCCTACGTTTGAGGTGTCCTTCCCACATACATCCTGATAGGATTGCAGGGGCACTGCACTCTATGTGTAATGGTTATATTAGGTGAATTCTGTGTCTTGTTCATTACCTTTGGCATTCCCAGCACTAATATATGGCTGTATGTTGTTTTTTCCATACCTTATACAGAATAACAAATGCTACCAAAGGTGACTGCGGAGAATACACAGTAATTTTGTCTCATGATAGTTGCAATTTAGATAGCCTTTTGACCTTTTGCACTCATTGTGATGTGTCTATTTGCAAAGTAATTACTGATCTATGTCACTACTGGTCTAATGATGTATGTGTATAATATAGAAGCATATTTTCATACCATCCTGATGACACTTTGTGATGTATGGGTTGTGCTGCATTGTCTCATGCCCTGATGTTGGGATACTTGACAATGTTATTCTTGCCTCACCAAGATAATGAGTACTACTTCAGTGATATGCTATGCACAGTATTTATGATTATTTGATTTTGGTCTTATGCTAAATACAATACAAAAAGCATATTTTTATATTCCTGTGTGGGATCTCTTTTGTGGTGTATTTATTGTGTCTCTGGTGTGAGTGTGTTGCGCAAACTCTTTACACATGACGTCTGGGGATAAGCCTGACCGCTCTGTGGCAAGCAACCAGGGGCTGAGCATAGGTCATCTTTGGTGTGTAAGTTACTTGCCCTGCCTAGAGTGGTGGGTTCTGCCTGGCTTAGTTGCATACCCTAGCCAACCAGACACCCCATTTCTAACAGCGACCCATTTGAGAATCAAGTGTTGGTGATGTTTGACAAACCCTGCCAGAGCACATGACTGCCATGAGGGCAGTTCCTCACATAGGGAGCACTGATTAGGCAGGTGAAACATAAATGGAAGTAAAATAAGGTCTACCAATGACACATTCTGCACTTCACTGTCTGCTCATCTGTGGATTGACTGGTAGGACCATTACAACTCTCTGCAGATGTCTCTTGCAAAAACTAAAAGTGGTAGTTGCCAAGAGACAGATAACTATGCGATGGAAATTGACACAGGATCCACAGTTCAGCCTGGAACCAAGAGATACTGAAATTGGTAGTGGCATATGTGGATTCTTAACAAACGTAGCAACATGGTGGTGCTATTGAGGGTATAACTATGTGGGATGCTATGATTATAGCCACGAAGGTGACATTTATTGGCAGGCATCATAGATGTTTATGACTGCATTAATATGTAAGTAGATTTTATTTGGTTGCTTGACATCACCATTAAATTATCACTATTTATTAGACTGCATCAACTTCATCGGATTCTGTACGTACTATATGGCCTATCACAAATTTTACATTATGCAAGTGACCCGAATGGTCTCTTCTGCTTTCTTCCACCAACGCATAAGTGACTTGTCCATGAAAAATGTGAGCTGTCTGAGCAAGCCACATATGTTAACCCATGCCTTTTCTGTTTCTTTTTTCGTTCTTTTTTCTCTTATTAGAATTTTAGCAGTTTGTATGAGTGCCACTTACAGAAGCATCAGAGCTGCTGTTGTAGTTGTAAACGCTATTATACAAATTGGGAGCTGCCACTCCACGCACTGATACTCTGTTGATAATATGGCCCAGATTTACGAACTAGGCACGCAAAACAACACAGCAAGACACCTTGTTGTACTGCATTTCGTGACAGAGAGAGTGCAGGATTGTGGCATATCTACTATGATATGGTGCATTCCTGCTCTCTCCCTGTGCTGGAGGCCTGAGTGCAGCCTAGGGTGAACACAGGCACCCTTGTACCATGTGCTTCTTCACATACATACAGGCAAAACAAAGGTCCAAAAAAGAAAAGTGGGAGCTGGCGCATGGACCATGTGTTCCCAGAAAAATGGATAATTTGACATCTGCTTTCCTTATTTAGGCAAGCATTTATTGCGACAAATACCCTGATAGGGCCATCGCACTGTTTTATTATAGCCGTAAAGCACTGATGCACTTTGGGGGTTTTGCATGGCTTAGCTTCGACAAGGAGTTTAGGGCGCAGGTGAGCATGAACCCAGAGAAACCATGGGGGAATGTAGATTCTAAATATTGGGTGCAGTGGATGGCGTTGTCCCATTCTGCAGCATTGACACAAACGGAAAGCAGTTTGCCGATGTTATATAAGCCTTTTCAACCCCGTCCCGCCCAGGTGGGGGCGGTTAACACACAGCGCTCTACCGTCCCCTCTGCAGGAGCCTGCTGGAATTTCAATGAAGGTTTCTGCTTGAAACACACAGGTAAATTTAAACACAAGTGCTCCAAATGTGGGGGGAGGCACCTGGTCAAGCAGTGTTTCTCACTGGCCAATCCAGCGGAAAGAATGGCGATCAGCCAAGGGTCGTGGAGCGCCCGGCGCTCCTGGGCCAAAGGTGCTACACCAATTAAGCTCACCAAGTTGCTGCCTTGGTTGCACATGTATCCTAATACGGACATAGCACTGAGATTGGAATGGGGATTCAGAGAAGGTTTCGGGTGGGATATCAAGGGCTGGGGGTGGGAAGGTGGGCTGACAATTTGCAGTCCGCCAGGGAGCTGCCAGATGTGGTTGCAATCAAATTGAGTAAAGAGGTCAGTGAAGGAAGGATTGTGGGCCCCTTTTACGAGCGGCCTATGGAGGACTTGATGATTTCATCATTGGGTGTGGTGCCAAAAAAGAAAAAAGGGGAGTTTCAACTCCTAAATTATTTGTCATGGCCAGAGGGGGCGCCGGTGAATGACTTCATCGTGCCAGAGGACACGCAAGTGTGTATGCTTTGGTTGACAATGCCATTCGTCTGATTTGTGGGTGTGGTAGGGGATCGGACCTGGCTAAGTGTGACATCAAAGCATCTTTTTGACTCTTGCCCATTCCCCCCAAGGATTCTCATTGTTGGGTATGCAGTTGGATGGGACTATCTATGTGGACAGGGTCCTCCATTTGGGTTGTGCTATTTCTTGTGCCTTGCTCAAAGCCTTTAGTACCTTTTTGCAGTGGGTTTTCATGAAGGTGAGCAGCCATCGGGCAGTGTCGCATTACTTGAACGATTTCCTGTTTGTGGGCGAGGCGGAGTCTGGGGCTTGTGACAGGGCATTGAGGTGTATTGAACAACTGGCACAGGACATGGTGGTTCCTCTGGCTCCAGAAAAGACGGAGGGTCCAAGTACTATACAGACCTTCCTGGACATTGAACTGGACACTGTAGCACTCATAGCATCGTTGCCAGCAGACAAAGTGGAAGAAATTGTGGTCTTTCTTCAGCACCTTTGGTTGCTACACAAGGTTGAGTTGAAGGTGGCCCAGCAGCTATTGAGTTTTTTCAATTTTGCTTGTAGGGTGGTTTGGGGGGTAGGACGTTTTGCTGGCGCATGGGCCTTGCTATGTCGGGTGCATTGCTTCCTCATCACTGGATTCAGATGTCTGTGGGGCCGAGAGAGAGCATCAGGGTCTGGACGGTGTTTCTTACTCATTTTAATGGGGTCTCCATGGTTTTTCAGGAGGACACGGTGGAGCAGGTCCAGATATTTTTAGACACTGTGGGAGCATCTGGCTTTGGTCTGTTTTGGGAGGGGAGATGGTGCGCCTTAACAGTGGTTGGCATCTGGCTGAGAAAGTCTAAGACGGATCAGCTTGGAAGGACAAAATGGGTTTGTCTGAGTAAAGGAGGGAATGGTGCAGTGTGCCCGGTCGGAGGGTGGGGTAGCTTTCTGGCGCAAATGGTACATGGGTTTGAGGGTGTTTTTTATCATGTGAATGGTGTGAAGCTCACAGCATTTCAGTTGTTGGCTATTTTAGGGATAGAGTTGTGGTGGATTGGTCATCAGGCGAGTAACCTTGGGACTCACTCATTCCGGATTGGGGTGGCAACTG
Organism: Pleurodeles waltl; assembly: GCF_031143425.1. NCBI lineage: Eukaryota > Metazoa > Chordata > Amphibia > Caudata > Salamandridae > Pleurodeles > Pleurodeles waltl. Next base: position 574,581,288 of record NC_090449.1, on the reverse strand, counting down.
CGGCAGGTTGACTTGGGTGAGACTGGACGCAGATCAGACAGATTGAAAGGTGACGTTTGCAATGCTGTGAGCGATATGTGCATGCATGAGGTGTCTTTGAGTGCATGGGAGTGCAAAAACAAAAAAGGGGTGTGTGAATGGGGGGGAGGTTTCCCACTATTGATTTTTTTTTTCTCCTTACAGGTTGTGTGAGTGGGCCAGAGAGGTCCAAGGTGATCACATGGATGGTTGGGCATTCCTTTATACACTGGGCGGCAAAATATGCAGAGTAGCAGAGATATGGATGCTCTCTTGGACTGCCGGGCAGCCGTCATGAAGTTTTGTGGTGGGGGAAGAGCGGCATGAGATGGGGAACTGTGCTTCCTTTTCTGACATCCATGTTACCAAATTGGGGTTGTCCTGATGTTTCAGTGCTTTACCTGGGGGAGAATGATCTAGTGTGACTGTCTGGGCTCACCCTACTGTAACACATGCAATGGGATCTCGCTTTGCTTTGGCAGAGGATGGCTGGAACTTGTTTGGTGTGGACAGAATTTGTGCCCCGTAGGAAATGAAATGGAGAGAAGAAACATGGGGCTATCAACAGCGCTAGGAGGACGCTCAATCAGACTATGAAGGTTTTTTGCTGGGCCCATGACATTAAGGTATTGACACATGAAAGGATCAAGGGGAAAGAGGCAGTACTTTTCCGTTATGATGGGGTGCGCTGTTCGGACATGGGCAATGCATATTACATCTTGGAACTGCGGGATTTGTTGGGAGATTTGTGGGACGAGAAGGTATGGCTCAGGGATTCTGCTTAAAAGGTGTTGCAGTGGTTTCACTGGTCAAGCAGCAAAATGCCCCACTGGTTTTGCTGGGCGAGAGTAGCTGGTGGAGGGTGGAGAGTCAGATGCACGCCTGTCCACCCTTCCGGGGGGGAGAAGAAGAAGGTGAAGGATGGCAGTGTGCCCGATGCCCGACTGAGGCAGGGTATGAAAGGAGAGTGTGGTTAGTAGGTGAATGAAGGTAGAGGATGGGTGAACGGAGGCAAAAGTGGGAGAATAAGATGGAAGGTGAAAGGTGGGGCATTTCAAAATGGGACGATATGGAAAGGAAGCTGGAAAGTTGGAATGTTTAAAGTTATTCAAATATTTTGTTATTAACTGCAATCCTGTCCTAATAAATGGCTGTTTACACTATTTGGGAGAGTGGTGGTGATTGTGTCACGATAAGACTTAAATTCTACCTTTTCCAACTTTAGTACAACTATGACTTCAAGTTTCTGTTTAACAGTGTTGTAATGTTGTGGTAAAGCGCCCTAATCTTACGATATCCATAAATATGGTCATATAGCTCCCAGACATCTACCAAATCTATATGCTGTTGCTACATCTCTGAGTTCTGTTCAGAATTCTGATTGGAGGGCCTGCATTGTTCAATGCATCATAACTGGTAGGGAAATGTTTACTTTAAACACCTTTTAATTGGGGTTTTCAGAAAAAGAAAAGAAGGTGGGAGATAGAGGGCAGCAACATGTTGAGTACAGTACTGTCACAGATTTCAAAACACAACTTGCATGAGAATTCAAATACTTCAAAAGAAGAACATTTAACAATCACAATAGGCTGCAAATCCGTCAATATAACTACTCCGTGTGATATGATGTTGTGCTTCACATGTGGAGATAAGAGGAGTGTGTAGTGCGTGCAAATACCTAAGGGAAGAAAAATCTAACTGAGTGAAAGGGGCAGTGAGCATGAGGAGGGGGTGATCTAGTATACCCATGGCAGTGAGAGGGCACTGGGCAAAAAGGTGAGATGAAGAGACAGTGGCATGTCACAGTAAATGGAGGAACATGCAGTAGGAGCATAATGTGGACAAGGGGAAGGGAATGTTGGGAAGGTGAGTAGATGTGAAAATGAAAAAATGTGCAAGGGATGCTGAGTGGGGTCAGGCACGTGGAGTTTCAGCAGTGACAAAGCATGCATGGGTAGCTTCAGGGAGGTAATTGGTTGCTGTGAACTTTCTGTTGAAAATGAATTAATAGGGTAGCCCATTGCGGGGAGATGGGACGTTTTCAGAGGCCGGGAGCCTCCTCACAGCGGAATGCCTCTTTTTCGGCCACACCCCACATGGAGAGGACTCCGTGCCAGGACTCCACCCGTGACGGGGTTGGAAGCACCAGTGTACTCTGAGAGTGTGTTTAGCCAGGAGAAAGACCAGAGCTGCAAATTTGGTATGCACTTTATGGGGGTCATTCCAACCGCCCAAACACCGCACCGCGGTCAAATGACTGCGGCAGTGATCACAACTTTCCCGCTGGGCCTGCGGGCGATCTCAAGCAGATCGCCCGCCGGCCCAGCGGGAAAGCCCCAGCAAAGATGAAGCCGGCTCCGAATGGAGCCGGCGGATTTGCTGGGGTGCGACAGGTGCAGTGGCACCCGTCGCGATTTTCAGTGTCTGCTTTGCAGACACTGAAAATCTTAATGGGGCCCTGTTAGGGGGCCCCTGCAGTGCACATGCGGAAGGGGGTCGGAATCCCCATGGCTGCATGCAGCGCCGCCATGGAGGATTCCCTGGGGCAGGGGAAAACCGGCGGGAAACCACCGGTTCCCCTTTTCTGCCCGCAGCTTTACCGCCGCGGTCAGAATTGCCCCGGAAGCACCGCCAGCCTGTTGCCGGTGCTTCCTCTGCCCTCTGCCCTGGTGGTTACAAACCGCCAGGGTCAGAATGAGGGCCTATGTCTTTTCCTGCACCCGAAGATGCCAAGAGCATATGCTACATATATCCACAGATCCGTAAGCTCTGTGACCTCCTCTAGCTGTACTGAATGCCAGAATTTCTGTAGTGCAGTGCAGTGCAACACCACAGAATATGCGTAAGGTCTTCCTCTAGGATGTTACATCGTGGACAGGTGATGTGTGCATCGGTGTAATACTGGTTCAGTCGCAAAGGGTTAAGATACGCTCTATGCAGGACATTGAACTGGATGTTCTTGAAATGTGAGTATTGTGAAACCTGTTGGGGGTGTAATAATGCTTTCTCCCATTCCTTATCACGTATGGTCCTCACAAAGTCTTTCTCCCATTTGTTTCTCAGCGCGGCGAATAGCTTTGTACAGCCAGGTGATAAGATGTCGGCCTGTGCCCATTGTCAGAAAAATCGGTAGGACTGGGTAAGTGGGGGGTTCGGGAGGATCTAAGGCACCCACAGGGCATGGTAAGTACTACTTAGTTGCCTATATGTCAGGAACTGACGAGTGGAGAGATTATATTCAGTGGCAATTTGGTCAAAGGATAGGAACTGGTCATCGGAATAGAGGTCATCAGTAGTGAGCAGGGAGAAAGACGTCGATTTTACCATGTCTGCTAAGAAAAAAAAGCCCAGAAATTGTCGAAGGCCTAGCAGAGGGCCTATGTCAGTATGCCACAGGAAAGGCGGTGAATTTGCAGCATACATATACATGTCACCAAGACCTGAAGGGACCAAGGAGAAGGGGACAAAATCCCTGGGAGAAGAAGGTTATGCAGAGTTGTAGTTGGACGAATACCCTGAAAATCACAGGTCTCACCCATATAGTGTCCCGTCATCCACTGAGAGAGCCACTGCAATTGTGCCACCAGGAAGTATGCTTCAAAAGAGGGAGCACCAAGTCCGCCCCAGCCCACTGGGAATTTTAGTTTATTGAGGGCTACACAACGGCGATTAGAGCCCCAAATGAGTGTGAACAAAAGGGAATCTAGGTCTGCAAAGAAAGATCGCGGGGGAGCTAGAGGAAGGACAGCTAAATAGTAGAGTAATCTGGGCAACATAATCATCTTGGCTAATGCTATCTTGCCAATTGGTGCAAGTGGGAGAGATTTCCAAAATGTTTTTTTGTGAATGAATACCTGTAAGGGTTCTATGTAAGTTCTCCTCATACAGGTCGATGGGTGAATGATTTAACCGGACACCAAGATAGTGGATTTCCTCTAAGCACTATGTGAGGTATGTCTCTCCGAGAAAGATGTTATGCATGGGCCAGTGAGGACAACAAGATAAATAGCAGATTTGCACCAGTTTACCCGTAGTCCAGAGGCGGTTGTGAAATTGGACAGGGCAATATGAAGTGTAGTAAAGTCAGTCTCCATGTCCTGAAGGTAAAGTAGCAAATCATCTGCATACATGGAGACAGCATGCTTTCGGTCCTCCAAAGGGATACCTCAGGACTGACACTTCATCTAGAGCCTTATAGCCAGAGGTTTCATCGCTAAGGCAAACAGCAGGATAGAAAGTGGGCAGCCCTGCCAAGTGCCACGACATATGGGAAAGGGGTCCGAAACAAGGGGGCCAAGATGAACTCGGACATTAGGTTCTAGTAGAGCAACAGGGTATAAGCAAGTAGATGTCTTCAAATGCCTATACTTCAGAGCACTAAGAAAAGCGCTTGGAAAAAGGCTTACAGCCCGATCTTGAGCATGTATTCTGTAAGGTGTTCCACCCTGGGCCAAATTTGTTTTGATGTATGTGCACAAGTGATGGGACAACTTGAAAGTATCTAGTGGCAAGAATTTTTCCCAAAATGTTATAATCAGCACCTAAGATGGCGATGGGCCGAAAAGATTCCAATCGTATGGGATCCCTGTTGGGTTTAGGAATGGAAACTCTTGCAGGGAGTGGGTCAGTTCTCCAAATTCGAGTGTGGTCTCATACATTGCTACTAAACTGGGTGCTAATTTTACAGAGAACATTGGGTAATATTCTAATGGAAGAGCGTCATGGCCCTGGGCCTTTTTATGGGACAGGTCTTTGATGCCTGTGTGACTTGTTGTGTGATGATGGGGGCACCTAAGTTTATTTTGGTATCCCTAGCATAAGTGGAAGTGGAATGTCCACCAAGAACTTCAGTGAGGCAGCCAGGGAGACTTCAGGGAAGGGCTGGTAGATCACAGAGTAGAAAGAGTGGAATCTCACTTTGAGTATGAACAAGAACTCCAGAGAGGGAACACATTTCTGTGATGGGAGTAGTGCCTGTGTCCTGCCTGACAAGCGAAGCAAGTAGATGTCTTGCCTTGTACCCATCCCCGTGGACCCTGGCTGTGTGAGCCGCAAAGTTGAAACGCTGAAGGTGCTCAAGAGAGTAGCATAGTCAGGTTTCGCTGCTAAGTGAGTAGGAACAAAAGAAACATCATTATCTGCCCTGCTCCCTAGATCAGCAAGATGGGTTTCACCAATTGTTATTTTCCTTTTCAGGCTTTTATGTATCCCAACAATTTCTTGCATGCAAGCGCCCCTAATGACGACTTTAAATGCATCCCGTTCCATGGATCTGGTGGAGGCAGTGTTGTGATTCTTTGTGAAAGAGTGCCTGATTTGTGTCGCTTGGGATTCAGAAAAGGCAGGGGTCCTCTAGTGAATCACAGGGAAGACGCCATAACAGTATTTGTTTGGAATAGGGTCTTTAGCTGGCAGTGGTTTGCACCATGTCCAAGTAGGGACCCTCACTCTAGTCAAAGTAAGGGAGTCACACAGCTAAGATAACCCCTGCTCACCCCCTTGGTAGCTTGGCATGTGCAGTCAGGCTTATCTCAGAGGCAATGTTTAAAGTATCACACAGTATCACAGTGAAAACACCACAAAAGTACTCCACACCAGTTTAGAAAAATAGCCAATATTTATCTGAGTAAAACAAGACCAAAATGACAAAATCCAACATACTCAAACAAAGATACGAATTTTCAAAGATCAAATCATAGTATAGCGCTTAGAAACACAATAGCTCCAAATGGGGCTATCACGGTTCCTTGACAGAGTCATTCCCAACAGTCTGATGCCACTCACGAGGGAGTGTGGGCCAGTCAAGAAGTCCCACAGAACCCAGGTACAGTACCTTGGATAATGTTGCAGGAACAAACACGCTGCATGGAGTCAGGGAGGTGAGGTGTCGCTAGAGCTGGTGTGGCATCGGTTTCTTACTGCTACCAGGGAGGTGAGGTGTTGGTTCCTCACCGCTAGGCAGGGGAGGTGAGGTGTTGCTTCCTTACGGTTGCAGGGAAGGTGAAGTGGTGTCAGTGGCGAGCCATCGGTTCCATACGACAAGGCGATATTGATAAATTCCACAGGTCAAGAGGCAAGGTGTCGACTTTAGGGGTGTTGTGATCACACCACGGGGCCACAAATACTGGTGTTCACGGCACTCACGCTGTGGCAGGACATCAAGGGCGCGCCGCTTGGTCACGGTTGTTGCACTCAGCAGGGACCATGCCCCTGGTGCAGGCAGCGACACAGATTCAGAAAGTGGCACTGGTTCAGAAGTTGCTCTGGAGTTGATGTGCTTGTTTCTTCTTTGTTATACCACAACTCACTCCCAAAGGCCCAGGAACTGGATTTGGCACCACTTGGCAAGTCAGGACTCTCAGCAGGAGAGCCCAGGGGCTTGCAGATGAAGACTTTGATGTCCCTGAGACTTCTTAACAGGAGGCAAGCTCAGTCCAAGCCCTTGGAGAACGTTTGGAATCAGGATGTTGAAAGAAAAGTCCAGTCATTTCATTCCTAGGACAGAAGCAACAAACATCAGGCCAGCACAGCAAAGCAACAAGCAGAGTGGCAGTCCATCCTACATCATCCATCTCTTCTTCCTGGCATAATGTACTCAGTCCAGATGGTTCTAACTTTGTGGTGTCAGAGGTCGTATACTTATACCCATTTCTGCCTTTGAAGTAGGTAAACTTTAAAGAAAAGTCTTTGTAGTGCACAAGGCCCTGCCTTTCCTGCCCTGGCCCCAGACATACTCCAGGGGGTTGGAGACTGCTTTGTGTAAGGACAGGCACAGCCCTATTCAGACCCAAGTGTCACCTCCTCCCATCACTGTAGCTCGGGAAGACCCATCAGCATATGCAGGGTACACCTCAGCCCCCTTTGTGTGACTGTCTAGAGTGAATTCACAAACAGCGCAACTGTCATCCTGACCAAAACGTGTATTCCACAGATGGGCAGAGACACTGAATATTTAAGCAAGAAAATGCCCACTTTCTAAAAGTATATTACAATCTACACTGGGTAACCCAATGAGAATCCAAAGGATCTGGTTTTAGTTATATTACAAAACAACATTAATCCATCCAGAGAAACCCCCATCGTTCTCAAATCCAAAATCCCGAAATTCCTCAGATCCATAATGCATATAAATCCATTGACATTATCCTCTTCTTCAACTGGGTGAGGCAATAAATCTTTCCGCACAGTTATTGTTTCCTCCTTAGGGTCCTTAGGAAGTTTGATTAATATTTAACAAATTATTAAAGGATGTTTTTTTATATCTATGCTGCATGTGTGGTAATTATTGTTATTATGTTTGGATTAGACATTGATGGCACTTTCTAAAAGTGGCATTTTCAAATGTACAATTTAAAAACTAACTTCACCAAAAGATGTATTTTTATATTGTGAGTTCCGAGACCCGATATCTCTACTCCCAATAGGAAATTACACTTAACAGATCATTCAAGCCAATCCCCATGTTATCCTGTGGGAGAGAAAGGCCTTGCAATAGCGAAAATCGAATTTAGCAGTATTTCACAATCAGGACATGTAAAACATACCAGTACGTGTCATACCTTTTACATACACTGCACCCTGTCCATGGGGCTGCCTTGGGCCTACCTAGGGGAGACTTACAGGTAATGAAAGGAAAGGTTTGGGCCTGGCAAGTGGGTACACATTAACTATTAATTGCTCCCTGTGTGTAGATACCGGGCTGCGAGCAACGGCAGTCTCTCATGGTAACCCTGCAGACATGTACACACTTCTGGGCACAGTGAGTTATGATCGGCTTTGACCACCAGAGCCAAAATCTCAATCATTCATTGATGATCCTTTTCATCCCATTAAATACTTGCTGAGCGCATGTATGATGTTGCTTTGGTTCTATGGGTTGTTTAGTAACTGGAAGTTGATTTGAGTGTCATTTGTGGCAATTTCTTAATTTCTCTGGTCCTGAGCAGATCTAAGACCTATAGATATTGAGGAGTATTTATGGTTGAGGAAATCACACTGGTAGTTTCGCCTCTGAATATAGCTATGTATATATATATCTAGATGTCTGAGGCGCCAGAGTCTTTTCTTAGGGATGCAGCCTGGGCTATGGTTGAAATGTAAATAACAGTTGCTAGATTAAGTAGCTCTGAGTAAGTACAAATTTGTAGGAAGGGCTAGTTCGGGGAACAAGATGTATGATGCAATGTACCTTCTCACATTATGTTTTACACTCCTAACAGGGACTTCTTAGTAATCAAGAGTTTATGTAAGGGCACGATATGTTGCTGCTTATTTCTGAACATAATATTTAAAGGTGCATTGAGTAAATCAGGGGTGTTCATTAAAACATAAAATAACTATGGCAGAGTTGCTTAAAGGACTACATTGTCCTTCCGATACCTGCGTGACATATTTTCACACAAACCTAATTTTGTGCAAATCCTGATTAATGGGTTTCATGTATTTTCGTGCAATTTATTTTAGTAATGGTTAAACTTTGCACGTAATTTCTGAGTGTGAGAGAAAGGTTTAAGTTACAAAGGTGACACCGGCAGTAGTGCAAAATATTGAAAGGCATATTTTCCAAATGTTCATGCAGCGCGGCAAGATGGGCAGGAATGTGCTGTATTTAACATAAAATGATGCATTCATGTCCTTTCCTTGTGCTGGCGCCCTTGTGGCTGCTTATCGCTAATGCAGACCCCCTTGTGCATTGGTGCAAGAGTGGCTTTGTTGTAGGCAGGATTGTTTGTGTGCAGAAAGGGGCACCTTCAGGGAAAAATACAATCTACAGAGTAATTTATCTCTAAGTGTGATGCAATGTGATGCAGTCACCACTGGGTAGTTATAATTCAGTCAGCATTTCCATAGGAAATGCCTTTTTCGTTTTGCTAATAACTTTGGCCCCGTTTGATAAATCTTCATGAAACTTTCCAAAAAGGTGCACATTTTTTATCAGTTTGTGCATGGAGAGTTTCGGAGTGATCTGTCAAGTGAGGATAAGAAAAAAGAGGGGTCCCAAAATTTAAAATCCCCATGCATTTTCCATAGACTTCTTTAAGAAGCTCTGCCGCAAAAACTGCTGCACCGAAATACACCCAATTTGGCAGGAAGCTAGATCTTGGCCCATAGATTGTGCTTTCTGTGATGTATATCTGTTCAGAAGTTTTTGAGCAATTAAGGTTAAAAAATAATTGTATATCTCGATGGTTGGATCCACAAGAGGCACACAAGAGCCTCACAGGAGCGCCAATTTAAAAATAGAGTGTTCTGCTTGGCCCAGGGAGATTTTTTTCCCATGGGCCATCTCGCTCCTGTGGAACTCAGACTCCAGTCATGTTATGAGTGATGTAATATGTGAGGTCATACAAATTACATGGTGAGGACACACATTATAGTTAGCTCTGCTAAATATAACTGTTAAATTTGTGTGTTTTTGTGAGTTCAAAATGTTAATCTTATATATATATAATTATTATTGTTAGACCTGGCAGCTCTTGGCATGGTTTCCCTGTACCTTTTGCTTCTGACATCCTGTTTTTGGAGCCTGTGCTGCAATTCGTTTTGGCTTTTTTTTCATACTCTGGGCACTTTACCACTGCTAACCAGTGCTAAACTGCAAGTGCTCTCTGTCTAAATTGTATTGATAATGAATTATTCATAATTGGCATATTTGATTTACTAGTAAGTCCCTAGTAAGTGCATTAGAGGTGCCCATGGCATGTAAATCAACTAATGGGCCTGCAGCACTGATTGTGCCACCCACATGAGTAGCCTTGTAAACATGTCTCAGACGTGTCACTGCAGTGTCTGTGTGTGCAGTCTTGCACTGCCAATTCGACTTGGCAAGTGTACTCAATGTCCAAGCCTAAACCTTCCCTTTTTGTACATGTAAGGCACCCCTAAGGTAGGCCCTAGGTAGCCACATGGGCAGGGTGCAGTGTCTATTAAAGGTAGGATATGTACTGATGTTTTTTACATGTCCTAACAGTGAAATACTGCCAAAAACCATTTTCACTGTTGCTAGGCCTATCTCTTTAATAGGTTAACATGGTGGCTGTCTTTAAATATCCTTAAAGTGCGGTTTCCCTTTGAGAGCAGATAGAAATGTGGAGTTTAGGGTCTCTAAACTCCCAATTTAAAAATACATCTTTTGGTAAAGCTGTTTTTTTAGATTGTCTGTTTGAGAATGCCACTTTTAGAAAATGGGCATTTTCTTGCTTTGCCATTCTGTGCCTCTGCCTGCTTGTGTATTCCACTTCTGGGTCAGACTGACAGTTGGGCTGTTGTGAATTTCATCCAGACAGTGACACAAAGGGAGCTGGGCGTAGCCTGCATATCCTGATGAGTCTCATGGGCTACAGTGGGGAGGGAGAAGCTGACACTTACACCTGAAAACGCTGTTCCTGTCCTCACACAATGCAGTCTCCAAACCCCTGGTGTGTGTCTAGGGGCAGGCTTGGCAAGGCAGGATCTTGTGAACAATGGAGACTACTAGACAGGCAGAACAGGGTATAAGTAGTGGACCCAAAACCCGAGATTTTCAGATCACTTGTGGACCAAGAGGAACCTTTGAAAAGGAGAATAACTTGATGCTTGAGGAGGACCTGCCACTCTGCCTATTGCTTTGCTGTGCTGGCCTGCTGCTGCTGCTTCTACCTAAGTGGGAAAGGACTGGACTCTCCTTTCTACAATCCTGCTGGTGAAGTGTCTCCAAGGGCTTGGATTGAGCTTGCCTACTGGTAATAAGACTCAGGGACACCAAAGACTTCACTTACCATCCTCTGGGTCTACTTGCTGTGGATCCTAGCTTGCCAGGTGGTGCCTCCTTCAGTCTCTTGGCCCTTGGGAGTGGAAGTTGGTTGAAACACAGGAAAAACCACTGAACTGACTCCGGAAACATTGTCCAATTTGCCATGCATCTGAAGTCATTGCATTCTGAAGTAATTGCAATTTTTACATCAAGTAGATTGGAAAACCTACATAGAATTAATTACAAAAATCCAATCTGCTTAGGACCAGGACTTGAATCAGAAGTTGCTTATCCGGTTGCGGAATAAAAAGAATAATCTTTTTTACTTTCTTCATAATTAAAAAATTTCCTAACAGTGAAATACTGCCAAAAACCATTTTCACTGTTGCTAGGCCTATCTCTCTAATAGGTTAACATGGTGGCTGTCTTTAAATATCCTTAAAGTGCGGTTTCCCTTTGAGAGCAGATAGAAATGTGGAGTTTAGGGTCTCTAAACTCCCAATTTAAAAATACATCTTTTGGTAGAGCTGTTTTTTTAGATTGTCTGTTTGAGAATGCCACTTTTAGAAAATGGGCATTTTCTTGCTTTGCCATTCTGTGCCTCTGCCTGCTTGTGTATTCCATTTCTGGGTCAAACTGACAGTTGGGCTGTTGTGAATTTCATCCAGACAGTGACACAAAGGGAGCTGGGCGTAGCCTGCATATCCTGATGAGTCTCATGGGCTACAGTGGGGAGGGAGAAGCTGACACTTACACCTGAAAACGCTGTTCCTGTCCTCACACAATGCAGTCTCCAAACCCCTGGTGTGTGTCTAGGGGCAGGCCTGGCAAGGCAGGATCTTGTGAACAATGGAGACTACTAGACAGGCAGAACAGGGTATAAGTAGTGGACCCAAAACCCGAGATTTTCAGATCACTTGTGGACCAAGAGGAACCTTTGAAAAGGAGAATAACTTGATGCTTGAGGAGGACCTGCCACTCTGCCTGTTGCTTTGCTGTGCTGGCCTGCTGCTGCTTCTACCTAAGTGGGAAAGGACTGGACTCTCCTTTCTACAATCCTGCTGGTGAAGTGTCTCCAAGGGCTTGGATTGAGCTTGCCTACTGGTAATAAGACTCAGGGACAGCAAAGACTTCACTTACCATCCTCTGAGTCTACTTGCTGTGGATCCTAGCTTGCCAGGTGGTGCCTCCTTCAGTCTCTTGGCCCTTGGGAGTGGAAGTTGGTTGAAACACAGGAAAAACCACTGAACTGAGTCCGGAAACATTGTCCAATTTGCCATGCATCTGAAGTCATTGCATTCTGAAGTAATTGCAATTTTTACATCAAGTAGATTGGAAAACCTACATAGAATTAATTACAAAAATCCAATCTGCTTAGGACCAGGACTTGAATCAGAAGTTGCTTATCCGGTTGCGGAATAAAAAGAATAATCTTTTTTACTTTCTTCATAATTAAAAAGTGAGTTTCTTAAAATAAGATTAGAAGGACAGTTTAATGTCAAATACACTACACTGTGAAACTGTCAAGGCATAAGCAGAAACGTGTCTGTTTTCTTTGTTTCACTGCTTCCAATAAAGAGAGTTTGGAATACTCATTGGAGTCCCATGTCGATTAGTTTCAAACAATTAATCCTGTGGGATCCCACTTCTGTGCACAATAGAAAAAACATTTATATATTTAGGATTTTTTTATTATTTGATTAAAATTTGTTAAAAAAAATAACTTACTGTTGACTCATATCCTTGTTTTCTACGACTGACTTTTGTGTGGTAAGTTCATATAAAGCTTGTTTTTGTTTCTCAAGTTACAAACACATCTTTGGCAGCGTTCTAGACATGTTTTTAATTCATATATAAATTGCTGTTTCGATGTAATGCATACAAATATACTCTTACAAGTAACAGCCATCACATGTTAATATAATACATCTGGATGTTTTTCGAATTTGTTAAATTTAATGTATATTCTAACCATACTTCTATTCCTGTTTGCCATCAAAAGATTATGTAAATTTGACAGTGTTTTGGGGTTTTCTAGTTCTCCCAATCGCTTAGATAACATTTAATTTGATTTTATATCATACAGAAGAGTTTTTATCAATGTGTGAATTGATTTGTATTTCTGGTGCCTACTGCCACCAACTTTTTAAAAGTGTCAGCTTGATTTTAAAAGCTTCCATGACAAAGCAAAGTCGTTATGTGGCATTTTCATTCATTGTCATTTTTATACCATTACATATAAAGTTGGATGTTTATTTACATGACGTAGTGGACATATACACATGATAGTTTTCATATTTTGCTTTCGCAGAAAAAGGGCAAAGATGGAGGACATTGGCAGCAAGGCACAGGAGAAAACAGCCATCACTAGCACATAGGAAAAGGACACATCCATGAGCAGGAAAACTGCACCCACACACAGTCCCTCTATTACGAGTCAAGAGACTGCGTGAAGTTTGAGGAGACTACTAAGGGATAGTCAGTCTGGAAATTGAGCACCAGTAAGAAGCCAATGATCTGCTAACACGAACTAACATCCATGGTGTCTCAGGTGTAGGCTCCTCTGACACCGAGGTCTCACACCAACACCTTCAGCCTTCAAGAGGCCCCCCACAAACAACAATAGGGCTTCTGGTTGCACCCTGTACTGTCCCTATCTTCATGAAAATGCTCACCCAATCAATCAGTCAGGTTTTGTAAAGCACGGCTACTCACCCGTGAGGGTCTCAAGGTGCTGGGGGGAAGGGAGGGGCATTATGCGAAGAGCCACGTCTTGAGGTTCTTCCTGAAAATGGTGAGCGACGGGTTTTGTCTGAGGTGCAGGGGGAGGTTGTTCCAGCTCTTTGCTGCAATGTAAGTGAAGTATCGTCCTCCTGTGGTAGCTCTGCTGAAGCAAGGGATGGTGGCCAGAGCCATCTGGGTTGAGTGGAGGGATCTGGCGGGGTGTGGAAAGAGAGGCAGTGGTTCAGGTAGGCTGGCCTGCATTGTGTATGGCCTTGTACGTCTGGGTGAGTAGCTTGAACGTGATTTGTTCTCGACCGGGAGCCAGTGGAGGTTCCTCAGGTGTTGGGAGATATGTTCTCGGTGTTGGAGGTCCAGAATGAGTCTGGTGGCGGCGTTCTGGATGAGTTGTAATTTTTTGATGTTTCTAGTGGAGGTGCCGGTGTAGAGGGCGTTGCCGTAGTCGAGCTTGTCCTGCGCCAGTCTGCTGGGATCCATCTGAAGATCTCCTGAAGTTTGCGGAGTGTGTGCCAGCAGGAGGAGGCCACTGAGTTTACCTGGCGGGTCATGGATAGAAACAAGTCGAGGATGATGCTTAGGTTGCAGGCATGCTTAGTCAGTGCAAGGGGAGCACTGAGGCATGTGGGCCATCAGGAATCGTCCCAATCTGAGGTGGCGTTTCCGAAGATGATGAGCTCAGTCTTGTCTGAGTTGACCTTGAAGCAGCTTTCTCTCATCCAAGTGACAAAGGCTTTCATTCCTGAGTGGAAGTTCCTTTTGGTCGTGTCCAGGTCTTCGGAGAGGGAAATGATGAGTTGTGTTTCATTGGCATATGACACGATGTTCATACCGTGGCTTCTGACGGTGGCTGCGAGAGGGGCCATGTATACGCTGAACAGTGTGGGACTCAGTGAGTATACTTGGGGGACTCCACAGTTGACTCCTGTTGGCCTGGATGTGTAGGGCAGAAGTCTGACACTCTACGTCCTCCCGAAGAGGAAGGAGTGAATCCATTTCAGGGCTCTTCCGCAGATTCCTATGTCATGGAGTCTGGTACGTAGAGTGCTGTGGGAGACCGTGTTGAAGGCTGCTGAGAGGTCGAGAAGTATGATCTCTGCTGTGTGGCCATGGTCTAGGTTTAATCAGATGTCATTGGTGGCTGCTAGGAAGGCTGTCTAGGTGCTGTGGTTGCTGCAGAAACCAGACTGGGAGCTGTCCAGCGAGTTGTTGACCTCGATGAAATTCCATAGTTGTACATTGATTGCTTTCCCCAGTACTTTGGCTGGGTAGGGTAGCAGCGATATGGGCCAGAAATTCTTTAGTTCTGATGGGTTGGCCGAAGGTTTCTTCAGGAAAGGGAGTATTTTGGTGTGTTTTTAGTCCTCGGGGACGGTGCCAGTGTTGATGGAGCAGTTGATTGTGTGTTCTGGAGCTCGGGGTGATGGATGTGCTAACTCTGATGTATATGTGGTGTGGGCAGGGGTCCATGGGGAGCTCCGAAGTGTGTGCTGTTCATGATGGTGGACCATCTGTGGATGGTCTGGCTGGGTTCTAGGGGGGGTGGGTCGGTCACAAGTTCTGGTGCCAGGATTTTCAAGGAGGAAGCTGTCCTAGATCTTGCGGTGGAAAAAGGTGGCGAGTTTGTCGCAGAGGTCCTGTGGCAGGGGGATGCTGGTGGCATCGGAGGAGGGATCTGTGAACTTGTTGATGACTGAGAAGAGTTGCTTAGAGTTGTGTGTGGAGGAGTTGATGTGCTCCCGGAGTGCGTCCTTTCTTGCATTCTTGTTTTTTGGGTGGTGGGCGGCGGTTGCAGCTCTGAAGGAGGCGAGGTCTTCGTTGGTTTGGCTGTTCCTCCATTTTTTCTCTAAATGTCTGCGGGTACGCTTTGATTCTTGGAGTTCGGTGGTGAACCAGCTGGCTTTCTTGGGTACGCATTTGGCCGATGTCAGCCGGAGTGTGGGCGCATTCGGTGACCCATTCGTTGAGATTACCATGCTGTGTTTGCATCATCGGAGGGAGGGATTTGGCAAGAGATGAGGTGAGTTGCTTGTTGGTGATTTCATTCAATTTCCTGTTGGAGTCCTGGGGATGCGGGAGCGGCTGCCGGGTGCGGTGATTGTACACAAACAAAACAATGGGGCACACCAAACAGAACAGTATGTCTACTTAAGACATAATCAAATATTTTGAAGAGACCAAATGACATATCATGATCAATTTCCCTAAAAATGCTTGTTTGATTCTCTTTCTTCCTTAAATGAAATAAACTATCATAATTCAGACCAGAAAATACTGTATATAGATAAACAACTAACCAAAAAAAATGTATATGTCCATACAGATATAAATTTTAATACACAGAGAATAATTCTTCTTATATACATAAACATATACATATATATACAAAACATAAAAACAACAAATGAATAGCCATCAGCCGACACGTGTTTCGTCCTGACTGGACTTCTTCAAGGCTTTGCTCACTTCTATGCCCATTATGTTCGTGTCACATCTACCACACTCTGTTTCAAAATCAAAGTCAATCTCATCTTTTCCTTCTTCATCATCAATTTAAAGCAATGGACATTGCTAGTTTCATCTATTAGTAAATCGACTAGCCACCCCTCTTCCTAGGCTTTCGTTTTGCTTTCCAAACCCGTTTGTTGATATATCTAGGCAAAGCCCATCAAGGGAAAACTATGCCTCCTGTGTGCATTCCGTGAGCCCAGACATCAATGTGAGCCCTTCGCCGGCACTGATAAATGCCGCGTTAGTTCTTAGAAACGAGATTGTTCATAACCGTGACGGAGGGAATCACGTGCCCCCCGTGAGTCCTCCGATCATTATGTCCTGCCGGAAATCCTCGCCTGGATGGGTGCGGTGATTGTGAAGTGTCTGCAGTGGTGGTCGGTCCAGTCTGGGATGGAGATGGTCTCAATGGTGATCTGGTTGCTTGAGGTAAAGATGGGGTCCAGTGTGTGTCCTGCAACGTGTGTGGGTGCAGAGATCAGCTGTCTGAGGGTGGCAAGGTTGTCGAGAAGAGTGGTGGTGTTTGGATCGGCACGGTCATCAGGTGGAAATTGAGGTCGAAGAGGAGGTAGTTGTCTGATGCCAGGGCCTGGGGGCCAGTGATCTGTACAAAGTCCTCTATGAAAGTTGGGTGGGGCCAGGTGGCCTGGACACCAGGGTGCTGCAGATGGAGCAGTTGTGGTTGGAGTGGACCAGGAAGTGAAGGTCTTCCATGGTGGTGAATCTTTCTTCTGGGACGGCCTTGACACATAGTGAGGACTTGTGTATGATGGCGAGTCCTCCGCCCAGGCGGGAGGGCAGGTCCCTCCTTAGGATGTTGTATCCATCGGGAATGGCAATGGCAATGTCTGGTCCTGAGGTGGGGTTGGCCCAGGTCTTGGTAAGGAAGGCGATGTCTGGTCGGGCAGTGTCTATCAAATCCCAGAGTTCGATGGCGTGCTTGTGGAGGGAGCGGATGTTCAGGAGCAGGCAGTTCATGTGGTTGTGGAGGTTGTTGGTATCTCTGTGTGTGGAGAGTACCTTCAGCTTGTTGAGGATGGCACTGAAGTTGCAGTTCCAACAGGTGAAAGGTCTGTGGGTGTCCTTGGGGGAGATGATGCAGCAGTTGCTGACATGTCCAGTGTTGAGGCGGAGCAGGGTCTCGGCGTTGTAACGGAGGCAGGCCAGGGAGTGGTTTAACAGAGATCCAGGGTTCCTGGAGCTGGGTGCGGTCCGGGCGCAGACGGGTTTGCCTTTGTGGCACCTTTAGCACACCAGCAGTGGGCCTGCTGCGTGCTGCCACTATTAAGAAGGGGAGGGGGGCAGGGAGAGCAGTCAGCTGGGAGGCGGGAGGGTGGGAAAGGTGCCTCACAGTGGGGGGAGGGTGGCAGAGGAAAGGTGGGGAGAAGGAAAAGAAAAGGAAAAACTAGTGAATAAAGGCAGAAAAGTAAGAGTGGAACAGGGCAGAAGAAATAAAGAGAGATGGAAAAAGAAGGAAAAATGAGTGAAAATAGGCAGAAAATGCAGGAGTGAAAGAGCAACAGAGAGAAATACTTACTTGTGATGGCCACTAGGCCACCAGGGATGAGGCGCAGGGACGAGCCAGCGGGTGGAGGAGGGCCTAGAACTGAAAGTCAGGAGGCTCTCAGTTCGTCCCGGGCAAAAGGCTGAGGCAGCAGCAGCCCGATGAGCTGGGGAGGGCAGCAGACGCTGGCCAGGAGGGCAGTGCAGTTGCCCTCTCACAGTGCTGCGGGGGACATTTAGAAGGGGAGGGGGAGCAGACAGCTGGGAGGCGGGGGAAGGTGCTTCACAGGGGAGGGGAGGGGAAGAAGAAAGGAGTGGAGAAGGAAAAGAAAAGGAAAAACAAGTGAAAAAAGGCAGAAAAGCAGGAGTGAAAGAAGGCAGAGGAAAAGGGGAAGGATGGAAAAGAAAAGGTAAAACGAGTGAGAAAAGGCAGAAAAAGGAAGAGTGAATGAGCGACAGAGAGAAAATACTTACTTGTGATGGCCACTAGACCACCAGGGATTAGGCGCAGGGAAAAGCCTGCGGGTTGAGGAGGGCCTCGAACTGAGATTCAGGAGTCTCTCAGCTCGTCCTATGCAAAAGGTACAGGCAGTAGCAGCAGCCAGAGGAGCTGGGGAGGACAGCAAACGCTGACCAGGAGGTCAGTGCAGTTGCCCTCTCACAGCGCTGCTACCACCATTAAGAAGGGGAGGGGGAGCAGTCAGCTGGGAGGCGAGGGAAGGTGCTTCACATGGGAGAGGGGGGGGCAGGAGAAAGGAGGGGAGAAGGAAAAGAAAAAGAAAAACAAGTGAAAAAAGGCAGAAAAGCAAGAGTAAAACAGGGCAGAGGAAAGGAGGAGAGATGGAAAAGAAAAAGAAAAATGAGTGACAAAAGGTAGAAAAAACAAGAGTGAAAGAGCAACAGAGAGAAAATACTTACTTGTGATGGCCCCTAGACCACCAGGGATGAGGCCTAGGGAGGAGCCTGGGGGTGGAGGAGGGCCTTGAACTGAGAGTCAGAAATCTCTCAGTTCGTCCCAGGCAAAAGGCAGAGGCAACAGCAGCACTAGCCAGAGGAGCTGGGGAGGGCAGCAGACGCTAACCAGGAGGTCAGAACATCAGAGGTCTCGGGTGAGGTTTGCCGTTGACACTCGAAGCCGTTATGTTCCATCCCCACCCAAAGAGTATGGTGATGGCTACTTTCCAGGGAGTATGGAACAGGTGATTGCTAGAAAGCAAGTGATCTCTCAGTTCCTTCAAGAAGTAGAGGCGAAGGCTCACCAAGATGAGTATACCGACTGGTACAGAGAGCTCTGAAGCCTTATGTTCTATTGTGTCCTAATCTTCGCTGCTATTGTTGTTGTGTCCCACAATATATCTTCCTCCTCTGCCCCTAAACGCACCCTAGTGTGTGAAGATCCACAGTTAGTGTACAGTCCCACTTGGGAACTTCAAAGTCCTGCCCCTCTGTAGGGGGCCTAGCTAGTCCTTGCCTTGAAAGAAGAAGAAAATAGCCAAGAATGTTGTTCCTGGCTCAGTGAAGCCGTTTTGACACTCTATTTGGGTTGATTGATTAACTTTACATTTATAATAGACTTTGGACATTTTCTTTGAAAAGAATCATTCCTTTAGGACATTGGAACTCTCTGGCTTTACTTTTTTGGAACATTTATAACTTTTTGATTCTGTTTTGTGAACTTTATCTACTTTTGACTATGTACAAAGACGGGTATCCTGATGTTCCCAATGTTGTTTTCCCCTCTGAACCTATGTTGAATCTACTTCCATGGACTACTCCTCTGTTTTGTTATTTATTGTTATTTCTTTCCTTTTCCAGGACAGTTAATGTTTGCCTGAAAGTTTATTTTCAAACTCTTTAAAATATTTTAAATAAAAAATATTTTTCAGACTTTGAAGTTGCTGTGTTCTTAGTTAGGTATGTGCATGTGGTAATGCTTATAGATGTATGTGAATGTGCTGCTAAATGGGTTGATAACTATTCCACACTCTGTAACACATTGCATTACAACATTCTTAAGCACACAAATTTATGGCTCATCAAACAAGACATGCCACACAAGTTAACGGTCAATGTAAGATTTATTTATTGAAAGAGAAGAATAATAAGTGTTTATAGATGAATCAGAAGTTGTGGGATGGGTTATTTTAACAACTGCATTGTGCTTGGTGAGGATGGGTGATTGAGTAGTAGATACATAGTTTATGGAATAGGGAGTCACTGTCCACTCTCCATGGGTGGTGAGATGGGAGGGGTTGCCCACCCATTTTGAGCTGTGCAATAATTGGCGCAATGGTGGTTGTGGAAAGGGAGTTGGTGGGTTTGTGGGTGAGGTAGGCTTCACAAGTTGCTTTTCGGTCCCAGTTGACTGGGGCATATGCCTTGGTCCTGCAGATTGATACACAAACAGTGTGTGATGTGGCCTGTGTCATCTTCATCCACAAGGAGTCCTCTCATCTCTTCCTCCCTCATTAAATGGAGATGTTCCTGGCACAACTTTGACATGTGTGGTGAGATAATTGAATTTCTTCGGAGGTTTATTTCTGTCAGCCCAAGTACCTTTACTGGTGAGTTGAGATGTAGTGAAAGGAATTGCCCATGTTATTAATATCTACTTCGCAGTTAATAGTTGCTGGAAAAACTGATCGTCCCAGAGGATAGTATTTGCCCATGCCAACCACCCCTCCCGTCTCACTTTTATAGCCTGAGTGATGGGTTCAGGAGAGTCCTGAGTAGGCACTACAAACACTCATGCATTAGTAGCTGCTGTCTGGCAACTTTCAATGCTAATGTGTTGCCTAGGAGGGAGCCTCCTCGCTGGCCTTGAGATCTTTTTGAAGAGGTTGTCTTAGGTGGGTATAAACAATCCCCTCCTCTTGCTTTGAATTATGAAGAAAACTTGAAGGAGGCTGGGGAATTTCACACCACCATCCACTTGTGATTGTAAGAAATTGGCCCTCATTATGACATTGGCAGTAAATCCCACTTACCGCCATGCTGACTGCCGCCAACATACCGCTGCAGCAGCAGATATCCACTCATCATATTATGACACACACACACCAATCCATCACTATTCAGCCACAGACACAAGTCCGCCACACCAAAGGTCAGTGATAAACTGGCGGTACCAAATCCCACACCATTACGTCAACAGAACTACACCCACAACATTATGACCCACGAATCACCTCGATGGACATTCAATGGCGGTAAACCATTAGTGGTACATACCGCCACGCTCAAAATACACACACACATACAAAACAACTCCACATTGGACAATTCAAACTACACACACCACACCCATACACCCACACCACTCTAAAACACACACCCACAAACCCTTTACGAATACAAAACATTGCCACGAAAGAGAGAGACAGCAAGAGCACTCACACAACCAGAGCCACATACCACCATCACCTAGACACCACCCACGCACCTTACATCCCCCCCAACACATCACCCTACACACCCTCACCCACACTACACCCATGGCACCACAACAACACCCCAGATTCTCTGAGGAGGAGCCAAGGGTGGAGGAAATTATCCGGGTAGAGCTACAGCTATTTGGATCACAGGTGCAGCAGATATCCATTGCTAGAAAGATGGCGCTATGGCGGAGGATCGTGGACAGGTTCAACGCCGTGGGACAGCACCCCATAATAAGGGACGACATCAGGAAGAGGTGGAACGACCTACAGGGGAAAGTGCGTTTCATTGCAGCAAGACACCAGCTCACAGTACAGAGGACTGGAGGTGGACCTCCACCTCCTCCCCCAAAACTAACAGCATGGGAAGAGCAAGTCTTGGCAATCATGCATCCTGAGGGCCTGGCAGGAGTAGCAGGAGGACTGGACTCTGGTAAGTCAACTCTTTACTACTATCACCCCCCTACCTGCCTGCCATCACATACCTCCACCCTCATTCCCATCACTGCACCACCTCCCACACACCCCACCATCACTTCTCACTCATCCCAATGCCAAGCCCATCATGCTGTACCAATGCATGGACACCCCTCTCAGACTTGAACTGCCATGGCTCTCCTTCCTATGTCCCCTTGGACAATGCACCTGTGCCACGAATAGACTGGACTCTACCTTGGACTTTCCTCCATCATCACCCCAGCCCATTGCACTTGCCTCTCTACCTCTTAGCACTTATATAAACACCCTTTGAAAAAGTCAAGTATGGAGTATATAAAATGATTTAAGTATGCATTCGTTTAACAAGGTTTAAACAGTGCAAATCAACAGTACAGTGAAGTATACATAGGAAAGACCTGTAGTTGGCTGCAGTCAACATACCAGAAGCAATAGTGGACCACCAATATCGGCAAAAAGAGTTGTGAAAGGGTACAGTGAGTGGGCATAGAAGTGGGAATTCACAGCCTGCCAGTGACAATGTCAAACACAAAACTGTCAATGAAATGTGAAGTTACACTGTCTTACCTATGTGTCATTGGAAGTATTGACGTATCACTGCAGTTCTGTTATCCTCATCCGCATCCTCTGCCTCCTCATCTTCACTGTCAACAGGGTCCACTGCTGCCACACGGCCATCTCCAGCCTCCTCCTCCTGCAGAAAAGGCACATGGCGTCTAAAGGAAAGGTTGTGCAACATGCAGCATGCCACGATTACCTGGCAGACCTTCTTGGGTGAGTAGCACAGGGATCCACCTGTTAGATGGAGGCACCGAAACCTGGCCTTCAGGAGGCCGAAGGTACGTTTCTATTATCCTTCTTTTTTTCCCATGCGCCTCATTGTAACGTTCCTCTGCCCTTGTCCAGGGATTCCTCACAGGGGTCAGTATCCATGAGAGGTTGGGGTAACCAGAGTCACCTGCAAATATCAAAGGACAACTGTTAGCCACACACTATGCCATATGGCCCATACCATACCCATACACCAAATATGCTGGGTGGGAACCAGGGCTCACCTATTGGCCACACCCTGTGCCTCTGGAGTTGGACCATCACATTTGGGATGCTGCTATTCCTCAGGATAAACGCATCATGCACAGACCCAGGATTGACATGTGAGATGTACTGGTTCGCCAAACACACCATCTGCACATTCATTGAATGAAAACTTTTATGATTTCTGAAGACCTGTTCATTCTGGTGGGGGGGGGGAATGCAGTATGTGTTCCATCAATCGCCCCATAGATGTTGGGGATATGTCCCATTGCATAGAAGTCAGCCTTCACTCGGGCCAAATCCTCCACACAGCTGCACATGTGTTTAATCAGGGCAGACAACACTCTTTTCAGCACTATTGAGAACACTGGCTGTGACATTCCTGCTGCCAAGCCCACTATCACTTGGAAATAACCAGTTGCCAGGAAATGGAGCAGAAATAGAACTTGCAAAAGAGGGGGGATCCCAGTAGGGTGACGGATGGCAGATATCAGGTCAGGCTCCAATTGGGCATACAGCTCTGTGATTGTGGCCCTGTCAAGTCTGTAGGTGAGGATAATGTGCCTGTCCTCCTTTGTTGCCAAGTCCTCTAGGGGTCTGTACATGGGGTGATGTCTCCATTTCCTATTCATCCGCAGCGGTTGCAATCTATGGGGCAAAAGAGTGAGGAGACAGTCATAATATGTACATTGTAGCCGCTACAGTTCAATGCATGATGTGATTTCTTAATGTATTAGTGGCATATGTCTTGAATGTACAGTTTGATCTGTGACGCAGTTAGGATCCATGGTCAACCTCCCTCCCTTGAAAAGGCGTCCTCCTGTCCTGTATGGAGGGACAGGTGGAAGTGAGGTAATTCCGCTGACATTGCACGCCATTGCTGGAGGCGGTCAGGAACCGCTGTGCAACTCCTCATTGGTTATTATTGGGCCCTATGGGGTACAGTGGCCAGTGGTGATGGACACCGGCGGTGATGGTATGCACCGTCGCAAACATCACCGCCATTTTCTATCTGTTCACTCACTTGCTACCTGACCTTCAACAGGACAGGGCCTACACTGCATGTGCTGCTGTGGTCTGTGTCTGGAACCTACTATGGCCCGTGTGACTGGGGAAAGAGCACCTGCCTTCACTTCGGCGGAGTTGGAGCGACTGGTGGATGGGGTCCTACCCTAGTACGGACTGCTGTATGGACCTCCAGACCAACAGGTGAGTACACTGTGAGCACCATGCATGGGGCATGAATGAATGGAGTGCTGTTTGTAAAGGCCTTGTGTAGGGGGGTTGGTGGATAGGCCCTTGGTAGCGTGCAGCATGTATGCTGGGCCATGTCTGTGCATAAGGGGATGAGAGGGCTATGGTGTGCCATGAGTATAACAGGCAGGACGGTCTGACTAATACCTTTCCCTGTGTATATTTCCTCTGCAGGTCAGCGCCCATCAAAAGAAGGGTATATGGCATGCCATCGCAAAGGACGTGCGGACCCTGGGGGTCTATGGCAGGCGGAGCAACCACTGTCGGAAACGGTGGGAGGACCTGAGACGCTGGGCACGGAAGACAGTGGAGGCTCAGCTGGGGATGGCTTCCCAATGAGGAAGGGGTGCCCATTGGACCCTGACCCCCCTGATGGCTCCCATACTGGCGATGGCCTATCCGGAGCGGGATGGGTGCTTGGGGGCATCACAGCAGCAACAAGGGGGTGAGTACTGTGCCCATCATTACTACTTACGCCTGGTGGGGTGGTATCCGGGTGGTGGAAGTGTGCCTGCGGGTGCCCCTAGGTCAGGGCTGACATTGCAGTGTAGATTCCATGTTGGGCAGGGTTCTAATGTGATATTCCTCAAACCTAGCTAGTAGGCATCCACTACTGGGCAGGGGTGTGTGGGTCCCAGGTATGCTGTAGTGGGCCGTATGGGTCCCTCCCCATGCCCTGGTGACTAGCATTGTTACTGTTAGTGCATTGCATAGTGCATAGGGCTTTTCCCTGTGTGTGAGGGTGCTGTGTACGCCAACAGTAGTGTTGGTGTAGCCATTGACCAAGTGTATCCTTTGTCTCTCTCCCCCTTTCTTGTTTTGTCATCCTGTCCTTATGTGCATTAGCATCATCTGGCGGAGAAGCAGAGGCACCAGCAACGGAGGGAGCTGCATCCCACAGGACCCAGGAGGCAGAGTCCACTGACGGTGAGGGCACCAGTGGGATGCAGGGCGAGGGGAGCACCACGGCGGAGTCAGGGGGGGACAGTTCAGACATGGATACCTCCTCTGATGGAAGCTCCCTGGTGGGGGTGGACACCTCTGTGCCCACCCCAGCTACAGGTACAGCCGCCAACCCCCATACCAGCACTGCCCTCCCAGCAGCCCCTCAGCGAGTAGCCTGTGCCCGCTCACCCAAGAGGGTTGGCATCTCCTTCGCCCCAGGCACCTCAGGCCCCGTCCCTGCCCTGAGTGAGGAGGCTATTCACCTCCTGCAATCCATCTCTGTTGGGCAGTCAACCATTGTGAATGCCATCCAGGGGCTGGCAGCCCAAATGCAACAGACCAATGCATTTCTGCTCTGGCCTCCTCTCTGATGGCAGTCATTGTCCCTGTTTTCACCCTCCCCCCACCCTCTTCCTCTACCCAATCCCATTCCGCTCAACCCCAACTTATCCCAAGCACACAGGCAGACGAGCATGCACACAGGACAACACACAAGAATGGCACAGGCAAACACAGGCACCACACATCATCCCACAAGGCCCTCACACAAGCACCATCCGATGCAGACATACCAACATCCACTGCCTCCACACTGTCCCCCACAGTGTCCCCCTCCTCTTCCTCCTACACCTCCCTCCCAGTTGCGTCTACACTCACACCTGCATGCACTACTTCCTCATCCACTACCTCCATCATCAGCACACCTATCAGAACACACACCTCACTGGAAGTCACCCCCCCAACATCCATGCACACGACCCCTATGTCCTCTCCCACTGTGTCTGTCACCCTCCTCCCAAAGTACACAAACTCAAGCACTCAGACACCCAACAGACATCCACCTCATATCAGCATCCAGCCCATACACCTGCAACCAAACACAGCAGACAGACACCTCCTACAACCACTCCCTCTTCCTCCACTCCCAGACCTTCTCCCTCTTCCCGTCCCAATGTCCCTAAGAAGCTTTTCCTCTCCACCATTGACCTCTTCCCTACCCCTCCCCTGTCCTTCATGTCTGGCCAGGGTGTGTAAAACCTAGGCAAGCACCTCAGCCACCCAGTCTACGGGTCCAGTAGTGTCCCCAGCAACTTCTGGTGGGAAGGGATCCTGGGCACCAGGCAGCCATACAGAAAGAGGGCCTTTCCCAAGTGCTGCCAGGAAGGTCAAGGTGCCACCCCCAGCTGCTACCGTGAAGGTAAAGGTGCCACCCCCAGCTGCTGCCAAAAGGAGCAAGGAGCCATCCCCAGCTGCTGCCAAGAGGAGCAAGAAGCCATCCCCAGCTGCTGCCAGGAAGAGCATGGGGGCCTGCACCCGCAGGCAGAAAGGACAACAGGCTTGATGGTGGGACTCAGTCAAAGCCCCCACCACCAACCATGGTGGTGCAGTCGTCCGAGGCTTCAGGGGATGAGCTGGAGCTTCCCTCCACAACCACCAGCAGCAGCAGCACCATCACCACCACTAAGCAGCCATCACCGCCGGCGGACAGTGTGAAGTCCTGCCTCCATGGGCTGTTGTGCGGGCTGTCCCTTCAAATCCTGTGGGATTGACACCCACCTGAAAGACTGTGACCTTGCACTCCCCAAGACCTGCATCACAGGGCACAATGCCCCCTCCAGAACCAGTGGAGATGCCGTCCACTCACCCCATACTCCCCAGGATGAACATCACAGGGCACGATGCCCCCTCCAGACTGAGTGGAGAAGCCATCCACTCACCCCATCCTCCCCAGGGTGCCCCCTCCATAACCAGTGGAGAAGCCATCCACTCTCCCCATTCTCCCCAGGAAGAAGATCACAATGCCCCCTCCAGAACCAGTGGACAAGTCACCCACTTGAGACACTGTGGCCTTGCACTCCCTAGGACCAAGTACACGCATGTTGCCCCCTCCAGAGCAAGTGGGCAAGTCACCCACTTCAGAGACTGTGGCCTTGCACTCCCCAGGACCAAGCACAGTACATGTTGCCCCTCCAGAGCTAGTGGGCAAGTCACCCACTTGAGATACTGTGGCCCTGCACTCCCCAGGCCCAAGCACAGGGCATGTTCCCCCCTCCAGAGCCAGTAGGCAAGTCACCCACTTGAGAGGCAATGGCCTTGCACTCCCCAGGCCCAAGCACAGGGCATGTTGGCTCCTCCAGAGCCAATGGGCAAGTCACCACTTGAGAGACTGTGGCCGTGCACTCCCCAGGACCAGGACCAAGCACAGGGCATGTTGCTCCCTCCAGGACCAGTGGTGCTGTTCCATCCGCTGGCTGAGGTGTCCCCCGTTCTTCGTCCCCCTGTGGTGCCTGCCTATTTTCTGAACTGATGCCCCTGCAGTGTTCTCTCCGTGTTGTTGCAGGATTCAACTGGGGCCTTGGAATTTGTGATGTGGCCCTGTGGCCCACGAACATTGAGGACTGGGCAGTGTCCCTTGATTTGTAAATATGTATATACTTTTAGATTGGATGCACGTATTACTACTTTATTTATCTTATTACACTCACTTTTATCTAATCATGTTGTCCTTGCATTTGTCCAGAGGGGTACGGGTGTATATATTATGTTATTGCATCTGCTTGTATGTATGGTGTTGGGGGTGTTGTGTGTTGCGTGTGTGTGTGTCACTCTCTCCCCCCCACCCCCGTGTGCTTGGCAGCTGTACTCACCGTGGTCATCTTCACTGTCGTTGGTGATCGTGGTGGAGCAGGGTGTAGAAGAGCATTGGTAATATATGAAGTTCAGGCTCCATGGCGGCGTGGAACTTCCCTGAGTCTCCACAGGTGAGTTGTTTCCCTTCTGTGCAGTGTTTCCGCCAAGCTTTTGATGTCGTTGGTACCACCCCAGAAAAGGTGGCGGTTTCCTGTCTCATAATATGGTGGGTGGAACATTAACTTCCACCTGGCTGTAGGTGGCTACCGCTGTGGTGTCTGTTGATTCCGCTCTAGCGGTCAGTGTGTTAAAGTATCTGTCTGTCTGAGCTCTTTCCGCCATGGTCATAATTTGGCAGTAGTTACCGCCAGCCTGTTGGCGGTATTACTGCCACTTTATCACTGACCGCCAGGGTTGTAATGAGGGCCATTGTCTTTAGGCTCTTTATCCGTGGGAGCTACAAGAAGAGGGAAATGCAATAATCATTTTCGATTTTGGACATTGTGTAAATTCATATAACAGTAACATTGTACACGCATTTTGAATGCTTTTTTGTAAATAAATGAAATGTTACAATATTATCTACTGTATTGTTCACTATTAACCATTATGTTTTGTGACAACGTAATATAAAATATAATCTTACCTGCTATTGCCAGGGATGCTTCATTTGTGGAAGAACTCTTAGATGCCAGCTGCTGAACCTGGGTATCGAAAGACTGTGGTGGGAATGTGCCCTTAGATACAGGAACTGGTGAAAATAATAAAATAAAAATTCTGATTAAAGACATTATGGCTGAGATTAATTCTATTTTTTACACAAATATACTCAAGGCAGTTAAATATTTTATACATATATGTAAGTTTCAGTTGATAACAATGACATTATCAGTGGACAGACAATTTTTAGAAATGAGAATGGTAAAAATAAATAATTCATGGCTGTAGATCTTAGCACATGTGTGGGTTAACCTGATGGATGGAAGGAAGTGGGTTGACAAAATGTCCCCATATGATTTATGGATGGGACATAGTGAGGATGCCAGAGGCTTTTGAAGCCATGAAAGATAAAAATACATCAAATAAGTATACTCAAATGGTATCAGTATAAGGTGGCTTTCGACACACATACCAAAAACAAGAACTTACACATATCTGGATAAAAGCTAGGGGATAAATATGTTATTGTTGGCAAAAACCAGCATGACATGAAACATATAAATAGTAAAGTATGAATTAAAAGCATTTACCAAATATATGCAAGACAGGCATGGGCAGCTTAAGTGGTTAGTAAGTTGTGCATATATATACTTATCATTAAATCTGAACAATGAAAGGATGTGTATGGTGACAGTAGGACAGCAATATTAGACTTATACATTCACAAAATACATTTTGCAAAAGTGATGTGCAAAACAAGGAATTTAGGTTACTTAATGGAATAGTCTGTTAAATTATCTGTGTTAAGGTCTAAAAAAACAAGACATATAGAACAGAAATAATTTACAGTATCATATGTATCAGTGTGGCATCATTATGTGGGTAGGTGGGATGACATTGGGATTACCAAAAACAGTAAGGTTCTCGGTGGAAAGGATATATTAACTCTTATTAACAGGGGGTGAAAGAGAGACTGGATCTTGCTCTAGTTCCAGTAAGAGCATTTGCCACCTGTGTTCTGGAAAATGACGTCTTCACTCACCTCTTTCGTCTTGCCTTTTCTTCTTAAAGTCTGCTAAGGTATCTTCCTCCACCCTCAATGATTTGTCAGAGTCTGCCTCCTCCAGCCACATGGCTGTCTTCTCTGCTCCACTGAGGGTGTATGGAGGCAGACCTTATGGGTCCCTATAGAGTTCTACAACAATGGTGACAACAAGGTTTGTCTCCACCTCAGTAAAGTTCCTACTCCTCTTGAGTGGGCTGCTTGCATTTTAGTAGCTTTAGCCGCTCTGCGGATCCGCTCTATGGAATTTTATGGTCATAAATACAATTGCAGGATTCTCTTCTGCCTTGTGCAAAGAGTGAGAGACTCTTAGGTCTTTACATCTGGGTGGATTGTTCCACTGTGAATTGTTGATAGCTTCCAGGTGAAGATCCTTGACCAGTTGTAGGTGGAACTCTACTTCTGCAGAGGTCTGTCTAAGCTTGTGTGTTTGTTTTTGTGGTTTGTGCACCAAGTGTATTACATATGAACAAATAATTCCATTATGTCAACTTCTACTTATGGTCCTTTTCTACATACTATTTTGCTCTGTTGGTAACCTATCTAATTCCGTTTCTATGTTCTCCCTGAGTTTTCAAAGTTTCCATCTTCGCCCAACTCTGCTTGTGGGAGTAGTTTCTTCCAAAAAGGAATTTGCTGTAACGGTTTACCACATAACTTTTTGTCAGATATATATCCTACTAAAAGTAATTTTCATGCTGAATTTCTCCATCACAAACATACTTTTAATTGATGCATTCGGAAAGTTTAAAACATTTTAAAAATATTTCAATAATGTTTTATTGACATGTCTAAGCATATATTCATGACCAAAGGTGGGCTGAACTGATTATTACTTAAATTTACTTTACTAATGGCATATTGTTATCTACAGAAGATGGGCAGCTCCACTGTGTACATTATTAAAAAAAACAAAAGTGTCATGTTTTGGAGAAGCCTACCTCTGGTGCTGATGTGTACCAATGTAGCTTAAAACAGACTGCCTAGTTTTGATGCCACCCCATGTCTCCTTCTTCACTACTCAACATTTCATGTCTTTTGATCTCACTCTTGCAGGTTCTTTTTCATTCCTGCTTTGTCCTCTTGCCACTTTTTTCCTATCTTTGGTTCCTCTCTTTTGCTGAGAGACAAAGCCTCCTGTTGCACAATATGTCCCAGGCCTCAAAAAGTACTGTGGTGCCCATCTCCCGCAATCACCAGCATAAATTAAGCACTTATAATACATTGCAATAATGTTGCATACTATCTATGTTGTATTGACAAAACTGAGCTGAACAGGTTTTCTCTTTCACCTGCTCGTTTTTGTAATCTAAAGAGTAAAGGCACCACCCGGCCCTGTTGTGTAAAGCTACCAGTTCCGAGTTATTGCGAACACGTCCCTGGAAACTTACAAATGTTACAGGTTTTCTGGCGCGCACACAAACCATCTGAATTCAAAATACGTTGCATTGAAAAAAACACCAAAATTAAATTATTTTCAAAATAATACACGTATTAATACTAGCATTGAACGTTTAAGTTAGCGGACTGAAACCCATGGTAACATTTTCAATCACCACGGTTTAACCCCACCCGTCCACCTTGCTGCAGTGACGTACTATGTTACCAAGGGGAATGGCCGAACCTACTATTTTAGTTGCATCTTGAAACATGTTCCTGTTCTGTAAAACTTTCCTCGATGATTAGATCCAGAGACGGTGCTGGTGAGCAAAAGGATTTTGCTACAACAGCACTGATTAGGAACAGTCACGGATGGAGACATTGTGTACACTGAAAAAAAGCAAGACATTTCACTGGCCAACAGTGCATGTTTTTGGTCTAGCCTGGTGGCAGCCTTATTTTCTCTTTTTTTCCCTCATGAATCAAAAAAGCACAGGCAAAAAATCATAAATGTATGCATACATAGAGGGGCGTTCGATCTGCCACAATGTACAACAGGCAGTAGAGCCTAAAAAACGTTCATCAGTGTCAAGATTGATGGTCGAAAACTTTATTTTGCAATGCATTTTTATTGCCGTTATTTATATTTTCACTATTTTACGTCATTCTTTTGTGTTTAAACAAGATCCTAGGGGGACAGTAATTCAAGCTAGTGTCTTGTATTTCAACCAACAAGAATCATTTTGCAGTGACATGTAATGAAATACATTTTTTTTTACATTTGTACCTCTATTTGCTATGTTTTTGTTTACTTTACATTTGGGCTACAAGCATGTGACAAATTTAGATGGCAGAATGTTTTCTTTTTTTCCTTTTTGTGACATTTGCTTCCCATATGTTTTTTGAACATTTTTATGGGCGAGCACAAGGTGCTCCATCCATTCTGTAATCTCTCTTTGGGCTTGAAAACACGCCCATGTCACGTCAGTCACTTTCATTGGTTCGTGGGCTTGCCTTTTAAAATCTGCTTGCTTTAATTTGTGAAAGGCATGCATAGTCATGCCTTTTCTGGTGTTTAGCACACCTACACAGCAACGGTAAATTACCAAAGACATACGAGGCTCGATGTTTTCAGTCTGGAGTCCGGACTACTTTATCTGTTAATTTCCACGCAGTGCGATCGCGCTGCATTTTACATAGCGTGATCGCGCTGCATTTTATTTTGCTTTACAACGCTAATAGCTCTAACTCGAACAAATGTGAGACCCGTTGCATTGAAAATGCTTGTTATTTATTGGTATTTCAAATAGTACATTTCTTTATTCACATAGCCATAACATGTTACTTGGAGGTGCATTTCATCATACTATATTGTCTATAAGTGGCTACTTGATGCATTCCGATGCCACAAACGCAGGTAATCTTTACCGCAATCTTATATCCGAACATGTGGGCATCTAAAGTGCCTCTATTTTACAGTGGCATGTTTGTGAGACAGGGAGTCAGCTTTCATCCATTGCTTTTCAGTGTGCCTGTGTAGTCACCCTCTCATAGAGCGTACACCAATAAAAAAAGATATAGAGCAAAAATAAATACCATAACTAAATAACCAGATAACCAATTAACTTACTTATACCTGGTTAGTACAGCTATGTGGTGTGTGGTTGCGGTTGCTGGGTCCCCGCGCGCATCTCTGCGGGTCCCTCCACCCATCTGTTTCCAGTGGAGGCCCCATCACAAGAGTGGGGGGGGGTCACCCTGGGGGAGGTAGCCAGACAGGTGTGCAGGGAGGGGGGCAATTGCCAGCCTTGCATGTCCAAGAGTACAAGCAGAGGGTTAATGTTCATCTACACCTAGCTCATGCTGTGCCGTCACCTCGTCTGGGGGATAATCTGTGACCGCATCCATAGACCCCCATGTGCCTCCACCCCTGCTCACAGGTGTGCTCTCGGGTGGCGCCTCAGTCCTCTCATCTCCTCCCTCTGTATCACCCTATTTCAGTGCCCCGACCATTGTGTGATGTCTGTTACCCATGTGTCCAGCCTAGGCCCCTTTTTATTTTTCCAGGCCATTACCACTCTCCTACGCTAACACCAATGCCAGGTCTGTTAACCTGCTCCCCACCTTTTTGGAGGAAGGCTTATCGAAGAGCCCCAGTAAATATAATGCTGGCCCATTATTTAGTTGTCTATTCAAGACATTGTTGAGCCTTGCAAGGACTTCCCCCCAGTAGTGTCTCAGTGGTGGACAGTCCCAAGTCAAAATTTGAACGTCAGCGTCAGTTACCTGGCATCGAGGGCAAGCCCCCCCTCGCCACCCCGTATATCCGACTAGTTCTATGCGGTGTGAGGTAGGTGCTGTGGATGTGGTTGTATTGAATATACTTCAGGCGCATGTTTCGCAAAACTTTGTGTGCATGTGCTAGCGTTCTAGCCCATTCAGTGTCTGTCAGACTTCTGCCTATATCTGCGTACCATTTGAGTTGCAGACCATCCAACGGCCTTTGAATCATCCTGTTTAATGCCTAATAGATGCATGTAATCAGGTGGGATCTCCCTCCCACAACCAGCATAGTCTGTAGGACCGCAGTCGTGGGAGTTTCCTCATTACTGTCACCCCATAAATCCTTTAGGGCATGTGTGAGGGCTTCATAGGTCAAGAATTGGCCAGCAGTCAAGGCCATCTGTTCCAATAAATCCCCAAAGGATACCAGCAAGTTTTAGTTGTCCAATAGTGAAGGAGGAACAGGGTTCAACGTGCGGTAGTTCGACAAGGGGTAGGGCCGGGGCATAGGGGTTAGTCGTGGCTGTTCTCTTAAGGCCTCTGAGCCAGGCAGTTATGACCATGGACACCAATATGTTTGGTTTGGGGGTTATATGCCTCCCACAAAGCAGTCGGGCCATGAACTCCTCGCCTCTCTCAGTCTCTCCATCTAGGGTACTCGCTGACAAGTCCAACCCATTTAGCCATTGTGCCGGCCACCGAAGTTGGGCCGCCAGGTTGTATAACTTGAAGTCAGGGAGTCCAAGTCCACCCACTCCTGCAGCATGCAAAGAGTCCCTAGTGCTACCAGATGGCGTCCCCCGTCCCACACCAACTCTTGCCGTAGCGTATCCTGGGATTGAAACCATGACATCGGTGTGTGCACCAGTAGGTTGGTAAAATAATAGAGGAGTCTGAGGAGCATCACCATTTTGGAGAGTGTGACCCTGGCCATGGTGGGCATGTTCAACGAGTGCCAGAAAGCCACAGCGGCCTTCAATGCCCGGTATGCTCCGCCCAAGTTGCCCTCTCTGAGATCTATCAGGTCATGGTACACCTGAACAGCCAGATATCGGAATGTTCGCGAGGGCCCAGTGGACATCTGCCAGGCACGAAGGTGGTTGCGCCACCCCTTCAAGCATCTGGAACACACAAGTCTTCCTCCTGTTGTGTCTACCAAAGTCCTCCAGAATCCGGAGCACCTGAGGTAACACGGCCCACCATTCCATACGTATATGAGGAGGTCGTCTGCGTAAAGGGAGATGATGTGTGGGGCCCCTCCTCTAACTATGCCCCACTCCTGGCTCTTAGCCCTGAAACTCTCCGCTAGTGGTTCTATCGCTATAGCGAAGAGTAAGGGTGAGAGCGGCCAGCTCTGTTCAGTCCCCCTATAAATATCATAGCTACTGTATATCGTGCGCCCAGTTTTGACCCTTGCTGTGGGGTGAGTTTAAAGTAAATTAACACATCTCCCCCAGTTGGGCCCTTGGCCCATTTTTAGAATCACAGCCTCCAGTTAATCCCATCGTACTGTGTCAAAGACCTTTTCTACGTCCACCGATATTGTCATTGCTGTTGAGTCAGGCGGGTGTTGATCATTGTACAGTAGCGTGTATAGCCTCCTCAGATTGTGAGATGTGTTCCGTGCCGGGATGAACCCATTCTGGTAGTCGTGAATGAGGTTCTGCATGTGCGAGAGCAATCTATTCGCAAGGCCTTTGCTGAACATCGTAAAATTTGTGTTCAGCATTGAGAGTGGGCGGAAGTCAGCGACCATCGCCTTACCCTGTTTCCCCTTAGGGAGGGTTATCACCAAGGCTTCCCTAGTGGAGGGTGGCAATTCCCCCTTCTCATATGCCTCCTTGTACATTTCCACAAGGCATGGTGACAGGTTCCAACGAATTTCTGATAAAATTCTGGGGGGAGCCCGTCCGTTCAGGGGGTTTCCCCCATTTCCAGGGCTTTGATAGCAGTCTGTACCTCTTAGGCGTCTACCGGCACTCCCATATGGTCACCCTCCTGCACTGTGAGTGTTCTCAAGTGCAAGCCTTCAGGTAGTCGTGTTGTATGCCTGCATCCGCAGGCGGTGGCTTGTGACACAAGGCCATGTAATTAGATAGGAACTCATCATTAATGTGTGTCAGCAAGTACAGTGGAGTCCCGTCTCTAGATATCAGGCGAGTGATCGTCATGCTCCTGCTTTATGGCCTAATCATCCAGGCTAGTAACTTGTTTGTGTACGCTTTGTAATTGTGTCATCGAAGGTGCTCTAGTTCCTCATTGTGGGCTTCCCATGTCTCTAAGAGCTGTCGGGGTGCCTCTGGGTTAGACCCCAGCTCTGATTCCCACCTACGCAGGGCTGTCTCTATGCAGAAGAAATCGGCATCCAGTTCCCTCCAAATCCTCACCGTTTGTCCCAGGCAATGGCCCCTGACCACTACCTTCAGTGCCTCCCACTCCACCCTCCTAGTAAAGGCTGTCCCTGAGTTCAATGTAAGATAGTCTGTCAGCTGAACTTTTAAGGCGCTCCGGAAGGCCTTGTCTTCCAGAGCTCTTAGATACAGACGCCATGTCGGGATCAGTGGGGGTTTCTCTAATGTCTGCATCTTTAGTATTAAAGTGCTATGGTTTGACACTGTGTGGCCCAGGTACTCCGAATGTACAAAGGCACCGTGAGGCCAGCTGAACAGATCATATGGTCAATCCTAGAGTATATTTAATAAATTAGGGAGTAGTATGCAAATTTCCTGCATGAGGGGTGTTAGGTGAGCCAAATAACGTCCATGTCCCACTTACATCTACACTGTGTCAGTCCCCTTGCCACCCGCAGTGGGGGGTGGAGAGGGGTGGAAAAGTCCAAATCTGGGTCAGAGACACTATTGAAGTCCCCCCAGGAGATAGGGGCCATATGGGTATCGTGCCAGCCAAGCAGAAAGCGCATGCCGGAAGGTGACCTGGTCCTGTTTGGGGGCGTATGCACTCCCCAGCACTATTGGTCATCCATATAAGTGTCCCTCTACCAGTACATAATGGCCCTCCTTGTCTGTGTCTAGGGCACTCCAACCCACAGCCACACCATCGCCCCCCATGCATACGCGGAGTACATGGTGGCAAACAGTTGCCCCTGCCAGCGTTTATATAGGCGGTCAGCCTCTACATTAGTGAGGTGGGACTCCTGTTACATGGTAATGTGGACCCCTCTCCTCTTCATGTATGTC
Source organism: Pleurodeles waltl (assembly GCF_031143425.1). Lineage (NCBI taxonomy): Eukaryota > Metazoa > Chordata > Amphibia > Caudata > Salamandridae > Pleurodeles > Pleurodeles waltl. Next base: position 574,545,447 of record NC_090449.1, on the reverse strand, counting down.
AGTATTTTATGGTGTTTTGAAGCAGTGCCCATCCCCCGTATGTTCCAGAACATCAGTGTAAGATTAGTGTAATTGTTCACCATGAGGTCATTATGCCTCTCGTCCTGGGTCCCCGATCCTCCCTCCCCTATCCCCACTGCACCCCAACTTCACAAACCAATCACGTATTTGGGCAATAACAATACAATTCCAACCCCAACTCCCCGTCCCCAGGGCAGTTCAGCAACGGCCAACCACCCAAACCTGTTATGTCAGTCTGTGGCAATCCATCATCATCGCCCTGCTGGAGCCATCCAGGGGTGAGGGGGGTGTGCTCGCCGTAGGATGTCGTTAGTTCGTCTATTTACACTGGTGTCCGGACCAGCCCTAGCCCATTTTTCACATTGCTGTACCTGATACAAGAGGGCTCTGCAATATTGTGGGGGTATGCTCCACTAAAGAATGTCCTCTGTTGTTTGGGGTGCCACATGCGGGAGATCTCCAAGAACACTAGTGACCAAGTCAAGGTCGATGTGCCTTCTGTCTCATGAGTGTCAGTGTGATCATTTCTGTCCTTATCAGATGAAGGGGACTCAGTCATGGATGCCGCATCTCTGATCCACGCTCATTTTCCCTGGCTTGTTTGTATTAGTGTTGGCCTCACCACTCTGTCCTTGCGAGTCTGGTCCCTGGAGTGGTGTCTCTTTCTACGGCGTCAAGGCACGGTGGGCACGTTCGTACCCCGGTCATCTTTCCCACTTTTATACATCTCAAGCCAGTCTGGTGGGGGACCTCTTGCCACCAACGTTGGTACCCCCTCTGTCGCTGGGGGCTCCCAGTGTCCCAACCTGTCTCTCAGCCCCTCCATAACCCAGAGTCTCTGATCTAAGTCCGGGCCCTCCGCATCCGTGCCTTCACAGCCTAGCTTGGCTACCTGGTGTTCCTCACCTCCTCTCTCTTGTAGGCCCACAGTTGGTAACCCTTGCTCACTAGGTGTTCTTCCCTGCCTTCGGTCTCCACTGGTTCCCTATGGGGGGGGCCCTCATTCATGCCACCATCTACCTAGCCCTCTGCTCAGTGCCATCTCTCCTGAAGTCTCTGGACTGCCTCCATGCGCACAGGCTACGTCACTCTCTGTTTTCAGCTCCCTTCACAGGGGGGCGTCCGCGCTCATTATCTTCCCCCTTAGCGCTGCTGTGGCTGCATGGCCTACCACTATTTGAAACACCCACCTCTGTCTTCTCCTGCCCCTAGATTGGGGAGCTGTGTTTCCGGTGGAGGTGGCACCCTCTTCAGTGTCACTTCTGGTATGTTTCACCCGTTGTGCGACGTTCCCAGCAGGCCTACCCCACAACTTACCAAAGGCCTCTCGTTTCCGCCTGGTCCTCGTTCCGGCTGTCATCACGAGGGACAGGGCGAGGGGATGGAGAAGATGTCGCCGTCCCTCAGGCCCGTGCAGCTCCTCTCATCTCTTTGTCTGTATCTCTCTCATCTCCACCAGTGTTCTCCTGAGGAGGTGCGCTTCTTTGCTCCTTTTGGGGGAATCAAGGTAGTGGGGGGCTCCCATTCATACCTGTCACCTGAAGCCTTTCAGTCCTGTTGCACGTCCACCATCTTGTGTGGCGCTACAACAGCTGCGCACCGTTTTCTGTTGGATGTCATGTACCCAGCAGAGGGGGTCACCGCTAACTCCCCCCAGCCAGTCCAGGCCTCCATAGTCTGTTATCGCTCCTCCTGCAGAGCAGCTCCAGGCGCGACTCCGGGAACTGCGGCTCTTCATAGCTGCCGGGCGCCTGAAATCTTGTGCGGCTCTGCAGCAACTGCACACCGTTTCTCTTTTGGCTGTCGTGCACCCAGCAGCGGTCCCCGCCAACCCTCCCAGTTGGCCTAAGCCTCCGCTGGACTTTAGCTGTCCCCCCGCAGTGCAGCACCGGTTGCGGCTTCAGAGATCTCAGGATACATGCAGGGCTGGTCCGGCGGCCATCTTTGGCAGCTAGCTCCACCCCACTTCCAATATGCTTTTAATATAACTACTGCAATGCCAGACCTATTGGCTATGTTACTGCGTATAAAAAAATGTTTGGCTAGTAATGCAAGGATTCGTTTTTTTTTTCTCTGCTGGTTCAGTAGTTTACAATGGGCCCATATCAGGTTTCTAAGGACTTGATTTTGGAGCAAGTATTCTCTCTTGTCATAAGAATTCTAGCAACTCCTTAATTGCTGTAGTGAAGCACCCTTCTAAACCAGCACATATGTGTGAATGAACAAGTTATGTTAGCGCAAGACCCTGCTGAGGTTTCACATTTATCTACAGTATGGGTTTGGGTCCATGGGGGAGAGATAAACATCGGTGCAAGTTTACAATAGCCTCTACTGGCCATTGATTTATAAGATACTTATATCTGATACATAAAGCCTTTAATAAATGCTTATGTGTATACTATATTCTCATATATATTTTTGCAATCTTAAAAACAGACATACATAGCAAGACAAATGATTATACTTGAGAACAAAAATGAAGGAAATGCAGATAATGTTCAACAAACTATGCAGTGCTTTCCTATGTCATATAAATATGTTTTTACATAGTTAACTTGGTCCCAATGAGGGCTGTTGAAAATTAGATAAGACACCAAAGTACATGATGTGCGAACAATTGTCTTTAGCAATAGGGGAATGTTTCACAGCAATATTATTTTCCTGAAAAGGATAATACCTCCTTCCTATGGAACACAACAGTAGTGGGAGTTTTTCAGGGCAAATCCCTTTATATCGTGTGACACAAAATATAAGATGTGTACGATAATCAATGCACCAACTGTAAAGATTTTAACATAATGTGCAGATAAAAGTTTTACATGCTTAACTTTAAAACCCTACATCCCTCTAGTTACTGACCAAATGCACACAAAACTATATATGCATGTACCCAATGGAACATTTTCAGCTTCGATATTACATTGTTTTTACAATTGTTGTATTGATTATTGTGCACATTTTTAGGGTTGAGTGCAAAGCTCTCTGTCCCTGTTGTTATCTCTCTTGGGGCTTGTAACCACACCCATTTCCTGTCCATCAGTTTGGTTGGTTCGTGGGCTTGCCTTTTACAATTCGCATGTTTTCATTAGTGAACGGTATCCATACTTCATGCCTTTTCCAGTGTTTAGCCCACCTTGAGTGCACTGGCCGACTACTGAAAACATACAAGGCTTCATGTTTTTCATATGGTTTCTGGACTACTTTTCCTCTTTATTTTGCAGGCAGCACGATCTCGCTGGGCAATAGTCGAGCACTTTGCATAACATTGACTCTGTTACATGGATAATTGCACTTTTGCCGGTTACATGTATTATTGCACTTTTGCCGATAAGTTTCACTGTGAGAGAGCTTCTGTTTCCTTTTGTGTGTTTGCTTTGCGCTCATGGCAGCCATCAGCACGCTTATGTGAAACTGTTTTACTTTTCAGTTTATGTGGCAAGAAAGGTCCGGTTAGGAGTTTACAACGCTAATAGCTCTAACTTGAGTAAACGCGAGACCCATTGCATTGCAAATGCTTGTTATATTTAATGACCCACTGTAAAATGGCAATTGCCCTGAACAAGACCTTGCATGACTGCTGCACCCCATATGAAGGAGAGTGAAATGCATTGGCACATATTATCCTTTGATGAGTATGGAATCACTGTGAGACATTCCCCTATTGCTAAAGACAATTATTCACACATTATAATGTTGGGGTCTTAACTAAATAACAACCCTGATCTAGACCAAATGAACTATAGAAAATGATATGAGAACATCGTAGAAATGCACTGTATAATTTGTTGGACACTATCTGCATTTCCTTCATTTTTGTGCTCAAGTCTAATCATTTTTGTTTACATGTATGTCTTTGTTTTTATATCTGTAAATGTTGATGTGTGAAAAAATATGAAAAAGATATGAGCGAATAATATGCATATACACATAGATTAAGGCCTTGGTGTATCAAATATAAGTATATATTTATCAATCTTCAGGGGGTGCTATTGTATGCTTTAAGTGGTTTAGCATTTGGCCTTTGAAGTGGTGTATGATCCACAGATAGGTGTCCTTATGACATAGACCTTTTTTGTGATGCTCCAAAGACGTGACAAAATGTGTATTCTAATAATGCAATAGCTGCACTCAACACATCATGAATGACTGACCCTTGCACACATGAGAAAGAACCAATCACAAAGCTAGAAAAAATTCATACTAAATCCTTATTTCCTTATTGTCCGTTTTTTATCGATTACAGCTGCCCTGGAAGCGTGCTATAGCTCACTCTTGCTAGACCTAAAGAGGAGGGTAGTGTTGGTAGAGAAATATTGCTCCTTGCCTTGGCATTTTACTCCACCATTTGCTCTCTGAATGATAAGAGGACAGGGAATTCAGGGAGCTTAACAGAATCCCAGAGGGAGAGGAGTGCGAAAAGATGGCAAACGCAATTATGTGGGGGGGGGGGGCAGAGACTGAACGAAAAATGCACATGAGAGCGTAAGGTCTCCGATTTAGAGAAAGTGTCACAGAGCGGGCAAAGGGTAATTGAGAAGGTGGACGGATATAGAGTGGGTGAGGGTCACTGGATGCTAAAGGCAAGGCTGAAGTTACATTAAAGCCCCCGTTGACCGTGCTCTTAGGCACCTTCACATGAGGTCATACAGAGTAAAAGGATGGAACAAATGGCCTAAAAGTGCCTTTTTGGTAGGGTTGGAAAAGCACCCATATGGTAAACAGACATTTTGCCAAGTGCTACAAAAATCCTTGCATCGAAACTTGGTGAAGGGGATATGACCAGGTGCATGGCACACACTGGATGATGCATCTCTGTGTGGTTGTAGGCACACTGGCCCTGATTTATACTTTTTGACAGTAAACTGCGCTAACGCAGTTTAGCATCAAAAAGTATATCGCCAGCTAGCGCCATCCCAAGATGCTGGCCAGGCACCATATTTATGCACATAGCTTGCGGTAAGGCCCAGCTAGTGTCATAAAAAAGGATGCTAGCCGGGTGGGGGAGGCGTAGGAGGAACAGGGGGTTTAGCATCAAAGGATGGCACCAGTACGGGCAGAGGCATAAAAATGACACTAACCAGACTAGAGTCATTTCCCGACATGAAACTCCCATGGTTATGCCCACCACGCCATCGGCCATGCCCAGGGGACATATACCCCCTGGGCATGGCCACTGGGCCCAGTGCCATGTAGGGGTTCCTAAGTTAGGCTCCCCATGGCACTACAAAAAATAAAAATATAATACTTACCTCTACTTACCTGGGATGGGGTCCCCCATCCTCCGCTGTCCCTCTGGTGTGGCTGGGGGTGTTCCTGGGGCTAGGGAAGGGCACCTGTGGTCTCTTTCCATGGTCTCTGACCATGGAAAAAGGCCCAAAGGTCCCCTAACGCCTGCCCCAACCCAGGCGTTAAATAATGGTGCTAAGCAAGCTTAGTGCCATTATTTAAGGCCCCCGTGCTTGATTTTAGCACGGGGAAAAAATATGAAACTAAGACCATATCATAATTTTTTGCCCAGGAACGCCTACCTTGCATCTCATTGACACAAGGTAGTTTTCCGCAGGCGAAAAATTACTTTAACTCCAATATTTTGGCGCTTGACATGTCTAGCTCCAAAATATAAATATGAAGTTAAGTTTGTGCTGAATAAGCATAAAATAAATGTGCCTAATTCAGCACAGAGTATAAATACGCCCCACTGTGTGTAAGGGATGACAAATTTAATGAGAAGGCACTGATGGGGTCAGATCTGAAGTGGGTGAAAAATGGGAGTCTGAGTTAGCGTGTAATCGGGGCAAGTAATGCCTGGGGTTGTACAGAGGGATCGGTTTCACAAACTGTGCAGTGTTCAGAAAGTAGCCAACAGTGCTGACAAGAACTGCTCAAAGTTGTTAATGGATCAGAATGGATATTCAATCGAACACAGCAGGTAAAGAACCATAAAGAAAACACAGAGTGGGCAAGTGTTGCAAAGTATGTAAGACTGGCACAAATTAGAATGGCGTACCGGGCTGCCTTTCGTTTTTTCTGGTCTGCCTTAAACAATGGCTAGCCTGCATCTGCATCAATATTTAGCTGAAGATTGGCACATTTCCTATTAATTGAAGACACTCACTTCATAATTCATTCCTGCGTTACAGTACTCCAATTTTCAGTCAGTTCAGAAGTTCTAGTTTTGACAACTGATAAGGTCGCCTTCCTTCTCCAAGAAATGCTTTTCAAGTCATTTATTTTTCTTTGCCTTAATCATATTTGAATTCTTCATTGAGCAAGTTAGGCCCAAATTTACGAAAAGTGGCGCTGCATTATATGCAGCGCCACTTTCCTTGCGCCCCCTTAGCGCCCCTGCTAATGCCACCACGTTTGTGCCGTATTAAACATATGATGCACCATGACGCAGGTTAGGCACATTAGAGTCAAAACTTTGGACATTACTGTTGTGCTTTGTAGAATTAGCTCCAAACATTTTGTCACTAATCCTGCAAAGTACATTGAGGGCCATTATAAATAATGGTGTGCCTCCTATTAATGCATGTTCTGTACAGGTGTTAAAAAATGCCGCAAAAATGGGGCAGTGGAATTTCAGAGATTCCACTGTGCCATTTTTGTGGGCCCCCTATTGAAGAAAAACCCCACCTGCACACATTATCCCTGGAACAGACATTATGTGGCACAAGAAGTTACAAAGTGGCGCAATGCATGCTTTGTGGCACTTTGTAAATGTGGCGGAGTGAATTTGGCCTCGTTGAGCCACATTAGAGTCATAAAAAATTACGCTCATGTTGCTAATATTGCACAAGCATGTGCTAAGCCCTCTTAAATTTGGTCTTTAGTGCTCATTTTGAGAGATGTTTATCCAGGTTTCATCTTGCATCACCTCTTCTTATCATTGGCTTATGTTCTGGTAAGTGTATCTTAAGCCATAAAGTTTCCCCATCATGAAGTTTCCCTCATGTGCATGGTATCAAATAGATTACATTTGATGAATCTTATGTTCCATGAGGTTGGAATACAAAATTTTGCCTTGAAATTATGAGTTATTCGAAAGAAAAGTAAAATACCTTTAAAAAGGATTAATATATTTGTAATGACAATTATATTTAGAAAAAATTGCTCCAAGGTGTGTGCCGTTATTGGGGCTTTATTAAACAGGCCATCGTTTATTGAGCAGAAGTGTGAATTCCAAGATATAAAACTTCTGGCACCCATATTGTGTTGCCAAATATTCTTGAAAGATTAAAGCAAAAATAAGGTGAGGCAGCTTGCGATAACAACCGCCGGGTCACATAAAATATCAGTAAATACAGCAGATTTTTACAGTGATTAATATGCAATGAGTTTCAAATAGCAGAATTCTGTTTAAAAATGTATTCTTCCATGTTTGGCATAGTGCCAAACTTGATAAAATGAGCGTATGTGGACGTGGATATGAAAAGTCAGGATGTGTGGACGCTTCGGTAACAGTCCAGTGCTTAATTTGTGCTTGTTTCCCTGCGGAGCACCAGCACTTATTTTTGAGGGCCGACTTATTTTTATGCCTCAAGCATTTATTGCACGAAAAAGACACATATGGGAAAGATGGAGGAAGAGAAAAACGAAAAAGCGTCACAAAGGGAGAAAGCAGAAAGCTGCAAGAGTGAGTTTAAAGGGCAGGGAGTGGCTGTAAATGGATTGAAAAAGCCCAAGATGGCTTCAGAATTATGCTGTATCAGTATTCCGTGCTCGCACATTTTATTGCAGCAGCCGCATGTTTAAGCGGAGGGCTTTGGGCACCGGCACGTTTTTATTTACAAATTGAGCACTGGGTAACACATAATTAATCCCCAATCATTCTAGTTTCAGGCGTAGATTATAATGAAGAGGCGTCTTTTAAAGTACCATAGTCATATTTACACTGAAATGATGTGAATGTAAGTACCCCTGTAATAAAATAAGGTGAGTAATTGTATTAGTTTCTGGGAGGCGTTTTGAAATGATTTTTGCTAAAGCCAAAACAGAAATATTTATGTTTCACATCGAAGAATGCATATAGGAAAATGAAGAGGATTATTTCTTAAGGGAACAGCTACCATCTGCTGTAGCCTCGCGAAAGAGAGTCGAATTATGTGTGAATGTTGCAGGTCACGTCTGAATCAAAGTTCCCTTTCAACAAATTTCAATTTGAGCAGCTATGGACATAATGGTCACACAGCTCCTTGAAACATGAACACCACAAATGAAAAGGGGCTGGAAAGGCAATTGCTCACCCTTGGTGTCACAATGGCCCATCAATTTAACCAAATCCCAGTATGCATCACTTAAGGCATCGTGCTTTTCAAGGGAGTTTTGAACTCAACAAAAAATCAGTTTTTTTTAAGGCTAACCACGGAATTTTATTGTTCAATCCAGTCTTTATTTTAAACTGTGTTTCAACAGTAATAAACAAAGAGCATGTCAAGAATATCCAAGTAGTGTAAATCGTGCAATCAAAGGCACCCAGTGAGTAAGACAGTGCCCTGCCACAACATCACAACTAAAAGGTCAAGTCAAACTTGGCCATACAGAGGTCGGCAGATGTATAAACTATAATCTCATTGGTAGGGCCAGCAGTATCCAACTCCCATTGTGCGCAGCTTCCGGGCAGAGAGCCGTTAGTCTCTCAGCCAATCATCCTTGACCCCCTACAAAAGATGCCAGTGCTATTGCCCAATCATCTGTGAGAGGTTGATACCGAAGACCTCTCCTTTTTAATATCTCTCCTGGTGGACTCTGCTAGAGTTTACTGTTCCACCTACCACTTACAAAGGGGGGACCCTCAGGCGATCTCCAGTGCATGACGATAGTCACAAGGTCAGAACCAAGGCCAGTCCCTAAAAGTGAGCTCCAACTCCCCTGTTTTTGACCAAGGAAACAGAGTCAAAATGCAAACCTTTAATTGTAGGAGGGCTGTCTGGGCCAGTGTACGCTCCTGGTGGCTTGGCACTCCACCAGAAGCTGGCTATCCTGGTACATGACGAGGTCATGTGCATGAAAATGACATCTAGCTGTGGCAACAAGAAAATACATTATTAGTCCTTTCCCGCAGTGTGTTAAGCCTGTGTGGAGCAAGGTTTGCCATATGGAGGTAGTTAAACTGGGTGTAACTGAACCTGGTATTACATAATACCATGTGCACCTGCTCTAATGCCCTGGCTCAGTCTTTGTTATTAATGTCCGTAGCCTGCGCAACCCACCACTGCCACCATAGCTGCCCCACATCAACTTGAGCTTGAAGCAAAGTTGACTTGTAGGAGACCAGCTTGCTGCCCCCCTCGACCAAAGTAAGGACAATCTACAACACCTCGAGGGTTGATGTTTTGCCCTTCCACACTTGATTACTACTGCATATGTCAGGAATTGCGAGGCAGGTAGGCCGACATCTGTCATCAGGATCTCAAGTGTTCGCAGTCTACCATGAATAAAACAATCATCATCCACAAAAAAGTATAGTACACTAGTCAATATAATCATCTTAGTTAATGCTATCTTTGCCAGTATGCGAAACCTCAAAGAGCGCAAGAATGCAACATTATTCTGCAGCAACTGGAGCACACCCCCATGGTTGCCCTCTCTGCTATACACATCATGGTGATACATTTTTACCCCAAGATATTGGAGCGCCTGGGATCCCCACAGGTTACCATAGGCTTGCATCACCAGCTGAACCTTGCCATTGTCTCTGCACACCAGGAAGACGCATAACTTCTCCCAGTTTGTTTTTAAGTCCATTGCTGCACCAAACAGGTGCAACATGGAAGCTCCCCACAGGATTCCTGACGCTAAGTCACACAGGAATAAAAGCATATCATCTGTGTAGAGGGAGATGCTATATTCTCTGTCATGCAGTGAGGTACCCTTACTGCAGCCTTCCACCCTGACGATACTAGCTAAAGAATCAATGGCAATCACAAACAACAGGGTGGATAGGGCAACCCTGACTCGTGCCTATACAGGTTCCCAGGGGGTCCAAAATATCCTGTCCCATTTTCAGCCTTGCATGTGCCCGGTGTACAACAGCGTGATCCATTTGTCCCATTCTGGAACGAAATTCATGTGGTGCATCACTGCACGCAAATAGCACCATTTAATTTTTTTTAAAGCATTTTGGAAGATACACAGAGAGTACAACAGCGTTGGGGAAGGCCGCCCAGGCAGGCCTTGTCTAGTGCCTTGCGGGGGTGTCTGAATTAAGAATGTGATGCAGTGTAGGATAAACCCATTTTGCTCTATGTGTATCAGTTGTGGCAGGAGGGGCTGCAGTTGTCCAGACAGGATCTCACTAAGGCCCATATTTATACTTTTTGACGCAAACCAGCACCAGAGCTGGTTTGCGTCAAAAAATGTACCACCGGCTAACGCCATTCCTACACACCATGCGGGTACCTTATTTAAGGAATGACGTAAAACCAGGCAGCGCCGGCGTAGGGGAAAATGGGGGTTGTGCGTCAAGAAATGGTGCAAGTCAGGATTGAGTAAAAAATCATGGCTAAAACCGGACTTGCGCCATTTTTTTGACGCATAACCCCCATTGAAATGACTCCTGTTTTAGCAAAGACAGGAGTCATGCCCCCTTGCCCAATGGCCATGCCCAGGGGACTTCTGTCCCCTGGGCATGGCCATTGGGCACAGTGGCATGGAGGGGGGCCCAAATTAGGCCCCCATGCCACTTAAAAAAAAATTACAAAATACTTACCTCAACTTACCTGTACTTACCTATGATGGGTTCCCCCATCCATGGGTGTCCTCCTGGGGTGGGTGAGGGTGGCATAGGGTGTCTCTGGGGGAAAGGGAAGGTCACCTCTGGACTGCTTCCATGGTCTGAGGCCATGGAAGTGAGCCCACAGGTCCCTTAACGCGTGCCCTCACCCAGGCGTTAAAAAACTGCGCACATCATGCTGTGCGCCGTTTTTTAAGGCCTGCCCCGCCCAGTGCGTCAAAATGACGCAGGAGTATAAATAAGGTGCACAAGCCTTAAAGTCATTTTTGGGACGGAACGCCTATCTTGTATGTCATTAACGCAAGGCGGTTTCCCGCAACCAAAACAGGACACACACTGAGGTTTTTTGACAACCACGGGGTCGGGCGTCATAGTTTAAATATGGGGCACGGTTTGCGCCGAATGTGTGCCAAAATTTTTGACGCACATTCGGCGCAAAAAGAGTATAAATATGGTCCTAAGTATTTTGTAGTCGATGTTCAACATTGACAGATGTCGGTAGGAGGAGGTCTCCTCCGGATCCTTCTGGGGCTTCGGTAAGAATGTAAGCAGAGCCTCCCTGCAGGATGGTGGAATGAAAGCAACAATGAAGCAACACAGGTTTGGCATTTTTTAAGCTCTATAGAGCCGTCTCCCTCAAGGTGCGGGGTGTGGTGGTCACAGTAAGTACTCTGGCCGAGCAGGCACCCTTGACGAAGTAAGTAAAATCCGCTGGAAGGGATTTGGACTCTTTCTTTATAACGACTATCTAGTACAATTTACCTTGAAGAAATTTGGTGATTGTCTAATTTTAACCCGCAGTGTGTGACTACAGGGTCCATCTGCTTTTACGTTACCCTCTGGGCCCCAATAAGGTCCTTTAGAAGGTATCTGAATGCACTGAATATATCATTGAGTATATCATCTGCCGATAAACTTTATGTGCCAGCCTCCAGGCTGCCATGAGAAATGCTCACCATTTTTATCACATGTATTGATATGGTTTACCATTGCCCGAGGGACTACCAGGATAGTGGTAAGAAAATCTCTATGCACGTCATGCATGTCTTTTCTTGTATGTCAGCAAACAAATATGCATACATGTGTTATCTTAGAGCATGCCATGTTATCCAGTAGTGGAAAGATGCACTTTGGGTACCACAATAATTCTTATGAGAGAATTGACTGAAACCTAATTTATGTTGTGCTATATGCGCATTCTTCCTCCTACAGATATCGAGCCAGTATACCCAGGAATAGTATAAGCCAGTTACTTCATCCTACTGATATAGAGCCAGTATACCCAGGAATAGTATAAGCCAGTGACATGCATGCATTATTAGGTTCACTTTGCACACTTACACTTTATAAGTGATAATTTTCTGAGCACCGAGTACAGGATAGTATCCACATTAGTGATTATATATAAAAGTCTGTCTCAGTAAGGTCCTGAGTTAAAGCCACAAGATCCAGTCTAGGCCAGGTCGCTGAAACATGTGGGCCACAATCACATAGATGATGTCAGGCATCATTACCACCCCCAAGTACATCTCTTAGTCCTTTTAACCTTACCCCGATTTCCAGATACACAATAAAACCAGACTAGGATACCGGAGGTAATTTAACACACATATCTCACAGATTCCACTAATAATTCCATTTTAATAGGCTCCCACCGTGAGGTGTTTGAGCCAAGTCAGCCACATTAGGTGCTTGTGTGCCGACCAGATGATGATGCATGCTGCTGGGGAACTCCAGTGGGTGAGGGTTTCTTAAAAAACCCTAAGGGATTCCAAGCCTGATTAGGTTTTTCTAGAGCAATCAGCCCCCTTAGATTTTTGCAGTAAACTAGCCCACTGCCTTTTGATTATTTTCTTTTTACATAGGGGTGGGTATACCCAGTCTCTGAAGGCCATCCCGGACAAGTGCTGGTGGCACATAGGCATGTAAGGCAGAATTTGTCTGTCTGTGGCAATAATACACAATTACTTAATAGAAATGAGATGCTGATTTTGGGGACCAAGCTATTTATTAGAAGTAAAAAGCTAGTACTGCATGACAGAAATAGAGTTTGGAACCATAGGATTTTCCCCCAAAATCCCAAAATATATTGAATGTTAATGCTAATGTTGTCTTTTCCACCTCACAAGGTAAAACAGTTTGTGTGAAACCTAATATGTTGCTATTAGCAGAATACATTCTTGCATGCACCCAATTACTTTAATTAGAGATGTACCTCTTTATTTCTGCACTTTCAGTTACGTTTTTAAAATGTCTTTAGCTTTGAGTTGCTGCTATGTTCACATTATGTGGCCTCTGCAAACATCTCTTTTCAGCAAAACAAAGACAGCAAAATAATATTGTGTGGTACTTCCTTATTATGTACATCTCATACGAGGGGGCACTTTAAGATGTATGAAAATCGGTCTTGACCCTGTTCCCCATGGGAACAGTCCAGCCTGAACTGCCAGGCCAAGTCCTCTCTGGACCAGAAAAAAGCATCTGGGGACCAGTTTCGGGCTATCACCCCTCAATGGCCAGGCTAACTTGACACCAGTGGCTGAGTGAACACGGGACCCAAGTCTGGGCATACCCTTTCCACTTAGGTTGACAAAAGCAAAAAGAACAGATGATGGACAGAATGCTGAACAATGCAAATATTCACCCTCAGTCACAGAGATCTGCAGTGATCGCTGTACCTTGATAGGCACCCCCATCATGGTGGTTCCGTTCATGGGACAAAAAGTTTGGTGGACGGTCATTGTTAGTTTTGAGAGTCCTTCAGCCATCTTTAGAAAAGTTGCTTTTCTCAAAAACAAACTCTGGTACAAAGGGGGACTTAGCAGGGCTGCCTAAGCTCTGTCTTCTGTTCATCCACACCCTGAAATGTGTTGGTTGAAAGATCTGCAAACCGGTTTGTGTGGTGGACCCTCTACCTCCAGCAGGCTAAAGGAAACTCTTCCTTTACGCCAACAATATCTTAGTAATGCTCGTACTAACCCAAAGACATCTATAATTATGGTCATATACTTTGTAGAGGAACTCACGCTGTTCTCCAGCTACTGGACCAACTGGTCTAAAGGCAAGTGTTACTACTGTCCATATCCACAAACAGCTCAGTGCTGGGTACATACCCTTTCAGATTGACATCACAGTGCCTCAGGTATTTGAGTATTCTGATCAACCCCGACCTAAAGGATTTGGTGCCCTACAACATATGCCCTCTATTGTTCAAGACAGTGGCAGGTTTTGTGCGATGGTCGAACTTACAGCTATCCCTTTGGAGGTGGGACCAAGTAATAAAAATGTTCATTGTCCCAAGGTTCAGCTATGTTTTTGCGATGCTGTGGCTGCAGATACACAATGCCACCTTGATGGAAATTGTCTCTATCATCAATAAAATTGCCTAGCACCAATTTTTGCAAGATTTTGACCCCCACAAACTACATGAAACAAGAGAGCAAAGGGGCCTGCACCTGCCAAACCTGTTGTATTTTTTGGCATATCAGGGAACGTCCTCTTCATGTTTACTGCTGAAGTACAGAAGCAAACCTATGTGGGTATAGATTGAGAAGCGCGTGCTCTCCATGTCCAAAGATATGGATTTGGTATAGGCATCTCAACTTATCTAGTGGAAGTCCGCCGTTGTATTTTACATGCCACAGCAAGAGTGTCCCTCACTCACACTTCACTACAGCTTTGTAGGGCAAGGTGGTCCTATGGGTGGGTGGCTATGAATTGAGCTGGCGATTCTAAGGGGAGGGTGGAATACTCTCCTTGAGTGACATACTGTCCAAAAGTCGAATAAAAACATTTGTTGTTCTCTGGGAAGAATTTGTCTCTGTTCTTGACAGATGTGGAGGTAAAAACAATTGCTGGGTACCTCCCATACGTGATACGCACTTCTTGTATCTGGATTTCTGCACAGCCTAACCCCTGTAGGTGGACGCAGTCCTGTACTGTAACGTCATATACATGACACAACAAAACATGTCCCCTTCTGGGCACCAAATGCAAAAACAAATGCAAAAGCAACAACCACCAGCACCTTTTTTGTAGGGGGGCTTAATTGTGGTAACCTGGATCTTGAGAGCGGGTTAGACTTCTCCTACTTGAGAAGGCCTACGCACACAAATCTATCATCAACAGCTGGCCATTAATTACTTGTACCTTCCTGCTAGGTGGTTTTATCGATTCCCCTCTCTTCAAACACCCTTACACATACTGGCCTGCTTCTTGTGGGATGGTTTAGGAAATACCTGTAGACTAGTGAGTCTGTGTGGCACCTCATGCCCCCACCCCTCACTCCCTGACACCGTAAGACTCATTTCCTTCCCTTCGGTATTCCATCTTCCCTGACTTCTCCTAGCTATCCAGTTAGCTACTCTACCGGCAGGGAAGCGCACCCCTGGTACTGCAACCCGGCAAGTGTTTTGTCCGGGGAATACAGAATGTCCATTGTTGGATCCAGTATCGTTTTGTTAGTCTAAAAACTGTCTTCTAAACAAATATGTAAAAAATAGTACTTTACACATTCACTCCACAAGTCGGCGAATACAATAGTGTGCAGTCTACTGATAACTAATACAGAAATGACTCGAAATAAAAAAAACAGATGCAAATTGTAAATATACCTGGTGTAAATGTGTACGTTTTATTCACTAGATTCGAATTAACACAGTTTTCTGTTCAAAATCTCTTTAGCTCATTAACTGAATGTTAAAAGTATACAATGAACTCCAGCATGTAATGTTACAAATTGTACCAGAACAAGTGTTCAGAAAGCTCAAGTAGAGAGAGAGAATGTTCTGCTTGTTAATGCATTTCCAAATTGTCAGTTACTGATACATTTGTACTGTTGAGGCAATTAAAAAACATAAGGTATGTTCTCGTTTCCCTAGAAACCTTACAGCAAACATACATTGACCAGAAAGTAGAAGTATTTGTGTTCACTGGACCACACCCAAACCATACAAAATTTTGAC
Source organism: Pleurodeles waltl (assembly GCF_031143425.1). Taxonomy (NCBI): domain Eukaryota; kingdom Metazoa; phylum Chordata; class Amphibia; order Caudata; family Salamandridae; genus Pleurodeles; species Pleurodeles waltl. The sequence continues at coordinate 574,529,727 of NC_090449.1, read as the reverse complement.
CCACCCACATAAATCATTTCGTTTAAACCCGTTTTGACAAAATAATAGAGCTTATATTTGAATTCTGCTAAATATACTTATGTTTACCACAGCTTTTGGTGCATTTTGTAATTATGACACCGCAGAATCACTGCAGTGAACATCAAATGAGTCACTAGCCCACGGAGTAACAGAACGCGGTAATTCAAGGATTTAAACATAGAATTTTCGACGGTTACCCAGTTATAGGTAATACTTTCGTAAGTCTATCTTGGTTTGCCGGTAAATCCCATTATAGGCTGATACATAATGAAAACGCACGCTAGTTAAATATTCGCCTACAAACATAAATAATGAACATAAATCCTTCTGTGTGTAATTGTTCCTGCACGAGCTTGCCCGTATGTGTGCGTGGGTTTGCTTCTCCACCTTGTCATCAATCTCTTCTGCAAAACAAACATTTGCAAAGCAACGGGTCTTGCATTTGCTCGAGTTAGAGCTATTAGCGTTGTAAACTCCTAACTGGACTTTTCTTGCCACATAAATTGAAAAAAAAAAAAAAACGAGGACGATCACGCTATGTAAAACCCAGCGTGATCATGCTGAAATTAAAAAACAAAAAACTGGATGCAATCGTGCTATGTAAAGCCCAGCGTGGAAAATTAAAAAGATAAAGTAGTGCAGAAACCAGGCTGAAAACATGGAGCCTCGTATGTTTTCAGTAGTTGGCCGGTGTGCTTGAGGAGGGCTAAACATTGGAAAAGGCATGACATATGCATTCCTTTCACTAATGAAGTCAAGTGGATTTTAAAAGCAAGCTCATCAACCAATGAAAGCAATAGCCGTGGCATGGGCTTGTTTAAAAGCCCGAAGAGAGATTACAACAGGGACGGAGCGCTTGTGCACTCGATCCTAAAAAGGAACTTGCATGAAAAGTACAGTAGTTTAACAGTGGCTTCCTTAGTGTGGGATGATGGCTGCCAAATTCTAAGGGGCAGATTTCAGAAAAGTGGTGCTGCATCCAAGCAATGCCATATTTCTTGTGCCCCTTAGCACCCTCTTAACGCCACCATGCATGCGCCATATTTAAGATATGGTGCAGCATGGCTGTATTTAGGGAATGTTTGACACTAGTTTGGTGCTGTGCAAGATTAGCACCAGAAATGTTTACGCCAATCCTGCAAAGCACATTGAGGCCCATTATAAATAATGGTGTGCTTCCTTTTAACGCCTGCTCTGTGCAGGTTTTGCAAATGCCACAAAAAAATGGCACAAACAAAATATTTCAGATTTCTTTGCCCCATTTTATTGCCCCCTTTCCATACATTATCCCTGGTGATGCATTCATTACGCCACTTCGTAAATCTGGTGCAGTGATTTTGGCCTCGTTGGGCCACATTAGCATTAAAAAATGATGCTAATGTGGCACAAGGAAGCGCTAGGCCCTCTTAAATCTGGACCTATTATTGCAAAACAAATTGAGTCAATTGAGTCTATTTCATATTTACAATTTCGGTCAGAATGTGGGAGATTTTCAGTGATTAGTGAACACTAAATCAGACCATACAACTACTAACAGTTTTTTTAAGTCTGGTGTTAACCTAGACCTTTTGATTTTACCAACATTCTGTATATCAAATATATTCATTTCAAAAGACTTTATGCTAGCTGTCTGCGTCACTTGTCTATTTTCTATTCACACTTTTCTTTCGCCTACTACAGCAAACAGGATGAGGCAATAGGTCAGGCTACTTTAGCAATTAGATACGCAGCATTATGCTTTTTCAGAGTAGCACATCCGAGCACAAAGTAGCTCTCTTCAGTGTTAGGGACTAAAATGCCAATCTGTGTTTTGAGACCCCAAAAATATTTTAGTTTTTGGACAGTGTTTTACTTTTATATTGGGAAGGGCCTGGTAGTTTCCCCTGCAATGAAGGGTTTACAAAATCATGACAAAACAAACACTGAGAAAGCCAAAAGGCTGGCAGCCAATGCCAGATCTAATATTTTTGCCAGTGCTTGTTTGTCTCTGTAAAGTTCTTGAACTGCTAGCAACTCATGTTCATATGTTTGTGCATTTTCTATTTCAGGAACATTTTGTCCAGCAAGTATTTTGTTTCTTCACTGCTTTGTAATGTATTCACACCACCAGAAGAAAGTGCACATTTCCCCCTCTGAATAAGGCAGCATGGTAGTTAAAATAAGCACTGCTCCTAAATGCAGCTTTTAAAAGCTAAAAAAATCTCATAAATATAGGTGGTCAGGATCTGAGACTGCCAGACTCTCACAAAATGTGTTCAATGTCAGGCTCAGAAGTATATTTCACAGCTGTGACCTTGGAACTTTAATTCCCCAGGCTATCCTCAAATAGCTGCAGGAAAGTGGTGAACATTTGAATAAAATAAGAACATTGAGCAAAAAGTAAAGTGCAGTTGTGATTGACTGATAGCATTTGTCACTACAGAATAACCTACTGAAGATGATTGCATGTGATTCCATCGAAAAATAATTTCTGCCATTACTGAGAAACCATTTCTTCTAAACTGTTTAAAGGACATTTTCAGAATGGATGCCATTTACCATTTCATAGAAACCAATTAATCAAATGTATTTTTATTTTGTTCAATATTAGCTTTTGCATGCTTATTTTTTAAGGTGTAAATGCAATGGCTGCTGGTCTTACATTGGGAAACAGATTTATAAGAGTGATTTATTTCAGTGCTTTATGGGACATCATTTCAGGTGTATATATTTTTATTGTTAAAGGAGTGCTTCAGATGCTTTTAACTTGCTGACCCCTTACCACCTCCAAACGCCATCCATCCCTGACCACTTAGAACCCCCAAACGCCATCAAACCCTTATACCTAAAACTGCTCACCATACCTAAACTACACCCATCCCTGAACCATAAAAGTTCTTTCTACCTCTAAACTTCACCCTTTCAAGAAACCTAAAAACCCCTTACTACAGCTAAAAATTACCCCATCCAGGGCCCTTAAACTACACCCATCCCTGACCATAAAAGCACTTTCTACCCCTACACTCCACAGAACCCTTAGGTTTAAAACCCCTCTATAATAAATTGTGTTGGTTGAGTAGAGTGTTAATCTTGCTCAAGAAACAGACACAATCCCTGTCAGAGTGAAACACTAAAGCCACTAAATTAACCCATGCTTAGCCCTCTGGTAGCCTGGCACAAAAACAGTCAGGCTTAATTTAGAGGCAATGTGTAAAGAATGTATGCAGCACATAAACAATAATAAAGTGAAAACACAACACAAGAAAACTCCCACACCAATTTAGAAAAATAGATTATATTTTGATAAATTATTTGGCACCAAAACAAAAATCCAATCAGTCAAACCAGAGATATGAATTTTTAAAGTGTAAGTTAAAAAGTAGCTCTTGAAAGATGAAAGCACCAGACGCAGACATCTAGTTGTGCAAGACCTGGTCAAAGTAAGAAAATTATGGCCGACTATGATGGAGCGCGGGTCAGATACAATACGTGGATTTGGCCCAGATGGCGCTTACCTTCACACTTAGGAGAAATGTCAGCAAAAATTGTCTTAGATTGAAAAGATCAGCTTTGTAAGGCTGAAGGCGCTGTCATCTGAGAGCCACTGGAGAAAACAGCTGTGAAGATTTCAAAAGTAGTCTCTTTTTTTGGAAGTTGAAAATTTCCAGCAGGACAAAGCCGGAGGTTGTAGCCGACGAGGGCTCCACAAGGCCAGATGTCCTTTCTGCGAAGGACTGCAGAACAGGATTTGCTGCTGCAGAACATAGCAGAACTGCTGTAAAGCCAGCCCGACTGGCAATACACCATAAGTGGATCGACGAGCAGTCTCCTCTCTGTTTTTAGAGAAGTTTTAGCTAAAAATATTTAAGTCCAAATTTGGGAATTTGGCTATCTGGGCACATTTAGCGCCACTTCCAAGGGCCCAGAACTGGAGAGGCACCACTTGGAGGGTCGGGACACACTCAGGCCAGGTCAAGGTGCTGGTTCAGGATGGTTGGAGCCTTTTCTGTCCCTGAGGCTCTGATCAGGAGGTCAGCCAACTAGCCCTTGCATCACTTTGGTAGTCCTGGATTTAAGAAGTGGAACAGGGCTCACGTGGGAGGGCATGCATTTAAGGGCTCAAGGTAGGCTTCAGGCAGCAGAGCAGTACTTCTTGGTGCAGCTGAGCAGTCCTTTGAACTACACTGCAGGCCACTGCAGCAGGCAGTCCTCTATGAGTTATTCTGCTGGTCCAGAAAGATAATTGAAAAGTCAGCCTTAGGATCCTATTTTTATACATGGTGTCTTCTTTGAAGTAGAAAAAAATTATAGAGTTTTCCCTTTGAAGTGCTTGGAGTTTCCTGCCTGCCCTACCCGGCTCCTGTCTGGCTGCCTAAACAATGAGATAGAGTGAAGTCCTTTGTGTGAAGTAAGGGCACATACTTTTGATCTGCAGGTGCTGCTATGCCCAGCTCTGCTCCTCCACTCATCCTGCCATTGATTGCCCATTCAGGCACACCTTGTCCTTCTACTGTGTGTCTGTTTGGGAGGAAGAAACAAAGTCCAACTGCCAACTACACCGAGACATGTGACCCAGGAACAGGCTACAGTCAGCAAATAGTCAGGCCAGGACACGTACCACTTCCTAAAAGTGACATTTCCAAAATTGTGACTTAAAATCCAACTTTACCATTAAAGTGGATTAAAATTACAATTTCTAAGCCACCAAAAATTAATTTCCTATCCGTTCCTGATCAAAGGTCAGCGCTTGCTAAATGCAATAAGGCAACACAATGTTATGCTATGGAGAGATAGGCTAAGTCTACCTTAGGGGTGATTTATATGTAATAAAAAGGGGGTGTAAGACTTGACAGTGGGGTGAATTTGCCAAGTCCATTTGACAGTTTAAAACTGCATCCAGGCTGGGACATGTTTTAAGGGGCTACTTAAGTGGGTGGCACAATAAGTGCTGCAGACCCACTAGTATTTAATTTACATGCCCTGGGTATACGATCTGCCATTTTTCTAGGGACTCATATGTAAATTAAATGTGCCTAGTAGGTGTACGCCAATTTTACCATGTTTTAGGGAGTGAGCACAATCACTTTAGCACTGGTTAGATGTGGTAAAGTGCACAGAGTCCTAAAACCAGTAAAACCAAATTCAGAAAAATACGAGGGAGAAGGCAAAAAGTTGGGAGACGACCACCCTAGGCTGATAGGTCTGAAACACTCACTACTCCTAAACTCCACCCATCTTTGAGCCCTAAAAAACGCCATCACTGCCTTTAAGCACCACCAATCCATGACCACTAAAAGCCTCACACTGCTACAGCATTTCATTTTCATCCTTTGCAGGAATCAATGCTCTTGGAGCTGGATAAATCTTTGGAATGAGTAAGTAAGAAGTGTTTTAGAACCATCAACAGAATTTCAATAAAACCCCAAACAATTTAAACACCATGACCAATGCAGCCACAGAAGGAAAAGTCCAATCAGGAAATAAAGTTAAATGTTTATTACAAACACAAGTTCAAAGTCGAATAGACAATGCGCAAAACCAAATTATACAGATACATAATCTCGAAGGGTTGCCCAAGGCGTCAAAATAGATTTAGGCGAGCTAATATTAATAAAAACTAAGCATTGAAGAAGAAGAATGCATATCATCAACAAGAATATATGAGTTGCAGAGATTATACATTACTCAGAGTTAATAATCATCAGTCAATTCAAATTTGCAAAGTCTAAATCTTTGGCTGGGTACAGATCATCCCTACAACTAACTGTTACAAATGGGGTCTTTGGGTGGCAGTCAGGTTACCCATTGTCCAAGCAAGGACCCACACTCCAGTCAGGGTAAAGGAGAATCACCCTCAGTTAACCACCCCTAACCCCATTAGTGGCTTGGCACGAACAGGCAGGCTTAACTTCAGAAGACATATGTAAAGTATTTGTACCAACACACACAAGTAATACAGTGAAACACTGCATAATGGACACCACACCAGTTTAGAAAAATAGGCTATATTTATCTAAATCACACAAGACCAAAATGACAAAAATCCAACATATACAAGTCAAGATGTGAATTTTCAAAAGAATAAAAGTCTTAATCCTTAGAAAACGGTGAGAATCCTGTTCTTACACAAAGTACCTGGTTTGCATCAAAATTAAAGCAGCACGGGTGAGCCTGCATCAGAAAAGGCAGCAATGCGTCGACTCCTTCCTCGCAGGGGAGGCCGTGCGCAATTTTCTTCTCCAGTCGGGTCGGCGATGCTTTGTTTCTTCTCCCTCGCAAGAGAGTGATGCGTCGATTTCCGGATGGGGCACCTCGGATCTGCGCAGAGTCCGGTTGACGTTGATGCCCAGGGACGATGCGTGGAAAATCCTGTCACACGGTGTTAGAAAACCGTGCTGCGTGGGGTTTGAGTCGTTAACAGCAGCCACAAGTGGGTGTTGCATGTCGTTTCCCCAGCAATGATGCGTCGATCTTCCAACCGCGATGCAGGTGGAGCATCGATTTTAGCCACGAGGCTGGCGGCGCATCGTTTATGAGCTTCATTACAGATGGTGCATTGTAAATCTTCCCGCACGGCATTCTGTGCGTGGACTTTCAGCTCTTGTCTGCCAACTTCACCATTCAAGGGCCCAGGGACTGGATAGGACAACACTTGGCAGGGCAGGAGTCTCAGCAGAGAGTCCAGATGTCAGCAGAGGAAGTCTTTGATGGCCCTGAGACTTCAAAACAGGAGGCAAGCTCAACTCAAGCCCTTGGAGATTCTTCACAAGCAGAAATGCACAGCAAAGTCCAGTCTTTGTTCCCTTTCACAGGCAGAAGCAGCAACTGCAGGATAGCCCAACAAAGCACAGTCACAGGCAGGGGCAGAACCTCTCATCAGCTCTTCAGCTCTTCTCCTTGGCAGAGGTTCCTTTTGAATCCAGAAGTGATCTAATTTTCAGGGGTTTTGGGTCCAATACTTATACCTCTTTCTGCCTTTGAAGTAGGTCTACTTCAAAGGAAAGTCTCTGTTGCTTACAAGATCCTGCCTTGCCTAGGCCAGGCCCCAGACACACACCAAGGGGTTGGAGTATGCATTGAGTGAGGGCATGCACAGCCCTTTCAGGTGTAAGTGTCCACTGCTCCCTCTCCTCCTAGAACAGATGGTTCATCAGGATATGCAGGCTACACCCCGGCTCCCTTTGTGTCACTGTCTAGAGGAGAGGTGCAAACAGCCCAACTGTCATACTGACCCAGACAGGGAATCCAAAAACAGGCAGAGTCACAGAATGGTTTAAGCAAAATAAATGCCTACTTTCTAAAAGTGGCATTTTCAAACTAACAATCTAAAAACCATATGCACTAAAATATGTATTTTTAAATTGTGAATTCAGAGACCCTCAACTCCAAATTTCAATCTGCTCTCAAAGGGAATATGCACTTTAAAGTCATTTAAAGGCAACACTCATGTTAACCTATGAGAGAGATAAGCCTTGCAACAGTGAAGACTGATTTTAGCAGTATTTCACTGTTAGGACATGTAACACACATCAGTACATGTCCTACCTTTAACATACACTACACCCTGCCCATGGGGCTACCTAAGGCCTACCTTAGGGGTGCTTTACATGTATAAAAAGGGAAGGTTTAGGCATGGCAAGTAGGTACACTTGCCAAGTCGAATTGGCAGTTTGAAACTGCACACAAAGACACTGCAGTGGCAGGTCTGAGCCATGTTTACAGGGCTACTTATGTGGGTGGTACAACCAGTGCTGCAGGCCCACTAGTATAATTTGATTTACAGGCCCTGGGCACCTCTAGTGCACTTTACTACTGACTTACTAGTAAATCAAATATGCCAATCATGAACAAGGCAATTTACACATACATTTTATATAGGAACACTACCACTTTAGCACTGGTTATCAGTGGTAAAGTGCCCAGAGTATTAAAAACAGCAAAAGCAGAGTCCAGCACACATCAACAACCTGGGAAGCAGAGGCAAAAAGTTAGGGCAGACCACACCAAGGATGCCAAGTCTAACTCTAACCAAATCAGGGAAATACATGTGTGAGGAGAAACACATGTGGGCATAATACAAAAAGCATGTGAAGGGCAAATATAATTTGGAAAAATGTAATCTCTGACTGCAGGTCACTGACTAAGTTAGGCAAAAGATAAGGATAAATGGAAAGCGACAGCATATCAGAAGCTCAGTCAAGAGTCTTCTGAAGAGGAAATGAAAGGATTTCTAAGATTAAAAGGGCATTTCAAAGGCAATGGCAGAGAGGATGATACCTCTCCAAGGAAACAGCAGTCAGGAAATCTTCATCAGCATGGTGTCACCATCAGCAAGATGTCTGCAAGCATCAGTAGCTCTCTCCAAGCTGCTAGGAACTGCCCAAAGTTCAAATATCCATTGACATGTTAGAATTCCGAAAGCATTCTGATTCGTCAAAGGTATCAGTTCTTGTCACACTGAATAGCAATCATCCAATAGAAATTGATCACCAGACTCCAAGTTGAAACAGTCCAATTTGTTCCCAGGTCTGTCATGGGAGCATCTTAAATCTGTGTGACCCCACGCACGTTTGAAACAATGGTATACAATACCAGTCCATGTTTCAAGATGTTCTTCCATCAAGGGCCTGCACTACATTCTCTCTATACTTAAACAATAGGGCCTATTACCAACTAGATAAGCTTCTCATGAGAACATAACTTTAAAGAAAGTTCACGTTAGGAAATGAATCAGCATTTCTAGCAGGGTCACAAATTACAAGCTTCAACAGACCTCACTCATTCTATCACAAGGGAATCATAATAATGCATTTAATTAATATGTTTTAGTAGAACACATATAATAGGCAAACTTATAAATTCAGCATTATTAATAAATAATTATTATGAATAATAGATTTCATTTCAAATGGGAAAGCTTTGTTACAGTATTTCATTAGGTACAAGAGGGAAGTGTATTTCTCTCACTTTTGCACATATTTTAAAAACATGAATTATTAGAAATTCTATATCATTTCTATATGCACTGTTATATAAATTATATTATAACATAAATTGTATCCCTCTAATGTGATTTAATTCACATGCCATTTAAGTCAAACTCTAAAATACAAGCAAGTGCACATTTAAATTGCGTGCAAGTGCAGCTTTCTAAGTTTAACCATTAAAACTGCAATTAACATAAAACATAAACTGTCACATTCTGATGACCTTTGTGACACAAGGGACTCTACTAAAAGTTAGACTACATCACCACCTCTAAACTCAACCCTTGCCTGAACCCTAAAACGCCCAACACCGCTATACTCCACCCATCCTGAAATGTAAAAATATTACCTGTGACCCCTAAAATCTCCTCACCACTCCTAAACTCCACCCATTCATGATACACTAACATACTTTCACCACCCATAATTCCACCCATTTCTGAACTCTAAAAACCCCTTGCAGTGCCTGAACTGCACTCATTACTGACCCCAAAAATACTCTCAACACCCCTAAACATTGCCCATCCCTAAACCCAAAAAAACACTCAGTAGTCCTAAATTCCACCTTCGAGTAACATAATTTTGGATTTTTCCCTAAAATTATGTTTCGTTTAAAATGTTCCCTTTCATTTTCGATGTATTTATATTTTCCTAAAATGGCCTTTTATTAAACTAAATTTTCAATGATTTGGTTTCTCCATTGTGGTTTCTCAATTTTTGTTTTCCATTCATTCACATACACAGATACAGAGATCTCTCCTCGGAACAACCAATAATAGGTGGACTGTGGACACACAAATGATGGAAAATATGTCTCATAGCGAAGAAACAGGAACGTTCCTGCTGAAAACTTGAGGCTCCTCCGCCTGAATCTGACTTAAGCAGAATAAAGACGCTTGGTTTAGCTCTCGAAGTCTTAAGAAAACAGACAGCTGTCTTGGTGGAGGAATACTGGCCCATGGATTTATGACATTCAGTAAGTTAAATTACACCTGATTGGTGGCATCAATCAGTGATGACATCCCAAATTAAAGCTGATTGTGGACAACAACCTAATTAGGCTTTGAGAGAAATGAAGAAATCAAGTCCTGACTCATTCTTGCTGCTTTGAAGTGCTAATTTTCAGGAGATTGTCCATCAGGGTCAGCACTGACATTCTAACTAGTATGTCCCAGTTTCCAGGCGGCTGCTTGTGCAGTTGTTCAGAGTTCTTCTACTGTGTTACTTGAATCTAGGTATAATTGAGTTGTTCCCCATTCACAACTGGTCTGACACTGTGATCTCAGATATACAATTTCTTCCAGTTCTTGCTGTTTTAAGGGCTCTTTTTCATGCATTAGGTTCATCCTGCATTTCCGCAATGCTTTGCAGTTGGTTTCTGAAACAACAGGACCTCCCCTGCTAGACTATATCTCCTCTATGTTCCAAGTGCAACCTACCTTGCGAATAGTAGAGTGACGGACTTCCCTGAGGCAAAAATGGAATGGAAAAAGGAGTTAATTCAGCTCTGACAATGGAAAAACAATCCTTTATCACTTTGTGTACTTTTCCCTAATATAATATACTCCTTGGTGTTTCTAAGTGGCAAGAGATCTTTCCAGGTGCCAATATGCCCTGAAAAGATCTCTGAACATATTCTTCCTGATGGATAAATATCTTTATTGATGTTCTTGATTTACACCTTCTCTATACAAAAAAGACAACAAATACAAATAAAAAGCAGGAAACCCTCCTTAGCACAGTAGAAAGTAAGTAATAATTAGGCAAGAAGGTACATGCTCTAAAAAAAAGCAGACTGGCAAAGTCAATAGGTCTCGCATGTGACACTAAAGTGCAAAGCTATTGGCCTTCCTCAGGCGTGTCTGTTTTTACCATAATTTGTGGCCAAAACTATTGAAAGCTGGCTGCCCATGCACATACAACAGACACCTTTCATTTTTTTTCTTAAACTTTATCTAAAAAACAATTCTAAGATGACTGCTGTACATGGGTACACCCAGCAGCATTTTTTTTTATAACTGATAACCAAAAAACAGCAAAAGGTAGCCGCTGTGTGCAAAGGTGTTTATATGCTTAGGTGGCCATCTTTGTTTTGTTGTACTTCATTATTTATTTACTGTTTCAATGTGGCTCACAGCTTTGTTTAAACAGAAAATTATTAATAAATTATGCACTGTGTTGGAAAATGGGTTATTGGTAAGGGCAGGTAGGTACCTACACTTAGAAATAGGCCACTAACCTCCACTTAGGTCCAGTTAGGTCTCAGTAAATTAAACCCAGCTCAACCCTTGGTAGCTTGGCAACGAGCATCAAGGCTTAACTTAGGAGACAGAGGCCCTCATTCTGACCTTGGCGGGCGGCGGAGGCCGCCCGCCAAAGTCCCGCCGTCAGGTTACCGTTCCGCGGTCGAAAGACCGCGGCGGTAATTCTGACTTTCCCGCTGGGCTGGCGGGCGGTCGCCTTCAGACCGCCAGCCAGCCCAGCGGGAAAGAGGCTTCCACGATGAAGCCGGCTCGGAATCGAGCCGGCGGAGTGGAAGCTGTGCGACGGGTGCAGTTGCACCCGTCGCGTATTTCACTGTCTGCGCAGCAGACAGTGAAATACATGTAGGGGCCCTCTTACGGGGGCCCCTGCAATGCCCATGCCAGTGGCATGGGCACTGCAGGGGCCCCCAGGGGCCCGCGACCCCCCCTACCGCCATCCGGATCTCGGCGGTCCGACCGCCGGGATCTGGATGGCGGTAGTGGGGGTCGGAATCCCCGCGGCGGTGCAGCAAGCTGCGCCGCCGCAGAGGATTCAATGGGGCCGCGGTACACTGGCGAGACCCCGCCAGTGGTGCCGGTCCGACCGCGGCTTTACCGCCGCGGTCGGAATCCCCATTGGAGCACCGCCGGCCTGTCGGCGGTGCTCCCGCGGTCCTCCGCGGGTCAGAATGACCACCATAGTGTAAAGCATTCAAATATCACAAAACAGTAATTAAATAAAACACAGGAAACAGTTTAAATATCCAAAACCAATTTATAAAAATAGATCATATTTTTATCTTTAAAATGACACAAAAACTAATAAAATCGGATAAGGGGAATCGGAGATATGAATTTTTAAAGAATTATTGTTTTCTAGCGCCTAGAAACAAAAAGCGCCAATCTGGTCATCTGGTCGCACCTCGACCAGGGCAAAGTCAAAGTTGAAAGGCCGACTGTGATGGAGCCCGGCTCGGCTACAGCCCACGGGAGGCCTCGGTCAAAAGTTTACCTTCACACTTAGTCGTTTTTCTGAAGATCTTCTTCAGAGGGACGAACCTGCCAGTCCAATCCGACCTCCTGGAACTCTTCTCCGGATACGCGTTGCGAGAGCCCTCGGTGGAGATTTTTACCTTTGGACTTAGTTGTTTTTTCAAGGTGAAAATCCTTTGACCGGGCTAAACCTGGATCTTGATCCGACATCCTTGGAGCCCTCCTCGGATACGCTGGCTGGGAGGTCCCGGTCAACTTTCTACATTTGGACCTAGTCTCTTTTTTGGAGATTTTCTACACCAGGACGAACCTGCAAATCAGGCTGGGTTGCGGTTGAGGCAAGCCGGCTACAGTTGCTGCGGCGGGTCGGTCCCTCTATGGAGCTTTTTTCCCAAAGTTCTCCAAACTTCTCCAAACTTCTGGATCTTCTCCCAGATGTTCCTTTAAGGTTCATTTGAGGACCACAGCTCACCCCAAGGTTCCAGAAGCTCTGAGATGATCCTTGGGGGGTGTGGACTACAACTCCCAGAATGCACCTGGTGCAAACTCCTTTTTGGCCACTGGACGGTGGTCAGCTGGTTGATTTCTTCAGGAGTTGGTGCAGGGGACTCTGGTTAGCAATTTTTTACCTGTAGCAAACAGGGAGTCCCTCCTTGAACCAGTTGAAGCCAGGCAAAGTCCTTCTTGTGGTGAAGCCCAAGTGTGCATCTGGTGCAGTCCTTCAGAGTGCAGGTTCCAGGTGCAGGCCAGGGGTCCAGCAGGGCGGTCCGTCTTCTCCTTTGGTTCTTCCTTGTTGGAATCTGATGGGGATCTGAGGTGTGGGTGCAGGTCTGCCAGTTTTATCCTTGCTCCTGGGTGGAAAACAGGGGTGTCCTGATTCTCCAGTCAGGTGCAGGGTCCTTCCCCCTGTGATGACCACTTCCTGGGAAGTGTTGCAAAAATCAATCCCAGGAGGCAACATTCCTCAAAAATCCATCATGGCTGAAAGTGATTTTTGGAGGTTACATCTGGCTGAGCCCACCCACTGGTGTGGCTAAAAATCCTAAACACGGTCTCCTAATCTAATCAAAGGGGCACCTAGTTGTCTGGGGTTGCAGGGTGTGGGGCTGTTGCTGGGTTGCTCCAAATGTCCTTCTCTGGTTTTGAAGACCATTTTGGCAGCCCTCCCCCCTTCCTGCCTCGCCATCTGCTGAGGGGAGATCCCCTCCCACAGGCACATCTCTTTCTGTGAAGCCAGGCCACTTCACACCTCATCAAGGCAGTCTGGCCGGGCTGCCAGAGGCTGGCCAAGCAGAGCACAGCAGCAAAAACAATGCAGGGCTGAAGTTGGCAACATTTCAGGTAAAGTTTAAAACTCTTTACCTGAACAAGTTATATTAAATCCCACAACTGGAAGTTGTGGGATTTATTATAACAATTATTTTGATACTAAACTCTTTGTATTTGTCACTTAAGGGGACTTTTAAAATTAAAATAAAGTCTCCCCATTCTAGCCTATGAAGGCCATTCACTACAATAAAGGAAAAATGAATTTGGCTGTTATTACCTCACCAGGGCTTATAAAACTATTTTTATAAGGTCCCTGCTTACAGTTACGTGGCACCCAGCCCCAGGGGCACATAGGGCACACCTTAGGGGTGACTTATATGTAAAAATAAGGTAGTTTAATACTTTGGAACTACTTTTAATTCCAAAGTAGAATTAGCATATAACTTTAATTTAAAAGCAGCCAGCAAGGCAGGCCTGCCTTTAAAATGACACTGGGCATCTCAGCAGTGCACCTATGGGTGCACTACCTATGCTGGGGTCCCTAGACCTACATGCCCTACCATATACTAGGGACTTATAGGTAGGTTGACTTAGTCAATTATAATTAGCCTAATTTCCATATCCACTTTACACAGAGCACTGGCCCTGGGACTGGTAAGCAGTACCCAGGGCACAGCCAAGAGTCAGTAACTACCAGTACCTGTCCAAAAAGTGTGGGGGTGACCAGGGCAAAAAGGAGGACTTCCCTACACACTGCATGCCATGTACATGAATCCAAGATAGTGGCCAACTAGCAGGGTACAGCCACAGACCCTCAAAAGAAAAGAAAAAAAGTCAAGAGTATGGGGCAGTAAAGAGAAGGGCAAGGGCCCCTGCCTAGTGGGGGCGGGAAGAGTGAAAATGGGGGTGGAAAGGGCAGTGGTGTAATGAAACTGAAGGGCGTCGCCCTGCAGTGAACATGGAGGTCCCCTCCCGGACTCACTCAGACCAGGTGCTGTGCTGAGGGCCCTTCCTGGAGCTCGAATCTCCCATCACCCCCCCCCCCCCCCCCAAACACCAAGGGGGCTGCTGGGGCCCTTGTTATGCCGCTGTATTTCCTTTAATATTGGAGTCAACAGCTCTGATAATGACAGACTGCTAAAGCTACCTGTAGGTGAGACCTCAAAGAAGAGTATTAACTGGAAAGATGCTCTTATATGAATGGTGACCACGCATATGCTAAAACTATGATGGGAAGAGTAGGATGCATAGTTATGCAGATTCTCAGAGCCTAAGGTGGTAATTCCACAACTAAAATGGGGAATGTCTAGGTTATTTCCCCATCTAACTGTACCATGCTCATTTTTATACATAAGTATCGAGCAATGCAGCGTGCATCCAGCCTACTTCATTTGGTGCAGGGCTGTTTCACCTTTAATTTCAGGGCGTGAAACGATAAAACCAGATAAAATGTTTAAACAAATGCAATATTTTAAATGTTTTGGTTCAGCGAAGTCCCTGTAAAGACGACATGTAATAGCTTAGTATGAGTACATTTTACAGTGATTATGTATTAAAAATATGATTATATTGTGTATAATTAAACGAGTGAGATTGTAAAAATGGGGAAAAACTCGAAACTCTCCAGGTGCAATGAAAAGCATTGTCACTTGGGGTTTTATACTACCTGGGAGAAATTATGAATGCGAACGGAAACAGGCCTACAAACAAACTGGTGGTGCTGCGGGTGTAGAGCAATAGGGGTGGGATTCTTACTGTGGGGGCGGTTGTAGGTCCGGCTTTGCTTCAAGATCATTTTGATTACTAAATTGCCTTTTTTTTACCTTTGTTTTGCTACGACCAAGATCATGTTTGGCCCATTCAGGCAGTCCTGGAGTTCCAAGCAGCAAGAGGATGGATTATGGGATTTACAGTTCCGCTTTAAGTATGATATGAAAAATACCAGCACGCAAAGTGCTGTTGGCTTAAAAGTAGCAAAGACAACTGACAACTCTGTATATGCGGGCGACGGTGGGTGGCTCAAATTACCTGATGTCATCAATGCGTGCTTTGTTGTGAACCTTGGTGCTTATGTTTCTAAGCAACTGTTTTTCTATGAAATCGCTCCCTAGCAAATTACCCCAAGTCTCTGGTATAATTTTTAGTGCGCTTCATACTCCTGTTTTTTACATCGCATATTTTTCCATTTATTCCTAAATTCATCTTTCAGACAACAATGTCTTTTATAGTAATCACTGTAGATACGAGGGTCTGGGAGAATTGTGGGGTGACTTTGTCAGGGATACTTGTGCTGCTCATCTGTCATCGCCCTCTTCTCCACCACTCAGTCATTTTTTATTTTTCAGCTTTTACAACAGCTATTTCCGCTGGTTGTAATTGCCTTCCTTCCTGTCTGGTCGCCGTGCAGCCTATGAACAGTTTCCTAAATTCCGTGTATTCTAAAAGTCGGAGCCTTTTAATAGAATTAAACAAAACGGACTGCTGGTTAAAGTGGCTCAATGGTTTCAGGAGTTAGTTTAAATCTTTTTTCTTTTTGTAGAATGGGGCTCCTTTCCCACCACTATCAAAATATGTCTTTTTGTAGAGAACTTAATCAAAATAGGTATCTTCCACAGTTCGCTGATGATGAACATAAACAGACATAGTCCACATTTGTGAAACTGTTAAACACGCATGTCCGTTACTTTCTGTGTTTATGTGCACATTTGAGGATAAACGGTACAGATAGTGGGACATTAAGAACTATAGGCATCTTATGTAACAAACATTTGCAATGCAATGGGTCAAGCATTTGCTTGAGTTAGAGCTATTAGCGTTGTAAACTCCTAACAGGACTTTTCTTGCCACATAAATTGAAAATGAAAAGTTAAACCGTTTCACATAAGTGAGCCAATTCACAGCGCTAAGGCCGCCCCAGCGTGAAGGGACACTCAAAAGGAAAAAGAAGTTCGCTTGCAGTCAAACTTATTGGCAAAAGTGCAATTAGCCATGTAACAGGGGTGATGGCCAAGGCGGTAACAAAACCTCCCCTTACTAATGTAATCAAAGGATTTTTGAAGGGCAAGCCTACGAACGGGTGGTACTGATGGGCGTGAGGTAGACGTGGTTAAAAGCCCAGAAACATACCAACACGTCGGAAAAGCAGCTCTTGCACGCTGCCATGCTCAACCTAAAAAGGAGTGTGTGGGGCCAGAAAACTGAATTTATGGAAATTCAAAGGTTGAAGGTCCTGGCCTCAAGCTTCTCACTGAAATTGGGTATTTCCCAGTAGATTAAAAAAGTGCTGATGAAATATTGAAAATACATAAAACAAGTATTTGCAATGAATTGGTTCTCGCCTTTGCTCGAGTTAGAGCTATTAACGTTACAAACTAGAGGACGCGTGGCAAAGCATATGTGCTGTGGTGGCTGCCGCATATCTCGAGAGGAGGGCGGGCGGGGATGTGGATGGTGGAAATTATTATTATAATTTTTTTTTAAACCAGTGCGATTGCGCTGTTTACAACCCAGCAAGATTGCGCTGTGTAGGAAATAAAAAAGAAATAGTCCAGAAACCATGCTGAAAACATGGAGCCTTGTATGTTTTCAGTAGTTGACCGGTGGGCTCGAGGAGGGCTAAACACCTAAAAAGGCATGACAAATGCATGCCTTTCACAAATGAAATCAAGCAAATTTTAAAAGGCAAGCCTACAAACCAATCAAAGTGAGTGGCATGACATGGGTGTGGTTAAAAGTCCACAGAGAGATTACAACAGAGGCTACAGTGCTTGCGCGCTCGACCCTAAAAAGACAAAACTGAGCGGGGGTGTGGAGCAGCAGATGCAGCTAATAAGGAACAACACTGAGAGGACAGGAGCGATATCAGTGTGGAAGCACCACACAAAGGAGAGGGCAAGAAATGTATGCTCTTGCATGGAGTGCTCGAAGACAAAGTAAGAACAGTTCCCGAAAATATGAAGTGGAAGGATACAAGCCCTTTAATCAAACAAATGTTAAAAATGGTTCTGCTCTTAGGGAGGGAAAACATAAAAGGACGAAGAAGGAAAACCATTGAATAAGAAGCTAGCAAATGATGATGACATGAATGCCAATCAATGGTAAGCAATGGGATGCCACAAAGCCCCCATAAGGACTGGTATTTCCAACAATCTGTCTTTGACATCAGGCAGCTAAAAGCTGTCTGTGAGCGAGACCTAAAAAGGACATACTATATAACCTTACAATAGCCATCCATAGATTAAAATGATTTTCGTTCTCCAGCCATCATAAATTTAGAGAAACCACGTAAAATGTGAATATAACAATAATTAAAGCAATGTTAAACTGCTGAGGCAGAGTCAAGAAGACCAATAAATGAATAATAGTTAATAAATACTTTTGTCGTTCTTGTAAAGAAAAACGAACAGTAGCATAAAACATGAGCAAGCAATTCTCTCAACTAACAACAAACTCGGCTGTTTAATCCCTTACTCACTTTCCAAATCTGTCAAAATTTGCACACCTCCAAGAAGCCATTCTGCAATTTAAGATAATACATTTTCAACCTCCAGGAAATGAACCAATCAGAAACGGTAAGAATTTCCTGCAACAATACGATTTCATCATCGTTCTGCTACACCTTCTAGCAGCTAATAGCTCAGTGTCTTCCACAAAAGATGTTGATCTGTTACAATAGAGGAGACCTAAAAATCAGTGGTGCTCCATTTCACCCACAGCTGCTTCATAGCCAAATTGGCCAGGGGTCTGTCAAACATCACCCGCCATGGCAAGAGTCCAAGAGCTTGACAACATTCAAATTCCACGACAGCTGGTGAGAGACCATACGCTTGACAATATACAAATTCCACCGCAGCATTACTTTTAGTCTGTCCAATTTGGCCTACCTACACTGGAACCAAAAATTTCACAAATTTTAACATCTAGAGTAAATGCCTGCCTAATCACACATAACTTCACACTTGGGCCCAAACAGTGGCTGATAGTAAGCAAAGCAGATGTCCAGTTATATCTAGCCAGCTGTTAAATGCACTGGGAATGATTCTAAACCACACATATTCAGCTGGAATTTTTACTCTTACTATCGTAATTAATGACTTTAGTACTGGGCCTTCTAAATTGCTCTCTAGCCAAAATAGGACAGAATTAAGCGAAGTGGCCCAAGATTTAAATGACATTGACTTGAAATATCTCCCCCTTGCTGCATGTTTTGCTGACAGCTGGTCTCGGAAATACAAAGAGGTCATTACTGCACTGTGTTGTGGTGACTTTGTTGTCAGCAAAACATACCCTAACTCTCAGATGTTTCAAAATAATGTACACGCAAAAGATGCCACAAAGAAATGCACAGATCCCTGCTGCAAGAGTGTGGTGCAGAAAACAGAATCATGATACTGGCCTGTAACATGCTTTAAAAAAATATTTTGTATTGTTTTTTAAACAAGTGAAAAGGTACATTATAATAGTCTTTCAGCGTTTCAAAAAAAGTAGCTTAATACTTTGACTAAACAACAGGACAATCGATGTATTGATTCCCGTCTGGGGAGTACTCTGAGTTCCATAACATTAGGACCAACTGTACTATGGAGGTCCTCATCTAGGGCAGACGAAGACTCTTGCCAACACTTCCTTTTCATTCTCAAGCCATTTAGCAAAAGGGTTGTTTTGCAACCAGGTCCTTGTGACATTTTGTATGCGGGCTGAATTTTGCAAAAGTCATATATTTTATCTCACGTAAATGTCATTTATTTTTTCCCAATTTTTTAGTTGCGCCAGCTCATGCAAATTCTGCCTGCAAGAGACTCTTAGGGTAGAAAATGTCTTGCAGGAGATGTAAAGCCAAAGTGAACAACATTTCCTGCTCGAACTAATCTCTTGCTGATATATTTCATTATTTAATTCAGTTTTCACACAAGATACTGAATAATTATTTTTTGTTAGTATTCATAATTCTGTGTGCATTTAGTGATTTTGTTTCGCATATAAATATGAAATTTCACCCACCTGTATTCGGGACCCTACTTCAATTGGTGGTTAACGTTATTAGCTCTTCTTCAGTTGCTAGTTAGCATTATTAGGTGTTAAGTTAAACATGCTTGTACCTATTGTCTTTGCTAGAAGCATTGCCCATATTGTCTAGGCATGTGTTGTGCTACTCTTGTCACAAATTAGTGTTGTCTAACTCACACCCTGACATTTTTTAAAATACAAAATGAAAGGGCAGTAAGATGCGGTTTCAAAATTATTTACTACTAGCTCTACTTGTGGCATACTTCCATAAACTACCTACAATCTTAAAGATCAAGTTACTCGCATAACACATATAAAATTGCTTTAATTAATAGCTTAAGAGTTCAAGTCTTTATTTAATTACAATGTTTGAAAAGTGCTTTATGACACTTTTGGCTGCTCATAGTGGCTAGTCTGGTAAAGAATGAGGCATACTCAACAGAGAGAGAAGGACCTGCCAGGGGCCTTCTGTGCTGGTCAGTTGGGTTGCCCGTCCAAACTGTGAAAGACTAAGTTGTGTCCTTTGTGAATGTGTCGATAATTTTGCAATCTTGGTGATGAGAAAAGTTCACCACTTCTCCTATGTCTTGTTTGTGTGCCAGTGACAAAGGCTAGTCTTAGGAATATGATTGGACACTCTGGCCCTCATTATGACCCTGGCGGTCTGTGATAAAGTGGCGGTAATAGCGCCAAAAGGCTGGCAGTAACTACTGCCAAATTATGACCATGGAGGAAAGATCTGTGAAAAACAGCCAATGGACCACACCGACGGCCAGGGCGGAAACAACAGGCACCATGGCGGTAGCCGCCTACAGCCAGGCGGAAGTCAAAGTTCCGCCCACCATATTATAACTACACAATCCGCCATCTTTTCTCGGGCGGTACCAATTACATCAAAAGGCTGGCGGGAACACTGCACAGAAGTGAAGGGACTCACCATTGGAGACACAAGGAAGAACCACGCCGCCATGGAACCAGAACTGCAAGTGTTCTTGATGATATTCTACGCCCTGCTCCACCACGAACATCAACGCCAGTGAAGACGACAACGGTGAGTATAGCCGCCTAGCACACAAGGGAGGAGGGGAGAAAAATGGCCGTGACACACACACGCACCATACACACCCCAGACACACACAACCAGCTGCCCAAGAAAACAAGGTAATCCCCGTAAATCGGCTGAATAATGCAAGGACAACAGGAATCTACTAAAGTGATTGTAATAAGATCAACACAGTATAAATAATAATTTTGCCAATGCAACAGATTTGTACAAATGTACAAAAAAGGGACACTGCCCAGTCCTCAGTTCGCATGGGCCACATGGCCACGGCAAATCCAAGGCCCCACTTGTTACCTACATCAATACGGAGAGAACACTGCAGGGGCATCAGTTGGCAAATAGGCAGGCACCTCAGGGGGAGGGGGGCACCTCAGCCGGAGGCGGAAACAAAACCACTGGTCCTGGAGGAGGCAACATGCCTTGTGCTTGGTCCTGGGGAGTCATAGGCCACAGTCTCTCGAGTGGGTGTCTTCCCCACTGGTTCCGGAGGGGGCAACATGCCATGTGCTTTGTCCTGGGGAGTGATAGGCCACAATCTCTTGAGTGGGTGTCTTCCCCACTGGTTCTGGAGGGGACAGGCTTCACAGAAGCCCATGGAGGCAGGATCACATTGTATCTGCCGGCAGTGATGGCTTCACTGTGGTGGTGGTGGTAGTGGGAGGCTCTTGCACAGCCCCTGCACCCTCCGGTGGCTGCACTGTGGTGGTGGTAGTGGGAGGCTCCTGCACAGCCCCTGCACCCTCAGATGGCTGCACTGTGGTGGTGGTGGTAGTGGGAGGCTCCTGCACAGTCTCTGCACACTGCAATGACTGCACAACCATGGTTGGTGGTGGGGACTCTGCGACAGCTCCTGGGTCAGGCTCCTTCCTCTTCTTGCCGGCCGGTGCAGGCTCCTTCCCCTTCTTGCCTGCTGGTGCAGGCTCTTTCCCCTTTCCGATGGCAGGTGCAGGCTCCTTCCCCTTCTTGCTTGCTGGTGCAGGCTTCTTCCCCTTTCGTCTAGCTGGTGCAGGCTCCTTCCCCTTCAGTATTTGTGTCCTGGAATCCTTTCCACTATGAGTAGGTGCGGATGGAACTGGGTCCGTGGACTGTGTGGCTGAGGTGCTTGGCTGGGTTCTTGATACCCTGGCCATACGTGCAGGATGGGGGAGGGGTAGGGAAGAGGTCAACGGTGGAAAGGAAAAGCTTTTTAGGGACATTGGGGCAGGACGAGGGAGAAGTAATGGGAGTGGAGGATGAGGGAGTGGTTGTTTGAGGTGTCTGTCTGCTGGATTTGGGTGCAGGTGCATGGGGTGTATACTGTTGTGAGATGGATGGCTGTTGGATGTCTGAGTGCTTACGTTTGTGTACTTTAGGAGGAGGGACAGACACAGTGGGAGAGGACACAGGGGACGTGTGCATGGATGTTTTGGAGGTGTCTGCCAGTGAGCTGTGTGTTCTGCTTGGTGTGGTGATGAGATAGGTAGTGAATGATGATGTAGTGCATACAGGTGTGAGTGTGGATGTAACTAGGTGGGAGGTGGAGGAGGAAGAGGGGGAGACAGTGGAAATAGAGGATGTTGTTGTGTCTGCAACTGGATGGTGTTTGTGTGAGTACCTGTGGGATGAAGTGTGGTGCTTGTGTTTGCCTGTGACACTCTTGGGTGTTGTCCTGTGTGCATGATCACCTGGCTGTGTTCTTGGGATGAGTGGGGGTTGAGGCTAATGGGAATGGGAAGTGGAAGGTAGAGAGGGGACGGTAGAAACAGGGACAATGGCTGCCATCAGAGAGGAGACCAGTGCCAGGATCGATATCTGTTGGGCTGCCAATCCAGTGTGAATGCCCTCCAGTAATGCATTAGATTGTTGCATCTGAGCTGCCAACCCCTGGATGGCATTTACAACGGTTGACTTCCCTACAGAGATGGATCTCAGGAGGTCAATAGCCTCCTCACTCAGGGCAGCAGGGCTCACTGGGGCAGGGCCTGAGGTGCCTGGGGAGAAGGAGATGCCCACCCTCCTGGGCGACGGACACGGGAAACTCGCTGTGGGGCCGCTGGGAGGGCGGGGCTACTATTGGGGTGATAGCTGTACCTGTAGATGGGCTGGTCACAGAAGTGTCCAGCACCACCAGGGAGCTTCCATCAGAGGAGGTATCTGAGTCTGTATTGTCCGCTCCAGTGTCCACTGTGGTGCTCCCCTCGCCCTCCGTCCCACTGGTGCCCTCAGTGTCGGTGGACTCTGCCTCCAGGGTCCTGTGGGATGCAGCTCTCTCTGTTGCCTGTGCCTCTGCTCCTCCACCAGATGAAGGACAGGATGACAAATGAAGAAAGGGGGGAAGAGAGACAAAGGATATACTGGGTCAATGACTGCACCATCACCACCGTTGGCGTACACAGCACCCTCACACACAGGGAATAGGCCTACGCACTGTGCATTGCACCACCACTGATATTGCTAGCCACCAAGTCATGAGGAGAGGGACACACCACCAACTTCAGCACACCTGGGACCCATGCAGCCCTGGCCAGTTGTGGATGCTAACATGCTAGGTAGCCAGTATTATCCCTTCAGACCCCTAGCCACCAGAGGACCTATGGTGCTATGTCTGGCCTGGCCTAGGGGCGCACAAGGACACACAACCACCATCCGGATACCACCCACCAGGCATAAGTTGTAATGATAGCCACTGTACTCACCACCTTGTGGCTGCTGTGATGTCCTCAAACGCCCATCCAGCTCTGGATAGGCCACCGCCAGTATGCGGGCCATCAGGGGGGTCAGGCTTCGACGGGCACCCCTTCCTCGTTTGGAGGCCATCTCCAGCTGGGCCTCCGCCGTCTTCTGTGCCCAACTTCTCAGGTCCTCCATTTGTTTGTGACAGTGGGTTCTCTGCCTGCCATAGACCCCCAGGGTCCACACGTCCTTGGTGATGGCACGCCATATACCCTTCTTTTGATTGGCGGTGACCTGCAGAGGCAATACACACAGGAAAACATCATTAGATGTCCCACAGCCAGTTACACATATGTCCCACCAAACTCGTCTATACCACTATTGGAACACACATAGCCCAGCACGCAATGTGTACCCAGCCAGGAGGGCACCCCTCCCCCTTACACGGAGCCGTCACAAACACCTCCATACATGCATGCTACATGCATCGTGCCCACAGTGTACTCACCTGTTGGTCTGGAGGCCCATACAGCAGTCCGTACTGGGATAGGACCCCATCCACCAGTCTCTCCAACTCCTCTGAAGTGAAGGCTGGGGTCCTTTCTCCGGTCACACGGGCCATGGTACGTTCCAGACACAGGTCACAGCAGCACATGCAGTGTAGGTCCTCTCCTATAGAAGGTCAGGTAACAAGTGAGGAATCAGATAGAAAATGGCGGTCACGTCTGCGGCGGTGCCTACCGTCACCGCCAGCGTAGATCACCATTGGCCACTATACCCCATAGGGCCCAATATTAACCAATGAAGAATTGCACAGCGGTTCGCGACTGCCTCCCGCCATGGCGCACAACATCAGAGGAATTACCTCACTTCCACCTGTCCCTCCACACAGGACAGGCGGATGCCATTTTAGTGGGGGGCAGCCCTATGGAATAATGCTGCATAACAGGAGAAATAGGCACATACTGACAAATCACACTGACCCATTAAATGTTTACAGAATGCAAACTACTGTTGTGGCTCCATTGTTCAATTTGTAACAGCCTCCTCACTCTTGTGTCCCATAGATTCCTACCGCTGCATATGAATAGGAGATGGAGACATACCCCAGTGTAGAGGCCCATGGTGGACTTGGCTACACTGGAGGACAGGCACATAATACCTATAGACAGGACAGGGCCACAATCACAGAGCTGTGTGCTCTATTGGAACCTGACCTGATATCTGCTCTCCGTCACCCCACTAGGATCCCCCATCTAGTGCAAGTGCTATCTGTACTCCATTTCCTGGCAACTGTTTTTTTCCAAGTGACAGTGGGCTTGGCAGCAGGAGTGTCACAGCCCATGTTCTCAATAGTGCTGGTAAGAGTTTTGTCTGCCCTGATAAAACACATGTGCAGCTACATTGCTTTCCCCCAGGTTGAGGATTTGGCCACAGTGAAGGCCGAGTTCTATGCAATGGGACATATCCCCAATATAATTGGGGTGATTGATGGAGCACATTTCATTTGTCCCCCTGCCAGAATGAACAGGTGTTCAGGAATCATAAGAGTTTCCACTCCATGAATGTGCGGATGGTGGGCTTGCCGGACCAGTACATCTCCCACACCAATGCTAAGTATCCTGGGTCAGTGCATGATGCCTTTGTCCTAAGGAATAGCAGCATCCCAAATGTGATGGGCCAACTACAGAGGCACAGGGTGTGGCTAATAGGTGAGCCCTGGTTACAACCCAGTATATGTTGGTGTGTTTCTATGCTGTTGGCCATATAGGATAGTGTGTGGCTAAATGTTGTCCCTCAATATTTGTAGGTGACTTTGGTTACCCAAACCTATCATGGCTGTTGACCCCTGTGCAAAATGCCAGGACATATGCAGAATAACGTTATAATGAGGCACATGGGTGAACCAGAAAAATCATTAGGAGAACCTTTGGCCTCCTGAAGGCCAGGTTTCGGTGCCTCCATCTAACAGGTGGATCCCTGTGCTACTCACCCAAGAAGGTCTGCCAGATAGTAGTGGCATGCTGCATGTTGCACAACCTGGCCCTCAGACAACATGTACCTTTTCTGCAGGAGGAGAAGACTGGAGATGCCCCTGTGGCAGCAGTAGATCCTGTGGGCAGTGAGAATGAGGAGGCAGAGGATGATGATGAGGACAACAGAACATCTGTGATTCGTCAATACTTCCAATGACACATAGGTAAGACAGTGTAACTTTACATTTCAACAACTTTAGTTGTAATCTGTATGGCCCACTTACTGTTCCCTCTGGCTATTCATTTTGCAGATGTTGGTGATTTGACAAATACTCCTGGTGTGATCACTACAGCCAGCTACAGGTCATTAATCTATGCTCATTCAATGTACAGTTCATTTGCAATGTTTGTACCTGTTTTAAAAAATAAATATTTGATATACATGACATACTCCAAATAGATTATTTTCAAAGGGTGTTTATTGAAGTGGTAACATATAGGGGGGGAAGTGCACTAGGATGGGGTGATGATGGAGGAAAGTCCAGGGTATTGTTCCAGTCTGTTTTCAGCACAGGTGCAATGTCCAAGGGGACATAGGAAGGGGAGCAACAGCAGTTCAAGGTGGACAGGGAAACTGAGTGGGACACAAGAGGGACAATCAGCAGAGTCTAATTTCTTGGCGGGGGTCTTGCCATGTGTCTCTGGCTTCTGTCTGGATCACAGGGAACGGTTGAGGGGTGGTTCACCTTCTGCAGGGGAAGGGGTGCTGGTGCCCTGTGAGTCCTGTGGTGGGGCCTCCTGGCCATTAGTGGCAGCGGAAGAGGAAGGCTGTTCAGATATCTGGCTAGTGCAGGGGCTCGCTGGTGTGAGACTGCCTCCCTCATAATGCTTGCCATGTCTGCCAGCACCCCTGCTATGGAGATCAGGGTGTTGTTGATGGCCTGCAAGTCCTCCCTGATCACCTGGTACTGTCCCTCCTGTAGCCGTCTGTTCTCCTGCACGTTGTCCAGGATCTGGCCCATCGTGTCCGGGGAATGTTGGTAGGCTCCCAGGATCTCTGAGCGTGTCTCCTGGAGAGTCGGTTCCCTGGGCCTGTCCTCCCCAGGCGCACAGCACTCCTCCCAGTTTCCCCGTTGGCCAGTGCTTCTGTCCCCTGAACCGTGTGCCCACTGCCACTGACCCCAGGCCCCTGATTGTCTTGTGCGCGAGGTGTGGCCTGGGGTCCCTGTAGAGGTGGACCCACTGCTGATTGACGTGTCCTGGGGACAGAGGTGTGGGTACGCTTGGTGGGTGCTGTGGGGTTGGATCCTAATGGGGGAGACTCTGTGGTGGTGTGTGACTGGGCTTGGGTAACCGGCTGTCCAGTGGTCCATGATGGGCCAGGTAGATCGACCAGATCCTGAAGACCAGAGTTACTGTCATCACTATGGGCCTCTTCAGTTGGGGGACTGGATAGTGCTGGCATCTCCTCTCCGGTGTCATTGGCTGGGGTACCTGTGGGGATGTAAAAGATGTGTTATGGTTGATGTGTATGACATATTGTACATCCCTGGCTTCCCCTCTGTAGTTTGTTTTGCCCTGCCAGCTTTCACTTTGATATGTTTGTGTATGGTGGGTTGTTAGTTCTCTATGCTGAGCATGCTTTAGTGATGGGTGTCTATACAGGGCTGTGATGGGTGTCCACGCATTGGTACAGCACACAGGGCTTGGCATTGGGATTAGTGAGATGTGATTGTGGAGTGTATGGGATGTAGTGGAGTGATGGGAGTGAGGGTGAGGGTATGTGATGGCATGCAGGTAGGGGGGTGATAATAGTAGAGAGTTGACTTACCAGTGTCCAGTCCTCCTCTGACTCAGGCCAGGCCCTCAGGATACAGTATTGCCAAGACTTGCCCCTCCCATGCTGTGAGTTTTGTGGAAGGAGGTCGGGGTCCACCGCCAGTCCTCTGGATAGCGAGCAGGTGTCTTACTGCTATGGAACGTACCTTCCTCCATAGGTCCTTCCACCTCTTCCTGATGTCATCCCTTGTTCTGGGGTGCTGTCCGACGGAATTGACCCTGTCCACGATTCTCCGCCACAGCTCCATCTTCCTTGCAATGGATATTTGCTGCACCTGTGTTCCAAATTACTGTGGTTCTACCCTGACAATATCCTCCACCATGACCCTTAGCTCCTCCTCTGTAAAACGGGGGTGTCTTTGTGGTGCCATGGGTGTTATGCAAGGTGTGTTGGTGAGGGTGTTTTGGGTAATGTGTTGGGGTGTGTGATGTGGAGTGCATGAGTGATGTATGGGTGTGAGTAGTGTGTGACTCTAGTTGTCTCAGTGGTCTTGGTATCTCTTTGGTTGTAATGATTTGTAATCGTAAAAGGTTGTGGGTAATGTGGGTGTGTGTTTTATAGTGGTGTGGGGTGTGTAAGGGTGTGAGGTGTGTGTTGTTTGAATTGGCCAATGTGGAGTTGTTTTGTCTGTGGGTGTCCATTGTGAGCGCGGCGGTATGCACTGCCAATAGTTTACCGCCAATGAATGTCCACCATGGTGATTCGTGGGTCATAATGTGGTGGGCGTTGTTTTGTTGGCTTAACGGTGTTGGTTTTCATACCACCACTAAAGCACTGACCTTTGTACTGGCGTGTTTGTGTATGTGCCTGAATTCTGTCGGATTGGTGTGTGTGTCATAATATGGCGAACGGATATCCGCGGCAGTAAGTTGGCGGCCGTCAGCACGGCGGTTAGTGGATTTACCACCAATGTCATAATGAGGGCCTCTGGGTGGGAAGAGCCATGGAAGTTAGAATTGGAAAAATAACTCTCCATAATGGTTGGATATATGATGTCAAAGAGGTAAGTCTTTAATCCTTTGCAGAATCGCAAGAAACGTCATTGAATCTTAAGTGCGGGTGGCAGTAGTTCATAGGGGTAGAGCCCAAGACATTTAGTGGCCATCTTAATACCCCAGCACCCCTTTTGTACAAGGTCTACACTGGCCAGAGGTATATTTAGCCACATGTTAAGAACCTCTGCTGTAGAATGTGAATTACAGAATATAGGACAGGGTGCAAAAGCCTGATGGTGTCTTTGGACAAACCTTGAGATGGCTTTGGAAAAGTAGCTAAATGAGGAACTTTGATAAAATCACAAATCCTATGGTTTGATATCTTATGAGTGTGCAATAGGCAGAGTAGGATATGGCAAGAGAATCTTCCAACCTTGGAACAGGGACAGAGAACTTCAACTGCAGGTTTATTCCACCTAAGGGAGCCCCCATTGAAGATGCAGCTGGGAAATGGGACTGACAGCCCACGAAAGGGCTGTTTTGCCAAAGGGGTTAGACTCTTTATTTGTGCATTATTGAGGGTGGAATGTAAAGGTACAGCAGAGACTTGAGATGGTATTCATTCAGCCTATGTTTGGGGTTCCACCATGAGCCAACAATTAAACTACTGGTGTAGATAGCTGCAGCAATAAAAAATTACAGATTTGTCAAATAGTTTAGTCTGAACATTAAGGTAGCCAGAGGGAAAAATTTGAACAGAATGAGGTGACTCTCACCTCATCAGTCTCCATTATTGGGGCGTATGGAAGTTTGTTAAAGCCGTTATATCCATTGCTGCTAAAATAATTAGGATAGGATAAAGATGGCTACTCCTCAAAAAAATTAATTATTCAACAATGAATTAGGGAAGCCTTTCTATATAAGTTGCTAACACGCAGAATAGAAACTAATGTTCAAAACCACCCCTTGTAAGATATCTGGAAATAAAACATTCATTGGGAAAGTCAAAAGTTCTCAGCTTTGTGACCTATATACTTTGACAGTTGCTTGAGCCATGTTGCACAGCTTTCGCAATGCCTAGAGTTTTTTAAAAAGCATTAACATGGCTGCCGTATCAATTTGTAGGGCACACCACGCAGGCATGTGCCTACAAAATTATGCAGGCACTTCATTTGTCTTTTTAGCTACCGATCTGAGTTGGATCAGTAACTAGAAAGAAAATACAACTTTAAAATGAGTACATTTTAGGGTTGAGGGGACAGAAGCAACATGGGAAAGGGTGTGGGGAACAGAGAAGCAACATGGGGAAGGGCAGAGGTGAACGCAGAAGCAGCACTGTAAGGATGCAAGAGCAACACATATGTTGGCAGAATCCAACACAGGAGGCTCGGTGGTGGAAGCAAAGGGGGATATAACAAGTGAAAGCACATGAACGAGGGGATAAGGTGAAGCAATCAGGCAACAAGGGCCATAATGAAGTGCACGGGGAGAGACATAAATGAGGCAGAAGCTTCAAAAACTCACATACTCTAATAAAGTGCTTCACACAAAAAGAAAAAATGGTGCTTGAGAAAGCAAGCAGCGGAAGCAGCAGAGCCAGCCAATCAAAGAGATTGGAAAGAGGTAATGTTCCATAGGAGGGGCAAGCAGAAGACTGACAAGCTGGGACATTAATAAGAAGCAGGCAAATGAGAATGGCAAGGAAAGTCAATCAGAGGTAAGCCCCCTCTATGTTGTTGGTATACGGCAATATGCCTCACAACATACACCACATGAGTTTTCTAATTGGTTTGACCTAAAAGCATGTTTGATGTGGGGCAGAATATCTGCACCTGGGATTGGTGCACACCAAATGTCAATTTCTTGTTTTACTTCCTTCAAGATCAAACAGCATAGTGGGTGTTATTATACAGATTTTTTTTGTTTATCGGTGTACACACAGCCAAGACAGAGCAGAAACTGTTTCACCAGTAGACTGCAGTTAACGGCATAGTGGTTGAGGATTGTTTGAGTGGACAACAGGATGGCCCTGAAACTGTTTAAATGCTTTATTGAATGAATTCAAATTAATTACAAGTTCATAAAGACTGAAATAAATGTATACCACCTATAATCCCAGGAGAAAGAAATATAACAATAAATCCAAGAATAAGTAGGGCAATGGAAGTTGGGCAGAAAACCCCTAGACTCCATGGATAATATATATATATATTTTTTCTTTTATGTGTAGGGAGCGACCCCTTCGGCAAGGTTCGCTCCCTGGGGGGCCAAATAGTTTTTAGGCCATTTCTGCCCCCCCGGGATTTGTTTTTGTTTTTTACTTTGAAATAGACATGAAGGGAATGCCCTAAAAATGATTTGCCCCCCCCTGGGGTGCGGCCCTTGCCCAAGGGGCTGCTCCCCTCATGTCCATTTCAAAGAAAACAAAAAATCCCTAGTGTCTAGGGGGCGCAGAAATGGCCTAAAAACTATTTGGCCTCCTAGGGAGCGACCCTTGCCGAAGGGGTTGCTCCCTACACATAAAATAAAAAAATAAAAATGATCCCTGGTGCATAGGGGTTTACTGCCCACCGGGATCTTTTTTTTTTTTTTTTATGTGTAGGGAGGGTGGGGCAAATATTCTTAGGCCTTTTCTTCCCCGTCTGGAGGCAGAGCATCCTAATATAATTTGGCCGATCTGCCTCCAGGGAGGCAGAAGCCTCTAGACACCAGGGATATATATATATATTTTTATTTCCTTTATGTTTTTATGGATGGGGAGCGAACCCCTAGGCAAGGGTCGCTCCCCTGGGGGGCAAATTGTATTTAGGCCATTTCTGCCCCCCGGGGGAAGATCAGCCTATTTTTGTTAGGCCAATCTGCCCCCAAGGCGGCAGAGACCACTAGACACCAGAGATTTGTGTGTGTGTATGTGTGTTTTGTTTGGGGGGGCTGCCCCATGGACAAGGGTTGCTCCCCATGGGGGCACATTACTGTTGGGCATATCTGCCCATCGGCCTATTTTTGGAAGGCCTATCTGCCCCCAAGGGGGGCAGAAAGCCCACCAGAGACCAGGGAAGATTTTCTTTTCAAAAGAAGAGGGTGGGGGTATGGCCATATCCCCATCCCAAATAAACGGGGGCAAAATTGTTCTGCCCACCAGTGGGCAGATGGGGCAATTACCCCGATCCACACCATAGAGGGGCAGAAAGTCTTCTAGATGGCATGGAATTAAAAAAATACAAAAAATAGTGGGGTGGTGGCTACCAACCACTATGGGCATGGTTATGCCCCCACCCCAACTGAAGGGGGTAACAGTCTTTCAGCTCTCCCCCCACACAGTAAAACATCTTATCCCACGGCAAGCAAGAAGTCAATTGATTATTTGGGGTTTTTGTTTTACATTTGGGCCATGAGAGCTTGGTAACTCTCAAAAACGTCCCATTTGGAATGGTGAGGGCCGCACTTTTTAGACTTTGGGACTCTACCATGTAGAAAAATCCACAAGATCCAAACACATCTGAAAACTAAACATCTGGTTGATTCCAGGGTGGTGTGCTTCACATGCACTCCGCATCCTTTTCTTACCCACAATGCCCTGCAAGCCTCCAATTTTGCTGGAAATCACACATTTTTGCCACATCTTTGTGATGGAACCTTCCTGAATCTGCAGGAATCCACAAAATTTCTACCACCCAACATTGTCTCATATATACCGATAACAATTCTGCTGCACTTGTCAGCCTAAAAATGTATTTTTTCAAACTGCCCTTTTGGACCTGCTTTGGTTCCGCCTCAATTTCGACATGTTTTTGGCTCTTCCCTGTCACAGGTACTTGGCCCACCTACACAAGTGAGGTATCATTTTTACTGGGAGACTGAGGGGAACGTTAGGTGGTAGGAAGTTCGTCCCGGTGCAGTGATCCCACACAGAAATGTGGGAAAAAGTGATTTATTTTAAGATAAATTTGAGGTTTGCTGAGAATTCTGGGTAAGAAATCATTGGGGGATCTACGCAAGTCACACCTCCCTGGACTCCCTCGGGTGTCTATTTTTCAGAAATGTCTGGGTTTGGTAGGTTTCCCTAGATGGCTGCTGAGCCCAAGACCCAAAACGCAGGTGCCCCCCCCCAAAAAAAACAGGTAGTTTGGTATTTGATAATTTTGATGTGTCCAGATAGTGTTTTGGGGCATTCCCTGTTGCAGGTGATAGGCCCACCCGCAGAAGTGAGGTACCATTTTTATGGGAGACTTGGGGAAAGGCTGGGTGGAAGGAAATTTGTGGCTCCTCTCAGATTCCAGAACTTTCTGTCACCGAAATGAGAGGAAAAAGTATTTTTTTGGCCAAATTTTGAGATTTGCAAAGGATTCTGGGTAACAGAACCTGGTCAGAGCCCCACAAGTCACCCCATCTTGGATTCCCCTAGGTGTCTAGTTTTCAAAAATTTGCAGATTTGCTAGGTTTCCCTAGGTGCCGGCTGAGCTAAAGGCCAAAATCCGAAGCTAGGCACTTTGTAAAAAACAGCTCTGTTTTCTTTGTGAAAATGGGACTTGTCCACGTTGTATTTTGGGGCATTTCCTTTCGTGGGCGCTAGGCCTACCCACACAAGTGAAGTACCATTTTTATTGGGAAACTTGGGGGAACGCTGGGTGGAAGGAAATTTGTTGCTCCTCTGATTCCAGAACTTTCTGTCACCGAAATGAGAGGAAAAAGTGTTTTTTGGCCAAATTTTAAGGTTTGCAAAGGATTCTGGGTAACAGGATCTGGTCAGAGCCCCAGAGGTCACCCCATCTTGGATTCCCCTAGGTGTCTAGTTTTAAAAAATGCGCAGGTTTTCTAGGTTTCCCTAGGTGCCGGCTGAGATTGAGGCCAAAATCCATAGCTAGGCACTTTGTAAAAAACAGCTCTGTTTTCTTTGTGAAAATGTGATGTGTCCACGTTGTGTTTTGGGGCATTTCCTTTCGGGGCGCTAGGCCTACCCACACAAGTGAGGTACCATTTTTATCGGGAGACTTAAGGGAACGCTGGGTGGAAGGAGATTTGTGGCTCCTCTCAGATTCCAGAACTTTCTGTCACTGAAATGAGAGGAAAAAGTGTTTTTTGGGCCAAATTTTGAGGTTTGTAAAGGATTCTGGGTAACAGAATCTGGTGAGAGCCCCACAAGTCACCCCATCTTGGATTCCCCTAGGTGTCTTGTTTTAAAAAATGCACAGGTTTGGTAGGTTTCCCTAGGTGACGGATGAGCTAGAGGCCAAAGTCTACAGCTAGGCACTCTGCAAAGAACATGTCAGATTTCAATGTAAAAATTTGATGTGTCCATTTTGTGTTTCCTGTCACGAGCAGTAGGCCTAACCACATAAGTGAGGGACTATTTTTATTGGGAGACTTGGGGGAACCCAGAATAGCAAAACAAGTGTTATTGCCCCTTGTCTTTCTCTACATTTTTTCCTTCCAACTGTAAGGCAGTGTGTAAAAAAGATGTCTATTTGAGAAATGCCCTGTAATTCACATGGTAGTATGGGCACCCCAGAATTCAGGGATGTGCAAATAACCACTGCTTCTCAACACCTTATCTTGTGCCCATTTTGGAAATGCAAAGGTTTTCTTGATACCTATTTTTCACTTTTTATATTTCAGCAAATTCATTGCTGTATACCCGGTAGGGAATGAAAACCCATTGAAAGGTGCACCTCATTTATTGACTCTGGGTACCTAGGGTTCTTGATGAACCTACAAGCCCTATATATCCCTGCAACCAGAAGAGTCCAGCAGACGTAACGGTATATTGCTTTAAAAAATCTGACATCTTAGGAAAAAGTTACAGAGTAAAACGTGGAGAAAAATTGGCTGTTTTTTCAGCTCAATTTCAATATTCTTTTATTTCCACTGTTATTTTCTGTAGGAAACACAAATGACCCCTTGCTGCATTCAGAATTTTGTCTACTTTTCAGAAATGTTGGCTTTCAGGGATCCAGCATTGGTTTCTCACCCATTTCTGTCACTAACTGAAAGGAGGCTGAAAGCACAAAAAATAGTAAGAATTGGGTATGTCCCAATAAAATGTCAAAACTGTGTTGAAAAATTGGGTTTTCTAATTCAACTCTGCCTGTTCCTGAAAGCTGGAAAGATGGTAATTTTACCACCACAAACCCTTTGTTGATGCCATTTTCAGGGAAACACCACAAGCCTTCTTCTGCAGCCCTTTTTTCCCATTTCTTTGACAAAAACTAACTTTTCACTGTATTTTGGCTAATTTCTTGGTCTCCTTCAGGGCAACCCACAAAGTCTGGGTCCCTCTAGAATCCCTAGGATGTTGGAAAAAAAGGACGCAAATTTGGCATGGTTAGCTTATGTGGAGAAAAAGTTATGAGGGCCTAAGTGCGAACTGCCCCAAATAGCCCAAAAAAAACTTGCCACCTGCTGGGGAAAAGGCCTGGCAGCGAAAGGGTTAAAGGTATGTGTTGTTTTGGCTGCAAATCTTGCCGCATTTGTTGACGTTATCTAAAGTAAATAACTGAACATAATGCAGTAACAGACACAAACAACATAACCATACAGTTAACTATACCAGCGAACAACACATCAGAGCAGCTAAAACAGAAAGCAATGCAAAAACCGCAATGCAATACAAAAAGTCACTATATATTAGAGCACAAACACACAGTTGCGCAAAAACAACAGAACACATCACCAACAAAACAAAATGTCCCACACAAATGTGCATAAACATGGTTGCCACATATCACCATCTTGAGAGTCCAAAGCTAACCTATGTTTGATTAATTGGTTCATGCTTAGCACCACCTTCAGGCAAATAGGTCTCACCTATGCAAGAGCTATTGTTTTTGGCAATGTTTTTAGCCATGTTGTACAGCAGCGCAGCTGCTGTGCAGCCTGGTTGAAAGTAGAAAAATGTCCCTTGATGTGACCAGCAGAGGGTGGGACGGGCAGGGGAACAAGGGAAGGGAAGAGATTGTATGGGGGCAAGCAACAGCATGGACAACAAAAAATGAAGAACTGAGGGCAGGTGGGGCAAGCAAGAACACAGCCAATGGGGGAAAAGGAGGGCAGCTGGGGGAAGGGAACAAAAAGTACAACAACGGTGGGAGGGAGGGGCCAAACAACACAGATGAGGGAGGGTGGTTTGGGGCAAGCAACACAGGTGAGGTAGGGTGAGAGCACCTTAGGGTAGATAGTTAGGGACAGACAACATGCATGAGGGTGGGAGAAACATGGAGGTGGGAGAAGTAAATGATTGAGTCAGCTGAAAAAGACACACTGTTTTAGAGTGCTCAAATGAAAACAAACAGTAGCACATAAAAAATAAACAGTGAAAGGAAACAAGGTTTGTGTCCATGCTCAAAGGGAGTGAAAAAACACATGAAGAAAAATTAATTCTACTGCAACTGACCAATAAGAAACAAGCAAATGAGAGTGACAATTAGCTCAACCAATGGAGAGCAATAAGTGACTTTCTAAACTCACTGTTTGAAAACAGAGCGCCTCATCTACAAGCCCCAGGTGCAGCATCATTTTTTTTATGCAGCGCATTCAGTGCTCTACACTTCTCCATATTTACAAACTGACTCATTTGGCCCAATGCATCAATTTGTAAAGCCCTGTGTTACATTTTACCTGCACCGGGTATACTTTATACAGGATAGGCTTTCCAATGTAAAAAGCAATGTAAACCTGACACAGTGAAATTTACCACTTTTCACTGCGTCACTCTACGACTTCACTGTGTCAAAATTTGAATGCCTTCTCAGACCAGGCATAAAATTGACTTAGGGCTTTTTACGATGGGACTCTCCTCTGTGTTCTGACGTATTGCTGGAGTTGTCAGTTTTATGACGCAACTCCAGAAATGTGTCTCTTTAGCGCAAACAGATGCATAAGAATTTCTGACGCATCCATGACACATACATGAAAATGTGCGTCATGGAGCTCTGGATTGTAAATACACCGCATCCATGGCATCATCAGGGGGTTTGCAGCAGATGCAAGAAATCTGGTGCATCAGTGCCAGTGCTTCAGTTTCTTGTAAATGAAGCTCAAAATGTCTTGAGAGACAGTGAATGCACTGTCTGGATAGTAACTAAAAAGGGGAGACAGACTTTTTCTCTGGAATTGGCTGAATAACATCAAATTTAATTTGCTGAAAAACCCAATTGTTTCACCTATTTTTTTGCTCTCTGTTAAACAATTAGGACTGATCTCTATGTTCATACAATCTACTTGGTCACCAAACAGCCATTCAAGATAGATTTTAAGATGTGTGAAAATTCAGCACCCTGCGATATCAAGTTTTTCATGTGAAAAACTTGCCAGAAACCAATTGTGAAAACCCTGCCAGAACCAATTGTTCACAAGGTTATAGATTAGCGTAATTTCATTTATTGATATACTTACTGTTACTGTCATAGCTGACACGTTAAACTCGTCCTGCAATTATGTTGAGGAACTTTTTCAAATCATAGCAACAGGACCAAAGTGAACATAATGCTATAAAAAAGTGTAGCCATTTATGTGTGAGGAGGAGTGAAAGTGTAACCGCCGGCTTCTTGGAAAGTCTTTCCACCAGAAGGTTGGCCTTATTATCCTGGTGGCATCAATTACCTAGAAGGGGTAGTTGTAAACTGAAATCCGCATCAAATTATAGAATTTCCAGACTTATTTGAGTCTGTTTGTTATATTCAGCGTGAAAAGGACATCCCCAGAGGAAATGTACTCCACCGAAAGATTGGAGATACAAAACACCAGAGCAGTACTAGCTGGGATTAGTTGCATGACCTCCATGCCTTTCCAGCTATTTAGAATAGCTGGGCCAGCCCACACCCTCTTTAACCACTTTGCAGCTTATCCTGTGTGGTTCTGCCTACATACAGCCAGCCATTTTCCTTCCAGAGGATATGGCTGCAGATCTGCCTGGTGATCCACAGAAGCAGTAAAAAAACCAATAAGCTCCCCTCTAACCCTAAACATTTTTGTGGCTCACATGGTCCCGGGGTCACCTATGACTGCCATCACACTTTGGTCAACAAATACATTTGCTTGATGATCTCACTGGAGCTCTCTGGCAAAGATTCAATAATACAAAGGATTTGTCACTCCAAAAACCTTAATTCTTTGATAAATAAGATAATGTTCCACTATCAGACCTAAAAGGTAAGTCAATGGAAAAGCCGACTGTTGAAACTAGGAAGATTACTTGGATATGAAGTCCAGGTAAGATATTTTGTTCTTCCATCACCAAACCGTTTGTTCAACTGACAAAGCTATCCTGTCAGAAGCAACAGCACATCACCATTTCATGGGCAGAACTATGAGAATAGGAATGAGTGAGGAGGGAAAAAGAATATCCCATAACATCAAAACCAATTCAGGAAAGGGAGAGGAGTGGACAGGGCTCGGAGGCTAATGCAGAAAATAAATTAGAACATTGAACTTTTCATACAATCTTGACTTCACTTCCATTTCCAGTAATGGTGAAAATAGCCTATAATATCAGCACAGGAGTTAAAATTAGCAGTGAAAGCTCTTTTAATTCCCCATCTTGCTTGAGCACTTCCATCATTATTGGCTTCCCTAAATTAAAGATTATCCCCTCGGAGAGCTGTTTTACATACTGCTGTGAGACTTCAGATATGACAACATAAAATACTTGAACATATTATACCTACTCTTGTTTGCCTTAAATGACTAGCTATGGATGTCACATGGGAACTGCTTTCATGACCTATTAATCATTACACCTCAGTATTCCCAGATACCTCTCTCAGGTTATCCATGTATGACAGTTCATGAAAACCATCCCAAAAGTAAAATAACTATTTCATCCCAAATTGCAAGTAGAATGCACCTTGCACAGGTTCTTCTTTCTTGGAATGATTCACGTGTAAAAGGATTGAAGGGGAAGGCAACTGAGCATCCACGTTGTAAAAGTACTGTGTTTGTAAGTGCTAGTTTAACATGCAGGATGGTGCGAGTTGCTTTAAAGATTCGGTCAATTTGAAACAGAGGAAGAAGAGCAGTGCTTAATTTGTAAAATAAATAAATAAATGGAGGGGCCCAAAGGTTTTCTTGGTAGCTCATTGCCATCACTGCTGAATACAGAGGTTGCTGAATACTAAGGCCACCTAGTTTTGGGGCCACCTTATGCCTTTTATGTCCACCTCCATGTCTCATTATCTCGCTCTTGCAGGTTCTTTGTCATCCCTACATTCTCTGTTTGTCTATTTTTCACTTGTTCCTTTTTTTGCCTTTCTTTTTCCTAGTCTTGGTCAAAGTCTGATGGTTTTAAATGAATTCTAGCACTCAAAATAAATGCCTTTGCCCACTATCTACAATAAGCGGCACACATTAAACACTGAATAACAAATGTATACATCTTGAGCAACAGCTACACCTACTTTTTCATTACAAATATGTAAGGATGTTTCTTGAATGTGCATTGAAGTCCTAAAAACAGGTCAGTGCGCACAGTGAAGCAGGACTGGTTTTACTAAAGGCAGAGGGCCTGGTTTAGAGTTTGCAGATGGGTTGCCCTGTTTCAACGTAATGAATATCCTGACCACTTTAGGATATTATGCAGTTATAATAAGGTGGATGACATTGATAACAGATAACCATTTCTCCAGACTCTAAGTAGGTCCCATGGCCAGTATTGTTAATAAAGAGGAAAAGTCTGAAAAAGTTAAATTGCCAAAATAAATTTTATAAAATATTCAGGGGCCTATTCATGAACTGCATTTTTAGTATTCTTAGTGGTACTAAAGCAGTACTACTCATGCATTAAAAAATGCTATTCACAACCCTATAAACAGAGAATTCAGCCACACATCTCCTATCTTTCTATGGGGAGATCTCCACCATGTGTTTGGAAATCTCTGCAGACATACAACTACATTTTGGTAGAAAATGTAGGACGGACAGGGCAGTGTCTGAAAAATGAGGAATATGCACTACAAAATGGGATGAGTTTAAAAAGTGGTAAAGAAGGGGTTAAGGGATCCACCCACAAAAGAGTAAGCCTCGTGCTATTCACAAAATGCATTTCTATAGTTACTACAGCCAAAAATGTCCTAAACAGTAGAGAACAACAGGTAGGCCTGGAGTAAGTCAAGCACCACACATGGTGAAGCACTGTAACTGCAAAATCCTTCCAGAAAAAATAAATGGGGCAGGGACATAAATAAAAACCCCATGGGAAGTAATGTTAAAATAAATGAACTTATTTCAACTTTTAAAAAATATGTATAAAAAAGATTTGTATAATTACAAAAATAAATAATTTATTATTGTTTTAAATAAACTTTATTTTTTTTTAAATGAATGTAACTTTTCATTGGTGTGAAAAAGATTAATTAAAATGAAATTGAGACACAACTTTTAGCAATCTTTAATAAATTTGAACTGAAAAATAAACATTTTTTTGTAGCTGGGAGTCACATTTAAGTAAATATTTATAGATTAATTAAATATCATTAAATTAATTA
This sequence comes from Pleurodeles waltl, assembly GCF_031143425.1. Taxonomy (NCBI): domain Eukaryota; kingdom Metazoa; phylum Chordata; class Amphibia; order Caudata; family Salamandridae; genus Pleurodeles; species Pleurodeles waltl. The sequence goes on along the minus strand of NC_090449.1, from coordinate 574,490,286 downwards.
TTTTTATAAAACACTTTTAAGGAAATAGTGCTGTAAGTGTTTTTATTTTCATGTAGGGTTCAAACACATAAAATCTTTTACATTAAAATGTTTACTGTGTTTTAAAGTTTAATAAACATTTTACTTTTCCCTCTACTTTACTATAAGGACATCTTCACCAAAGTGTCGGAGAGCTGCGCTTACTTGTGAAAAGTACTAGCATTAGGTTTATACTTGTAACTTTGCCAGCACCCTTACATGTAAATTACTCTCAGAAATGGAGAAAACCAAAAAGTAGAAAAGTTACTACAAAATGTAAGAGTAAATCTACATGTGAGTACATTTTTATATGGAAATGTACCTTTGTGAATATGGCCTTAAGTGTTTTGGGCCAGCTATATGAAGCAGTTTTGCCGATTGCAAATGGCCCATTGGGCCGTTTGCGACTAGTAAAAGGCTTCTGGCCATGTACCATCCCTATTTTCCGAGTCAGCAACTTCTTACAGACTCGCAAACTAGAGATTGCGAGTCTCTATTAGAAAGGGGTGTGCCAAGGACGTCCCTTTTTAATAGTGAGTCCCAGGGCAATGTCAGGATGTTTTTCGACCCGGAATGCGGTTGCAAAACATTCTCAGTTACCACCAACTTCACGTTGGTGGTAACCCATTAGTAAACGGGAAGGGAACCCCTTTGTGAATGGGTTGCAAACATTTTTGAAGGGCAGGCAGTGTTTCTTTTTATAATGCATCCCATTTTTCTTTAGGGAAAACGGCCTGCAATACAAAAAAAGACTGCTTTATTTAAAAGCAATCACAGACATGGTGGTTTGCTGTCCCCAGCAGGCCACAATCCCTGTGACTGTGGCCATTCCCAAACGGTTCGCAAATTGTGACTCGCCTCATAAATATTAATGAGGTAGGTCTCTTGCGACCCATTTGGGAATCGCAAACAGTGTCAAACACACTGTACTTCATCCCAGATTGCAATTTCCTTATAGCGAATCGCAAACCACTTTTTACATACATCTGGCCCTTTGTGCATTAGTGATCACATTACTAAAGTAAGATGATAGTCCATTCAGGGGCAGGAATACATTCATTGTGCTCCGCTGTTTTTTTATTTCAACATAAAAATGTGAAGATGCTGTGCGTTGCCCCTCTTGTGATAAGTTATGAATGCAGTTACTAAAACTCGTACAGGCACATTTTGCACACATACACTTTCAAAAATATTTATTTTTCCAATCATGACATCCGACAGGTTTATTTAGTAAAAATAATTTGTAAAATAATGAGTGCTTATGCCCAAAGTTGTTCTTAGAAGCCCTTGTGTAGTCTTGAATCCACCACATGGTTCTTTAATCCACTGCCAGACACTGGCTGACACTTTATCTCACTCTTGTAGATTCCTGATTTCTCCCCTTATGACGGGTTTTCCGCCTTCTCTTGTTCCTCCTTTCCCTTTGTGTGTTTTTCCCTCTCTTGCTCTCGGGAAATGTTTGAAGAGGAAAAATAAGTGCCAGCCCCCGAAAAAGAGTGCTGGTAGCTCCCACCGGCAATCACCGCCTCAAATTAAGTACCCCAGTTCAGAAAACATTTAACAATTTATAAGTCAAACATCGACTCTTACCATGAATTAAACACCGTAAAAGGCAGAGTGCCACGCTTTTTGGGTGCTTAATAGGTAAAAAGACTGGAAGTTGAGTGTGCAAATACCAAACAGAATGTAGAAGTACAAATGTTTTTACATATTGTGCAAAAAGCAGTATTTTGCCCCAAACCCCTCTTAAGTATTATTTGCATGCATAATATGCCAGCGTTGCTGAGCACTGGCACATTCTACTCCATTTATAATACAGTGAAAATGTAGCAAAAACCTATCCCGTCATTATCTAGCACTACCATTTAAAAAAATATATAATTGAGTATGGGCGTCAAGTCACAGGCTGTTACTCCGGCTACCTCTAACTGACGTCAATGTAATTCGCCTGCGGGTTTAATTGCAGTTCCACTAAGTGACCAAAGCAAAACAAGTGATCTTTGCCAATTGCCGATTTTCTTACACCTCAGTTCCATCCTTGCTAAAATTAGTACATGCTCACATGATTCGCTATTGAGCCTCGAAGATTAATTTCTGTAAAAGTGCATATAGTAATCAGGTCACACATCCGCGTGATAGCGTTTCCTTACCTTCCCACCAGCAAGAAAAAAATGTTATGTTCAATTCTTGAACCAGGGTCCTTCGCTGCCTGGGGACGAGGGGACGTCTTCGCGTGGCGGGTGGTCTCAGCTCTGAAAGAAGAGGGACAGGAGACAAGTCATCGTAGTGTGCTTTCTGGCCTTCCTCCACCAAGCACAATGGCATCAGGCGAACTCTCCCCACTTCAACGCTTTCATTGTCTGATTGTGGAGAAGACACGCTCCCTGAATGAAACGTTTTATTGTTTTTTCTTTCATTCATTTGTCCCAGACACAGGGCTGACCACGTGGAATGGTCATCAAAACACCATTAACGACAACATTTCATCGGACACGGGACAGCAACCACAGTGCCAGTCACTGAAAATTGTAGGTAACTCTGGGTAGTTGTCTTACTCCTGACTAAAGATAAGACTAGGGGGCATATTTACAAGCCCTGTGCACCGCCGGAGCATTACGTTTTTTGACGCTCCTGCGTCACAGACTGCAGAACCATATCTATGAGGCCACGCAACGCCACTTTGCAAGGCTTTTCATGGCTTTATAGATATGGAGTAGGACAAGCCAGTTAAAGTCACTGTGTTGCCTTTTTCTGCGTCAGAGGAGCGTTCCATGAGCGATGTGGTGTGTTTTCCTCCGCAACACCTATGGATTTTGATGCTGCCCTAGATTTACTAAATGACGTAAACCTGGGACAGAACCAAAAATATTACACCTCCCCGGGGCTGGAGGAACAAGGAGAAATATTTTTATTTCTCCTCATTTTTTCCTCTTTACATGTGTGCTGCTTTGCACAGCATACATAGGAGGAAAATACCCCTTCAGATTGTTTTTGTGCAGAAAGGTACTCCTTGCTGCATAAAAAAAATCCTGCATGCAACGCAGACACCCTTACATCATGGTGCAAGAATGCCTGTGTTGGTGCCAGGCACCAAATTGGGTGCCAGCACAGGGTGAAAAGCCAGGAATGCACCAAATTTTATAAATACGGTGCATTCCTGCCCTTTCATGCTGGCGGAGGGCTGCGCAGCATAAAAGATTTGCGGCGCTGCCCTACATAAATCTGTCATAAGTATGACACTAAGGGCCAGATGTATCAAGGGGTTTTACCCAGTCTGTGTCTATGGAAAAATGCTTTCCTACATATGCCCCTAAATTTCTAGGAGAAGACTACAGTGACGAAAAACACTTTGTGTATTTGACAATCTACCCATGAGTAATAAAGATCTACGCGGTCATACTAGTGGCAGAATGTGTGCTAAGCAATTCGCTCTAACATAAGTTGGTGTTCCTAAATTGTGATTGTGTTTATTTTCTCACCAATATCATTTGGTGTTTTACTTTTAAAGAATGACTCTCCAAAACAGGCCTCCTGTTCTATATTGATAATCACCTGTCCAAACAGAACATCTCAAAATCTGAGTGGTGCTTGAATAACAGGTGAAAATGTTACCACTATGATCATAACAGCATTTACATTTAATCAGTGGGATATGTTAATCTCCCTACATCTTGGCATTCATTTTGTTCATTGCATATGCGTCCTCACACCAAGAAGCGTCTAGAAAAACGTAAATGCTACTCATTTGTAATAACTGTAGTAGGCTGGCCTGGCTTATAGTGGGTACCTGATGGTACTTACACCTTGTGCCAGGTCCAGTTATCCCTTATTAGTAGATTAGTAGTGTTCTAGCAGTTTAGGCTGATAGAGGTAGCTATAGCAGAGCAGCTTAGGCTGAACTAGGAGACATGCAAAGCTCGTACTATACCACTTATATCATATAGCACTATATCATAACAATCACAATACTCAGAGATACTAAAAATAAAAATATCTCAGAGGATATACTCCCTTAGGTGGTAAGTAAAATACACAAAATATACAGACAAACCAAAATCAGGTAAGTAAACAGTTAGAAAAGTAGTGCAAACACTGTAGAATACAATAGGATTGCATAGGCCTAGGGACAACACAAACCATATAATAAGAAAGTGGAATGCGAACCACTTAGGGGCCCCAGGCATAGTGTAGTGTGTAGAGGGTCACTGGGGGTGTGAGAAAACACTAAGGGTGTCCAAGATACCCCAGGCATAGTGTAGTGTGTAGAGGGTCACTGGGGGTGTGAGAAAACACTAAGGTGTCCAAGATACCCCACCCCAAGACCCTGAAAAGTAGGAGTAAAGTGACCCTACTTCCCCAGAAACTCACTAAAGCCATGATAGGATATTCTGCAAAGACCACAACTGACTGCAAAGCACTGAAGACGGATTCCTGGACCTGAGGACCTGTAAAGAAAGGGGACCAAGTCCAAGAGTCACGAAAGTGTCTTGGGGGGGCAGGAGCCCACTAAACCCTGGATGAAAGTGCAAAATGGCTGCCTCCGGGTGGAAGAAGCTGAAGATTCTGCAACAACGAAAGATGCCAGGAACTTCTCCTTTTGACAGAAGATGTCCCACAGAATGCTGGAGGATGTAGAGTTGTTTCTATGCAGAAAGACTGCAAACAAGCCTTGCTAGCTGCAGTGGTTGCAATTAAAGAAAATGGGTGCAGCTTGGGCCCAGGAAGGACCACAAGGTCGCCACTTGGAGGAGGAGACACAGGGGCCCCTCAGCAATACAGAGAGCCCATGCAGAAGAAGGCAGCACCCACAGAAGTACTTGAACATGTGTTCAAGGAAACTGAACACAGAGGTCGTCCCAACACTACAAAGGAGGGTCCCACGAAGCCAGTGGTCAACTCAGCGAGTTGAGCAATGCATGACGGAGTGCTGGGGACCTGGGCTATGCTGTGAACGAAGGATTCCTTGCAAAAGTGCACAGAATCCCTAGCAGCTGCAGTTCATGCAGTATACAGGATTACTGTCTGGCGAGGGGAGGCAAGAACTTACCTCTGCCAAATTTGGACAGGTGGACCACTGGACTTTCGGGGTCACTTGGATCCAGCACCTGTGTTCCAGGGACCACGCTTGTCACGATGAGAGGGGACTCAGAGGACCGGTGAAGCAGAGATTTGGTGCCTGTGTTAGCAGGGGGAAGATTCCGTCGACCCACAGGAGATTTCTTCTTGGCTTCCAGTGCAGGGTGAAGGCAGACAGCCCCCAGAGCATGCACCTCCAGGACGCAGTTGAGAAAGCCAGCAGGATTAGGTGCTACAATGTCGCTGGTAGTCTTCTTGCTACTTTGTTGCAGTTTTGCAGGCGTCCGGGAGCAGTCAGCGGTCGATCTTTGGCAGAAGTCAAAGAGGGAGATGCAGAGGAACTCTGGTGAACTCTTGCATTCGTTATCTGAGGAAAAGGCCACAGGAGAGACCCTAAATAGCCCTCAGAGGAGGATTGCCCACCTAGTCAGGTAAGCACCTATCAGGAGGGGTCTCTGACGTCACCTGCTGGCACTGGCCACTCAGAGGCCTCCATTGTGCACTCACACCTCTGGATGTAAGATGGCTGTGGTCTAGGACACACTGGAGGAACTCTGGGCACCACCCTTGGGGTGGTGATGGACAGGGGAGTAGTCACTCCCCTTTCCTTTGTCCAGTTTTACACCAGAGCAGGGCTGGGGGTTCCCTGAACCGGTGTAGACTGGTTTATGCAAGGAGGGCACCATCTGTGCCCTTCACAGCATTTCCAGAGGCCAGAAGAGGCTACTCCCCTCAGGCCCTTAATACTATTTCCAAAGGGAGAGGGTGTAACACCCTCTCTCAGAGGAAATCCTTTGTTCTGCCTTCCTGGGACTGGGCTGCCCAGACGCCAGGAGGGCAGGAGCCTGTCTGTGGGCTGGCAGCAGCGGTAGCTGCAGTGAAAACCCCAGAGAGCTGGTTTGGCAGTACCCTGGGTCCATGCTGGAGCCCCGGGGATGCATGGGGTTGGAACCCCAATACCAGATTCGGCATGGGGGGACAATTCCATGATCTTAGACATGTTACATGGCCATATTCAGAGTTACCATTTTGAAGCTACATGTAGGTACTCACAAAGTCCGGGGAAATTGCCTTGAACTATGTGGGGGCACCTTGGCTAGTGCCAGGGTGCCCTCACACGTAGTAACTTTGCACCTAACCTTCACCAAGTGAGGGTTAGACATATAGGTGACTTATAATTTACTTAAGTGCAGTGTAAAATGGCTGTGAAATAACGTAGACGTTATTTCACTCAGGCTGCAGTGGCTGTCCTGTGTGAGAATTGTCTGAGCTCCCTATTGGTGGCAAAAGAAATGCTGCAGACCATAGGGGTCTCCTGCAACCCCAATACCCTGGGTACCTAGGTACCATATACTAGGGAATTATGAAGGTGTTCCAGTGTGCCAATTAGAATTGGTGAAAATGGTCACTAGCCTGCAGTGACAATTTTAAAGGCAGAGAGAGCATAAGGACTGAGGTTCTGATTAGCAGAGCCTCAGTGACACAGTTAGTTACTACACAGGGAACACACATTCAGGCCACAAACTATGAGCACTGGGGTCCTGGCTAGCAGGATCCCAGTGAGACAGGCAAAAACAAACTGACACACAATTAAAAATGGGGGTAACATGCCAGGCAAGATGGTACTTTCCTACAATAACACATTAAAATGAGTAGTGATGTGTTGGTGGCAGCCAAGCCTCCTGTCTACAGCCCATAGAAGAGAGGACACTGACCCTGGGGCAGTGGCGAAACCTGAGGAGCCCGCTTACAAAGTATATGCCCCCTGCAACCAGTCAGGAGCTCTCAGGCTAGGGGTCTGATGCCTGTGCACAGTGTACGGTGCTGAGGGTGCACCCTGGAGCTTGGGAGCCCCCCACACTGCGGGAATGGCAAGGGCTATTGTTACAGCCTTGCCATGGGGATGGCCAGTTTGCCTGCTGAAGTAAGAAAGGAGCAAAGAGGAAAGCAAAGCCCTCTCCCCAGGTAAGGCACCACGGGGCAGGGGTCAGTCTAATTATATGAAATGCTCCATACCCAACTGGGTACACTATAAATGTACTGCAAGTCACTCAGGCGTTCCATGACTTTATAATTGCAGCTGGACAACGGGCCACTGTATGGTCACAGTACATGTCAATACATTGGACTTAAAGTACAATTGTTTTTGCAAATTACATGTGCAACAAGTGAAATTTTGCCACAAAGTGCTAAATAGTATTGATAAGCATAATATGCCAATGATGCCCGCACTGACAAATTCTACACCACTCATAATACAGTGAATATGTGGCAAACACTGTTCCTTCATTTTTTAGAACTATAAAAAGAATGTCCCGATGTTTTTTATGTAATCTGGTATAGGCATTGTTAGAAATGGGGTCTCTGGTTGGCAGTCAGTTTGCACACTGTCCAAGCAGGGACCCTCACTCTAGTCAGGGCAATGGAGATACACACTTAGATAACCCCTGCTCACCCCCTTGGTAGCTTGGCACAAGCAGTCTGGCTTATCTCAGGTGCAAGTGTAAAGTATTTGTACCAACACACACACACACACACACACACACACACACACACACACACACAGTAATGCAGTGAAAACACTACAAAATGGACACTACACCAGTTTAGAAAAGTAGGGAATATTTATCTAAGTCAAACAAGACCAAAATGGCATAAATCCAACATACGCAAGTCAAAATATGAACTTGCAAAAGAATAAGAGTCTTCCTCCATAGAAAACAATTATTTTTACACCTGGTTTGCATCAAAAATAAAGCTGCACGGGTGAGCGTGCATCGGAAAAGTCAGTGGTGCATCGATTCCCTACTCGCAAGTGAGGCTATGCGTTGTTTCTTGTCTTGTCGAGCCAAGCGTCATTTTCTCCCTCGCAAGAGAGCGAGGCGTCGATTTCCAGATAGGGGACCTTGGATCCGTGCAGGTTCATGATGACTTTGACATCAAGGGATGATGCGTGAGAAATCCGGTTGCAAGGTGTTAGAAAACCGTGCTGCGTGGGGTTTGCATCATTATCAGCAGCCACAAGTGGGTGCTGCGTCATTTCTCCAGCTGTGATGCGTCAATCTCCCAGCCGCGATGCAGGTTTATCATCATTTATCAGCTGCGTTGCAGATGGTGCGTCGAAAATTTCCCCGCACGTCATTCTGTGTGTGGATTTCAGTCCTTGTTCTGTCAACTTCACCTTTCAAGGGGCCAGGGACTGGATACAGCACAACTTGGCAGGGCAGGAGTCTCAGTGGAAAGTTCAGGTGCTGGCAGAGGACGTCTTTCATGGCCCTGAGACTTCAAAACAGGAGGCAAGCTCAGTTGAATCCCTTGGAGATTCTCCTCAAGCAGGAATGCACAACAAAGTCCAGTCTTTGTCCCCTTTCACAGGCAGATGCAGCAACTGCAGGGTAGCCCAACAAAGCACAGTCACAGGCAGGGTCAGCACTTCTTCTTAGCTCTCAGCTCTTCTCTTTGGCAGAGGTTCCTCTGGAATCCAGAAGTGATCTTGAAGAAATCTAGTCTGGGGTTTTGTGTCCACTACTTATACCCCTTTCTGCCTCTGAAGTAGGCAAACTGTAGGAGGCTGGACTGGCTTGTAGTGAGTACCAAGGGGTACTTGCACCTTGCACCAGGCCCAGTTATCCCTTATTAGTGTATAGGGTGTCTAGCAGCATAGGCTGATAGATAATGGTAGCTTAGCAAAGCAGCTTAGGCTGAACTAGGAGACGAGTGAAGCTCCTACAGTACCACAAGTGTCATATGCACAATATCATAAGAAAACACAATACACAGATATACTAAAAATAAAGGTACTTTATTTTTATGACAATATGCCAAAGTATCTCAGAGTGTACCCTCAGTATGAGGATAGTAAATATACACAAGATATATGTACACAATACCAAAATATGCAGTAATAGTATTAGAAAACAGTGCAAACAATGTATAGTTACAATAGGATGCAATGGGGACACATAGGGATAGGGGCAACACAAACCATATACTCCAAAAGTGGAATGCGAACCACGAATGGTCCCCAAACCTATGTGACCTTGTAGAGGGTCGCTGGGACTATTAGAAAATAGTAAGGGTTAGAAAAATAGCCCACCCCAAGACCCTGAAAAGTGAGTGCAAAGTGCACTAAAGTTCCCCAAAGGACATAGAAGTCGATATAGGGGAATTCTGCAGGAAAGACACAAACCAGCAATGCAACAACAATGGATTTCCAGTTGAGGGTACCTGTGGAACAAGGGGACCAAGTCCAAAAGTCACAAGCAAGTCGGAGATGGGCAGATGCCCAGGAAATGCCAGCTGTGGGTGCAAAGAAGCTGCTACTGGACAGTAGAAGCGAAGGTTCTGCAGGAACGACAAGGGCTAGAGACTTCCCCTTTGGAGGATGGATCCCCCACGCCGCGGAGAGTCGTGCAGAAGTGTTGTCCTGAAGAAAGACCGCCAACAAGCCTTGCTAGCTGCAAATTGTGCAGTTAGGGTTTTTGGATGCTGCTGTGGCCCAGGAGGGACCAGGATGTCGCCAATTGCGTCTGGGGACAGAGGGGGCGTCGCGCAAGACAAGAAGCCCTCTCAGAAGCAGGCAGCACCCGCAGAAGTGCCAGAACAGGCACTACAAAGTGGAGTGAAACGGTGCTCACCCAAAGTTGCACAAAGGAGTCCCACGCCGCCGAAGGACAACTTAGGAGGGCGTGCAATGCAGGTTAGAGTGCTGTGGACCCAGGCTGGACTGTGCACAAAGGATTTCCACTGGAAGTGCACGGAGGCCGGAGTAGCTGCAAAAGTCGCGGTTCCCAGCAATGCAGTCTGGCGTGGGGAGGCAAGGACTTACCTCCACCAAACTTGGACTGAAGAGTCACTGGACTGTGGGAGTCACTTGGAAAGAGTTGCTGGATTCAAGGGACCTCGCTCGTCGTGCTGAGAGGAGACCCAGGGTACTGGTGATGCAGTTCTTTGGTGCCTGCGGTTGCAGGGGGACGATTCCGTCGACCCACAGGAGATTTCTTCAGAGCTTCTAGTGCAGAGAGGAGGCAGACTACCCCCACAGCATGCACCACCAGGAAAACAGTCGAGAAGGCGGCAGGATCAGCGTTACAGAGTTGCAGTAGTCGTCTTTGCTACTTTGTTGCAGTTTTGCAGGCTTCCAGCGCGGTCAGCAGTCGATTCCTTGGCAGAAGGTGAAGAGAGAGATGCAGAGGAACTCGGATGAGCTCTTGCATTCGTTATCTAAAGAATCCCCAGAGACAGAGACCCTAAATAGCCAGAAAAGAGGGTTTGGCTACCTAGGAGAGAGGATAGGCTAGCAACACCTGAAGGAGCCTATCAGAAGGAGTCTCTGACGTCACCTGGTGGCACTGGCCACTCAGAGCAGTCCAGTGTGCCAGCAGCACCTCTGTTTCCAAGATGGCAGAGGTCTGGAGCACACTGGAGGAGCTCTGGGCACCTCCCAGGGGAGGTGCAGGTCAGGGGAGTGGTCACTCCCCTTTCCTTTGTCCAGTTTCGCACCAGAGCAGGGCTAAGGGGTCCCCTGAACCGGTGTAGACTGGCTTATGCAGAATTGGGCACATCTGTGCCCAACAAAGCATTTCCAGAGGCTGGGGGAGGCTACTCCTCCCCTGCCTTCACACCATTTTCCAAAGGGAGAGGGTGTAACACCCTCTCTCAGAGGAAGTCCTTTGTTCTGCCATCCTGGGCCAAGCCTGGCTGGACCCCAGGAGGGCAGAAACCGGTCTGAGGGGTTGGCAGCAGCCGCAGCTGCAGTGAAACCCCAGGAAAGGCAGTTTGGCAGTACCAGGGTCTGTGCTACAGACCACTGGGATCATGGGATTGTGCCAACTATGCCAGGATGGCATAGAGGGGGCAATTCCATGATCATAGACATGTTACATGGCCATATTCGGAGTTACCATTGTGAAGCTACATATAGGTAGTGACCTATATGTAGTGCACACGTGTAATGGTGTCCCCGCACTCACAAAGTCCAGGGAATGGGCCCTGAACAATGTGGGGGCACCTTGGCTAGTGCCAGGGTGCCCACACACTAAGTAACTTTGCACCTAACCTTTACCAGGTAAAGGTTAGACATATAGGTGACTTATAAGTTACTTAAGTGCAGTGTAAAATGGCTGTGAAATAACGTGGACGTTATTTCACTCAGGCTGCAGTGGCAGGCCTGTGTAAGAATTGTCAGAGCTCCCTATGGGTGGCAAAAGAAATGCTGCAGCCCATAGGGATCTCCTGGAACCCCAATACCCTGGGTACCTCAGTACCATATACTAGGGAATTATAAGGGTGTTCCAGTAAGCCAATGTAAATTGGTAAAATTGGTCACTAGCCTGTTAGTGACAATTTGAAAGAAATGAGAGAGCATAACCACTGAGGTTCTGGTTAGCAGAGCCTCAGTGAGACAGTTAGGCACCACACAGGGAACACATAAATATAGGCCACAAACTTATGAGCACTGGGGTCCTGACTAGCAGGGTCCCAGTGACACATAACAAACATACTGAAAACATAGGGTTTTCACTATGAGCACTGGGCCCTGGCTAGCAGGATCCCAGTGAGACAGTGAAAACACCCTGACATACACTCACAAACAGGCCAAAAGTGGGGGTAACAAGGCTAGAAAGAGGCTACTTTCTCACACAAACGTCAAAGTAAAGTCTCTGTTGTTTACAGGATCCTGCCTTGCCTTGCCCAGGCCAGGCCCCAGACACATACCAGGGGGTTGGAGACTGTATTGTGTGAGGGCAGGCATAGCCCATTCAGGTGTAAGTGACCACTCCTCCCTCCACTCCAGGTAAGATGGCTCATCAGGATGTGCAGGCTACACCCCAGCTCCCTTTATGTCACTGTCTAGAGCAGATTCACCAACTGTCAGTCTGACACAGACAGGGAATCCTCAAACAGGCAGATTCACAGCATGTTAAAAGCAAGAAAATGCCTCCTTTCTAAAAGTGGCATTTTCAAACTAACAATCTAAAAACCAACTTCACTAACAGATGTATTTTTAAATTGTGAGTTCAGAGCACCCAAACTCCATATTTCCATCTGCTCTCAAAGGGAGACTGCTCTTTGAGGATATTTAAAGGCAGCCCCCATGTTAACCTCTGAGAGAGATAGCCCTTCCAACAGTGAAAACCACATTTAGCAGTATTTCACTGTTAGGATATGAAAAATCACACAAGTACATGTCCCACCTTTATCATACACTGCACATTGCCCAGGGGGCTACTTAGGGCCTACCTTAGGGGTGCCTTACATGGATGAAAAGGGAAGGTTTGGGCCTGGCTAGTGAGTACACTAGCCAGGTCGAATTGGCAGTTGAAAACTGCACACACAGACACTGCAGTGTTCTGCAACTTGTATACATGGCTACTCATGTGGGTGGCACAACCAGTGCAGCAGACCCACTAGTAGCATTTGATTTACAGGCCCCCCCGGCACCTCTAGTGCACTTTACTAGGGACTTACTAGTAAATCATAAATGCCAATCATGGAAAGGCCAATTACACATACACATTACATAGGAGCACTTGCACTTTAGCACTGGTCAGCAGTGGTAAACTGCCCAGAGTACCAAAAACATTAAAAACAGAGTCCAGCACACAGTCAAAACATGGGGAGCAGAGACAAAAAAGAGAGGGGAAACCACGCCAAGGATGCCAGGTCTAACAGGCATCGATTTACAGGCTACCGTTAACTGATCTTCATCTAATCCAGCCTGCAGGATCTAATTCTGTTCCACTAAATGACCAAGATATATGATCTTACGCAAATGCTGTTGCTCCACCATGTGGTCATGGGACTCCTCAATAACTTGGTCTATGCTTATAATGTACATTTAAGGGGCATTACCCCAAATACAATGTCTTGAAATTCAACTCACTATACTACTCATTTTGTGAAACCAATGGTGATAAAATTATCAAACTGTGGCTTAATGCAATACTTACGGACAAGGTGTAAAAATCACTAAATACCACAGTATGTATTTCAAACCTTTTAATCTTCTGTGTGCATCTTAAAGGAACCAGTTTTATGACATGTCTAAAATAATGCAAATACTGCTCAAGATATTTCCAGGGGATTATAAGGGCTACCTGAACATTCCCATTACATTTTTGGGTCTCACCTGCAACAGCGCATGAACTGCATGTGCTCTTGCTTGCAAGTGATATTGTATACAAGAATTGGCTTGTAGCCTGCCCATTGCTTAGCATTAGTTGGCTTCAGTGTCACTCTTATTTGCTGCCTTCCAATTGGCTAGCACGTGCAGGTTTCGCTTCCTCTCCTTTTGGCTGGAGCATGGACCAAGTTGTAATTGCTAGAGCTTTATTTTTGGCCTTCCACTGATTGTACTGTGACTGAATACTACTTTTATTTTTTTTTCTTCCTGGTCATTCTTGTAGAACCTCTTGCCATTTGTAGCTATGTTTTACCATGCCACATACAGTTCAAAGAAGCCCTTTTATCCTTGAGATGGATAATTATTGTGAAAACAGATGTTATTTGCTTCCAAATGTATTTTCACTAAGAGATGAACACAATTGCTATCTTTATGTTATAGGGCTTTTTGCCAAATGTCGTATTGTTTTTTCTTTTTCACGCATTGGAAGATTAACTGATTTGCTCAGAACCTCAGGGATGGTTTGTTAACAAGCATTGGTAAAGCCAAAATGTCTCACCCTTGAGATTATTGGCTTTGCCATTGCCTTTTGTTCATGCTGTAGAACATGGGAATTGTCCGCTTTGGCAGTGTTTTGAAGCTATGCTATATAGCAGCATGGCTGCTGTGAGGTATGGCTAAAAATAAATTTGAAAAAATACAAAAAAGGACTATGATGCATTCTGCATTAAAGCAATTTTGAGGTGACTAATATCGTGGTCCTATTGTTTTTATTGTTTTTCCAAATATTTGGGAAAATATATTTTCAGTAAATGCAATGCACTCATTGTTTTTATTTATTTGTTTTTAGTTGCATTGCCCCTCCACGAAGATCTCTTTTTTAGGTCTCGGCCACTTTCTGTTGGCCACACCTGTTGTTTCCTTGAGTGTATTAGTAGTATATTTACAAACCCATGTAGATACATGTGCAACCATTGCCGCTTTCATACTCAAAAATCATTGGTAGAGGCACTATGTATCACTACTGAGATGTATCTGCTTTTGCTGACACTTATTTATTGTGGAATTGGAGTATTGCAGCATATCGGTTCCCATGAGTGCCCTGCAGTTCCTTCGGTCGCCTTCTGGCTGTTAAAACTAGGCTCTGTTTAATCTCTATAATGACCTTCAGAACCCTGACGTTGCTAAGTAAAGTGACTGACAGGTAGGATATGACACAGAATGTCACCAACCTTAGTTCTGTAGGCACCCCTGGCCTCCTGCAGTGCTATACACTGCTGATCAGATGGAGATGTTGAGAGGTGGGGTAAGTGTCTGACTGTGCACCCGTAGGAGTAATTCCTGTGCATGTTGATGCTCAATATTTCTGATGGGTCAGCCTATCTCTAATTCTGTTCACTTTGGGTGTTTCAACCGTGGGTACTACAAGAGCTGTGCTTAGGCTCTTGCTTACATTAGCTTTGGTACAAACAGCAGAATACACTTTACTTTGTAGGTTCTTGTTCTGCACTCCCTGTTCCTCGCTGCTATCAGCAGCCTTTAACTTTTTCAGGGGAGTCCAAAGGGATTCTCTTGACATCCAGAGCTCAATTGGTATTTTTCAAACTGTGAGAAAATGCCCCTTTTGATGTGGTCACTGGTAGACCTGGCAGCCTCAGAGGGGTCTTCTTCCAAACATTTTGCTGACTCCCTCATTTTTGATGATCTTGCTGTTGTTGGCCTTAAGACACTGTGCACTTTACCACTGCTAACCAGTGCTAAAGGGTCTCACCGTTGGACATGGGCCTGAGAATGAAATGCTACTAGTGGGCCTGCAGTGCTGATTATCTCACCAACTTAAGCAGCTTTTCAAATGTCTCAGCCCTGCAGGTACAGCCTGAGTGTGCAGTTTTAAACTGCTATTTCAACCTGGTAAAGTCAATCTTTTGCCAGGCCAAAACCTTCCTTCTTAATACATATGTCACCCCTAGGGCAGGCCCTTAACAGACCTATAGGGCAGGGTGCAGTGTAAGTTGGAAATGTACTTTTAACTTTTACCTGTCCTGGTAGTGAAAAACTCTTACATTTGTTTTTCACTACTGCAAGGCCTACCTCTCCTGTATGATAACATTAGATTATCTTATTACATTTAATATGTGGTAACTTTCAATTGGGAGCAGGTAGGAGTCCCAAATTTGGTGTCTGCAGAATAGTAATTTAAAGCCCTCTTAATGGTAAAGTTGGATCTTAAGTCACAATTCTGAAAGTGACACAATTGGAAAGTTGGCATTTTCTTGTCATAACCATTTGGAATGAATTTCTGTATCCTGGGTCACATTACTAGGTGTAGTTGGCAGTTGGTCTTTGTGTCTTGCTTCAAGACAGTGTAACAAAGGAGAAAAGGCATTGGCAGGATGGGCTATCTCTGAATTGATGAGGGGGAGGAGGTGTCATCTACTACACTTGCACATCACAAAGGCTCTGCATGAGCACACTCACAAAGGGTTTGACACTAGTCTTTTGTGACCCCAGACAAGTTGGGGCAAGGCAGGGAGTCAGAAAATTCCAAACACCTCTGGGGTGGAAACCTCCAAAACCTTTTTCTATTCCAAAGTGGGCATCAGGACCCTCAGACCCAACTCTTCAGTACACCTCTGGACCTGTGGATGACTCAACAGACTATTGTGCTGCTCTTCCAGAAGAACTGCTACTCTGCTGCCCTGCCACCCTCCTGCCCTGCTGCCTGAAAGAGAATGACTAGACATGCATCTTGGTCCCAGGACCCCCAGATGGAGTCCAAGGGCTAGCTGGAAGGGCTCCTGATCAGAGCCTCGGGACAGAAAAGGCTCCAACCATCCCAAACCCAGCACTTGGACTCTTTCTACTGTGAATCCTGCCCTCCGAGGGTGCCACCAAGTTCTGGACCCTTGGAAGGTGCTCTTTTAGTCTGACCCACACTCATATGTGTGAATGAGGGGAGAGAGACAATTTCCAAGGTAACAGAAGGATATAGACTTGCTATTTAGAATCAAGCCGCCTAAAGTATCCTACCATCCCTTCTTCTTTTGCCTTAATGTAAATAATTTCACTCTCTTCTTAAGAGAAGCACTTGTGCTCATTCTTTATGGACCCCCACACACTCTCTTGGTGTCATGCCTCATCATCGAGTCACTCAACAGTCTTTAAAAACAGAGGTGAGCGCAACCATATCCCAGGGAGCACTTTGGATATTGTTCCTACTGTAACAGGGACTATATAAAAATATGAAAAGTACCTAGTTTGTGCCCTAGTTTGCCTTTATTGTTGGGTGTCACTGATTTGATTAGTAATTATTAGTTGTGTATTTTCTGAAGGTTCTCTGCCAGCCCAGCTGTGGTCCTGTAAGCAGAACCAATGCAGCACGACACATCTCTTTGCAGCTGCATTGGAAGAGCCGCAGTGCAGGCATCCTTGAGAAAGGTCCTTGCATTGCAGGCAGCAGTTGCTTCAGAACCGATGCTGTATGGTGCATCCTCAATGCAGGCTTTCTCATTGTAAGGCCCTTGTCAACTGCATCCTCAACGATGATGCAGTACTCTGCATTGCAGAACCGCAGGCCCCTGGAACTGCTGTTGCGTCATGCATCCCTGATGCATGATCTCAGAATGCTATTCAAACCAGGATTTAAAGTACTTTGTTAAGCAGGCTTAACTTGCTCCCTGCATCCGGTCATGTGCTATCGCTGTTCTTGTGAACTTGTGTCTTTGTCCTGGTCTGTCGCAACCAGGTAACCACAGTTGGTGCTTTGCGCTTCTAAGAACTATTTTCACTTTAATTTTTGAAATGACATATATCCAGTTCTACTGATTGGATGTTGGTTGTTTTGGCCTCAAATCATTTATTATTTTTTGCTCTTTTTGTTCTAAATAGATGTGGGATCTTTCTTGTGTTGTGTCTACACTATATTACTGTTTGGAGTGCTGCATACATACTTTACACATTGCATCTAAGTTAAGCCTGACAGCTTTGTGCCAAGCTATCAGAGAGCTGAGCAGAGGTTACTTTGGGGCTTGTTGTTACTTCACCCTGACAAAGATTTTTGGTTGCTACTGGAGTAGGGTTTCATCCTCTTCAACCAGTAACCCAATGTGTTACCATGTGATCAGAGGTGAGGACAGGTTAATTTGGGGTTTGCTTCTTAGTTGCCCCTGATAAGTTTTGGGGTTGCTGCTTGAGGAGGGTCTCACCCCCTTGAATCAGTAACCCAATTTCTTACATTGGTGATCAGCAGTGAGGATTTGGACTTGAGTTTGTGCAGTCTTGTATAGTAATTCTGTTACAGCAAATGTCGATATATATATAATTTGAGACCGTTTTAAATTTATTTTATGTTCTCCTTGATGGCCCGTTGCTTTTTCTGAACCTGCTCTCATTGTAGATCTTTAATGAAAGGAGACTGCCAACCAAGAAAGGCACCAGGACGTTGGAGCTTCCGAAATCTCTGGGGGCCTGGGCCGAGGTTCACTAGCTGATGACAGCAATAGAGGACAGGACTTAGGAGGATGATGTGGAGTAGCCAGAACAGGGCATGGATGCAAGCCCTTATATGAAGCACTGAGTAGCGAGGGATGACTTGTCTCTTGAAGTAAAACTCTCTGCCAGAGCGGAGGGTGTGTCTTAACCAGGCCTGTCCCCAAAAGAGCTGGCAGACAGGAAGGCAGAGAGGAAGTTCGGGATGCAGCTCAGCAAGCTCAGAGTGTAGGAGAAGAAACTGGTCATTGAGGCAGGGGAGAGAAAAAGGGCCCATGTGAGGAGCCTCAGAGAGCTGGACATGAGAGCTAGGCAAGCAGAGTCCAGCACCAATAGTGACAGCATCCCCAAAGTATCTGAGGAGGACAAGAAAGTTCACATGCCTAAACATCTGGTGCTCAGCTATGTGGTAGGGGATGACATAGTCAACTGGTTTTCTTCCTATGAGGTGGTTCTTAAGATGTACATGGTACCAGTAGAGTTTTGCGGGGCCATTACTCTGGAAACAAATGCTTACAGTGGGGAGGAATTCCTTGCTCACACTGGAGGCAGGGGACTAGATGAAGTACATCCCAATAAAAACCATCCTTATCACCAAATCTGGGCTCACCCTGAAAATGTACAGCATTAGGTTCAGGGATAGCCAAAGGTTGCAGAAACAGTTTCTGTGGATTTTCTGGATTACACAAGAAAGACAATGGATTCTTGGGATTGGGACAGTAGAGTTGATGATTTTACTGGGTTGTTTAATCTGATAATACGAGAGAACATCTTCAATATCTGTTTTACAGAACTGTGCCAGCACCTAATTGATAGTAAGCTCACTGATACTAGGGAGGACGTTAAGGAGGTGGACCTTTGGGTCAGCACCAGTGTGTCTAAAATGTGTCTGTGGGGGATCACCAGACAGGTGGTCAGGGGTCTCACCAAAAGCTAGAGGGGGAGGAAAACATAAATATAAGCTCTCTAAAAGTCCTCAAAACAATTCCAAAGGGAACACCAGTAACTAGTTCCAGCCAGAGCAATAAAGAAAGTAGTGCTTTGACAAGCAAATAGGGATGTTTGTCCCCCGGTGTACTGAGTGCTACATGCATGGGCACTCCAAAGAAGATACATAATATCCCAAGAATGCATAAACCCACACATGTAGCCAGACAACTGGGTTGGTGAGTGTAGCACTGGGGAGGAGTAGGTCCCAGTTAGCATAGAGAGAGAGAGCAAAGATTACATTGGCATCCCTAGGGGATAGAAAGATGGTGTCAAAAACCTGTATGCCAACCAAACCTTCTAAGTGTAGGCAGTGGGTCACTGTCAATGGGCACAGGGTGGAGGCTCTGAGAGGTACATGGGCTAGTATGACTACTGTACATTGTCATCTGGTGTCCTCAGAGCAGGTCAACCCTAGTACATTCCACCAGGTCATAGTTGCCGACAACAATGAGAGTTACTAACCAGTGGTTCTGATTCCTTTTGAGTGCGGGGTGGTCTCAGGTTCTCTAAAAGTAGCCGTGAGCTCTGCCATGCCTACGGATTGTCTGTTAGGCAACAACCTAGAGCACACTGGCTGTAAGGAAGTGAACGGAAGGGGAATTCAGCACACAACTGGAGATATTAGGCTTGCCTGAATGTGTCTGTGTGACCACAAGGTCCATGGATACCCAAGAGGGGAGTCAAGGAGGCCTGGAACAAAGGCCCTGGCAGGACATCTAAGGCAAGCCAATAACTTTGCCAAGCTTGTCCACCACTTCTAATGACCCCGGATGAAGACAGTCTCAGATATATTCTATAGGTCTTGTCTAACTTCTAGGCCAGCAGTAAAGCAGGGAAAACACAGAAGGCTCCCCCTGACTCTCTTGCATGTCACTGGCACACCCTTTGAGAGGGTTGACATCAACATTGTTAGTCCCTTCGATCCCAAGACATCTGTAGGCAATAGATTCATCCTGGTCTTGGTGGACCATGTCACACTGTACCCAGAGGCCATCCCTATGAGGTTGGTTACTTTGTCTGTAGTGGCTAGGGCCTTGATGGAGATTGTTACCCACATGGGGTTCCCCAAGGAAGTAGTGTCTGACAGTGGCACCAACTTCATATCAGTGTACAGGAAGTCCATATAGGGTTTAGCCCATTTGAGCTGCTCTGTGATCACTCTGATGGGGGACCTCTTGCCCTTGTGAGAGAGGAGTGGGAGCAAGCTCCTAGGAAACCCCCTCAGGATGTAGTGAGATATATGCTGACTCCCCATAACCAGATGCAGCACTTCTGGATAAAGGCTAAAGACAATCTTAAGGCCAGTCAAGAATTAATGAAACTCTGGTATGATGAAAAGGCACCCTGGTGGAGTTTCAGCCTGGCCAGAAGTTGTGTGTCATGGAGTCTGTAGAGCCCAGAGTGCTCCAAGATCACTTGAACGGCTCATACGAGGTCAAGGAATGGGTGAGGGATGCCACCTTCCTGATGAACCTTAGGACCCCTAGAAACCCCTTGAGTGTGCTCCACATAAACAACCTCAAACCTCACTTTGAGAGGTCTGAAGTTATCATGCTTTTGATGACAGACAATGAGCGGAAGTAGAGAGTGAACCTCTCCCTGAACTCCTGTCTACCAAACAGCACAATGGGTCAGTAGAGGGTGTTAAACTCTTCCTCACTCTGATCCCGGATCAGGAGAGTGACTGTTGCCAAATAGTGGGGCAATTATCATCTCTGAGGCTGTTCGATTAGTGAGGGCCATTATCAAGGAAAAGTCTCCAAGATGCTGGTGTTAGGGCGATTGAGCCCTCCAAAAGTCCATGGTCACTTGTGTTGGTACCAAGGGTGTCCCACTGGGCTTCTATCTGTAACTTAGGTTCTGTTTGGACTACCACTGACTTAATTCCATCACCAATACTGATGCTCACCTCATCCTCTGAGCTGATATACTCATTGACAGGCTGGCTGCTAAGTTCCTGAGTACCCTTGATCTCACATCGGAGAACTGATAGATTACTCTGACGGAGGGGGCAAAAGAGAAGGCCTGCATTCTTGACCCCAGAGGGCCACTATCAGTTCTTGGTGATGTAATTTGGCTTAAAAGGTGCCTCTGCCACCTTTTAGATGTTAACGAACAGGGTCCTGGCTGAGAAAGAGACATCTTGTATTGACAACTTGGTTGGCATAGGTGTTGTCAGCTCCAGGTGAGAGGAACAGCTGTACTACCTCCAGGAGGTGCTTCAGGCCCTGCAGCAGATGGGCCTGAATATCAAGGCCTGTAAGTACCAGATAGGTACCAGGGTGTATCTGGGCCACATGGTGGGTGTGCGCAAGGTGCCACCCCTTCAGCCCAAGATTGAGAATATCATGGCTTGGCATACCCCCAAAACACAGACTGAGGTAAGGGTCTTCCTAGGTCTCACCAGATGTTACAGGAGTTTTGTTAAGACTTATGGCACCATTGTTTCCCCCTTAACTGAGCTGACTTTGAAGAAGCCCAAAAAGGTGATCTGGACAGAGGCCTGACAGAAAGCCTTTGAGTCCCTCAAGGAAGCCAGGGGTACAGCACCTGTACTCCAGGCTTCTGATATCTCCAAGGAGTTCATTGTGCAGATGTAGACTTCAGAGCATGGCGTAGGGGATGCCTTAGCACAGTTAATGAGAAGGGACTAGACCAATCTGTAGCCTTCATTACCGGGAGGTTACGTCCGTGAGAGAGGAGAGCTGGAATGCTATTGAGGGAGAGGCCTTTGCTGTGGTCTCGGCACGGAAGAAGCTGAGACCATGCCTGTTTGAAACTCACTTCCGGGTTCAGACAGACCACAGGCCCCTCAGATGCCTCATACATCTGGTCTATCTCCTTATAGGGAATAGATTTATTGGGAGAAAAAAATTCTGGATTAGATCACGCTACTGCAGGTGGTCTCTCCAGTTTCTTCCACCTTACCGATAAGAACTCCCAAGAGATTGGCTAGTTCTCTCCACTTTCATCTTGAGAGCACATATGTTAGACCTGTCAGCCTTAGTGTGATCTGTCAAACTTTTTGTCTTGTCCATTTAGCTAATCTCATTTTTATTGGCCCTTGGACTCTGTGCTAAAGTGCATGTGTTCTCCCCTTTCAACATGGTGAAAGTGGCTTACACCCAATTGGCACATTTAATGTACTTGTAAGTACCTAGTAAAGTGGTGCTACATGCAACCAGGGCATGTGAAATAAATGGTGCAAGTGGGCCTGCAGCACTGATTGTCCCACCCACTTAAATTACCTTTTTAACATATCTCAGACTTGCAATTGCAGCCAATGTGTGCAGTTTTAAGCTGCCATTTCACCCTGACAAGGTAAACGTTTTGCCAGGCCCAAACCTTACTTTTTAATTCAGATAATCCCCCCTTAGATATGCCCTAAACAACCCATAGGGCAGTGTGCATGTGCATTTGAAAAGGTAAAAATGTACTTTTAACTTTTATATGTCCTGATAGTGAAAAACATTTAAATTAATTTTTCACTACTGCAAGGCCTGCCTTTCCCATAGGATAACATTGAACTAACTGATCACCTTTAATAAGTGATAACTTTCAATTGGCAGCAGGTTGGAATGTTGAGCTTGGTGTCTACAGAACTGTAATTTCAAGCCTTCTTTAAAGGTAACGTCGGATTTTAAGTCACAAATATGAAAATCCCACTTTTAGAAAGTTGAAGATTTCTTGTCCAAACCATTTGGTGCCTACTGCCTATATCCTGGGTCACAGGATTAGGTGTAGGCAGCAGTTAGTCTTTGTGTATTGCTTCCAGACAGTGAGACAAAGGAGAATAGGTGTTTGCAGGATGGGCCATACCTGACTTGATGAGGGGGGTGAGCTGTTGCCTACCACACTTGCACATCACAAAGGCTCTGCCTCAGCACACTTATGAAGGATTAGTCTTTTGTGACCCTAGACAAGCTGGGGCCAGGGCAGGGAGGCAGGCAGTTCCAAACACCTCTAAGGGTGGAAACCCTTCAGAACCTTCTCCTACTTCAAAGAAGGCACTGAGTAAAAGTATTGGACCATCAGACCCAACTCTTCAGTACTCCTCTGGACCTGTGAAAAACTCTAAAGGACTGCTGTGCTGCTCTTGCAGAAGGCCTGCTACTCTGCTGCCCTGCTTCCCTACTTGCCTCCTGCCTGAGAGAGGTTTGGACCTGCATCTTAAAGCTCGGACCACCAGAATGACTCGAAGTGCTAGTTGGCTAGAATCCTAATCAGAGCCTCAGGGACAGGAAAAGCTCCAACTACCTTGAACCCAGCACCTGAACTCTATCTACTGTGAGTCTTGCCCCCCAAGTGCTGCCTCCCTAGTTCTGGACCTTGGAAATGGGACTGAAGGTGCTGTGCCAGACCAGCTGGCCTGTAAGCAGAACCAACGCATCTCCTCACAGCCGCATTGGAACCTCCACAGTGTGACATATTCTCAATGTTGGACCTCACATTCGAGTCTACAATCTCCTTGGAACCTCGGCTAATGCATTTTTTATGCTGGCCTGAGCATCTCAAGTTTTTTTTTCAACAGCATCCTCGATGACTATGCGGACTGTACACCACAGCCCAGGAGCTTCTTCGGAACCGCCGATCAGCGATGCATCTTCGAAATAGGACTTTACATCTCAAGCCTCTTGTTGACAGAATTCTCAAGGACAATGCAGTTGTCCGCAATGCAGTCCTGCACTTCCTTGGAACTGACACTGCATCCTCAAAACGATATCTCGCAATGCTTCGCAAGTCAGGATTTAAGGTACTGTGTTCAATAGACCTAATTTGGTCCCCGTATCTGGCCCATGCTTCATTGCAGTCGACCCGAACTTCTAACTTTGTTCCTGTCCAGATAACCACAATTGGTGCTTTGTGATTCTAGGCATTATTTCACATTAATCTTTGAAATTGTATATCTCTGATTCTGCTGATTGGATTTTTGTCATTTTGGCCTCAAATTTCTTTTTTTTATGTTACTCTCTTTTTCTAAAATGATGTGGGGTTTTTCTTGTGTTGCGTTTTCACTATATTACTGGTTGAAGTGTTGCACAAATAGTTTACACATTTCTTCTAAGTTAAGCTTGACTGCTTTGTGTCAAGCTACCAGAAGTCTAAGCACTGCTAATTTGAGGTTTGCTTGTGAATTCACCCAGACAAAAATTATGGCTGCGACTTGAGTAGGGTGATGCACTACAGCTTTCAGCAGGAGGCCAGGAGGACTACGGGGCTCTGGCAACATCACGGGCAGAACCGCTTGCCACTCTGTTTTGTGCCTTCCAGCGCATAAATCTGAGGCACTCTTCCCACTGTGTGGGATGCTTTACAACTTTCATCACAGGGTCTTGAGGACTATGGGGCCCAGGCGACATTGTGGCAAGAGCCACTTGCCACTCTTCTTCGCACCTTCCAGCGCATAATTCTGGGGTATTAGTCTTGTTGCCTGGGATGCATTACAACTTTCAGCAGGGGGTCACTAGGACTACGGGGCCCAGGCGACATCGTGGCTGGAGCCGCTTGCCACTCTGCTTTGCACTTTCTGGCACATAAGTCTGAGGCCTTAATCCACCGCGCGTGATGTCTTACAAAGTCAGCAGGGGGCCAAGAGGGCTACAGGGCCCAGGCAACATCATGGCCGGAGCCACTTGCCACTCTGCTTTGCACCTTCCGTTGCATAAATCTGAGGCATTAATCCCGCAGCGGGGGACATGTTACAACTTTCAACAGGTGACCAGGAGGACTTCGGGGCCCAGTTGACATCGTAGCCGGAGCCGCTTGCCACTCTGCTTTGCACCTTCCAGCGCATAAATCTGGGGCATTAATTCTGCTGCATGGGACGTGAGCAGGACATACCTGGGTAAATCCTGGGCCAAGGATGGGCCAGTCTGCGCCCATCAGTGACCTGAAGAGCCTGGGATAGGTCACCCCCTTGACACGTAGAATTTACATCCTGACTGCTGGTCCTTATGAGACTTTGACGCCAAATAATTATGGGTAAGAGGAAAGACTGGGCCATTGCTGCTATTGCTCTTGACAACCGGGGGCAGGCTCAACAACTAACTATTTAACTACTGCCATGTCAGCAAATAATTCTGAGATTGAATCTGTGGAAGAGAGGTTGACGGTCATTAGGAAATCTTTAACACCTCACTCCTGTAAAGACAAAAGTGCTAGCTCACCTGTAACTGCTTCAGGAAGATCCATCAGACCTGAAGGGGGGAGTATCGAACCCAGGACACCTCCCCCGATCTACTGAATTGCTCTGTCCTTGTGGGGGAATTGGACATTTTCATTGTTTTGGAGGGGTATCAGCACCCCATTAGTCAAGATAATATTAGGGGCATTATTACTTCCCTGCCTAATAAAAGGAAAAAAGCAGCCTCTCATATAGGAGATGAGGCAAGGGGCCCTGGGAATAACCGAACTAAGACAGCCCAGCTGGGGAACTAGGGTGGGGTGCTGGAATCAAAGAACCAAAAGAATCTAGGGCATCCAATGGGTGCTCGGCAGCGCCAAAAGGGGAATCAGATGCAGTAAATCCAGAGGAGGAGGTTTCTATCCTAGAAGAAACACTTGGTAGGCTACTGTCCCCCTTGATGGCTACATTATGAAGTATTGATGGATCATTGAAGGAGCTTCTTACAAATATAAAGCCTAAGCTACCTGAACCACCTATGACCATCAGGCATGATTCCTGCCCTTCCGAATTCATACCTCTAACCAAAACCCCTTCTGCAGAAGCCCTTAAGTTGAGAAAGCATCCACATGTCAAATTGGTAGATCTGGCCACCTCAATACAGCCTATTAGTGGCGGCCTGGTTCAAGGCCCTGGAGTAAAACCTGACAATATAGCACTTCCGACCCCATTGGAAGGGGTCGCAAATAGGAAACTGCAAACATTACAGCTTCCCCCAGAGTGCACGCCATACGTAGCTTTTTTGAAGAACATTCCCCCCTTGGATACAGTTCAAGAGGAATCAGATCAACAGTTGAAGAGCAAGGTGATTCACTGGCTCAGTACTACCTTTGAATACATTACACTGAATATCCTTTCAAATGGAATAATAGGGGTCCGTAGGGTGCACTGGTTGGGCTATTCTCATAGGATGGACTCAGGAGATTGTGTTGTAATTAATTTTCGTGATAGAAGCCTAGTTGGATATACAGTAGATAGGCTCTGTAACCTTCAAGACCCCTCAGAAAGTATTCAGCTGGTTCCTCTGGGGTTCTTTTATAAGCCAAAACCTATGTTTAAGCCAACAAACACCAAGAGGTTTACAATACCTGTACTTAACTGTTTCTCCATCATGGAAGAGGTTGATTGACTTTCAAGGAGACATGAGGCAGAGCCTACAGAAGCTTTATCCAGGGGGTGTGGAGGCTGCATAGAAATAATAAACAGAATCTCTGACTTGACTCATCCAGAAGATTTATTCAACCCAGCAGTAATTACAGCAATTGTAATAAACAACCAACCCCAGGATACCTAGTTATTTGAAGCCGTGGAACATAACATGGCCACTAATATTCAATCATCCCTTGGACCGCAAATGAAAAGGAGGGATAGACTTGGCTCACTGTTGGATGGGGCTTCAACAGTGCAAGAGATAACTTGTGCTGCAACCGTAGCCCCTGACCGTAGTGTCCTTTTTTGGAATGTCGTGGGTATTAACAGCAAACTGAGTGATAGAAATTGGGTCTCCATAATCTCTAAACATCAGATTGTATGCCTTCAGGAAACTTGGTTGCAAACTAACATCCATATAAATGTCTTTTTTTCATTGCTCATGCCTGCCGCTCTATTTCCTTGTGGACATCATAGTGGTGGTCTTTTAACTTTAATAAGTACTACTTGGGCAGTTAAGGTGGTGAACACCTTTGTGGATTCCCACATTATCTACTGTTCATTGTCTGGGTCACCACTGGTAGTCTTTATACATTTTTATCATAATAATTTTGACAGTAGCGACATTACTATAATTGATTCACTAGCTTGTACTGTAACTGAGGTCTTGTTAAGTCTCAAAGAGGATTATGTAATACTGTGGGGTGGGAATTTTAATCATAGACTTTGTCCAATTTCTGATGGCCGTGTCTGAGGTATAGCAGCTGATAAACTCTTTAACATCTGACATTTTTCCCACAACCTTTGTGGGGATAAACTGAACAGGTTACTCTTGAATCATGATCTTATTCTTGGGGTAGAATTGTGGCCAGGGAAAGCCTACAAGAAGTAACATTTACAGTGAGAGGCAGTGACTTGACAATTGATTCTGTTGCACTGTTCAGGCTCTGGTCAAGGAAGATTCTAGCTTTTTACATCCTGAACTGCGTGAATAGTGACCACAATCCCCTGAACCTAAGTCTCCATGTGTAGCTGTCCTGGATACCTGTAGATAGGATGGTTTGCTAAATTAAATACAGAATGGGGATACAACGTAAGTGAAAGGATGTTGACCCAAATGAGTCCTTAGCTCAGCTTTTGGTGAATGGCAGGGCTCAGTCTGAGCTCAGTCTCAGTGCTAAGTCGTCACCAGGGACTGTTCTATGTGCATTCTGTGAAATTTGCACACAGGTAAAGGAAAAACTAATGGCACGGTCTCGGCGATGCCCCCAGAGGTTTAACAAATGGTTTGATGAATCTTTCTTGTGAGCTCACGCTAATCTTTTACAAGCCCTCAAATGTTCTCCAAGGGTTCCAGCAGACATTAACCATCGTAGTCTGCTTTATAAAGATGCCATCAGGCAAAGAAAAGAAGAAACTAGGGGGAAGGCTTGGGAGCAGTTGGTTAGTGCCTTTGTAGGCAATGATGGAGCACAGTTTTGGAAGATTGGTAATGCCCCTACCTTTTCTAGCAGCCCTAGTACTGGCTTAGAGGTAACCATACCTGAGCATGAGTGGGTCAACCATTTCACCAAGCTGTATGATTTTAATGACAAGATAGCCAGTGAACTAGGTGTTGTTTTAAATGTAACTACCCCAGCAAGTATGGAAGAATTGACAATAACTTTGGGGGATGTTATATTGACAGTAAATAGATGCCCAAATCATAACGCTCCTGGACCAGATGGGGTCCCGGTTGATCTCTTCAAAGATAACTATACCTTTTGGGCACCAGTTTTGGTAAATGTGTTAAGAAGTGCAATTAACGCAGCTCCTCCTAAGTCGTGGTAATGGGCAACAATTGTCCCTATTTTTAAAAAGAGAGATAGAAGTGACCCACACTGCTACCTCCCAATATCCCTAATAGATGCCAAAGCAAAGATATTGGGTAGAGTCTTCCTTGACCAATTACAAAACTGAGCTAATGAGAAAGCCATCTTAACACCCAGTCAATATGTTTTTCAGCAGAGACTAGGGACTGTAGATTAGAGCCTGAATCTGCACTTAATGATAAGCAAATATGTTGTTGCCAAATGCGGTTGCCTATTCTTCGTATTTATGGATCTGAGTGCAACATTCGATAATGTCATCAGGGGGAAGTTGTGGTCCATGTTGCTAAGGGTGCTAATCCTAAAATTGTCCATCTTCTTGCCCAGCTCCATGCAGATGTAGAAGATAGGATGAGGCATAGTCCCAGTGGCAAATGTACCACTTTCATTAAAATCAGAAAGGGAGTAAGGCAAGGCTGTTTATTGGCTCCACTTCTTTTTAGCTTTTACTTTAAAGATTGTCTGATCGAAGCAGTGGCTGATCCCCCTAGGATGGGGACATGGCACTTACCAGTGTTAATGTATGTGGATGATTGTGCCCTTATGGCGTGAACAGGGAGCGCCCTCCAGAAACATTTGAATAGTTTTGTGACTTTTATGATTGACCTGGGCCTTTCTATGAATAAAGCCAAATCATATTAAATGGTCCATGGGAAGCCACAAAGTAGGCTAACTCCTTTTCATATTTTCATATTGATGGAACAGCCCTTAGTTCTTTTATCACCTTCTCCTATTTGGAAATACCTTTTTACAATAGGAATACCTGGTTGCACCTTAAGGGGGTGAGGCTAAAACTGTAAAAGCAAGCAATTGCAGCTCTATGTAAATTTGTTTCCAAGATAGGATCTAAGCCCCTTGATGCAGCACTTACCATCTATAAAGACAGGCCCAAGACAATTGCCAAGGGCATGGGGTGTGGGTGTATATTGACCATTCACCTTTACAGATTAGCGAAAACAACTTTCTACAAAGACTTATGTCATTCCTTCTCAGTATACCTTCCACTACAGTGCATGCAGGGTTGGGTTTACATTTCATTGGAAACACAGTAAGAATGGCACCTACCTTGCTTTGGTTGTCAGTTTGGTTCAGGCCACAAGCAGCACTGACACAAATGGTGATCTCTGGGTGTTTAAATTGAGGAGGGGCTCAGAAAATAAGTTGGATTATGTTTGTCAAAAATGAACTTGAGGCCTTTAGCAAATACAATTTGTTTTTAATCCAAAATCCATTGAAACTCAGATCAGGCTGCTGGCAAAGAGGTAACTGTTAAATCGGATTGTTAGTAAAAGGTGGGAGGATGACTCAATTAAGGGGATGGTAGTGGCTTCCCTCCCTTTCTGTACAACACCCCCTATTGAGCCATACTTGCTTAAAGTTCCACGCAATAAGAGATTTTATCTGTCTAGATTCAGAGTGGGCTTGGCCCATTTTTATGTGTCTTACACTCCCAGATTCTATGTTGGGAAAGACATGATACTTTGCCCATGCAATTCATTTTCTTTGCAGTCACAATTACACGTTTCTTTTGTGAATTCTATAAAGAACAAGGAATTCTGTTCTTGTTACCTCTTTTGAGAGCCCTAAACATTAGGAAATGTAAAGAGGCTTTGGCGTACTTACAACTACTCCAAGACAGACCTAGTTTCTGTAGCAGTATGTAGATATATTTTTTCTGTTGTTATAGCTAGGAGACCTGTGGAGAAATAAGAGATTTGTATCACCAGACTTCTTATTTTGCAAGGCTGTGTGGATTATGAACTTTTGTGTAAAAATCTTTTTCAGATTGCGCACTTCATTGATTTACGATTTTAAATACTGAGGTACTGTACTTTATAATGCGATGAGTTATTTGCTGATGCTGTATGACCATCGATTTGGAACAGTGAGGACTGGACAGAAACATATTTGTCTTAGGTCATATGATTTTGAGGCCTGGACTAATTCTCCAGTGGTTAGTCAGCGAGAGCAAATAAGAGGTGACAATGTTTGAATGCTGCTTCTCTCCATTATTGACTTGCTTCTTGTGTAGCTGACTAAGGTATCTGAACATTGATTTTAATATATGTTTGAATGCTTTTATGGTTATTGTTAACCAAATAAAGCTTATGATGATGATGATGATTATGATTATGATGATGAGTAGGTTTTCACGCCCATCAAGCAACCCAGTTTCCAGCAGTTAACCCATTTTCATACTGAACTGTATTGCTGGTTTTTAAACTCTGCACACTGGGGCACTGCAATGTGGTGCCAAGTTTATATTATCTGACCATTAAAACATGTAAAATTGGCTAATCACTGATTGGCATATTTAACTGTCCTGCAAGACCATAGTTTATAGCGTAGAAACTATACTTGTGGCATGGAAAGTTGAATGTCACCTGTGGATTGCAGTACCTATTGTGCCTACACAGGTATGACTTTAAAAACTTGGCTTTAGACCTACCATTATGCTGCTCAAAACTGCAGTTCAATCTGTCAAAATTACCCTTTTTTGACAGTGAAAGATTACCCTTTTAAATATTAATAAGTCACCCCTATGCAGGCCCAGCAGCCCACAAGGTAGAGCAACTTAAAAATAGGACGTGTTAAATTTTAATGTTACCATGTTAATTCAGTGACAACTCTACAAAAGCTATATTTTCAATAAAAATGTAGAAAGAATAACTTTTAGGAAGTTATCTTTTCCCTGCTTGGTTCTGCTGTAGGCTAATTTACATTAGCTTGACAGCAGATGTCCAGACAGTGCCTGATCTTAGCGAGGTGTGAAAATTGCTCTCATAGCAGAAACAATGGCCTGTGTATGGTGAAGTGTTTTTCTTCCCCTTGCCAGTAGACCAGTAAGGATGGACCCAGAAACATTATTAACTTGTAAATGGCCGACCCTTCACAAATAACATTAAGAGGAGACCCAGGGAGGGCAAATCTTTGCTCCCCCATCCTAGATCGCTCCAAAGTCAGTGGGAGGGTAGCTACCCCTAGAACCAGTTTTGAGTGACTAAAGCATAGAGAGGTGCTCATTTCCCTGGGCAACTCTCTGGACGGCCACACAGGCACTACACAGAAAGAGTTTCCCCATCTTGGATTGTAGGGGTAAGGAGCAATATTATGGGGGTCATTACGGCCCTGGCGGTCGGCGGTATTTCAGGGAAAGGTACTGCCAACAGGCTGGTGGTACCTTTCCCCAAAATATGACATTGGCGGTTTGGCTCAAGCCAAACTGCCAATGTACCACTCCATCCACCAGGGCGGTAACAGCCCTTGGGCTGAAGACTTCGGTCTCCAGCCAGGCGGGCGTCACAATCCCACCCATGGGATTATGACCCCGCCTACTGCATGGTTTTCGTGGCAATCTTATAGCCACGTAAACCATGACGGTAGGCACTATCAGTGCCAGGGAATTCCTTCCCTGGCATTGATAGGGGTCTTCCCCGCCCCCCTCCCCCGAGTCTTTCCCCCCCTATCCCTCCCCCGACATACACACACCTACACACGCAAACATACACACACACATACCCACATCCACCCACGCATGCCTACATACACACACACACATACACCGCAACAAACACTTACTTACATTGAAGAACATACACATTCACAACACACAACATATACGTACACTAACATCCATTCATTCACACACGCATTCCATCTGACTCACACCTGCATGCACGCATATAAAAACAGACAGACCCCCCCACACACACACACAACACCCCCCACCCTCTCCCCTGTTGGAGAATCTGATTTACCTGCTTGCAGGGGGTCCTCTGGCAGGAGAGGGGACGCGTCGCTGCTGTCAGCAGCAGCGTCCACCAGCTGAACACCAGCAGGCCGTATCATGGGTCATGATACAGTCAGTGGCTTTCTCCTGGCGTGGCGCTGCTGCTGGCAGCAGGGCCACCTTACTGTTGTCCGCCGCCATGACCATAGCCAGAATTCCGCCAGCCTTCTGGCAGAATTCTGGCTACAGTCATATTATGTTGGATGGTAGGTAGCCACGGCGACAGTCTTTTGGAGGCCGTCGCCGTGGCGGTAGGTGGAATTTCCCACCAATGTTAAAATGATGGCCTATGTTGTCTGCAGTAGGGCACAGAGGAAGTGCTGAAAAGTGGGTATGGCTACCCCTTGGAACTTTTACTTTATTGTTTAGGAAAGAGGCAGGAGTTAGTGTCAACCATAAACATAAGAGCCCATCAGCAGTCAGGTGACACTGGCAGAAAAGCCCCTTTAGCTTAGGCACGCAACAGACAACTTTCTAAAAGTGTCATTTTCAGAATAGCAGTGTAAAATCTGACAATTAAGTTGGATTTTAAATAACTATTAAAATTAATTTTGGATCATTTTTCTAGTTGCC
This sequence comes from Pleurodeles waltl, assembly GCF_031143425.1. NCBI lineage: Eukaryota > Metazoa > Chordata > Amphibia > Caudata > Salamandridae > Pleurodeles > Pleurodeles waltl. The sequence continues at coordinate 574,458,025 of NC_090449.1, read as the reverse complement.
TCCACACTGAAAATAAGCACTCTAAGCTGTGATAGTGTAACACAGTGTTTTCCTATGAGAGATACAGGCTTCTCAATGTGAAAAAAAGACTTTGGAGGTTTTTGACTGCCAGGGCATGTAAAACTTAAATATATGTGCCCTTCTTTTTAAATGGCATGTATCATGACCTATGGACACCTAGGGCCCACCTTAGGGATGATTTGTAAGCATTAAAAAGGAAAGTTTAGGCCTGACAAAAGGCATGTTTTGGCAGTTGTAAAACTGTAGACATGTTTTATAGTGCGATTTTAGTGGGTGGCACAATGAGTGCTGCATCCAATTAGTAGCATTTAATTGACAGGCCCTGAATACAAGTAGAACCATATACAGGGATGTTATAAGTCGATTATTTATATCCCAGTTTGATCAGTTTTAAAAGGGAGGACACAAGCACTTTACCACTGGTTAGCGGGAGTAAGGTGCACAGAGTCCTACTACTAACAAAAATGGGCTCAACAAAAGATGCAAAAACACAAAAGATGGTAATTTCCAACAGGTGCTTTTATATACTTTTTACATTCTCTTTAAGTTAAGCTTCTCTGCTCTGTCCCACTGGTGTCAGTGGTTGAGGTCAGGTTTAAATTATTGAAACTTTAATGCTTTTGAGCCTTTTGGTTTCAGTGGAATTGGATCCATGATTATGTATGAACTGGGCTCTTTATGTACATGGCATCAGAAGCGATATAAGTAACTTTATGATTACTCCTACATTTAAAATGTTTCGGAACATACTAAACTGAATGTAATGCATCTGTTCTAACAACAAATGAGAGCATGGGTGTTGTTACCAATATTAAAGCAGCTGCAGTGGAATAGGAGCACCAGAGGTCCAGGGGCCCACTGAACTCCAATTATAACTGTTTGTTTTTTGTTTACTTACAGGAAAGGGGATGGGGCCCATTCTCCTCACCTTCATTAGGGCCCATTACACCCTTGTTATGCCATTGGATGAGACTCTCTGCTGAGGATACAGTGGGGCATATTTATACTCTGTCTTTGCTGAATTTGCATAAACAATTTAGATGCAAATTTGGCGTAAACATAACACCATATTTATACTTTGACGCCCGGGCCCATGAATGTCAAAATTCTGCTGTGGGCGTAATTTTCTGGATGACAGGCAAGGTGGGCATTCCTGTTCAAAAAATGACTTAAACACCCATTCGCCATTTTTATCCTACCACGCAAAAATGCCGCATGGCTGGGGGGCGGAGTCGGAAAATGACGCACAGCCCGATTTGCGTAAAAAAATAACACCTGGGTCAGGGCATCTGTTAAAATGGGGAAAACACACCACTGCTTAAGGAAAACACACAGAAGCAACATCAGAGCTCAAAAAGGAAGACATGCAGGTGCTATTCATCCAGCATGCACGAAGACGCAGAGCACAGGACCAACAGTCGCAGCTTCCACCACACCAGCAGGGACCCCAAAGGCAATGCAGAAGGCAGGAGAGGACAACACTTCGGGGTCTCAGGGAACATGACATCATCCAGAGGTAGAGACTAAACTGGCAAGCCATTCAGCAGCTGCTGCGCCACATTGAGCCACAGTTGGCACCCACCTTGCAGACACCTCACTTCATTCCACCAGAGACCAAGCTGCTAACTGTGCTCCACATGTTGGCCAGTGGCTCATTTTAAACCATTGGTGCCCTGGTGCTCTGGTTGCCGGGATCTCACAGCCCTCATTCTCTGCCTTCCTACCCAAGGTATTGGATGCCATCATCTCCCTCACACCCCGCCACATCAGCTTTCCCAACACATAGCAGAAGCAGCAGGAGACCAAACAGAGCTTCTACCAAATCAACGGCTTTCCATACATGCTTGGTGCCATTGACTGTACACATGTACGGATTGCGCCACCTGCTGCAACCGAGCATCTATATCGCAACAGGAAGCACACACACTCCATCAATGTGCAGGCCATTATCGATCACCGGGGATTGATCACCAACATCGTTGCAAAGTATCCTGGGAGTGTTCATGATTCATTCATCTTCCACCACTGCACCATCAATCAACACTTCCAGGATGGACGATTTGGAAATGGCCTACTTGTTGGTAAGTCCAGAAACCCAGTTATATACACACAGCACATGCACCACTACATTGACACGTGGCCAGGAAGACACTGAGGTTGTGACACTGCTAGTCATGTTTGATATCCTGACCCAATGGGATACACACCTATGGACAAATGACAGATGTAAATAACAACAGATGCCACTCCACAGACACAAGGAAACAATTTAAAACCACACAGTGACAATGACATGGCTTTAACTGCCAGTACAACTTGGAAGATGAATCTTACAATATCACATCAATAACACTCAATCACACACCCTTCCAAACAATATGTACTATGTAAGGGGGATGCAATGTGTTTGGCTGCAGGTCTAACACCATGACACACACAGCATGATGATGATGACTCCAATGAATGGGACATGGAATCATTGAGGCTGTACCAACATCTCACATCACTCCTGGTCTGACATTGCCCACTACCAATAAGCAAGTGGACTGTGCTAAGAACACATACTGATGTGACAATATTGCAAAGTGCACATTGCAACACATACGGATTGAGACAATTACACATATGCACAACAGATGTACAGGCATATAGACCTTCTGACACTTAAACCTTCACCCCCACAACCAAGTTAGCCAGCTTACCTGGACCAGGTTCAGTAGTGTAGATACACGTTTGAACATGACCCAACTCAGTGAGGGCAGATAAATAGGTTTGCATAGAACTTGTCACACATGGGATATTTGTGCATTGTCAATTGTCAACACATCAGTGCTGCCAACTTATGGAGATGTGTTGTACATTGTCACCTAGTCAAATCAAAGGGCCTCACTGATGTTGAACAATTTCTACTGCATATGTTAAATTGGATGGGATGTCCAAGACATATAGATGCAACCGTGTTACCACCATTGTGGAATTGATTCTGTATATGGAAGTATCATGTCACCCCCAGTTAAGACACATGGACACCTCTTTCACATGACATAATGCATGGGAGTACACAATGTACTGCAAGTCTACAAAAATACTGCTGACATCCAGTCAATCAGCCAAACACCAGTTCAGATAATGAAACATCCCAATGCTGGTGGTACATCCTAGAAGCCTAGGATTCCACACAATAACACAAACACAGATGAGTCACAGACAACACAAGATAACAACTGCCATGCAAAGTGATAATCATGGTGCAAGCTCCATCAACATTTTCTCTTTCGGCTGATCAGGGGTATGGGATCCAGCCATGGCTCATGACCCCATTTGCAAACCCAAGCACTGCAGCAGAGCGTGCCTATAATGAGGCACATCGGAGGACACGCACCATAGTAGAGAGGACCTCTGGCATCCTGAAGTCAAGATTCAGGTGCCTCGACATCACCGGAGGCAGCCTCCTTTACTCACCTGAAATGGTCTGCAAGATCATTTTGACCTGTGCCATCCTGCACAACATTTGTGTAAGGAGGAACATTCCCCTCTATGAACCAGACCCACAAATGCCTGAAGAGGAGGAAGAGGAGTATGTTGTCCATCAACATGAGGGGGACCATCCAAAAACTGCAGCATGATTGCGTTGGAGACAACACATTGTAAAAACTTCTTTTAACTCTAGTCACCATCACATCTGTCTTACTATATGTCATTAAACACCTCACTTCATCACTAAATCAAGGTCTGGGTAATTATTTATGCATCACATGATCCCTAGGAATCATAATCAGAGTTTAGCCTCATGGAGCATTGCAGATATACAGATTAGAATACTGAAAAAGCCACATCACATTTGATGGGTATGAATGTACACCCAACTTCACACACAGTGTAAATGACATATATCCTGTCCATTTCACATTTGAAGGGCAATATCAGAGTAGCACAGCTATGGCGCACATCCATGTTGGCAACATGGTTCATTGCAGCATATGGCACACAAATAAGACACCATCAATCATAAGGTAAAAAACTGCTTCATACATGAGGCAGTGGATGTGCTATTGCATTGGTAACAGGAATGTACGACCAGACCCTTGACAGCAGTAAGTGTGACATCAGCTATCTCTGCAAGGAGTATGTGTGACAAGAAGTCCATGTAAGCTGCAAATGGATAGCACGAGTGCCCCAGGTATGACAAGCATTTCTCACAAGACATGCCCTGCGCATGCCATTCCAGGTTATAAGTCCTGCCACAGGCATGTTTTCAGTCTCTTCCCACCCTTCTCTAGGGGGCCCTGTAAATGGACTATTTGTACCCTGATAATCCTTCATCTACACACACCCAAATTCACATTCTGACTCCAGTGTGCATCCCTCTTTAGTATGGCATGCCATAGTCCTAGTTCTGTCTGCATGGACTTCAAGTTCGATAATGCACTGCCTGGTAGACTGTAGGACCTGTAATCACCTATCCATTGCTTCCCATGTGAAAGGTTCAGTTGGCCCTTTGAACTTGATTATCACCTACAGGACTTGTGAGAGACTGAAGCTGCACACACCTGTGAGCACTTCCATGCAGACCAGCCATTTGAACCTGCACTGCCCTTGCTGCTGCCTGGAATGGCTTAGAAGCTGCAGTTTTTTGTATATCCTTGTTGTGCATTGCCATATAAATCACTTGTGTAACACAGGCCTTGGGTTATTGTGTAACATTGCAGCCCACAGCACAAATACAGTTTCATTTTCCACAGTGTTGTTCCAGTTTTTCCCAGTCAGAGTCTGCTCACTGTGTATTTGCCTTGTTCATGTTAGTTCCTGACAGAGCCTCCATCCTGTTAGCCTGATTGGTTCCTGTCTCTGTGTTACCTTAAAGATTCCCTGTGGATACATTTGTCTCATAGTTGCTTTCCATGCCCTCACTTCCCTCCTGGGGTATTGTGTCTGGTAGGTCTACGATGAATCCTCAAATAAATTGTATAGTCTAACCAGTTTACTTATCGTATCATGGTCTGGGACATGTATTCAAATAGCCTAATCCCGGCACTATCCCTTGTCTGGGTTTCATGTATGCATGAATGACAAACATTGACAGTGTACCATGGCTGTATGCATGGATTGGGTATGGTGCCTCCAGCACAACAAACAACGGTTGCTAATGTGCATGAAAGGACAAAACATGTTTGCGCCCTGACGGTCCACACACAGATTCACATTGGCTGCAACTCAATGATGTGCTTGCGTGGTGACTAGCTGTGAGATTAATCAGCACAGAGGCACTGATGTTCCCGTTGCAGTGGGAATTTTAGAAGCCACCCTGTGTACAAATGTTGTGATGAAACCTGCCGGTTTTAAATTACTGATCTATTTACTTTGTGAGCACAACAAGGTTGCCCTGTTGTCAGTCTCAGAAAACTTCTGCAGTGCCATAGCTGGACTATCCCCATGTGTGTTGTGAATTTCTCTTTGGCTTTCGGTCAATTCTGCTTTGAAGGATACTCTGTTAATGCAGGGAATGGCTCCACAGACTCATAATTAGACCTGCACGTAACTGTGAAGGCCAATAATGACACAGGTTACGCATGGCCACACACTTGAAATAGACACCTTTGTGCAATTAACCACTGGAAATATGTGAACACATGCATCTTGGTATGCTGGTCCTCCACTGCCACAAGAGAAACATAGGTTATTTATATAACTCAAACTGTGGAGTGACGTTACATTTTTGGATTGGTTTTGGGACTCTGTGTCACAAACACTGTACCCACATAGCATTTTCAAATGCCTGACTCATGGGTAGTATACAAACAAATGACCAGGAAGTGGTATCCAACATTCCAGTACATGTGATGGCTTACTCTTGTAAATTGCCATTATCAACCGTCCTCTATCTATCCTGTGCATAGTTTGTCATGGGAGATGTTTTGTCCCAAAAGTCAGGGAAGTTCACACAGCATTAGTTGCTATGTGTATGACACACACATATCCTTACTCATTTCCACACTGAATAACATCTGATGGTTATCCACACTTACAACACATGCATACAAGCACATTAATGAAAGCACGTCTTGTGACGTTCACACAGAGGCCCAACTAAAATTTAAATAGCCAATTCACAGACATTGACACACAGGCAATGACATTGACACACAGGCAATGAGTTAATGTATTAAGTTGGTTAGCCTTGCTATCCTCTATTGACGCACAACCTGCTCAAACTGGGTAATACTAATTTGTATTCCAAAAGTTTGGATATCTATTAGTGAAGAGTGCTCATCTGGGACAACAACTGGAGTATCATGGTCCACAGTAGTGTGATCTGCCACATGTGCCCAAACACTGAAATACACAATGCAGGTGCAAACAGCCTATCTCTGTACAGTCACAGCTGTTATTTACTTTTAAAATGTGAGAAATTGCACAAACCCAGTAAAGGACATACATTTTGACACAAACGCATCAAAAAAGTTGCATATGCGTCAGAAATCGCCGCTCACAGCCATGATACATCCATTGGCCCGAGCGGTAATTCCTACACTGTACCCCATGAAATTGGTTACCAATGCTAAATATTTTGAACTATGGATGCGGGGTAATTTTTAAACATTTGCGTAAAACAAAATGGACGCACAGACTGTAAGCGTCATAAAATCGTGAAGCATAATAATAAAAACGCACCACATTTGAGGCAGGAAGTGATGTAATAGGATAACCTGTTTACAGAATTGATACAGTGGGTGTACTTTCACTTTCATTTTGCAGTCTGTGATTTTTCTAGACTGTGTGGCTCTGCTTAGAGTTTTGTCTGTCTCAATTGTGCTTTTGTCTCCTGTGTGCCATCCTATTTGTCATCTGTTTTATTTGTAATTGTCTCATTTATTCATTGTAAGTGTTTATTTGTCATATTTGGTGTCTAATTTTGTTTTTGTACTGTTGGGAGTCTGTTGTGGGCATTGTTAGTTTGGGAATAGTTGGGCTGTTTGAGGATTACTTTTCTTTCATTTTCCTCCCTCCTTTCCCTTTATTTTCCTCTGCACCCTTTATTTTTCCTATTATTTATGTCATGTTGGGTAGGCCACGTCTGGGGAGAATGGGTGAGGAGGAGCTGGGGGCATTCACTTGGCTGATGTGCCACTTCCTCATCTTGATGATTGAAGCAGGTGGCAGGGTGATTTAGGGGCATCACACAGCGGTGAGGAGGCTTTGGTGGTCAAAGGTGTTGTACCATCTGCGTCACATCTTCAACACACCGTGCAATGACCACCAACTGAAGCACCGCTGGGCTGACCTTGTTGCCAGAGAGCAAGACCTGCTCGACCACCTGGGTATTGTGATTGGTAGCCCTGTTGGTGAGTACAATTCAGAGTAATGTGCACATTTAAATGCTCTGTAGTGACAGTAGCTGATTTGTTGTTATGCTGCAGGCAATGTTTTTGGACTTGTGGAATGCAAGTTGAACATACAGTGTCCCTGAGTTATACAATAATTGCTACACATTACCGTCATTTGTTGATGCAACAGCTGCACTGAGTTACAAAACACAACTTGATCTTGTAAATTAGTGCTGCCTTCCCGTCATTAGATGATGCTAATGCGGCTCAAACATATGTTTTATTCATGGTCTGTGAGTGTACCAGGAAAGAGATGTTTTTTCACAAGCTAAAGCAAAGAATTAATGTGTTGCCCAATTATTTTGACTACATGTCTGAACTGTATTCTGGCCCATACGTACCAATTTTTTTTTTATCCTCCGGTAATATCTTAGGCTGATAGCTTGACTTGGTTGTGTCGCAATTAAATTAGGAATGGATGCCAAAGTAATGCAGACGCTTTCATATCTAAATGTTTGGTGCTACTTTCCATAGCTGTAGCATAAAACATGAAGCAAATGATACAAATTGAGGGATAACAAAAATCCCTGGCCCCCTGTTCATTGTACCTGTGTGTTTTAAATTGGTCTTTGGCACAATAGCTGGAACAGAGCTGATGCATTTCCATCTGTGTTACTCTATAGCCATGCACTTCTCATAAGTTATTGGGTCATCATGGGATACCTGACGTGGGGGAATGCATGGTCACAGTGTATTACTTGCATGATGTTGTGCAAGGGACCCCAGACCAATTCCATCATACAAAGTTCCCTAATACTTTGCTAGTTTACGTTTGGTACACACCTACTGATCTAGTGCAGCATATGGACAATAGCTAACTTCCCAGAATGGAGGATATCCCAGACATGGGTTTATGCTAAGATCAGAAGACCAGCATTCCTGTAACTGCTGCCATTCTGAAGGTACATACAAATTGAAACCTACATCATCATGATTGACACAGTAGGACATTTGCTAAACCATGTTTCAATAATGGGACAGTGTCAGTTTGCTGTATACCCTCTGATCTCCCAACTTGGCAAATGTAAGATGATGAATGTGGCTAACTGTGATTTCCAAAACCCAATATGGGTGCACAGGGCAATGAGTGACACATTTCAGGTGCAATGACTGCACCTGTGCCCATGCATTCGGTAATGGATGACTACAATATACACTGTCAGCATATATTTTTTTGTTGAATTAAATTTAGAAAAATGGCCAATCCATGTTTTGACTCAGATTGTCACCAAGTAACGCACAAGATCCCTGCCATTATGGGGTCATAGGGGGCATATATGGCTCGGGGTACACCGTAAATGTAGCATATGTAACCTACACACAACACAGGCCCTACATGTAAGGGACCATAGAAAACATAATAAATCATGACCTTCAAACAACCAACATGAGCATCACACAGTAACTGATTGTCCCTTGATGCACAAGTCAATACCTGAGCGACTAGTATTGCATTGCTCTAGGAATGTGGCTTTGCATGTCTCTCATTACAACAAATGATGAAAGGAGTACACTCCATAAATGAGTCTGCAACCAATTGATGCATCATGTATGTCACCACATGATAGTCAGGGCCACTGCATGAGTGCAGATGTGTGTGTATCACTCACTGGAGTGACAGGGTCTAAACATATTTGCAGTGCTAACGTATGTTGGAGTATCATCATGCTTGAGAGGCTGGACTTTCAGATATAATGTCACACACAGTAATTTTATTTGAAAGTGTTGTACAGTGCACACACTTTGGGCACATTTCACCCTTCCATGCTTTACAGGTCGACCTGCCCCTTACACAATTGGCGAAGTGGCTCGATTTGTGAACCCAGACATATCCAGTAAGTGTTGATATTTCTGTTCTGTGTTGTGTTTGCAGCTGTTGTGTGATTGACTCCTGTGTATTGGACACATAGCAAGGTATGATGTGCTGGCACATGATCTGATATGTAACTTGACTGGAGTTTCATTTTTTTTCTCCATATTTAAGTTGGACAATCAGCAGCGTAGAGTCATATTTTGGGATTGTAGTGCAGCCCTGTAGGCATGGCCATGTGAATAGGGTGATATTTGTTGTTAAATTTCTTGTAAAGAAAATGTTGCAGGGGGCCATTTTCATGATTTAGTCAGCAAGTCATTCCCTGAATCTCACAGAATAGGGATGCCAAAGTATTACCACAGACTTGAACCTCCCTGTTCACTAATGAACATGTTCCACTGTATGTTTGACTTCCTAGCAGCATCTAGCTCCACACGTTGTGCTACGTATATGTGGCACTTGAGTACAATGTCATAGGTGTGCATGCAGCTCATGCCCAGATGTGAGCTTGCATCTATCTGCTTTTTTTAGGACAGGTATAGATGATATCAAATGATGTTGACAATTGTCTGCAATTACAAACATAAATGTGGATGGGATTGTCCAAGATTTGTGTCTATCCTAGTTGGACACCCTCCTTACCTGTGGTGGACTGACTAAACCCGTTTACAGCTGTCCAAAGCTGCCTGGGTGTCCTTGATGTTTGAAAGTATGTGTTGTTTGTCCATACCCCCTGAGGCACAGTCTTAGGGTTATGAAATATGTGTACCTAAGTGTGATGATCCAAGTTTAGTACACAGACATGTAAATCTGTAAATCATTTGTCCCAACCTAGGATTCCCACTCTTGATTAGCAACTGCATACCATCCTGGCAATTCTATTTACAAATCACAGATCTTGTGGCCCTTGATTGTCATCCAGAAGATAGTAATTAGTAGGCCTGTCACATGTGGAGGACTTGCAGCATTTGTTACATGACTAATGGCTGAACAATGATGCTTAGATCATTTAAGTTGGTACACATCTTTTAGAGCATTGCTGTGCTGTTAGATAGGACATGTGTAGGCTGCGTTGGCATGTACTTCCTCTAGGAGAATCTGTGCTCTGTATGGTGATATGGCCTGTTTCAGCTACATTAGATGTATTGTCTGATTCTCATCTGTAGCTGTGTCACACAATGATATACCTAATGTTTGGCTTAATCTTCTTTAACAGCAGCCAATATGGATGCCAGCCAGATCCGTGAATTTCAGCGGAGGGCGATGCGTTACCGCCACATTCTATGTAGAGTCTGGGTTCCGCCACATGGCACATCGTTATCTCCATGAAAGAGCCTCAGGGGTGTGGAGGGCATTTGCCCAAGGGGGCACTTCTGTGTCCAAAACAGCCGCTACCACCAGCACCACCACTACGACCCAGGTGGCACCAAGGATGACAGCCACCACTGCAGGACCATAAACTTCCTCAGCTCCTGGACCACAGACAGCAGCACCTACACCTTCCCTTCCAAGCATAGCACCTCCAACTGGACAACCCTCTACAACTGGCACTCAGACCACCCCTGCTGCAGTCATTGACACCGGTGATTTTCGTGCTATGCAACGTGACATGCAACGGATGTTGCGCAGACTGGGCAGGCTGCAGCAGAAGGTTTCGCAAATAAATAAGAGAATGCGTGCTATTAAGAAGACCCTGCGGAGGGCGAACTTGTGAATTTGATACCCTCACCCATGATTCCCTCCCCACCCTCCTCTTTCCTGGTTCTTTTAATAAGTGGGTTTAAGGGGCTTAGTGTTAGGTTAGAATAGGCTGTTAGTTTAGTTAGTAGTAGTGATTTGGCGGTGGAGGGTATGGTATTTTTACATGTTTTTTTTATGTGGGTGGGGGATGATGTTGGGGTTTTTCTGTATTAAATAAAAAAACAAAAACAAAAAAATATTAAAAAAAAAATATGTATATATATATATTTATTTGTTTAGTATAACATAGTATGTGTTTAGGTTAGTACATGTTGTCCTCCATGTGTCCCGTCATATAAGGGGGGTGGGGGTTGATGTTTAGACTGTTTAGTTAAATGTGATAAGTAAGTTTAGCTTAGGGTTGGTAGGGCCAGTTGTGGGTAATGTGTAGTTAGGATAGGTTAGGTTAGTTAAGGTGTTTTCCCTAGTTTTAGTATCCTATTTTTACATTTTAATAAATACGTAGGTACTCCTTTACAGTATGTGTCATGTGCTTGGGGATCAGGGCCTTGGCATGGGTGAACAGTGTCAATTTAGTATTTGCATTTGTGTTCTATCCTGCATCCAAATCCCAATTGAGCTATCACATTGGCAGCTACACCAAAGCTACTTCCCTAGGAATCTGCCATCCATTGCACCCACCACTCAAGGTTACTATGGTTCCCAATGTGTTGTTAATTTTGGATGTATGTTTTCAATCTGATATTCTTTGAGACCAGATTTGGTATTGTGGACACTGTGTTACGTCTGCCTGCAGCCTGATGTACATCTGAACCCTGATAAGGTGAGTGATGGTATAATCTCATGTAGTATAGTATACATAAGTCACACCTATCATTTATTACATTGTACAGCCAGGTTACTTATTTGTACATACACTCATACACATCCATTCCTGCTCTATGGTGTGTGTGATGACAAATTTGAGTCAAATGCCACATACGTAAAGATTGTGTGGAAGGAAAATTTGAAGACAATTATTTTCTGCTTAGACATCCCTTGAAGAAGACATAGGCCCTCATTATGACCCTGGCGGATGGGGGAGAAGTGGCGGTAAAACCGCCAACAAGCCGGCGAAAAAAAAAATTGAATTATGACCATGGCGGTTACCGCCATGGTCATCCGCCACTTCTCCACTCCGACCGCCAGGACGGTGACGACCACTGGGCTGGAGACTTCAGTCTCCAGCCCAGCGGCTGTCACCAGACCGCCAGCGGTATCAGGACCCTGCATACTGCCATGGATTTCGGGTAGTTTGGAACCAACACGAAATCCATGGCTGTAGGCACTATCAGTGCCAGAGAATTCCTTCCCAGGCACTTATAGGGGTCTCCCCAACCCCCTCCCCTACCCCGAGTCCTCCCCTCACCCCCCACATGCACATACACACACCTCTTCCCCACCCCCACCCCCAACATGCACATACACACACCCCTACATGCACACATACACTACAACAACACATACTCGCACACATACAGACATGCACACAGACCGACCCGCAAACATTTCTCATACACACAACACCACCCACATGCATACACGCACTCACACACCTCCTCTACATACCCACACGCACACCCCCATGCACGCACACAACACACAACGCCCCCCTGCCCCCTCCCATAACGGACAATCAACTCACCTTGTCCGTTGATCCTCCGGGAGGGGACTGGATCCATGGGGGCTGCTCCGCCACTCGCTCCCCATCACAAGAACACCACCACACCGAATCATGTGACGTGATTCGGTGGGCGGTGTTCCGATGACAGGGCGGTGGAGGTGGAGCAGCCTCCACTTCCCCACCGACCGCCAGTATGGCTGGTGGCGGCTCTCTGTTCCACGTCTTCTGATGTGTGTGTTGTCTCCTCTGCCCTTGGTGGTGGTGCGTTTGAAGGGGCAACACACACTTCAGTGTTTGAAGACGTGGAATCAGAAATCACGGTAGCTGCCACTTGTGGGGCTATTAAGGGCAGTACTGCAGCAAGGAGGAGCTGATTGTTCTTAAGGATAGCAGCTACATCACTGTGGTAGGCCGCCAGGTCGGCCCTGAGGGGGTCAATATTGCATTTGTGCCTGCATTGAAATGTTTGTTGTTGGAGGTGTTGTGTCAATTTCCTTCACACTTTGTTGAAGTTCTTGCAGGATTGATGTTCGCCCTTGCATGGCTGCTGCCTGTTCTACAGTTGACTTCATGCACAAACGCACCCCCTCTAGGCTGGCTGCCATATTTTGCATCCCCGCCCACACCTCCTTGGCCAGCTCCTACTGTACTCCAACTACAGTCCTCTCAAAGCTGGTACCAGTGTCGTCAGAGTTCTCAGCCGGGTTGGAGCTGGCAGGTTGTACAATTGGGGTGGTGGGTGGATCCTCTGTGATGGCTGCTGTATCTGTGCTCCTCCTTGCAACTGAAGGTGGGGTCTGGAGGGTTCCAAGCCAATCTTGGAGGGCCTGCTGGCTGATGTTTGTCAGCTCATCATCCATGTCATCAGGGAAGTCCAGGACAGGCATATTCACAGGAGAGCCATCGTCCTTTGCAATGAGATATAGTACAATTAGTGTGTCTGTGTTTTGGCATTTGTAATATGACATGCCTGACTTCCTATTAGTTGCACATTGTGATCTTGGTTCCTGTTCAATGTTCCTGTCATTAAGATTAGCATTCTCCCAGGTCTATGCCCACCTACATGTCACATGTAGTGTGGCCAGTTTGGGGAATTGTCTGCGTCACATCCTCTAAGTGTAGGTTCTGCCCAAATTGTATGTTGCCACCTTCTTGCCCTACTCAACCCTCTGTCTACTTCCATTCTCATGATGTGGCCTTGCACTGGCTGTGGGTGTTCTGCTGGCACTTGCACCACACTTAACAATCTGGAACTGCCCCAGTCTATGATATTTCACATCCAGCTATATGTTGCTGAGACCTAGCATATACTATGTATAGCATTGGCAAGGCACACTACAGATGTCAGCATTGGTAGTGAGTAATGTTGATGTTGGGGAATGTGTGCTACATTGGATTTCACTGATGGTCCTAGCAGTGTTCCATTTCCTCGTCTGACTGTGCGGGTGTATTTCACTAGCCGGTAACATATGTCTTCCCCCTCAATGCTATTGTCTGAGCAGTATAACAGTTGGGGTGTTGCATGGTGTCATTGCAGCTATTGTGACCCAGGCACAGAGTGGATCCTGACATATGCAGCATGGGTATGATATTTCTGCTGTGTACCTCATAATGTTTATGACAATGGCTGATGTTTGTAGCCACTATGGACATTCACATTTGACAGGTTTAGCAAATTTTTATTGATTACAGGGGATTGATAACGTTGTCATCCTGAACCCTCTAATTTGGGTGTGTTTGTCCATGGGCACGTAACTGCCATTAGCTACTTGAACTGCACACACTGCAGAGGTGGAAGTGGCAACTATTGTCAATGTTAAATTCCACTTGCGGATATGGCCTGAAACTGTTAATTGAGCCCTAGTTCATGTAGCGACAATACCAGCTGACGTGTGACTGCAGGCCAGTTTTACGTTGTACCCTACCCTCCTGGACTTGCTTTACCTTTCAGTCATCCTTGCCATGGCAGCATACCCCAATGCAAAGTTTGTTGGTGTAGTGTCGTACTGTGCCACAGGTTTGCCCTGCACAGCTCATGCCCCCGTGCCGTGCTCCTTTGTCCATTCCACTCCCTGAATATCATGGCTTCCATGCATTGTTTAGTAGGTATGTCCACCCCCCGCTTACAGTTTACAAATAGGCAATTTAGTTCCCTATGCCACTTACCCTGCATCTGTGTTGTCTACTGGTAGTCTGCGCTGTCCTGTCCTGTCCTTGAATCCCTGTGACGATCTCCTCAGGGATGACGGCTGCCACCATCTCCTCCATGTGGTCCAGGGCCTCCTGCAGTGCTGGACTCCCACCTCCAGTCTGCAGTGCTGCCCTCCTGTTCCTGGCCATCTTTTCCTTGGTCCTACACTTGCAGTCATGCCAGCGTTTCTTGCACCCGATGACTGTTCTCTGTACTTCTACCACACTGTTTATCTTGTCAACAATGTGTTGCCAAATTGCCTCTCTCCTACTAATTGGCAATTTAGAGGTGACAAAAAGTTGGTGCTGGTGTTCTGTGTCCTCTTTCACCAGTATTTCCTGCTCCTTTGCACTGAACCAACACTTCCTTTTCTTCTTCTCCCTCTCCTGGGTCTTGTGTGGGTCGTCCTGGCTGGTTCCTGGTCGGTTGTCATCTTCCTGGGGTCTTCCACAGCTTCTGGGATCCATTTTGCCTCTCCTTTGCACATTTTGCTGTGTTTGCAACATTTTGTAACACAATTGCGTCAAAAAATGGCACCTATCCGGTTTGCGATGTCGTAAACCGGATCTAAGTCATTTTCGCCGCATTAACATTGTTTTTCTTTACGATGTGATGCATTGGTTTGAGTAAAAAAAAATGACTCACACCAGTGGTTTGCGCCACCGTGCGTCAAAGTATAAAATTGTTGCCCGAGCGGCGCTAAGAAATGGCATAAGCCAGCGTTAAAATTTTTGAGGCAAAACTGCATTGTCGCAGTTTTGCGTCAAAAAGTATAAATATGACCCAGTGTTTTTTAAAGTGTTGGACTCAGGGTGAGATTTATGCAGTCTGTCAGCTAGTAAGTGGGAATATTACAGACTTGTTTGTAATGAGGCAGACACTGCCAGGGTGGGATATGCCTACTTTGGAAGTAAGACAATGAATGCCAGAGGCAATCTTTCTGCTTGAAATGGAGGGTGCCATGGAAAGATGTTAATAATTACTGAAGGAGCAGCCCAGGCCACGGTAGTGTTGTAATGAGATTTGTCTGCTACAGGATAGGGGTTAGAGATATAGAGCTGTGCTCCTGATTTCTCTTTTCTAATTGCTAAGATAAAAAGCCAGGCACATCTAGTCTGACTTGAGAAGAGTCTGGGTCTGTGCTTCCCAGACTTTTAGAACCACAAGCCAATTTTTAGAATCACAAACTTTCGCAACCTACCTAGCTTTAATGGATATGAGATGGGCGATTTTTTAACATAACTCAAGCATCGTGTGGCAGCTCACTGTGATTTACAGATAATACATTTTCCATTGAAGTGCCAACTAAATTTGCACAGACATACAGTTTTTATGATAAAACTGTATTGCTCATAAATGATGTGCGGAATTGTGTTTCAGTGCTTTAAGTGAAGTGCATCAAGTAAAGGTTCTTGATTTTTATTGATCCTGTTAATATCTTTATCTCAATCACACAACACAAATTACAAAAAAATGTGCCTCATTTTTGCTTTCCTAACTGTGGAATGTGTAGGTACAGTTCAATTTATCACAAGACATAGGCCCTCGTTATGACATTGGCTGTAGATATCTATTCACCATAATATGACACACACACCAATCTGTCACTATTCAGCCACAGACACAAGTCCGCCACACCAAAGGTCAGTGATAAACTGGCGGTATCAAAAACCACACCGTTACGCAAACAGAACTACCTCCATCACACTGTGACCCACGAATCACCACAGCGCACATTTAATAGCGGTAAACCACTGGCGGTACATACTGCTGTGCTCAACATACACACACACAAACAAAACACCACCACATTGGACAATTGAAACAACAGACACCTGACACCCATACACACACCAAACCCACACCACTAAAAAACACACACCCACATTACCCACTACCCCTTACGACTACACACCATTGGCACGAGACTGACACCACAACCACAGACAAAACCAGAGCCACACACTACCTACACCTATTCACTACCCACGCACCCCACATCACACACCCCAACACATCAACCTACACACCCTCACCTACACAACTCACACAACACCCTTGGCACCACAAAGACACCCCTGATTCTAAGAGGAGGAGCTGAGGGTCATGGTGGAGGAAATCATTAGGGTAGAGCCACAGCTATTTGGAGCACAGTTGCAGCAGATATTGAATGCTAGGAAGATGGAGCTATGACAGAGGATCGTGGACAGGGCCAACGTCGTGGGACAGCACCCCAGAACAAGGGACGATATCAGGAAGAGGTGGAATGACCTATGGGGGAAGCTATGTTCCATGGCAGCAAGAAACCAGCTCGCTATCCAGGGGACTGGCGGTGGATCCCCACCTCCTCCCCCACAACTAACAACATGGGAGGAGCAAGTCTTGGCAAACATGCATCCTGAGGGCCTGGCCGGAGTAGGAGGAGGACTGGACTCTGGTAAGTCAACTCTATAATACTACTACCCCCTACCTGCATGCCATCACATACTCCCACCCTCACCCCCATCACACCACCACTTCCCACATACCCCACCATCACATCTCACTGATCCCAATGCCAAGCCCTGTATGTACCACCAATGCATGGACATCATCCACAGCCCTGCATGGACACCTATCACCAAAGCATGCACACTACCCAACACACCCTCACCAACACACCTGACACAACAACCATGGCACCACAAAGACACCCCCATTTCACAGAGAAGGAGCTAAGGGTCATTGTGGAGGAAGTTATCAGGGTAGAGCCACAGTTATTTGGAGCACAGATGCATCAGATATTGATAGCTAGGAAGATGGAGCTATGGCAGAGAATTGTGGGCAGGGTCAAGGCCATGGGACAGCACCCAAGAACTAGGGATGACATCAGGAAGAGGTGGAACGACCTACAGGGGAAGGTACGTTCCATTGCAGCAAGACACCAGCTGACTGTACAGAGGACTGGCGATGGGCCCCCACCTCCTCCCCCACAACTAACAGCATGGGAGGAGCAAGTCTTGGCAATCCTGCATCCTGAGGGCCTTGCTGGAGTAGGGGGAGGACTGGACTCTGGTAATTCAACTCTCTACTACTACTACCCCCTACCTGCTTGCCATCACATACCCCCACCCTCAACTTCACCCTCACTCCCATCACTCCCCCACCTCCCACACCCGACCATCACATCTCACTCATCCCTGCAAGGCATACTAATGCATGGACACCACTCACAGACCTGCATGGATACCAATCACTAAAGCATGCACACTAGAGAGAATCAGCTAGCCCACCACATACCACCTTACACAAGCTAAAGCTGCCAGGGCAAATACAACCAAATAGGGCAACCCACTGATGCACAATATGTCACACACAGAAACAATAACACAGCATTTACATCCCCACAGGTATCCCAGCCAATGTCAGCGGAGAAGAGGTGCCAGCACTATCCAGTCCCCCAACTGAAGAGGCCCACAGTGATGACAGCAACCCTGGTCACCTGGATCTGGATGACCAACCTGGCCCATCAGGGACCTCTGGACAGTTGGTTACCCAGGCACAGTAACTGACAATCACAGAGCCTCCCCCATCTGGGAACACCACCACACCACCCACCCAGCGTACCCATACCTCTGTCCCCAGGACATGTCAATCAGCAGTGTGTCCACCTCTACAGGGACCCCAGGGCACACCTCATACCCAAGACAATCAGGGACTTGGGGTCAGTGGGCACACGGTTCAGGGGACAGAGGCACAGGACAACAGGGAAACTGGGAGAACTGATGTGCACCAGGGGGAGGACAGGCCCAGGGAACCGACTCTCCAGGAGGCACTCACCGAGATCCTGGGTGCATACCAACATTCCCAGGACATGATGGGCCAGATCCTGGACAATGTGCAGGAGAACAGGCGGCTGCAGGAGGAACAGAACCAGGGGATCAGGGAGGACTTGCAGGCCATCAACACCACCCTGGTCTCCATTGCAGGGGTGCTAGCAGACATGGCCAACATTATGAGGGAGGCAGTCTTACAACAGCGGACCCCTGCCACTAGCCAGACATCTGAACTGCTTTCCATCTCCACTGCTGCTAGTGGACAGGAGGCTCTGCCACAGAACCAACAGGCCACCAGCACCCCTCCTCCTGCAGAAGGTGAATCACCCCGCAAATGTTCCCTGCTATCCAGGCAGAAGCCAGAGACTATTGCCAAGACCCCCGCCAGGAAAGGAGACTCTCCTGATTGTCACCCTTGTGTCCCACACAGTCACCTTGTCCACTGTCCACCTTGAACTGCCATTCCTCCCCTTCCTATGTCCCGCTAGACAATGCACCTGTAATACAAATAGACTGGAAGTATACCCTGGAAGTTCCTCTATCATCACCCCATCCCAGTGCATTTGCCCCTCTTCTTTTTAGCACTTCAATAAACACCCTTGGAAAAAACTACAAGTATGTAGTATGTTACATTTTAAAGTATGTATTTGTTTAACCAGGTTCAAACATTGAAATTCAACTGTACAGTAATTGTTCACATGGGAAAGACCTGTAGTTTGCTGCAGTGATCACACCAGGAGCTAAAGTGGGGCACCAACATATGTAAAATGAATTGCCAAAGGGTACTGTAAGTGGGCATAGAAGTGGGAAATAACAGAATGCCAGTGCCAGAGATAATCTAAATAATGACAATGAAATGTGAAGTCACACTGTCTTACCTGTGTGTCATTGGAAGTATTGTTGTATCACTGCTGTTCTGTTGTCCTCATCCTCATCCTCTGCCTCATCATTCTCACTGTCCTCAGGGTCCACTGCTGCTACAAGGGCATCTCCAGCCTCCCCCTCCTGCAGAAAATCCACATGGTGTCTCAAGGCAAGGTTGTGCAACATGCAGCATGCCACTATTATCTGGCAAACCTTCTTGGGTCAGTAGTACAAGGATCCACCTGTTAGATGGAGGCACCTGAACCTGGAGGCCAAAGATTCTTTCAATTATCCTTCTGGTTCGCCCATGTGCCTCATTGTAACGTTCTTCTGCCCTTGTCCTGACATTCCTCACAGGGGTCAGTAGCCATGATAGGTTGGGCTAACCAGAGTCACCTGCAAATATTGAGGGACAATATTTAGCCACACACTATCCCATATGGCCCACACCATACCGATACACTAACATTTACTGGGTGGGGCCCAGGGCTCACCTATTACGCACACCCGGTGCCTCTGCAGTTGGGCCATCACATTTTGGATGCTGCTATTCCTCAGGATAAAGGCATCATGCACAGACCCAGGATACTTAGCATTTACATGGGAGATATACTGGTCCACCATGCACATCATCTGGACATTCATGAGTGGAAACTCTTTCGATTTCTGAACACCTGTTCATTCCAGCGGAGGGGGGACAAATGCAATATGAGTTCCATCAATCACCCCTATTATGCTGGGGATATGTCCTGTTGCATAGAAGTCAGCCTTCACTATGGCCAAATCCTCCACTTGGAGGAAAACAATGTAGCTGCACATGTGTTTAATCAGGGAAGACAAAACTCTGGTCAGCACTATTGAGAACACTGACTGTGACATTCCTGCTGCCAAGCCCACAGTCACTTGGAAAGAACCAGTTGCCAGGAAATGGAGCACAGCGAGGACTTGCACAAGAGGGGGGGATCGCACTGGGGTGACGGATAGCAGATATCAGGTCAGGCACCAATTGTGCACCCAGCTCTGTGATTGTGGCCACGTCAAGTCTACAGGTGAGGATAATGTGCCTGTCCTCCATTGTTTGTCAAATCCACCAGGGATCTGTACACGGGGTACGTCTCCATCTCCTTTTCATCCGCAGTGGTAGCATCCTAGAGACAAAAGAGTGAGGAGGCGGTCACAAACTGAACATTGGAGCCACAACAGTACAATGCATGATGTTAATTTGTAATGGGTAAGTGGGATTTGTCCTCTATGTCCAGATTTTAACTGTGATGCAGTTATTATCCAGGGCCTGCCAACTGTCCTGTGTGGAGGGACAGGTGGAAGTGAAGTAATTCTGCTGACGTTGTGCGCCATTGTGGGAGGCGGTCGGGAACCACCGTGCAACTCCTCATTGGTTAACATTGGGCCCTATGGGGTACAGTGGCCAATGGTGATCTATGCCGGCAGTGACGGTATGCACTGCCGCAGACGTGACTGCCTAATTCCTCACTTGCTACCTGACCTTCAACAGAAGAGGACGTACACTGCATGTGCTGCTGTGACCTGTGTCTGGAACCTACCATGGCCCATGTGACTGGGAAAGGGCCCCTACCTTCACCTCGGCTGAGTTGCAGCGACTGGTGAATACCCCAGTACGGACTGCTGTATGGGCCTCCAGACCAACAGGTGAATACACTGTGGGCACGATGTATGTGGCATGAAGCATGGAGTGGTGTGTGTGAAGGCCTCATGTAGGGTGTTTGGTGGAAGTCCCCTGGGCAGCGTACAGATTGTGTGCTGGGACATGTGTGTGCAAATGGTGAAGTGAAGGGGTATGGTGGGCCAAAAGTGTAACAGGCAGGACTGTCTGACTGATACTATTTTCCTGTGTGTATTTCCTCTGAAGGTCAGCGCCCATCACCAAGGAGGTTCTACGGCAGGTGTAACACCCACTGTCAGAAACGGTGGGAGCACCTGAGACACTGGGCACGGAAGATGGCGGAGGACCAGCTGCGCATGGACTCCCAACGAGAAAGGGGTGCCGTCGAACCCTGACCCCCCTGATGGCCCGTATACTGGCGGTGGCCTATCCTGATCTGGATGGGAGCTTGAGGGCATCACAGCAGCCACAAGGGGGTGAGTACAGTTCCCATCATTACAACCTATGCATGGTAGGGTGGTATCCAGGTGGGGGATATGTGTCAGTGGGTGCCCCTAGTCCAGGCCTGACATTGCAGAGTAGGTCCCATGGTGGTCAGGGTTCGGAAGTGATAATCCTGGTACCTAGCTCGTAGGCATCCACTACTGATCAGGGCTGCGTGGATCCCAGGTGTGCTGCATTTGGCGGTGTGTGCCCCTCTCCATGCCTTGGTGGCTAGCAACGTAACTGCTAGTGCAATGCATAGTGCGTAGGGCTGTTCCCTGTGTGTGAGAGTGGTGTGTATGCCAACTGTGGTGTTGGTGCAGCCATTGACCCAGTATATCCTTTGTCCCCCTTTTTGTTTTATCACCCTGTCCTTATGTGCATCTGGCTGAGGAGCAGAGGCACCAGCGACGGAGGGAGCTGCATCCCACAGGACCCAGGATGCAGAATCCACCAACAGTGAGGGCAACAGTGGGACGGAGGGTGAGGGGAGCACCACGGCGGAGACTGGAGGGGACAGTTCTGACAAAGATACCTCCTCCGATGGAAGCTTCCTGGTGGTGGCAGAAACCTCTGTGACCACCCCAGCTACAGGTACAGCCGCCACCCCCCATACCAGCACTTCCCTCCCAGCAACCCCTCATCGAGGTGCCCGTGCCCGCTCACCGAGGAGGGTGGGCATCTCCTTCGCCCCAGGCACCTCAGGCCCTGCCCCAGTGAGCCCTGCTGCCCTGAGTGTGGAGGCTACTGACCTCCTGAGATCCATCTCTGTAGGGCAGTCAACCATTGTGAATGCCATCTAGGGGCTGGCAGCCCAGATGCAACAAACTAATGCATTCCTGGTGGGCATTCACACTTGATTGGCAGCCCAACAGAGATCAATCCAGGCTCTGGCTTCCTCTCTGTTGGCAGCCATTGTCCCTGTGTCCACCTTCCCCCCTCCAACTTCCACTTACCAATCCCATTCCGCTCAACCCTAGCCTATCCCAAGCACACAGGCAGACAAGCATTCACACAAGACAACACACACGAGTGGCACAGGCAAACACAAAAACACAAGCACCACACACAGGCACTCACACAAACACCATCCAGATGGAGACATACCA
This sequence comes from Pleurodeles waltl, assembly GCF_031143425.1. Classification (NCBI taxonomy): domain Eukaryota; kingdom Metazoa; phylum Chordata; class Amphibia; order Caudata; family Salamandridae; genus Pleurodeles; species Pleurodeles waltl. The sequence continues at coordinate 574,435,338 of NC_090449.1, read as the reverse complement.
ACATCCACAATTTCCACTGTGTCCCCCTCCTCCGCCTCCTCCACCTCCCTCCCAGTTCTGTCTACAATCTCACCTGCATGCACTACATCCTTATCCACTACCAGCATCATCACCACACCTAACAGACGATAGCTCACTGGCAGACACCTCCAAACGTCCCCTGTGTCCTCTCCCACTGTGTCTGTCCCTCCTCCCAAGGTACACAAACGCAAGCACTCAGACACCCAACAGTCATCCACCTCACAACAGCATCCAGCCCAATCACCTGCACCCAAACTCAGCAGACAGACACCTCCAACAACCACTCCCTCATCCTCCACTCCCAAACCATCTCCCTCTTCCCGCCCCTATGTTCCTAAGAAGCTTTTCCTCTTCACCCTTGACCTCTTCCCTACCCCTACCCCCGTCCTTCATGTCTGGGCAGGAAGGCAAAAACCCAGGCATGTTCCTCAGCCCTCTGGTCCATGGGCCCAGTAGCCTCCACACCCACTCGTGGTGGGAAAGGATCCAGGACACTTGTGCAGAAGGTTCCATCTGCTGGCTGTGGTGCTCCCCGTTCCCTGTCCCCAAGAGGTGCCTGCCTATTTTCCAACTGATGCCCCTGCAGTGTTCACTCAGTGTTGATGCAGGTGACAAGTGGGGCTTTGGACTTTGGCCTGTGGCCCTGTGGCCCACACACAATGAGGACTGGGCAGTGTCCCTTAATTTGTACACATGTATGTAACAATTACATTACATTTTCTTATTTCTAGTGTGCTGATTTTATTACACTCACTTTAGCACATTCCTGTTGTCCTTGCATTATTCATCATGGGTATGGGGTAAATGTGTTTTATTACTGTAGCTGCTTGTGTGTATGGTGTTGGGGTTGGGTGTGTGTATTGTGCGTGTGTGTGTCACTCTCTTTTTCCTCCCCCGTGCCCTGTGTGCTAGGTGTCTGTACTCACCGTCGTCGTCTTTGCCGTCGATGGTGTTCGTGGTGGAGTAGGACGTAGAAAATCATTGGGAAGACAAGCAGCTCAGGCTCCATGGCGGCGTGGTGCTTCCCTGTGTCTCTAAAGGTGAGTCCTTTCCCTTCTGTGCAGTGTTTCTGCCAAGCTTTTGATGGCGTTGTTACCGCTCCAGAAAAGGTGCCGGTTTCCTGTGTCTTAATACAGTGGGCGGAACATTGGCTTCTGCGTGGCTGTAGGTGGCTTGCGTCGTTGTGGCTGTTGTTTCCACCCTGGTGGTCTATGTGGTAAAGTGGCTGTCTATCTGAGTTCTTACCACCATGGTCAACATTTGGCGGTAGTTACCGCCAGCCTGTTGGCGGTATTACCACCACTTTATCACTGAACGCCAGGATTGTAATGTGGGCTATAGGCTGTCATTGGACCTCTTTCTTAAAAGTACAGCAAATGTAACAAGATAAATACTGAATTTAGAGGCATCTTTATTTAGTGCTTGGGCTTTATGACCCACTGAAAATCAAGTTGCGACCCACCAGTGCGTCGGAGCCCACAGTTTGGGAAACGCTGGTCTGGAGTATCACATAGATGCTCTGCTGTTACAACTGCCACATTTGTGCAGATTGATCCTTTTCTTGTGTACACACTGTGATGTGTTGCTGGCTAGTGCCAATTACAGCACACTGTAGGGGGTATTGCGCAATGTGCAGAATGGGGGGTGCTGCACATAACATAGCTCTCTAGAAGTTATTGCACACTCCTTTATATCCTAGGAGGTATTGAGCAATGTGTAACAGTCACCAGAAGTTGTGTTGTTGCAGACCGCAGTGAAGAGCTCAAACATGTTTGTTATCGAAAGCTAATGCACTATTTCACTGTTGCACAAGTATGGCTGGTGAAATATTACATACCATTTTCAGTTCTCAGCTACAGGCAACTTTGTTTGCAATACATAACATACACCTACAATGGGCACTGGGACAGCTACTTCCTGATTGATGGCTTTGTTGTCTGTCTGAATTGTCTGCTGTTGATTCAGTACTTTTCCCCCCTATTCACGTGTTTGTCCCACCGAGGAGCGTTTGATGTTCACGATGCTCTGAATGGATGAGTTGTATACTTAGGGATTTTTTGTAAATGTGAAGTATAAAGATAATCACAGCCTGAATTACAAGCCTCTCCTAAAAAAGGGTACATTTCTTTTACGTGGGTGGAACTCGCTTCCTTCATCGATAATGTGGCGGGGAGCCCTAATTAAAGCATCATTATTACCTATTTTTTCATTTTGCCATGCAGTTTGTATGCTCAATTTTGCACTCAAGGAAACATTGGGCCTGATTCTAAGCTTGGCGGGCGGGAACCGCCAGAAGACCGTACCGCGGTCAAAAGACCGCAGCGGTCATTCTGGGTTTCCCACTGGGCTGGCGGGCGACCGCCAAAAGTCCGCCCGCCAGCCCAGTGGGAAACACCCTTCCCACGAGGAAGCCGGCTCCGAATGGAGCCGGCGGAGTGGGAAGGTGCGACGGGTGCAGTTGCACCCGTCGCGAATTTCAGTGTCTGCAAAGCAGACACTGAAATTCTTTGTGGGGCCCTCTTACGGGGCCCCCTGCAGTGCCCATGCCATTGGCATGGGCACTGCAGGGGCCCCCAGGGGCCCCACGACACCCCATACCACCATCCTGTTCCTGGCGGGCGACCCGCCATGGCGGATTCCCATGGGCAGCGGAAAGTCGGCGGTACACCGCCGGCTTTCCGCTTCTGGCCGCGGCTGTACCGCCGCGGTCAGAATGCCCGGCGGAGCACCGCCAGCCTGTTGGCGGTGCTACCGCCGACCCCGGCCCTGGCGGTATTTACCGCCAAGGTCAGAATGACCCCCATTGTCTTGTGTACATTCTTTTGGAATAGCTATCTCCCTGGGCTCGTCCTTAGTAATGTATTTCTTTTCAAAGAGAAAGGTTGATTATCTTTGTCCAATACTAAACATTATCAATTTGAAGCAGTCAGAAATTATTGCAGTAGGTTGCCTTTACCAGTGATTAGCATAATTATAATGACCCATGTGTGAATTTAATGGTAAGTGGAATATTACAAGGTATTTCCATTCACGAGATCTCCCACGTATCCAAAAAAGTGAGATTTAAAACAATCCAACCATTTTTAAGAGCTAAATTTCTCCAATGTTTTTATTACGCTTATTCATTGTCAGACCTGATTGACAGAATGAGCTTCAAAGCTCCCTTTTATGACCACGATCGTAATCAAATCCTGGCAAGACAGTGGTTTCCACCCCTTTCTCCATCCGAAATCGTGGGTAAGGAGTGGAAGCCCAAGCAGTAGCTCACTGAGCAAGGAGATGCACAAAAAACATGCTTTTGGTTTGCACATGCTCAGTTGACCAGCTTATTCAATAGAACTGAGAGCAGTTTATTAGCCAATTCATCCAAACTCGACAATATACTTTTCAACAGGTGGGCGGGGGCTAAAGGGATAGGCTTTTGGTATGGTTTCCTTCAGAAACAAGCTCATCCAAATAACTTGGAGAATATGGCCAAATCGTGGGATAAAGAGACCGGGACTGTAATTACAGAGTGATTATGGAAAAACACCAATGCCCTAAATGTTATAACACTTAATGGAAAACCTTTCATTTTATATACTTTTTGGCAACAGGATAGTTGATCCACTATCTGCTCCTTTTAAAAAAAAAAGTCGGAGATCAGAGCTGAGCCATTAAGACCAAGGTGCCAGAATGATTTACTGCATATGCTGTGGTCTTTCCCTAAGTTAATCAACTTATGGCAAAAAACATCAGGTCATGAGCCAACAGATTTCCTTAAAGTCGTCCACCAACTCTGTCATATTAGAAACACAATGATGGCAATATTAGCCCTAGAATGGCCGCACCTTCCTGTACTTTTGAATGAGTATAGTCAAGGTGCTCGTACACAGCTAAACGTATCTGTTGCCAAACACGTATACTTGGATAGGAACAGACCTACACCAGTTAATATGACCACAAAAAAAAAAACTTGTGGAGCACACGGATATGCAAGTTCTTAGCTGTCTATTGTGGCGGATTCAAGGATCTCCAATCAATAACAAAAACTACAATAAAGTAGTCTACTATAAAATGAAAACAAAACAATATGATAAACAGATAATGCAACTAGTATGTGGCAAGTACAAATAAAACTTATTTAATTGACATAATTATTTACATTTCAAAATATATCCCATGTTGACCCTATTTCAACAATATTGAAATATGTTGGTATAAAAGCCAACCAGTTTGAACAAATGAGTCAATAATGGGTCCATTTAAACACTAATTCACTTATATTTACAAAGTTCAGCCAAAGAAAACCATAAAAAAATGAGTCCATCCATAAACAATCTTGCTAGTATTTGTAGGATTCAGCCGACACGTGTTTCGTCCTATTGCGGACTTTATCAAGGCTGATCAAACAACAATAAGAATTAAAATAATATTACAGAAAATATGATTACAAAACACCAATCCTTATAGAAATTATGACCTCTCAACATATTGACCCCATGCATAACAATCCAGGTGTCAAGTTAGTACCTGTTGAGAGCTGTACAAAAAGACATGCCACACACCATAACCACCACCATCTTGTGTATAGAGTCCAATCCAAACAAAATATCCAACCTAGTGTCCAAATGAAATTAGACAAGTGACGAAGAATTGGAATAGGATGAAGATTCTGAAGAAGACCATAAGCAATCAATGATTTAAAATTGTGAACAGAAAGGCAGTTTTGTGAATCACATAATTCCACACTGGCATGAGTTCAATCATTAATCATACCTCTTTATAAATATTTTGATCCATAGTGTTTCAAGAAATCACTAAAGATGTATGAAAAGAAGATGAAATTTATCATAGAATACTAAAAAAAAATTTAAATGCTGCAAAGTATCTAACTCAGTATGTCCACCAACCTGTGTATGTCGAATTGTATTTGTTGTTAATGCTCTTCATTATACGCCAATATTCACAATGACGAAAAAGGATTCACATGTCCCAGCAATCCTCAAACATCTCACATGCGACACAGCTGAAATATACCAAGTGGGAAAGACATTGATTACATTATAGTGTTAACATCATACCTTATGGACACCCTATGTATCTATGTATATATGTCCTCAAACCTCACGATTGACACTAATTGTTAAATAACATATTGAGCCAACTATAGAAAAGATGTAACAATCCAAAATTATTTTAAAGACAAACAGATAGAACAGCTATATATCAAATCTCTAAGTGTTATATTAGCCTTTGCTCAATACGCTTACTGACACCTTAAGACAACAAATAATTACCTTAGTAACCTGCAGAATATCACGAAAAGCAGACGACATGCATAGTTAGCGTCAATCAACAGGTAACTTGCACAGGGCGCTCTTATATAGGAGGTAGAAATAGAAAAGGGGGGAGCGTGATCTCGCATATATATAAAGACGTGTCCTAAGGCATCGTATTTACTATGGGCGCCATCTTTGAGCAGTCAATTATGTATAAAAGACATACCCACAGTCAGTCCATCATCATTGGCAATGTTTCCAAGCTATTAAAGAATACTAGGCTGTTATTTAACTTGTCCGAAAAGATCTGCCCAAACGCGCTGCTATTTTTGACTAACCCTTCATTCCGCCACAGATGAAAGTAGTACTCGCCTCCAATTCAAATGTCAGCATAGGCACTCTCCATCTCCAAATATTTTACGGAGCGCCAGCCATACATGGCAACTCCTCTGCAGTGAACCTAATCAATCACAAAGCAAAAGCTAATCTACTTACCAATCCAAATATGCCTATAAGTGTTAGTATCTTGAATACGGCGGCCATTTTGAAACAGGATCGTCATTTTAATAAAATAATGGACAGCAAAACTTTAAGCTAAAAAGAACAGCCACTAACATCCAATGATGCATCTGGCATAGTATAGAGTGTAAATATCTAATGCACTGATTCATTATTTAATGGTAGTGAATCGCATATTGTCCAATTAAATGATATTGGATATTATATATCCATGATGAAGACTTTCATTCTATATGCCAGTATGGAAAATAGTAAGGAAGAGTGAAGGAGAAGTGCAACCAGAGAGCAAAGACCATGCAAAAATATTACTTAACTTATGTATGATTAGATTTGTTAGTTTGTGGAATTGTAATATTAAAGAAATACATATTTATGATTTCAAGGATGTAGTCAACATTATAATTCATACTTTTAAACATACAACAAATGATCATGGGTTCACTCTCATATATGGTTATAAAAAATAGTGCATTTTGTGATCCAGATTCATACCCAGTTCTATACTCTTAAGTCTAATCATCCACTTTGCCTCATTTCTTCTGAGTTCAATCTCACGGTTGCCACCTCTGGGATGTGCCAGAGTATGGCTAATGCCCCTATATCTAATCTTTGGGACCTCTATCGTGGGATGTTCCTTATTAATATGACAAACTATAGGTGATGATGGATCATTGTTCCTTAAAGCACGCATATGTTCTTGAATCCTCTCCTTTAAAGATCTGATGGTACTTCCTACATAAATTTTATTACAATCGCACACCAATATGTAAACTACAAATTTGGTGTTGCAGTTGATGAAAGTCTGGATCTTATATGTTTTACTACCATTAAAATTAAAAGTGAGCGTTTTGTGTAACGCTATACTGCACATATTACATTTACTGCAGTTAAAAAAGCCAATTGGCTTAACAGGAAGCCATGTTTCCGATTTTTCCCAAACTGGTGGTAAAAAACTCTTGCAAACTAGATCTCTGATAGCGGTGCCCTTTTTGTGGATCATTTTAGGTTTAAGGGGTAGTACTTGTTTTAAAGTGCCGTCAGTGTGTAAAACATTGCAATGTTTAGAGATGATTTTATAGATATCTTGACTAATCTGGCTATAGCATGTACAGAAGGATATGAGTCTCTGTGATGCTAGATTTTTACTCTTATTTCGATTCTTTAAGAGAGATGATCTCGGCAATTTATTAACTTTGCTTCCAGCTGTCCTAGTAATTTGTTTCGAATATCCTCTTTGGATGAATCTGTTCTCTAAATTATCTAATTCTAATTCACAGAGATCTGATTTACTACAATTTATTTTTGTCCGGATCATTTCCCCAAAGGGAATAGCATTTGTTTGGGTTTTCGGATGAGAGCTCTCAGTATGTAGTAATGCATTACAAGCAGTAGGTTTACGATATACGTTTGAATGGACATGGTTATTTTCAATTAATATTTCCAAATCCAGGAATTGTACTAGATCCTTATTGTATTCATATGCCATCTTTATATTAAAATAGTTTATGTTGACATAGTTCACAAATTCTAATAATGATGATTCCATTCCTGTCCAAATAATTAACATATCATCGATATACCTTCCCCAAAAAAGATATGTTCAGTTAGATTGGGGGGACCATTCAACCAAATGTGTGTCTTTTCAAGAAGGCCCATATGTAAGTTGGCATATGATGGTGAGAATCGTGAACCCATCACCACTCCCTGAGTCTGCTTGAACCATTCTCCCTCATGAATAAACACATTATTTTCCAATATAAAATCAATCATTTCCAATAACATATCAGTATGTTCCAGATATGAAGCCGATCGATTTGAAAGAAATTGTCAAGTTGCTTCCAAACCCTTTTTCTTAGGTATGCATGTGTACAAAGAACTAAGGGCCAGATGTAGCAAACTTTAGCGAGTCGCAAATGGCCCGATTCGCAATTTGCGACCCCGCAAAATCGGAAATGGGATGTAATAATCCCATTTCCGACTCGCAAAATGCGACACGAGCCGTTACCGACTCGCAAAATTTGCGACCCCATTTTGCGACCCGCAAATAGGAAGTTGTAATTTGCGAGTCGCAAACCATATGCAATAGCAACTCGCAAATTGCGACTAGTCGCAAAAAGCCCATTTTGCACTTCCAATTTACCACTAACTCAGAGCAGGTGGTAACCATTACCAAAGTATAAAAGGGGACCCACAAGGCATCTGGGTTACTCAAGATGGCGGAGATATACCTGATAGCAGTGAGGAGGAGAGCCCACGCCGCCCAGCAGAGGAGGAGGAGGAGCCAGAGACAGGAGAAGATATACAGAACAAGGCAGACACTCTTCCAGCAAACTGAGGAGGAAATATATGATAAATATAGACTTAGCAGCGCAGCTATACTAGATTTAATAGAATTAGTCAAACCACAGCTAGAACGCCAGACTGTGCGCGGCTGCGCCATCCCTACACATGTGCAAGTGCTATGCTCACTGCACCTCTTGGCCTCGGGGAGCTATAAGGGGGTCATTGCTGTGGCAGGTGGGGTATCCCAAAGTGCACTATCACGGTTCTTTAGGGCATTCCTAGACGCCATACTCACACACATGTCCCGATACATATACCTACCCAGGAATGAGGCAGAAATCAACAGCACCAAGTTGGAATTTTACAGGATTGCCAACTTCCCCTATGTCATAGGGTGTGTAGACGGGACACATATACAAATATGCCCTCCTGCAAACCTGGAATATCTGTTCCGCAATAGGAAGTGTACCCACTCACTCAACATACAGGTGGTATGTGACGCCCATTATGTCATCACTGACATGGTTGCCAAATTTCCTGGGAGTACTCATGCCTCCTACATTTTTAGGCACAGTGGGATACACCAACGCCTGGAACGTGGGGAGTTTGGAGACGGATACCTCCTAGGTAGAGCTGAATACACCTTGAAGACATGCACATAGGTCAATGTGCAAACCATCCATGCTAACATTGTACTTTTTTGTGCCAAACAGGTGACAGTGCATATGTACTACGTCCATGGATACTAACTCCGTACTTAACACCCAGCAATGAGACAGAGAGGCGATACAACAGTGCACATAAGAGGACCAGGAACATGATAGAACGTACCTTTGGACTGCTGAAAGCAAGGTTCAGATGCCTCCACCGAAGTGGAGGTGCCCTCCAGTATACCCCAATAACAGCTTTTAAAATAGTTGTTGCATGCGCTATACTGCACAACATTGCCACCAGACGTGGGCTACCTCTCACCCCTGAAGACCCTGATTCGGAGGATGAAGAGCAAGAGCAACCACATCGCCATCATGGGGATAGGAGCATCGCAAATCAAGGCAGACAGAGACGGGAACACATTGCTAACCAATACTTTGGAAGGTACGTGCCAACTGTTACCATACTCACCAATGTAACAAACAAAGAGTCCATGTGTTAAGTGGAAAGAACAAGTGATTTAATAAGTTCAAATAACAAAACTATGTACAATAGGAACAGTTCAGGGGCTTCAATAGTCCACTTGGCATGGGACACATTGACGTCATGTGCCCCAACCCCAAGGACAGTGTGGAGCTCACACCCTATGGCGGGCTCGGCCAGCCTGGCTGGTACTAGGGGGGTCAGCAGTGCTCTGCCTTGTTCTTCCACTGCGAAGCACCCTGGTGTCACCGGCAGAGACACTGCTGACAGTGGAGCCCTCCTCACTGTCCTGTGGCGTGTCGCCTGTGCCCCTGGCCACCTGCCGTGCCTCCATGAGGTCTATTGCATGGCTGAGACGGCCCAGTCCCCGTGCCACGTCACCAGCAAAGTGGCCCATGTCCACCTGGAGGCTGACTGTGCGCCTAGACAGCCCTGTTGTGTTCACAGCCAGCCTTAGTATAGAGGAGGACATCCTGTCCAGGCGTTGCAGCAGCAGGCGGTCCCTGCGCCGTGCACTGTCAGTCTGCGTTAGTATTCCTGCCACTAGTTGGCGCATAGATAGTGCAAGGTCACCCGTGTTGGTACTGATCACCTGCTACTCCAATTGTACCTGCTGCATACTGTTGGCATGATTGCATTCAAAGCGCCGCAATGCCCCACTAATCCTCCTTAATTCTTGGTTTTGCAGGCGCTGACCCCGTAGGAGTGCGGCCTCGGTTGGTGATGTGGAGGCATGCCCTGACTCTGCCTGCCGCTCTGCTGTTGATGTTCCACGTCGCCTGCGAAGCGGTGGAGGCCCTGTGTTGTCTCCCATGGCACTCTGGCTCGTACCTGGTGCAGGCTCACACACCACTACTGCAACAGGTGTTTCCTGAGGGGACATGGTGTCGGTGGTGCAGGTAGCAGTGGTGGCTGGTCCTGGTCTCTCCTGTGTGTGCTGGCTGACCAGTGGCCCCTGGCTGCTTGGGCTGGTGGGGGTGTCTTGTGGGAGACCTGTGGGGCATAGGGAACACACTGTCAGTGTCTACTATCTGTTATCAACTTCCTAATAAACTGTTGCCTATGAACTGCCTACTTGACTACATTGCCCATAATGCATCAGTCTGGTGTTTGCTACTCTGAAATGGAGCTATCTTGGTTGTGCATGCTCCTGTGTACAAGGTGGGTGGGGGTATGGCATTGATGAGGGTACATGCATGTCACATGGTACTCACCGGTTGATGGTCCTGGCTCAGAGGTGTCCAGATCTCCCATCCCGCTTACAGCCTCAGGCTCTAGGGTCTTTTCTACCCTTTCCTCCAGGGGTGTGGGTGGTGGTACCGTCGATGGTCCCCCTCCTGTGCCTCTCATCTCCCGGAGCCGCTCTGCCACCCTCTCCTTGGTCCGGGAGCGAAGGTCATACCACCTTTTCTTCAATTCTTCCACACTCCGGTGGCTGACCCCCAGGGAGTTGACTTTGTCCTGGATCTCCTGCCAGAGTCTTCTCTTCTCTGTATCTGGCACGGTGAGGGCTGACCTGCCAAACAGCTCGTCATGGTGCTGACAGCACTCATCAGTCAGCACCTCCAACTCCTTTTCAGCAAACTTAAGTTTCCTCTTCCTTGGATTTTCAGCCATGGTTGCAGGAGCTCTGTTTGTTTGCTGTGCTGAAGTTGAAATGGGTGTGGTCCTCCCTCCTCCCAGGTGTATTTGTAAACTTCCTGGCTGTGATGTCATCATCATGTGCCAGGAAGTGATTTCCAGAGTGTTCTGAAGTGTTTTCCAGAGTGTTCTGCAGCACCTGCATTCAATTTTCAGCACAGTCGCAATTTGCGACACCCACTTGCAAATTGCGAGTCCGTTTTTTGCGCGGTCACAAAAAGATACCTCGCAAACAGCGGACTCGCTATCTGCGGTGCAACACCGTGTGCGAGTCGCAAATTGTCCTCGCACTTTCTACCTGCATTGCAGTTAGCGAGTCGGAAATTGCGAGTCGCAAATAATCGCAATTTACGAGTCGCTAATTTTTAACTACCTACATCTGGCCCTAACATCCATAGTAACCCACGTCATTTCGGGAGACCAAGTGATGTCTTCCAATTTCATCCAGACATCCTGTGTATCTTGCAAATACGACGGTAATTTTTTTACAATAGGTTGCAGATAGCTATCAATATATTCTGATAGTGCCTCAGTAGGTGAACCAATGCCCAATATAATCAGTCTACCAGGGGGCAAGGTCTTGTGTTTATGTACCTTCGGTAGTACATATATACATGGTGCCTTCGGATACATATTGAAGATGTATCTATATTCCATATCTGAAATTAAACATTGTTCCAACCAACCATGTAATACTGCATCTAGATTATAGACAATCGGGGGTAATGGATTGTCCTTCAGTTTCATGTATGATGTTTTATCAGACAATTGTCGATTAATTTCATCGATATAGTCCAATCTGTTCTGAATGACTATATTGCCCCCCTTATTGGCCTCTTTGACGATCAATGTTGGGTTGTCACATAGATTTTGTAATGCCAATCTTTCTTTTTTAGTTATGTTATATGAAATATATGATTTGCCATGCTGGATTTTTGTTCTGATTTATTTAGATCATCCACGACCAATTTGTTGAAACTATCTATAACATAATCACTGGGTAGTTCAAGTGTAAAGATAGATTTAGGTTTAAATCCACTATTAAGTAATAAGTCTTGTATGATGTATAAGTCACTCAGAAACTGCTGTGTATTAATTTCATCGTTATCCATGGCATTTAAGGAAAGTATGTCACCTATATCTTTTATTGTATATGTACTAGGCAATATTTTTCTCATATCCACATACGATCTATTGTCTTTCTCAGAAAAATATTTTTTAAGTTTCAATTGTCGCAAGAATTTGAAAAAAACAATCTGTACCTGAGTCATGTTACAATGACTAGAAAGACAAAATCCTAAGCCTTTTCCTAGCACATTTATTTGTTCTTCAGATAATACATAGTTAGACAGGTTAACAATCGAAATACCATCATTACACGCACTGCTATTGCTCGCATTTCCATCTTGAGGATACATTGATGTCAATTGTTTAAATGTTTGATTTTGGCTGCTCTGGTTTGTACTCCAATGGTCCTGTTTTCCCCAACTACCCCTTTTTCTCTTTCCTCTACGTGTTCTCTTTGTTTTGATTGCATTTGTTGAGGAAAATGTCTTCTGTTGCCTAGTCGATAGCTCTTGGCTTCCCCTAAAAAACCTGAGGAAGCTTTCGGATGTATATTGGAGGCTACACTTGAGCTGTCACTTAAAACTTCTCTCTCCTGTTAACCTGATGTGATAGAAATTTCTGATCCACTTTCTGATGTAAGTCTATTACCACCAGTATCTTTATCTACGGACTTTATTGAAATGCCATCAAATCTTTTGGCAAAGGTGTAAATTCGTCCATTTTTGTAATCTCTATCATCTGTTTGTATTTTAGCCATTTTTCTGAGTTTTAAGATATAGCTGATGTTTTTCTAGAACATCTTTCAATATTTTACCATTTTTTTCCTTCACATCAGGTAAATTGAGATTTCGTATCTCTAATTCCAAGTCCAGTATTTTACCATTTTTTTCCTTCACATCTGGTAAATTGAGATTTCGTATCTCTAATTCCAAGTCCAGTATTTCCTTAAGTAAATTTTCTCTCTTTTGTTCCGCATGTTGTATCAATATCAGCATCTTTCCTTTAGATGCCTCAAAAAGTAATTGTTCTATCATAGCATATGTCTGGGTGATAAATCATCAAATGAGGGGACTATTACTATTCTACGCCCTCATGGTACCTTTCTGTCAGTGATATACTTTTTCGAACTGTTGCATCCCACCATCGTGACAATTCTTGTTTTCTTAATTTTTCTAGTTGAATGTATTTTTTCTTCGTCCCTTCTGACTGATTAGGTCCTAATAATACCGTAGAACCTGCTTCTGACTGTTTTATAAACATTTCAGAAAATAACTTGTCTCTATCATCCCCAAATGAATCCATTTGAAAGATATTGTGCTAATTCCTCACAAACACAATTAGTTACTATATTTCTACAATCAGGAAGTGCTGGCCGGTAATTAGAAATGTTAGAAACACAATGATGGCAACAATAGCCCTAGAATGGCCGCACCTTCCTGTACTTTTTAAAGAGTATAGTCAAGGTGCTTGTACACAGCTAAACTTATCTGTTGCCAAACACATATACTGGGATAAGAATAGACCTACACCAGTTAATATGACCACAAAAAAAAAACTTGTGGAGCACACCGATATGCAAGTTCTTAGCTGTCTATTGTGACGGATTCAAGGATCTCCAATCAATAACAAAAACTACAATAAAGTAATCTAATATAAAATGAAAACAAAACAATATGATGAAAAGATAATGCAACTGTCATATCTCCTGAACTGCCTCCCTGCCACAAAGATGATTAGACTAGCACTGAATTTAAGCACATTTTTAGCAAGGTTTTTGACTAGGTCAATTATTACCATATACCGGAAGTCACTGAGACCCCGCACATTTGAAGAATGGAAAAAGAAAATTAAGATATGCTTGAGGAACGAGAGGCTGAATAGAAGCTTCAGGGGAGTTCAAGCGCATGTGGGGTGTCTTTGATCTATTCAATTCAAATCAGCAGCAGCAGCAGTAAGTCATATCTAGGTGAAATGGCTGCTGCAGGTTCCGAAACAGGATAAGGATACGGATTTGTTCAGATCAATTCGAATTTTTAGGAAAAGTATGCAGAATTGGCTTTAGGGCAGTGCAACTGGTGCCACAGAATCAGAACCCGACCTTGGAAAGGGAAAGGGGGCATTGTATTTTTAAATATCTTTTTTGTTTAACAACATCTGCTGCACAGTTTCTAGTGTGTCCAGCAATTTTCAGACAACAATAAAAATGTCAAGATAACGTTGATGATTAATTAACCTGCTAGAGAGAGAAAGAGAGCAGAGTTGTCTGGTGGCAGTTTTTACTCATAATAAAGGGCCAGATTTATGACGCATTTTAGGACCCATCGGCCCTTTTGCGACTGGTAAAATGCATTTCCCAAAAACCAGCCCAATTTTCGAGTCAGTAACCTATTACAGACAGACAAATTTGGGTTTGCGAGTCTTCCCCTTCCCCTTTGTGAATGGGGGTGCCAACATTTTTTCAAAGCAGGCTGTGGTCCCATGGACTACTGCCTACTGTAGAAAAATGAAAAGAAAACTTTTCATTTGTATTTTTGAAATACATCCTTTTTTCCTTTCGGAAAAACGGGCTGCATTTGAAAAAAACTGCTTATTTAAAAAGCAGTCACATACGTGGTGGTCTGCTGATCCCAGCAGGCCACCATCCCTGTGAGTGAAGGCCATTCCCAATGGGTTGCAAATTGCGACCTGCCCCTTGAATATTAATGAGGCAGGTCCCTTACAACCCATTTGGGAATTGCAAACAGCGACTCGGACACTGTTGTAAATCAGAATTCACGACTCACAATTTGCGAATCACTAAAATTTGCAAAGTGCGAGTCGCAACATCTGATCATTATACATCTGTCCCCTAATCTCCTTATGCCTAAAAAAATATAAATGTGACCTTCTATAATGTATCTGGTACTCATGTAAAGCTCTCCAATACCGTTGATCGAGTTCAGGCTAATTGAAAAAACAGCAAAACGTGGTCACTATTACAGCAATAGTAGTACATTTATTTTAAAACGTTCCATCCATAGAAATATCTCACAACATAATTAATGCAACCAATATTGAAAGACATAATAAAGTGTAATAAATACATTTAACCCCTAATGAGTCCATTTACAAATATAAAGCCTGATTAAAATCATAAGGTGCAAGAATACCCCCTTCATCCTTCATACCTATTAACCTACAATGAAGCTGTTTCCGAGCATATGAAACAGTTAAAATCACAATAAAACATAGGATAACCCCCCCCAACATTATTCATATCTACTAAGATTAAAGAGAGAGCCAGTTCTTAAATCTGATTTTTGGGTGTTTTTTGGTCAGCAACCATTGTTTCCTGGTAGCATAGTATCAAAAGGGATTTGATATTTAAAAGTTGCTAGCTTAATTAAAGTGCAAAATTGGCCCAAACGTGCATTACATTCATTCAGCCTGGTAACAGGGTACTGATTAGATGGTAGGTTGTTACTTCTTGACCACAGTTTCACAACAATAAGGATTTTCATTTAACAAAAATAGCTCTTATTACAGAAAAGGTTCAGGGCCTCTGGTTTAGAACGTTACATTTTTTCCACAGTCCGAATTATCCCAGTGCTGCTAATATAGGTTTGTTTGGGTAGCAACACATTCTTGTTACTAAAGCCAACTTTGACTACTATGTTACATTTAAAATCCTGAGTTTGTGCTTCTCCAGATCACAAACCCCCCTTGGTAGTCAGGCCATGGGTCTTAAAGGGATCACCAGGGCCTGAAGCACTGATTGTGCCACCTTGAGTGACCCAAATAAACAGATGTTAGCTGGTCTGCCATTACAGACTGCAGGAGCAGTGTAAACTGATCGAACTCAACATTGCCACACCATGTGTGGCAGGGTCAAGGCAATGCTTTTATTATGTCAGTCCTAAGGTAGGCCTCATAAGCCAAGGAGGAAGGGTGCATTGTATTAAAAGTGTGGATATATAGATGCAACCTCATACAACACCTATAGTAGCATTTTCAATTAAAGACTACTGTAAGTGGCCAGGGGGCTATGGGATAACATAGGTTGGCACATGGGCACCCCTCGAGAATGCCAACTCCATTCTGGTCCTGCCAAGTATGTCATGTTTGGTATCAGTCAACTTGTCAATCAACTTGTCTCATTAAACCTCAACTTAAACCATCAAATTGTCTAATTGCACTCACAGATAATTGTCAGCCTCCCAAGATAGACATTTGCAGTAAGACTACCTCTGGGACGGCAACCTTCTCTAATTTCCTCCCTTTCCCCTTAGAGCAATTATTGGCGGTCATTAAAAGTCTCAAATCAGGTTCTCCATCTGACCTGTGCCCACCCAGTGTACTCACCAAAGTGGCACTAACCATCAATCCTACAGCAAACAAAGTGCTGAATGCCTCATTGTCATTTGGAATGGTTCCAGTGCAATCGAAACAAGCAAAAATGATGCCCTTGCTCAAAAAACCATACGCCGTTCAAAACGTTCAAGCTAGTTACAGACCAATCTCCCTCCTCCTTGCTTGCTTGAAAGTATTAGAAACATTTGTAAACCTGTAACTTTCACAATGGGAAGAATGTCTTAGTTATGTTGGACCTTTCGGCGGCCTCGTACACTGTCCCCTGCACTACTTTACTAGCCCAACTCCAATCAATTGGGATTGGTGGAATAGCTTTGAAGTAGCTTACCTCCTTTCTGGAGGAAAGAAGTCAGGAAGTCTAGGTACCCCCCTTTTCCTCAAAAGTACGTGAGTTGGCAGTCAGTATGCCTCAAGGTTCAGCCCTCAGCCCTACACTGTTTAATGTGAGCTTCACATCACACAGCCGCGTTATCATGCGCTGCGCGTGTCCGGCTTTCTTTCTAGCTTCCTGTCCATGATTGCGGGACTCTCATTCACACAGGCTTTGGTCCAGTTTAGACCTCCATGTGATTTGTTGTTTGCATTATGGATGCATTTCCTATAAGTTTCCTTCTACTTTGGAAACTTCAATATTTCCATTAACATTACGGATCAGCATACTGGATCTCTCCTTTATTCGGCCATAGGACCACTTCTTGAGATCCGACAGAAGTATCTCCCACACAATTATTTCTTTCAAACTGCAGCCTTCGAGCCTTGAAAAAGTCCGATAGGACGAAACACGTGTTGGCTGGTTTCTGTTTTCTCCTGTATTCATCTTTGTTACATGGACATTAAGGGGCTCATTCTGACCTCGGCGGTAAAAGGCGCTTACCGCCGGTCAGAAGACCGCCATAACACCGCCGCGGGCACGGGAAACCGCCACGGTCATTCTGACCCACAACAGGCAAACCGCCAAAAACCCGACATCCACAAAAGTCCGCCACACCAACGGCCAGCGAAAAACTGGCGATGACCAAACCTCCACCGTCACGCCAACAGAAATACGCCCATTCCATTCCGACCCACGAATCCACGCGGCGGTCTTTCAACTGCGGTATTCCATTGGCGGTACACACCGCCGCGGTCAAAATACACACACAGCTCCAAAACACTGCCACATTGGACATTTTGAAATACACACACCTGATACACATACAAACACCACTCCCACACACCCAACACAATATAAAACACACACCCACATCACCCACAAACCCCTACGACCACCATTTATTGACTAAGGCCAGAGAGAGACACCGCCAGCTAGTACAGAGCATTCACAGGCACATAACACCATCACTCACACAACATCCACGCACAAAACACCACACACCACCACACTCACCACACTCATCACCACAAACACCACCCCACACCTCATCCACACCACCCCATGGCACCCCAAAGACACCCCAGGTTTTCAGACGCTGAACTCAGGGTCATGGTGGAGGAAATAGTTCGGGTAGAGCCCCAGCTCTTCGGGACACAGGTGCAGCACACCACCATTGCCAGGAAGATGGAGCTATGGCAAAGAATAGTGGACAGGGTCAACGCTGTGGGTCAGCATCCACGAAATCGGGACGACATCAGGAAGCGGTGGAACGACCTACGGGGGAAGGTGCGTTCCATGGTATCCAGACACAACATCGCGGTGCAGAAGACTGGCGGCGGACCACCACCTCAACCCCCAGAATTGACAACATAGGAGGAACAGGTCTTGGCGATCCTGCATCCTGAGGGCCTCGCAGGAGTAGCCGGAGGAATGGACTCTGGTAAGTCTAATCTCAACTATTTCATCCCCCCCAACCCACCGGCATGCCAAATCATACCCCTACCCTCCCCCCACACCCCCGTCACACATCCTCCTTGCTAATGTCTCACCATCACAACCCACCCATCCCAACACCATGCCCTGCATGCGACCACAAACCATGGACACCCATCACCTAAGCATGCCCACTGCACATACCCATCCCCCCCAAACCACCGTCACAACAGCCCCCACTAGGGAATGCTAGCACTGGGGTACACGGGCACCCATCCATTGCACGCCATGGCACACACAGAAGCAATAACCATACTCTTATACCCCTGCAGGACCCGAACGCCACGACACCGCCCAGGAGGGTCCAGAAATGTCCATTCCACCCCCAGAAGAAGCCCACAGTGATGACAGCAGCTCTGTCTCCCTGGACCCAGATGACCAGCCCGGCCCATCGGGGACCTCGGGACAGTCGGTTCCCCTCAGACAGGCACAGGCCACAGCAGACCTACCCCCCTCTGGGAACAGCAGCACAGCACCCACCCAGCGGGCCCATGCCTCTGTCTCCAGGACACGTCAAGCAGCGGTGTGTCCACCACTACAGGGCACCCAAGTTAACCCACCACCCCAACAACAACAGGGACCTGGGGGCAGTGGAAGAGGGCACACGGTCCAGGGGACAGAGGCCCGGGGAAACAGGGGAACTGGGAGGGCTACTGTGCGACAGGGGGGGACAGGCCCAGGGAACCCACTCTCCACGAGGCCCTATCCTCCATCATGGGAGCATACCACCACTCCCAGGAGACGATGGCGACGGTCCTGGCCAGGTTCCAGGAGATCCAGGTACTGCAGGAGGAACAGTTTATGGGGTTCAGGGAAGAACTCAGAAACATCAGTTCAGCAATGGGCACCATCGTTGTGGCTCTCAATCAGATTGTCAGCACATTGCGGGACCATGTGGCACCACAAAGGGCCCCTGTCACTAGCATGGAGCAAGAACAGGCTACCACCTCCGCTGGCGCTAGTGGACAGGAGGCCCCGACACAAGAACAATAGGCCACCAGAACCCCACCCCCTGCAGAAGGAGAACCACCCAGCAAGCGGGCCTGAGATCTAGGAAGAAGACAGAGTAAGAGGCCAAGACCCCCGCCAGCAAAGGATACCCCCTGATTGTCATCCCACTGTCCCACATTGTCACCCTGTCCAACCTTAAACTGCCCCTGCTCCACCTTCCACAGGCATATGGACAATGCACCTGTGAGACTGAAAATCTGGACTCTGCCATGGACATTCCTCCACCATCACCCATCACCGAATTGCAACCATTACCCAAAATTGAGCACTTTAATAAACACACTTATTGCACAAAAATATTCTGGAGTCTGCCTGTATTTTTGAACAAATGTATTACACAGAACCGTGCCAAAATGTCCAGTTACATTGTGATGACAACATACCACTGTCACACAGCTGTAGTCCATGGGGAAACAAAGCTGAGGTCACGGAGTGGGGCCCACATCTCTGAAATTGGAAGGGAAAGTCACAACTCAGTTAACATACACTGGGGGGAAACTCAGACAGTAGAGAGGCAGGGGACTTTAAGTAAATGTAAAATGCCGGTGTTGATTCTTACCTGTATGTCATTGAAAATACTGCTGTATTACTGTGTCCCTGTTGTCTGGGTCGTCCTCTTCGTCTTCCTCCTCTTCAAACTCCGCAGGCTCTACAGCTGCCACAAGACCACCATCTGGACCATCCTCCTGCAGGAAAGGCACCTGGCGTCGCAAAGCCAGGTTGTGAAGCATACAGCAGGCCACGATGATCTGGCACACCTTCTTTGGTGAGTACATTAGGGATCCACCTGTCATATGGAGGCACCTAAACCTGGCCTTCAGGAGGCCGAAGGTCCGCTTGATCACCCTCCTAGTACGCCCATGGGCCTCATTGTACCGTTCCTCTGCCCTTGTCCTGGGATTCCTCACTGGGGTCAGTAGCCATGACAGGTTGGGGTAACCAGAGTCACCAATTAGCCACACACGGTGTCTCTGAAGTAGTTCCATCACGTAAGGGATGCTGCTATTTCGCATGATGTACGCGTCATGCACTGACCCAGGGAACTTGGCATTTACATGGGAGATGTACTGGTCAGCCAAACAGACCACCTGGACATTCATGGAATGATAACTTTTTCTGTTCCTGTACACCTGTTCACTCGTGCTGGGGGGGACCAAAGCAACATGTGTCCCATCAATTGCCCAATGATGTTGGGAATATGTCCAAGCGCATAGAAATCACCCTTCACTGTAGCCAAATCGCCCACCTCAGGGAAAACAATGTAGCTCCGCATGTATTTCAGCAGGGCAGACAACACTCTGGACAACACCTTGGAAAACATAGGCTGAGACATCCCTGATGAAATGGCCACTGTTGTTTGAAATGACCCACTTGCCAAAAAATGGAGTACTGACAGAACCTGCACTAGAGGGGGGATCCCTGTGGGTTGGCGGATGGGTGACATCAGGTCTGGCTCCAGCTGGGCACACAGTTCCTGTATAGTGGCTCTGTCAAGCCTGTATGTCAGTATGACATGTGTTTCTTCCATTGTCGACAGGTCCACCAGCGGTCTGTACACGGGAAGATTCCTCCATCTCCTCACAAGTCCCAGCGGACGGTGCCTAGGAAGGACAACATGGAGCACAGAGTCAATCAACCCACAGGTACGTTCCCACAGCTTGCACACAACACGATTCTCCATGCATTGAATGGCTTGTATGAGTGTTGATGGAAGGCCTAGGTATGTGTGACGCAGTAGAAATTAAGATATGGGGGCCCTTGAAATGGCGGCTGCCTGACCTGTGAAGTGCGACAGTGGGATGTGAGGTCAATGCGCTGGCGTGGCACACCGCGGCGGTAGGCGGTCGAAGACCGCGGCGCAAAGCCGCATTGGTTAACATTGAACCCTATGGGTTTCAGGAGCCAATGACGATGTGCGCCGGCGGTCGCAGTACGCACCGCCGCGGTACGCACCGCCGCGGTACGCACCGCCGCGGGCGTGACCGCCATTTTCTATCTGCTTAATCACTCGATACCTGATCATCCACAGGAGAGGACCTATACTGCAAGTGCTGCTGTGACCTCGGTCTGGAAGAGACAATGGCTGCTGCGACTGGGGAAAGGGCCCCTGCCTTCACTTCTGAAGAATTGGAGAAACTCGTGGATGGGGTCCTCCCCCAGTATGCGCTACACTACGGTCCTCCAGACCAACAGGTAAGTACACTGGGACCATGCTTTGTGGCCAATGCCTGGGTTGAGTGGGGTGAATGAAAGATGGTGGGGAGGGGAGCGAATGAGGCATGCATCAAACGACAGATGAGAGCATGTGCCACATGGCAAGGGTGGGGATGGGGGGCCACTCACATCGAGCATGCAGAAGGTGATGATGTTTTATTTTCTCCCCCTGTACATGTCACATAGATCAGCGGCCATCAGAAAATCGACATTTGGCGTGCCATCGCCAAGGACGTCCGGACCCTGGGGGTCCACAACAGACGGGGCACCCACTGCCGGAAGAGGTGGGAGGACATCCGCCGCGGGAGCAGGAAGACCGCGGAAGCTCTGCTGGGGATGGCCTCCCAACGTAGGAGGGGTGCCAGTTGTACTTTGACCCCCTGATGTCCCGGATCCTGGCGGTGGCCTACCCAGATTTGGATGGGCGCGTGAGGACATCACAGCAGACACAAGGGGGTGAGTACAAGAAGATTCTGCTGATTTTGCGCACATTGGAGGTGTCTGGGTGGTGGAGGAGGGCTGTGGGTTTCCCTAGGCCAGGGCAATTTCTGTAGGCTAGGCCCCTCTGTTAGGCTTGGCCCTGTGCCCCCGCCCCCCACCTCTGTAGGTTGCCTAGTACAGCTATTCATGGCCCTGTGTCACCTATGTGTGGAGTTGTCGTCCATAGGCTTGTAGGCCATGTCCCACGGATTGAGTAGTGTACCCCAAGTGCGCGGCGTAGTGCAGGGGGCTTCTGTGTCTGTCCTCTCCGCCAATGCATGCACTCAACATGTCTTTGTTTCTCCACCCCCCCTTATTTGGTGGTCTTCCTGTTCATGTGTGCATTCATGTGTGCATTAGCATCATCAGGCAGAGGAGGAGTGGCATCGGAGCACGAGGGAGCTGCATCTCACATGGCCATGGAGGGCCATGCAACGGACTCAGATTTCACCAGTGAGACGGAGGGCGAGGGGAGCTCCACAGCGGGGACACGTGGTGACACCAGCGACACAGACACGTCCTCGGAAGGGAGCTCCCTTGTGGTGGCGGCAACATCCGTGCCCACCGCAACAACAGGTACAGCCGCCACCCAGCGCAACAGCTCCGCCCTCCCAGCAGCCCCTCAGCGTTCGCCCCGTGCCCGCTCACCCAGGAAGGTGGGCATCTCCTTCGCCCCAAGCACGTCAGGCCCTGCCCCAGTTACCCCTGCTGCCCTCAGTGAGGAGGTCATTGACCTCCT
Organism: Pleurodeles waltl; assembly: GCF_031143425.1. NCBI lineage: Eukaryota > Metazoa > Chordata > Amphibia > Caudata > Salamandridae > Pleurodeles > Pleurodeles waltl. The sequence goes on along the minus strand of NC_090449.1, from coordinate 574,412,750 downwards.
GAGGACCATCATTGTTGGGCAGTCTACCCTTTTGAATGCCATCCAGGGTGTAGAAAGGGAGGTGCACCAGAGTAATGAATACCTGGAGGGCATTCATTTGGGTCAGGCTGCCCATCAGCGATCGTTCAACGCTCTGGCCTCAGCACTGACGGCAGCCATTGTCCCTGTCTCCTGCCTCCCTCCTCAAACTTCCTCAACCCAGTCCCACTCCCCTGTACCTCTGCCTATCCCAGACACACCTACAGACCAGCCTGCACACACCTCAACACCCAAGGGAAGCTCATCCAGACATAAGCACCACACATCACACAAGCATTCACCCAAGCAACATCCACATGCAGACATGCCAACAGCCACTGCCTCCTCTGTGTCCCCCTCCTCCTCGTCTCCCTCCTCCCTCCCTGTGACGTCTCCACTCACACTTGCATGCACTACGTCTTCAGCCACTACGTCCATCACCAGCACACCCACCAGAACACTCCTCACACGTGCAGTCACCACCCCCACTACCATTTACACGTCCCCTGTGTCCTCTCCCAGTGTGTCTGTCACCCCCTCTTCCAAACCACACAAACGCAGGCAGCCACCCACCCAACAGCCATCCACCTCACGACAGCCTCCAGCACAAGCACCTGCACCCAAAGACACCAGACTTCACTCTCCCACAACCACATCCTCTTCCTCCACTCCCATACCCACTACAACTACCCGTCCCTGTCTTTCTAAATTAATTTTCCTTTCTAACCTTGACCTTTTTCCAACAACTGACCCACCCCCTCCATCTCATAAGACTCCAATCAGCACCTCAGCCACCAAAAAACCTGGACCTACAAAGACAATAGTCCAAGGATTTTGGAGTCCACCACCTTCAAGGCCAGCTACTTCGGCTAGGAGTAAAGAGACGGCCAGCCCACCTCCTGTAAAAAAAGCCAAGAAAGCCAGTGCCCGGCGCGAGAGGCCAAAGACAGCAGGCTCCAAAAGCCCTACCCTGGCACCGTCAGGGAGTGGGGTGCCACCTGGCAGACCGCCAAAGGGAGGAAAGGGCCACAGACGAGCAGGGAAGGGTGGCAAGGGCAGCACGCCCGAGAAGTCCGGCAGCAGGCAAGCTGCCCAGGAGGGCCCCACCAGCCCCATTCCAGGTGTGCAGGAGGACACCCATGGGCCCGGGACAGCAGCACAGGAGGGCCCCACAAGCGAGAAGACAGATGTGCACGAAGGGCCCGGCAGCCACATGTCAGGTGGCGAGTGAAATCCATCTCATGGCCGGATCTGGCGACCTGGACACACATGTCAAGCACCACTGAACAGGGCCCTTCAAGCCAAGCACCGCTAAACAGGGCACCGCCGTCTCAAGAACCGCTGAACAGGGCCCTTCAAGTCAAGCACCGCTGAACAGGGCACCGCCGTCTCAAGAACCGCTGAACAGGGCCCTTCAAGTCAAGAACCGATGAACAGGGCCCTTCAAGCCAAGCACAGCTGAACATGGCCCTTCAAGCCAAGCACCGCTGAACAGGGCACCGCCTTCTCAAGAACCGCTGAACAGGGCCCTTCAAGTCAAGCAACGCTGAACAGGGCACCGCCGTCTCAAGAACCGCTGAACAGGGCCCTTCAAGTCAAGCACCGCTGAACAGGGCACCGCCGTCTCAAGAACCGCTAAACAGGGCCCTTCAAGTCAAGAACCGCTGAACAGGGCCCTTCAAGCCAAGCACCGCTGAACAGGGCCCTTCAAGCCAAGCACCGCTGAACAGGGCACCGCCGTCTCAAGAACCGCTGAACAGGGCCCTTCAAGTCAAGCAACGCTGAACAGGGCACCGCCTTCTCAAGAACCGCTGAACAGGGCCCTTCAAGTCAAGAACCGCTGAACAGGGCCCTTCAAGTCAAGCACCGCTGAACAGGGCCCTTCAAGTCAAGCACCGCTGAACAGGGCCCTTCAAGTCAAGAACCGCTAAACAGGGCACCGCCGTCTCAAGAACCGCTGAACAGGGCCCTTCAAGTCAAGAACCGCTGAACAGGGCCCTTCAAGTCAAGAACCGCTGAACAGGGCCCTTCAAGCCAAGCACCGCTGAACAGGGCACCGCCGTCTCAAGAACTGCTGAACAGGGCCCTTCAAGTCAAGAACCGCTGAACAGGGCCCTTCAAGCCAAGCACCGCTGAACAGGGCACCGCCGTCTCAAGAACCGCTGAACAGGGCCCTTCAAGTCAAGAACGGCTGAACAGGGCCCTTCAAGCCAAGCACCGCTGAACAGGGCACCGCCGTCTCAAGAACCGCTGAACAGGGCACCGCCGTCTCAAGAACCGCTGAACAGGGCCCTTCAAGTCAAGAACCGCTGAACAGGGCCCTTCAAGCCAAGCACCGCTGAACGGGGCACCGCCGTCTCAAGAACCGCTGAACAGGGCCCTTCAAGTCAAGCACCGCTGAACAGGGGCCTTCAAGTCAAGAACCGCTGAACAGGGCACCGCCGTCTCTGCCCCGCTCCGCTGGGCCCTTCATCTCAAGCCCCGCTCCGCTGGGCACCGCCGTCTCAAGCACCGCTGGCCCATTGGCAGAAGGGGCAGGCCTGCATCTGTGTCGGGCAGGGCTGCACAAAGCACTCTGGGCACCATGCCTCCTCCAGAACCAGTGGAGTCTGTAATCCACTTGTGAGACTGTAGCTTTGCACTCCCCAGGATGGCACAGAGGGCAATCCACCCACTGTAGAGACTTGTGAGACTGTGGCTTTGCACTCCCGAGGATGGCACAGTGGGCAAACCACCCACTGTAGAGACTTGAGAGACTGTGGCTTTGCACTCCCCAGGATGGCACAGTGGGCAAACCACCCACTGTAGAGACTTGAGAGACTGTGGCTTTGCACTCCCCAGGATGGCACAGTGGGCAATCCACCCACTGTAGAGACTTGTGAGACTGTGGCTTTGCACTCCCCAGGATGGCACAGTGGGCAAACCACCCACTGTAGAGACTTGAGAGACTGTGGCTTTGCACTCCCCAGAATTGAACAGTGGCCATGGAGGCCCCTTGTGGATCTGGCGTCGTGGACTCATCTGGCTGAGGTGCCCCCCTTCCCTTCCCCCTGAGGTGCCTGTAGTTTTGCTTTCTGATGCCCCTGCAGTGTTCTCTCCATTGGAGTCGGGTATCCTGTGTGGGCTTTGCCCATGTGTTTAGGCCTATTGGCCCACGAACAATGGCTGATACCCAATTTGGACAGGACAATTTACATATGTATATATGGTTATAGATGTTTGTTATATTTTTTTACTTAGCCGTACAATATACTTCAAATTTCATGATCATTTTATTTTGTCTTTGCATTCTTCCGTGGGGTTTGGGGGTGTCACTCTGAGTTGTTGCTCTGCATTGATGTGTATGTAGTTGTGGGTGAGGGTGAGGGTGGGTGTGTCGCGTATGTGTGTCCCTGTAAAGTTTTGCCTCCCCTGTGTCGTAGGTGCAGTACTCACCGTTGTCTTCTGCGCCGGCGTTCGTGCTCCTGGTAGAGGAGCAGGAAGACAATAGCTGGTAGGATGTGTAGTTCGGGTTCCATGCTGTCCAGATTCCTCGTGGAGTGTTTAGAGGTGAGCGTTTTCCGTTCGTAATGGCTGTTTCCGCCGTGTTTTTATCAGCGGGGCTACCGCCCCGGAAAAGGTGGCGGATTGGTGGGTTGTGATAGGGTGGGCGGTACATTGGCTCCCGCCTGTCTGTTGGCGGTGACCGCCGCGCTGTTTGTTTGTCCCGCCGTGGCGGTCGGAGTGTTAAAGTGGCGGTCTCTGTTGGTGGTTTCCGCCAGGGTCAGAATTCCTTTTTTTTTACCGCCTGCCTGTTGGCGGGTTGGCTGCCACTTTAACACCGACCGCCAGGGTTGGAATGACCCCCTAAATTTCTTTGGATTAGTATTTCAGAGGATTAAAACTTCTTCTGCAACTTGACTTACATGGACTGATTATTTCTGTTTTGAGGAGTGCCCTGGTTTTGCTCTTTTTTGCATACTGTTTAATGCCTAATGTATGCCCTTAGCTCTGTTAGGTGAGACCTTAGGGGCTAAAGTAATCTCATATGCTGACGATACTCAAGTTCTGTTTACTTGGGGAAAGGGAGAGGAGTTTGCTGGACAGTCTATTAAAAATGCCTCTCACATGGGTTTCCTTGGATGACCACCAATCAGCTGAAATGTAATGTCGGCAAGACAGAGATTTTATTTCTCTGACCTATCTTGCCAGATTCATGGAGGACTTTCAGGTCAAAGGATGCCTAACTCCCTGGTCATCAACAGGACACTGTTAAGAATCTGGGCATTAAATTTGATAGCGCCCTTTCCTTCCAATCACAAGTCCTCTTGATGTTTGGTTCTTGTTTTGGGCTACTACGAACTCTGAAAAAAAATCTTACCTTACTTTCCATTGCAGCAAACAAAATAATGATTCAGGCCTTGATAAAATCCGGACTGAATTATGAAAATGCTCTATACTTGTGTCTCACAAGAATATCTTCTTAACAGACTTCAAGTGGTCCAGAATTCGGTGGCCTGAACTCTTCTAAACTTCCCCTCAAGACCTCATTTGTCTCCACACTTGAAGGCACTCCATTGACTTCCAGTTATAAAAAGTATCCTCTTGAAAACTTTAGTCCTTGTCTACAAAGCACTGCATGCCACCGGAGTAGGCTATCTCAGGGAGAGGATTAAAGATTATGGCCCTTATAAAGTCGGTGATAAAATCGGTGATAAAGTGGCGGTAATACCGCCAACAGGCTGGTGGGCAGTACCACCAAATTATTACCATGGCTGTGAGAACAGTCACTTTACCACACCGACCGCCAGGGCGAAAACAACAGCCACCACAGCGGTAGCCACCCACAGCCAGGCAGAAGTCAAAGTTCCGCCCACCGTATTAAGACACATGAAACCACCACTTTTTCCAGGGCGGTACCAACTACATCAAAAGCCTGGCGGAAATAGAGCTCAGAAGTCAAAGGACTCACCATTGGAGACACAGGGAGCAACCATGCTGTCATGGAGCCCGAGCTGCATGTCTTCCCAATGCTCTTCTACATGCTGCTCTGCCATAAACACCAATGACACCGAAAACAGTGAGTATAGCTGCCTAGCACACAAGGGAGAGGGGGAGGAAAAAGAGAGTGGCACACACACACGCAACACACACACACACACACACCCAACACCATACACACATACAGCTGCATTACCAAGACATTTGTACCCGGTACCTCAGATGAAAAATGCAAGGACAACATAAATTTATCCATAGTGAGTGTAATAAGATCAACACAGTAGAAATAAGAAATATGCTATATACAAATGTACAGTTCAAGGGACACTGCCCAGTCCTTAGTGTGCGTGGGCCACAGGCCTACAGGCCAAAGTCCAAGCCCCACTTGTCACCTGCATCAACACAGAGAGAACACTGCAGGGGCATCAGTTGGAAAATATGCAGGCACCTCAGTGGGACGGGGCTCGGTGGCCACCTCAGCCATCAGATGGAACAAGACCACTGGTTCTGGAGGTGGCAACGTGCCCTGTGCTTTGTCCTGGGGAGTGCAAGGCCACAGTCTCTCAGGTAGGTGATGTGCCCACATGCTCTGGAGGGGGCAACATGCCCTGTGCTTGGTCCTGGGGAGTGCAAGGCCACAGTCTCTCAAGTGGGTGATTTGCCCACATGCTCTGGAGAGGGCAACATGCCATGTGGTTGGTCCTGGGGAGTACAAGGCCACAGTCTCTCAGGTGGGTGATCTGCGAACATGCTCTGGAGGGGACAACATGCCCTGTGCTTGGTCCTGGGGAGTACAAGGCCACAGTCTCTCAGGTGGGTGATCTGCCCACCTGCTCTGGAGGGGGCAACATGCCCTGTGATTGGTCGTAGGGAGTGCAAGGCCACAGTCTCTCAGGTGGGTGATTTGCCAATATTCTCTGGAAGGGGAAACATGCCCTGTGCTTGGTCCTGGGGAGTGCAAGGCCACAGTCTCTCAGGTGGGTGATTTGCCAACATGCTCTGGAGGGGGCAACATGCCCTGTGCTTGGTCCCTGGGAGTGCAAGGCCACAGTCTTTCAAGTGGGTGATCTGCCCACATGCTCTGGCTGGGGAAACATGCCATGTGCTCTTGATCCTGAGGAGGCTGGGGTCGGTGGGTGTCTTACCCACTGGTTCTGGAGGGGGCATTGTGCCCTGTGCTCTTGATCCTGGGGAGTGCAAGGTCACAGTCTCTCAGGTGGGTATCATACACACTGGATTTGCCGGGGGCACGCCGCACAGCAACCCATGGAGGTAGGACTACATACTGTCCTCTGGCGGTGACGGCTGCTCAGTGGTGGAAGTGGTGCTGCTGCTGTGGGGGGGGGAAGCTCCAGGCCATCCCCTGCAGCCTTGGACAGCGGCCCACTGGTGGTGGTGGTGGTGGTGCTGCTGCTGCTGGTGGTGGGGGGAGCTCCAGACCATCCCCTGCAGCCTCGGATGGCTGCCCACTGGTGGTGTCGTAGTTTGGACTCTTGCTCTGAGCAAGACTGCTGGTTTAAGGATGACAGTACTTTTGTATGTAGGCGACTACGCCTTTCCTACAACAAGTTGCAACTGTTGTCCCAACCTTACCGGCTCACTAGCAGCACCTCACCAGAAACACAATAGTAAAAGGTGATTTAGGGCAGCCGTTACGCATGGACTCGAGAGTAAGACATATCAGGGAGTGTCGTGGTTAAACGGAGATTACCCCTTTCTCACTGATATATCATGTCTCACAGGCAATGACAAAGATGCAGTAGAGTTTAAATACTTTTTATTTAACATAACTGCAATTTTTAGGATAATGAATAATGTAAGAAACAGAATTGTGAAAACGAGAGTCATTATTACAAAGACCGCCACCATCTTGCAATACGTAGAAAAGACATACGAGATGTAATATGCCCTAATACCCTAATGTGAAAGGCCTAACCTCCTACCTAGAGAAGAGCTGGGTTTGTTAAACCTAATCTGCCAATGCCATGTCAATGAGAGGAGCCCCCAACCCTCGTGACCTTGGAATGAGGTCTCTATCTCAGACTCCGCAGGGACATGAAGACTGGGTCAGCGTCAAGACGACTGCAGCATCGGTATGAGCGATGGTGGCGATGCCCTCTGGACGGAATCCCTCTGATTATCTGTCTAAAGTGTGATGTATTTATACAGATCTACAAGGACCCCTGACATAGGTGTGTTCCTAAACAATAGATAACAGACATGCTTGGGACGGCAATTAATATAAACAATCCCTCGAAAGTATAGAGAGGGAAAATCCCTAAGTGTGAACACCTACTGTTTGTTTGTCTTTAGTGCTTGATCTTGACGCCTTGGCGCGGTGACACTGATAATGTTACCCATGACAAGTGGCCTATCTATAAACAAGGCAGCCATCTTTGAAGAAATAAATAATTAAATGGGCTAAGACAGAGCAAGCTAAGTAGGGTAAAGGTCACTAGGTGATGGGGGCACGAGTCTGCAAGCCAGAGGCTAAGCTAACTCCTGTTATCCCATTAAAATGAACTAGGATTCACTACACCCAGGAACCCAAATGCTAAAACTTGCTTCTGACCTAAAAGCTAAAAGCAAAAAACAAGCAAAATTTTTTTTCTTTTGCATGTGTTAAAAATATATTAAAACAAATCTGTTAAAACACATACAGAGATGCTAATATCGACCATGACAAGCACTGCGTGCAAAAGAAAATGTCAATCTAAATGCATAATTTGGAATCGGGAATGGCAAGTCAATTCATCAAATTATTTGCTGTACGCATGATCTTGAAGAATGTCTTGAAAGTCACCAACCAAAGACCTAAAAAATGAGTCATCATCATCGGATATTAAGTCGAGTGCTGGGCGGACAAACGGATCCACAGAGCAGAAGTGAGCCATATTTCCTGGTGTATTGTTATCCGTTGCAGTCTCCTCATCCATGATAGATCTCAAAACGGAAGGCTCATAGGTGGCCTCGCGGAGCATCCTGAGTCTCAAGGGGCATGACCGTGTATGAACCCTCATCGGGGACATCAGCAGTTCCTGGTCCATAGGAGATGTCGGTGCAACAGCATGACAGACCATAGGCTGATGTTCAAAGAGACACCATATGAAGCGGAAGACTGGTTGTATGCACCAGAGAAGGGGCCGAAATGACAACGACCAGTCATGCTCCAGTTCCACCAGCAAAGGTGCACCCAAGATCCGAACCATGCGCTCACGGCACAGTGGAGTTGGTGGGAGCGGCTCCATTGCTCTGCGTTGCTGGAAAGAAATAACCACTGGGAGTCAGAAGAAATAGCAGTAGTAGTCCGCCAATCAAAGCCAAAATAATCGGGAAGCCACCAAACACACTTGAAAAGAGAGAATGGATGGCTGATGGGATGACTCCGAAGACAGTCTGGAAGATGGACACGAAACCAGACCCGATAGCTTTAAAGAAATGAACAATCCCAGTGGTGCTCGAAGCATTGAATATTCTGGATACCAGTTCTCCAAAGTGTTTGGGGAAATTGGTATTTAAAAGGGATTGCATCTCGGCTGATGATCTAGCAATCTGGCGAGCATACGTCTCCTTTGCGGATGTCAAGGTGACCTTTTTTTGAAACAATAGCGCCTTTAGCCTACTCAGCTTGTCAGAGTTCACATTAATAGTATCTATGTGGGGCCACATGTCACATACTTTTATCTCTCGTGTGTGGGGAAACAAAACATGTCCACAACACGTAACGACCTTCGAGACCGAGATTGCGTAGGCAAATCCGGGTTGCATGCCGCAACAACTTTGATCGTTCAGTACCACATAACTTCCATTGGAAAGTACATGAAATACCGGGCAAATCAAGGGGACGGGAGTACCCTTCAGAAAACAGGCCAAATTTGCGACCTCAACAATGCAAAGACCGTGAAGTGACACCTGCTTGCATATCATAGATGATGAACAGCAGTCTCACATTCGCTTCCGCTAAGAAAGACCTCCTTTTCGCCGTTCAGACATCTATAGTCAAAGGGTAACTCCCACTCTTCCTTAATAAAGCTATCTCCTAGTTGCTCAAATCTTCCCACTGCAAGATGTTTCAGGCAGCTCGAGGAACGAAAGGTCGAATTTGGTAAATTAATAATGCCATGTAAGAGCCAGATAGTTGAAGGACTCTCTGCTACCGTGAAGGGCAACTTATCTAAATTCTCTACTTGAAGCAGGGTGAAACTAGCCTCCTTTTTAGCCATTGTCGCTTGTTCCTTGGAAAAATTAAAAGCAGTGAAGAATTCACTCCCATTAATATACTTCCATGGAATGTGGCCACTTTTCAGTGTCTGTAATGTCCAACCTAGCTGCATAACGGAACGTAGTTGTGTTTGCCCATGATATAACAGGGACAAGTCTATCTGAGTGATATCAATAGCAGATGATACTATATTTGACAGTGAGTAAATCCTGTTGGACAGTGTATTCATGCCATTGTCGACAACAGCTAATGTTTTTTTCTAATTTTTCTTTATCTAATTGCCTTAAACGTGCAGCAGCCTCAATCTGGGAAAGTTTTCAAATTTCATTGTACATAGCATACAAAAACCTTTTTGAGCGTTGTTTCCTAGGACCCAGCAGAAAAACCTGCAAGTCTATATTTTCAGAAAGAGTGTCCAGGTTTTTCTTAACCGCGGCTAATGTGTTTGTTTGTACCCATTGCTGACACAGCTTAGCCACACTGTATGTTGTAACTAAACCAGTATGTTGACCCGATATAAAGCGAGGGTCTGGCCTGTTAATTGAAAAAACCCCTGAAGAGTTCAAAAAATGCGCTTGACACTCATTAGTGTCAGTGGGCCATATCAACCACCCGCCGGGAATAGAAAGTGAAGAATTATAGGTACCAGCCTTAACCAATGCGTCTAGCCTTTCCTCTGTGATATTAAGGAAGTGTTGCCAATCTTTAAACCTTGCCGGAGTAGGGATACTGGGCATGTTCAGATCCTTAATTTTCCCTAACCCCAGACAGGATGTCTGCTGAATAGTGTAATTTAAGAAAATCATTTGCACAGGAATCAGGCATGCTCGAAATAAAGCCTCCCCACCCTGTATTTGCCAATCTTGTGTTCCCCATACACTTTTCAAGTCAATAGTGCTCTTCAAGTATTCGTAGCCCTCAATTGCGAGCCAGGAACAAAGGGATCTGAATAAATCAGTTTTGTATCAATTAGCAAAACTTTCCTAATTTGTGCCGGAGGTAATGTAAAATAATACGACTCTGCTTTTCTTGTATCATGCCCAGAAAAGTATGTACATTTATCGCTACAATACTTTGGACTCCCCACCAGTGGTGTAGAACAGTGTTCCCATTGTGTGTAGTTCAATACTGGCCTGTATCTAGTGGCACGGTGTAGGTAGTGATGTCCCCAATTGTTATAGCAGAACATTTCCCCATAATTCATTGTATAATCATATACATCATCACTTTCAAAAGCGGAATAGTCCTTCATTTCAGTTAGCATGGAATCAACTGTTTGGACATCCCAATCATCAGAGACAACATCAGGTGTAATTACATCAGTCATCGAAATTTTGAACACATATGGTATTTGAATAATTTCTGTAGGCCTGTATATATCGAATGGAACTTTGTCCCACACAATCCCATCAGTAATCGGTATTGCTGTAATATTTGCAGGGGACAAATCTCTTCGGACCTTATGTGAAGAATGATGTGGTGTTAAAACTTCATCAACAGGCTCCACTGAGGAGCGATCAGGAATATAGTGACCATTTGTAAGTAAAAAGAAAACAGTCACAAAACCAATTCATAAAAATAATGCAAAAAAATGTCAAACAGAACCACAAGTAGTTCCATGGGTATATCAAATAGTTATTTTTAAGCCATCAATACACCTACTACTTTTTGAAACATTGTCAATCACAGTAGTGGATGAATCTGAATAAAATCATCAATGTCAATTAAATAGCCAGAGGTAGTCTCTGCAAACACAGGAGCTGGTGTACTCTGGTCCACTGCACGTGGAGGCTCTTGGTAGACAATTTCATCAGTAGTTGAAGTGTTTGTGTGAAATACAGCTAAATCTTGAAGCGGGGTGGTCACTGAAGATGTGACTGGAACCAACAAGAGTTCATTTTCCGCCCTCCCCATGGTCGAGGAGGTGTCCGGAACAGCAGTTGACATTGTTGCATAGTCTGTAGTAGTGATGTTCATCCTACTATGTAGCTGGATGTCCTGTTGGGTAGTGAGAGGTGATTGGGAACCACCCAAGGGACCTCCTGGTCTACTGTGAAGGGTCAGCCACATGGTGTAGTTTGATGTCATCAATGGAGATGAATCTGTTTGTCTTAGAACCAGACAATGGTGGTAAGATGACAGTCCTGGTGCCTTGTATTCCCAAGACTGGTACAGGTGCTCTGTATGATGGGCCGAACTGGTGGCAGCACTTGCAGATGATTTATCATCACAAAATTGTTGAAGCTCCTGTAAAACAGTGTGACGTTCTTTTATGTCAAATGGTGTTTCTGCTGCCACCATACCAGGGCCATCAAGATCTGGGACATACATAGGTATCCCAAAGAGAACCTCATATGGAGAGCATCCCCCCAAGGACCATCTTGGCAGATTATTCAGTGCTCTCTGGACCCCATATAGGTGGTGTAACCAATTGCGGCCTGAACCTAATACTCGAGCTGTTAAGGACTGCTTTAGTCACGATTCCGCCTCTCCATGGCCGAATTTCCCTCAGGATGGTATGGTGAGGAGTAATGGAGTTCAACACCCATTGTTCCCATGGTGTCCCTGAATGCCTTAGAGGCAAATGCAGGGTCTTGGTCCGAATGGAATGCTGCAACCGCATATGTACCGATAAAGATCTGTCAACACCAGGACAGTGCGCGCTCTACGGGCATCTAGAATGCAAAAACCCAACACTCGCAAGATAAAGTAATTTATGCATTGTGATGATATGTTATTGTTTAACCTTTTGCATTGCAGAATTCCATCCAAAAGATTCATTTTTAAGGTGCTTATAAATACTGTACATTTACAATGTGTTGCTGCAGACATTCAGAGTGTGTTAGGGTGTGGTCCCTTTCCACGGCCTTCTGGAGACTTTCCCTGCAACATGCCTGGGCGTGGTTCTAGGCTGGGCCAAGACTCTATAAAAGAGAGTCAGCCCAACTTCCAGTGCTCACTATTCAGAGGTCCCGTGCAGAGCAGCAGCTTCTTCCTGAGCTCCTGTCCCGGCGGCCTATTTGGATTTTCCAGTTGTTGGAAAATGGGTTATTGGTAGGGCAGGTAGGTACCTACACCTAGCAACAAGCCACTAACCTCCACATAGGTACAGTTAGGTCTCAGTAAATTAATCCCAGCTCAACCCTTGGTAGCTTGGCAACGAGCGTCAAGGCTTAACTTAGGAGACAAAGTGTAAAGCATTCAAATATCACAAAACAGTAATTAAATAAAACACAGGAAACAGTTTAAAAATCCAAAACCAATTTATAAAAATAGTTTATATTTTTATCTTTAAAATGACACAAAAACGATTAAAATCGGTTCAGGGGAACCGGAGATATGAATTTTTAAAGAATTATTACTTTTCTAGCGCTTAGAAACAAAAAGCGCCAATCGGGTCATCTGGTTGCACCTCGACCGGGGCAAAGTCAAACTTTCAGGCCGACCGCGATGGAGCCCTGCTCGGCTACAGGTCGCGGGAGGCCTCGGTTAAAAAGTTACCTTCTGACTTAGTCTTTATTTTGAAGTTTTTCTTTACCGGGACGAACCACGAAGTCAGGCCGGGTCGCGGTTGAGGCAAGCCGGCTAGAATTTCCGCGGCGGGTCGGTCCCTCTCTGGAGCTTTTTTTCCAAAAATTCTCAAATCTTTTCCAAACTTCTGGGGCTTCACCCAGATGTTCTTTTAAGGTTCTTTTGGGGTCCACAGCTAACCCCAATGGTCCAGAAGTTCTGTGATGGTCCTTGGGGGGTGCGGACTTCAACTCCCAGAATGCACCTGGCGCAAACTCCTTTTTGGCCACTGGACAGTGGTCAGCTGGTCGCTTTCTTCAGGAGTTGGTGCAGGGGACTCTGGTTTAGCAATTTTTCACCTGTAGCAAACAGGGAGTCCCTCCTTGAACCAGTTGAAGCCAGGCAAAGTCCTTCTTGTGGTGAAGCCCAAGTGTGCAGCTGGTGCAGTCCTTCTGAGTGCAGGGTCCAGGTGCAGGCCAGGGGTCCAGCAGGGCAGTCCTTCTTCTTCTTTAGTTCCTTTCTTGTTGAATTCTGGAGGGGATCTGAGGTGTGGGTGCAGGTCTGCCAGTTTTATCCTTGCTCCTGGGTGAAAAGCAGGGGGGCCCTGGTTCTCCAATCAGGGACAGGGTCGTCCCCCTGTGATGACCACTTCCTGGGAAGTGTGGCAAAAATCCATCCCAGAAGGCAACAGTCTCTAAAAATCCAAAATGGATGAATCTGATTTTTGGAGGTTACATCTGGCTGAGCCCACCCACTGGTGTGGCTAAAAATCATAAACACACCCCTCTCCTGCCCTCTCCTAATCTAATCAAGGGGGCACCTAATTGTCTGGGGTTGCAGGATGTGGGGGTGTTGTTGGGTGCTGCAAATGTCCTTCTCTGCCTTTGGAGACCAGTTTGGCAGCCCTCCCCCTTCCTGCCTCACCATCTGCTGAGTGGAGATTCTCTCCCCCAAGCACATTCCTTTGTGTGAAGCCTGGCCACTTCACACCTCATCAAGGCAGCCTGGCAGAAGCTGCTGCAGGCTGGCCAATCAGAGCACAGCAGCAAAAACAATGCAGAGCTGAAATTGGCAACTTTTTAGGTAAAGTCTAAACTTTTTACCTGGACAAGTTATATTAAATCCAACAACTGGAAGTTGTGGGATTTATTACAACAATCAATTTGATACCAAATTCTTGGTATGTAACATTTAAGGAGACTTTAAAATTTAAAATAAAGTCTGCCCATTCTAGCCTATGAAGGCCATTTACTTCCATGAGGGAAAAACGAATTTGGCTGTTTTTACCTCACCAGGGATTATAAATCTATTTTTATAAAGTCCCTGCTTATAGTTACATGGCACCCAGCCTTAGGGGCACATAGGGCACACCTTAGGGGTGACTTATATGTAAAAATAAGGTAGTTTAAGACTTTGGAAGCACCTTTAATTCCAAAGTCGAATTTGCATATAACTTTAATTTAAAAGCAGCCAGCAAGGCAGGCTTGCTTTTAAAATGACACTGGGCACCTCAGCAATGCACCTAGGTGTGCACCACCTATGCTGTGGTCCCTAAACCTACATGCCCTACCATATACTAGGGACTTATAGGTAGGTTAACTTAGCCAATTATAATTAGCCTAATTTGCATATCCATTTTACACAGAGCACAGGCCCTGGGACTGGTTAGCAGTACCCAGGGCACCTTTAAAGTCAGGAAAACACCAGCAAAAAGTGGAAAATGGGGGCAAAAAGTTATGGGGCCTCTGCAATCAGCCCTGTTTTCTCACACCAGTCTTCTGCACTCATCTCTCATTGGTGATCACTGTTTCCAGGCGGTAAGACGGTGTTTGGACATTTCCCAACACCGTAATTGAGAATCTTCATATTCTTGATTTTAATTCTTAAATGAATAACAGATTACTTGTGCGCTGCCATTTTTTGACATTTGTATGGCGGTTTTCAAATAGGGAGGACGCGCAATTTATTCCATAAAGATTTGACTTCGTTATTACATTATTGTTCATTGCGCGCTGATATTTCTTGACATTTACATGATGTTTTACGAGTTGGCAAGACGTGCAACTCGTTTCATGCGCATTTAACTTTGTTGTTCATTGCGCGCTACCTTTTCTTGACATTTACATGGTGGCATTCGAATCGGCGAAACGCGCGATTCACTTCTCGTGTGTAATTCATGCTGTTCATTGTGCGCTACCATTTTGTGGCATTTACATGGTGGCATTCGAATCGGCAACACGCGCGATTCTTTCCTTGAGTGTTTTTTCATGTTATTCATTGTGCGCTACCATTTCTTGGCTTTTATATGGTGGCATTTGAATCGGCAAGACGCGCAATTCTTTCCTCGTGTATAAATAATGTAAGTTACTGTGCGCTGCCATTCTAAGACATTTTCTTGGTAGCATTTCAAGTTGACACGTCGCGTGATTTATTCCTTGAATCTACGTTGTGTGATTTCATGGTGCACAAACCTTTATGTTGTTTAATACTCATATAAAAATCTGCAGTGTACGCAATTTACTTCCCAATGTTTTTTCTGAGATGAACACAACACAATACCAGAGTTCTAGAGGTAATTCTGTGTGTTCCTGATATGTATTCCTAAAAGGAGATTCATATGGTTGTTTAGAAATTGCTCAGAGTGTTTCCTGATTCTCATGCTAAAGAAAGTACTTGAATCTGAAAGTCCTATTTAACTTTTCCTGTTTCCTCCTCAGGTATTCGGTCATCTAAAGTCTAGTCAGTTTTAGGATTATTCTAGGGTTGTTCATGTTTTTCGGAAAAGACGAAGCTTAGAGTTGTAGCATGGTACTGATTTCATGAGATGTAATTTTGATGTTGTGTTTTAACCTTTTGCTTCCTACAGGTCTCCTTCCCAGCTGTTCCAGTCCTAATCCCCTTTTCCCCACTTGGACTCTCTTAGACTCTGTGATAAATCTAATCAGAGTATTGGAGCTGTCTTGTGGTGGAAGTGTTGGGAACGTGCACGGACCCCGAGGATCTGGTGACTCTGACAGATCAGCAAATCTTTTATAACAGTCCGGGCATCAGCTGACCGATGTGGCCATACCCACAGGAATCTAGAACAGGAATCTACAGCTACTAAAATGTATTTGTATGCACCATTAGGCTGTAAGGGACCACAATGGTCTAGGTACACACACTGTAGTGGCTTGTTGGACACTAAGAGGGACATCTGCGGTGGGTGCTTGATATTAGAGCCCTTGATCTGCTGGCAAATGTCACAGCAAAGGACATACTGCTTTCTTCGTCTGCATAGACCAGGCCACCAGAAGCGTTGCTGTAGGAGTGTTATCGTGGCCTGTATACCAGCATGTGCAGAAGCGACACCCTCAAGCGCTGCTTTAATTAAATCTAATCTCTGGTCTTCATTGGGGATCACTCGATCTCCAACCCCAGGAATCGTTGTGTAAGCACTGATATGGTAAGTATAGTTTGTAGGGTATCCTTTCGGAAGGGACTTGCCGGCAGCCGAAGCTTTAATGGCAATCAGTATTTCATTATCCAATCTCGTCTGAGAACCAGTCATTGCAGCCACAGAAGCCGTAGCTACTGATGCTTTGGCCGCTTCATCAGCCAATGTATTACCGGTAACGTGTACTCCTACACATTGGTGTCCCAATGTATGGACTACATGGACACACAGTAGCTTATCCTTAAGATCAGCCACCCTCCCCCACAATGCCTTGTGTTTAATGGTGTTCCCTTTAGAATCTCTAAGCCCGTTCAGTTTCCAATGATTGAGATATTCATTGTATGACTGGACGCAGTAATATGAGTCACAGTCTATCAAAATCTGACTTCATGTCTCAGTATGTTCGAGCGCTAGGTATTGTGAGGGTGGAAAACTCCATCTTCCATCACTCCGCTCACGGCTGCGCTGGCTGCCGAGTATTGATGTTTAGTACCTACAGCCGGTTGCACCGAACCATCAGTGTATATGACAGTATGGTAGCTGTCTAGTGGCAAGATATTTAGAGGAGCAGGGTACCTTGTTCATACTGGAGAAATTCTTGTGTCTGAAGTTTGGGATCGAATATATGATCGACATCAGTGGCGGTCAGAGACGTTGTCCATTGAATCCAACGTGGATGTAATGCTTTAGCATTAGGAACGCTTGCTTTGGTGACAGCCTCTAAGGCCGGCACCGGGGAGACAACAATAATACGTTTCCCCTGGGCAAGTGGCCTCTCTTTTATGACAGCCATCTGAACTGCCGTCAGAATCTTTTCTGTAGGTGCAAAACGCTGTTCAGCATTTGAGCATAAATGTGATTTATATGCTATGGGTACCGTATCATCCTCATTGAAGGTAATATAAGTAAATCCAATGGCACCAGCAATTATTCTGATGACTAAGTTTGTTTTATTGTCACGTGTGTGTAAGTGTTTAGCTTCTAGCATGTCCTGTTGCATGTCCCTAAGGATGTGTGTGTGTTCAATTGTCCATTGTCTGATAGAAAAATTGGGCTGAACTAAGTCATAAAGTGGCTTGATGCGTTCTGCATAATCTGGAATATATGTTCTGCCAAAATTGAAGAAACCCAGTAATGACTGCAATTTCTTAAGTGTGTTTGGAGGCTGTAGTTGAGCACACTTCTCTAGAAAATGCGGGGCCAGGCTCTTCCCCTCGTTTGATAGCTCATATCCCAGGAATAATACGCTAAGAAAGGCTATCTTGCTTTTTTTTAAATTGAATTTGTAACCGAGGTCTGCAAATCCCAAAATGATCCGATCGACCCTCGCAAGATGAATGTCAAGGACGTCGCCAGTGAGATATATGCCATCCACATAGGACAATGCCTCGGAATCAATATCATGTAATATTGATGTTACGCGGGCTGAAAATAGTCCTGGGCTATTTTTATAGCCTTGAGGTAAACAACAAAAGCGTTTCTGAGAGCCAAATGAGAATGCACTCAGGTCCCCACTTTCATGTGCTAAATTCTGGCAGAAGAATCCATTAGATATGTCTAATGTTGTTTTATATTTTTTACGCACTATATTGTTTATCAGTGCTGGGCTGTGTGAATTTTGTATAGCATACGTACGTGTATGACTATTTAAGTGTCTATAATCAACGACGACTATTCTATATGAATGGTCTGGCTTTGCAACAGGGAGTAACGGATTATTCATTGCAGATGTACAGGGCTCAATTACTCCCTGGTACTCAAGTTGGGTGAGGATTTCCTTCACCGGAGCTTTTGCTTCATGTTTGACAGGATATTGTGGCTGCGGTTGGGGTGTAGACCTAACAGGAATAATATGACAAGGAGACTCCTTGTCTCAACCTACATGATTGCGGTATAGCACAGGTGCCTGCGCTAAAGCCCATTCAACAGCATAGGCTTCTTTTGCTGCTTCCGGAACAAGATCGGAGAAAGAAGGTGAGAGAGCGCAGCTTATATAATCTATATTAACATAAAATGTTTATGAATTAATGTGTGATACTGCCGCATAAAACTGTATTTGTAATTTTGCTTAAACATGTACCTGAAATGTGACCACGGGGAGTGTCCGCCAATGTATACGTAGACTAATAATGATGACTAAAATGTTTATATTATGTTCAAATAAGTTTGTACTAATGATTGCATTATTGAATCTGTGCTAAAATCCTTATAGGCCTTAAGTTAGCATGAGCCGGAGCTTAGCTGCTTGGCTCTCATATTAAATGTATTTTTCTATCTTGCAGTGTGCTGACTCACAAAAGGACATGACCCCGTATGTTTTTTTTCTTCAAACTAGAAGACAAATGTAACCATGTTAGATCCGTTCCCATAGCTTTTCCTTGCTTGCAGAATAAATGTTAAAAACAAAATGAAACAGTGTAGATTAATGTAATGTACAAGGTCATTCAAACCGGTGAAGACAATGAAGTTACTGACCAAAGGATGAGCAAAGAATTACAGAAAGATGAAATCATACCGGACGTGCCACCTCTGAAGACGTCAATTATGGAGACCAATCAAAGACTTGTAAAATAATATGGAGTGAAGAGTTAGGTGACCTAATGTGTTTTCTGATAGGTTAAAGATAGTGGGGTATAACAAATGTCCAATTAAATCTTGGGGAAATGTACAATGGAAAAGGGATAAAAACCCATGTCACGGGGAGTTATTTAGAATTAGGTAGGGAATGCTATTTATTTTATCCAGAAATTTTGTCACTCTGCTTGGTGACTTGTTGCTTTACTTAAAACCATCCTCGCCCTTAGATTTGTCCATGTTACACTTTACCTCCTTATGAGGGAAGTGCCCTTTTTGCCCCGGAGCTGAGTTCTGACAGTTGCCGAGTTGACTGATGTCCTGAAGACGAAGACTGAACCTGTGTGCTGACCTAAACTTTGGAGGGTAATAATGACAATGCAATTGTGATTTGTCTGTTTGCTTTTCCTTTCTAGGTACCAACTGCTTACTTTTGACAGAGACCATAGTTAGATGTTTTCCAAATTGGTGTTCTAAATTGTTTTGCATGAAGCCCAACATGCGAATGCTAATCAGTGGTTAGGACAGGTGTCCACTAAACTGATGCAAATAGACAAACAACTGAATCTATGCTTTGTTGAACTGACAAGTTATTGATACTCTGCTAAATTAATCTATGTTCACGCCGTGTTATGTTCTGATGTTTGTGATTCTCGCTTTAATGAAATCTTACCAAAGTTGCCATATCGTGACTATGCTTTTATGTTTCTTGGTTTTGAGATTGACGTACCTGCTATTACATTTGTAACCAATAAGGAATAAAACTCATAAAATTTTACTAAACTTGTGTGATTATTCATGACTGAAAGGTCATGGTAGTGTTTTGAATTTATTAATGACTTTGACTAAAGTGAAATGTATTGTTGTGATAAATATTGATGACATCATAGACGTATTGATTGACATATTGATTAGCTATCTCGTCCTAAGGTGTCTCTCAACTGGGTCAAAAGATTCATTGGCCTAAAACGAGTCCTGATGTGTAATAAATTATCATAAAGGGACGCGTTTGCAGTCCTGGTAGCAGAGCGACGGTTTGGCCCTTTGGGGCCCTAGGACGGAGAATTATTGTTTAAATTGTTTTTCTGAGATAATGCAAATTGGAGGTATGATGTGTTTCTAAATTCACCATGACTTTCCCGGGATCTCGGAGCCTGCCTAAGTGAGTTGGGAATGTTCTCGGCATTCTAGTACGTGTAGTATAGGATTTGCGCTTGCTCAGCTTATGCATTTTGCAGGTGATTTGTGAAGTTTGTGCGTACCTAGGCCAGGTAAATGCTGTTTTAGTAGGAGTGGGCGTACTCCACAGTATGAGAGTAGGGAAGTTGGCGTACTTCATATGAGTGTGGCGCTTTGTGCTCAAAATTATCCACGTGGTTGGTTGTTCATGTACGGACCCGTCGTGGTCTAAGACTCCGGAGTATATTGACAAGTGTAGGAGACACTTGGGTTTATGTTGTGATTTGTGCAGTTTAATTAGGTCAATCGGGCGTGGTTGACAAGTCGAGTTTGAGTCAAACTGTATGTATGAAACCTTCGATGGAGATTTGGCAAGTTCTAAAGTGCACTAGAGCAAACCATTGACAAGTCGAGAGTAGGATTTGCGGGTCGAATTCTGCTTGCGGGTGTGGGAACTGAGAAGGAGAGAGTAGCGGCCAAGGCTTCAAGTGAAATCTCTGTAAAGTTCTGAAGCGAATGTGTTACCTTTCCTGTAGTAAACCGGCAAATTTGTGTTGTTGTTGTTGCCAAAGTGCTTGCAGTAATTTTTTTGCATTAGTTTGGTGTGAATACAGTGAGGGGTGGACGAGCCGCAAGACTTTGTCAGCTGCAGTGTGTGAGTGTGACGTCAGTGGTGCAGTGCTGAGATAGGTCAGTTGTCGAGAGGGGTCGCGCACGGATTGGCTGCCGTCCGTGAGAGGCAATAGGTTGAGAAAGGTGGGTGAAGAGTGTCCTGGGAACTAAATTCACTTCTTGATTAAATACAAACAAAAGAAAGACGTAAAGATGAACTTTGTCAAAGCTTTTAAGAGTGCTCTGAAAGGAGACACATTCATTATGGCGAGTGAAGGGGAGCCTACACCACCTGAGGGAACTCCAGCTTACATAGTCATGGAGGAAAAAGGTGTCGCACCTTGTTTATGGATGAAACAGTGGCGCAAATTGACAGAAAAGCAGGGATGTCTGGCATTCCCAGAACACGGGACGTTCAATACGAGAGTTCTAGAGAATTTAAGGTGGATGTTAAGTGTACAAAAGCCACCTCCGAGGCCAGCTCAGTATGAGGCTTTAGCAATTTGGGATTTAATGGCTCTTAAACAGAGACAAGAAAAGTTCCAAAGAAGACTGAAAAGGGCAGAAAAGACTCTAGCAGAAGCTAGGTGGGATAGTGAGATCAAAATGTGGAGACTGGGAATAGTTGACGGATTAAAATTGTTCCCAGCAATAACACAGGGAAATGAGACGCAGGGAAAGAAAGCCACATGTAAAACAAACAAAGACTCTAGTAAGCCTAAAGAAACTAAGAGATCTTGGGAATAAGAAGATGATTCAGATAACAAAGAATTTCTAAATCAGTTATTGCATGATCGCCCGCCACCTTATGCGGTAAGCGACAATGTCCCGAGCACTAGTGCGGATCCTGGGAACCAGACGCAGGAGAAGGGAGTTACCGATACAGCACAGACTAGTGATACGGGGTTCGATACAAAAGGGTGTCAGTGTACTAACTGCGCCAGACATGCAGATACAGTTGCAACCTCCACCGTAGATACAGAGAATCTATCCAGACGTCCCAGTACTAGAGAGTACTACAAATCTGATAGTGTCGCCAGACCTGATATATACAAAATCAAGGTTAGTGCAGATTGAGCCGACTCTGCAATTGCTGCTCCAGCCGCAGCCACAACTGATACCGGGATATAACCCAGCAGCAGGACCTCCATTAGCACCTGCCCCGGCTTCACTGGATCAGACCTTTGGAGTCGCTGCTCCACGAGGTTTGGGACCAGGTCAGACACCAGCTGCAATATCATTGCCAATTACTGTTGGTCCACCGGTGCCATTGTATGCACAAGGTAAGCCAGGTGTTTGTGATCAGGGAGTAATGACCCAAGATGCAATAAGAGGAGGGTCCATAGGAAATCCCCAGTTAATGGCCCCAGGAGAGCAAGCGGTCGAAAGACCAAGGTCTTTGTTAGACCTTAACCCGGTTGAAGCACCGTTGGAGGCAATGAGACAGGCAGGGCTAGGAGTGCTAACCCCATAGACAATAAGTATGAATGCTTCACAGTCGCCAATGATGCACGCAGGGAACATTTCATTGCAAGGTTTTACGGTACAGCAGTTGAATGAATGGTTAGAGAAGACCTATGCTTCACAAAAGACTACAGTAACTGCAGTGGAACCGGAAAGGTTAGGGAGAGATGAGTACCTGAACTTTGTGAGACTGGGCGTGGAAGCTGCTGAATTAGTGGAAGGAACAATGGGGGTAAACAGATTAGAGTCATACACCGAAGCAGAATTGAGATACCGGTGCCCTAAAATCACTAAAGAAGTAGGTAAAGTACATCAGAAATTAGCGAACCTGGCGGACAAATACAATATTGATATTGAGAATACTAAACATTTGAAAAGAAGTTACAGCTTAGACTTTGATTCAAAAGACTTCGAGCATATGAGGTCTGCCGGAATGAAAGCGCATTTAAAGGAAATACTGCAAAGTGCGCAAATCTGGGGAGCTTTAGAAAAGTGGGAAGGCAGATGGGCAAAGAAAAGAGACAAGGAGACAGGTGACAGTCCAGGATCGAGTAAAGCAAAAACTTCACCAGATACGGAATCAGTAAAGATGTTACCCATGAGAGAAACAGCTGTTGGGGCTGTAATACATGTACTGTGGTCCAGGGGAGACATTCTATCTTTTACAAACGATTATCCCAGGTTAAGGGAGAAGCCGATAGAGTGGTCTCAGCAAACAGATAGGTTTGTGAAGCTTGCGAAGTGTCTCTGGGAAGACCTGAATACCTTGTTTGAGATCATTGTTCCGCCCGATTTATGGCTTGAGTGCAAGAGAGGGGTAGACTGGCCGACACAGGAGCTGGCAAGGGATAAGGTGACTGGAGCACCATCCGAGGAGCTGATGAAATATTATCACAAAGTGATTGAATTTTTGAAGCAGAAAGTGTCGGCGAAAGTGACTGATTGGCAGAAAATCGACCGGACCTCACAGGAGGTTAAAGAATCTATACATGCTTACTATGAGAGATTGTTGAAGGCATTCAAACATTACAGTGGTACTGAGACTATTGAGCCGAAAGACATGAACCATCTCGTGTTCAGATTTGTTGAAGGGCTGAGCCCAGAGGTTAGCCAGATGATTAAGAATCATTTGATATGTTGGCAAGCGAAGCTGATTGATGAGGTGTTGCAGTATGCGAAATACTGTAGTGACGAGATCGAGCTAAAGCAGAAAATGTTGAAGGAGAAAGTGATGGTGATGCAGATAAAGGCTGCGCAGGCAGGGATGCAGGGAAGTGGAATTCAGCAGATGATACAGCAGCAACCGCAAGGGAATGGTGTGTTTCAGGTACAACCGAGAGGTCGAAGTCGAGGTTTTGTGAATCGCGGTCCAGATTTGAATACTGTTGTGGTTCAAAATGATGTGCAAGGGATGAAAAAGATGTCACCATGTCACGCGTGCAGGGGCGTGGGGCATTGGAAGCGGGAATGCCCAAATGTGGTGCAGGATGGTGTCGTTCAACAAAGCACTAATGTCGGTACATTACAAAATATAAGAGGTCCAAAATCGAGAAATCAAAATCCGAACTTCCAAAATAACTTGGTTCAGATGCAAGGGCTACAGCCTATGCAGCAAATGCAAATGCTGCGTGTTCAACCAGCGCAAATGCAGCAAGTACAACAGCAGGTTCCCATGGTACTTAGACAGCAAATGCAACTACCATTAGCTCCAATGGGACAGCAGCAGGTAATGCTTCCTCAGCAGGTCACAGGTCAAGTGATGAGCCAAAATAATACAGTACAGCAATTCCCATTGCCTGGTGAAGATGGAATGAATGAGGAATGGTCAGATGACAGTTCAGACAGCGAAGAGTGCAGGCTTGCAGCGTCCCTGTAAGTAGATCAGAGGGGACCCTATGTAGAGGGAAAGATAATGGGTCACAAGGTTTCATTCTTGGTTGATAGTGGAGCTACACGCTCCACAGTCAGGAGTGCAGAGGTTCCGAAATTGCCACTTTTGGACATTTGATTGAGAGAGGGCCCAGGAGAATAGCAAAGGAAAGGGTAACTGCTATTTTGCAAATGAACCCCCCGACAACAAAAAGAGATGTCAGGATGTTTTTGGGAATGGTGGGTTACTGTCGCCAGTGGATACCCAATTTTTCAATTATCTCAAAAACATTGATAAAGCTGACAGGTAAAGAGATTAAGGATGAGCCGTATACCATAGCCTTATCCAAAGAAGAGCTTGAGTCATTCATGGAATTGAGAGAGTACATGTGCAGGGCACCAGCTTTGGATATGCCTGATTACATGAAACCTTTTCTACTGTTTTGTAATGAACATGATGCTTGTTCTTTGTCTGTCTTAAAACAGGTCCATGGAGGTGCAAACCGCCCTGTAGCATTTTTGCAGCTACCTTGGACCCCGTCGCAGCAGCCTTACTGGGTTGTTTGCGTGCAGTTGCAGCAGTTGGTCAAAGCCTCACACAGTGTGAAGGCATAGTGATGGGACATCCCTTGACAGTAATGGTTCCACATTCAGTTGAAATTTTGTTGACTCGAACCAAAACTCAGCACATGACAAATGCCTGACTTACCAGATATGAGACAATTATTTTGGGGTCGCCCAATGTTTCACTGAAGCGATGTACTGTATTAAACCCGGCAACTCTACTTCCTGTTGAGAGTACCGAGATGAATAATGAAGAGGAAGTGGAGCATGACTGTCTTGAGGTAACAGAACTATGTACCAAGCCCGACCTGATATTCAAGATAGGCAGTTAAAGGAAAGTGACTGCATTATGTTTGTTGATGGATCCTGTTTGAGAGACTCAGTCGGAATGCTGATAGCCGGTTACGCTGTATGTACCATAGCTGGTATTGTTGAAGCTTCCTGGCTCGAGAGAGTGTATTCCACACAAGTGGCAGAGTTAATTGCCCTTACTAAGGCATGCCACGCAGCTGAAAATCTGAAAGTCACTATCTATACTGACAGCAGGTACGGATTGGGATTGTACATGATTTTGGCCAATTGTGGTCACAGAGAGGTTTCATGACCTCTTCTGGTTCTACTGTGAAAAATGGTGAACAAATTAAGGATTTGTTACATGTGATTCAGTTACCTCTCGAAATTGTCGTGGTGAAATGCAATGCTCATGTTAAGTCACAAGACTTTGTGTCCATGGGAAACTGCTATGCAGATCAAGTCGCAAGAGTTTGCGCATTGAACTTTATATCGTTCAAGGATCAGTGGGAATTGTTACCGCAAATCGAAAATGACACATGTTTGAATCTTGCATTAAGGGTGGTTGAAACACTAGATGAGCTAAAAACACTACAGGGTCGTTCTAGCAAAGAGGAATGCAATGCGTACAAAGAGCTGATGATTTGTGGGTCTCAGAGGAAGGGAAATTGTTTTTGCCAAACAGTCTTCTGTCACAATTTGCAAGGCTTTACCATGGACAGGGACATCTTGGGAGAGATGCAATGATCAGGTCATTCAAGATTGATTGGTTTAACCCAAAATTTAGACATGCCGCAGAGGTTACTTGTCATAGTGCATCATCTGTCAACAGATGAATGCGGGAAAAGGGACTGTGGTAACTCTGAGTCACATAGGGAGAGCTGGCGGTCCATTTAGCAAGATGCAAATGGATTTCATTGAAATGCCTGTTTGTGGGGGATTGAAGTACGTGTTGGTGATTGTGTGTGTTTTCAGCCAATGGATTAAAGCTTACCCCACACATAGAAAAGACAGTCTCGCAGTTGCAAAGCTGCTGCTTAGGGAACTAATACCGAGGTTCGGGTTTCCGGTCTCTATAGAATCAGATAGGGGCAGACACTTCGACAATGAGGTCATTAAGCTCTTGTGTGCCGCATCAGATATTGAACAGAAACTGCATTGTAGCTATCGCCCTGAAGCATCAGGATTAGTGGAACAGATGAATGGTACCTTGAAGTCGAGAATGGCAAAAATGTGCGCAGCTACCTATATGAAATGGCCAGATGCATTGCCCTTAGTGCTGATGTCGATGAGGAACACCCCTGATAAGAAGACAGGACTATCACCCCACAAAATCTTTATGGGTAGAGCTATGAGACTACCTGCAGTGCCTGCAAATGCTCTTGTGAATATCACGGATGATATGGTGTTGGAGTACTGCAAAGGTTTGGCTGATGTGGTTCGCTCTTTTTTTCACCAGGTGGAAGCTAACACATTGCCACCGATCAGTAATCCAGGTCACACCCTGCAAGCCGGTGACTGGGTGGTTGTCAAGAAGCATGTGAGAAAATCGTGTTTGGAGCCGCGCTGGAAGGGGCCATATATAGTAATATTGACAACAACCACTGCTGTGAAATGTGCAGGTGTTCAAACCTGGATACATGCCAGTCACACAAAGAAGGTAACATGTCCAACTGATGAGGAACATGAAGTTTCCGACTCAACAGTTCCAGAAAGGGAAGTCTCAGGAACCTGAAAATAGCCAAGAGGGAACTGAGACTGCAGGAGAGCCCACTGAGAACAGCCTAGTCCCTCAAACAGTAAACGAGTTTGAGAGAGGTGATAATGTGCCTATCTCAGTAGAGGCAGCAGGAAAACTAAATCAAGGAGAGGTTCTCCCAGAAGCAGACGGATATGGGTTAGAGCTTGAACCTGTTACAGATCCAGAAGAAGAAGAAGAAGGGGAAATAGTAGAGAGAGATCAAAGTACACCAGCATCCCCTGAGCCAGCTGCAGGTCCATCAAGAGAAAACACCATAGCACAAGAGGAGGGTGCTGTTCAGCTTCCTGAAAAGTCAAGCAGGAAAAATACGCATAAGGGAGATAACTGGTCAGAGAAGCAGGCTGCGAAAGAAAAGGTCGTACCAGGTGAAACAATAACAGAAGAAACCGATACCACAAGAACAGAAGATCTGAGTGAAGGAGAATTACAAAGTGAACGCAGGTTGAAAAGAAAGAGAACCGCAAATAGAAGGTACTCAGGTCCGGAGTGGGCATATGCAACAACATCTGAATGGCAACAAGAATTGTTAGCGTTCTGTTTTGATCGAGAAGTACCAGGCCAATACTACGGTACCTGAAATCAATCAGAGAAAGAGACTGTGTTAAAACTGAAATTTGAAAGGGAAAATAGAAAACTGAAAAGCTGAGAAAGAGACTTATAAACTACCGGATGCAACACTGATAACCTGATTTGACTTAAAAAACCCGATTATGACAAGCTGCTAACCTGAGTTGACAAAAGGGTCCTGGAGTGAGTGAAACACTGTAAATATATGCAGAGAGAGAAAGACTTTTGCATCAAGAAAAAAAAAAAGAGAGAAGAAAATAAAGTTTTTATATCATCCTCAAGTTGATTATTGTTCTGCTATCTGATTCTTTACAGACATGGCTTATAATAGAGGTAGTAACAAAAGGGGTAAGGTGTGTTGTTGGTTAAGTCTTATATTAGGTATTGTGTGTGCGATAATAGTTGTGGGAGTGATTGTGGGAATGGCATGGTTGGATAACAAAGTGACTAACAATGCTTCAAAACCTGAGACTACAACACTAACACCGTGGGAAAAGTTTGAGCAGGATACAAAACACTTGCATGAGGGAACTAACTCTGAAGGGGAACTTTACACTAATGTCTTCTATCGCTTGCTGAATGAGTATGTTGAGACCATAGATGCGGAAAACTGTTATGTGTGCACAAAGATTCCTTCATCAGTACAAGAAGGGGTCACCTATCATAGTCTTCCATCAACCCACGGGATAAGTTGTAGTTTGGTACTAACAAGATTCTATAATCAAGAGCATGTGCAATACTTCTATTCAAATTTGGATGTAGTGTTTTCTTTTGTACCTGTGATTGAGTTTCTGAACAAGTTAACTAAGGAGCATAGTATAAAATTAGTTAGAGGCTTCTTTGAACTGACACTTGCATTTGGGACAGCTTATGCACACCGCAATAATCTGACTTACTTATTGACACCCGTAGAGAAAAGCTTCTTAGATTACACCGATGATAGACGCAAAGCATTGAAATAAAGATTAGAAAAGGGACTAGAGAAACGCACATATGCAAATGATTATGCTTACACCGCAATAAAGACGCACGGCAAACTAGCTATAGATGCATTACATGTAGGAATGCTTTGTATATATAGGCCGAAATCTGAACATGACACTTTATTTGTGGGAACGAGTAAATGCAGGCATGTGTTTTTGTTTCAGAGTTCATGTTAAATGGACAGGATCCAGCGATCCCTGGGATCTATTATATCCGTGGACTTAATGCTTATTACCGTCTCCCTAAGGGATGGTATGGGACATATTATTTGGGAATAGCTTTCCCAAAGATTTACCAGATTGATGACTTAAAGCAAATACCTAAAACTTCTGAATTACAACATGCTAGACAAAAACGAGAGACAGCGGCTGCTGTCGTTGGTGACATATTTGGAGCCATAATTCCTTCAGTAGGGGTTATCTTAAACTCCATAAAGATTCGAAAGTTGTCTACTATTGTGGATAACATGCTGACAAATTTTATGTGGGCTATACTCCTGATGGATACTGAACTTGCTGCGGAGAGAGCTATGACTCTTCAAAATAGGCTTGCTTTAGACATCCTTTTAGCAAAAAGCGGCAGAGTCTGCAAGATGCTCAATGAGCGTCATTGTTGCTCAAATATACCGGACAATAGTAAAACGATTAGAGGTATGCTTACTGACCTAACTAAAGATAGTGCAGATTTGAAGAATTTGTAGGAATCTGGAGTGTGGGAGAAATTAGGAAAAGGAATTGCCAGAGTAGGGAGCTGGTTTAGCAATATTTGGAATGGGGTACTTGCAAAACTTTTATGAGGGGTCTAATAATTGTTCTGGCCTGTCTATTATGTTTATGGGGAGCATGTAAAATTAATGATAAAATAAAAAGAAATTGGACAAAGAGAAATAAAAGGAACGAAGAAATGAAAGGGAGAAAATGTTTAATGAAATTTGGGAAAGTTCACACAAGGGACAAGATTTTGAAATGTGCATTATGCGTAAAGTGAAAAATTAAGTGAAAGGTCGAAAAAGGGAAAGGTTTGTGTGATGACGAATGTCATCAGAGGAGGGACTGAGAGAGCGCAGCTTATATAATCTATATTAACATAAAATGTTTATGAATTAATGTGTGATACTGCCGCATAAAACTGTATTAGTAATTTTGCTTAAACATGTACCTGAAATGTGACCACGGGGAGTGGCCGCCAATATATACGTAGACTAATAATGATGACTAAATGTTTATATTATGTTCAAACAAGTTTGTACTAATGATTGCGTTATTGGATCTGTGCTAAAATCCTTATAGGCCTTAAGTTAGCATTAGCCGGAGCTTAGCTGCTTGGCTCTCATATTAAATGTATTTTTCTATCTTGCAGTGTGCTGACTCACAAAAGGACATGACCCCGTATGTTTTTTTTCTTCAAACTAGAAGACAAATGTAACCATGTTAGATCCATTCCCATAGCTTTTCCTTGCTTGCAGAATATATTTTTTTTTTAAAAAGAAACAGTGTAAATTAATGTAATGTACAAGGTCATTCAAACCGGTGAAGACAATGAAGTTACTGACCAAAAGATGAGCAAAGAATTACAGAAAGATGAAATCATACCGGACATGCCACCTCTGAAGACGTCAATTATGGAGACCAATAAAAGACTTGTAAAATAATATAGGGTGAAGAGTTAGGTGACCTAATGTGTTTTCTGATAAGTTAAAGATAGTGGGGTATAACAAATGTCCAATAAAATCTTGGGGGAATGTACAATGGAAAAGGGATAAAAACCCATGTCACAGGAGTCATTTAGAATTAGGTAGGGAATGCTATTGATTTTATCCAGAAACTTTGTCACTCTGCTTGGTGACTTGTTGCTTTACTTAAAACCATCCTCGCCCTTAGATTTGTCCATGTTACAATTTACCTCCTTATGAGGGAAGTGCCCTTTTTGCTCCGGAGCTGAGTTCTGACAGTTGCCAAGTTGACTGATGTCCTGAAGACGAAGACTGAACCTGTGCGCTGACCTAAACTTTGGAGGGTAATTATGACAATGCAATTGTGATTTGTATGTTTGCTTTTCCTTTCTAGGTACCAACTGCTTACTTTTGACAGAGACCATAGGTTTTCCAAATTGGTGATCTAAATTGTTTTGCATGAAGCCCAACATGCGAATGCTAATTAGTGGTTAGGACAGGTGTCCACTAAACTGACGCAAATAGACAAACAACTGAATCTATGCTTTGTTGAACTGACAAGTTATTGATACTCTGCTAAATTAATCTATGTTCATGCCGTGTTATGTTCTGATGTTTGTGATTCTCGCTTTAATGAAATCTTACCAAAGTTGCCATATCGTGACTATGCTTTTATGATTCTTGGTTTTGAGATTGACGCACCTGCTATTAGATTTGTAACCAATAGGGAATAAAACTCATAAAATTTTACTAAACTTGTGTGATTATTCATGACTGAAAGGTCATGGTAGTGTTTTTAATTTATTAATGACTTTGACTAAAGTGAAATGTATTGTTGTGATAAATATTGATGACATCATAGACGTATTGATTGACATATTGATTAGCTATCTCGTCCTAAGGTGTCTCTCAACTGGGTCAAAAGATTCATTGGCCTAAAACGAGTCCTGATGTGTAATAAATTATCATAAATGGACGCGTTTGCAAAGGCAAAATAACATCTTCCCCATGCGGGAGCTTGCAGACGTGTTCAGGTGGCCAGTCTCTTTCGGCCAATAAGATATCACTAGTAAGTTCATCCAAAAATATCACACTATTAGCTCCACGTCTCCTTCTATCTGAATTTTTAAATCATAAACCCTATCGGGGGGAAGTAAGCGGCCATCCGCTCTTTCAACAGCGACATAATCGCTAGTTGCTGTCGCATCCAGGTGATCTTTCAGACTCTGGTGACATATCGTGACGTCTGCCGCACTGTCTAACAGAGTCACTGCCCACGTCTTGTTCCTCACCAGCGTTCTCAATTTTACTGGCATTTTTAACTGTCAGTGCTGCCACCTTCTTCTTTTTAAACTGTGGCTTTTGCTGAGGAGTCTTTTCTTCTTTTTTAATGGTAGACTGTTGTGAGTCTTTCTTTTCTTTCACGTATACCGGACGTCGATCTTGACGGCCCCCTCTCTCGTTATGTCTATCCGGTGCGTCCTGAAAGGAACGAGAGGGACGTGAATCAGTATATCTGTCTGGAGTTTTAATGTTCTCCCTATTTCTGAGATTATATCTCCTTTCGGAGTTCTCCGGGTATGGAGAATCAGCTCTTTCTTTCTTTGAAATCTTTTTGTTTGTCCCAGCACTTCTTAGAGCCCTCTTGTGCCTGCTTTGTACCCTCCTTGTGGGTGGTAGCTTGCAACTCCAATTTTTTACGTTTGTCTCCCAAACTATCCCGTCCTATACTAGTATAGATATCAGAAATTATTTTCGGTAGCTGTCTCTCTTGTTCCTGGTGTGGAGTTTCCCAGAGACGCTGGCGAATTGCCAGTGCTACCGCTTCCCCCTTAATATTACTGAGTATTATTGAGGATACGGTGTCAAAGTTACGCATTAATTTCATCCCCAAATCCAGGGCTGGTGCAGCCCTATGCTCATTTTGTAATTGTTTGAACATTCCGGTAAATTGGCAAGTGTTGGGGTACCATGTGTGGTAGTATATATGGCAGCGAAGACTGTACCCCATGTGGCACAGTCATCCACCGAGGGAACCATCCCAAAAGGCAAGCACATAGTGAGCAACCTATGTTTTTCCTGTGGTCCCGTATGGGGAAACAGCTTCCAGCTGATACGTTTTCTGGCGGTGCTGGACGCGCTGGTGTTGTGTTCAATGTTCGCTTTACGAACTGGACTAATCGTCTATATAATGCCACTAATTCATTATATAAAACTTGTAGATCTGCTATTGGCATAGTCTGTACGCCTGGGTGAGGTGTGTATGTGGCAAACATAGGCCATGTAGGTCCATCATTACCTAATGGACCTAACCTCACTCTACGTAGTACATGTAGTAGGGCGCCTTTGAACCAGTTCTGATGCTCCTGGTATGTGAGCAATATTTCATGATACTGGTATGCTGGGTACCGTAAAGGTACGTTTGCAACTTCATAGGTGTGGAATGTGTTTGTTCTTTGGTCAACCTCAGGAAAGGTGACCCAACAGTAAAATGTTTCTGTTTGGTATGCTTCATTAGCTTCTATTATCAGAGTAACATCCCCGCCCTCATCTGTAAGGCCATGCGTTAATAAATGTTGTGTTAGTGCTTGTCTAGCATTTTCAGGAATGTCAATGGCGACAGCCATATTTGTTTAGAAAAAAACGGAACACCAAATATGGGTAGTAAAGTCCTTTTATGAGTTCGAGCTCGAACAACCTAGAGCTTAATCAGGTGTTACCTTTTCAGCTGAGGAGGATTCTCCCAAAGACCGCGGACGTCTCTGTATATTGGTACTTAGGGTACCTGTTGTCTGTGAGACAGTGATAGCCAGGGTATCCGTAAATTAGTGCCTAAACACCATCGTTGGGTGCCATGTTGTAGTTTGGACTCTTGCTCTGAGCAAGACTGCTGGTTTAAGGATGACAGTACTTTTGTTTGTAGGCGACTACGCCTTTCCTACAACAAGTTGCAACTGTTGTCCCAACCTTACCGGCTCACTAGCAGCACCTCACCAGAAACACAATAGTAAAAGGTGATTTAGGGCAGCCATTACGCATGGGCTCGAGAATAAGACATCTCAGGGAGTGTCGTGGTTAAACAGAGATTACCCCTTTCTCACAGATATATCATGTCTCATACAAACACAGGCAATGACAAAGATGCAGTAGAGTTTAAATAGTTTTTATTTAACATAACTGCAATTTGCAATAAGTTGCATGGGCTGCAATGATTAGGATAATGAATAATGCAAGAAACAGAATTGTGAAAACGAGAGTCATTATTACAAAGACCCCCACCATCTTGCAATAAATAGAAAAGACATACGAGATGTAATATGCCCTAATACCCTAATGTGAATGGCCTAACCTCCTACCTAGAGGAGAGCTGGGTTTGTTAAACCTAATCTGCCAATGCCATGTCCATGAGAGGAGCCCCCAACCCTCGTTACCTTGGAATGAGGTCTCTATCTCAGACTCCGCAAGGACACGAAGACTGGGTCAGCGTCAAGACGACTGCAGCATCAGTATCAGTGATGGTGGCGATGCCCTCTGGTCGGAATCCCTCTGATTATCTGTCTAAAGTGTGATGTATTTATATAGACCTACAAGGACCCCTGACGTAGGTGTGTTCCTAAACAATAGATAACAGACATGCTTGGGACGGCAATTAATATAAACAATCCCTCGAAAGTATAGAGAGGTAAAATCCCTAGGTGTGAACACCTACTGTTTGTTTTTCTTTGGTGCTTGAACTTGAAGCCTTGGCGCGTTGACACTGATAATGTTACCCATAACAAGGGGCCTATCTTTAAACAAGGCAGCCATCTTAGAAGAAATAAATAATTAAATGGGCTAAGACAGAGCAAGCTAAGTATGTTAAAAGTCACTAGGTGACGGGGCACGAGTCTGCAAGCCAGAGGCTAAGCTAACTCCTGTTATCCCATTAAAACAAACTAGGATTCCCTACAGTGGTGGTGGTGGTGGTGCTGCTGCTGGTGCGGGGAAGCTCCAGCCCATCCCCTGCAGCCTCGGACGGCTGCCCACTGGTGGTGGTGTTACTGCTGCTGGTGAGGGGAAGCTTCAGCTCATCCCCTGCAGCCTCGGATGGCTGCACATCCATGGTTGGTGGTGGGGGCTCCATCTGAGCCCCTGCCCCTGACTCCTTGCCCTTCCTGGCAGCAGCTGGGGCTGGCTCCTTGCCCTGCCTGGCAGCAGCTGGGGCTGGGTCCTTTCCCTTCCTGGCAGCAGCTGGAGCTGGCTCCTTGCCCTTCTGGGCAGCATCTGGGGCAGGCACCCTTTCCTTGAGGCTGCCTGGTGCAGGCTCCTTCACCCTCTGCACACGTGCCCTGGATCCTTTCCCACCATGAATGGGTGTGGAGATCACTGGGCCCGTGGACTGGGTGGCTGAGTGTGCTTGCCTGGGTTTTTGCCAGCCTGGCCAGATGTGAAGGACAGTGGTGGGGGAGGGTAGGGAAGAGGTCAAGTTGGGCAAGTAAAAGCTTTTTAGGGACATTGGGGTGGGAAGAGGGGGGAGTGGAGGAAGAAGGAGTGGTTGTCAGAGGTGTCTGCTAATTTTGGGTGCAGGTGAATGGGCTGGATGCAGTTGTGAGGTGGATGGCTGTTGGGTGTCTGAGTGCTTGTGTTTGTGTACTTTAGGAGGGGGGACAGCCACAGTGGGAGAAGCCACAGGGGACGTGTGCATGGCTGTTGTGGACGTGTCTGCCAGTGAGGTGTGTGTTCTGCTAGCTGTGGTGGTGATGCTGGTAGTGGATGATGGTGTAATACATGCAAGTGTGAGTGTAGACGCAACTGGGAGGGAGGTGGAGGCGGAGGAGGAGGGGGAGACAGTGGAAATAGTGGATGCTGGCATGTCTGCATTTGGATGGTGTTTGTGTGAGTGCATGTGGGATGATGTATGGCGCTTGTGTTTGCCTGTGCCACTCTTGTGTATTGTCTTGTGTGCATGCTCGTCTGCCTGTGTGCTTGGGATAGGTTGGGGTTAAGGAGAATTGGATTGGGAAGAGGAAGTTGGATGGGGAAGGGTGGAAACAGGAACAATGGCTGCCATCAGAGAGGAGGCCAGAACCTGGAATGATCTCTGTTGGGCCGTCAAGCCAGTGTGAATGCCCTCCAGAAATGTATTAGTTTGTTGTATTTGGGCTGCCAGCCCCTGGATGGCATTCACAATGGTTGACTGCCCTACAGAGATGGAGCTCAGGAGGTCAATAGCCTCCTCACTCAGGGCAGCAGGACTAACTGGAGCAGGGCCTGAGATGCCTGGGGCGAAGCAGATGCCCACCCTCCTGGGTGAGAGCGGGCATGGGCAACTCACTGAGGAAAGGCGGTGCTGGTACTGGGGTGGCGGCTGTACCTGCAGCTAGGGTGGTAACAGAAGTGTCTGCCACCACCAGGGAGCTTCCATCGGAGAAGGTATCAGAGTCTGAACTGTCCCCTCCAGTCTCTGCCGTGGTGCTCCCCTCGCCCTCCGTCCCACTGGTGCCCTCACTGTCGGAGGACTCTGGCTCCTGGGTCCTGTGGGATGCAGCTCCCTCTGTTGCTGGTGTCTCTGCTCCTCTGCCATATGATGCTAATGCACATAAAGGAAGGGTGACAAAACAAAAAGGGGGGAGAAGAGGCAAAGGATACACCTGGTCAATCGCTGCACCATACCACCGTTGGCGTCCACATCACTCTCAACACACAGGGAACAGCCCTACGCACTATGCATTGCACTACCAGTTATTTTGCTAGCCACCAAGGCATGGTGAGGGGCACACACCGCCAAATGCAGCACACCTGGGACCCACGCAGCCCTGAGCAGTTGTGGATGCCAACGAGCTGGGTAGCATGATTATCCCTTCTGGACCCTTGCCAACAGGGGACCTACTTTGCAATGTCAGGCCTGGGCTAGGGGCACCCACTGACACACATCCCCTACCCGGATACCTCCCTCCCATGCGTAAGTTGTAATGATGGGCACTGAGCTCAGGATAGGCCCAGAGGGGTCTCTGCCGTCTTCCATGCCCAGCATCTCAGGTCCTCCCACCATTTCCAACAGTGGGTGCTCTGCTTGCCATAGACCCCCAGGGTCTACACGTCCTTGGCGATGGCATGCCCTATACCCTTCTTTTGGTGGGCGCTGACCTGCAGAGAGAATACACACAGCAAAATAGTTTCAGTCAGACAGTCCTGCCTGTTACACTTATGGCCCAGCATACCCATTCACATCACCATTTACACACACATTGCCCAGCACCCAACCAATATATCTCCCAGAGGACATCCTCCCACCCCCCTTCACGAGGCCTTCACACATACCTCCCCATGCATTCATACCACATGCCTCTTGCTCACAGTGTACTCACCTGTTGGTCTGGAATCTCATACAGCAGTCCGTACTGGGTGGGACCCCATCCACCAGTCGCTCCAACTCAGCTGCGGTGAAGGCAGGGGCCCTTTCCCCAGTCACACGGGCCATGGTAGGTTCCAGACACAGGTCATAGCAGCACATGCAGTGTAGACCCTCTCCTGTTGAAGGTCAGGTAGAAAGTGAGGAATCAGATAGAAAATGGCAGTCACGTCCATGGCAGTGCATACCGTCGCCACCGGGATGTATTTCTATTGGCCCATGCACCCCATATGGCCTAACGTTAACCAATGAGGAGCTGCACGGCGGTTCCCGAACGCCTACCGTAGCGGCGCACAATGTCAGCGGAATTTCATTACTTCCATCTGTCCCTCCATACAGGACAGGTGGACACCATTTCGGGGGGGGGGGGAAGACCCTCGATAATAAATGCATCACAGTTAAAATTTGGACATACTAGACTAATCCCACTTACCAAATACAAATTGACATCATGCATTGCTCTGTTGTGGCTCCAGTGTTCAGTTTGTGACCGGCTCCTCACTCCTTTGTCCCTTAGATTGCTACTGCTGCAGGTGAATAGGAGATGGAGACATACCCCCGTGTACAGATGCCCTGGTGGACTTGGCTACAATGGAGGACAGGCGCATCGTCCTCACCTATAGACTTGACAGGGCCACAATCACAGAGCTGTGTGCTCAATTGGAGCCTGACCTGATATCTGCTATCTGTCACCCCACTGGGATCCCCCCTCTTGTGCGAGTTCTATCGGTGCTCCATTTCCTGGCAAATGGTTCTCTCCAAGTGACATTGGGCTTGGCAGCAGGAATGTCACAGCCAATGTTCTCAATTGTGCTGACCAGAGTGTTGTCTGCCCTGATTAAACACATGTATAGCTACATTGTATTTCCCCAGGTGGAAGATTTGGCCGCAGTGAAGGCTGACTTCTATGCAGTGGGAAATATCCCCAACATAATTGGGGCGATTTATGGAACTCATATGGTATTTGTGCCCCCATCACAATGAACCGGTGTACCTAAATCGTAGGAGTTTTCACTCTATGTATGTACAGATGGTGTGCTTGGCAGACCAGTACATCTCCCATGTCAATGCTAATTATCCTGGGTCGGTGCATGATGCCTTTATCCTGAGGAATAGCAGCATCCCAAATGTGATGGGCCAATTACAGAGGCACTGGGTGTGGCTAATAGGTGAGCCCTGGTTCCCACCCAGTAGGTGCTGGTGCATGGGTATGGTGTTTGCCATATGGGAGTGTGTAGCTAAATATTGTCCCTCAATGTTTGCAAGTGACTCTGGTTACCCCAACCTATTGTGGCTGCTGACCCCTGTGAGGAATGCCAGGACAAAGGCAGAAGAACGTTACAATGAGGCACATGGGCGAACAAGACGGATAATCGAAAGAACCTTTGGTCTCCATACGTCTATTTTTTCCAGGGGTGTTAATTGAAGTGCTAAGAAGAAGAGGGGCAAGTGCAAGGGGATGGGGTGATGATGGAAGAACGTCCAGGGTATTTTTCCAGTCTATTTGTAGCACAGGTGCATTGTACATGGGGACATAGGAAGGGGAGCGATGGCAGTTCAAGGTGGACAGGTTGACAGAGTGGGACACAAGGGTGACACTCAGGAAAGTCTAATTTCCTGGCGGGGGTCTTGGCAATAGTCTCTGGCTTCTGCCTGAATCGCAGGGAATGTTTGTGGGGTGGTTCTCCTTCTGCAGGGGGGAGGGGTGCTGGTGGCTTGGTGGTCCTGTGGAGGGGCCTCCTGTCCACTATCAGCAGCGGAGATGAAAGGCAGTTGAGATGTCTGGCTAGTGGCAGGGGCCCGCTGTTGTGAGACTGCCTCCCTCATTATCTTGGCCATGTCTGCCAGCACCCCTGCAATGGAGACCAGGGTGGTGTTGATGGCCTGCAAGTCCTCCCTGATCCCCTGAAACTGTCCCTCCTGCAGCCGCCTGTTCTCCCGCACATTGTCCAGGATCTGGCTCATCGTGTCCTGGGAATGTTGGTATGCTCCCAGGATCTCGGTGAGTGCCTCCTGGAGAGTCGGTTCCCTGGGCCTGTCCTCCCCCCTGGCGTACAGCACTCCTCCCAGTTTCCCTGGTGTCCTGTGCCACTGTCCCCTAAACCGTGTGCCCACTGCCACTGACCCCAAGTCCCTGATTGTCTTTGGTATGAGGTGTGCCCTGGGGTCCCTGTAGAGGTGGACACACTGCTGATTGACGTGTCCTGGTGACAGAGGTGTGAATACACTGGCTGGGTGCTGTGGTGGTGTTTCCAGATGGGGGAGGCTCTGTGGTGGTGTGTGAGTGTGCCTGGGTAACTGACTGTCCAGAGGTCCCAGATGGGCCAGGTTGGTCATCCAGATCCAGGCGACCAGAGTTGCTGTCATCACTGTGGGGGACTGGATAGTGCTGGCCCGTCTTCTCTGGTAACATTGGCTCGGATACCGGTGGGGATGTAAATGCTGTGCTATTGTGTCTGTGTGTGACATATTGTGCATCAGTGGGTTGCCCTATTTGGTTGAATATGCCCTGGCAGCTTTCACTTGTGTAAGTTTGTATGTGGTTGGCTAGCTGATTCTCTCTAGTGTGCATACTTTAGTGATTGGTATCCATGCAGGTCTGTGAGTGGTGTCCATGCATTAGTATGGCATGCAGGGATGAGTGAGATGTGATGGTCGGGGTGTGGGAGGTGGGGGAGTGATGGGATTGAGGGTGTGGGTATGTGATGGCATGCAGGTAGGGGGGTAGTAATAGTAGAGAGTTGACTTACCAGAGTCCAGTCCTCCTCCTACTCTGGCCAGGCCCTCAGGATGCAGGATTGCCAAGACTTGCTCCTCCCATGCTGTTAGTTGTGGGGGGAGGAGGTGGGGACCATCGTCAGTCCTCTGTACAGTCAGCTGCAATGGAATGTACCTTCCCCTGTGGGTCGTCAACCTCTTCCTGATGTCATCCCTAGTTCTTGGGTGCTGTCCCATGGTGTTGACCCTGTCCACAATTCTCTGCCATAGCTCCATCTTCCTAGCTATCAACATCTGCTGCACCTGTGCTCCAAATAACTGTGGCTCTACCCTGATAACTTCCTCCACCATGACCCTTAGCTCCTTCTCTGTGAAATGGGGGTGTCTTTGTGGTGCCATGGTTGTTGTGTGAGGTGTGTTGGTGAGGGTGTGCTGGGTAATGTGTTGGGGTGTGTGATGTGGAGTGTGTGAGTGGTGTGTAGGTGTGAGTAGTGTGTGGCTCTAGTTGTGTCAGTGGTCTTGGTGTCTCTCTGCTGGCAATTGAGTGAAATAGTAAAGGGTTGTGGGTAATGTGGGTGTGTGTTTTATAGTGGTGTGGGTGTGTGGGTGTCAGGTGTGTGTTATTTAAATTGACCAATGTGGTGTTGTTTTGTTTGTGTGTGTCCATTTTGAGCACAGGGGTATGTACTGCCAATGGTTTACCACCGTTGAATGTCCACCTTGGTGTTTCGTGGGTCATAATGTGGTGGGCGTTTTTCTGTTGGCGTAACGGTGTGGGTTTTGATACCGCCAGTTTATCACTGACCTTTGGTGTGGCAGATTTGTGTGTGTGGCTGAATTCTGTTGGATTGGTGTATGTGTGTCATTATATGGTGAACAGATATCCGCAGCGGTAAGTTGGCGGCTGTCAGTGTGGCAGTAAGCAGGATTTACTGCCAATGTCATAATGAGGGCCTATGTCTCATTTTTTGAGAAAGTCTTGCACAACCAGTTTGATGCAGTGCACCAGACACAGGACCCTGAAATGGCCACCCTCTGCCATGGCCTTGACTATGTTACTGACATTGTCCGTGGGAACAAATCCATTTTGGAGACCACTGGGTTGCAGCCATTCTCTCACCATGTTATTAAATTCATCCAAGATGTTTGCAGCTGTATGTGTTTTCTCAATTGGGCTTGGGAGGGATGGGTTTGGATTTGGGTGAGGTGGGCTTGTCTTCAGAAGTGGTGGGTTGGCATGTGGAAGTGGTGGGTTGGGGTGTGGAAAGGGTTAGTTGGGGAGGGGAAGGGATGGTAACATGTTTGGGTGGGGTGGTCATATGTTTGGGAGGGGTGGTCTGGGACGAGGAAAGGCTCAGCCCCAGGGCAACAACACATCCTTCTTGGGAAAGCAGGTAGGGTGCTAGGGAAGGAGCTGGGATTGGGAGGTAGAGTGAGTAGCAGTGTCTGTTGTGAATGTGTCTGTTGATGTGGTAGTGCTTGAGGGTCTGGTGTATGTGGTGCATGTTTTGCTTTGTGTTTTTACTGGGTATCTGTTGAGAGAGTGAGTGTGGGTGTTTGTGCACAGTATGTGTGTGTGTGGATGTGTCTGCTGTGCAGGTGCTGTGTGTGGATGTGGTGTCTGTGTATGTGCAGGTACAACTCTGTGTTGTGGTCGGTGCTGTGTCTGCGGGTGTGCTGGTGGAGAGTGAGTGTGCTTGTGTTGCAGTGGGTGTGGTGTC
Organism: Pleurodeles waltl; assembly: GCF_031143425.1. NCBI lineage: Eukaryota > Metazoa > Chordata > Amphibia > Caudata > Salamandridae > Pleurodeles > Pleurodeles waltl. Next base: position 574,372,216 of record NC_090449.1, on the reverse strand, counting down.
TGCTTGTGTGCTGGTGGTGAGTGCGGGTGCTTTTGTTGTGGTGGTTATGGTGTCTGTGGGTGTGCTGGTGGTGAGTGTGGGTGCTGGTATTGCGGTGGGTGTGGTGTCTGCGGGTGTGTCGGTGGTGAGTGTGGGTATCTGTGTCCTGGTGGGTGTAGTACCTCTGGGAATAGTTGTGGTGCTGGTGGTGGTGGGGTGTGTGGTGTCTGCATGTGTGTCTGTCTGAGGTTGTGCTGCTTGTTTAGGTTAGAGTGGGTGCAAGTAAAGATGTGTATGTTTTCTGGATAGGGCTGGGAAGAGGGATTTGGGATTAGGGACGGGTTGGGAGTTGGGGCACGGAGTTGGTGTGGGTAGGAGGCTGAGGTGAATGAGGAGGCCAAACCCTAGAATGACCACAGTAGGCCAGACAGGGCACTGTCAATGCCATCCAGGTAAGCTAGCTTCTGGGTATTCTGACCTGCAAGCCCTTGGATGGCATTCAATACTGTGGTCTGGCCTACACTGATAGTCCACAATCAACAGCCTCCTCATTGAGCGCAGCATGGAAGACTAGAGCGGTGGGAGGTGCCTGCAGTGAAGGTGACACCTGCGCTGTCTGGAAGACCTGTTGTTCTGGATAAAGGGATTTTGCTCCCGGCTGCTTATTACCATAGGTTATCTGAAGCGTCAGCTTTCAATGCTGCCTCTTAACAGGTTTGCAAAGCCAATACTTCACTTCCATTCTTGGCAGAGGCACACTGGCCAAGTACAGTGTCCTCACCCAATTCAATTGTTTATCTGTACTTTTCAGGAACTCATTTTTTAATTGCTTTCTGTCTTGGCTAATTGTCCATTTTCATTTGCACAGCTGCTCCTCCTCCCATTTTCATTTGCACAGCTGCTCTTCTTGTCTTTGGAATTTCTGCATAGGACACCATGTGCTCTTAATTATCTGTGCTTACGAAGTGAGCACAACTACAGCTGTGAACGGGCTGGTATATAAAGTCTGAATTCCTTAACATTTTAAAATGAGGGTGCCTATTTAAAGTGGAGTTTTCAACTGTGAGTTCACCAATAGCTACTGTGCTGTATGTAATGTTCGGTCACTAGTGAATTGTTTATAATAAAAAGCCTTGGGACCAACATAACTTTTCACTCTATTGAAAATGCGGACATCATGGATATGCAAATATTGTCGATGACGTCGCATCAACATGCTCCAGTTCATATTGAAAGGGAAACTCCTACTCTCCTAAGACCTAGAGATAGGACTGTGACGGAGGTGGAGATCAGAGCACTTCGAAATGGTGGCCATTTTGGAAAGGCGTGTGTGAAACAAGCACAGGAACATAGTGCTGAACTATGGAAGAATTACTAATAAGGGGCTGCACAGTATCGGTTTTGAAGAAGTCAGATTTATGGTTCTGCGAGTGTAATTTACTGCAAGGCACATGTTGTTCATTTAATGGACTAGTTTATCTGTTTCCTTTGGCAATATTGTAGAATGTGCTGTGCCTTTGTCCTTTTTATTAGTGCCTTTTAAATTGTCAAACTAGCCTCATGCCATTAGCACACACTGGAACGATCTGAAATAAGTGCCGCCTTGAAAAGGGACCTCAACACTTACTAGATGTATTTCTTACGTGATCGCTTCAAGAAACCATAAGAAATGGAATTAATTTCCCCATCAGTACACCTCCATGGGGATGCGCCATCACGAAGAAGCAGCAAAACCGGCTTTGGGAATTCACAAAGGAAGCGCTTCTCATTAGCTTCAGATGATGCGTGGATGCAGCAGCCAGGGAAGGAAAAATTCCCCACGGGCATAAGCCTTGCCCCTTCTCGTCCGCTAAACATTGGCGCAGGTGCATCTTTTTCTCATGCTTGTCCGTGTTCAAGAGGACATTGTACCGCAATGTCCTCCGAAGATGCTGTCCTGGGCTGTAAAGTATTTCTTGCAAGAACAGATACCCCGATAAGAGAATGCTAAATGTGTCATTACAGGAGAAGGCACTTTGAGCAGATTAGAAAAAGTAAGCAGGCTAAGTTGCGGTTTATAAGTTGCAAAGAACACATCATTTTTACTGCTTGTATATTGCAATGCTTGTTGACTGACAGAACAATCTACTGCGCTATCCAATCTCATCTCGAAGTTCTCTGGTCCTTCTCTCGTAAGCAGTGAAATGACCGCAATTTCTTAATTATTTATGTGAACGGCATCACATAAGAGGGAGGTGTAGACAACCGTCTGAAGCCACACTTTCTGACAGCAATGCAGCGCTTGACATTTAAGGCACATTTTCCATGCTTTTCAGAATCTAAAATCTGTTCTGCTGGAAGGGATAATTGTCTGCCTCTAGGCTTTATTGTAACTAGCTATTGTCCATTATGTGAAAATTCCAGCTTGCCCGGGTTGGCATAGACAAAAAAACTTAGAAAAGTTGTGTCCATTGAAGTTGCAATTTATGTATCTTTTTATTCAGTGAATGGAAATGGCTGTTTTAATAATTAAAACAGATTGGAGTATTTAACAACTGCACAATTACATGGGTATTATGTAGACACCTGAAGGGTGGCAAGTTCATAGCATTTTTGAAATGCTATATGTGCAGACATATTTTGGTTGAATCCTGGCATCTTTATCCAAATACAGACTTATTTGAGCAATAGATTGGCATAACTGAGTAGGACCCTGGCATAGTTAGCAGTAATAATTGAACAAAATGAAGACACATTCAGCACAGTACCCAGGCATATTTGAGCACTGTTCCTCTGACATCCAACAATGCTCCTAGCACACATCAGCATAATGATGATTTTAAGTTTAACCCAACACTAAATAAAACAAGGCATATTTAAGAAGAAGAGCTGTGTTGTGCTTGGTATTCTATTGGAATTAGCATGGCAAATATAAATCAGGATGCTAAATGGCAACATTTTCATTTTTTGCTGCACCTAGAGGAAGAAGGTAAATGGAAGTGCTTTAGTTATATGCAGGGCCACTGGAATTATATGGTAACAAAAGACAAAATTATGAGGCCGGATTGATCAGTTTATGTGGCAAGAAATGTCCAGTTATGAATTTACAATACCAGTTGCTCTAACTCAAGCAAATGCGAGACCTATTGCGTTGCAAATGCTTGTTTCATATGCCACCATGTGTCACCCAAAACAGTATTTGCCTTGTGATGAGGAATCTAGTGACAAACTTTAGCACAAAACTACATTCAAAACACAGCATCAGACAAAGTCTGAGAAATTTACACCTCCAGAAATCCTAGTCTACTCTGAATGGGTGTCAACCGTCATGTTGATGCCAAAGAACATTGATGCAAATAAAAAAGTTTAAACAACAAGAATAGCTATGTATGCAATAACTCATCCCCTTGGTGTTGCCACAATGCACAGCTACATTTTCTTCATGTCTAACGTGCAAGAGTCAGATACTATGGTTTACAGCACATACAGTGACTGAGGGAGATATAGGAGGGCTGCCATGTGTTAGTGAGAGCATGGTTTTGGGTGATGTATGAACAAGTGTGTGTCGTAATTGGACATACTTGTATGGATGATTGAGAGCTTGTGTCATTTAGATCGGCAGCACCGGAAATACCTTTCCCCATATGTGGCACCATGACATGCTTAAAACAAAATGATACTCTAATTCCAAAATATGACATTCACGCCACTGAACAGCATCAGCCAACTCCGAAACTTTGAAGATGCTACTCGGGATTTAGGTTTCTACCATTTTGACCAGGGCTGTATGGTTCTACTTAAAATATTGGTACAAGTGCTTACTAGCCAATGAAAGTAAGGGGCCTGCTTTTTGTCGCATTAAACCTGGAATTGTGAGCAACATGCACTGAAGCCTGTTCTTACAGGTGACTTTTCATTTCAATGAACAAACATTACTAACATCCTCATACAATAGCATGTGCCTAGCTAAATCATTCTGTTTAGTACCCTCCAATCCCAACACTTCAGTCATGAATAAGAAGGGGCCAAATAGCCTGTGGAAAATGAGAGAACAAGTTACATTGTTTAACATTTTCCACTCAAACATGCACCTGTTCCTCCAACGTCCCATACAGCTGGCTGTACAGGGACAGGACCTACCTGGTGAGGAGCTCTGGCTCCTCAGGAGAGAAGTAAGTGGCCCTGTCACCTACTTTGCACGGCATCCTGGTTCACAGAGGTCAGTAACAGCAGCAAAAAACAAGGAGGTCCTATTGGCTGCAGTGTAGGGAGGCAAGTGAGCTTTTTTTCAATATGCCACGTACAAATACATGGCAGATGCGATCCGTGACAGAGAATGACACAGCCATTAACTTTTGTGTGTAGCCGTTGCACATGTTAGCCTATGTCAGGGTCTGTCTGGAGTAGTCCACCTAAATTCTGTCAACTGCTGCCGACGGCTGTTGGATAGGCAATGTTGGAGGCCACCATTTTAGGGTGTGAAGCTGTGTATTGTAAAATTGCTACTGCATGACCAGCACTCAAAATGAAGGCTAGTGTCTATACAAATGTCAGACAAGGACAACACTGTTTTTGGCAAGATATGACACCTTGAAAAAGTGAACCATGGCAGTGTATGAAATGGATAGTGCAGAGGGGGAAGTAATACCTTCGTTGACTGTATTTTGAAAACAATTTATGTGCAAATAATAAATTTCAAATGTATTATTTGCACATAATAAAATGTAAAAAGTGATTTTTTAAGTAAAAAATATTTTGATAACATTGTGTGCACATGTATGACACAATGAGATTCCTAATGTTACCAAGACATAAGATGTGTGCTGATTATCAAAGTATGGTGTGACCATTTAAGCTAATATTTTCTTTTCCATACATGCAGACATTTGACCCCAAGCATGGGTCGAGGATGATGGCCTCAGGTCTTCAGACCATTTCCAGACTTTACCACCATGGAAGAAAAGGATGTTATTTAAATGTTTCTGTTAAGTAGGCAAAATATCCCTGGATTTGTGTCACCAGCTGGAGCTTGATCTCCTGCCTCACACCAGGAATACAACAGCAATAAAACCAATGGTGACACTCATGGCAGTACTTCAGTTTGTGCCCACTGTCTCTTTTCAATACACTGTGACAGTATCTGAAGGCATTTTCCAACCGACTATTAATGGTGTGCTACAAGAAGTCATTTCTCCAATGTTGATACCCATCAACAGATACATCTAGTTCTCATGTGACAACAGGATTTGATCACTATGAAGGTAGATTTTTTTGCTTTGGGTGGCCAACAACATGAGGTTGGAGCACTAGATGGCACACATATTGCTTTGGTGCCACCACACGCAAGGGAACAGGTCTACCCAATAAAAAGAACTTCCACTTCATCAACGTGCAAGTTGTCTGCTTTGCAGATTTGTACATATCAAGTGAGTGTGCTGCTTTCCTGGTCAACACATGTTTCCTTTTTACTACGGAACCCCTGCAAATATCACAACTTGTACCTGAGAGGGACTGGGTTGTTGGTTAGTACAATATGACTTGAGGATCATTTGCTTGAATCCTAGTTTAGGAAGGTACAATGGCTTTATATGATATTAATCTATAGATTTATTGCTTCCATGTTGAAGTCTCAGTTTATCCTAACAGACCATGGTAGTTAGCACCGCTGAGGAATCCAACAAAGCCATGGGAAGTCCACTTCAATGAGGCCCATGGAAGAACAAGTAGGCCAGTGGAGCGGGCTTTTGAGCTTCTCAAAGCCAGGTTTAGGTGCCTGAATGAGACCGATGGAGCCTTCTACTTACCCAATATTGTGTGCCAAATCATGGCTGCCTGCTGCATGTTGCACGATATTACCCTGTGACGGAACATTCCAATTATTGCAGAGGATGGAGACCGTGAAGAGCCACCAGGTGAAGATGTTGAAATGCCCAATGAAGATGACCGTGGTGAAGAATAAGGAACTGACCTACATCAAGATGTTATTAACCACTTATTCAACTGAGTGTTAGCTTACCTTTACATATTGGAACCTTCAGTGTCAGAACAACTTGTGACATAGTGAACTTATCAGTCTGCACTGATAAATTGGTAAGAATTCAGGGAAGTCCAATGCAAAGATGTTAATGGATCAGAGTTTCCCTATATTGAGTACTGTGGTTATTGACATAGATTAAATTTACTTGTGCTAAGTCTATGTTTCCGATTAGCTTATCACTTGAGTCAAATTGTATATGTGAAATCTTTAATTTCCCCTTGTTATTCTGTTTCAGGGCCCTTTACAATGTCATCTTCATTTGGACAATTCACAGTTGTGATATTTGCAATGATATGTTGCTGTTGGAAAGTACAAAGTGAACACGTTTTGGTCCTGGGACAGAAACCCCCTTAGGATGGACAGAGCTTGTACAGAGACAACTTGCACTGTGATTGAATGGATGTTCTTGAAACTAAGGGGGTCATTCTGACCCGGGCGGGCGGCGGACGCCGCCCGCCTGGCGGGAACCGGCAAATGGCCGCTTCGCGGTCAGAAGACCGCGGAGGCCATTCTGACTTTCCCGCTGGGGCGGCGGGCGCCCGCCAAGGGAGAGCCCGCCGGCCCAGCGGGAAAGGCCCTGCAACACAGAGGCCGGCTCCGAATGGAGCCTGCGGTGTTGCAGGGGTGCGACGGGTGCAGTTGCACCCGTCGCGATTCACTGTCTGCTATGCAGACAGTGAAAATCATGCTGGGGGCCTGTTAGGGGGCCCCTGCACTGCCCATGCCTCCTATGCCAGACCTTCAAAGCCCTTGCTTATTCACTAAAGGGGCGAAACACGTGTTGGCTGTTACTCTTCTGAATACTTCAACCTGATCTGTCTTCAACTTGGGCATTTGTCAATTGGACTGTAATTTTGCTGATTTTTGGAACTCAACATCTTCTTTAAGTTTGTCAAGAGCAAAATGGGCTCTAAATCAGTGGAACTTTTGGCAACTGTGGAATTTGAGAGACGCTTCGCTTTGCAGCTACTCACGATCTGTTTTTCAAATTTAATAAATGATTGCTGAATATTCACCAATACTATGTACAGTGTTTATAAGGCTTTTTATTAATATTAATTCTTGATGTGGGAACTCACCACTTATTAACCTAGTACTGGAGTTATTGGGAGGTTAAGAGTCCAGGCCTTCCGGTTTGAAGTTCCTACAACCTCTCCACAAGTCTGGCATTCTCAGGAAGTCTTTTGGCTGGACTCTCCCCTCTCTTTCGAGGATCAATCTGGTGGCGGCGTTCTGGATGTTTTGCAGTTTGTGGGTGAGTTTTTTATTGATTCTGGCATAGAGTGCGTTGCCGAAGTCCAGTCTGCTGGTGATGAGGGTGTGTGTGACGGTCTTTCTATGCTCGTGGGGGATCCATTTGAAGGTCTGGCATAGGAGGCAGAGAGTGCAGAAGCAGGTGGAGGTGACTGAGTTGATCTGATGGTTCATGCTGAGGTTGGGGTCCAGGATGATTCCGATGTTGCGGACTTGGCTGGTGGGGGTGGGTGGGTTTCCGTGGGTGGGTGGCCACCAGGAGTCACTCCATGCGTTGGGTTGGGGCCCCGGATGAGTACCGCGGTCTTGTTTGTGTTGAGCTGAAGGCAGCTATCTCTCATCCAGTTAGCAACTGCTTTCATGCCCTCGTGGAAGTTGTGTCTGGCCTTGTCTTGTTCGTTGGAGAGGGAGAGGATGAGTTAGGTGTCGTCGGCATAGGAGATGATGTTTATTCCGTAGCTTCTGATGATGGTGGCTAGCGGGGCCATGTAGACGTTGAACAGCGTGGGGCTGAGAGAGGATGCTTGAGGCACTCCGCAGGTGGAGGGTGTGGGTTCTGCGTGGAAGGGGGCAGGTCTCACTCGTTGGGTTTTGCCGGATAGGAAGGATTGGATCCAGTCAAGGGCCTTGTCTCTAATGCCAGCTTTGTGGAGTCTTCTTATCAGGATGTGATGGGAGACTGTGTCGAACGCTGCTGAGAGATCAAGTAGGATGAGTGCTGGCATCTCTCCCTTGTTCAGTAGGGAGCAGATGTCATCTGTTGTGGACAGGAGGGCTGTTTCGGTGCTGTGGTTTAATATAAATCTGGATTGGGAGATGTCGAGGATGTTGTGGCTTTCTAAAAATGTGGTGAGTTGGCTGTTGACTGCTTTTTCTATGACCTTCACAGGAAATGGAAGTAGGGCGATGGACCTGAAGTTTTTGGTGTCAGTGGGGTCAGTCGAGGGTTTCTTAAGGAGGGGGCTGATCTCGGCGTGTTTACAGTCATCGAGGCAGGAGGCGGCAGCTAGTGAGCAGTTGATGGTGAGGCGGAGCTTGGGGGAGATGGTGTCTGCAGCTCTGTTGAAGACGTGATGGAGGCATGGGTCCGCGGGGGCCCTGGAGTGAATGGACTTTATGGTTTTCAGTGTATCTTCGGTGGAGAGGGGTGTCCAGGTGGAGATTGCGGGTTTGTTGGTGTTGGTGGTTGGACGGGGGGGTTCTGCGTGTGGGTTGTCCTTGTTGAAACTGTCGTAGATGATCTTGATTTTGTGGTGGAAGTAGGTGTTGAATCTTTCGCATAGGTTCTGTGAGGGTGGGATGTCCGTTGTCTTGCTGTTGGGTTGGGCAAACTCCTTGATTTTGTTGAAGAGTTCCCTACTGTTGTGTGCTTGTGAGGAGATCCTGTCTTGGATAGCCTTCTTTCTAGTGTTTCTGATGAGTTGGCGGTGTGCAGTCTTGGTGGCTTTGAAGTTGCTGTGGGCTTCTGGGGATTTAGTGTTTCTCCAGATTTCTCAAGGCGACAGATGCGTCTCGATTCCCGGAGTTCAGGGGTGAACCAGTTGTCTCTCTTTGCCTGGGTGTAGTTGTTCTTTTTTGAGGGGGGCTATGGTGTTGGTGCAGTCAGTGATCCACTTGTGGAAGGTGCGTGCTGCAGTGTTTGGGTCATTGTTGCATGCGACGGTGGGTGCAGTGATGGCGAGGGCAGCGGTGAGCAGATTGGTGGTTATTCATCTCCAGTTTCTATGCAATTGCTGGAGTTGGGGTCTGGTGATAGTGGGTGAGTTGAAGGTGAAGCGGAAGAATCAGTGATCTGTCCATGGGAGTTCTGTGGGGTGGGTGAAAGTGGTGGAGGTTCCTGTAGTGAAGATGGGATCGAGGGTGTGTCCTGCAGAGTGTATTGGCTCTGTCATGATCTGTCGAAGTCCTATGTCGTGGAGGTTGTCTAGGAGGGATGCGGTGTTGGGGTCTTGTGATTTCTCGAGGTGGAAGTTGAGGTCCCCAGCAGGTTGTAGTTGGTGGCTGCGATGGCTTGTGCAGAGCTGAAGTCCGTGATGGAGTCAGCGAAAAGTGTGCGGGGTCCGGGAGGGCGGCAGATGATGGTTCCCCTAATAGTGGATGTCGGGCTGGTGTGTAGCTTGAAGTGGAGGTGTTCCATCAGGTTAGTGGCTTCTTTGGAGTCTTCAGAGTGTATGTTCAGGCGGAGGGTGGACCTGAAATGACACCGTGGGCTCACTTTGCTGGCCCACAGATTCCCCCCATGACCCCTACCCCCATTATCCCATGCCTTGGAGGCAGTTTGCCCCATCCCACTGGATCTGGCACAAATGGAGGCAGTGTTGGTGTTGTCCCAACAGCAGCCAGCACTTCGGGGCACACAATTGTTGTGACGTTCCTCTGTACACAGGAAGTGGAGGTATCAACAGGCTGAGCTGTGGTTGCAGCTGGGGTGGGAGGTGTAGGTATAGGCTGAGTGTGCTCGCTGGAGCTGTCTGCCCAAAGAGTCCAGATGGACCAGGATACTCCTGATCTTCCAGACTTGCAGGAGTTGAGTCTTTAATAAAGGCTTCATCCTGGTCTGGAGAGGCGGTGTCTTGAGTAGCAGACAGTGGTCTACTGGCCTGGGGTGTTGGACCTGAGAATGTGCACAAAACGAAATTAAAATCTGGTATGTACCTCAAATGTGTCTTTAGCTACAAAAGGGGCAACCTAAAAAGGCAAAATAGGATTGATAGAATGATTAGGATATTTTGTGATTTTCATTGTTTTACACATGCAGGCTGAATTACACAGATGCAAACTCCAGTGATTATGTTGTAGAGAGGTCCTGAAATGCAAAATGGTATTATGTGCTGAAGTCCACTCACAGCAGGGGCTGACCACAGCACACAACCCTCAAGGCTCTTCTGTGCATGGCCTTCACCCAGGCCATGTAACCCGAAACCCATCTCAAGCACCTACACTCCACAATGGCCATGCCAGGGGACCCTTGTCCCCTGTGCTGGTCATTGAGGTGGTGGGCATGACGCCTGTCTTTTCTAAGACAGGAGCCATGTGATTTGGATGGTTTTGCATCAGAAAATGCCTAAAGTTATTTTTTGGTGCAAAAACCCCTTCTCCCATACCGCCACCCCATCCAGTTATCGTCATTTATTTTGACGCTAGCTCACCCTTTGGGCCAGATTGTGCCATTCCATTATTATGGCGCCCAGCTGGCGTCCTGGAATGGCGCAAGCCGACGCACTACTTTTTGACGCAAGACTGCGAAAAAAAAGTTTTGAATCAAAAAAGGGCCTTAATATGTACATTTCCCATACTTGCGACAAAGTTTGCGGCATGACATGTTTTGAAAAAAATAACGCATTTGGGAAGATAGTGGTATTGTGAGGATAACAATGAAAAAGTCACGTTTGTAGTAGTATGTAAAAGAAAATAAAGACACCCAGGAAAATCTACACCCAGCACAACCCACATTCAAACATTTGTTGAGAGTGTTTCTCACTCCAGATTCAATACACATGCAGAATATGTGTAATTGTATCCGGGCTATTTTTTCAGTCCTTTGTTCGGGAAATAGTGGTTGGTAAATGTTGATGCTCTATTGAGGTGAAATTCCCTAATGAGAGCGGTATTAAAGAAAGCATACTGTTTCAAGTAAGCAGAGTAGAAAAATGGGCCAGGTTGCCTGAGCTAGATTGCCTCCATGACATTTCTGTCCAGCACTTTGCTTGGACGAATGACATACATGTGAAGGGCTGAGAAGAGAAACATTGTGTGGTGCATATTTCCAGTCAGGAGGCCAATTTGACCCATGTTTAGTAGTGGAAGTTGTCACCAGTGGCATAACAAATGCCCCCGAGCTCCGGGGGCCCCCTCAGCACAGTACACTGTGCATGGGCAACAGGCCCCTGACTGGATCTGAGAGGGATGCATCCCCCTAAAGGTACTTTGCAGGGGGACCCTTAAGTATTGCAATGCTTATGGTTGTCACCTGAGACCTTCCCCCTTAAAAGTGTTGTCAGAACTTGGGAAACATACCAATGTACCCTGTGTGCACTGCTGTTGAATCTTCTTCGAAACGCTGATGTGATTCTCAGCAGGGTGCATCCTTTAGCCGCTGAGTCCACAACATCAAATTGGTATCATAAAACAGCAGTTTGGCAAGGTGCTTACATGTTAAACCTGTAAGTGGAAGATATTGTTCAACTTTGTGGGATTGATTTTGGGTACGACGTCATAAACCACAAGGTCAAAGGCCAAGCGCTTAGTAAATGTCACCAGAATCCCGAGATGCTAATTATGACCATGTTAATTGTTATGTATTTTTTACATTCCTGTTTATTTAGATACGTTGGAAAACAAGAAAATGTTAGTTGAATACTTTTCTATACTGTTTGGTTGCCAGCAGCAAAAAAGGAGCACAATACTTAATTATTCTCTCACTGGCCTTCCACAAAGTGCCCGTCTGAATCCTCTAAGGCTGGGTCTGGCACAGGAAAATATTGCAGATATAAAAAATCTTAGACCAGTTCTGTATTGGCTAAGGTTTTTGACATCTGAAGATCTAAAGCATTATCAAATGGGACTCAAGGAGATAAAATACATGGATGTTGGCACAAGGACACCTTGGCTCAATTTTGTTGAGATGTGCCTCTCTAATCTTGACCTGAGCAAGCTTTGAGATAATCCTTGCTTGTGCAATAAGGGGGTGTTGGGTCAGCTGAAGAGCAGATATTGGGCTTCTGTTTATAGCCAGGTTTATCTGAAATCCTGCTCTGGCAGCCTGACTGAAACATTTCTAGATGAGAAATGCACCCTCAAATTTGCAGACTTTCTTGAGAAAATTGAACCCCCTGAGGTGAGATCCCTATACTGGAAACTTTATATGGAATCCTCCCAGTGAACAAGTATAGAAGACTTGGAGTGTGATGCCTAGAATGTCTCCAAAATGCCCCTGCTGCGTATCTCCTTTGGAAACAGCAGCTCATTTCATGTCTTTTTTTGTCTTGCATATATGGGCATGGCTGCTCCCCGTGTGTAGAAATTTGAGATGAATTTTGTAAATGCCCTCAGAATTTTAACTACTAATAGCACTGATTTATATGTTCTTGCAGTGGCTGAATACTTGTATAAAGCCTGGATGTTAAGATATAAGTTTAATGTGGACAAATCGTCCATATGAGAGGCCAGTAGTTAGTATAATTGAGGCAATGGTGAGGCTAATCATTTGAAGGTAGATTGGAGTTCAAATTGAGGAAGCCCTGACCTCCTGGTTATACAAAACTAGGGGGATATCGCGTGGATTTGTTGCAATGACCCAAAGTTAAGATGATGATATGTTAATTGACAATTATCTGATAGCTGGCTGTCTCTGGCCCTGTTTTATGTTTTCTTATACTGATTCAAACTTCTATTATTATTGTACTTTTTCTAATCTCTGTATTTTGCTAATTGGATCGCTAGTTTTGCACTTATGTTTTATGTATTTTATTAAATGCTGATGAAATTTTATTGTGTTTTTACAATGATCTTTTTTGGCCGTGAGTGACTAAAATAAAGAAATATATAATTATTAGTAGATTTTTGGAACAAAAGTCCCTTTGCAGTGTTAAATAACAAATTGCGGCCTACCATCAAAGGTATTTTGACTGTAATGTAAGTTGCAGTATTAGGTGTTCAAGGGAAACCCCGAAATCACTAGGGACCTGGGGCATACGTTTTATACTGGAGGGCAGTGATCTCTAATAAACAATCAACCTATCAAATTATATCCAAATTAAATTTTAATCAAAACACAAAAAAAATTAAGAATCATTAAAAACAGCGATGCAGTGGGTCCTTAGTTCAGAAAGCTGCTTAGTTGTCTCTTATATGTGATACACACAATTGATAAATGATGATCAGTATGTGTATCAATAGAACAAGAATCACAAAGCCTGGTAATGTAATAAAGAATCCATGGGGTCTGTGTTTAAAGTCAATCATTTTTGGATCCCTGTGAGAATCTTGAGATCATCACCAAGACTCAAGAGGTTAAAGGAGCCATTAGAAGAAATAATGGTTTGAGGTCTCTTACTCCTGTGATGGCATGTGCAAATCACACTTGGAGGGGGACTCGTGGGGCTAGATTAGAGGGTGCAGGAAGTAATTGTTACTCCCTAGAATGTGTGTGTGCAAATCATGAGGAAATGATGCAGGTAGTACAACCAAGTGAGTGGCCTATAAAGTAACTGCCAAGCATGTGGGCAGGAATGATAGGAATCCTAGAATTGTGGTTTGATGATTCTTCTGATTCAAGAACACACGCATCCGTCTATTCTAGAATAGCCTGCCACAATTCTGGGATTTGCATAATTTGCAGCAGTATCCATTAATGTGAAGAATTGTTCACCAAGAACATCTATTTTGCTTACACCCAAGCCTTTAAAGACCTCCCAGGACATTTGTATTACAAACGCAGTGATCTTGATCTGTGCTCCAAGACAGTCCTCAGTTTGTTTTACATTTTCTTGTTAGGACACTCCCACATTTTCTCCTGCTTGATCTTGGCCAGGAATGTCTGCTCACACACCCTGTCTTCTTTGTTATGAATGCATATTCTCTGTCTGGTGCATGACTCTGAGCATTAGTCTTGTCAGACTGTAGCCCTACACAGTGGCATCCAGTAAAGGAGATGCTTTCCACCTAAAACTTGGAACTGCCCAGTCTTATATACTTTCTTTTTTGCATAATCCAAGAAGCACTCTAAGCCTGAAAGGGTATTTCTTTAACTTATTCTAGGTGCCCCCTTGTGTCTGGACAGAGCTATATCTCTCTGATGAGCACTAATGAGAGTGTAACACTTTAGTCGGGACTGCTAACATTAATTACATTTTGGCTAGGATGTTATTTCACCCATCCAAAGCTGTTATACTGAGCCTGGAGTGGTAAATGGCTTTTGTCATTTTTCAGCTCAGCATGGATGGCAATAGCTAATCCTATGCTAAAGAGTTTGCTACAAGAATGGAAAAGGACTTTGCCACTTTTCTAGCTCAACGTATACGGCACTGTGCTAATCCTGTGTTTAATACTCTGCTAGAAAAGCAGACATTTGAGGTGAGCAGTTTTAAGGTGTTCGAGTTGTTGGAGAGTGCTCCATACATAACGGAGCTCCTCTCTGCCTAAACTTTGGGAAGTAACCGGGTTCCTTACTTCCTCCATTGTGGTCGGAGAAAGCTAAGTCTCTCTGATGAGCTCTAATTAAAGTGAAACATGTGTGTCAGGGACATCTTTTAATCATTTTATAATAGATTTGATGGTATTTTACCAATCCAAAGCTGTAATACTGTGCTTGGAGTGGTAAAAAGCTTTTGTCACTTTTCAGCTCATTGTGAATGACACTAGCTAATCCTATGCTTAAAGACTTTGCAGCAAGAATGGCAAACGACTTTGGCCTTTATTATGAGTCTGCCTGTCTTAAGACCGCCAAACGTGTGGTGGTGGTCAGACCACTGCGGTCGTGACGGTCCGACTGCCACTTTATGACCGTGGTGGAGCTGCCATGGTCTGACCACAGACACCACCAGTCAACAGCCTGGCGGGCTCAGTGGTTATAATCCACCAGGATGGTGCTGCATGCAGTGCCGCCCTGGGGATTACGACTCCCCAATCCGCCAGGCTTTTCATGGCGGCCGGACCGCCATGGAAAGGCTGGTGGAATGGGGGTGTCGGGGTCCCCTGGGGGCCCCTGCACTGCCCATGCATGACAGCCCCAACTCGCTTTCCACTGCCTGAATTATGGGCGGTGGAAAGCGCGGTGGGTGCTGTTGCACCCGCCGGACTGTGACATTGCCACTGGCTCAATTACGAGCTGGCATCAATGTTAAGGCCCTGTTTTCCGCCCAGTGGGAAACTTGTAATGGGGCCTGCAGTGTTCTGGCCACACTGGCGGTCAGATGGCGGTACGAGTTTGCCTACCCATCAAACTCGTAATGAGGGCCACAGTCTCTTTTCTAGCTTGGTGTGGATGGCACTGTGCTAATCCTATGCTTCCTAACTCTGCCACAAAAAGGATGAGCAGTTTTAAAGTGCTGGTGGCATTGTAGAGTTCTCTATATAAAGGAGCTGCTCTTCACCTAAAATGTGGGAACTACTTAGGGTTCTCTACTTCCTTTTTTGCATAATTCATGCAGCACTCTGAGCCTGAAAGGGTATTGCTTTGACAGAGGTATCTATTGTAAATATTCCAATGACAGAGGTTTTAACTGTATTATCCAGTGTTTTTTTTTTTTTTTGGGCTTGCCCATCCTGCTCTTTAGTGAAATATCCCTTTATTCCCAGTTTTATGTTCTTGCCTATGCCTCCAATATTAATAACTCCCGGAGCAGTTACAGGTATTCACCCTGTTCTTCTTTCCCATGCCACTAAAGGATAGCTCCATTCTTTTCTTTTCCTCCAATAGTTTGACGGTGTTACATTTCATTCATCATTCAGCTCTGACTCTAAGCCCCTTCATGGATTTTCCTTCAGGAATGCGTGTGCGCCTCCCTACATACTCCCATCTAGTTTCAAGTAGAGCCTTTGTTACCCACCTTTAGCAGTCAGTCAGCATAAGCAGAGATCAGTCAAGCCTCAGGGACACCCACGTCAGTCACCGATTAATATCAATTGCTTCCAAATATTAATCAACACTTCTACTCACCAAGGGCAATGACGAGAAATGTGTACAGGAGGCTCCATTCCATGCATTTCTACACTCTGAGGGACTCCACAAAGGGAGAATAGTAGCTCATAGGAATAGTCACATAATATTATCAGTGGGATGCTTATAAAACTGTACCTGGTGAACCTTTCTAGTTGTGCTGTTTGGAGTGACGGTGAATTCTAAAAAACTTAAAATTATGTCCAGGCAGAGATCTAAATCTCTGTCCTTAATTTTATTTCTTGGTTGGTGACTATGTCCTAATTTGTCCTGAGTGAGAGAATATTATCATTGTTCTCTTTAAGGTGCACTTAACACTGGGCACTGATTAGCACTGGAATGTTGAGGGTTGGTTTATCTTTCATGAATACACTGGTGATAGCACACTAGATAATGGTAAAGGCCAGCAAAATTATGTGATTCTTTGGTTGAAGCATTTTTTGCTTAACTATATATTTACATAGCTTGCCACATTATATACCACATAATTTGCAGATTTCAACAAAATAAAAAGATGTTACTTGTGCAAATGGACAAAAACAAATACTGTCAGATAATATGCCACATAACAGCACTTCATTTTTCTTGCTGCACAATTTAGGTAACCCTGCAAGAAAAAAATGGTCTACTAATGTTAATAATCCTAGTGGCACTGACAAAATTAAAGAACTACATGGTTGGAGGCCATCAATTTAATGACAATACCCATATGTAATGGGTCTCAGTGAGAAACTGGGTTATATATCACTACTTTTTGTGCAATAAAAGCATCGAATTGTGCAAAAATTACAACAGTTTCTTCTGAGAAAGGTTTCCTTTTTATATTTCAGATTTACCCACTATTAATCTCTGAGATTATTTTGTGATACCCCTTCCTATGTTGTATCATTTGAAATGTCATCAGTGATGTGAACATTGATATATCTGAGTAGTCACTAATGATGTCATATGTGAGGTCAATAGGTTCATAGAGGGGCACAAACAACCATAACATCCCTTAAACTGTAACTTTTCGAAAAAGTCTTAGTTTTTTCAGTTACAAACCTGTTGCAATCCTTTTACTGTGTTTACTGCCTAGAACTACAACCTACTATTTACTACGTTTTTAAAGTGAATTTATGTATCTTTTGTGCTCAGTTTATGAGTTGTTTCCAACGTTTTACAGGTGTAGGTATATGGTGCTCAGTATAAATGTCTTGCATGATGTTACTGTCAACCCTTGTTGCCCATAGGCTGTATCTGAACCAATCTCACCATTGGGTTAGCTCTGATTGGATGTATGCTGGTAGTTAGGTGAACATCCTGCAGCTTGGGCTTGTGTTGTTTCCATCCAGTCATCCCTCCTTTTAAGAAAGTCCCCTTTTCTCTTACTTTCTTTTCCTACTTATTGTTTTTTTAAAATGTAATAGTTAAATCACAAACATAATTGATTATTTTGTTTGGGTCTCTCCTTTTGACTTCCACCCTCACATACCCTTCCTTTAAATAAACTTACAAATGCAGTTTCTCTCTTAATTCATTTTTCAAGTGTCTTGGAAATCATGATATTATAAAATTTCACAAATGTATGCTTTGGATGTGTACACATGCACAATGTTCTGGTGTATCCTGCTCACTATGGCCACCATCTTTGAATGTATAAACTATGCTGTTTGCCATTCTGTTTGTTTAATTGTTTGTTTAATTACAACTACAGGTATATTGTGAAAAAATGATCCTTTTTGTGTAGTGAGACATCCCCCTACCCGTTTGCTGAATCTTATTGCTTCTTTTACTCAGCACTCTGGAGTATTGTCAGTGCATGTGATGTCACATCTACACATGTAAAAACTGGCTAATCACTGATTGGGATATTTAACTTTCCTGTAGGGCCATAGTATATGGTGTATAAACTACACCTTTGATATGGAAAGATAAGTGACACCTGTGGATTGCAGCACTTATTGTGTCATCTACTAATGCAACAAGGAAGACAAGGCTTCAGGCCTACAGTTGAAATTTGCAGCCTGACATGTCAAACAACCCTTTATGACAGGGGTACAACCTTCCTCATAGTAGGTCTTAATGTCACCCCTATTGTGGAAGGCTCTATCTGTATTATTGGAAAGCTAGAACACATATTACATTATTATTTCTGCTATCTGTGGGGTTAGAACCAGCTAGAAAATGATTTAATCACTTTTTAAATATGTATTAAAGATCAATCCACTTACAATGTTACATTTCTAATACATATTTAGGAAAAGTTACCTCCTTCCTGCTTCATGCTCCTGGAGGCTAATTTTTATTGGTCTGACATAGCTACTCTGGCAGTGCTTGACCTTAATGAGAAGTGAAACCTGCATCAAGGACAGAGAAATCGACTAACAGGATGGAGAGAAGGTTGAGGGTGTGATATATATCCGCCCTGGAAGAGCAGTTAGGGAGGTTCCATGACCTCATTAACTTGAAAGGAACAGAGGTTAAGCCTGCCTATTCATAGTTTTGTGAAAGGTGAAACTTAAGGAAGGTTAGTCAAGTGGGCACTAGCCCAGTGGAAGGGGTGTTGGTACAAGAGCGGGTCTGGTTTAGCTTAGGAGGAGTGGACTGCTCGTTTCACTAAACACACATTTGCCCAGCAGGCAAGCTCCCTTCAAGGGCAAAGGACCTATGCTACCTTAGATTATCCTTAGATCAGTGCATTCCTGGATAGTTTGCTGCAAAGCAAACATGATGTTCCCTGAAAGTGTGCAGGGCTGCCTCTGGGAGCTTTTTACAATTTGGTTAGGGAATGTTTTCACACCACCCACTGGCCAGTAAAAATGGTGAAGCTGGCACCTCATCTGCAGCTCCTGTGAACACTTTATGGACTTGAGGAAGATCAAAAGGAGGACTGCCTGCTGTTTGAGACCTGTGAGCTCCAAAGGGCTGGACCTACTCATATTTGTACTCAAAACAAACAAGTGGACTCCAAGGTTTAGGTGGCTGACCGTCTCTCTCAGGAGCTAAAGGGAGACACAAAGCTGTAAAAGTCCATTTCTTGAAGTGCGCAGCTGACCAGTAGCAACTGGACCTGAACTAGACCTTGCTGTGGCTTTTACTGGAATGGGTCCTGACCTCCAAGTGCTGTCCCTTTGGACCAGGTACCCTCGACTCTGTCTAACTGGACATCTACAACCACTGAAAAGCTGTGGGACTGTACAGAAATTCTGATTAGCAGCCACGAAGGATTGGGACCACCCACCTGAGGCCATCTGCCCAAAGGCACAACTTCACTGGGCTGAAAAACACGTTTTTGCTCTTGGGCTTCTCTGCAGCAGCACATCAGTCTCTGCTGCACCTAAGCAAGAACCATCATCATATACAGTGTGCAGCCTTTTCACTCTAAAGGATCATGCAATCAGAAAAAGAGTGCAGTCAATGAGAGCACTTTCCTGGATTTGAAATTTGAACTTCTCCTACTCTGAGCTTGACCTTGTATGACAGATATCTGGCTTCCTTAGATAACCTCTGCAATCTTGCCCCTGTGAAGGATTTTGACTTTCCTTTCAGAGACTAACTCCTAAGGTAAAGTATTTAACTGGGATAAACCTGCTTGGTGTATCAAACTCACATTCCATTGTGGTCGGCCTGAAATTGCACCTAGGTCCTGGTCACCCACAAATAGTGACTACTGATGCTTCTTTACTTTTTCCTGGTACCTTTTCTCTTATATCTTTCAGAATCATATATCTGGTTCCCCTTAATGGATTCATTTTTTGTGCCATTTTGCAAATTAACATTTTCTCTGCTTTTATAAATTGGGATGGGATTTTTATTGTGTCATGTTTTTAACTTTGCAACTGTTTTGGTACTTCAAAATGCTTTACCCATTTTGTTTATGATAAGGCTGTTTGTGCTGTGCCAAGGCTACCAAGGGGGTGAGATCAGGTTTAAATTGATGAAATCTTTGTCTTGACCTAGCAGGTTAATGACTTTATTACTTGTTGTTGACTACCATCTCCCAATTAATAATTCGCTCTCTTAGATATACAATAAATTAATGATTGCGACATACCTATAACGTCATATATTCCTCTAAGTTATCTTTGTTGAATTTGGCAAATTTATATGAAAGTCTTTAATTTAAAATGCTTTTTGCGGGGGTGTGGCCAGGCACTTGAAGCGAGCGCTCTGCGAGGCGGCGGGCCTCAGGCCGGGGAAGAGGGCGCTGCAGAGGCCTGGAGCCTCTTTTCCAACATCGTGGGGGCGGCTGGAGGACGCCGCGGCAATTGCGTCGATTTCCCAGAGCATCGCGGACTTACGACCCCGGGTGAACTGGTAACATGGGAGTGCAGCCTGCGGAGGAGCTGGGAGCACCAACCTCCCGTACCCCTCAAGTGGGGCCGATGGGGCCGGACCAGAGCAGGCGCTTCTTAGCATGTGGTGGGGGCCGGAGTCCACGGCCCTCCACGGTGGCTGCCTGCCGGATTTAGCCTGGCGCCGCCCTTGGAGCAACTGGAGCGGGGCTGGCGTCGGGCATCATTAGTGGACCCACGCTGCACTGGGGGCTTAGAGGTGAGTCGCCCCTCCACCGGGAGTACCACCTTTCCCTTCCTGTACTCACCCTATCCCCCACCTGCTGGAGGGCCCCTTCTACTGCAGCGAGGGCCTGTGGACCAACAGAGGCCGTGTCCACAGCGCTGGGGGTGAGAGGAAGAGATGGCGGATGAGCATCCTGGACACTTTTCAGCAATGGGTGACCTGCCAGTACGAGGTCTGCACGTTTGCTGAGAGCGGTGCCCCCACACTTTTCTTGCTGCCTGACATGACCGGGAGCCCTGGCCGGAGCAGCCTCTAACGGAGGTGGATGCAATGAAAAGGGGCGCAGGACGGAAGCCGCTGCCACAACCAGACCGGCATTCCTTCCTGGACCGCTTCCCGGACCTTATACTCTCTCCGGACCTTATACTCTCTCCGGGCTGACTCGGATGGAGTCTGACAGGCCCACTATAGTGACACTGTGGCGACACAGGACCCCGGCTACCTTACCGTCCCTCGCCCCCCCCATTTGCTGTACGGATATCTTGGAGGCTCGCTGGAGTTCTTGGAGGCCCTACATCATACTACAGGGACAGCACACGTAGTCTGCAACCCCTGCTTCCCTCCCCCCTACCCCCATTGAGAGTGCCAGGCACGGAGGGGAGCAACAACAACAACTGTCAGGAACCGGCCCACGACATGTTGGGCAACCAGTGTTCTCCGCCTGGCGGGTGCCCATGCCCCTGAACAGAGAGACTGAGGCTTCCACCCTTTGCCACCATGCCTCCTCTGCAGTGGATGAAAGCTTACCTACCTCCGGGCTGCGACCCGCTTCCTCTATTGGGGCACGGGCTGTGCCACGGGCTTCGCTTGGGCCGCGCTACCCACCGGTCGCACTGCTGAGAGGGCCGAGTCCCTCCCACCTCTTCCCCCCATCCTACCACGTGGAGTTTGACCAATTCTAACCCCAAGAGAGGACTGCTGGGACCCCTAGTTTCTCGCAAAACCGCTACTAGGCTCTGTAGCAGGGCCAGAGATGCAAGGCAGCAGGTCATCAAATAAGAACTCAGGCAAACCGGCGAGACAGCTGCTCTTTTCTGAGGCCTTACTTCATTCGAAGGTACCACCCCCCACCCCAGCGGCGCTGCCACCCACCCAACACCACGCAATGGCAGACTCAGCCCAGGAATCTACCATGGATCATATCCTCCAGGAAATATCGGCGGTGGGTCGCTGGCTGGAAGGGATGGATAGTGCAATGGTCTCATTGACTGCAGAAACTAAATCCATCCGTCTGGATATTGCAGGCTTCCAGACCCGCGTGCTGGGGCTGGAGCAACGGGTGACAACAGTAGAGGCCCAGGTCGCTTCCTCTCAGGATAGAGACCAAGAACTCCTGTTTCTTCGCAGCAAGATGACATATTTAGAGGACAGGAGCCGGAGGGACAATGTCCGATTTCTAGGGTTTCCCAGAAACAGTGAGGGTGAGGACATCCATGCGTCCTTGCTGGAGATGCTACCCAAACTCACTGGCATAAACTTCGACCCACCCCTGGAGTTCCAAAGAGCACACAGGATGGGTCCCAGGAGACCCGATGCGGCCACCCGTTCCTGACCGATCATGGCCTGCCTCCTTCGCCATACGCAAGCCCGCCAACTTATACAGAGAGCACGCACACATGGTCCCTGTCAGATGGACGGACAAGTGATCCGAATTTCAGCAGACTTTTCTAAGGAAACCAGTGAGCATCGAAGTCATTCCTGGCCCTCTGCCCTAGGTTACGCCAGATGGAGGTGAAGTATGGCCTGTTCAAACCGGCGAGAATGTGGATTACGAAAAATGGTATGTCTAAAGACTTTTATGACCCAGAGGACCTGCGCTCTTTCCTGGATGGCCTGCTGTCCATGGACACTTCCACCCCAAACCCACTTCGGGACCCAACGGTTGCAGACCTGAATGCTTTGCCTCAAGACCTCGCCCCAGGAGGGTCAGGGTTTGACCGCGACCCTACTGTCTCCCACCCCAGGGGACAGGACTTGGAGAGACTCATAAACAGTCACGACGACATAGAGCAGGTGCTGTATGCGTTGGCTCTCCACATGCAGATGGCGGACAGAGACAAGTCTTGTTCCCCCTTAAAGCCCCCTGTGGAACATACTTGAACTCACTATTTCCTACTGGACTGCAAGAAGTCGACAGCCTGATGACCCTGGCCTCCCCCTAACTGGGGACGGCAGACCCTTCATTGATCCACTGGCTGGCTGAGTACCGATCTATATTACTGCATAACGTTGGTTGTTTTGTTATTCTTATACAGCAATGCTCTACTAC
The DNA here is from genome assembly GCF_031143425.1 of Pleurodeles waltl. Taxonomy (NCBI): domain Eukaryota; kingdom Metazoa; phylum Chordata; class Amphibia; order Caudata; family Salamandridae; genus Pleurodeles; species Pleurodeles waltl. The sequence continues at coordinate 574,349,476 of NC_090449.1, read as the reverse complement.
AGGTGTAATGGGGGTACTGAATAGGTTCCTAGGACTATCCAGTCCCCTTTGGGACTGATGGCACAATGGACATTGCATATTTTCTGAACCTGGTAGCCCCACAGTTAACTTATTAGCTTCTATTATAATGATAATTGATCGATCGTTTGCCACTTCTGTATTTTTTGGGGTTCTTGTGATGATATCTATATGGTCAAGTTTTGTGTCTCTTTTGCCCCCTTTCTCTGCCCGCGCTCTGCTCTGTTTCCCTCCCCTCTTTTCCCCTTCCCCCGCCAATGTGCACGCAGAGACACTGACACCGTGGCGGCCTTCGATACCCCTCCCACCCATTCCTCCTTGGAGAGGTCTGCTGCGTCCGCTGCAGCATCCCTCGGCAGGCTGGCTCTCCCATCGCGCTGTGCTGCGCTGTTCCAGTCCCTGTTATCATTCTGGAGGACTTCGGCTCCATAACCATAGGAAGTTTGCGTCACTGGGCAAAGGCGATCTCGCGCTGCACCCCTCCCCCGGCCGTGGTTCCACCAGCCTTGCGCTGGGGCTCTCTGGGTTCAGGCATAGACCCGCAGATTAAGGTTTAGGATTTATGGGGCTCTTGTTTTGCTCCACCCTTTTCTTCCGTTTCTGCCCCTCCCACCTTTCTTATCCTCTTCACTATCTTCTCTTCCCGAGCTAGGATTAGTTTTCTTTTGTTATCTCTGCTTTTTGCTTGTCTTAGATTCGCCTTTTCATCACTCTTCTCTCACACCCTCCCACTTTCTCCCTCCCCCCTTTATTCCTACCCTCCTTTTCTACTCTGGCTCTCCGTCTCTCACCTTTTTTATTACTCTCCCCCGGTGTCTCTTTATATCCCGTCCATCTCCGTCCTCTATCTCTGCCCCCTTCACGCCCCCCCTCCCCACTCATAATCCTTTCAGTCTTTTATCACATAGGACTCCATCTCCCCACTCTCCACTGTTTATTTATCCCACTTCTCCACATCATCCACCCTTGCCGCCCCCTCTAGCCTTCCCTCCTGGCTGGACACTCGCCTGCCTCCCCCACCCCTCTACGGGTTGTCTCTTGAAACGTTAATGGCCTCACCCATTTCATTAAACTGAATAAAATACTCTTGTACCTCAACAACAAGCGGGCGGATGTGGCTCTCCTCCAGGAGACACACCTGACCAGGCTCGAATCCGACAAGCTACGACAGGACTGGGTGGGGACAGCGCTGTCCAGCTGTAGTCCTTCTGGGAAAGACAAAGGGAGCAGCGCTTTGCGAAAGTGCGGTGTTACGATTCGGTTGTGGAAAAGCCTGCCTTTCACAGTCACCAAATCATGGGCCGACCCAGAGGGACGATATGTGTTTGCCAAACTGAAACTAGGAGGCTCTTCGCTCTGTGTGGGCTCCGTCTATGCCCCAATTGGCTCAAAAAGGCAGTTTTTCCTACACATCAACCGCCTCTTGACGGAGACTGGGGCTGCCTGGTACATAATTGGTGGAGACTGGAATCTGACTAGAGATGCAATACTGGACAGGACTGGACCTCTAGACATCACCAATAATGGAGACAGAGCCTTGTATCCTGATGTAATGCAGGACAAAGGCTTGGTAGACTTCTGGAGACTGACACACCTGGCTGATAGGGAATATACCTCGCCGGTCCATGGTACCCAATGCCGACTGGACTATTTTCTTATCTTACATAGTCTTGTGGCACACACACAGCACGCTCGCATATTGGGTGGAGGTCTGTCGGACTACTCCCCGACCCTTTTTGCCATCCAACTGGGTCTGGTGTCCCCAGGCCGCAAGCCATGGCGATTTGCCGTTCACCGCTACCAAACCCCTCAAGGGAAGGCGCAATTGCAAGCTCACGCATCCACCTACGTCTGGGGCAACCTCTGCTCAGTGGTGTCCAGGAAGGGTTGCCTGGGCAGAGGCCAAGGCAACAATACGGGGCCACATGATGCATGATGCCGCACTAGCATACAAGTAAAGGAAGGCGCGACAATCGACCTTAGAAATTGACATTGAACGCTTGACGTGACAATACACAGCTCACCGCTCCCTCTCCACCCGTAGGGAACTGGAGAGAGCCCGAATGGCTTTGAACTAACTCTTTACTTCTCTAGCCAAATACGTGCTACAACGCCTACAAGGACGGCATTAAGAACAAGGGGAGAAGTCTGGCCGCTTGCTGGCAGCAAAGCTCAGCCAGAGAGCGGCGACACTAGCTATACCGGCCATCAAGGCCCTTATTGTGGAGACTCTTACACACCCGCAAGAGATAGTAGATGAATTTGCGACCGTTTACCGTCGCCTCTACGCCCCGGAATCACAGTCCTCTCCTGTCCAGATAGAGGCTTTTCTCAATACCATTACTTTGCACTCGCTCTCGGACGAGTGCCGAGAATTGCTAGAGGGGGACATCACCCGACAAGAACTCCTACAGGTTTTCTCTGATCTCCCATATCATAAGTGGCCAGGAGAAGACGGATTCCCTGCGGAATTCTACAAGTGGGCGGGAGAAGAAACGCTAGATGTCCTACATGGGGCGCTAACTGAGGCGTGTCAGATGGATTCTTTGGGTGCGATCTCCAACACCGCCATAATCGATGTTATACTAAAACCTGGCCAGGACGCTCTGCTTTGCAGCAGTTACCGACCCATATCCCTCCTGAACGGCGATATTAAGATATTGGCCAGTGTCTTGGCGAACCGCCTGCGCAAGGTCATACTGTCTCTCATACACCAGACGAAGGTAGGTTTCGTGGCGGGCCGTAACTCGAGAAACCATCTCTGTACCCTCTGTCACGCCCTTTGGGGGGCTTGGACCATGCTGGAGGCCACGCTGGCACTGTCCCTTGATGCCAAAAAGGTGTTTGACCGCACAGAGTGGTCATACTTATTTGCAACATTGACAAAATTCAGGTTGGGTGACCAATTTATTTCCAAAGGTCCGTCTGCTATACGAACATCCTACGGTGGGGGTCAACTGCAGGGGCTTCCTGTAGGATCCTTTTCCTATCTGTAGAGGAACCCGGCAGGGGTGCCCTCTATCCCCTCTTTTGTTCCTGCTGGTGTTGGAGCCGCTGGCGGCTGCCATCCGAGCGTCCCCCAGGATAGCGGGCCTCCCTCTGCCAGGTGGCACCACCTCTAAACTCTATCTGTACGCTGATGATGTCCTGCTCACACTAACCGACCTTGAACGCTCACTGCCTGCTCTCATGGAGATCATTGATGACTTTGCTCCCCTCTCTGGCTATCGGGTGAATTGGGACAAGAGCGAGGCCCTCCCTCTTTCAAAGGAACGACGAAATCAACGCTCCTGGGCTTTCCATTTTGCTGGACCCCAAAGCACCTTAAATATTTGGGGGTCTTCATCAACCGTGGCCTAGAGCGAATGGCAGCAGACAACCTCCATCCCCTCATTGCATGCATGAGGCTTGACTTTTGACAAATGGGCCCAGCTAGGCCTCTCCATGTGGGACAGGCTGCAGGCGGTGCGGATGGTCACAGTGCCGTGCTTCACCTATGTACTGGGTCTTCTGCCCCTCCAGATACCCCTCTCCACTTTGAGATAGGTGGATGCCGCAATCAGGTCCTTTGTGTGGGGATCTAGGCACCCATGACTAGCACTGGCCAAACTAATAGCACGCAGATCACATGGCAGGATGGGGCTCCCCTTAGTGGAGCATTACGCCTTAGCCCTCAACCTGTCACCATTGGCATCTGCCCTGTCCGACCCCGCAGAATCACCGCAGTGGATATCCGTAGAAACAGAATTGCTTTTCCACAAAGGAGGCTTTAACGGGCTTTACCGCACGGCTTCCGCACCCTCTAACGATCTGAATCCGATTCTGAAGGCGACAAGTGTGGCACGGCAGAGGGCCCACCGTCTTCTGGGGATCCACCCCTTTCTCCACACCCAGGCCCCCTTGTGGCACAATGATAGCCTGCGCATAGGTGGAACGGCTCTTAACTGGCAGCAATTGAGGGACACCGATCTTAACCGCCTAGTCCAGGTGCTGGAGAACGGTAGTCTGAAACCCTTCGCCAGTTTGCAGGAGGAATTCCGCCTCCATCCTGCACAGGAGTGGAGATACTTGAAACTCCAGCATTGCATGCGTCAACACCCTGACATTGCCCAACGGGGGCTGCAGCCCTCACCCATAATAGCTTACCTGCAGACATGGGGGAAGCACAAGGGCGTAATGGCTGGTCTGTCCGAAGTCCTTACAAGTCACCTATACTCACGACCTGTCCTAGATAAACTGCGTATACAATGGCAAACCCGCCTGCAGCAGACTTTTGATGCGGATAATTGGGTAGACGTGGTAGAAGCGTTAGACAGAGGTACGCGCGAGGCTCGCTTAAAGTTCTGCCTCTTCAAGATACTTCACGATTGGTACTGGACCTCGGTGAAACTACACAGTCCGGCCTCCTCCCGCATGTGTCATGTTGGCGCTGCCCAGATCCATGCTGTGACTTGCTTCATGTACTCAGTAGCTGCCCATCGGTACAACCTCTATGGAGAGTGGTTGAACATATCCTGACGGAATCCATGTCGCTCCCAACCCCATTACCCTCCTCTCTAATCATGCTGCACGATACGACCTCCCTCCTGGCCTTATCACGACCACAAAAAAGGCTTCTACATACAGCCCTGGCAACTGCAAAAAATATGTATCTTGCGGCACTGGAGATCTGCAACTCCCCCGTGCCCGAAGAATGGATAGTGGCGATGACTAGTATAGCTACACATGAGAGATTCGTTTATAACCTCCAGGACCAGGCTGCCATCTTTGCTCAGGTATGGGCCCCCTTCCTTTTGGGCGTCTCAGCCGCATCGTCGTCTCCATTCCTCTCCCTCTCCCTCCCCCCCACTCCTGCCCCCCTCCTTTCTCCTTTCCCATCTCTCTTCCTACTCAACTCCCTTGCCCTGGGGCCACCGCACTCGCCCACCTGGTCTCGCTATCACCCCTCCACTCCCCCCCATATATATATTTTATTTTATTTGTTTATTTTTCTTCTTTCGACACCAGTCCCCCCTGCCCCCTGTTTTTCCCATTTTTTTCTGTTTCTCTTTCTCCCTTCCTACCTTCTCTTTTCCTTTATCCATCTGTTTCTTGACAAGCCCTGCACAATCTGGAGATATCCCACCTTTTCCCCATAAATATCTTCATAGCTCTTCCTTTTAGAATGTTCAGAACGCCAAGGTGCTGCTTCCCCCTGCCTTCGCACCTGCCCTGACCGATAGCCTCTGTTGTAGGATGGATTCCGCTTGCGACAGTTGTACAGAATCTTTGTCCATATTGATCCTCACTGACAGAGGAGATAACACACAGGAATTCAGGGATCCTATGAGGCGGACCCCCTTCGGAATGTTGCCCAAACATACTGGTTGATACCCTCTTTAACAGCATGCTTCTCCAAGGCCTGCATCCCCTGCTTACCCCCCCTCCATCCGCCTGCCCTCTCCCCTCCCTTCGGTGCTGGTCTTACCATTTACTATCGCTGATCGCCCTCATCCCTGTTATTCTGTTCTGGTATTCTTTTTTTTCTCCCTGTCACCGTTTGAATACTCCGTTGATCATGCATATGACTTGTTTCTTCAGTCCCTCCTAAAGCGACACACCTGTGATCTTCGCACCATAATATGCGAGAACCTTTATTTGTTAGCCTTTGCCTTTTTTGGCTTACTTCTTGTTTATTGATGCTGTATTACAATGTATCTTTACTGCTATTCTCAATAATAAAAAATTAGAACACAAAAAAAAGTTTTTCATACATAACTCATGATTAGTTTGCTAAATGCACTCACACCCTCTGAAACTTTATCCTTAGACCTCTAGTTTGAATTTACCTTTGCATGGCCACTTATGTGTCACATTTGTAGCAGATGTTCCTAAAAAGCTTGAAATATTCTAATGCAGCATGTCGTGGTAAAGAAGAAGTATGCAATATTTGCCCAGCAGGGTTGGATCTAGGATATCTTCATGCGCTAAATTTATATCCATATAATGAAGCTAAATGTTATTAATGTACAAAGCAAGAGGTTATCTAAAATATCTAGTATGGATCCAGACCTCGTGACTCTTCTTTCAGGATGTGTAGCTTCATGCTTCCCTCTGTGTGTCAGTCCCGCATGAAGACACAGAACTCTGAGGCCCTTATTTATACTTTTTGGTGCAAAACTGCACCAACTCAGTTTTGCACCAAAATGTTTAGCACCGGCTTGCACCATTTCTGTGCACCAGCCGGGCACCATATTTATGGAATGGTGCAAGCCGCTGCAAAGGGAAGGCTAGAGGCAAAAAAAATGACATTAGTTGGGTTGGGCTGGCAGTATGGAAGAAGGGGTTTTTGCACCAAAAAATGACGTTAGACAGGTTAGAGTCATTTTCTGATGTAAAACCATCCATACCGCATGACTCCTGTCTTCGAAAAGACAGGAGTCATGCCCACCACCCCAATGGCCAGCACAGGGGACCAGGGCCCCGAATGGCACTTTCAAATATAAAATAACATACTTACCTGGGATGGGGTCCCCCATCCTCCACTGTCCCTCTGGAGTGGGTGGGGGTGTCCCTGGGGAGGGCACCTGTGGGCTTATTCCAGGCCCACAGGTCCCCTAACGCCTGCCCTGACCAAGGCGTTAACAAGTGGGGTAAAGCAAGCTTTGCACCATTTATTGACCCCTCCTACCTCCCGTGCACCATTTGTGCACGGGAGTATAAATAAGGCATTAAGGACATAGAGTAATTTTTTGCAAGGGAACGCCTACCTTGCATTTCATTAAGGCAAGGTAAGTTTCCACTTTCAAAAAATGACTTTAACTCCATAAATATGGCGCTAGACGGGTTTAGCACCAAAGTATAAATATGGAGTTCGTTTTGCAACGAATTAGGGTATAAAAAAATGACGCTAATTTGGTGGAAACAGAGTATAAATATGCCCCTGAACATGTGCGTCTTCAAACGCAGAAGAGGATGCATAAATGCAGAGTGTAGGCACCTTCAGGATTGTGGCCTCATGTCTGAGATGGATGTGCTATACTAAACACCTGAGTTAAGGCAACAAGGTCTGCATGACTGCATGTCGCATAGGGCCACAGTACTCTCATGAGACTGGCAAATGGTGATGGCTACCTTGAATGATTAGAGTATAAGATCCTCATGCCCCATAATATACTGGCTATACAATGGTGATAGACAGTTGCTGTTCAGAAGTATAGAGTGCCAATAACCTGTTATTCTGGGACAGACAATACTAGAATTAGGGAAGTAGTCTAGTGCAATACTTATATATGGATATAGACGTGCACTTGAATATGATTTCAGGGCTTCTTTATTAGGGATTGGGAACTCTTATTCATATTATATTTGTTTATTATTCACCAGGCTTTGTCCGTTTGGATTACAAACTCATTTTAGCAATGTTAGCTTTCCCAGGGAGTCATCCATTATGATTAAAAAAAAACTCTTATTTATTTCCATGAGGATTCATCTGTTATGATTAAGAACTGAATGATGCATGTGTATTGTTTCTTATGAAACCAAGTATAATATTAAAGTATTCACTTGAAAGTGTATAAGACTGCTGGCTGTGTAGGTGAAATATATGATATTAATGAATGTTTGTCACATAATGTTGAAGGTAGAGGTCTTTTGCAAACAATTTATAATAACTCGGAATGCTGTTCGTAGGTCTGTATCAACTTTAATTATATAGCAGTACCTATTTGGGATTGCACTTGTCTGCCTCTTCAACCCTCTTCAACTTATTATCCCTGGACCTTCCTGGTGAACTTCTTGTAAGCTGCTTTGCCTCTGACTTTCAGTAGCTTTCCTTCAAGCACCCATTCTCACTCAAATGAATCCCTTTTTCAAAGCACTTTACTTCCAACCAGACAAGCACCTACCACCCTCTGAGTACCTCATTTATCTTCTATGGAATGACAAATGTTCAGACATATTTGTTTACTCGTGGTAATCTTTATTTATCACACATCAGAAGTTATTTAGGGACACCATTTTACCCCAGCGCTATGCAGGTGTGCTCACCATCTTTCCTTCCTGAGAGGAGAGTCTTAATTTCCTAATTTTCTAAGGGATGTATCTATTTCTTTCCTGCACCCTTCATTTGGGCCCTTCAATTAAATGTGTCCCGAAGATGACATGCTCATTTCGTTGGGGTCGAAACACTGTCAACTTGATTATCACGTGTAATGTATTGAACTGTATACATGTAGCTGTTTAATGCTCTTCACCACCATTCTGGATGAGAATCTTCGGTTTATTTGCTTATACCATTGGTCACTCGATTGTATTTAGATGCTTGATGATTTATTGATCTATTTCTTTTGAGTTATTGATTTTCAATAACTCGTGCGAACCATGCTTTCACAGAGAACCAAGCACATATATCAGTTTTCCCTTATTGTATTTTTTCATGCATTATATTGAGGCACAAATAATAATATTTACTATTAGTCACGATGAGCTGCCTGCTGGTTGGCCCTGGTTGATACTGTGTATTTAATACGCTTTGACCCTTGGTTGATTTTCAAAATGCAGATTCATACAAATGTGGGTTTCAGATTACCTGGTAAATAGCTTTCCAATACAATATCTGACATTTGTGGTGGTTACATGAGCCAAGGGCATATGTATCTCTGGTGCATCAAGGCAGTAATAGGAATGAATGCAGCAAGAGATAAGAGCAATAGACTAGTAGAGGAACCCAGGCAATTGAGGTTCTCCTTGAAATACCCCACTCTTAGAAGCACCATGAAAAGGTCGCTTTTTATTTTGACGAAGGCCCCCTTAATTCAGAGGCACACATATTACATAATATTATTAAAATGTCCAAATAAGTCAATGTCTTAGACTGCACCACAGATGTAATGGGCTCTCTACGAACAGTGCTTGCCCTTTCAGAAGTCCCAGCCTTTTCTGAAGTCCCCTGGTTTTTAAAGTCTGCAGTATTCCATGTCAATAGCAATTGACTTGATGTAAGCGGCATGTGTTTTATCTTTCTTTGCTCTTTCGTCAAATTCACACCTCTCTGGTGCGTCCAAACATAACCACACAAATCTGGTCACCAGTCAAGCACAACAACACAACACTTGCCACATTGACCATACTGCAACACAACACTCTGAGATAGTGTCACTATGGCCACCTTATGTGTAGCTGCTAAGCAACCAAAAGTGAGAGCATGGGTTGCAAATGTTTCGACCTTGAATGACTATTAGGGTACACCTGACTAACGCGCCATTTAGTTTGTGAGTGCCAGGGTACTTCCTTAATTCATCACCAGAAAGTCCCAAAAGTTAAGCAATATATACTCGAATACATTCTCAAGATGCCTCCTACGGCCAGCTGGAGCGGCACGTTCGGCAGATCAAATCATTTGTGTATGTAAAGATCGTCTCCTCTCTCCAGTGCACCCGTCACTCCATTCCAAGCACATTGCCGGCAGGCACCCTGCAGACAAAACTCATTTAATCGTTAACTTATCTGTACATTGGAAAATATGAAAAAGTATGCTTGAAAGTATGCTTGATTGTAATCACTATTTACTGAACATAAAGAGAAAATTAAAATGTTGACAAAAGTAACTATGTCGCTTTTTTTTATGTCTAGCCTAGAGACACTTTTAGATGTCTCACAATCTTCTCGTAATCAAATGTCCTAAAAATAATTCATACATGCGTGCAAACATAAATAGGTTGTGGGTCAGTCCTGTTCACCCATTGGTCTGTTCAATTATCATTCGCATGTTTGCTGTGGTACACTACAGACATAGTACAGCATGTGCCATATGTTATACTACTCCGCTACTTGCTCTTGTGCACTGTCAGTGACAACATTTCGCTTCATCCCATGTGCATATCCGCCTTAAGAGAAGCGCACGTCAGTGCCAGGGCTGATAGGCCAATACAATACTATCCATCATTTCTTCTTTTATTTTTTTAAGTAATCCCTCTGTTTTTAATCTATGTCTTCATGTTGCAAATTTCCCTATGATGGTTGTTAACACTAAAATATTAAAAGTACACTTGCCTACAAGCAAACACCCATACTATTCTGTTAACACTACATACAATGCTTATATATTTTTATTTACATCTTTTATTGAAAGAATATGGTTGAAATATTTAGGCAGTGACATGTTTTCTTTTGTTTTAATTTATTTTATGATGCATGCTTGCAATAAAAAATTAAAATCTTTAATCAGAGCACCAGCTTGCCAGGGCAGACTAACGACTTTGCTAAAGCTTGTCTTATGTGCTTCCTAACTACCCCTTCAGTGACTACTTTGCCCACGTGACCATTATTAATGTCACATGTTTTTCTGCTCGTCCTATGTCTTGTGTCCTCACTGTCACAGTTTCAATCTTGCACATCTCAAGTCCTTCCTTTGTTTATTTTACAAACACAGTTCTGTCTCACTGTACCAGTTACTGCTCTAGAAAATCTGAATTTCAAATAAACCCCTGAATTAAAGCAGCAGTCCACACAAAACCAAAGCAACAGTCTGCGTTGCAACAAATATGTAACAAAATAACACAGAGCACTTGAAGCAGATGGTGCTCACAGATATTTGGTTAAAGACGTAACTAAGTAAGTACATAAGTAAAAACTACAAGCACTCCACTTGAAAACATAGAACTCTGTATTTCCACAAATATTAATCTTATTGTTAAGAACATGTGCATCTGCTCTCGACAGAGCATCAGTCTTGTTTGCTCTTCTCCAATTACACAGAATGTAGACTTCAGAGATGGAACATCGCGAAGTAGAAAGCTAGAGTTCCTTCATGTTTTTTGTTTTTCATAGCATTATTGATATAATATAGTAAAAGCACTAAAGTGACACATAACGGCAAATTCAATTTTTAGAGTGGCATGTTCGTGGAGTCAATACAATGTCTTGGATAAGATAGCAAAGTATATTAAACGAATTAATTTAATCAAGGCACCATTTATATCCTGGGATTGCTCTATGGGTTTGCTTGCCATGAAAGCCGTCTGCCTTTGCCACCCATTCTAAGATAATGGCTGTGGTGTCACTTTGCTGACTTCAGGAACCGGCCTGCTGCTGTCACAGATATCATAGCATTTGATTCAGTACCATAGGAGGGACTTTCTGTAGTGTGATCCAGCCACTTTCACTCTTACTAATTTTCTGATTCCCATTAATCTTTTTGAGAGTATCAAGGGATGAGGAAAAAAAAATTAAACCATTCAATTCAATTTACAGTGCAACCCATTAAATCTCGGAGGTGAAATCAAAGTTCAAAAGGTTTATTACAAGTTTGAAGCTAAACTTATGTAAACGAGTCTCGAAAACATAGTATACAAGTACAAAATTGCCAAAGGTGGGTTAAAGCGCTGAATTAAGTTAATGCGTATCAACATGAGACATACAAAAACCTCAGTAGCAGCAATACAGAAGATGGGGAACAATACTTGGTGCTCAGAATTAAAGCTTTGATTTTTCTGCTTAACCATTGAATCTATAGAAATTAAAATACTCTGATAGGCTATAGGAAACCCTACAATTCTCTATCAAAGGCAATAAATAGTGAATGAATTAAAAGTGTCATCACAACAGAAACCTCATTAGAAGTTCCTGTAAGAGAGATGTGTGTAGCATAAAGCCACATCAGCAAAACAAGGGAAAACAGAAGTCTCTAAAGGTCCGCTCTAAAAGGAATCTGCATCTCTAGCTGGATAAAACACTCTTATCCTAACAAAACTCAGTTGATGTCACTGCCAGTAACTTTCCATGGTTTGTACATGATTGTGAATGGTATCTTCTCATTAAACTTTCATCTCTCGGTCCAAGCATCAGGAAAACCTTGGATTGTTCTTTCCATCAGGAAACAAGGAAACACCTCAGTCCTTGGCAACCTCTCTTCCCATACCCCCTTATCTACAACCAACAAAATGCTTTTCATTAAGAGAAGAATTCTGGAGACACATCTGCAAGTAAAGAAATACACAGCCAGCGGTGGTTTCTTTATTGGGGCGTGGCCCCCCACTGTTTGTTTTGTTGCCCCCAGGCTGGTGTTAAAGTATTACTTTTTGAATTATTTGTTTTTTTTTAGCTGCAGTGTGCAGCATGATCTGGGCAAAGTTTGCAGTTTTGCGGGAAAGTGAAGGAGGTGGGAGGAGTTGGATGTTTGGACCTTAAATAGCTGAGTGACACCAGGTTCAGCTGGGCCTCCTTGGTATGAAGTGCACATGTTGGACGGGTGCCTTGCATTGACCAGCCTGACATGCGCACTTCAACCCTTCCCTACCTGCAATGTTAGGAGTCTGGGGGATTGCTGCCACAGCCTCCAAGTCTCCAGGGGAGTGCTGGCAGCCCCACGCTGCTCTCATGGTGTTTACAGAAAGGGAGGAGCGTCTAGATTGACTCAGGGACTGTGGGGGTGGTTTTGAGATCCGAGCTGGCTCCTTTCCCTTGCCTGGAGGCAAAGCACGAGTGTTCTCTTCTTTTGAGGATTGGGCGGTGAGTGTTTAGCTCTGATTTAATCAGAACTGTGTTAGTGGTTTGCCTGAAAACAACAAGAGTGTTGTTTTGCTGCCAACCTTTGGATTAGGTATTAACATAAGTGAAAGAAGTTTGTAAATGCTTTTATTCCACAGAACTCGGATATTGCTTAATAACTAACAGGCCTGTTAACACATCTGAAAATTGCACATATTAATTTTCTCCAAGATCACTCCCCCAGTGCTCCCCTGAGCTCCTGTTATGTTTCGTTGGCAAATAAATCATTTTACAGACAACGTGTAAGCCATTAATAACACCAAGGGATTTGGAATTACGGGATATTGAGTGGCTGAGTTTTACTGCAGGCAGATTGTGAGGTAAAACTGTCCAGATCGATCAGTGATTCTCTGATACACCCTGAGCCCTGCTTTACTAGCAATATTTTTGACTTCAACCAGGAGATATCTTTCCTCGAGTGGCATTTCAGGCTCAGTTGTGTAACAAGAGTAACCGCTAATCTACGACCGTTAATGCTGAATAAAACAGCAGCAGGAGCAAAGTGATCTACTTTCCTGGTACAGCAGGCAGCGCAAGAACGGCAGGAGCACCAATTTGTGAAGAATTTGAATGCATTGGGCTCCAAATCCTTTTCGAGCTTGACCTCTAAAATGACTGAATACAGCTTGCAAAGGTTGTCCATTTTAGCCATAACTGATGGTCTGTAATACATTCTACTATTAATTTCACACAAAAACAGTAAACCTGGTCTAAACAATTCAAAAATGCCTCCTAAATAACTTTTTTGTGTTCACTAAAATTTTATATCACTGAATTATTTTGACAACGGAATAGGTTATTTTGGCCCGCGAAAGTGAAATCTATCTTCAAAAAAACCTTGGACAGATCCACATAGAAAGGTGCAGAAATGTGGAGCATACGCATATCCATTGTAAACACTTCAGTCTCTGCTGAACAAACAGGGCAATGGTCACTTAGTTCAGTTGGTATTGTAATTCTGTGCAACTGTGTGTGCAGGAGGTACACAGCTGGCAAAAATACTGAGAAGGCAAAAGTAAATGACAATATAGTGCTTACAGATGAGTCAGTGCATTGTATGTTTGGGGGTTGTGCAGTGAGGGAGATGTGAGGAAGTGTATTTAGGAGTCAGTGAAAGGAGGCTGCTGAAGACGATCTGATATGTAGAAAGACGAGAGGTGGAGAGAAAAGGGTGCACATGTCTAGCTTAGAATGAGCATAACGGGCATGATTGAGACACTCGGAACGCCATTACCCCTCTCACAGGCCTCAGTAATGTTTCATTCACAGTCCCACAGTTTCAGAATTGAAACCTTTTCAATTCTATTAACAACAAAATCATTGCTAATCATTTATCTTTAAACAGCTAGCAACCATTGGCAAAGATAAAGTCCTGTCTGGTTGAAAATGTATGTCAGTTGCTGGGTTATATATTTGGATGCAATAACTGAAATTTCTGACTGAAATCAAAATACCAGTTAGGTGGCACACTATAGGAATTACAGAAATGTAGTTTTGTTGATTAAGCCATGCCCCAAATTACATAGGCCATACCCTTTTTCCTCAGAGAGAATCATTACAGAGACCCAAAAAACCCTCAGCGTGGAGGACTAGATTCTAATTCTTCCAAAGGGTAGTGTGCATTAACTTGGCTTTGACTTCTAATTTATGTGTTTTGCTGCCCTTGCACCACCACAACACAACCCCAGTGTTTAACTGATGCTATATTATTTTTACATGGTGTCATAACTACAATTAAACAATTGCTCTAAAATTTGCTTGAAAATGCATCATCTGCCTACTATTTGTTCAAAATGTTCCAGGGGGAGAACCACCTCCCAAACGCCCCTTATGATGATTGGACTTGCACACTAGGCTTGCTCACCACAAGGCACTTATCCCAAACCTTTACACCCCACCACTTTCAAATGTCACCATCCACTAATGTACATAGCAAGAGCAAAACTTCCACTCCACATGGGAAGTTAAGAACAGAAAAACATTTCAGGTCTCACTCCAGCCAACTGAACACAGACCTTAATGCACATTGAAATACATGCTTATACATACATTTCGCATAAGCACTAATGATAGGGAATAACTATGGAAATGTTGATTAACCAGGTTCTCATAATATTCATACATACAGCATGCATGTGATTTGTATATGGTTGTTCTACATTTCTACTTATAAGTGTACTTCAGTTCATGACTTTCAGTTCTCTTCATTTGCATTAATACCTTTAAACACACATTATTATATATATTATTGAGTACATTTTCATTTCCCCTTCTGGAACACATAATGGCACAGCCAAGTTATGTTCTTTCAATAGTATATTTTGGTGGGGAAGGCTATCTGCCTGTTTTTTGATGGAATAAACCCTTGGGGAATCCCACTTCCCTCCTTTAAAAGAGCATGTGACTCTGCAGTTTAGTTTTGACACAACTAGAGTGAAAAAGTTCACAGCAGCTCTCTGGAAAAAGGATAGTGGGACAGTGGAGGGATCTTGAGGCGTCAAATGAATTCAAATTGCCATATTAACACAATTACGGCACAGTAATTTGAAAGATGGTGAACAATGAGATCATGATACTATTAAATCAACAAGGTGTTTTACTGGAGAACTTCAGATTTAGGGACAGATTTATCAGACTTTCACAAAGCGCGCCAAGCCACCTTGCTGTGCTGCATGAAAGGGAAAGGGCAGGAATGCACTGTATTTAACATAGTGTGATGCATTCCTATCCTTTTCGTGTGTTGGTGCCCTTTTGGCTGCCTACTACCAACACAGGCACTCTTACGTTGTGGTGCAAGGGGGATTGTTTTATGCATGAAGAGACACCTTCCTGCACAAAAACAATTCTCAGAGGCTTTTTCCTCTTAATCATGTGTGCTGCAGAACGCAGCACACATACAAAAGAGGACTTATCGAGAAGAAATGTCTCCTCATTATCCCTCACCTGGGGAGGCGTAGCATTTTGACACATTCCCAGGTCTGGGGGTCATCCTAATGAATAAGGATTTATAAAGCACAGATAATCACCAATAGGATATTCATGTGCTTGCAAGTCCTGGCAGCTCAATCAAACAACCAGGTCTTGAGGGCCTTTTGGAGTGAGGTGATGGTCCAGAGTTGTGTGGTGGGTCTGTTCCAGGTCTTCTGCTTCAGTAGATGCAAGGAGTATGAGTAAGAGATAGAGAGGTGGAGCATAGTCTTCTTGATGGTTGGTGAAAGTTCAGGCTGTGGTTGATGTAGGGGGATCCTTGGTTGTGTAGAGCCTTGTGTTTGTGGGTCAGCAGCTTCAATTGGCATCTCTTCTGTATGGGGAGACAGTGGAGTTGCCTGAGGTGAGGTGTGATGTGTGAGTTCATCATAGTAGCTCCAGGATGAGGCTGGCTGCAGTGTTCTGAAAGGTCTAAAGTCTCTGTAGGAGGTGTGGGGAGATTCCTACGTAGAGAGCATTATTGTAGGCCAGTTGACGGTGATGAGGACCTGTGTCACGGTGGGTCTAGTGTACAGGGCTAGCCACTGAAAGATCTTACATAACATGCACAGAATGAGGAAGAAGGCGGAATAGATGGCATTGTTCTTTGATTTCATGGTGAGTTTGTTGCCAATGATGATACCAAGGTTTCTGGCATGGCTTGAGGGGGTGGCTGCAGGTCCTATGTTTGACGGCCGCTAGGAGTCGTTCCATGGGTTGCTGTTGTTGCTGAAGATCAGTACTTCCGCTTTATCCATGTTCAGCTGCAGGCAGTTGCGCTTCATCCAGTCGGTAATGTTTGTCATGCATCTGTGGAAGTTGGTCCTTGTGGTGGGATCGTCGGTGAGAGAGAGGATGAGTTTGGTGTTAACAGTGTAGGAGATTATTTTGAGGAAGTAGGATCTTACAATGTTGGCCAGCTGAGTCATATATGCATTGAAGGGTGATGGGCTGAGGGATGAGCCGTGAGGGACACCATAGGTGATCTCCTTGGGTTCAGAGGTGAAAGGTGGGAGGTGAATCCTCTGTGATCTACTGGTGAGGAAGGTGGTGATCCATCTGAGCATGTCACTTTGGATGCCAATGTGGTGAAGTCTTTCGATCAGCGTGTGGTGCAATATGGTGTAGAAGGCTGTTGAGAGATCGAGGAAGATCTGAGATGCTGTTTCTTCTCAGTCGAGGAGGGTTTGGATGTTGTTGGTGGCTGCAATCAGGGCAGTCTTAATGCTGTAATTACTGTGGAAGCCAGATTGCGAGCGGTCAAGTGGCTGGTTGTCCTCCAGGTGCATTGTGAGTTGCTTGTCGATGCTTTTCTCCAGTACCTTGGCTGGGAATGGGCAAAGGGAGCTTGGACAGTAGTTTTTAAGTTTGCTGGAGTCAACAGAGTGTTTTTTGAGTAGTGGTCAGACTTCAGCATTTTTCCAGTCACTTGGAAATGTTGCAGTGGTTATTGAGGTGTTGAGCAGTGGGTTGAGTTTGTGACCAACTCTTTGGTTTCTGAGACTGAAGATGCGGTGCCAGCGTGGATCTGTGGGAGCTCTCGAGCAGATGGATTTCATGATGGTGGTAGTGTCCTAGGTGTAGAGGTTGTGATTCTCTGGTTCGTGTTGGTTGTGGTGATGGGGAGTCTGTCGAGGAAGTCCGTAGATGTAGGTTGGGGTTGGAAGGTCCTGTATATGGTTGTGATGTTGTCATGGAAGAAGTTGGCAAGGTTGTCTCATAGCTTTTGTGAAGGAGTGATGTTGTTTTTGCTGGCATATTTGGTGGAGAACTCCTTTACAATGTTGAAAAGTTCCTTGGTGTTGTTGCCGCTGGTTTTGATGCATGCGGCAAAGGCTGTGTTCTTTGTGGTCCTCAGCAGGGGGTGGAAGAGGTTGATGGAGGTCTTGAAGGCAGCCATGTAAGATGTGTCATTAATGATATGCCATTTCCCTTCCAGCTGTTTACTGTCTCATTTTGCTGTTCTGAATGCTTGGGTGTACCAGCTGGCCCTTTTGGAGGATTTTGTTGTTTTTTTGCTCTTGTTGGGGCAAAGCTAGTGGAGCAGCTGGTGATACAGGCAATGAAGTTCTTGATTCCCGGTTTGAGGTTGGGGGCAGTAGCAGGTTTGCAGATGTTGAGGATGTCTGTCCAGCTGGTTTGTGAAATTTAGTTCCAACTGCAGTGGGGGGGGAGGGGAGGAGGCCTTGGTCATCTTGGACCTAGCAGTTTGGAGCGAGGGTGCTGAAGGGGACGATGGAGTGATCGGTCCAGGTGAATTCTGTGACATGGCTGTCACTGACCTGGTTGCTGGAGGTCCAGTGTGGCCTGTAGAGTGTGCGGGCTCGTGGATAATCTAGGTCAGTGTGAAGCTGCTCATACTGTCAAGAAGGTTTCTGGTGTTGTTGTCTTTGAGGTCATCAATGTGGAAATTTAGGTCGCCGAGGACTATGTAGACCTTGAAGTATAAGGTCAGAGGTGCAATGAAGTCTGCAATGGTTTTGTAGAAGATGGAGCATGGGCACCGGGGTTTGTATGCGAAGGTGCCTCTGATAGTTGTTTTGTCGTCAGAGTGGAGCTTTAAGTTGAGATGTTCCTTGGTGGCAGTGGTGTTGTCGGTGGTGGTGGTTTACTGTATGGTTTCTTTGTTGATGACAGCTATTCCTTCCCCTTCCTTGTTGGTGCGGTCTTGGTGAGTGATTTTGTATCCATAGGGTGTCACTATGGCAGTGTCTGAAGTGAATGCGGGGTTTAGCCAGGTCTCAGTGAGGAAGATGATGTTGGGTGTGAGGGTGGTGATGAGGACCCATAGTTCAGTGCAATGCTTGCACATAAAGCATGCGTTGAGGAGTAGGCAGTGGAGTCAGTGTGTTGCTTCTGGTGTGGTGTGGGAAGAAGGTGTGGTGCTTTGAGGTTTGACTGTGATCTCGCTGGTGCAGGAGACGGTGCATCTAGCACAGGAGAATGGTCTTATTGCAGAGTGTGATGAGGCTTGGCAGCAGTGTTCGATGGGCTGTCTGATGTTCAAGGCACAGAGGATGGTGGTGTTGTATCTGCAGCTGGGCCAGAAACCAAGGGTCCAGACTTGGGCACAGTCTTAGTGTGGACAGGTGCAGACAGGCTTGTCTTTAGTATACCTTTCGCATGCCAGCAGCACTCCCGCTGCATGCACCCACTGTTCGGCCACACTGTGGCCTCCATTAGGTAGGTCCAGGTAGGAGGAAGGGGTGAAAGGAGGTGGTGGGCGAGGCTAGGCAGGAGGCTGGAAAAATCAGGTGGCAGGCAGCAGTAAAGGAGTTAAAATGAAGACAAAAGCTGAAAACGAGGGAAGAACAAGGAAATCAAGCAATGAAGAAATAGAGTAAACCTAAAGTCAAAGGCCGAAAATAAGGGAAGAACAGTGAAAACAAGCAATTAAGAAACAGAGGAAAAATAAAGGCAAAATCAGAAATCGAGGGAGGAACAGGATAAACAAGCAATTAAGAAACATAGGAAAAATAAAGGCAAAAGCAGGAAACAAAGGAACAACAGGGGAAACAAGCACTTAAGAAGCGTAAGAAAAATAAAGACAAAAGCAGGAAACAAGGAACAAACAGGGAAATGGAAAAAGGAACTTGCAAAAGCAAGGGCAATGCAGTGAAGCACATGAGAGATGTGTAAGGAATCTGATCCTGGAATAGTAAATCTGACAATGCACCAATATCCATGGGTGTATGCTTAGGAACACCCACACTCCACCCATGGAACTCCTCCCCGGACAGAGTAACGCAAAGCAGCAATTTGTTCTGAGTTGATTTATCAAGCCATGCAGGGCAAAGCAAGGTGGCTTTCTGTGGCTTGATAAATCTTACTTAATTGTTGCCTAGCCCTTGCGCACCAATACGAGGCGCAATGGTGACACAACTTAATGTTAAATATGCCCCATAATATTTCAAATGTTCAGCATGGAGATTAATTGAGCTATATCTCCCCTAACCTATGCCACACAGTTTTGGTCTCAGTGGTGGCCCGTCCTCTAGGGCGGAGGGGCCACGCCCCCCCACCTTTTGCCCCTCATGAAGAGTGTCTGTCAGGCTGAACAAAGGTCAGACTGACAGACACTCTCCATGTTCAGCTCAGGCAACCAGGAGCAGACATGCGTAATTTGCGCACACTCCTGGCTGCCTGAGCTGAACTTTGCTGGGCTGAGGAGGTCACAGCTCCTATGGGCGTGACCTCCTCGGCTCAGCAAAGGTGCCTCGAGGCCCTCCCCTGGGTGAAGAGGAAAGCGTCACCAATTGACACTGTCGCTGGGCGCTTCAGTTTAAGCCCTGAAGTGCCCAAGGCGAGTGTCAATCAGTGACATTTCGTCACAGAGTGGGGTGGGGTCAGCAGTCTCACTGACCCCATCCCACTCTGTGATGAGGCTGGGACTGCTGCCTTCCCTCACTGGCTGACCTAAGGTGTTATGTTTTAAATTGAATGTTTGGTGCGCGCGTGCATGTTTGGGTGACATGAGTGTTGTTAATGGATGTGCATGCGTGCGTGTGTGTATGTGAAAGAATGAGTGTGTGCGATCTTTTAAAATGAATGTTTGGTGCGTGCGTGCATGTTTGAATGGTATGAGTGTTGTTAATGGATGTGCATGCGTTCGTGTCTGTGTGTGAAAGAATGAGTGTGTGTCCCGCCCACCCCCCTCCCTCCTAAAGCTGCCGGCCGCCACTGTTTGGTCTACATATTGCATGCACAGCATTCATCAGTAAAAGCTAACTCTTTTGTGTTTAAACTGTAGCCCCATGTTACAGTAATTTAATGGCAATAGTACCTTTTCGTGTGGCATTTATTAAAATTAAAAACGATGTATAAATCTTTTTAAAATACAAATGGCTTCTAAGAATCATCTTGTGTTCTATTAAAGTTAAGTGCAATGATTTTTGTTATAATTTTCATTAGTATTGCAAGAGTATCATTTGGCTTAGTTGCGTTTTTTGTTTTTTTCCTCCTTTTCATTTTGTGGCATTTGCTTGCGATAAAAAAAAAATAGATAGATCTATTGGTTTTCCAATTGTTTGTTTTTTATTTTGTAATCGCATTTTATGACTAACAGGTTTTACTCGGAATGATGTGGAGGAAAAAAACAAATGAACAGGAAGGTAGAAGTGAAGAATAATACCATCTACATTTAAAAAAATGATCGTAATCCATGTAAAATTGCAGACCCAGATTTATGTAATGGCACACAGAGTCCAAAGGAAATCAATTACACGGTACAAGAAATTTCCATGCCGATTATCAAGCGACCTGTTTCACATAATTTTGGAATTCTCCTCTTAGCTAGAACTAAACACAACAAAACAGTAAACTATTTTTGATTTCCTGTTTTGTTAAATCTGTAGAAAGTTACTAGTTTTGATACCTGGCAGCTTCAAGGAAAAATCATAGGAGGGAGCGGTGGTGATACAGAACTGTCGCAAGACTTGCTAAATGAAAGTCTTCATTCTATTTTGTAGTGCAGAAAAGAGAAACAAATGCAGTCAATGTGACAAAATACTCCCACTTGGCATTTAGCTGAAACTGTACTTATCACTCATTTATTTTTCTTCCATTGGCCTGCCTAAAATCATCATCGTGCCAGAAGCATCCAGATTTGCAGTTTACTTTAAGTCTGATACCATAAACACCCTGCGTTTTGGCCTCAATTATTTTTAGACAATGGAATGTTCTGAAATCAGCAAAGGGACAAGATGTCCTGATTTGCTCTTGAATTAGATCGCCCAACATCTCTCAAGCAGAAGCTGATGGTCAGACTCGCATTAATGTTTCTTAAACCATCCAGCACGAAACAAAGACCCTGATTGCGGTCCAGTAGCTACAATAGTGTGAGAATTGCACATCCGCAATTTGCAATTAAGCAGGATTCACAAAACACTTGGGGCCAGATGTACAAAGCATTTTACCCGACCGGTAAAATGCTTCTTGGCATGTACCAACCCTTTTTTGTGAGTCGGTAACCTACTACCGACTCGCAAAATAGGGTTTGCAAGTCACTGTTAGAAAGGCACATGTTAAGGGCATCCCTTCCTAATAGCGATTCGTACTGGTATGTAGGAATGTTTTTCGACCCGGAATGTGGTTGCAAAACATTTGCAGATTAGCTTCAACTTTAAGTTGGTGGTAATCCATTTACAAACAGGAAGGTGTCCCCAAGGGATTGCTTCCCCTTTGTGAATGGGGCACCAACGTTTTTTCAGAGCAGGCAGTGGCCACATGGACCACTGTCCACTCTAAAAAAAAATGAAAAGATAATTTTTCATTTTTAGTTTTGAAACCCACCCATTTTCCTTTAAGGAAAAAACCCCGCTTTATTTAAATAACAGTCACCGACATGGTGGTCTGCTGACCCCAGGAGGCCACCATCCCTGTGAGGGTCGATGGGTCCCAAATACCGACCTGCCTCATGAATATTAATGTTGAAGGTCCCGTGCGACCCCTTTGGGAATCGCAAAAATTGTTAAACACACTGTAGTACAGAGCAGTTTGCGAGTTCCTAATGGCGAATTGCAAAAATTCGCTATTAGGAAATTGCAAACCACTTTTTTCGTACAACTGACCTTTGGTGTACAGTTTGCATCCAGTTATGTGGAAAAGCGGCACAACATGAAATTAGTTCATGTTATTCCCCATCTGTAAGATTTTGCATCCTTGGTGTGGTCTCCCCTAACTTTTTGCCTCTGTTTCCCAGCTTGTTGATGTGTGCTGGACTCTGTTTTTGCTGTTTTTGTTACTCTGGGCACTTTACCACTGCTATCCAGTGCTAAAGTGCAAGTGCTCCTATACAAAATGTGTATGAAATTGGTTTAGCATATTTGATTTACTGGTAAGTCGCTAGTACAGTGCACTAGAGGTGCCCAGGACCTGTAAATCAAATGCTACTAGTGCGCCTGCAGCACTGGTTGTGCCACCCACATTAGTAGCTCTGTAATCATCTATAAGACCTGCCACTGATGTGTCTGTGTGTGCAGTTTTAAACTGCCAATTCTACTTGGCAAGTGTACCCAATGCCAGGCCTAAACATTCACTTTTCTTACATGTAAGACACCCCTAAGGTAGTCCCTAGGTAGCCACATGGGCAGGGTGCAGGGTATGTTTAAGGTAGGACATATACTGATGTGTTTTATATGTCCTAACAGTGAAATACTGCCAAAGTCGGTTTTTACTGGTGCAAGGCCTATCCTCCTTATAGGTTAACATGGGGGCTGCCTTTAAATATGATTAAAGCATAGATTCTCTTTGGGAGTGGATAGATATGTGGAGTTTGGGGTGTCTGAGCTCACAATTTAAAAATACCGTATTTATCGGCATATAACTAGCACTTTTTCTCCCTGAAAATAGGGGGCAAATGATATGTGCGTCTTATACGCCGATATAATGTTAAGGTTTTTTTTTCTGAAATTTCCTCCTAAAATGAGGTGCGTGTTATACGCCGGTGCGTGTTATACGCCGATAAATACGGTACATCTTTTAGTAAAGTTGATTTTGAGGTTGTGTGTTTGAAAATGGCACTTTTAGAAAGTGAGCATTTTCTTGCTTAAACCAATCTGTGACTCTGCCTGTTTGTGGATTCCCTGTCTGGGTCGGTTTGACATTTGGGCTGTTTGCAACTCTCTCTAGACAGTGACAAAAAGGGAGCTGGGGTGGAGCCTGCATATCCTGTTGAGCCATCTGTGCTAGGAGGGAGGGGAGGAGTGGTCACTCCCTCCTGAAAGGGCTGTGCCTGCTGCCCTCACACAATGCAGTCTCCAACCCCCTGGATTGTATCTGGGGCTTGGCCTGGGCAAGGCAGGATTTCAAAAACAAGAGAGACTTTCCTTTGAAGTAAGCCTACTTCAAAGGGAAAAATGGGTATAAGAAGGACACCCAAAACCACAGACTTTAGATCACTTCTGGACATCAAGATGAACCTCTGCCTGGAGAAAAGTTGAAGAGCTGAGGAGAAGTGCTGCCCTGCCTGTGACTGTGCTGTGTGGAGCTATTCTGCAGTTGCTGCTTCTGCCTGGTGATAGGGGACAAAGACTGGACTTTGTTGTGCATTCCTGCTTGTGAAGAAATCTCCAAGGGCTTGTCCTTAGCTTGCCTCCTGTTGTTGAAGTCTCAGGGCCATCAAAGATTTCCCGCTGCCAGCACCTGGACTCTCTACTTGCCCTGCCAAGTGGTACCCTATCCAGTTCCTGGGGCCTTGACAGGTGAAGCTGGCAGACCAATCTTGAAAATACACACACAGACCGCTATGCGGGGAAATTTCCGACGCAACCTCCGAGAGCGGCTGAAGAAATGACTTGCCGCCAGCTCCGCAGCAGAAATCGACGCAGCACTTGCAGAGCGGCTGGAAGATCGACCCACACAACTGGAGAAATGACAAGCTGCATTGCTGATGGAGGCTGATAACGTCGCAACCCACACAGCGTGGTTTTGCTATCACCGTGAGGCAGGATTTTTGACGCAAACCTTGCTGGGCGCAGAAAAACAATGCAACGCCTGCCCGGACACAAGTGCTGCCCGGATCAACGCATCGCTCCCCTGCGGGGAGGAAAAACAACGCACGCCGTCCCGCCCGGAGAAGGAGAAATAACGCACGATCTCACTTGCGGGTAAGAAATCGACGCCCACTCGCCAGTGTGTTATTTTGACACTACCAGGTACTTTTCAAAGCTATCAGTGTTTTACCTTTTTACAAAAGGATTTAAGACTCGTTTTGCTTTTTAATTAATAACAACTTGTGTATTTTGGATTTTTGTCATTTTGGTCTTGTTTTGTTTAGATAAATATTTTCTATTTTTCTAAACCTGTGTTTTGCCATTTTGTAAGTTACTGTGTGTGTTGGTACAAATACTTCACACCTAGCACTCTGAAGGTAAGCCACCTGCTCGTGCCAAGCTACCAAGGGGGTGAGCGGGGGTTAGCTGAGGGTGATTCTCCTTTACCCTGACTAGAGTGAGGGTGCTTTCTTGGACAGGGGGTAACCTGACTGCCAACCAAAGACCCCTTTTCTAACATCGTCACTCACAAATATTGCATTTGTGTTATTTGCTCCTGAATTTGGGTAAGGTTGCATGGCCGCAAACAGTAAGAGCAAACACTAACAGTTTGGGCACCTATGATAATCCAAAATTTGCGGGCCAGCTTTGATCAGGCCCAAAGTTATGTTGTGGGAATCCCTGCACTCAGGAGGCACTGCTCTTTCGTATTTCTACTCTGGCTTGAATGATTCCTTCAATCTCCACCACAATGTACTTCATAATTTTCTTAACTTGCCATCATGCTGTTAATCACGCTAAACTGCAAGAAAGACGTTTGAGCTCTATACGAAAGCCTCACATGACCTAAAAACTGTAAATGAGGGGTACTTTCTGTTACCCAGGCTTGATTTTTAACCAACAGCACTCTGCATGTGGGAAAGATTACCGTAATTGAAGAAGAGTGTGACGTGACACTGTCACTTGATGAAATTAAGCTCAGACTGCTTGACACTGCTTTCAAGAGGATCCATCTATTTCATATGTGAAACCTCCAGTCGGTGCTGTTTTGTTAACTAGCATCACTTTACAGGCTGATTCAAGCCGGCCCTCTGTGTGCCTATGTGAAAGGGAAATTAAACAATAGGTGTCGACTTTACAAAGTGTGATGGCTAAAATTCCAGGAGAGCTGCCCGAAGCTGTCACATATCATATAAAGCCACATGGCATATTAGTGTAACATGGATCAACTTGGCAGCGAGGGGCCAAGTTGCTCTTGGACTTTTACAGAGCTATCACAGCAGTGCAAACGGAGAATGCATGATCACTTAGTGGGCCGTTTTCACGTCTCACAGTCAGCTTTGTTGTTTTCTCTCAGAAGACCTATTGTGAAAAATACCAATAGGTACAGTGAGCTTGAGGTCAGCCATTTGTGTTTCAGTGGTTGGCTTCCCTGTCAGCCTCATGTGCTTGTTTCTTATTCATTGACTTTCCTTCTCTTCCCTATGTTTGTCTAGCCCCTGCAGAACAGCTTCTTTACCACTCTTTAAATTAAATGACATATATCCCTCTACTGTTTACAATCAGGGAACAAATTTTTAGGATTGAGCGCAAAGCGGTCCGTCCCTGGTGTAATCTCTCTGTGGGCTTTTAACCACGCTCATGTCAAGCCCATCCGTTTGGTTGGTTCGTCGGCTTGCCTTTTAAAATTAGCTTGATTTCATTAGTGAAATGCATGCATACGTCATGCCTCTTCTGGTGTTTAGCCCGCCTCGAGCGCACCGGCCAGCTTCTGAAAACATACGAGGCTCCATGTTTTTCGTATGGTTTCTGCACTATTTGTCCTCTTTATTTCATAGGCAGTGTGATCTCGCTGGGCAGAAGTCGAGTGCTTTGGATGACATCGACCCGGTTACATGGATAATTGCACTTTTGCGGTTACATGGATAATTGCACTTTTGCAGAAATGTTTCACTGCAAGCGGACTTCTGTTCCCTTTTGTGTGTTTGCTTTGCGCTTATGGTGACCCTCGGCTCACTTATGTGAAACTGTTTCAGTTTATGTGGCAAGAAAAGTCTTGTTAGGAGTTTACAATGCTAATAGCTTTAACTCAAATAACCGTGAGACCCACTGCATTGCAAATGCTTGTGAAACGGATTCTATCCGAGTCCAAGTGTTTTATAAGGCTCAGTCTGCTGAATAAACACTAAACAAATGAAGATGTTTACCTTTAGATGAGGATGGTACCCCTCAGGAAGGCACTGTGCTGTACTCAGTTCAGAGGTCCTTTTTCTCGCTGAGGAGGAAGCGGGTGAAACCTGTTCTTCAGGGAAGCGCGTTATAAACAGAAAATATTTGAGCGTTATTCACACGCAAAGGCAATGAACATATCAGACCGAGGACCCAGCACAAAGGGTTGTATGTCACCACCTAAAATACAACGGTGTCCACATACCGCTACATAGAATCTACTACATTAAAATGAGCCCCTCTAAAATAACCACTGCTTGAATTACGAATCCTGAGGTTCCCACTACTGTGATTACTAACTCTGAGATTACCATTGCTGATATTACCACTACTGTGATTACTACCTCCGATATTGCCCCTGCAGGGGTTATCACTGCTGAGGTTACCACTACTGTGATTCCTACCTCCGAGGTTACCAATGCAGGAATTACCTCTGATGAGATTACTATCTCTGAGATTACCACTGCAGGGATTACCACTGCTGAGATTACCACTGATGTGATTACTACCACTGAGATTACCACTACTGATATTACCACTACTGTGATTAGTACTTCTGAGATTAC
This sequence comes from Pleurodeles waltl, assembly GCF_031143425.1. Classification (NCBI taxonomy): domain Eukaryota; kingdom Metazoa; phylum Chordata; class Amphibia; order Caudata; family Salamandridae; genus Pleurodeles; species Pleurodeles waltl. Next base: position 574,322,676 of record NC_090449.1, on the reverse strand, counting down.
CACTACAGACATTATCACTTCTGAGATTACCACTCCTGTGATTACTACCTTTGAGAGTACCACTGCAGGGATTACCACTGCTGAGATTACCACTACTGTGATTACCAACTCTGAGATTACCACTGCTTATATTACCATTACTGGGATTACTACCTCTGAGATTACCCCTGCAGGGATTTCCACTGCTGAGGTTCCACTACTATGATTACTGCCTCTGAGATTGCCAGTGCCGGAGATTACCTCTGCTGAGATTACCACCATTGAAATTATCACTACAGGGATTACCACTGCTAAGATTACAACTACTGGGATTACTACCTTCGAGATTACCTTTGCAGGGATTACCACTGCTGGGATTACCACTACTGTGATTACCACTACAGTGATTACTATCACTGAGATTACTGCTGAAGGGATTACCATTGTTGAAATTACCACTTCTGAGATTACCACTACAATGAGTAAAATAGATTCAAGAGTAAGTGTACTGACCCTATGCTAACCGGCATCTTAAAATGAAACCTTACTTTATAACTACCCACCATCCTATCTTTACGGCCATGCAGTGCCCTCTCCTTAACCCAGTGTTTACATTGTACTGGGGGGGTGCAGTGGGCACACCAATACATATTTTGGAGAAGCAGGACTCTTCCACTCTGTCCCATGGTGGTCCTGTTGGTCTTTACAACGCATGGGCCTGCCCTGTCCATTAGTCCCACCCTGACCCAGACGTAGACATGACTGTAGCATTCTCAAGTGGCAGGGACACCAAGCACTTCATTTTCCTGCATCCATTCTTATGTTAAACCCTCCTGTGCCCAAGCAAAGACACGCTTTCATTTTCATAAAATAATATTTTGTACCCTGTAACAAGTCCAGCATTTCAGGATTTTTATTAAGTATTTCCCTGTTCTTTGTCCATGTACACAGGCATGCTATCAGTTTTAGGTGGACCAGCCCCTTTGATATTTTAGTAGATGCTGCTTTGTTTCACTATTTGCCTTTTGATTGGTAGAGCACTAAAACGGTTTTCCCATGACATCGACCCTGTACATGGATAATTGCACTTTTGCCAATGAAGTTCACTGCGAGCTGACTTCTGTTTCCTTTTGAGTGTTTGCTTTGCGCTCATGGTGGCCATCAGCTCGCTTACGTGAAACTGTTTTACTTTTCTGTTTACGTGGCAAGGAAAGTCTGGTTAGGAGTTTACAACGCTAATAGCTTTAACTTGAGTAAACGCAATACCCATTGCATTGCAAATGCTTGTTACATTTGCTTTTAGTGCTCCAAGGGAGTTGTCTCCTCCTCCTCTCCTCTCTTTGCTACTTCTGCCTTCTTAATCTCGCCGTCAGCACTCACTGCGTTGCACCCCCAGCTTTTCTGTTGATTCCCCCAACCCCCCCTTTGCTCTCCTGTCCTTCCATGCTCACCACTGCCGCTCGTCAGCAACATTTGCTTTCTCCTCCGAACTACCAGCTCCACCATTGCCCTCCCGCCCTTCTCCAAACCATTTTATTGTTTTTGCTGCTGCTGGCCAGCATTAGCAAACAGCATTTGCAAAGCCAAAATGCGATTGCTATTTACTTTGCCAATGCTTCTTTTACTTAGCCCTTAAGTTGACATCCGATAATGAATGTGATTCAATGCTGTAGAACACAATTTTACTTTTTCGTGATCCTGTGACAATTGATATTTATTAACATTCCTCCTTCCATTCCCCCATAAGGGTAGTGCGGTGGAAGCAATTCTGTCAGTGGGTATTTCTCTGATTTTAAAATGTCCTTTTATTGGTGGTGCTCCTGAGGAAATGCTATGATCAAAAGAAAATCCACAGGTGGAATGTTCCTCAAAATACTAGCAATAAGGTCGAGAAAATTCCACTTCCTTCAGAAATGTGAGGATTTTCCTCTACCATCAATGACAGAATCCAGCTCCTAGTTTTAAGCAGTCAGCACATTTTATTTGATTTTGTTTGTTATTAGAACTTTACAAGTTTTTTTGGTAGTTTTGACCACACCGGTATAAAATCCATTAAGAAAAGGGTATAAAATCCATAAAGAAAAGGGCATCTCTCTTTGCAGTACAACAAATCAAGACAGCCTTGATGACTGAGAAAGGACGCAGAGCCATCTGCTGTCGAAGTGTGAGATCATGAACAGCACAGAATAAATAAAGTGAATAATACATCAACTCTTAAATGTGAGCTAAGCACCATGGATTAATCTCACAAGACAATAAAAAGCATTTATAATTGGTATTTCTGGTTTGTATTTTCATTTATATGTCAACGCTATTGGCTTTGTCAAAGCAAAGAGATTCAGTCGGCCCTGTTTCCCACCCACTCTACAAGTCCCCCATTCAAATACATGAGATAGGCATAGTGGTGGCTCAGTGTACCTGACGATGTTGTGTAGCATCCACGTCTGATGTCTTTTGGGAGATCCTCTTTGGCACAAGACAGGAAGCTAAAGCAAATATTAGTCCAGAACTTTTCACCACGCAGCCCCTCCATGGTCCTGCAAATAGTAGTAGTAACCCTATCTGACTCAGGTATGCACTGCTGATGCATTTATGTGTAGAAGATAAGACTTCAACTACATTTGTGCCTGGCTTCCCTTGCGACCGGAAGGACATGACACCTCTGCATGTACACTGACTGCAGGGCTGAAGGCGTTGAGAGGCTTGATATCGGGCACAACACAAGAGAGTGTCTGATTTCCAGTCTATGAGTCCTGTAGGAGCCACTGGCACACTGAGAGTTGAGCCACTGGGTCAGCGTGCTATATAGGCATTGGCCCAGCTGCAGCACTGTATGTTTTTTAACCCCTTCACTGCCAGGCCTTTTCCCCCTCAGGTGCCAAGCCTTTTTTTTAGCTATTTGGGGCGCTTAGGCCCTCATAACTTTTTGTCCACATAAGCTACCCAACCAAATTTGCATCCTTTTTTTCCAACATCCTAGAGATTCTGGAGGTACCCAGAGTTTGAGGGTTCCCTTGAAGGAGACCAAGAAATTAGTAAAAATACAGTAAACATTTTGTTTTTTAAAAACAAACGGAAAAAAAGGTCTGCAGAAGAAGGCTTGTGGTTTTTCCTCTGGAAATGGCATCAACAAAGGGTTTGTGGTGCTAAAATCACCATCTTCCCAGCTTTCAAGAACAGGCAGACGTGAACCATAAAACCACATTTTGCAACACAATTTTGGCATTTTACTGGGACATACCCCATTTTTTACTATTTTGTGTGCTTTTAGCCTCCATCCAGTTTGGGACAGAAATGGGTGTGAAACCAATGCTGGATCCCAGACAGCTGAACATTTCCAAAAGGTAGACAAAATTCTGAATTCAGTAAGGGGTAATTTGCGTAAATTCTACAAGGTTTTCCTACATAAATTAACAGCTGTAATAAAGAAATATTGAAATTGAGGTGATTAAAACAGCCATTTGTCTCCACATTTTACTCTGCAACTTTTTCCGGCGATGTCTGATGTTCGAAAGCAATATACCATTATGTCTGCTGGACTCTTCTAGTTATGGGGATTTACAGGACTTGTAGGTTCATCAAGAACTCTAGGTACCCAGAGCTAATAAAGGAGCTGCACCTTGCAACGGGTTTTCATTGTATATTGGGTAAACAGCAATTCATTTGGTGAAATATAAAGAATGAAAAATAGATATCAAGGAAACCTTTGTATTTTCAAAATGGGCACAAGCTAAGGTGTTGAGAAGTAGTGGCTATTTGCACATCTCTGAATTCCGGGGTCCCCATACTAGCATGTGAATTTCAGGGCATTTCTCAAATAGACTTCTTTTTTACACACTGTCTTACATTTGGAAGGAATAAATGTAGAGAAAGACAAGTGACAATAACACTTATTCCTCTATTCTGTGCTCCCCCAAGTCTCCCAATACAAATGGTACCTCACTTGTGTGGGTAGGCCTAATGCCCGCAGCAGGAATCGTGACATGGATACATCACATTTTTACATTAAAATTTGAAGTGTTTTTTGCAAAGTGCGTAGCTGTAGATTTTGGCCTCTAGCTCGGCAGGAACCTAGGGAAACCTACCAAACATGTGCATTTTTTTAAACTAGACTACTAGGGGAATCCAATATGGGGTGACTTGTGGGGCTCTCACCAGGTTCTGTTACCCAGAGTCCTTTGCAAACCTCAAAATTTGGCCCCAAAATATTTTTGCCTCATATTTCAGTGACAGAAATTTCTGGAATCTGATTGGAGACACGAATTTCCTTCCCCCCAGCGTTTCCCCAAGTCTTCCGATAAAAATTGGACTTTACCTGTGTGGGTAGGCCTAATGCCTATGACAGGAAATGCACCACAACACAACATGGACACATCACATTTTCCCAAAGAAAACAGACCTATTTTTTGCAAAGTGCCTAGCTGTGGATTTTGGCCTATAGCTCATCCAGCACCTGGGAAAAACTAGCAAACCTGGACATTCATGAAAACTAAACACCTAGGGGAACCCAGGATGGGGTAACTTGTGGTGCTCACACCAGGTTATATTACACAGAATCCTCAACAAACCTCAAAATGTGGCCCAAAAAAACATTTTTCCCTCACATTTCGGTGTTAGAAAGTTCAGGAATCTGAGAGAAGCAACAAATTTGCTTCCACCTAGAACTCCTCCAAGTCTCTCGATAAAAATGGTGCCTCACTTGTGTGTGGTAGGCCTAGTAACCCACGACAGGAAATTCCCTCAAAACATTATGTGGACACATCAAAATGATCAAATACAAAACTATCTGTTCTTAGGGGGGTGGGTACCAGCGTTTTTGGTCCAAGTATCAGCAGCCATCTAGGGAAACCTACCAAACCCAGCAGACATTTCTGAAAACTAGACACCCGAGGGAGTCTAGGGAGGTGTGACTGGCATGGATCCCCCAGAGTTTTCCTACGCAGAATCCTCAGCAAACCTCAAATGTAGCTAAAAAATCAAATTTTTCCCTCTTTTCTGGGTGGGATCACTGCAACGGCACAAATTCCCTATCACCTAACGTTTACCTTGCTCTCCCGATAAAAATGATACCTCACTTGTGTACGTGGGTCAAGTGCCTTTGACAGGGAAGAGACAAAAACATGTTGAGGATGAGGGGGAACAAAATTGGGTCCAAAAGGGCAGACTTTTTCGGTATAGATGCGACAATGCTGGGTGGTAGGAATTTTGTGGATTACTGCAGATTCCTGTAGGTTCCATCACAAAAATGTGGACAAAATGTGGGATTTCAAGCAAAGTTGGAGGTTTGCAGGGCATTGTGGGCAGGAAAATGGTGTGGGCTGCATGTGAAGCACACCACCCTGGATTCACCCAGATGTTTAGTTTTCAGATGTGTCTAGGTCTATTAGATGTTTCTACATGGCAGTGTCCCAAAGTCCAAAAAGTGCAGTCCTCACCATTCCAAGTGGGACAATTTTGAGAGTTAGACAAGTTCTAATGGCCCAAATATAAAATCAAAACCCAAAATAATCGAATGTCCTCTTGCTTGCCGTTGAGATAAGATCGTTTAGTGTGCAGGGGAGAGCTGAAAGACTGTTACCCCCTTTAATTGGGGTATGGGCATGACCATGCCCATGCTGGTTGGTAGCCACCACCCCACTATTTTTCTTTTAGTTCCCTGGCATCTAGTAGGCTTTCTGCCCCCCCGGGGAGTGGATTGGGGGTAATTTCCCCATCTGCCCACCAGTGGGCAGAACAACTTTGTGCCCATTTATTGGTGGTTGGGGTATGGTCATCACAGGTCACAGGGGGTGTTGTGAGGGGTCAGGGGTAGAAGGGGAAGCAATTCCCCTTCCAGCCTGTCCCGGGCCCTCGGGGGGAGCACTAGTGCTTCCCCTTAGGGCTTCTACTGGGACATAATGGTTAAGTCAGTGGTGCCTCAGCGCCACGCCACCGGACGTAACCATTATGCCCGTGGTGGGGAAGGTGTTAAAGAGGCTAGAGAAACCGACATTGGAGCTACAAGAGCACTTCTGGTTACTTTAAATAAGCAAGTGTCTAGCAGAATCTCGGAATGGGGCGAGGCAGTAGTGGGGAAGACACTGGTCACTGTAAATAGGCAAAAACATTGTCTCAGAGAAACTACCTTTGGGCTTATCATCAATAGAAAAATACAGCAAAGAGATGTAGACATCTACCAAATGCTATGGACTGTGATGGACAACCCATAGAGCCAATGCCTGGCTGGTCCTCCCTAACCAGGCCAATGGGTGAAGTGGGTAACCCAAAGCCAATCTTTTCCTCTATTATTTATTATTCCTGTTTGAAATAGTGATAGTCTGAGATCTACCAGACAGCTATAGAGGTCTGTATTCAAGTCTAAAATGTGCCCTACATAGTTCTTGCCTTGAGGTTGGTATAAGATTAGATCTTAAATTGATGCTACCTCAGAGGTGCTGTCAGATGTTCTATAAAACTGTTGACTGTGTTCAAAACCCCCCCTCAAAAAAAGAGAAACAGTTTCATATAAATTGACGGTGTGCTGCTTGTGAGTAAAGCTTTAACTTCACTTTCCCTGGACCTGGATGACGTTTGTTCTAGTCACCCCAGTGAAAAATCACAGATCATCGGGATAAATGCATTGTGATCTGACAAAAAAGTGAATAAACTTTGAATACCTAAAAAATATTCAGGTGGGCAAAGGAAACATGATGATCCTTGGGTATTACCTTCCATTTTCTCTCATAGATGACGTGAGTATACAGGGATGTTGTTTTTGTCTGTAATTTGAACCTCTCACCTAGCAAACAGTAGAGATGTATAAGTTTTATATTCAGAACTTACAGAGCATCCACCTAACAAACAATAGAGATGTATACGTTGTATATTCAGAACTTACAGAGCATCCTCTTGTTTTGAAAGCTCTCCAGCCAGTGATGAAGATGGCATCACTAAGAAGGATGGTCCCTTTCCACCACCTGAGAAGACCAACCTAAGGTTTACTGCTATTAATTTCTTCCTAACGTATTCAAAGTGTAAAGTCTGAGTTGGTAGTTTTGACTACCCATTACTAAAGCATCCAGCATCCCTTTAATGATTCTTTGCAGTCAAGAGGATGGAGATCAATCACAGACAACAAGAAGGAAGGCAAAATACAATTATTTTCATGCATTGATTCTTCATCAAGCTTATTCAGTCTATCCACTATATTCTCCTGGTATTGTGAGAGTGAGACCAAAAGTGGGTCTACTGATAAGTCACTGAGGGTAAGATGTATGAGGATACTGGATACAAAAAATGGTCGCAAGTTGAGACTCTACATTTTGAAAACTGTATCTTATTTAAATTGACCTATGACCCACTAGGCCGGTTTGGAAAATATTTAAATGGAGGTGGTCGTGGGATGAAGTGCCTAATTATTATTAATTAGACAGGTTGCATATTGCAACTCTGTTCAAGTGGCTGCAATCCCAGGAGAGCACCAGCCCCCGTTCCTGTGATAGCATTTCCAAATTCAAAACTGTTTTTCTTATAGCAGCCAGACTTCCTTAAAGGGAAAGGTTTTCAATTTTGAAAAACCTCAGTGAGCGCCTACCTCCCCCTGAAGCTGCCACACTGATTCATAAACGGGAAGGAATCTGAAGAGGACCATTTGCACTTTGTGAATCTCTTACCACCCCTCCTTGGGAGTTGTTACTTATCCATGGTTTGCAATCAGATTTACAATTTCCTATTGATATGAAGGGTGCAAAATGTCAATTTGGAAGGAATGCTCAAAATGCCCCATTTCCAAATTACGATTCAGTAACCATTTCTTACCCACTGTAGGAGTTGGTAAAACTTTACAGACTAAAATGGATTTAGTATATACAAAATAACTTTTTAGCGAATACAAACCGTTTCATTGTGCATATTGCAGGCTATGCAACTATTAAAATCTAGTCATCAAGCCATGAGTCCATCAGAAAGAAAATCTTCATGCTGAAGGAGAGAAGGTACTGAATTACACAAAAGAGGAAGTTTTGGCAAGTATGACAGAAAAGAGCTTATTGATTATACTGGAATCATTCAGCCCTTTCTGTGGGAACATGAGAGTCGGCAAAGAGTTGGAAATATGCTGGAGCTGATTTAATACTAACTTCTGATGGCTTTTTTAAAAAAATGCTCACAAAGTCCTTAATGGATAAAGCCATGGGTGATGTGGTTTGTGCAGGCAGGCTCTAGAGTACAGACAAATGTTTCAATCACAACATTAGTCAAGCACCTGCTCTCTTCTTCCTAGAGAACTTTAAGAGAGGTCTGGGTCAGTTCTGAGAAGATGAGGAGGGATACTTATGCTAGAGCTCTTCCATAAATTCAGAACAAAGGAGACAAATTAGACAATATGTCCAGTCTCTGTTCTCTATCAGGTGTTTTTATTGCGCTTCCTTGTGTTACTCCAGATGTACCAAGCACCACAGGGTTACATGAGGTAGTGTGCATGGTTGGTAAATCTCATCTATGTTTTGCGTTGCCCATGCGTTACCTTCCGTGATGCAAGGGAGATGCAAAATGAAATAAATAAGCCCCTTAGTGTGCTCAGCATGCTGACATATCACTAATACTCCACATCAGCTTTTAGGTTCGAAATAGTGGGAAGAGCAGGGGTTAGCCCTAAGGCCTATAAAGCAGCGACCGGTTACCAGAATGCAACTGAGGAACCCATACAAGCACCACCCAAAGCCTGCACCACACAACCGACTCCAGTGTCCTAAAACCCTCAATGAAGAAGATAAATGCCAGGGTATAGTGCACAGTGCAAATAATTAACTAGAGTAACCACAGCAGTGTTGACAGTGAGTTATATTTGGACATATTGGAGAGGTCTAGTGATTCTCTTTGAAGAGTTGATGAGCCATTGCTTATAGGTATTTTAAAAAGCATTAGTAGTGTGCCTGTATTCACAGTGTTAATAATGCATAGATCCTTCATCAAGTGGAAGGGATAGTCGTCAAGTGTTGACCATGAAATTTGGTTTTCCAGTACCATTTTCAAAATTGGCTCAATAATAGGAGTGAACAGTATTTCTAAAACCATGGTGGTGTACCACGGTTTAACGTAAATTCCGACTAACCAGAAGAAAATGGACTTGGATTCACAAAAAAATTACTTTTTCTGCTTTTTTAAGATTTACCAACATTCCCAGGGGTACGCCTTGTAATCTGTCCCAACAGACTCCTTATCCTACCGTGGGAAGTTTTACACAGCACAGATCTCCACACTAGCAAATGCAGATTTTTTTCCCCAGAGAGGAAAATATTTTCCCCTATGGAGTAAGCCCTTCAACATCTCCTCTGCCAAATATGGAGGTGATTCTATTCCTATATACTGCAGTAAATCTCCCATCATTTCCAGGGTTGGAAAGGATTGTATCAGAGTTTGGAATGCCCGCAAATGTACGTTTGTGTGCATTCCCAAACGTTCAAGACAAAATTTACATTAGAATTCCTACTTCCCACCAACTGAGTGGGATTTATGACTGAGGATAAGGGGGCGATCGCTACATTCAAAATTGGGCTTACACCTGTCATGAATCCCTTTGTAAATTCCTGACAGGTGAGGTAAGGTAAAATTGGTCGTAAACATACCGTTATTGCTGACTTTACCTTCATGAATAGCTGCAGTGTGTTTATATTAGTATAGAACTGATTACTTTTCTTTGCATAAAGTAGACCAGTTGGTCACAAAAATCATATCCATTGGCATTTAGGATTCAGAGCAACAGGTTTCTCCGAGGTCTTGCAACATACTGAAGAATTCATTCTTCAGGCAGTTGGCCATGGTGGTCCATTTGACACAAGTGCAGGGGTGTAACACAGGCCCCTGCAGCCTCTCTGGAGCAGGGGGACTCACAGCCCTCCAGGGGACCCAACCCTTCTGTATAGCCCATTCAGACCAAGACCAATGAGTATCTTAGAGCTAAAGGTGACACTGAGGCTCCTCATCAGATTCTGCAGGGAGGGCCCTTCATTTTGCACTATACCACTGAACAAGTGCAATCTTTTCTAGGTGTGACAGTAATTAGGATGACATAAATTCATATTAGTCCCAGAATTGTAAGATCATAAAAACTCTTTTCTATAAAATAATATTGAAAAGATAGCTAAAGTCTCTTTCTTGTCATTTTAGTCCTGATGAGTCTACACAGGTTCGCGTTGTGGGGCGAATGTGTCTCAAAATCCTGAGGGCAATGTACATTGACATCTTTTCGACTTTTCAAAAATTATTAAAAGAGTATAAGACCATAATAAACCTTGCAGTAACCCCTACCAGATGATGTGGAAAGGAAGTGGGTTAGCAATTCTAGAGGTTTTTTTTGCTACTTGTCCAAAAAAGTGGATCTTTTTAGCGGCCATCTTTTCTGGCAAAACTGTTAGTCATCCATGTGCATCAGCCATTAAGGCATGAGGTAATGTGGCAACATTAAAAGAGGTGTTGATAATGAAGACAGGATTGGCCTCGGGGGTTTGGGGCAGATAACTTAGTCCAAAACTCATTATGACTCTACCAAACATAATCTGTCAATTAGAAACATCTTTTCTTTTTGTGTTTTAACCCACAACCCATGGCCGTTTTCGAAATTTGATGTTCAGCACTTCCACTCAGACCTGGTTAGAAGTCATAATGAAGTGGCTTGAATTCATTGTTATGAATTTGCAAAAATACAGTTTTAATGACCTGCAATTAATTTTAATGTTGCTTGCACTCCACTGCCGAGATTATGAAAAAAACACAACTGTACAGAGTACACAAAAGGGGAGGAAGAGGGCCTGTGTAGCTATATATATACTCCAAAATAGATCTTGAATCTTACCTATGAGAATCATGCTTTCCAGTCTCATAGCAAGAGTGACATGAACGCTAAAAGAAACAAGAATAGGCCCTGTCCCTTTTTTGGAGACTGGAAGTCAGCCATAAGTGGGAAATAGTGGGCCTATCACACTACTGGTCCCTGGCACCTTTGCTCCTGTAACTCTACTGACAGCTATACCCCTGATGTTTTTCCAGGGCATGCATCTAAATGATAATTTGGTAAGCGCTTGGAAGCTTTTTGCTGCCATGATCCCCTCGCAAACAATGTGGCATGTTCAGATCTGATGCCGTCCACATTACTGTGTATATACTGCCTTCTCGTTGTTTCACCTTCTCATGCACATGGACATTCACACTGACAGGGCATAAGAGTCATGTGCTTGTCACTTACCCTGTGACAAGCTCCGCTCAGACCAGGCGCCTCAAGACAACTGTGACTGCGTGTGCATAGCACCAAAATTCCACAGGACTAGATGTCAAAGTAAGATGGATATTCAGACAGTGAGCCAGCTGTTCCCCAGCCATATGCAGAAGAGTACTCCCTGATGTCATCCAGCTTTGTCTCTGCTCCTTCAAATTCAGTAACATTCTTGTCTCAACATGACTGGATGGATTCTCACTTTGATTAGGTCATGTTACTGTGGGGCTTGAGCTCTGCTACTTGAAGACTTTATTCTGCAGGCTTTACTGCCAGTAGGTGCTTATCACTTAGATGATGCAAGCAAATGCTTATTTTAGTTTCCTTGTTTAGCATCTTTCAAAACCTGTTCTCTAGCCAGGCATCTTTGACTGGTTATAAGCAGAGGCGTAGCTTACGGGAGGGGGGGTGGGGGGGGGGGGGGGTGGTTTGCAGTGTTACACTCCCCCCCCTGAAGCTATGCCTCTGCCTATAACCAGTCAAAGATGCCTGTGCTAAAAGCAGGGAGGGGTTGCTGTGCTACCGCCCTTTGCCCCTCGTTTGCAGTGTTACCACCCCACCCCGACGTTAAAAAGATTTCCTGGCAATTAGTTGGGTACCGGCGGCTTTCAGTCGGATATGGTCACTCCTTCAAACTCTGGGTTGTCCTTGTTTCTCCCCAGCGCTCTTTCCTCCCGGCGACGTTGCTTAACTGCTACTGGGCCTCGGTATTTTTATTTTGTTTTATAGAAACAAAAGACAGGCTGCACTGAAGATTCCATTGCCTTCAATTTATTTTTGTTATTGAAGTCAATGAAGCCTTTAATGCAGCCCACTTTTGATTCACGGCTAGCTTTATTGTGCTTACATAAAGTAAGTTACATTGCATGTGTTAGCAAATTAAACAGACCTATTGGCTTTTTAGTGCTTATTAAGTGTTTGTTTTGTATTACATCCTTTTATCGTTCAGTCTGATGCTTATTTGGACACCAGAACCATTGTGTGAATCAATTTCCCCTCTTTTTAAGAGTGTATCCTCTACACCTGGAATTCTTAGCTCCTAACTCCACTTTCTTTCACCAAATTGTATTTCCTTTTCAATTCAACCTGATGTTGTCCAGGTCTCCACGGAGCCTCTGTTTATGGAGCGCATCTACACTCAGTCGATCACTGTTTCGCTTAGTTTGCTGCGTGGAACATTCTTATAAGTGCAAATATCTCTGCATCAAGCTCTGGCCGCCATTATGTGTGTCTCCTAAGAAATATAGGTATAATGGAACAGGGTATGGTACTTACAGCTCCTGGCAAGTTCTTATAGTTCCGTTGCGGTGTGTGCTGGGTGCTGAAAATACCACCTATTCCATGGTTTCCTCTTGAAAATGATAAATTACATTTGGAATTATTTTTTTTCTGCACTGAATTTGCATGTTTCGGTAAATACTGCATCTCCTCCCCCCACCCACCAGTATATACTAGCCGAAGGTGGTCAGGCAAAAACACAGGGATGCTATGCTTCCCGCAAAACTCACACTTCTGATCCTTGTGCCAACAGGCATTAATGTAGGGGTCGAAATTTACCGATCTCCTCCACTCCTAAAGAATCCATATACAGTCATTCAATGTGAAATGTACACGAATTCGTAACTGGCAAGAGTGTACAACATACCTGTAATATTTGCTATTGCTATAATGGATAAGTAAAGATGTTTCCAGTATCTAGATTATTTAGAAAAAAAATATATTTTGATGTGATTTTAGCCTATGCACATACTGTCATTCTAAGATAAATGGGCCTTTGAGGAACGTCGAACAAATGTAGTGAGGCACTGAGGGTCTGGTGCTTGGTGAGAAGAAAGGGGGGTAAAACTATAAGGGAGTTGGACACCCAACACCTTGCAAAGGCTGGTATGGCATGATTTCCACAAATGTTTTTTTTACACAACCTGCACTAACCAGTACCCAAAGATCTGAGAACACGTCCTACTTTTCTATCTACCTTATCACTTCCATCGGCTAAAGGCCAAAAAATAGGTCTCACATTGAAAGGAGATCACATGCTGCAAGGAGACCATGATGAAGAAATATACCGAACTTGTGAGAAGGTAGGTTATTAGTTGGGTGTTTTTGAGACCCTATCAAGTAACAATGTCACTATTCAGATACCAGTTAGGTTACTTTAATTTAAAGATTAGCTCAGTCCTGGGTATTTATGGCACAGAGCATTCGCGCTTAACTCAAAGGAAGCAATTGTAAAGCATTTCAGAAAAAAAGTTCTGAGTTCACTTTTGTAATCTTGAGGGGTAGAGAGTATACTCTAACAGCAGCCAAGAATCACTTTGGGTACTGCTTAGTGAGTTAGGATTCAGTCCCCCAGAAGGTACCAGCAGGATCCAGTTCGAGCTGATCAGCTGGGGGTCCTCTTTATTTCTGGTTTCTTGCAGCATTTGTGTTGCTGGAGCATAATAGGAGGCTAGCCAACTAGCCCTTGGAGTCCACTGTACTGCCCTGGGTTCAAGTGGGAGCAGGTCCAGCTCTTGGTGTTTCTCTCCGCAGATAAAAAAGCAGGCTCAGTCCTTCTTCTGAGTTGCAGTCATTTGGTTTGGCGGGGCAGTCCTTCTTTTGTTTTCCACAGGTTCACCAGTGCAGACAGAGGCTACTTTTAAGTCTAGCACTAGAAAATATTCCCACGAGCAATCCTACTCACTTTGACATCCTTTCCTGGGGGTGTGGACATAAGTAATCCCACAGTGCCCTGCTCTGCAAAATCCAACATGACAGAATCTTTCTCCCCTTGGTGACAGGTATTGGAACAATCTGAGATGTGTCCAGTATAATGAGCAACTCCCGCTGCAAATCCAGTTCTGGGACAGGTTTTCCTCTCACAGAAACTGGTCCCACTCTAGTTATTTAGACACTTGCAGGAGCAGGTCTAAATTTGGGTTATATCTGACTGTGACAGTGGTTCTCCTTGAAGCTTGTACAGTTGATGCCCACATCCCCTCCAGCCGTCCTATCAGGAGGATCTCATACCTCCTTCAAGACAAGGCCTTTTTGTTTGCTTTCCTGAGAGCAATTCATACATCTATGCAGGCTGCCAGATGACAGTTAAGAATTATCTCAGAAAGAGCTTCCAGAGGCTCTTTTTGCGCCAAATTAAACAAAACGGCATTTTCAAAATAGTAATTTAAATTCTGACTTTACCGTCAGCTTGGATTTTAAATTCCTATTAATTTGAGTCTTTGAATCGTGGGTCTCAAACCTTAGTTATTCCTTATAAGGTGTTATAATGTAACTCCGTGCTTTTTAATGGGAGAACCAGCCTTGCCACAGTGAAAAACGAAGCGCCCCCCCTAGCAACAGATGACATAAAAAAGAGGGGGCGATAGTGTAAAAAGGGCATTTCCACACAGAGCACTTACAAAAATGTCAGGGATATCCTTTTTTAAATATTCTAATTTATATTGGAAATATACTCATTTATAGACAGCAGCAGAAATGGGTATAAGTACTGGGCCTCTGACACCACATAGTTGGAATTCTCTGGACTGAGTGAAGTCTGCCAGGGAGAAGAGCTGGGTGCTGTAGAAGGGACTGCCACTCTGCCTGTTGCTTAGTTGTGCTGGCCTGCTGCTTGCTTTTTCTGTCTGGGAGTGAAAGGACTGGACTTGGCTTTCTACATCCTGCTTCTAAAGGTTCTCCAAGGGCCTGGACTGAGCTTGCCTCCTGATAAGAAGTCTCAAGGATATCAAAGACTTAATCTGCCAGTGCCTGAGTTCTTCTGCTGAGCGCCCTAACTTGCCAAGTGATGCCAACTCCAGTCCCTGGGCCCTTGAGAGAGAAACCTGATGATATGAAGGAGAAAATCAACGTATCAACGTACCGCCCTGTAAGAATGTATATTATAGCCTGTCTCACGGCTGAAGAATTGATGCAGCACCTGCCCGCAACCGGTGAATTGACGCAGTGCCTGCCTCGTGGCTATAGAATCTGCCCAGCGCGTGTTTCACCCAGTCCCATCAACACATCTGGATATTCCATACGGCATCCATGGGTAATAATTTTTCATCGACCCTGCACCACAGCCAGGAACCAAGGCCATGTGTCTAGAAATAGAAGCATTGCCTTTCCTGCGAGGAATTGACGCATCACTGTGAGAAGCTGGCATGGTTTGTAGTGGGTACCAAAGGTACTTACACCTTATACCAGGTCCAATGATCAATCTTAATGAAATGTAGGCAGTGTCTAGCAGCTTAGGCTGTCTAGAGGTAGCTGTAGCAGAGCAGGCAAGGCTGAACTAGGAGACATGCAAAGCTCTTGCAATACCACTATAGTCACACAGTACTTATACACAGTAAAAGACAATATTCAGTTTTACCAAAAATAAAGGTACTTAATTTTAGTGACACAAGGACAAGAATATCTTAGAGGCAATACTCCTACTGGAGGTAGGTATTATACACAATATATACACTAGTAACCAAAATAAGGAAAGTACACAGTCATAAAATAGTGCAAACAGTGAAAAACACAATATATTGCAATGGGCTTAGGGGCAACACAAACCATAAAATAAAATAGTGGAATGCAAATGTGGAATACCCCCCCTAGGCAAGTGTAGTGTGTAAAGGGGTGCTGGAAGTGTGAGAAAACACTGAGGGTAAGTAACATCCCCCACCCTAGAGCACAGGAAAGCAGGAGTAAAGTACAGCAAGTTTCCTCAGAACACTCTAGAAGTCGTGGTAAAGCATTATGCAAGAACCAAGCAAGACTGCAAGAAAACAACGATAGATTCCTAGACCTGAAGACCTGTGGAGATAGGAGTCCAAGTCCAGAAGTCGATGAAGAGTCCAGGAAGAACAGGAGACTCTGCCATCCTGGATGAAGGTGCAAAAGTGGATTCTTCGGTTAGAAGAAAAGTACAGAAATTCACCAAAGAAGACAGCTGTTGGTTCCTGCTTGGTGCAAGAGATGTCCCATGTCAAGTCCTCGGATGTAGGCTGTTTTCGTCATTGGATTCCACCAACAAGCCTTGGTTCATGCAAGAACGTGTTTTGCGTCAAAGAGGTGCTGCCCGGGCGCAGGAAGGACCTGGGGGTCGTGACTCAGACTAAAAAGACAGAAGGGGCTCTCAGCGCTTCAGAGAGCCATGAGAAGACCAGGCAGCACCCACAGAAGTCTCAGGACACAGGGACAAAGGAATTGTAAAGTGCGGTTGTCGCAGGACTACACAAAGGGATCCCACGCTGCCAGAGAACTACTCAGGGACCTGAGCGTCACAGGATGAAGTGCTGGGAACCTGAGCTACACTGTGCATGAAGAACCTTTGGAAGTAGTCCACAGAAGCCCAAGGAGCTGCAGTAGACACAATGCACAGGGGTACTGTGTGACACGGGGAGACAAGCTCTTACTTCCACCAAATTTGGACAGCTGGACCTTTGGACAGTCAGGATCACCTCGGTCCCCCACCTGTGTTCCAGGGATCACGCTCTTCGACAGGAGAGGAGTACCAGAGTACTGGTTGTCATCGCAGAGAGGTGCCTGCTGAAGCAGGTAAGTGACTCCGTCACTCCATGGGAGATTCCTTCGGTCCTTCTAATGCAGAATGAAGACAGGCAGTCCTCAAAGCATGCACAACCTGGAAACTGTTGCAGTTGCTGGCTGGAGCTGAAGTTGCAGGGTCACAGTAGCCTTTCTGGATACTTTGTTGCAGTTACAGCAGTTCCTGGAGCAGTCTGCGGTTGATCTGACAGCCAGAGACTGAAGCAGAGGATGCAGCGGAGTACTGGTGGAGTCTTGCAAACCGAATCTGAGGAAACACCCAGAGGAGAGACCCTACATAGCCCTGAGAGGGGGGTTGGCTACCTACCCAGGTATGCACCTATCAGGAGGAGTCTCTGACGTCACCTGCTGGCACTGGTCACTCGGATGCTCCCAGAGGGTCCCCACACCTTGGAATCCAAGATGGTTAATGCCAGGGACAATCTGGAGGAGCTCTGGACACCACCCCTGGGGTAGTGATTGACAGGGTAGTGGTTACTACCCTTTCCTTTGTCCAGTTTGGTGCCAGAACAGGGACTGAGGGTCCCTGAACTGGTGTAAACTAGATTATGCAAGGAGGGCACCATTTGTGCCCTTCAAAGCATTTCCAGAGGCTCTGGGAGGATACCCCTCCCATGTCTGTAACACCTATTTCCAATGGGAGACAGTATAATGCCCCTCTGGTAAAGGAAATGCATTGTTCTGCCCTCCTGGGATTGAGCTGCTCAATCCCCAGGAGGGCAGAAACCTGTCTGTGAGGAGGTAGCAGCTGTACAGCTGGTTTGGCAGTACTGGGGTCCATGGTGGAGCCCCCAGGATGCATCGAATTGGCTTCCCCATACCAGATTTGTAATGGGGGGCACAATTCCATGATCTTAGACACCTTACATGGCCATATTCGGAGTTACCATTGTGAAGCTCCATATAGGTATTGACCTATATGTAGTGCATGTGTGTAATGGCGTCCCCGCACTCACGAAGTCCAAGGATTTTGCCCTGGACAGCGTGGGGGCACTTTTGCTAGTGCAAGGGTGCCCTCACACTTGTTAACTTTGCACCTAGCCTTCAGTAAATAAAGGTTAGACATATAGGTGACTTAGAGGTTACTTAAGTGCAGTGAAAATGGCTGTGAAATAGTGTGTGCACTATCTCACGCAGGCTGCAGTGGCAGTCCTGTGAAAGGGTTTGTCTGAGCTCCTTATGGGTGGCAAAAGAAATGCTGCAGCCCATAAGGATCCCCTGGAACCCCAATACCCTGGATACCTAGGTACCATATACTAGGGACTTGTAAGGGGGGTCCAGTGTGCCAATTGGAATTGGTAAATAAATTCACTAAACTATAGTGACTAATTTGGAAGCAGAGAAAGCATAAGCACTGAAGTTCTGATTAGCAGAACTTCAGTGACACAGTTAAGCACTACTGACAACACACAGATAGGCCACAAACTATGAGCACTGGGATCCTGGCTAGCAGGATCCCAGTGAGACAGGCAAAACACACTGACAAATAGGATTTTCACTATGAGCACTGGGGTTCTGGCTAGCAGGATCCCAGTGAGACAGTAAAATCACACTGACACACACTCACAAACAGGCCAAAAGTGGGAGTAACCATGCTAGAAAGAGGCTACTTTCTCACAATATATAAAGAGGAAAACGCCTCTTGTGATTGTTTTTGTGCAGGAAGGTGTCCCTTAATGCACAACAATCGCCTCTGTAATGCGGACAACCTTGCACAATGGTGCAAGGGTGCCTGCATTGGCACACGGCAGACTATTGTGCGCCAGCACAGGAGAAAAGGACAGGAATGTGCTGTATCTTATAGCTATGGCGCATTCCTTTCCTTTTCTTTTGATGCAGGGCAGCGCAGCAAGAAGGCTTGTAGTGCTGCCCTGTGCCAAAAGCTTGCAAATGTGCCCCTGAGTCTTTCTAGGTAGCTTTAATAAAACAGAAATGTACTATTGTTAAATATATGATGTGGTTTTGACCCCCATGGCAGGGGACTGTTAATGTTTACAACTGTTAATCTCTTTAGCATTTGTTGCATTCTAGATAATAAGAAATTATTAAATTGATTTAACGTGTTGCCCTAGAAATGTTGTTGATTTGAGACAGGTAGGGGCGGTCATTTTGTGATTAGCAGATTTTAGACATCTTTTTCCAGGAGCAAAAAGTGCCCAGATGAACTTTTTGAGACACTTCATAACTAAACCCAACAACAAATATTCCCTCCCATTTTCAATGTATATGTCATGTTACATCTGCAGCTTTACAGTACAAAAACGTCATACCCCATTGCCTGAGCATAGTGGATAATAATTAGGCGAATGGAACCATTCACGAAATGCCATGCCTTGGCAAGCAATGGCAAACCATGAAAAACACATGAGGTCCGAGGGATGAAGAGACTGCCCCCAATCCCATTATCTCTTTTCTTATTGTACTTTTTGAAGAACTGATGACATGCCATCTTCAGACGGCAAGGGTTATCTATAGCCAGACCTAAAAAGGATAACACAAATACAAAACATGCAATCAGAAGATTACATACACAATATTTACGCATCCACATAGAGGAATATAGACAGACAAAGACGTGAAAACACAAGCACACAGCCAAAGGTGTAAAAGGTAGTCAACTGGTGTTTACAGAGAGCTACACTAGTTATCTGACTGACAGAGACATGTCGCCTGCTTATAGACAATTCGGCAGCCAGAGATCCAACAAACCGTCACACACAAAGAACCAAATGCTGCGCATGCCGACATCCAGTCATAAATAGCAAGAAAGAGACAGCTAGATAGTGGCACACACAGGCAGGTACATGGTTAGATGCAAACAGACAGACAGGAAAACACACACAGTTGCACACCTTTTATAATAGTTGAAACTTTTCTAGAAATGTGAATGTCTTAAGTCGTACTTACCTCCACTCTTTTTGTCTAAGTTTAGCTTCTTGGGTCTCTCTTCATTAAACATGTGGTTAATAGAGGCATCTTTTTGGAAATCTCTTTCCTGGCTGTCTTCAAACTAAGGGCCAGATTTACAAGGCCCTAGCGCCACCTTGAGCCATACTCGCACCATTTTTTTATGCTAATGTTGCTCAAGGAAGCAATTTTCGCAGCGCCATATTTACAAAATGGCGCAATTCATGCATTGCACCACTTTGCGACCCCTTTAACCCACATTATGCCTGTGCTAGGCATAATGTATGCAATGTATGCAATAGGGGCATTCCGCCGTAGGAAGGCCCGCAAATATTGGCTAAATACCCTTACACACTCTCAAACTCTGCTAACAAGAGGTAGTAATTGACAGTGTAGGTAGAAGATACCTATTTTCCTGAAGAATTGCTCCTGTCCCAGATAGGGCATTGGTAAGGTAAGACATATATAGACTCTGAAAATATGAAGGACGATGAACAACCATCTTGTTTTTAAGTTTTCTGAAGGGAGACACCAATAAAAAGGGTATTAGTCTACCTTAAAGAAATTTTAACTCTATAGGTCCTCACAACACCAGTTTAAACTGTCCACACACAGTTCTACAACCAACAATGCAAACAAGGAAGCAAAACACCCATGAAAGGATGAAAGGTAAACAGGCAGAAGATTGACTCTTGAGGTCGCCTACCTCCAAACTGTTCACAAACTCATATCTCAGTTCACTTTTTTGGTGCAACCTCACTTCTCTGACACAAAGGACCTGATATGTGACATCCTGCTAAGATCCAAAGAGGGAATATGGAAGGCAATGTCAAACAACAGCACACAAATGATTTCCCAACCAAGTCCGTAGTTCTCAGGTGAGTAAGGTGGTGAGCTGGAACCATAAGATTCCATAAAGGAGAGTGATTAAAAAAAGAGAACCCATTAGTGAGAAAGGTTTTTCCTTAAGGAAGTTCCTCTTTCTCTACAGGCGAGTCTTCGGCTTCAAAGTCAAGGTGAACTGCGAATGGCCAGTTAATCTATGTCTTTGAAGATAGCTGATGATATGCTACAAATTCAACATAACATCGAACCAAATATTTCACATTGCTTGGACCACACCACACATGCCACACACTGCACAAACCACAATCCCCCAAGCACAAAATACATTACACGCAACACTTAAAACGTCCAATTCCACAACATACAGCCCAATATATGCATCACACACCACGCAACAACAAACAGCAGTACACGCAACACCAAATGCAGCACCATACACAGGGCACCACACACAAAATGTAAGATATCACACAATTTGACATGGCACATCACACCACATCACCGCATAAAATACATGAAACCGTTGCATACGAGGTACAAAACAAAATACAGCACAAAAGATGTGTCTCCATTTACACAGTGTGTTCAAGACTCCTTGAGATTCCTGGAGACTTATTTTAAAAGGTCAGATGTAGGGGAATAATGCAGGCCGCTGCCCCCACTGCTGCGCACCACTGAGGTGGATCCCACTGAGCTGAAAGCCAATGAAAATCTGTGAGATTTGGCAGGCACACGGACCTTTCTTCACGATCTGCAGAGCTGCCCATGTTTTTGCGTCACTCCCGTAGACACAGATACCATGACATTTTCAAGAAAAATATTTCTTAGTTGGCAGCAAGACCACAATCAGAGGTAAAATGATGGGAGGCTGAATTTTCGATGTAAATTTTGCGACGGGCACACGTGTTTATGCTGTGGCAAAGTTAATTCTTATCAAGACAAGGTTAAAGAAATTAACAAAGGGACAAGCTCTACTTAGCTACACAACGAACAACAGCAGCGACTCACCCGTTCACGGCTCCAATGTTGCGCAGATTATCCAGTGAGAGTGTCGCTAATAAGGCAACTTAACTCTATTGAAAAATTCCAGTGAAAAAGAAAAGCAGTTTCACAGCCGTTCCAGTCGGTCTATCCCTGGACTACCAGTGATCTCGGACAAGGACGCACTAGAAAGAAACGACTGGGTATCTCTGGATCTCGTCGAGTCCTACCGAACAATTTATCAACGCGCAAACGTTCTCCCTTCCTGCTCCTTTTCCCTTCCTTTCCGTTCTAATGAAACAAAATGTGTGTTTTCATAGTCACTCGAATAACTCTCGAAAAAGGCCCTGAATGCGCAACTATTTAACATATAAACGTTTGCCTTACATGAACGGGCCAGTGACAGAAATGTTATACATGCATGACATGCTTTACCGCCCTGGGGAGTGCTGGAGCACTGAGAGGAAGGGGACCAGAAGGGGACACATTATTTTTCGTTAGTTCGGCTTGTTTTATTTCCTGACTATTGGGAGGGAAACAGCAGCAGCAGGGGCTCCCACGAAATAGAGCTGCAGGATGCACCGAGGCGAAAGCACTCCCTCTCATCAAAATTAATTCTTGCAGTCTGACGGGCGTCACACGCAGTACATCCTTGTCAAAGATGTGTCCGCGGCAACCACTCCGGCAACCAACATTAACCTGGAGCCTACACATTACTGAAAGGGCCCAGAGGACGTGTTCGCCAATATACTACATTAATGAGCATTTATGCTATCCGGGCAGCGATGGGTGTTACCAACAATCGTCTCAGTACCTTGAAAGGCTGCTAAAGTCACATTTTGTCGTCTGCTTGTCACGGGTTCGAATCCCACAGCCAGGATTGGGACCAAAATTAGGCCTGGGCACCCAAAGAAAAAGTGCCCTACATCTGTGAATAATAACCTTTCATCAAACGTTGCTTAGTGACATGAGACTAAGGGCCATATGTACGAACACTTTTTCCCATAGACACAGAATGGGTAAAAACCTTTGCTACATCTGGCCCTAATTTTGGGAGAAATCTCTGATGAATTAATCTTTCTAAGCTCATAGAGTCAGTAGCATTAGCTAAGACTAGAATCACCATTATTTAGGGACAATTCACCTACAGGCCTCACCTGATCTTCAGGCCCATACCTTTCTGTACCCAGAGTCCCCAAATGTGTTTGTCACTGTTAGAAATGGGATGGGGTCTCTAGTTGGCAGTCGGTATACACCCTGTCCAAGTAGGGACCCTCACTCTAGTCAGGGTAAGGGAGATACACAGCTCAGATAACCCCTGCTTATCCCCTTGGTAGCTTGGCACAAGCAGTCAGGCTCATCTTAGCGGCAATGTGTAAAGTATTTGTACAAACACACACAGTAACACAGTGAAAATACCTCAAAAGAACTGCACAGTAGTTTTGAAAAACAGCCAATATTTATCTAAATCAAACAAGAGCAAAAAAAAAAAACATCCAACATACACTAGCAAAGATATTAATTTTAAAAATAAAAAGAGTCTTAATCTGAACAAATCAACAGATGTGTTGTTTTAGCACAAAGTACCTGGTATGCATAAAAAATAAAGCTACTTGGGTGAGTGTCCATCGGAAAAGCAAGCAATGCATCAATTCCTTACTCACAAGTGAGGCCGTGCGTTGATTCTTTCTTTGCCGGGAAAGAAATGCGTCAATTCTTTTGTCGCAGGGAAGGGTTATGTTGATTTCCGGACAAGCAGCCTGAGGTCTGTGCGGTGATTTTGAATATTTTAATGCCTAGGGTCGATGCATGGAAAATTTTGACACGCTGTGCGAAGGGTCTGCATTGAGAATAGGCGCTGTGTCGATTCTCCAGCTGCGAGGCAGGAGCAGGGTCACATTTTTAGCTGCAGGACAGGTACTATGTTGATTTTTTTGACGTGCACACAGTAGTGCATGAAATTTCCCCCACAGGTTACCAGATTCCACTTCTAAGGGCACAGGGACTGGATTTGGCACCACTTAGCAAGTCAGTACTCCCAGTAGAAAAGCCCAGGCACTGGCAGATGAAGTACTTGATGTCTCTGAGACTTCAGAACAGGGGGCAAGCTCAGTCCAAGCCCTTGGAGAAACTTTACATGAAGGATTTCAGAAAGCAAAGTTGAGTCATTTCCTTCTTCAGGCAGAAGTAGCAGCAGCAGGCCAGCACAGCAAATCAACAGGCAAAGTGACAGGTCCTTCTCAAGCATCAAGCTCTTCTCCTTGGAAGAGGGTTCTCTTGAGCCAGAAGTAATCTGAAATTGTGGGTTCAGCAATCCAATACGTATGCTCTTTCCTGCCTCTGAATGAGGCAAACTTCAAAGGAAAGTCTTTGTAGTACACAAGACCCTGCCTCTTGCTTGCCTTGCCCGCGACACACTCCTGGGGTTTGGAGTCTGTATTTTGTGAGGGCAGGCACAGCCCTTTCAATTGCAGGTGACAGCTCCTCCCTCCCTCCTGATGAGGAAGACTCATCAGGATGTGCAGGACACACCTAAACGTCCTTTGTGTCACTGTCTAGAGTGAGTTTGCAATCAGCCAAACTGTCACTCTGACCCAGATGTGTTTTCAGTAGCCAGGCAGAGGCACAGAATGGTTAAGTAAGAAAATACCCACTTTCTAAAAGTGGCATTTTCAAACAGACAATCTAAAAAACACCTTTACCAAAGGATGTATTTTGAAATTGTGAGTTCACAGACCCCAAACTCCATATTTCTATCTGCTCCCAATTGAAAACTGCACTTCAAAGATATTTAAAGGCAATCCCCATGTTAACCTATGGGAGAGATAGGCCTTGCAATAGTGAAAATCGAATTTGGCAGTATTTCGCTATCAGGACATGTAAAGCACACCAGTACATGTCCTACCTTTTAAATACACTGCACCCCGCCCACGGGGCTGCCTTGAGCCCAGAGTATCAAAACTAGCAGAAATGAATTACAGCACAGGATCCAAAAACAGAGGTGGTGGTGGGGTCAGAAGCAAAGAAGTACAGGGAAATCACACCAAGAGCTGGCAGGTCTAACACGTGTCCCCTCCAGCTGAAAGTGGGGAAAACCACCCAATCTCTTGGGAGTTCTCAGCACTAAGACGGAAAAGACTGGAAAGACCATAAGCGTTGGAATGATTTGTTCCAGGCCGTTGTTTCACCATAAAATCCATTGCCTGTAGGGAGATGGACTACCTCAATAGTTTAGGATTCTCACCCCTCATCTGCATTACCCATCTGAGGGGCTTGTCGTCTGCCTGAACCCGAAAGTGAGTCCCAAACAAGTAGGGTCTTAACTTCTTCAGTGCCCCGACCACAGCAAAAGCTTCCCTTTCTATTGCAAGCCACTTCTGTTCCCTGGGAAGTAACCTCCTACTGATGAAGGCTACAGGTTGATCTAGACCCTCTTCATTCAGCTGTGAGACCACAGCTTCCATACAATGCTCTGAAGCATCTGTCTGCACCACAAACTCTTTGGAAAGGTCAGGAGCCTTGAGCATGGGTGCTATGCACATGGCCTCATTCAGGGTATCAAAAGCAGTCTGGTATACCTCCGTCCAGATCACTTGACATGGCTGCTTCTTGGAAGTCAGCTTTGTCAAAGGAGCAGCAATGGTGCCATACCCTTGACAAATCTTGTGTAATATTCAGTGAGTCCTGAGAAGGCCCTCACCTCAGTCTGGGTCTTGGGGGGTGTCCAAACCAGAATGCTGTCAATATTTGCCTGTAGGGGCACCACCTGGCTGCTCCCTACCTGGTGTTCCAAGTACAACATAGACCTGTGCCTTATATGGCACTTACTGGCCTTAATAGCAAGGCTTGTAATTTCCAGGGGCTTTAACACTTCCTGGAGGTGGTACAAGTGGTCCTTCCATAGCGGCACTGAAGTTCTCCAACCTAGCCAGGACCTGGTTGACCAGCCTCTGGAATGTGTCAGGGGCGTTATTCAACCCAAAGGGCATGACATAAAACAATAGTGCCCCTCTGGTGTTGAGAACGCAGACCTCTCTTGTGCCGCCTCAGTTAAGGCAATCTACCAGTACCCAGACATTAGATCAAATGTGCTGAGGAACATGGCAGCTCCCAACCGGTCTGGGGATAGGTTGTGCGTAAGTCCTGCTGACGGCATTGAGTCTCCAGTGGTCAACACAGACCCTAAGCTTAGGTGTGACACTAGGTGAAGCAGCCTTGGGGACCAGAATCACAGGATTGGACCAAGAGCTGTTGGAGTGCTCAATCACCCCTAACTCCGGCATCTTGGAGGGTTTCTCCTTGATGCTGTCTTTCACTCTGTTAGTTACCTGTAAGATTTGAGCTTAACAGGCAGACTGTCCCCAATATCAATGTCATGGGTGCACAAGTGGGTGACCACAGCGGTAGGTGAGAATAGGGAGGCAAACTGTCTCAGGAACTGTCAATAGTCCCTCTGCTGATCTAGGGTCAGAAAGGTTCACACCCTCCACTGACCCATCCTGCTTTTTGGCAGACAGGAGGGCGGGAGAGGTTCGCTCTCCTCTTCCATCCCATAATCTATAACCAAGTGCATAGTCAATTCAGACCTCTCAAGTTGTGGTTTGGGGCTGTTCACATGCAGGACCCTCAAAGGGTTCCTAGGAGTCTGCATGTCCACCAAGTAGGTGACATTACGTTTGTACTACTTCACCGCAAAAGGTCCAGACCAACGGTCTTGGAGAGCACAAGGCTCTACTGGGGCCATCACCCACACTTTCTGGCCAGGATGAAACTCAACCAGAATGGTATTCTTGTCATACCAGCGTTTCATGTCTTCCAAGGTAGCTTCCAGATTCTCTTGGGCGAGTTTCCGAAAGTGGGCTGTCTGATTCCTGAAGGCCAGCATGTAATTTAATACATCCTGCGGGTACTTCTTGGTAGCTTGCTCCCAGCCCTCTTTCACCAAACAGAGAAGCCCTCTCACAGGGTGCCCATACATAAACTCAAATGGGCTGAAACAACTCCCTTCTGAGGTAGCTCCCTGTAAGCAAACAACCGCATTGGTAATAAGGCGTCCCATTAACGCCACATGGGTTGGTCCATACCCATAATCATGCCTTTCAGGGGACGGTTGAATTTCTCAACCAACCCATTGTTCTGGGGGTGGTACTGCGTAGTAACCTTGTATGTTACACCACACGCCTTCCACATGTACAGTGACATGAAATGGGTATCCCGGTCAGATAACACCTCCTTGGGGAAACCCACATGGATAAAGATCCCCACTAGTGCCCTACCTACTGTCACTGTCCTCAGGGGGATAGCTTCCGGGTACTGGGTGGCATGGTCCACCAAGACCAGGGTAAACCTGTTGCCCATGGCTGTCTTGAGATCCAGAGGACCCACAATGTCAATGCCCACCTGCTCAAAAGAGATGCTCATGACAGGACAGGGTTGAAGAGGAGCCTTGCACCTCTACCCATTTTTGCCACTCGCCTGGCAGGTCTGACAAGTCCTGCAGAATGCATCTGAGTTCTTTCTCATTTGAGGCGAATAAAAGTGGGTGACAAGCCTGTCAAATGACCTACCAGTGACACATCATGAGCCCTACCCAGTAGGAAGGCTCTGAAACACTGGGTTACCACCAGCAAATGGGCTGCCCCAGGCTCGGCAACCTTAGGCTCACTATACAAGAGATCATTCTCCAAGTAAATTATTTGAGGTCCAGAGGTGTCACCAGCTGCCTGGGCCTCCGCCTGTTTTTGAAGGCCCTCAAGGATGGGGCATGCTTTCTGCGATGGGCAGAACTCTTACCTGGTGTTGAGACCGGGCCCCTCACCTGAAAAGCAGGATGTCTGCAGAGCGATGGTATGCCCCCGACCTCTTGGAACACCTCTCAGCACTTCCTGGTGGACACAGAAACCCCGGCAGGTGTCCCAAAAGGAAAAGGAGAGTGGAAGAGAAAGAGACAAAATACTGCCACGTCTTGCCGGTCCAGCCAGGCACCCTGTATCTTCAGGGGGGCAGGTCATTGTTGAGAGAGTAATAG
This sequence comes from Pleurodeles waltl, assembly GCF_031143425.1. Lineage (NCBI taxonomy): Eukaryota > Metazoa > Chordata > Amphibia > Caudata > Salamandridae > Pleurodeles > Pleurodeles waltl. The sequence goes on along the minus strand of NC_090449.1, from coordinate 574,295,149 downwards.
TAAAGTTAGTGCACTCAACTTCCTTGAAACTGAATCTCTCTTTCTGATATGGGCACGGTAGCGATAGAAGAACATCGGGATGCTCCAGCACTTATCTTGGATAATAATAACTGTTGGCACAATTACTAACACTGCATTACCAAAAACCCAAACTGAGCACCATAACAATAAGTACTGCAACACTAGGGCTGGCTTCACAGAGATTCACTGTTGCACACTACACTTAGAACTGTTGTTGCACTTATCATGCACAAGAAAGACAAACAAGGTCATTAAGTATATCACGTACAACTTTCCTGCATGCATAGGGTTAAACTAAAAGGAACAAAAACAATCCAAGAAATACAAATGTCCACTCTGGGTTTAAACAGTTAGGGTGGCACAGTTTGGTTTGGATTCAGTGTGTGTGTGAAAAACCCTTCAAAAGCAAATTCCCCAAACCTGAAACACAGGCATGAATGACACAATTTAAATCCAAAAGTTATGCTATTAGAGAAAGAAAAGTCACGTAAATGCTCTTTAAAAATTGCACTGTCACGTTTTGTAGTACTTGAGCTCAAGCAGATTTCCTGCAGCACATTTAGTCAAGTAACTACAATAATAATGTAGGGATGTTCAGAAATGCATTTGTCTCTTCAAGATAAGCACTCTGCCAAAATACGAGGTCTGAAATACACCAGCTGTTCTAGGAAAGCACTGCGCTCAAAGAACACAGGGCCAGATGTAGGTAGGTAAGAAATTGCGACTTGCAATTTGCGAGTCATAGCGACTCGCAAATTGCAACTCGCAATACGAGATGCAGAAAGGTGTCTCAGACACCTTCTGCGACTCGCTATGGGGTCGCAATGACTCACCTCATGAATATTAATGAGGTGGGTCGCAGTTTGCGACCTCATAGCGAGTCTAGGCACTCACAGGGATGGTGGCCTGCTGGAGACAGCAGACCACCATGTCCGTGACTGCTTTTTGAATAAAGCAGTTTTTTTTTTCTTTTTGCAGCCCGTTTTCCTTAAAGGAAAACAAGCTGCAAAAAGAAAAAGTACCGAAACCATTTGGTTTCTGTTTTTTCAGAGTAGGCAGTGGTCCATAGGACCACTGCCTGCTCTGAAAAAATATTTTTATTGACATTCACAAAGGGGAAGGGGTCCCATGGGGACCCCTTCCCTTTTGCAAATGCGTTACCATCCACTTCAAGTGGATGGTAACTGCGAGTTGGTTTGCGACCGCATTCGTGGTCCCAAAGCAACTCTACATGGCGATGCGGTCGCAAATAGGAAGGGAACACCCCTTCCTATTTGCGAGTCGCAGCCACAAATTGCGAGTCGGTATCGACTCGCAATTTGCGGTTGTGCATCGCGTTTGGCCTTTTGCGCCTCACAAACTGCGTTTTTTGTAGTTTGCGAGGTGCAAAAGGCTTGCTACATCTGGCCCAAACTCCCTGGAGAATACTAGTCACTTAGCTGCAGTCTTTTCCGGAGCACTGGAGGAATGCCTGGTGTCAGCTGGTACAGGAACAAAGAAAAGAATTGCCTCAAAAGTCCTGAAAAAGAGGATGACAGCAGGGGCTGGACTGCCAAATCAGATGCTGAGATCAGGAAGCAAAACAAAGCCAAGCAGGGAGGCATGCTTCACTCTGCTATTTATAGCCAATCAGGGAAGCAGTTGAGTTTCCACATGTGGATGAGTCACCACACCCAATTAGAAGCACATGCCTACACCATGCCCAATTAGAAGCACGTCTACACCTGCTCACATTAGCAAACAAGCATTGGTGAAACAAGTTTGTTCACTGCGCGATAATATATACAGGCGCGCAGCTCGCGATTTTTATTGGGCACGAAGAACAAAGACGATGGTACTGGTGACATTGAATGACGAATTAAACCCTTAGCCAATAGATCATCCAGGTAGTCTCGCAGGTATCGACTCTCAGGCTCAGAAAGGGCATACACCCTACTACATGGTAGCGTTGCCCCTGGAATCAAGTCTATATGACAATCGTATAACCTATGTGACGGCAGCTGGGTGGCCTTCTGTTCACTAAAGACATAATGGAAGTCTTTATATGGTGCAGGAATGGCCAGTGTGTCACACGGCTTGATAGCCGTACTATGTGTGGACCCACAATGCAAGGGTATCACTAGTAATGGTTTGTCTTGGTAACAGGAGTGCCAGCAATGTTTAGCGTCTAATGTCACTGTCCTTGCTGCCCATTCAATTTTGGGATTGTGTAACTGAAGCCAGGGTATCCCCAAAATGGCTCCAAATATTGGGGTATCTATGAGGTCAAACTGAATTTGTTCTGTATGGTTGTTTGCACAAAGCATGGACAAGGGTGTTGTTTGATAAACGATAAGCCCGGAGGACAATTCTGAGCCATCCATGGCTCTGACTGCTTCAGGGACGTCTTTTCAGACAGTCGTAATATTTATGGTTTTAGCCAAACCGAAGTCTAAAAGGTTTCCGGAAGCCCCAGAGTCAAGCAATATGGGAATGACCTTACAAACCTGAGGGGACAACACTAATGTCACAATAAGAGTTAGATGTCGAGGTACTGGACTGGTGGTATTAGCCAGAAGATGTGAGACCATATAGAAAGAAGCACTCAATAAAATGGTCTCAGAAGTTATTGAGCCAGTTAGTTTTCCGCCTGGTCAGGGAAGAGAGAATTCAGGCCCTGTTACCGCTCCGATGGCTTTCTTTGGAGCAGTAGGCTTGTTAGGACATTCCTAATCAAGATGCCCTGCCTTACCGCAGTATAAAAACAGTTTCAATTTTTTCCTACGTTCTTTCTCTTCCTTAGATAGTGGGCCCGCACACTGCCAATTTGCATGGGCTCAGGTGTATCATGAGTGGAATGGTAGACTCCTTTTTCTCAGTTTTGAGCACCACTAAGCGTGGAATTTTTCTCCCTTATGTTCGCTCAAACTGTGATCCAATCGTACCACCAGGCCAATGAACTCGGAACACTCCATAGGAGGTTCCACAATTTGGGCTAGAACATCCTTGACATCGTCCCGAAGGCCACGATAGAAGGGGGAGGTCCTCTTCTCCTCGGGCCACTCAGTCTCTGACACCAACCGGTTGAAACAGGTGATATAGGACAGTAGATCCTTGTTTCCCTGGCACAAATTCAGCAACTCATTGTCACTGGCTTGCATGAAGAGGTGTTTGGTGAACAGTTTCCGCAAGGCTTCCTTGAACCGGTTGAAATCATACAGTATAGGGTCATTGCGTTCCACCAGCAGAATAGACCAATTAGCTGCATTGCCTCCCAAATAAGATATAATAAAAGCTACCTTTGCAGCATCGTTGGGGAATGCAGCTGCCTGACACAAAAACTGTAGCTGGCACTGGTTAAGAAAAATGTTGAACTTGGCACTATCTCCTTTCTGGAGGAGCTAAGGGCATAGGGGTTGGTGTTGTGACCGTTACCTGCATGGGATGTGTGGTGGAAGTCATTGGGCCTGAATTGGGTCTAGGAACATGATTAGACAGGTCAAACAGAGGAGCCTGTAGTACTGCAGATCTTTGTTTTAGTTTGACTCCTCCCCAGGGGGTGTCTTGTGGTTTATACCGCTGTAGTTCAGTGTGAAACTCCAGGTTCTCATGCTTTAAGGAAATACATTCTTTCTTTAATCCCGCCAGGGCCCTAGTTAAATCTAATAAAGATGGAGCATCCTGATCAGCTGGTATAGCCTGTGCTAAACCTTTGAAAGTACCCATTGAGGAATCCATCACTCAGGTAGCCCTGTATGTTGTGGCTTGGCTTTATGTCGCGACGGGACCACTCACCTGAAAAGCAGGATGTCTGCAGGGGCGATGGTATGCCCCCTGACCTCCTGGAACACCTCTCTGCACTTCCTGTTGGACACAGAAACCCCAGCAGTTGTCCCAAAAGGAAAGGGAGAGTGGAAGAGAAAGAGAAAGAGACAAAACACTGCCATGTCTTGCCGGTCCAGCCAGGCACCCTGTATCTTCAGGGGGCAGGTCATTGTTGACAGAGTGGTAGTAGAGCTAGTGCACTCAACTTCCTTGAAACTGAATCTCTCTTTCTGATATGGGCACGGGAGCAGTAGAAGAACACCGGGATGCTCCAGCACTTTTCTTGGATAATAATAACTTTTGGCACAATTACTAACACTGCATTACCAAAACCCCAAACTGAGTACCATAACAATAAGTACTGCAACACTAGGGCTGACTTCACAGAGATTCACTGTTGCACACTTCAGTTAGAACTATGGTTGCACTTAACATGCACAAGAAAGACAAACAAGGGCATTCATTATATCACGTATAACTTTCCTGCATGCATAAGGTTAAACTAAAAGGAACAAAAACAATCCAAGAAATACAAATGTCCACTCTGGGTTTAAACAGTTAGGGTGGCACAGTTTGGCTTGGTTTCGGTGTGTGTGTGAAAAACCCTTCAAAAGCTAATTCCTCAAACCTGAAACACAGGCATGAATTACACAATTTAAATCCAACAGTTATGCTATTAGAGAAAGAAAAGTCACGTAAATGCTCTCTTAAAATTGCACTGTCACTTTTTGTAGTACTTGAGCTCAAGCAGATTTCCTGAAGCACATTTAGGCAAGTAACTACAATAATAATGTAGAATGTTCAGAAATGCATTTGTCTCTTCAAGATAAGCACTCTGCCAAAATACGAAGTCTGAAATACACCAGCTGTTCTAGGAAAGCGCAGCGCTCAAAGAACAAACTCCCTGGAGAATACTAGTCACTTAGCTGCAGTCTTTTCCGGAGTGCTGGAGGAATGCCTGGTGTTAGCTGGTACAGGAACGAAGAAAAGAATTGCCTCAAAAGTCCTGAAAACAAGGATGACAGCAGGGGCTGCAATGCCAAGTCAGATGCTGAGATCAGGAAGCAAAACAAAGCCAAGCAGGGAGGCATGCTACACTCTGCTATTTATAGCCAATCAGGAAAGCAGTTGAGTTTCCACATGTGGATGAGTCACCACACCCAATTAGAAGCACATGTCTACACCATACCGAATTAGAAGCACATGTCTACACCTGCTCACATTAGCAAACAAGCATTGGTAAAACAAGCATTGATACAACCAATTGTGTAACACAGCACATTATGTTTACTTAGAAACATGAAGGTTTAACCAAGAACAGAGATATGATTTAACCCTAATCCCTGGGGATGCTGACAGATAACGCAGGAGGCACCTTGGGGATTCCTGACACCTGGTGGGTGGGGCCTCCTTCCTGCTGCCAATGAGTCAGCTCAGGCAGGTCCCCCAGTTCAGCCACTTCTTCCCCCTCAGGTTCGGCCTTCTCCCGGTCTGTGGGAATCTCAGGTGCATGTTTCCCATGCCCCTTTCCCCTTCCTTTCCTGGCAGGCACCTGGGCCCCTGTTTTACGCTTCAGGTCCTTCTGATCACCCTCTCTGGCGGCCATGGACTGGGTGATCATGCACGCTCACTCTGGCAAACTCAACATTTCCAAATGGGACCTGAGCTCCACCTCCTTCCGGGCAGTATGCTATGGGTCATTCCCTAGCAGACAGTCAACAGGCATGGATGGAGTCACAGCTACCCTCAAGGAACATGAGACCCCTTTCAAAGGCCACCTGAGCTACCAAGCATTGGCGCTCACTGTTGTCTACTGCTACAACTTGGTGGACCACATTAGAAATTACCTGCTCTCAAGACTCCTGATGACAGCAGACTGTTGTCATACTGGTGCCTGTGTCTCTAAGAGCCTCCACTTGCCTCCCAGTGAGGGTCACCCACCGCCTGTACTTATTTGTATTATCAGGCATGAGCGTTCTCTGGACCACCTCACCCTCACCAAGGGAGACTAGGGTTAACTCAGCTGGCTGCCCACCACTAGCTGGGGCCAACCTCTCCTGAAGCGCTACACTGGCTATCCCAAGTCACTGCCCACCATTGGGGGGCTGTGCCCGCTTAGGACACTTGGGACTCCCTCCGATGTGCCCTTCCTGACCACAGGCAAAGCACTTGATGGGTCCCTTCCCTGTAGGCTTACCTGAAGGGAACCCACTCTTCTTGTCAACAGGGGTTTGGGAATCTTACACTGGGAACTAGTTTGTGGCCCTTTAGAGAACTCCTTACTTGTATCCTTGTATCCTTGTTTCCCTCCTTCTTTTGTTGAAGACCCTGCCCACCCTTGGCAGAGTCTCCCCAGACAACTTCTTGTGGACCCTGGTACTCACCCAAAGGTCCGCCTCCTGAGCTAGCTTCCTGGGTTTTGTAAGCCTGCTGTCAATCAAGTGCTGGCTCAGCTCTGAAAAACACAGACTAGACAAGTGCTCCCACACAAACACATTGTATAGCCCTTGGTAATCTGTTAACTCACTGCCCTTGACCCAACCAACCAGTGCTCTACAAAATGAATCCACACATTCAACCCAGGTATGAGAATCAAGTTTCCTACTCTCCCTGAACTTCTACCTGTACATTTCTGGTGTCAGGCCATAACTAGTGATGAAGGCATCCTTCATGTTAGAGTACGTGACCATACTAGCTGTCCCTAGTGCTAACAAGATGTCCCTCCCCTCTGCTGTGAAGTAGTTCCACAGGCCTGTCCCCAAATCTCTCTCAGGGATCTTGTGCATGTGGAGAGCTGCCTCATAGCCCTGAAACCACCTGTGGATGCCATTGTCCTTAGTATACACTTTCCCTACACTCTTGGAAAGGTGCACTCTCCTCTCAGACTGCACTGAAGAAACACTGCTACCATCTGAGTTTAACCTGCTATTGCAATCCAGCTCCTTCAAGCTCAGCTCCTGAGCTAAATGCATTTTCTCCTTCTCCATAGCAATTGTCTCTTTTTCCATAGCAATTTTGTCTTTCTCCTCCTCCTTCGTCATATTAGCCAGCTCCAGCTGAAACTCCCTTTCATGCTGCAGCTTGAGCTTCTCAATTTCCAGTTGATGCCTCCTGGTTTCCCATCTGTCCTCCAGTTGCGCCTGGGTTAGGCCTTTGGAAGAAACACTGCTGCCTGCAGTGGAGGACCTCCCTCCAAACAGACCTTGGTAATCCAACAAGACATCATGGACGCTGTGCACCTCCACATCCACAGCAACATTCTCCTTGTCTGTAGGCCCATGAACCTCCTTTGCTGCCAGCCAGGCCACCAGCGCCCTTTGCACCTTCTCCTTTTTAGTGATGTTTTTAATAGGACATTTGAACTCTTTGCAGAACTTTTTGAGCTGAGGCACCATATAGGTCTCTAGCCTCTCCTGCTCAAAAACTACTTCTGCAGCTCCAACTTATGGCTCACCAGACTGAGACATGATTGTGAGTAAGGCTCAGCAAACGTGCAGAGTTTCAAAAGGCAAGGGACATCCAAAAAGAAAAAAGAAATAATTCAAGAGAAAAAACAATATGTGGTTGTGTAATGATCCACAATAAAATAGTAGTATACACCAATCACTGTATGTCAAGTACAAATACAAGTCCTGTCCTGACCGCTAATCACCAATGTTAGAAATGGATTCTGTAGTTGGCAGTCGGTATACACCCTGTCAAAGTAGTGATCCTCACTCTAATCAGGGTAAAGGAGATACACAACTCAGATAACCCCTACCCATCTCCTTGGTAGCGTGGCACAAGCAGTCAAGCTGATTACAGAAGCAATGTGTAAAGTATTTGTACAAACACAAACAGTAACACAGTGAAAACACCACAAACGACTCCACACCAGATTAGAAAAATAGCCAATGTTAAACCTGACAACCTTAGGGTGGTCATCCCCCAATTTTTTGCATGCCTCCCTCCACTTTTCTGACACTGTTTTGGCTAGTTTTAGTTTAGTTTAGTTTATAAGATTTGTAAAGCGCATGGCGACCCGAAGGCATCCCAGCGCTAAAAGCAGCAACGCACAAATAGGAGGGGGGATCAATGCTAATTACAGAATAAAAAAGTTTTGAGCTTTTTCCTAAAGAGGTGCTCTGAGGATTCATTACGGAGCTCCAAAGGAAGGGTATTCCAAAGGTGGGAGGCCTTACTGGAAAAAGAATTGTTGCCCCAGGCTCTCTTAGATCGAGAAATATGTGCATACCTAAGAGAGGAGGAACGTAAGTTCCTAGAAGGAGTATGCAGGGAGATCCGTTTCCTTAGAGAGATGGGACCTTTACCATGTAGGGCCCTATGGACAATGCAGAGAGATTTAAAATGGATCCGTTCTTTGATGGGGAGCCAGTGGAGGGTGGAGATAGCCAATTTGGCGGATGAATATTTTGAGGAATGAGTAAGAAGCCTGGCAGCTGCATTTTGCACTCTTTGCAGCTTCTTTATAACATAAAAAGGGGAGCTAAGGAACAGAGAGTTTCCGTAATACAGACGGGAAAGAATTAAGGCTTGGATGAGAATTCTTCTGGCTGTAGGAGGAAGAAGAGAGAGAATCTTTCTGAACATGCGCATAAGACCAAAGCAGGTAGAAGAAACTTTACTGGCTTGAGAGTCCATAGTAAGCCTGGGGTCAAGCATCACACCTAGAGTTTTAACCTGAGATTTGGGGGGAGGAAGAGTACTGAAGGCATCTGAGAGCGAGGGAAGGGGAAGAGGGGGGGGACCGTTGCCCAAAACCAGGACTTCCGATTTTCCATTGTTAAATTTGAGTTTGGACTTGGTCATCCATTTGGCGATGTCACTCATACAGCGGGAGAGATTGGTCACCGGCGAGTCTCCAGAGCTGGAGAGGGATACCACTAACTGGGTGTCATCTGCATAGGTGATCAAGGACAGATTATGAGGGGCAACTACTCTAGCTAAAGGTGACAAGTAAACGTTAAAAAGCGTGGGGCTAAGGGACGAGCCCTGGGGGACTCCACATGCCAAGGGGAAAAGGCCAGAAAAGAAGGTCCGGTCCAAGACTTGGAAAGATCTGTCTCTAAGGAAGGAGGAAAACCAAGAGAGGGCGGAACCTCTCACTAACCAGTGCTAAAGTGCATATGCTCTCTCCCTTAAACATGGTATCATTGGTTCATCCACAATTGGCATAGTTGATTTACTTATAAGTACCTACTAAAGTGCACTACAGGTACCCAGGACCAGTAAACTAAATGCTACTAGTGGGCCTGCAGCACTGATGGTGCCACCCACATAAGTAGCCCCTTAACCATGTCCCGGGCCTTCCTTTGCAAGGCCTCCTGGGTAAGCAGGATTTTTGGTATGCCCACAGGACATGTGTGAGTGCCTCCTGGGATGTTGGTTCCCAGGGCCTGGCCTCCCCCTGGCGCACAGCTGACCTCTCACTTTCCCTGGCCCCCTGTGCCTGTGTCCCCTGAACGGTGTGCCCATTCCCACTTACACCAGGCCCTTCACAGTCTTGCCTGTGTGGTGTCGACTTGGGTCCCTGTACAGGTGGGCACACTATTGTTCGACATGTCCTGGGGACAGGGTTTTGGGGATGTTGGCTGCCTGCTGTGATGTTGGAGTCGGAGGGGGGCCCTGTGGTGGACTGGCTGTGGGATGTGGAAGCCGACTGACCAGTGGTCCCAGATGGGCCAAGGAGTTCATCCAGTTCGGAACTTCCAGTGTTGCTGTCTTCACTGAGAACATCTTCTGGTGGAGGACTGGGTTGCCGTGGCACCGGTTTGCCACTGACATTGGCTGAGGTACCTGTAGAGATGTTGTCGTTTTGAACTTATTTTATTTTATTTAGATAAATATTATCTATTTTTCTAAACTTGTGTGGTGTATTTTAGTGGTGTTTTCACTGTGTTATTGTGTGATTTATTGCTCAAATACTTTACACATTGCCTTCTAAGTTAAGCCTGACTGATCAGTGCCAAGTTACCAGGGGTGGGCACTGGATAATTTGGACTATGTGGTGACTTACTCTCACTGGGACTGTGGTCCTTACTTGGACAAAGGTGTATGCCTCTGCCAGCTAGAGACCCCATTTCTCACATTGGTGATCAGCGGTGAGGATAGGACTTGTGTTTGTGCAGTGCCATACATTAGCCATGGGTACACTACCCACCCACAGTCACAGATCATTTTTTTGATTTGTCTCGTTTAGCTACAAATTGCCCTGCTTGACATTTCCTAATCTAATATTATACAACATGTCTGTGGCTGGTTCCGCATGTGGAGCTGGAGAGTTTGACCTATCCACGCTGGAGACATATACTGTCAACCAGCTTGTGAGTTTTTGCAAGGGGATGGGGGTACCTACCCATGGAGCCTCCAGGAAGGTGGAGTACCAAAAGGCGCAGAGGGCTGGGAAGGAAACTTGCTCACAAGCGCATGTTGAGTTGGGAGAGCAAAGGATTTATCAGTGGTAGTGGGGGTGACACCCCATATTTTGTCCCTCCTGTGAGACCTGGAAGCAGTGGCTCCCATCATGGCCCAACCACAGAGGAAAGGAGGGAGGAAAGAGAATTTCAACTACAGTTGGCAAGATTAAAAATAGAGGCAAAGGAGAGGAGAGCTGAGGCTAAGAGGGCCTTGGCAGAAAATAAACCTATCTCAGCTCATGAACAGAATCTGAAAGAGCTGGAGCTGAAGTCTAGTCTGTCCGAGTCCAGCAGTGATAGTGGCAGCATGCATACAGGACCTGCTGGAGACAAAAAGGTTTGTCTACCCAAGAATGTGGTGCCAAGTTATGTGGTGGAAGATGACACTGAAAAGTGGTTTACTGCATATGAAGTTGTACTAAGGGCTCATGGGGGGGGAGGTGGGCTTGTGGAAACACATGCCAATACTTGGGAGGGACACACTTCTTGCACTAGAGCCTGGGGACCAGACCAAGTATGCCCTTACTAAAGCCATTTTGATTGCCAAATTTGGACTGACCCCTGAAAAGTGTTGCCAAAATTCAGGGACAGTAGCAAGCTCCACAAGCAAAACTGGGTAGACTATACTGATTTTTCCAGTGAGTTACTGAATGGCTGGGTCAGGGGCAGTAAAGTCAATTATTACATGGGTTTGTACAATCTGCTCCTGACAGAGCATATGCTTAGCATTTGTTTTACAGAGTTGTGCCAGCACCTAGTTTACAATGAGCTGATTGATCCTTGGAAGCTAGGTGAGTAGGCAGACCCCTGGGCTAGCACCAGAATGTCCAAAAAGGATCTGGGGGACACACTCACAAAGGTGGTCAGGGTCCTCAACAGACGAAAGGGGTGGGAGGGGCTTAAAAATAAGGAATTCTCGAAAGGCCCACAAAATAAGTCCCAAGGGAATAGTGGTAACCAGTCCCAGTATGAGTCTAAAAAGAAATGGTTCCTTGACATTAAGACAGGGAGGTTTGTACCCCAATGCATGGAGTGCACTAAGTATGGTCAATCTAAGGGTGACTCCAAATGTCCAAAGAGGGCACAGCCTCCCACTGCAGGAAAGACACCGGGGTTGGCTAGTGTAGCCCTCGGGGAGGAGGTAGTCCCAGTTAGTTTTGGGGAACAGACAGAGGTGACCCTAGTATCTCTAGGGGATGAAGAAGTGGTGCCAAAAGCCTACCTGCCTGCTAATACTTCCAAGTACAGACACTGGGTAGCCATTAAGGCAGGTGGAGGCTCTGTGTGACACAGGAGCCAGCAGAGCTACTGTCAAGGGTCATCTGCTGCCAGCAGAGCGGGTCCTACTGAACACATTCCACCAAGTCATAGTTGCTGACAATCGTGAGAGCCACCTACTGGTAACTCTGCATCCCTTTGAGGGGAATGGGTCTCAGGTACTCTGAAAGTAGCTGTGAGTCCTGCCATGCCTATAGACTGTCTGCTAGGCAATGACATTCAGCACACTACCTAGAAGGAGGTAGAGCTAATGTCTCACCTGGAGATGCTGGGGTTGCCTAAGTGGGTGTGCATGACCACAAGGTCCATAGCTGCCCGGGAGAGGAGTGAAGGGTGCCTGGAGCCTGGAAGAATAGCCCAGACAGCTGCCAAGGAGAGGGGCAAGGGGAACGAGAAACCGGTCCCAGAAGTTCCTGCGGTGGTTGACGGGGTCCCTGAGGAGGAGGCCCCTGAGCCAATCAGGAAGGAGATTGCTGCCCTGGGTGCCCTACCTGAGCTTGCTGGCTGGAAAGTTGAGGGTGGGCCCAACAAGAAAGAACTCTGCAAGGCACAGAAGGAGTGTCCTACTCTTGTGAGCTTGAGGCAGCAGGCCTTAGCCCAAGCAGCAGGTGAAGCCTCTGGTGATTACCTTATCTATTGGGAGAATGATCTCCTTTACAGTGAGCTTAAGGTACCGGAGGCAGGGGCAGCACGTGTGCTGGTGGTCCCCCAATGTTACTGGGCCTTCCTACTGGGCCTGGCTCACAACATTCCTCTGGCAGAACATTATGGACAAGACAAGACATTTGCCATACTTGTCACCCACTTCTATTGGCCCGAATGCAGACAACCTCAGATGCCTTCTGTAGGTCCTGTATTACCTGCCAGGCCAGTGGAAAGACAGGGAAAAGGCTTAAGTCCCCCATGATCCCACTCCCCGTCTCTAGCATCCCCTTTGACAGGGTGGGCATCAACGTCATTGGTTCCTTGGACCCCAAAACTATCCTAGGCAACAGGTTTAACCTTGTTTTTGGTTGTTTTTGACACCCGCTACCCAGAGGCAATCCCTCTGAGCACGGTGACTGCACAGGTGGTGACCAGAACTCTGATGGGGATCTTTACCCATGTGGGATTCTTAAAGGAGATTGTGTCTGATAGAGGTACAAACTTCATGCATGCATAAATGAAGTTCACGTGGGATGCATGTGGGGTGACCTACAAGTTCACCACACCCTATCATCCTCAATCCAATGGTCTTGGGGAGAGATTCAACAAGACCTTGAAGGGCATGATCACAGGCCTCCCTGAGGCCATGAGGCGTAAGTGGGACATCCTCTTATCATGTCTTCTCTTTGCTTATAGAGATGTTCCCCAGAAGGGGTTAGGGTTCAGTCCCTTTGAGCTTCTTTATGGGTACCCTGTTAGGGGACCCCTAAGCATTGTCAAAGAGGGGTGGGAGAAAGCAAAGCCCCCAGGATGGTCAGCTACATATGGGCACTCTGCAACCAGATGCAATGCTTTTGGAAAAAGGCCGAGAGGAACCTCAAGGCCAGTCAAGAGGTTATGAAATGCTGGTACAACCAGAAGACCACTCTGGTGGAGTTTCAGCCTGGAGACAAAGTTTGGGTGATGGAGCCAGTAGATCCTAGAGCTCTCCAGGACCACTGGACTGGACCATTTGAGATAAAGGAGCGTTAAGGGGAAGCAACTTACTTAGTGGACCTCCAGTCCCCTAGGAACCCCCAAACGGTGCTCCATGTGAATAGTCTGAAGCCTCGTTTTGAGAGGAATGAAGTCACCATGCTTCTGGTGACAGATGAGGGTGTGGAGGAGGAAACTGAACCTCTCCACAACCTCCTCTCTGCCAAAGAAGGTGATGGATCAGTGGAGGGTGTCCATCTCTTGGACTCCCTGACCCCAGACCAGCGAGGAGACTGCTACCAGCTACTTGAGTAGTACCCCTCCCTGTTTTCCATCACCCCTGGACTCACACACTTGTGTTTCCATGATACTGACATAGGAGACAGTCCCCCTGTAAGGAATAAAATGTACGGGGTGAAGGCCAGCATCAAGGATGAAGTTGCCAAGATGCTGGCTCTAGGGGTAATTTAAAAATCCTGCAGTCCTTGGTCCAGCCCTGTGGTGCTGGTACCAAAGGCTGCCGCACCCGGTGCAAAGCCAGAACTTGGGTTCTGTGTGGACTACAGGGGTCTCAATTCTGTCACTAAAATTGATGCTCACTCCATCCCCCGAGCTGATGAGCTCATAGACAGGCGAGGTGCTGCCAAATTCCTCAGTACGTTTGATCTAACATCAGGGTACTGGCAGATCGCCTTGACTTAGGGGGCCAAAGAGAGATCTGCTTTTTCAACTCCTGAAGAACATTACCAGTTCAGAGTGATGCCCTTTGGTTTGAAAAATGCCCCCACTACCTTCCAGCGGTTGGTTAACGGGGTTCTGGCTTGTAAGGATCCGTTCTGTGCAGCCTATCTAGACAACATTGCCATCTACAGTTCCAGCTGGGAGGAACACCTGCTCCACTTCCGGGAGGTGCTCCAGGCCCTGCAACTGGCAAGCCTGACAATCAAGGCAAGTAAGTGCCAGATTGGTTCTGTGGTGTACTTGGAATACCTAGTAGGTGGTGGCAAGGTGCAGCCCCTCCAGGCCAAGATTGAGACAATCACGGCCTAGCAACCACCTAGAACCCAAACAGAAGTTACAGCCTTTCTAGGCCTCACTGTGTACTACTGTAGGTTTGTTAAAGGTTATGGCACCATGGTGGCCCCCTTAAAAGAACTAACTTTCAAAAAGCAACCTAGGTTGGTGAATTGGACAGAGGCTTGTCAGAAAGCCTTTGACTCCCTAAAGGAAGCTATGTGCATGGCACCCGTGCTCAGGGCCCCAGACTACTCCAAGGAGTGCATCATGCAGATGCTTCAGAGCATGGCATAGGGGCGGTTATAGCACAGCTGAATGAGGAGGGCCTAGATCAACCATTAGCTGTTATTAGGTGAAGACTATTGCCACAGGAACAGAGGTGGAATGCCATTGAAAGAGAAGCATTTGCTGTGGTCTAGGCACTGAAGAAGCTGAGACCATACCTGTTTGGGACTCACTTCCGCGTTCAGACAGACTACAGTCCCCTCAAATGGCTCATACAGATGTTAGACCTGACAGCCTTAGGGTGGTCATCCCCCAACTTTTTGCCTGCCTGCCTCCCTCCACTTTTCTGACACTGTTTCTGCTGGTTTTAGGACTCTGCACACTTTACCACTGCTAATCAGTGCTAAAGTGCATATGCTCTCCCCCTTAACCATAGTAACATTAGTACATCCCCAGGTGGCATATTATATTTACTTATAAGTCCCTAGTAAAGTGCACTACATGTGCCCAGGGCCTGTAAACTAAATTCTACTAGCGGGCCTGCAGCACTGATTGTGCCACCCACATAAGTAGCCCCTTAACCATGTCTCAGGCCTGCCATTTCAAGGCCTGTGGGTGCAGTTTCGCTGCCACTTCAACTTGTCATTTACAAGTACTTGCCAAACCTTAGACTTCCCATTTTCTACATATAATTCACCCCTAAGGTAGGACAAAGGTAATCCATATGGCAGGGTGCTTTGTCGGTAAGAGGCAGGACATGTACATATGTGTTTCATATGTCCTAGTAGTGAAAAAGTCATTTTCCACTACTGTGAGGCCTGCTCCTTTCATAGACTAGCATTAGGACTGCCCTCATATACTTTTTGAGTGGTAGATTCTGATCTGAAATGGGTAACCAGGTCATATTTAGTATGGCTAGAATAGTAATAGAAAATCCTGCTTATTGGTGAGGTTGTTTTTTATATCAATCAATCAATCAATCAATATTATTTGTAAAGCGCGCTACATACGCGCTACATACCGTGAGCTATTTCAGAAATGCCACTTTTAGAAAGTGGGGTATTTCTCAGCACTTAAAAACCATCTATGCCTTACAGCCTGTCTCCAATCAACATCTGAGCTCGGCTGGTTGACAGCTCCCTTGTGCATTTCACCCAGACAACCACAAACACAGGACACTCAGTCACACCTGCATTAATCTGCATATTGAATGGGTCTTCCTAGGTTGGAAGGGTGGAGGGTCTGACACTTACACTACAAAGGCCAGTGGCCTGACCTGACACAATGGGCTGCTAAACCCCAAACTGGGACCCTGGAAGACAGGACTGAACTGAAAGTGGAACTTGTGCACATCAAAACGACTCTTTGAAGTCTCCCCCACTTCAAAGGCATTTTTGGGTATATAAATTTGGTCTCTGACCCCACCAACCCAGACACTTCTGGATCTACACCTGCATCCGGACAAGAGGAACTGCCTGGCGGCCCAAATGACTCATCTGGACTGCTTTGCTGAGAAGGCCCTGCTGCTGCCCCGCTGCCCTGCTGGCCTCTAACTTTGTTGAGAAGGACTCTGTCTTTCCCAAAAGTGACCTCCAGGGGCTTGGATTGAGCTTGCCTCCTGTTTTCTGAAGTCTCAGGGCCTAAAAGACTTCATCTCTTCAAAGAAATTTCTGCTGAAAATGATAAGAAGCCTGCCTTGCGACAGTGGAATGGTCGCATAGCCGACTGGAACACCACAGCCCGACTTCCTGAGTAGAAATTGATACAGCACCTGCCTTGCAATGAAAACATTTGATGCATCGCCTACCGGATCGAGGCAGCACCCGTGCCTTCTTCCAGCACATCACAGACTTTCCCCGCATCGTCCCTGGGTGTCAAAGTATCCCCGAATCGCAGTGAAGAACCAAGATTGTGCGCCGAAAAATTACGCAAGCTCTTTGCATGGTGGAAAGAAATAATGCATCATCTGTGCTGCGTCGGAAAATCCAACGCACACCTTATTTTTCCAGGCATCTCCTCCTCTGCAGTCTCAGTGCATCGTTATTTTTGACGCATACCAGGTAGTGTGTTGTAGGAAAGTACCATCTTGCCTGGCATGTTACCCCCATATTTCACTGTATATATGTTGTTTTACTGTATGTGCCACTGGGACCCTGCTAGCCAGGGCCCCAGTGCTCATAAGTGAGCCCTGTAGGTATTCCCTGTGTGATGACTAACTGTCTCACTGAGGCTCTGCTAACCAGAACCTCAGTGGTTATGCTCTCTCTTTGCTTTCCAAATTGTCACTAACAGGCTGGTGACCAATTTCACCAATTCACATTGGCATACTGGAACACCCTTATAATTCCCTTGTATATGGTACTGAGGTACCCAAGGTATTGGGGTTCCAGGAGATCCCTATGGGCTGCAGCATTTCTTTTGCCACCCATAGGGAGCTCTGACAATTCTTACACAGGCCTGCCACTGCAGCCTGAGTGAAATAACGTCCACGTTATTTCACAGCCATTTACCACTGCACTTAAGTAACTTTTAAGTTACCTATATGTCTAACCTTTACCTGGTAAAGGTTGGGTGCTAAGTTACTTAGTGTGTGGGCACCCTGGCACTAGCCAAGGTGCCCCCACATCGTTCAGGGCAAATTCCCCGGACTTTGTGAGTGCGGGGACACCATTACACGCTTGCATTATACATAGGTCACTACCTATGTATAGCGTCAAAATGGTAACTCCGAACATGGCCATGTAACATGTCTAAGATCATGGAATTGTCACCCCAATGCCATTCTGGCATTGGGGAAACAATTCTATGATCCCCAGAGTCTCTAGCATAGACTCGGGTACTGCCAAACTACCTTTCCCGGGGTTTCACTGTAGCTGCAGCTGCTGCCAACCCCTCAGACAGGTTTCTGCCCTCCTGGGGTCCAGCCAGACTTGGCCCAGGAAGGCAGAACAAAGGACTTCCTCAGAGAGAGGGTGTTACACCCTCTCCCTTTGGAAAAAGGTGTCAGGGCTGGGGAGGAGTAGCCTCCCCCAGCCTCTGGAAATGCTTTGATGGGCACAAATGGTGCCCATCTCTGCATAAGCCAGTCTACACCGGTTCAGGGATCCCCCAGCCCTGCTCTGGCGTGAAACTGGACAAAGGAAAGTGGAGTGACCACTCCCCTGACCTGCACCTCCCAGGGGAGGTGCCCAGTGCTCCTCCAGTGTGCTCCAGACCTCTGCCATCTTGGAAACAGAGGTGCTGCTGGCACACTGGACTGCTCTGAGTGGCCAGTGCCTGCAGGTGATGTCAGAGACTCCTTCTGAAAGGCTCTTACCTGTGTTGCTAGCCTATCCTCCTTCCTAGGTAGCCAAACCTCCTTTTCTGGCTATTTAGGGTCTCTGCTTTGGGGAATTCTTTAGATAACGAATGCAAGAGCTCATCAGAGTTCCTCTGCATCTCTCTCTTCACCTTCTGCCAAGGAATCGACCGCTGACTGCTCAGGACACCTCCAAAACCGCAACAAAGTAGCAAAGACGACTACTGCAACCTTGTATCGCTGATCCTGCCGCCTTCTCGACTGTTATCCTGGTGGTGCATGCTGTGGGGGTAATCTGCCTCCTCTCTGCACTAGAAGCTCCGAAGAAATCTCCCGTGGGACGACGGAATCCTCCCCCTGCAACCGCAGGCACCAAAAGAACTGCATCACCGGTGCTCTGGGTCCCCTCTCAGCACGACGAGCGTGGTCCCTGGAACTCAGAAACTCTGTCCAAGTGACTCCCACAGTCCAGTGACTCTTCAGTCCAAGTTTGGTGGAGGTAAGTCCTTGCCTTCCCACCCTAGACTGCATTGCTGGGTACTGCATGATTTGCAGCTGCTCCGGCTCCTGTGCACTCTTCCAGGATTTCCTTTGTGCACAGCCAAGCCTGGGTCCCCGACACTCTAACCTGCAGTGCACAACCTCCTGAGTTGTCCTCCGGCATCGTGGGATCTCCTTTTGTGACTTCGGGTGAGCTCCGGTTCACTCCTCTTCGTAGTGCCTGATCCGGCACTTCTGCAGGTGCTGCCTTTCTTCTGTGAGGGCTCCCTATCTTGCTGGGCGCCCCCTCTGTCTCCTCATGCAATTGGCGACAAACTGGTCCCTCCTGGGCCACAGCAGCTTCCCTATCCACGACCCTTGCAGCTAGCAAGGCTTGTTTGCGGTCTTTCTGCGTGGGAACACCTCTGCAAGCTTCTTCACGACGTGGGTCATCCATCCTCCAAAGGGGAAGTTCCTAATCCTCTTCGTTCTTGCAGAATCCACAACTTCTACCATCCTGTGGCAGCTTCTTTGCACCCTCAGCTGGCATTTCCTGGGCATCTGGCCAATCCCGACTTTGTCGTGACTCTTGGACTTGGTCCCCTTGTTCCACAGGTACTCTCATCCGGAAATCCACTTTGGTTGTATTGCTGGTGTTGTTCTTCCTTGCAGAATTCCCCTATCACGACTTCTGTGTTCTCTGGGGAATATAGGTGCACTTTACACCTACTTTTCAGGGTCTTGGGGTGGGCTATTTTTCTAACCCTCACTGTTTTCTTACAGTCCCAGCGACCCTCTACAAGCTCACATAGGTTTGGGGTCCATACATTATTCGCATTCCACTTTTGGAGTATATGGTTTGTGTTGCCCCTGCACCTATGTGCTGCTATTGCAATCTATTGTGACTATACATTGCTTGCATTACTTCCTTTTGCTATTACTGCATATTTTTGGTATTGTGTACATATATCTTGTGTATATTTGCTATCCTCATACTGAGGGTACTCACTGAGATACTTTTGACATATTGTCATAAAAATAAAGTACCTTTATTTTTAGTATATCTGTGTATTGTGTTTTCTTATGATATTGTGCATATGACACCAGTGGTATAGTAGGAGCTTTGCATGTCTCCTATTTCAGCCTAAGCTGCCCTGCTATAGCTACCTTCTACCAGCCTAAGCTGCTAGAAACACCTCTTCTACACTAATAAGGGATAACTGGACCTGGTACAGAGTGTAAGTACCCCTTGGTACCCACTACAAACCAGGCCAGCCTCTTACATTGGTTGTGCAGCGGTGGGATAAGTACTTGCAACTACTTACCACTTTGTCATATTGTACTTTTCATAAGAGAAAAATATACAAAACAAGTTCAGTGTATGTACACCTAACTAAAACGTTTTGCTTGTCTTCTCTTACTCTATTGCTAAGTGCTGAAAAGTACCGCTAAAACTTTCAAAAAGTTGAAAAAGTTTTTTTTCTGTTTCCTTAAAAAGTCCTGAAACTTTTTCTTTCTTTTATCTGTCCCTAAACCTTTTTCTATCATGTCTGGTACAGGTCCTACTCTTGATCTGGCCAGCACTGCTTATGATAACCGTAGCTGGAAAGGTGCAAAGAGTCTCTGCAGTGATAGAGGTTTAGGGGTAGGGAAGAATCCCTCTAGAGAATTGTTGATTAACATGCTCATTGAAAATGATAAGGCCTTAGCTGGCACATCAGTTGAGAAGATAGTAGATGGTTCACAATCTGATTCTGGGGTAGCCCCAGTAAGAATGTTAGATGGTATCCTTTCCAACTTGCCCCTTAGCAGACCACCTAGCATAACTGGTACTAATGTGAGCTCTCATCACAGTAGGGATGTCATTCCTGCAGGTCAAGTTGTTAGAGTGCCAACTGTTAGGGACAATTCTCCCTCTGTTCATTCACACCATTCTTCTGTGTCAAAGCATGCCCAACCCACCCACCCTGATGACAGAATGTTAGAAAGGGAGCTCAATAGATTGAGAGTGGAAGAGTCCAAGCTGAAGCTTAAACAGCAACAGCTGGCTCTAGACAGGGAATCTTTAGACTTAGAAAAAGAAAGACAGAGGTTGGGGTTAGGACCCCATGGTGGCAGCAGCAGTATTACAGATAGTAATCCTGTGAAAGAGCATGATTCTAGGAATCTGCATAAGATAGTTCCCCCTTACAAGGAGGGGGATGACATTAACAAGTGGTTTGCTGCACTTGAGATGGCCTGTGTTGTACAGGGGGTCCCTCAAAGGCAGTGGGCTGCTATCCTATGGCTATCTTTCAGTGGAAAGGGTAGGGATAGGCTCCTTACTGTGAAGGAAAGTGATGCCAATAATTTTACAGTTTTGAAGAATGCACTCTTGGATGGATTTAGCTTAACCACTGAACAATCCAGGATTAAGTTCAGAAAAACCAGAAAAGAGTCCTCACAAGACTGGGTAGACTTTGTTGACTATTCAGTGAAGGCCTTGGAGGGGTGGTTACATGGCAGTAAAGTTTCTGACTATGAAAGCCTGTATAATCTGATCCTGAGAGAGCATATTCTGAATGACTCTGTGTCTGATTTGTTACACCAATATCTAGTGGACTCAGATCTGACCTCTCCCCAAGAATTGGGAAAGAAGGCAGACAAATAGGTCAGAACAAGAGTGAACAGAAAAGTTCATACAGGGGGTGACAAGGATGGCAAGAAGAAGGATGGTAAGTCTTCAGACAAGGGTGGGGACAAATCTAAAAATGAGTCTTCATCAGGCCCACAAAAACACTCTGGTGGGGGTGGTGGGTCCAAATCCTCTTCTAATCAAGTAAAGAAACCATGGTGCTATTTATGTAAAGTAAAAGGCCATTGGACAACTGATGCCAGTTGTCCAAAGAAAAGCACCAAGCCTCCCACTACCACAACCCCTACTGCTACACCTAGTGCCCCTAGTAATAGCAGTGGTGGTGGGAGCAAACCTACTAATAGCCAAACCAAGGGAGTAGCTGGGCTCACTTTTGGTAATTTAGTTGGGATTGGTCTTGTTAGGGAGACCACAGAGGCTGTGCTAGTCTCTGAAAGTGCCATTGATTTGGCCACCTTGGTTGCTTGTCCCCTTAATATGGATAAGTACAAGCAACTTCCCCTAATAAATGGTGTTGAGGTTCAGGCCTACAGGGACACAGGTGCCAGTGTTACCATGGTAATAGAGAAACTGGTACACCCTGAACAACACCTACTTGGTCACCAATACCAAGTGACTGATGCTCATAACAACACTCTTAGCCACCCCATGGCTGTTGTAAATCTCAACTGGGGGGGGGGTGTTACTGGTCCAAAGAAAGTTGTGGTTGCCTCAGATTTACCTGTAGATTGTCTACTAGGGAATGATTTAGAGACATCAGCTTGGGCAGAAGTATAGTTGGAGGCTCATGCAGCAATGCTGGGCATTCCTGGGCATATTTTTGCTTTAACCAGGGCTCAGTCCAAAAAGCAAAAAGGACAGGGTGACTTGGATCCTGGAACAATGGACCAAGTGCTCCCTAAAGCTAGGGTTAGTAAAGGTAAATCCCTACCTACTATCCCTCCCTCTACAGTGGATTCAACTTCTGAGGAAGAAGAATTTCCCCCCTGTGCAGAACCTTCACCAGAGGAGCTGGAAGCAGACACTGCTGAACTTTTGGGTGGAGGGGGGGGCCTGCCAGGGAGGAGCTGAATGTGGCACAGCAAACCTGTCCCAGATTAGAGGGTCTAAGACAGCAAGCTGTCAAACAGCAAAATGGGGATGTCAGTGACTCACATCTGCCAAGTATCTAAGCACCTTTGATTTGAATGCAGGGTGTTGCCAGATCAAGTTTTCAGAGGATGCAAAAGCAAAAACTGCATTTTCGACTATTGGAGGGCACTACCAATTCACAGTAATGCCCTTTGGTTTGAAAAATGCACCTGCCACTTTTCAGAGGTTGGTGAATACAGTCCTGCAAGGGTTGGAGGCTTTTAGTGCAGCATATCTAGATGATATAGCTGTCTTTAGCTCCACCTGGGATGATCACCTGGTCCACCTATGGAAAGTTTTGGAGGCCCTGCAAAAGGCAGGCCTCACTATCAAGGCTTCAAAGTGCCAGATAGGGCAGGGGAAAGTTTTTTATCTGGGACACCTTGTAGGTGGAGAACAGATTGCACCACTTCAGGGGAAAATCCAAACTATCATAGATTGGGTTCCCCCTACAACTCAGACCCAGGTGAGAGCCTTCTTAGGCCTCACTGGGTATTACAGGAGGTTCATAAAGAACTATGGCTCCATAGCAGCCCCTCTTAATTACCTCACTTCTAAGAAAATGCCTAAAAAGGTATTGTGGACAGCTAGCTGTCAGAAAGCTTTTGAGGAGCTGAAACAGGCCATGTGCACTGCACCTGTCCTAAAAAGCCTATGTTACTCCAGGAAATTCATTGTTCAAACTGTTGCCTCTTTATTAGGGGTAGGGGCAGTCTTAGCACAACTCAATTCTGAGGGCCAGGATCAACCTGGTGCTTTTATCAGCAGGAGGTTGACCCCTAGAGAAAAGCGTTGGTCTGCCATAGAGAGGGAGGCCTTTGCTGTGGTCTGGGCACTGAAGAAGTTGAGGCCATACCTGTTTGGCACTCACTTCATTGTTCAGACAGACCACAAACCTCTACTTTGGCTAAAACAAACGAAAGGTGAAAACCTTAAATTGTTGAGGTGGTCCATATCTCTACAGGGAATTGACTATACAGTGGAACATAGACCTGGGAGTACCCACTCCAATGCAGATGGACTCTCCAGATATTTCCACTTAGACAATGAAGACTCATCAGGTCATGGCTAGTCTTATTTCCTTCGTTTGGGGGGGGTTGTGTAGGAAAGTACCATCTTGCCTGGCATGTTACCCCCATATTTCACTGTATATATGTTGTTTTAGTGTATGTGTCACTGGGACCCTGCCAGCCAGGGCCCCAGTGCTCATAAGTGTGCCCTGTATGTATTCCCTGTGTGATGACTAACTGTCTCACTGAGGCTCTAGTAACCAGAACCTCAGAGGTTATGCTCTCTCTTTGCTTTCCAAATTGTCACTAACAGGCTGGTGACCAATTTCACCAATTCACATTGGCATACTGGAACACCCTTATAATTCCCTAGTATATGGTACTGAGGTACCCAGGGTATTGAGGTTCCAGGAGATCCCTATGTGCTGCAGCATTTCTTTTGCCACCCATAGGGAGCTCTGACAATTCTTACACAGGCCTGCCACTGCAGCCTGAGTGAAATAACGTCCACGTTATTTCACAGCCATTTACCACTGCACTTAAGTAACTTATAAGTCACCTATATGTCTAACCGTTACCTGGTAAAGCTTGGGTGCTAAGTTACTTAGTGTGTGGGCACCCTGGCACTAGCCAAGGTGCCCCCACATCGTTCAGGGCAAATTCCCCGGACTTTGTGAGTGCGGGACACCATTACACGCGTGCACTATACATAGGTCACTACCTATGTATAGCATCACAATGGTAACTCCGAACATGGCCATGTAACATGTCTATGATCATGGAATTGTCACCCCAATGCCATTCTGGCATTGGGGAGACAATTCCATGATCCCCCGAGTCTCTAGCACAGAACCGGGTACTGCCAAACTACCTTTCCCGGGGTTTCACTGCAGCTGCTGCTGCTGCCAACCCCTCAGACAGGTTTCTGCCCTCCTGGGGTCCAGCCAGGCTTGGCCCAGGAAGGAAGAAAAAAGGACTTCGTCAGAGAGAGGGAGTTACACCCTCTCCCTTTGGAAAAAGGTGTCAGGGCTGGGGAGGAGTAGCCTCCCCCAGCCTCTGGAAATGCTTTGATGGGCACAAATGGTGCCCATCTCTGCATAAGCCAGTCTACACCGGTTCAGGGATCCCCCAGCCCTGCTCTGGCGTGAAACCGGACAAAGGAAAGGGGAGTGACCACTCCCCTGACCTGCACCTCCCAGGGGAGGTGCCCAGAGCTCCTCCAGTGTGCTCCAGGCCTCTGCCATCTTGGAAACAGAGGTGCTGCTGGCACACTGGACTGCTCTGAGTGGCCAGTGCCAGAGGGTGACGTCAGAGACTCCTTCTGATAGGCTCTTACCTGTGTTACTAGCCTATCCTCCTTCCTAGGTAGCCAAACCTCCTTTTCTGGCTATTTAGGGTCTCTGCTTTGGGGAATTCTTTAGATAACAAATGCAAGAGCTCATCAGAGTTCCTCTGCATCTCTCTATTCACCTTCTGCCAAGGAATCGACCGCTGACTGCTCAGGACGCCTGCAAAACCGCAACAAAGTAGCAAAGACGACTACTGCAACCTTGTATCGCTGATCCTGCCGCCTTCTCGACTGTTTTCCTGGTGGTGCATGCTGTGGGGGTAGTCTGCCTCCTTTCTGCACTAGAAGCTCCGAAGAAATCTCATGTGGGACGATGGAATCCTCCCCCTGCAACTTCAGGCACCAAAAGAACTGCATCACCGGTCCTCTGGGTCCCCTCTCAGCACAACGAGCGTGGTCCCTGGAACTCAGCAACTCTGTCCAAGTGACTCCCACAGTCCAGTGACTCTTCAGTCCAAGTTTGGTGGAGGTAAGTCCTTGCCTCCCCACGCTAGACTGCATTGCTGGGTACCGCGTGATTTGCAGCTGCTCCGGCTCCTGTGCACTCTTCCAGGATTTCCTTTGTGCACAGCCAAGACTGGGTCCCCGACACTTTAACCTGCAGTGCACAACCTCCTGAGTTGTCCTTCGGCGTCGTGGGATCTCCTTTTGTGACTTCGGGTGAGCTCCGGTTCACTCCTCTTTGTAGTGCCTGTTCCGGCACTTCTGCGGGTGCTGCCTGCTTCTGTGAGGGTTTCCTATCTTGCTGGGCACCCCCTCTGTCTCCTCACGCAATTGGCGACATCCTGGTCCCTCCTGGGCCACAGCAGCATCCAAAAACCCTAACTGCGACCCTTGCAGCTAGCAAGGCTTGTTTGCAGTCTTTCTGCGTGGGAACACCTCTGCAAGCTTCTTCACGACGTGGGACATCCATCCTCCAAAGGGGAAGTTCCTAGTCCTCTGCCTAATTGCAGAATCCACAACTTCTACCATCCGGTGGCAGCTTCTTTGCACCCTCAGCTGGCATTTCCTGGGCATCTGCCCAATCCCGACTTTGTCACGACTCTTGGACTTGGTCCCCTTGTTCCACAGGT
This sequence comes from Pleurodeles waltl, assembly GCF_031143425.1. Taxonomy (NCBI): domain Eukaryota; kingdom Metazoa; phylum Chordata; class Amphibia; order Caudata; family Salamandridae; genus Pleurodeles; species Pleurodeles waltl. The sequence continues at coordinate 574,269,793 of NC_090449.1, read as the reverse complement.
ACTCTCGTCCGGAAATCCACTTTGGTTGCATTGCTGGTGTTGTTCTTCCTTGCAGAATTCCCCTATCACGACTTCTGTGTTCTCTGGGGAATATAGGTGCACTTTACACCTACTTTTCAGGGTCTTGGGGTGGGCTATTTTTCTAACCCTCACTGTTTTCTTACAGTCCCAGCGATCCTCTACAAGCTCACATAGGCTTGGGGTCCATACGTTATTCGCATTCCACTTTTGGAGTATATGGTTTGTGTTGCCCCTGTACCTATATGCTCCTATTGCAATCTATTGTGACTATACATTGCTTGCATTACTTCCTTTTGCTATTACTGCATATTTTTGGTATTGTGTACATATATCTTGTGTATATTTGCTATCCTCATACTGAGGGTACTCCCTGAGATACTTTTGGCATATTGTCATAAAAATAAAGTACCTTTATTTTTAGTATATCTGTGTATTGTATTTTCTTATGATATTGTGCATATGACACCAGTGGTATAGTAGGAGCTTTGCTCTACACTAATAAGGGATAACTGGACCTGGTACAGAGTGTAAGTACCCCTTAGTACCCACTACAAACCAGGCCAGCCTCCTACATGTGTGTACAAGGAGACAACTGTTTATTTCTAAGAATTATGGCCCTCATTATGATTTTGGCAGTCACTGTACTGCCATGCCGGTGGTGGCTGTAGGACTGCCACCAGGCCAGTGGTGCAGACCACCAAATTACGACCGTGGCAGTGATCTGACTGTAATACAGCCAATGCCCCGCCAGAACCGCCAGGGCGGTCAGAACGCGGCAGACGATGGGTGCCATCCCCAAGCCGGTGGAAAGGAAATCACAGCCCACCATATTACGATTCAGTAGACCACCACGATTTCCGGGACGGTCCGACTGCCACGAAAAGCCTGGTGGAAACTGTCACTTACTTCGAGGCTGCGATGGAACTTGAACTGGAAGTCTTCCAAATGCTGTACCTCGCCATACACGTAAAGGACCAGCAACGGCGATGAAGACGACAAGCGTAAGTACACCCGCCTAGCACACAAAGAAGGGAAGGGGAGAGTCACACACCCACACGCAACACATATACCCAGTACGGACTGCAAAGGTCACACACGCAAAACAACACACGGACTGATACATACACACACACACATCCCCAGACACACATACACACACAAACAATACACATGCACAAGCGGAACACACACACCACACCTAACACACATGTCATCCACACCCACCCCGACACTAAGCAGATCAACGGCACCTCACATACCCCCACCCAGAGCATCCCACACTCAACAGCGAACAAACGTATCGTAAACACCCAAACGGTTCAGCAGAAAGGGACACGAAGCACATACACTTGTCAACACAATCTGCATGGCAAAGGAAACACACAAAACAACCACTTTGGAGGGTCCAGACATCCATACAAAGGCACAGTACTTATACCATGTACACAAAGCATACTAATCTCTCCACACATGCATCAAATTATACACCCACACAAAGTAAACAACCGAGCACACACATACACACCATTCCTAACACATAACAATAATCACACAGCCCATGTAATAGAGGCAGCCAATGCAGCCATACAGACAAATAGCACATACATGCATTAAAAACGGAATCCAAAAACATGAGTAACATAAGCATGAACATTGAGACGCTGGACAAATAAGAGCAATTGCCACCAACCTCATATGTTGGGCAGGTGTATTAGACAAATCAAACAATATCAAGTTTCACATACAAAATTGGGCCATTAGCCAGTCCAAATCTAGACATGCCACTGGTCTAGACAAGTGCCCCAACTTGACTTCTGACAGCCTCATGTCCTCCACAGGGCAGGGACATCAATGGGGCAGACAGGCACCACAGACGTCAGGGGGTGGTGGTGGTGGTAGGGGTTTAGATTTTGAAGGGGGACCTTAGGCTTAGGTTTGGGAGAGAGGGATGGTCTGGGATTATTTTTCTATGGAGGGGGAGTGGTTTGGGATCTGGGGTTGGGAGATGACACCATTTTCTTTGATGATGGAGGCTTTTTGGCTGGGGAAGGGCATGGGCAACACAAGGGGAGGATTGGTTGCTGGAGGGTTTGGGTTGGGGGAGGGCAACATGGTGGCCAGAGACAACATGGGGTGAGACAGGATCAGGGAAAAGATCAAGGTGGGCAAGGGAATGTTTCTTAGGAACAGGGGTGGTGGGCTTGGAAAGAGGTCTGGGAGAGGAGGTAGAGGAAGTGCTTGTGGGACATGTAGGTGTGCTGGACATGGATGCAGGTGTATGCAAAGTTTGCTTGTGTGAGGTGGAGGAATGTTGAGTGTCTGAGTGGGTGCATTTATGTGTCTTGGGAGGAGGGGAGGAAGAGAGACAGGGAAAAGACAGACAGGTTGTCCGAATCTATGTTGGGTATTGTCTGCAAGTAAGGTGGGTGTGCTGCATGTGGCCATGATGATGGTTGTGGTGACTGCAGATGTGGTGCATGTGTGTCTGCTGTTATGGTGACTGTGGGCAAGGTTGAACTGGTGGACGATTCTGGAAGTGAGGATGCAGTGCTGGCAGGTGTGAGTGGTGATGTAACTATGGGGCAGGAGGTGGTGGAGGAGACAGCGGATGTGTGTGCTGGTGTGTGTTGAGTGTGTGCATGCTTGTGGTTTGACTTGTGGTGCCTATGTTTGTGTTTGCATAACTTATCTGTTGCACTGGGTGAATGCTGGTCTGATTGTGTGCTTTGGATGGGTGAGGGAAGGAGGCTCTGGGATTGGGTACAGGTAGCTGGAGGGAGGACGGAAGAAGTAGGGACCCTGGCTGCCATCAAGGAGGAGGCCAGAGAAATGATCTCTGTAGGCCAGCCAAGGCACCATCATTGCCTTCCAGGTAGGCATTGCACTGCTGCATCTGGGATACCAGGCCCTGGATGGCATTCACAATGGTTGACTGCCCCTCAGAGATGGATCTCAGGAGGTCAATAGCCTCCTCATTGAGGGCAGCAGGTATGACTGGGACAGGGACAGAGGTACCTGTGGTGACGGAGATGCCCACCCTCCTGGGTGAGCGGGCACGGGCAACTGGGTGGGGAGCTACTGAGAGGGCGGTGCTGGTAAGGGGGTAGTGGACAATTATGTTGCTGGCCTTGTCCCAGAAGGGTCCGCTATCGCCAGAGAGATTCCATCGGCGGAGGAATCAGATTCAGATGTTGCAGTTCCTGTTTCCCCTGTGGTGCTCCTCTCGTCCTCCCACCCACTGGTCTCCTCAGCGTCGGTAGACTCTACCTCCTGGGTCCCATGGGCTGCAGCCTCCCCATTCGCCAGTGTCCCTACTGCTTCATCTACTGATGCTAATGCACACAAGGACAGAAGAGGACAAGGAGGGAGGGTGGGGTTGGGAGAAAGAAAGCAAAGGTTCAATACCAACACATCTAGCACAAATGACCATCACAATTGCCAATTTACAAAGGTTGTAACAGATTGTTGAGGCCAAATACCTGACCGCACAATTGCTAACACACAACATGAGATCCTGAGATATGAAGGCACGACCATCGGCCATTGACAACACTACACTGGTTCCCCGGAAGACTGTCAGTACTCTGAAAACTACGGTTGGGAGTGTGATAAGGGACACCTTCATGTGCTCCATTACAGTGTCTGAACAACCTGCATTTGCCTGCACATACCACATAGATATGGGAAACAGCCCTACATAAGTTACACTATGGTACAGTTGAATCATAGGATGTACCCCTCTACCCATGCAGCCATGCATTGGAATTCAAACCGACCTGTATAATATACCAATAAGCCATTAAACTATGATATGAGCTACACACCCTAGCATGGATTCCTCAAACATCCTCCATTCATTGGCAAACCCATTCAATCCCTAACACACCATGATGCAAAGCGTGCTTGTCAGACGCTACACTCTCCAATGGGCGTACAGCATATACATACATACACCTACATAGAACCATGTTGCCTCAAATATACACAAATGCTACTCACCTGCTTATCTGGAGCCCTATACAACTGGCCATACAGGGGTAAGACCCCATCCACGACTTTTCCCAGTTCCTCTGGTGTGAAGGCTCGGCCCCTATCCCCTGTACAACGTGCCATTGTGGCTTTCAGATAAAGGACACAGCAGTACACGCAATGGAGGTCTTGATGGCTGGAGAGTAAAGAGTCAAGTGAGATAGGCTATAGAAAATGTCGGTCACGGCCACGGCGGTTTGCACCGTCACCGCCGGCGGTGATCATCATTGGCCCATGTTCCCCATAGACATCAATGTTATACAATGAGGAGTTGAACAGCAGTTCCGAACGCCTACTGCCATGACGACTTACAATGGCGGCATGAGGTCACCTCCATCAGTCCTCTACAGGCAGGACAGGCCCCTGCTATTTTACACAACAATTGAACATATTATTATAAAGTATTAATTGTGCATCATTGCTCGATCTGGCAATGTACATGCCATGCACAGGACTTTGTGAATGTTGGTATAAGGAAGTGATGCGAGTTGTACCATTTGTACTATTAACATTACAGTAGTCCTAAATCTCACAGCTTCGGCTCTGTGAAAATGCATATGGTGTCAGCATATCCAAAATACTGGGTGTAGGAAGCTGGCCTGATTTGTAGTGTGTACCTAAGGTACTTACACCTTATACCAGGTCCAGTTATCCTTTATTAGTGAAATGTAGTCAGTGTCTAGAAGCCAGGCTGTCTAGAGTTAGCTGTAGGCAGAACAGCTAAGGCTAAACTAGGAGGCAATCAAAGCTCTTAAAATACCGCTGTAGTCACACAGTACTCACAAGCATGAAAGACAATACTCAGTGGTACCAAAAATAAAGGTACTTTATTTTAGCGGCACAATGCCAAAAATACTTTTGAGACTATAGTCACTAGGAGGTAAGTAAATTACACAATATTTACACTAGTAACTGAAAACAGGTAAGTAAATAGTCAGAAAATATTGAAAACAGTGGAAATCACAATAGGTTGCAATGGGCCTAGGGGGAACACAAACCATATACTAAAATAGTGGAATGCAAAAGTCGGTTTCCCACCTAGGCAAGTGTAGTGTGTAGAGGGCGCTGGGAGTGTAAGAAAACACCAAAGGTAAGTAAAATACCCTACCACAAAGCCCAGGAAATGAGGAGTAAATCACAGTTACTTTCCTATAACACACAAAAACACAAGATAGAAGAATGTGCAAGAACCAGAAGAGACTGCAAGACACCAGCAATAGATTCCTGGACCTGAAGACTTGTGGAAGAAGGGGACCAAGTCTAAGAAGCACTGAAGAGTCCAGGGAGAACAGGAGCCCTTGCTAACCCAGATGAAGGTGCAAAAGAAGAACTGCTGGTGAGAAGACAAAGTCAGTATTGCACCAAAGAAAACAGAAGCGGGTTCCTGGTTGGTGCAGAAGATGTCCCACGCTGGATGGATGAATGCTGTCTGGTTTGCGTCGCTGGATTCTGCCAACAAGCTTTAGCGCATGGAAAACACACTGTTGGCAGAAAATGCCACTGCCCAGGACCAGGAGGGACCTGGTGACCTCTACCCAGGAGGGGGAGGCAGAGGGGGATCTGCAACTCAGAGAACCCTCAGAAGACCAGGCAGCATGAACAGGAGTCCCACAGCATGGGGACAAAGGAGGTACAAATGGAGGCCCATGCAGCATGATACAAAGGTTTCCTTCCTGCCGGAGAACCACACAGGAAGCTGTGCATCACAGGATGGAATGCTGAGGGTCTAAGCTGTGCTGTGCACGAAGAACTTCTTGGAAGGACGCACACAAGCCTTGGCAACTGCAAGTCACTTGGTGCCCGGGGTACTGTCTTGCATGGGTAAGCAAGCTCTTACTTCCACCAAATTTGGACAGCTGGACAATGGGACTGTCGGAGTCACTTTAGTCCACCACCCATGTTGCTGGATCCACGCCTGTCATCTGGAGAGGAGACCCAAGCCACTGGTTGTAGCTGCAGAGAGGTGCCTGCTGAACCGGGAAATGACTCTATCACTCCACAGGAGATTCCTTAGGTTCTTCTGGTGCAGGCTGAAGACATGAAGTCCTTGGAGGATGCACCAGCTGGAAACTGTTGCAGTTGCTCGCAAAAGCTGAAGATAAAATGTTGCAGAAATAGTCTTAGCTTCTTTGTTGCAGTTTTGTAGAGTTCCTGGAGAAGTCAGCGATTGATCCGTCAGTAGAAGATGAAGTAAAGGATGCAGAGGATTCCTGCCGGAGTCTTGCATCCGAATCTGAAGAAACACCCAGAGAAGAGACCCTAAATAGCCCTGAGAGGAGGACTGGTCACCTAACCAGGTAAGCAACTATCAGGAGGGGTCTCTGACGACACCTGCTGGCACTGGCCACTGAGATTCTCCCAGAGTTCCCTGACCATCCTGAAAACAAGATGGCAGAACCCAGAGACACTATGGATGAGCTCTGGGCACCACCCCTGGAGTGGTGATGGACAGGGGAGTGGTCACTCCCCTTTCCTTTGTCCAGTTTTGCACCAGAGCAGGGACATGAAGGTCCCTGAACTGGGGAGACTGAATTAAGCAAGGAGGGCACCATCTGCGCCCTTCAAAGCATTTCCAGAGGCTCTGGGAGGATACCCCTCCCATGCCTGTAACACCTATTTCCAAAGGGAGGGGGTGTAACACCCCTCTCCTAAAAGAAATCGATTGTTCTGCCTTCCTGGGATTGAGCTGCTCAAGCCCCAGGGAAGCAGAAGCCTGTCTTGAGGTGGCAGCAGTTGGGCCGGCAGTGAAAACCTCAGAAGGCTGGTATGGCAGTATTGGGGGTCCACTGTGGAGCCCCCAGAGTGCAAGGGATTGTGCAGCCAATACTGGAGTCAGTATCGGGGTACAATTCCCAGTTGCCAGACACCTCACATGGCCATATTCAGAGTTACCATTGTGAAGCTGTACACAGGTGCAGTGCACACTTAAAATGGTGTTCCCACACTCACGGAGTCCGGAAAAATGGGCTTGGACAGTGTGGGAGCACCTCTGCTAGTGCAGGGGTGCCCTCACACCACAGATAATTTGCACCTAGCCTTCAGGGTCTGAAGGTCTGACCTATAGGTGAATTATAAGTGAGCTGGTGCAGTGAAAATGGCTGTGAAAAAGTGCATGCACTATTTCACACAGGCTGCAATGGCAGTCCTATAGAAGCCTTTGCATGGGCTCTCAATGGGTGGCAAATGAAATGCTGCAGCCAATATGGATCCCCTGGAACCCAATGCCCTGTGTACGTAGGTACCATTTGCTAGGGACTTATAATGGGGGTCTAGTCTGCCAATTTGGAGTGAAATACTAGGTTACCAGTATGTAAGGACAAGCTTGGAACTAGAGAGAGCATAAGCACTGGGGTCCTGGTTAGAAGGATCCCAGTGACACAGTAAAGCATACTGACGAAAACAGTGAAACGTACTGACAAGTAGGCCACAAGCCATAAGCAATCGGGTCCTGACTAGCAGGATCCCAGTGACACAGTCAAAACACACTGACAAACAGGCCAAAAATGGGGGTATCCATTCTAGAAAGAGGCTACTTTCTCACACTGGGCCCCATGCGTTGTACAACTATGATGTGGTCAATCATTATGAGTCAAGGGGGTTGTCATAGATGTCTGAATTGAATACAGAAGTATATCATGGCTGAGAAGCCAAATAGGTAGCATGTGAAGTGAAAATGAATGCATTGCTGTCACAATAGGGGGGTTACAACATGTTTGCGTTGTCACACTTGTGTTGTTTGCCATGTCTAGATATCAACCAATGTGGAGCTGAGGAATGTACTGGTGTACCGGCCCCTAGTTGCCCTTGCAACTATGGAAGAACAACATGTCATACTCACCTATTGTTTGAACTGTGTGACAATCAGGGAACTGTGTACCCAGTCTGAGCCAGACCTACTGCCTGCCATACGTTATCCTCATGCGATTCCTCCAACTGTAGAGGTGCTTTTTGTGTTTCACGTATTGGCCACTGGCTCATTTCAGGGGACAGTGGGACTGGCAGCAGGTATGTCTCAGCCTATGTTCAGTAATGTATTGAAGGATGTCCTGTCTGCCTTGCTCAAGCATGTTGATAGCTACATCACATTCCCCCTAAAATGCTGATCTGCCCACTGTGAAGGCCAATTTCTATGCAATGGGAAACATCCCTCATGTCATAGGGGACACTGATGGCACCCATATATCATTTGTACCTCCCATAAACACTGAACAGGTGTATAGAAACAGAAAAAGTTTTCATTCAATCAATGTGCAGGTGGTGTGCCTTGCAGACCAGTACACCTCCCAAGTGACTGCCAAGTTTCCAGAGTCTGTGCATGACTCCTACATTCTGAGGAACAACAGTGTCCCACACATGACGGCACAACTACAGCGAAAGCCTGGCTCATTCGTGAGTATGATTTGTGTGTTTAGTGATTGTCACTTCATCAATCCTTTCCCTTCTCCTCTGAGTGTAGCAGTACTGTCATGTATGCTTCCACTATTCCCAGGTGACTCTGGCTATCCTAACCTATCCTGGCTGTTTACACCGCTGAGAAATCCTAGGACAGAGAGTGAAAATTGCTACAATGAGGCACATGGCAGGACTAGAAGAGTGATAGAGAGGACATTCGGTCTTCTGAAAGCAAGATTTTGGTGTCTGCACATCTCAGGTGGTTCCCTGGTCCACACCCCTCAGAAGGTCTGCAGATAGTTATGACCTGCTGCATGCTACACAACTTGGCCCTGAGAAGGCATGTTCCATTACTTGAAGAGGGGGAAGTATACAATGCACCAGTGGCAGATGAAGAAACACTAGATAGTGATGAAGATGGGGAGGAGGATGAAGAACTCAGCTGATTCTGCAGTACTTCCAGTGACAGTCAGGTAGGTTTGTGCCTTATTTTTGCTCTAAGTATCCTGAAGTGCAGGTTCTCAGCTGTTTGAAACCATTCTGTAGTGTGAGCACTGTTTAGTCTCAGTGACTTACATCAGTACACATTGCTGTACAGGTTGGATTAATAGAACTGAAGTATTCATGCCTTTGCAATGTTTGTCCACTATGTGTGTGATCTAAAGTTTTCGCAAACCATTTTCTGTCTCTGATCTCATGCTAGTTTAAAAGTGAATTTGGAATATATCTTCATTACTGACATTCAACACATATCCCCTCTGCAAATTTACTCTCCCTGACCGTTCCCCCAGCACTAGCTGTCAATCAGGAGAGGGTAGCATACCGACAATAGAGCTAGGCTGTTATCCTAGCATGTGTAATGAGGCTAATAATGTGGTTGTTTGATGTGTGTATTCCAGTGGCTTGTATCTGCTATAAGTAGCATATTCTGAAATTGATGCCAGTGATTTAGACTGTGTTGTAGACAGAATCATGGTGTGTGGCAATTATTTGGTTGACTTAACATGTCATGGCTGTTTGACACTTTTCACAGGTGTTGTTGTGGTGGGACAGAGAGCATTTGCACTTTAGCACTGGTTAGCAGTGATAAAGTGCCCAGAGTATCAAAACCAGCAGAAACAAATTACAGCACAGGATCCAATAACATGGTGGTCAGAATCAAAGAAGTACATGGAAACCACACCCAGAACTGCCAGGTCTAGTAGTCACCTACTGGTCCCTTAGCCTGTGGTCCCTCCCCCCAAAGAGTCCTAAATGTCCTGTATGATATCAGGCCATGAATCAGAGAACCATACACATTCTTCATGTCTGGAGGCTTCTGTTCACCCTCAAGTAACTGGTGGCCTTGAGACACTTGCTCATCATGAGTTAGGGCCTAATTACGAGTCTGGCAGTCACTAGATCGCCACACTCACAGTGGCGATCTGGACCACTGCTGCTGTAGCAGTCCGACTGCCACATTACGACCCTGGTGGTCTGAAACCCACAGTATCGCAGTCTCCCCGGGATTGTGATTCCGACAGGCTGACGGCGGCTGCAGGTTGCAATCAGCCAGGGTTTACAAACTGGTTCTCCGCCAGCCTTTTCATGGCAGTTTCGGCACCATGAAAAAGGTGGCAGTGAACAGGTGCAGGGGGCCACAGCAGGGTGCCTGCACTGTCCATGCCCATCGCAGGGACAGTGGACAGGGGTCCCCCTGCTCAGCACTCTTGTAATGTGCACTGTTTGCTGTGCAGACAGTGCGAATTGCGAGGGTGCTGGTACCCCCTGCGGGTGACAGCATTGGAGACGGCTTGATTATGAACCGGAGACAATGCTACTGCCACTTTCCCGCTGGGCTGATGGGTTTCCGCCCATCAGCCCAGCGGGAAAGTCATAATGGGCTGGCGGGGAGGTGGCCACTACAGTGGCAGCCACCCGATCGGGAGTTTGGTGGACGGGTGTTCCCATCCGCCAAACTCATCAGGGCCTTAGTGTTGAAGTGCCTCACATACCACTAGGAATATTAAGGTCATTTGCATTCTCAGTCCCCTAATGATCCTGCTCACACTGATGTCAGAAGGGCTCCTGTTCACTCTCGGATGCCTATTCAGCTCATCTGATTTCCATGTTCATCCTTGGGCCCAGTAGCTCTTGTTAACTTTAACCCAGCTCACTCTCAGGTTACTGAGAACCATGTTCACCTAAGATGCTCTTATTCCTGTGTTTACCCTACAGTGGAATCTTCAGGTACTCTGCTCGCTCTTAGGATCTGAAGCTTCTGTTCTGTCTCAATTCTCACAGAGGGCAGTGGTGTGTGCAGGAGCTTCAAGGGTATTGTTTAGTTTAGAACCCTCAGGCTCCGGTTTACCTTAATTTACTTGAAACAATTGCTCACTCTTATATCCCTAAAGCTGCTGTGTGTCTTCATGCCTCTATTATGTTCCCTTGAGCTCCAGGTCACCATCAGGTATGCAGGAATGCTGCTCACTTTTGTTTCCATGAGGCTCTTGGCCACTTCAGGTCTATAAGAGGCGCTTGCTCCTCAGGATATACGTTCCTAAAGCTTCTGCTCACATTAAGCGCAGGAGACTCGTGATAATCTTCAGGTCGCTGAAGTTTCCCCTCCCTTCACTTTCATGCCCCTGACATCCCTGCTACTCCTTGAACCACTGACCTTTTTTGTCACCTTCAGATCCTTGGGTGACTACCAGACTCCTTTGGATGTTGTTGCAGACACCCACAGTTGTATGCATTCTAGTTGTGCAAGGCTTCATATTTTGGTTGTCTCTCAGGAGTCTTCTGAAGGCGATGTCTGGGAATTACATATAGGTTGGTACTTGATGTCTTTTGTAATGTGGGTAGTGACATGATATGAATCTGGAAAAGCTGCAGGAATTCACTCCACATGAAATGTTTTATTTCATCTGCTCGATACTATCTGTCCAATTGACCTCTCACAAAAATACATGCATCCCTATGCCCTCATTTCATATCCCCTATTACCAAGAGCATCTATCTGTCTCTCTGTATATCAGTCTATCCAAACATAACCCCAACTTTTCTTACTCTATCTCCCCTCTGCCTTTCTTTCCCTCGGTCTCCATACCCCTTTATTACTTGCGGTGTACACCATTGGTTCCCAACCTGTGGTCCGGGTACCCCTGGGGGGTCCGCAAAGCCCCCTCAGCGGGTCCGCGACAGCTTAGAAAATTAAATAATATTAACAGAGTAATAAAGTGTATATAAAGTAAGTTGCTAAATGTCCAGCTGAAAGTTTTAAAATTTACTGTAAATGTCAAGGAATTTGAAATTGGAGGCTAAAATTAGATTAGAATCGTCAGATTGATTTGTGGGAGCAGTGAATCAAACAGAATATAGTAAGGATGATGTGAGGCTTCAGAAGAATTTAGAAAAGCTCCAACCTTCCTATTAAAATTATTTTTCTATTTATATTTGTTTGCAAATTAAATAAAATGTGTTATCATTTGTGAATGTGTTGGATGAATGATTGTTTCTGTATTTTTTGTGTATTGTTTTCTGGTTCAAATAATTGACTAAGTTTCGGCCTGTGTCTCTGGCTTCCAGGAATGACTCAGTGGGGGGTCACCGGATTCCAGT